>NC_044985.1:118477892-119677892 GCF_008728515.1 Papio anubis
GTTCTTGTAGAAATGTTTTAACAGAAGCATTGCATACTGAGCCAGCCTGGCACAATAAAGTAAATATCCCCATGGCAAGTGAACATTTATAGAACCAAGAAGGGCACTGTCCTGAACCTCACAGCACAGGAGACCTGCTCCAACGTGGCTTTCTAGCTCTCTGTGAAGAGAAACCCTAGAAGCTTCTCTCCTTTATAAAAAGGGGAGGCACATAGCTGGGAGTGGTGGTGCACACCTGTAGTCCCAGCTACTCAGGAGACTGAGGTGGGAGGATCATTCGAATCTGAGAGGCAGAGGTTGCAGTGAGCCAAGATCGTGCAACTGCACTCCAGCCTGGGTGACAGAGCAAGACTTTGTCTCAAAAGAAAAAGAAAAAAAAAAAAAAGAGAGGGGCAGAGCATAGAATGTAGGCCCACTGAAGGCTCACAGAAACATGGGTCAATCCTGCACTCAGACTCCTGCCAAGTCTTCATGCCGCACTGCAATCGCCTCAAGGGTAAGGGCAGTGTCTGTCCCATTTATTACTCTCCCCCAAGTACACCAGTGGAGGACCGGGAGCCCGGGAAAGGGAGCCATAGACGTGTTAATTTAACTTACCTGGACAATGGTACAAGTGGCACAGTCAGAGCTTGGGCTGCTAGTCAGGAGCCTCACCATACACCTGTGCTGGTCAGCAAGGCTGCCCACTAAACTATCCTGATATCCAACCTTCTGATAAATGGCAGGACGTTCAGGACTGTATGTCCTGGTCCCCTGGTGTTGAGTAGGGTCAGAGGTCCTGTTCTGGCCCCTGAGTTGTGAGCCGAAGGGATGAGTGTCACCTCTAGGCCATGCACGTGACTCCAGATCAAGATCCTCCAGGGCTCACTTCTCTGCACATCCACCAGCGGCATCTGGGAGGGTTTGACTTAGCCTAAGGCCCTGAGTCACTGTAAGGAGCAGAGGCTCTTGTCAACATGCCCGGTGAGCAAGATATATTCTCATGCTATTTTTTAATGGCTAAGACTGTAGGTGGTTTTAACAGCATAACTGAGCCTGTCTTAGCTGATGACACCCCCAGAGCCAGGGACCAGGGCGGGACAGAGGGTCAGGAGCTCAGTCCTGCAGAATGGGGAACAGCGGACGGGAGTTGGAGATCAGACGATAGCGGTCGGTTTGGATGACAGGAACCTGGCAGGTCCCTGCTGTGTAGCAGGCAGAGGCCACAGCCAGTCCTGCCTAGGGATGAGTTGTTCCCCAATCTCTCTTGCCATCTAGCTCTGCCTCCGAGACCCTGCCCTGAACCTCTCTTGGCTCTGTAAATCTGCTCATCTTTCAGCACAGAGCTCTTTAGACCCCTTCAAGCACCAATGTTCTGGAGAATCACTGGTTAGGTCACTTCTAAACTGGAGTACAGTGGGGTCAAAACAGTCAATCATCCCAGGGGCTTAAGTGGCTGTACCTCCTGTTTGCTTCTACCTGTCACATTAACTCACAGCAGTGATCCTCCACCCACAGTATGAATAACTGGTCCCAGCAGCAGGCAAAGACATTCACTTCGTGGCTCCCTCCTCCCTCATGAGTCACCTTCCCTCCCCCTGGCCTTGTCCCATCCTCCTCCAGTTAAACAAGGTTCTCATTTTCCCTTCCCTTCTCCACTCTTATACCTCATCTTGGGCAAGCATCTTCAATCTAGGGTAGCCATCAGCATACTCACTCCCTGTGGGAGAGTCAGAGGGTCCTAGCACAGGGCCTGGCCAGGTACTCAAACAATGTCTAGCAACATGACCTCTCCAAGCCTCATCCTCCTCCATGGCAAAAATCAGGCCCATCATGTTTAACCCACATGGTCACTGTGGGTCATGCTTGGTAAAGTGCAAGGAACTTGGAGGATGCTTTATAGATGCCCAACAAGTCTTTGCAGCTCTTGAAGGAAGCAATGCCTTTGTTCCCGTCAGTGAAGGTTCCAAAACACAGGTAGGTGCTGCCCCTCTTACGGCCGTGAGCACCTCAGTCACACTTCAGAGTCTCACCCTGCTGTGCGGACCTTGCCACTGACTGGAGCCCAGGCCTGAGTGTGAACCATGTCCACTTAACTTAGTGACGTCGTGCTCAGAGCACACTCATCGGAAGCTAATAACAAGAGGAGTTTCTCTTTCACCATTTGAAGAAAATGTCAGGAAATCCATGGATAGACATTCTTCTAATGACTTGCCCTAAATCATTTCTCTTTATCCCCTGGGAGAGACTTGCTAACTCTGTTTCTTCCTTAAACTCGCACCTGGGGCAAGGAATGCCCAAAAATGCCAAGCCCCACTGTTGCAGGTGCTAATTGAAGCAAGTAATAAGTTCCTCTTCCTAAAAAATGTAATAAGCTCCTCTGTGTTATTCAGTAGCTTGAAATATCCAGTGTTTTTTATTCCTTTTAATCATAGATACCCTCCTTAGAGTAGAATAAATGGCAGCTCATTATCTTGCCTAATTTGCATGCTTGCCAATTACATACCTAGCAATACAAAACATAAAAATACAAATGTTTAGCGGCAAACAACGATTTAAGCCTGGAATAAGCAATTCTCCCTATTTTCATCACCAATGTCATACCCTATCTTGCTGCCAGACACGAACAGGAGAGCAAATCCACTTTAGACAATGGTCTTTGGGGGCCTTTGGGGGCCTCTTTTATCCTGAAAAGCTTTGAGCCAAGGAGGAGGCATTTAGAGAAAGACAAAATCCACACAATAAAAATACCTGTTGGCTGTTAATTGGAAATTCAGAATGCACTGCTGCAGGGCATTAATTCCTGCTGGCAGCTTCCCTGTCCCCAGCCCCTCAGTCCTGGAAATTCTGGAATCTGAAGGTGAGACATTTTGCGAACTTTGGCTGCGACGTTAAGCAGAGGAGTAAAGGAGCCACAGGGTGATTGCCTCAGAGCAGAGAAGGAAAAGCCCCCGCTGCATTTCCACCCATCAGACCCACCAAGTCCAGCACGGGAAGCTCATGCTGATTTCTCTCAGACCACTCCACACCCACAGAAAGCCCCAGGCTTCTCCTTCTACTTTTTAAACCTCAATTCATGGCCCAGCCCTGAATTCATGGCCACACAGCCAATTCTCATTCCCTTCTTTCCCCTCAATCTGTTTCATCAATCTCCAGCTGCAGAACATTCCAGACATCTGTGTTCTCCATGCTGGCTGCCCACTTAGGAGGAGCGTGCAATGCAATCCCTCATCACCAAGGCCGCTCTCACCGTCTCATTGCCTGTCTCAGCTGCACCTTCAGTGTTGCTTGACTAACTTTTTTTTTTTTTCTCATTCGTCTTCATTTCTCTTTTCATTCTCCACCACAAACATTCCAAATAGTCACCAGGTAAAACGCTAAACAGGTGCATTAGTCTCCCAGGGCTGCCTTAACAAGGTGGATTATTTTCTCCATTTGGAGAGTTCTGAAGCCTAGAACACACAGAACAGCCCAAAAAGAAGGATGAATCCAATATGCAGAAGGTTCTGCAATAGAGGGTGAGATGGGTCCAAGAAACACAACTTTATTATTGTTATTATAATCCCTTTTTCATCCCCAAGCTGGTGCATTCCAGAAAAGCATGGGTTATTAAAATTAAAAGGAAGACAAAAAATCAGAGAGCAATATTTGCAATAATCATGAGAGACAAAGAGCTAACATTACAATACAAACAGAGTTCATAAATGTCAATAAGAACGGTAGAAACTCCAGAGGTAAACATGCTAATGATGTTAATTGATACTTACAGCAAGAGAAATAGGAATGATGAATAAATGTGGAAACAAGGTCACCACATGCCTAGTAATCAAAGAAATGCAAATTAAAATAATATCAAGATAGTTTTCAGAGCATTTAAAAAAATTTGTTCAATGCTCTCTGAAGCATAATGAAGCAATCCCTTACACACTGCTTCTGAAAATGAACTAGCAACAATTTACACTTTGGAGACCCCATCATAAAGAAAAACAACATTCTGAAAAGCATGTATACTCCTACATATTAATTTTAATAATGTTTAATAGTCTTTTTAATGATGGAAAATGGAAATAATCTGTATGTTCAACATTAGAGGAACGGCGGCTAAGTCAATTACAATTATCTCCTGCAGAGTGCGGTCTGAGTCCCATCTCCCCGGTGAGCACTCAGGACCTACTTCTTGATCAAATCTCTAATATTCGAGGATCACATCCCATTGTGATTACCTGTCTCTGTATCTATCTATTTGCTTCCACGTCTGTGAATTCTCTGTGGCAGGGATGCTTTTTACTTATAAGTCCATATCCATTACTACTGTAGTGTATAACTTGTAGTAGAGAGTCAATGAATATTTATTAAATGAATAAAAACAAAAGGTATATAGATTATCCTGTATTCATAAAAATAGTATTGGGAGCATGTTATGTAATTAAAAATGCTCATGTGATAATGACAGAGAAATGTCAAGGAGGAAAAAAGTAGAAAAGGAAGAATGTATTCTTGTATTCATAATGATAAAAGAGCTTACATTAAGTTCCTTTTATGTTTTGTTTTGTTTTTGAGACACGGTCTAGCTCTGTCACCCAGGCTGGAATGCAGTGGCTCACTGCAACCTCCACCTCCTGGGTTTAAGTGATTCTTGTGCCTCAGCTTCCCAAGTAGCTGGGATTACAGGCATGCGCCACCATGCCCGACTAATTATGTTTTTATCAGAGACGGGGTTTCATCATGTTGGCCAGGCCGGTCTCAAACTCCTGACCTCAAGTGATCCACCTGCCTTGGCCTCCCAAAGTGCTGGGATTACAGGTGTGAGCCACCACACCCAGCCTCCTTTTGTGTTAAGTGCAATTTACATATATTTTGTTTTCTTTTAATCCCTTTAATGATCCTTTGGGGTTCCAACACTGTTTTAATTTTAAAGCAAATAGCATTTTTATTTCCACATTGCTGATTAAGAAGACAAATCTTAGGGCGTTAACAAACTTAGTCAAGATGATACTACCAAGCTTAGCTGGGGCACTTACCCAGGCTGTCTGACCCCACAACTGATTTCCTGAATACCATGCTGTACTGTGTCTAGTGTGAATACGGATAATAGTGTAAATAGTGTGAAACAAAGACATTCAACCCTGCACTGAAAAAGTGTTGTACAAAACTCTCCAAAGATTGACCATGATTGGCTTCGCTTACTAAGACTATAAAGGTTAGTTTTCTTTATTATAAATTTTCTATATTGACCCTGTATGACATTCACAATGGGAAAAGTAATAAATGCTTTAAAAAAAAAAAGCAGTGGTAATTGAGGTGGACGTGTATTCACTCTAAAACAAAAATCTAGCTTAGAACCCACCCAAAGAGTCCTATTTGCTGAAACATTAAAAGGACCTTGTCAATAGCCTAGAGTTGGGTGGCCCAGCTAGCTGGTTGCCCATGCATGCAGGGTATCAGCAGAACTGGACAACAGATCAGGAGAAAATTTTAGCTTGAATAAGTTATCCAAACATTAGAAAAACCTGGAAAGAAGCTATTGAAATGTCCAAACGCATGTAGGGATTATTGCACAGTTTGGTGTCGCTTAGATTGTCATTTCACATGGCATGTGGGGACTTATTCTCCAGCACTCAAGGCCTCCATGTTTTTATGTGGCTGAGCAAGAGATATGCATTTTACAAGGCAAACTCACGGAATGGATTCAAGAAGGGTTGAACATTGCAGTCTATTTTCAAACCATACACCCAGACATGGATGGAGTAGAAGGCCACAGAGGGGAATGAATGAAAGGACATTTCCTATCAATTGCTCAACATGTCCTATGCACAGGCCCATTGGACTTTTCTCTGGTGCTGTTAACCGGGGGAGCTGAGACCTGCCTTTGGAGTACATCATGCCAAGGAGTTGAATTCACGTCAGCAGGAGACACTGCACAGTCTCCAGGGTGGTCGAGTGTTTATCGGACATGGCATGAGTAGTCCTGTTGGCATTTCATTGTAATTCACCATTAATTTCAAGCTGATACCAATGAATAGGACACCGTGACAGTCTAATGGTTTCCTGCCCCATGCTGATGGCAGCTGAAGTGTTTATTTTTCTAGGTGGAGGCATTGATCTCAGGGTCAGAGGTCAATTACAAAGACTAGCGGGTGAATTATGACTAATGTTAAGACATTTTGCAAAAACATAACATAGTGGGGTTTCACAAAAATGTGGTAAACATTCAGAGTCTTTGTTAAATTCTAAGAATTCTCAGTAGGATGGCAAGAATAAATGCTGTTTGTTTCAGGCAAACAGAGAGAAACACGAGCAGCTTGCTAGAGGTGACCACATACTTTCAAGAGGCTCTGGAAGGTAGCAGGGTAGAAGCACTCTGTTATTCGTTTTGTTCACATAAACTGAGTACCCAGATTTCAACAAGAACCTGGATGAAGGAAGGGCCATCAAAAAACCCAATTCTCAAATATCTAGGTCTGGCCTAATGAAACCCTTAGCCAACAGTGGATCCAATGGATGGGTTTGAAAGACCATTCATCCTTTTCAGAGCGGATTAAAAAGCATGTGAATAAGCTTTTCACTGTCTTTTCTCACTAAAATAAGTACTTAAAACCTCCTCCAAACAACTTGTATATAATTTTCTCACAACTGCAAAACCATGCACTCAACTCCTCTATCCCTGACCTTCCTGAGCTCTGTGTGACTGCACGAAGTCACACGACACTCCTTTTAGCTGAACATCTAGAATACCAGTAAATTCTCTCCCACAGAATTCAAGTGAAGGTCCCTTGTGTTCAGCCACATCACAGAATTCTCTGACTTGTGATCTGATCTTTTTCTAGCATGTGATTCCAGTAAAATGACCCGTTATGCCTTAAGTTTAAGTTACAAATATTTACAGGCCTAGGGTCAATTTCCTTAAACTTGATTTTTTTTGGTCCCACTGGTAATTTTTTGAGAAATTTAAAGTTATTGCCAAAAATTATATCCCTTCTATTTCAAAAAGCATGACCATAATATTTGCACAACTCATGGATTGTGATTGTTGGATACCATTTTTAATCAACAGAGATAGTTTAGCATCTCTTGGCCAATCAAAAGTCAGGTTTTCTTAAATATTATATTCATCCTAATTGTTTGC
Source organism: Papio anubis (assembly GCF_008728515.1). Taxonomy (NCBI): domain Eukaryota; kingdom Metazoa; phylum Chordata; class Mammalia; order Primates; family Cercopithecidae; genus Papio; species Papio anubis. The sequence goes on from NC_044985.1 coordinate 118,484,998, forward strand.
TATTGGGTCTTTTTCCAGTTTGCATTTTTATTATCTCCCTGTCTGTATCTTCCTCCAATTTTATTTAAATGTAATTGACAAAGAAACATTGTGTATATTTATGGTGCATATGATATTTTGATATGTATGTACCTTGTAAAATGATTACCACAATCATGCTAATTAATGTATTCATCACCTCACATAGTTATTTGTGTGTGTGTGGTGAGAACGTTTTAACATCCACTTTCTCAGCAAATTTCAATTATATGATATAGTATTATTAGTTTGCTCTTGCACTGCTATAAAGAAATACCTGAGACTGAATAATTTACGAAGAAAAGAGGTTTAATTGGCTCACTGTTCTGCAAGTTGTGCATTAAGCATGATTCTGCCATCTGCTTGGCTTCTGAGGAAGCCTCAGGAAACTTACAATCGTGGCAGAAGGAAAAGGGGAAACTGGCATCTCATAGAGTGGGAGCAGGAGCAAGGGGCGGGGAGGTGCCACACACTTTTAAACAAGCAGATCTCATGAGAACTCGCTCACTTTCATGATGACGGTACCATGTAGGGGGATGGTGTTAAACCATTTATGAGAACTCTGCCCCCATGATCCAATAACCTTCCACCAGGCCCTACCTCCAGCATTGGGGATTACATTTCAACACGAGATTTGGGTAGGGACACAGATCCAAACCACATTAATTATTAACTCTACATACCGGGCTGTGCCTTAGGTCTCCAGAACTTATTCTTCCGGCATAACTGAAATTTTGGATCCTTTAACCAACATCCCCTCATCCCCGCTCTCCAGTCCCTGGCAACCATCATCCTACTCTCTGCCTCTGTGAGTTTGACTTTTTAAGATCATCACAGTTGTTTTTAATTTGACATTTAAAAGCTCTTAGCAATGAAGAGATTCTCATTTAAATAAAATTATGAACACACATTTTTTCTTTTTCTTTTTTTAAAATAAAGATGGGGTCCCACTTTGTTACCCAGGCTAGTCTTAATCTCCAGAGACCAAGTGATCCTCCTGCCTCAGCCTTCCGAAGTGCTGGGATTACAGCCCCACCCCACCCGGCCCATTTTTGTTTTATCTTTGTGTTTTCCTCTTCCCTTTCCCCCCAGCACCCCGTCTTCATCCAAGTAGATCTGTAGCTTTGAGCTAAAGAGGAGAAACGGGACAGGGCAAAAATCGTAAATACATAAATAATAAAAGCAGAACGAATAAATCTTCGCTTTAAAAGCCTAAGCCCTTAAAACACCAGAAAAGGTTTACAGCGTGGACAAAATGTTTGAGAAATACGGGTAGGGCTTCCTCAGAGACAGGAACGCATCTCTGGACTGGGGGAAGGAAATGGATAAATGTTGAGGAGAGTGAATGTGGGTGGGTCTCAGACAGAGCCACTCTCAGGTGGGCCCTGGAGGGGCTGAGACCAGGTGCTGCCAGAGGGGGCAGGGCAGGTAAGACATTGGACAACCATGGCGGTGTTTTTGTGCCCAAGAGAGGGTGGCACTGAAACAAACACATGTTTCCTCCCCCGTAGTGATGCTGAGAGCTGCACTCGAAGGGAGCAGGCGGGCAGACAGATAGTTCATGGTAGCAAGGCCAATGTCCTCCAGCCAAACCACCAGAAGCACAGCTGCAGTTGAACTCAGTTGATTTCATTGACACATTGCAGTAGGCAGAAGAATCATGGGCACGTAGGTAAGAGGCATTGGAAGGACCTGTTATAGAGCCTGGGCGCGTGTTGTGTAATGCAGGGAAGGGCTCAAAGAACTGGGACACCAATCCAGGTTGGATGCTTGCAGGAAGCAGGCATGATTCTCTGAGTGCATGTCTTTATCTGGAAGGAGGAGGGGGTGCAGAGACTAAATCTCCCTGGGAAAGAGGCGGCTCAGGCGCATCACGCTTGCTCACTTCTGCGGCATGGGCGATCCTCATGCTCTCTCTCAGTTCAGGTATGATGATGGAGCGGGCCTGTCTGATGGTCACAGAGTGGCTTTATGTGTTGTGAATGCTCTGCGAAATTCTGTTCAACAGGACACCCAGGACCTGTAGTAAGAGTCACACAGCTCCCAGCAACTTTCAGGACCAATTGATAGTTCTAGGCCTGCTCCCTTTCTCCACAGAGACCTGTGCAGCTCAGTAGCTAAGGGCAGATGAGGGCACACCTGTGTGGGTCAACAACCCAAATCTGGAGCGCCCCATCCTGCAGTCCCACCAGACTGCTTCGTGATATGCAATTTTAAAGGACCTGCATTCTTGAGGAGCCCATATAGACTGAGACTGTTTTCTTCACTCCAACGGAGCTGAAGGTCTAAATAGAAATTAATTTGAAGCTACAGGATAAAGGAAATCATATTTCCTGCAAACCTGAGTTGCGGCCAGAGACTGCTAACAGTTGGATACTCCATGTCTACACCCTGACCTGGTTACAGACCCTCAGATTAGAGCCATGACATTTCTAGGCAATGACTGTGGTCTTTCAGAGGTCAATGCTGATTTCAGAAATGTCAGTGGCTTCAGGTGGCATTTAGTTTCAAAGTTTCCTGCAAAATCTTCTACATTCCCCAAACATATCAATACCACGAGCTGAAGAATGAGCCGATGGAGCTTCTTAGGATTTTCTGCTGACTTTAGTTCTTTGTTTCCAGGGATAGTCTTAGAAAGGATTCGGGGCATAGAGAGTTATCTAGAAGGCCCCTAATATAAAGTTGGAAATTCTTTAAAAAAATAGAATCTTGGCTGGGCACGGTGGCTCATGCCTGTAGTCCCAGCACTTTGGGAGGCCAAGGCGGATGGATCATCTGAGGTCAGGAGTTCGAAACCAGCCTGAAAAAGTGAAACCCCATCTCTACTAAAAATACAAAAAATTTGCTGGGTGTTGTGGCAGGTGCCTGTAATCCCAGCTACTTGGGAGGCTGAGGGAGGAGAATCGCTTGAATCTGGGAGGCGGAGGTTGCAGTGAACTGAGATCACACCATTGCACTCCAGCCTGGGTGACAGAGTGAGACTGTTTAAAAATACATATATAATCTTTTTCCTCTGAGATGGAAGTGTAATTCCTGTGATACTTGCTCTAGATTTCAGGACAAGGGCACCTGGTTCCCCATCAAATGGGCAGTCCCTCTAAGCATTCATAAATCCATCAGCTCAGGCTGTATACGGTCAGAGAACTGGACAGAACAGCAAATCAAAAGAAAATCTCCCAAGAAAGTTTTCCAAGACAGCCACTGTGCATTCAAACAAGCAAAGCTTTCCACTTTTGCTTGTGGCAAAACTGACTATTTCCTGCAAATGGTACCTGTAAAGAGAACCAACAGTGGATGTAGCAGCCATGGGGGCTCCAGGCAGCTAGGATTCTAGAAGATTCTAGAGAAGATGCTCCTCTGGATCTTAGTCATTACTAGAGAGTCAAGGTTTAGAGACTGAACAATGAGAAAGGGAGAAGGAGGCTGCCGGCATTCAGGCAGGGAAGCCAGCCCCGAACTTCTGCCCTAGACTAAAGGCAGGGGCTCCCAGGACACTGCTCATATCTGAGGCGCAGGGCACAGCTGGGCTAACGGGAATTGTTTCTGAACTGGTGGCTGAGCTTCTTGCGGGGAAGAGAACTACACTGGAAGGAAAGGCAACCTTCTCAGAAATGGAGGGTGGCACCAACTCCTTCCAGGGTGGGAGCTGAGGCTTCAACCAGCACCATCAGAATCCGGGGTACCTACCCGGAGCCCTAACGCCCACTACCACCCCAGGAGGTAGTGTACAGGAGGTGGGTACCATCCTGGGACACCAATCTGGGACAGAAGCTCCTATTCTATTCCATGTGAATGGGAAGCCCATGCTTGCTAGTATATTTGTGCATATATACACATGCACAAGGTGGGGAGATAAATGGGGTTCTCCCTTCAACCTCCTTCTCTCCTCACTTTCCCACCTTTCAGGAGGACAAGTCCCTTTAGCATGATACATAAAACTTAAATGATTACAAGGCAATCAGTATCACAGCGACAGTGAACTTGTCTTATCATGCTTGACTCTGAAAATGATGGGGACTAAGCCGGCAACTAGCCAAGTTTGGTCACAAAATGCAAGCAGGACTTGTAGTCCTGGCCCACAAGCAGTGGGGACGGTGAAACCAGGACTCAGGTGGGAGAGTGCAGAAAAAGAAAGTGAGTGAGAGCCCAAAGCCAGAGAGGGCTCCTGGGTTCTTGTACAAGGTGGACACTGGACGCCCTGCAAGGTGAAGAGATGGGAACCATAAAGAAAGCGTCCCACCATTTCCTGTTCTCTAGGTGTGCTCAAGGGGACTTCAGGGAAGCAGAGTTCCTGATATTAATGGACTTGGCCAGCAAAGCTTCTGAGATGGCTTAAACTTGCACACACACACACATACACATACACACACACAGACAGCATACAGATGCACACACACACACAATACATATCACACACATATACCACACATGAAACATATACATGCAACACACACACACACACACACGTTTGCGATACAGTTCTTTTTAGCCTCTCTGAATTGTCTATTCCTAAACCAATCTCTATTCCTTCGGGAGCCCCTAGCTCTAGAAAGCCCAGAACAAAAATAGGCAGCCGTTGTGTGTTTTGTAAATTGTGTACTACCCCTCTCCATTTCTTTTTCTTTTCTTTTTTTTGAGATGGTATTTCACTCTTGTTGCCCAAGATAGAATGCAATGGCATGATCTTGGCTCACTGTAACCTCCAACTCCTGGGTTTAAGCAATTCTCCTGCCTCAGCCTCTTGAGTAGCTGGGATTACAGGCATGTGCCACCACACCCGACTGATTGTGTTTTTTTTAGAGACGGGGTTTCACCACATTGAACAGGCTGGTCTCGAACTCCTGACCTCGGGTGATCTGCCTGCCTCGGCCTCCCAGAGTGCTGGGATTACAGGCATGAGCCACCATGCTTGGCCCTCCATTTCTTTTTTCACTGTAAAAGTCAATGGGGTGGTGTCCTAATGAGACAAAAATAACTGAGGCTTGGGGCAGGAAGCAAAGATAAATGTTCCCAGCCCTGCTTGTCTTAGGGAGTCATTTGTAATTGAAAGAGAAAAGTGCTTTGAATTTTTCTCTTTAGGCCAGCTAACCACAACATGTCCTACTTTTTAAGCTCACGGGTAGCCCTCTTCATTTCTAAGGGCACATGCCTACCATGTGGAACATGCCAAGAGCTGGGGTTCTGTGGATAGGGGTTAGGTCCTGCTCCTGACTGCAGAGAGTTTTCTTCTGCCTTCTTGACCCCCACACTCTAAGTCCTGGCCAGATCCTCTTGGCTTGCTCATGGACATGGTAGCCTTCCTGCCAGCTGGGGGAACATCTCATTTCCCCACATATTTGAGAGTGGTCATTATCCAGTAGCAACACGCACATCAAATCCTTCCTCTACACAAGCAGCTAATTTTAAAAAATCAAGACAGGGGGCCATCTATGAATGTGCCCATAAGACTGTTCTTCCTGGCCGGGCGCGGTGGCTCAAGCCTGTAATCCCAGCACTTTGGGAGGCCGAGACGGGTGGATCACGAGGTCAGGAGATTGAGACCATCCTGGCTAACATGGTGAAACCCCGTCTCTACTAAGAAATACAAAAAACAAAAACAAAAAAAAAAAAACTAGCCGGGCGAGGTGGCGGGCGCCTGTAGTCCCAGCTACTCGGGAGGCTGAGGCCGGAGAATGGCGTGAACTCGGGAGGCGGAGCTTGCAGTGAGCTGAGATCCGGCCACTGCACTCCAGCCTGGGCTACAGAGCGAGACTCCGTCTCAAAAAAAAAAAAAAAAAAAAAAAAAGACTGTTCTTCCTAATGGATCCTGGGTCTCTGCCTGCTTTCCTCGTCAGACATTCCCACTTCATCAGACGCTAGGATGTGCCACTCCCTCTGAGAAATATGTTTATGACTAAGGATGCCTTTTCCTGGGTTTCCAAATGTTTATGCTTCTGCACATTTTCATAGATCCTCCTTTGAAAGAAAGGCCAATGGTTTAAGTACCACCATGGAGGTGGGAAGACCTTCTTTTAAGCGTCCCCAAATTGTCAGACCCTAGAGCAGACTTCATTTCACATTGCAACTACAGTTCATCAGTATAGTATGCAATGACTTGTGAGTGATACTGGACTCACCTCTTAGAATACACGCCCTGAGGAGGTTCCAGAGGTCAGAGTGGACCCAATTAAAAGTTAAAGTGAAGGGGCAGAAGGGCAGCCAAAGATGTCAGATCAATGTGTTTCATTCTAAGAAATACATTGGGATCTCCTAATGGAATATCCTAGTGGGAGCTTTCATACGATGATAAAGTCATGAGGAAATGACCATTTCTAAAGAGGCAAAGGCCCATCATTAAGATGAAAACATATTGTGCATTTTACTAAACCATTTTATTTTCTTTAAAATGTCTCTTTTTGTGCTGTACTTTCATAGTGATCATTTTCCACACTCCATCCAGCCACCTAAAGCCTCACTTATGTTCTGCGACTACGGCCCGAAAGACACAGGAGCTGAGTGTGTCCTTTCTGTACAGAGCTAGACTTCCTCTGAGATCACAGTCTCCCCTTCTCCCTCAGTGCCTGGGTGGGGTGACATAGAAGGGAGGTTAATGAGTCAAATGAAGTGACCAGGTGACCCTGAGTCGGGGGGTGTGTAGACGGGAGCCTGTAGCTCTGCTCCCAAATTCTTTTTGAGCACCGTGGCTGTCCACTTTTCTTGGTTGTCCACTTTTCTAGCTTAAAAATTTTGCTCTATGCAAAGTTTTTTATGAAGACGGGCTTTGAGTCACCTTGCCCCGCCCCCCCAAAAGAAACCACTGTCCTAAACCCCTGAAGTTCAGTATTTCCTTCATTGACTGTGCACAGGTCCTTGTTGTCAGCTAATATCTTAGTTCAGAACCTTCCAGTCACAAAGACTTGAATGCAGGAGTTACTTGAGGGGTGGGGGCTCACCCTGAGAAGCATGAAGGAGGGAGTGGAGAAGGCTAATGGAGAAGCAAGGAAGTGCAATCAGGGTGTGTGCTAAGCACATCATCCCCGGGCAGCTGAGGCCAACCCTGTGGCATCACGCAGAACATGCGGGGGGGCTGTCCCTCCAGTGGAAGAAAAGCTGGGATATTTATCTATAATTCTCATGCCTCATTCATTGAGGGTTTATCCTAAAGGTGTCAAACTGCCTAATGGGTTCTCCTTGTCCACTGCCCAGACAGAGCCGATTTACCACAGGGGAACTGCAATAGAGAAAGACTTTAATACACACAGAGCCAGCTAAACGGGAGGCTGAGGTTTTGTTACTCAAATCAGTCTTCCCAGAAATTCAGAGACTGGGCTTTTTCAAAACTAATTTGGTGGGTAGGGGGCCAGGGAGTTGGGGGGTGCTGACGGGTCAGGTTGAAGATGAAACCGCAGGGGGTCGAAGTGGGTGGGCTGTGCTTGCTGTCTTCTGTTCCTGGGTGGGATTGCAGAACTGGTTGAGCCAGATTACTGGCCTGCATGGCTCCGGATGGTGCCTTAGAATGCAGGGTCTGAAAAATATCTCAAGCACCGATAGGTTTTATAATAATGATATTATTCCTAGGAGATTTGGAATCTTGTGGCCTCTGACTGCATGACTCCTAAACCATAATTTATAATCTTGTGGCTAATTTTTTCGTCTTACACAAGTAGCCTGATCCCCAGGCAAGAAGGATGTTTGTTTCAGGAAAGGGGTGATATCATCTTTGTTCAACGTTAAACTGTAAACTAAATTCCTCCTGAAGTTAGGTCAGCCTACACCCAGGAGTGAACAAGGGCAGCTTGGAGATGAGAAGCAAGATGGAGTCAGTTGGGTCAAGTCTCTTTCACTGCCATAATTTTCTCACTGTGATAATTTTTGCAAAGGCGGTGTCAGTGTTAGATCCCAGAATTTCTGGGCTTCCTGAGCTTGGGCTGGACAAGACCTGAGGTGCAGTGCCCAGCAACCTCGTGGGCAGAGAAGCAGCATGACATAGCCGGGAAGCTGTCAGTGGGCAGGGATCTGTCTGTGGACGCTCCAGGGACACTCAGGTGTGTGCGTGTTGCAGGGAGTAAGTACCGGGTGGTCCATTAACAGCATGTGCTGCAATTAATTTTCATAAGTTTATAGAGGTCCTTGGTTGCTGATGTTTATACAGAACTCCTGAGTTAATTATATTCAGAGTTACAGAGAAAAGATCTCTTGGCTAGATCAGGAAAATAAAACTTACCAAATTGAAAAAGAAAAACAGGGCTGGTTTCCCTTGCCCTTGCCTTTTAACTTTAACATAATGACGTGCTACCACTGTGGGGTGCTCTGCGTGGAAGACATCCATGCTTGCTCTAGTCCCACACGCTGGCAGACCCTCCCACTCTAAGGAACAAAGGGATAAATGGAACGAGAGGAAGAGTTGGAAATTATTAAAGCATTTTTTCTTTTGTCTTTCCCTGAGTGTGGCATCCGTCTGCCTTGGCTCCCAGAGAAACAGCAGGGTTGAAATTAACATGAAAACAGAAGGAATCCAAAGAAAAGAAAGCAATTTCAGCTTATGAAATTCAAAGTAGGATTTCACAGAACTAGTGCACGCTCCCAAGACCAGGCAGGATTGTAAGAAAGGATTAGCACACTAAGAGCCCGGCCGGGACTATGAGGCCATTATCATGCTGAGGATGATTAGGCCACGGACTTTAACGTAAGGAGAGTAGGTGGGCCCTCCTCCTCACCCATGGGAGAAGTTGATGGGAAGCTCTGGTTCTCATTTCCCCTTCCCGGATCTGACTGAAAGGGGGGTATGCTAGACAGACACGGGGTAGCCCAACATATTTCAGAGAGTCAGGGGCATGGTCAGAGAGAAGGTGCTTTGGGGGTGAATGGCTGAGTCTCTGGCAGCTCCCAGGAGGCCAGGACCAGTGGCTGAGGCCACACCCTGGGGGGCTGAACTGGATTCCACCAGCATTAGCTGAAGGAGGACAGAGGTTCAGGGGACTCAATTGCTCTTCTGAGCCTGGAGGAGGCACATGGACAAAACCAGGCCCTGACTAGCAGAGAAAGAACAGAACATGAGCTTGTATGCTCTAGAACTTGCCAGAATACCCAGCGAGGGGACAAGGACGACCATCCCCTGGGGGACAGCAGACCTGCCACGCCTCAGGCACGATCTTCCCTCCACCACCAGGCACAGTCTGGTGGGGATGTACTCCCGTTAGCCAGGATGAGGGTGACTGTCATTCTGCGGCTTGGTTCTTTGGTTGGTCTGTGTTCAGAGGCGTCATGGGTGGTTTTGGTTTGCTCCGTGGTGGGCGCAATCTGATGCGGATGCTCATGATCGGTGACATCATTTGCATTCAGCAGGAGAACCCCAAGGCTAGGTTGGGTGTGCTGGGTGGCACCCAGAGCCTCCGGCACCCAGAGGTCCTAGAAAGGAACCAGTGGGGAGGGGCTCCTGAAAGCAGAGAAACGGAGAATTTATCCCAAAAGACACAGCTCTCCCAAAGTGATTCTTTAAGAGCTTTTTTTCTTGTTCTGCACTATTTATTTCTTAAATTAGAGTCTACATTGAGTCCAGTTTAAGAGCTTAAATGGAATGAGGTTTAAAGCTAGATTAGACATTGACTTCAGGTTAGTCCCATTTTTTCCCAGCTAAGTGCTCTGAATTGGGTGCTGTCAGAAAGCGGGGACAATTCTACAAGTGGACGTCACAGGAAGTCTTAGCAAGACGGGGGACAGCCCAGAGCGAGGCCACAGCTCTGGATTCCATTTGTATGAAATTCCAGAAGAGGTAAGTCCACAGAGACAGTGGCGCTCCCGTTAGCCAGGATGAGGGGCGATTGTCATTCTGTGGCTTGGTTCTTGGTTGGTCTGTGTTCAGATGCGCCATGGGTGGTTTTGGTCTTACTCTGTGGCGGGCATAGTCTGATGTGGATGCTGATGTTCTGTGACATCATTTGTACTCAGCAGGAGAACCCCAAGACCAGGCTGGGGGTGCCGGGTGGATCCCTGATGTCAGGGGCTGCCTTTCTCTTTTCCATCAGAACCGAGATTAGCTTGATGTGGACAAGCATATCAACAGTCTGTTAGATAGCTTCCAAGCACACTTTACTATATACGAAAATGTAGCCTCCCAGGAAGAAGAAATATGAATCAGGTAGAAATGGAGTCCTTATTCATCAAATAGCTTGGTCTGTTTGTTAACGATTTGTAAAAAGAGCAACTTAGATCCAGACTTAGCAACATACTGCACAATAAATTTCAGTTAGGTTAGAGAAAATTGTTCTTCAGAAAATCTAAGCGCTAACATTTTAGAAACACACATTAAACATATTTCTCAAATCCTCGAATGTCACAGGATTTTCTAAGTTGAAGCACCAGCATTTATCTCAAAGACAGTCATCGGTATAGTTGAATCCATCAAAATTTAAAATAGTATGTGTCAAAGCACACTATAAATAAAACGAAAAGTCAGACATCTCATTTTAAAAAGTGTTTCAAACAAAAATGAGAAATGAAAATATCAATAATATTTAAACAGCTCACATACACCAATAGAAAGGCACTAAAATGGATAAACGCATGATCAAATGTATACTAATTTGATATACAAATGATTACTAAAGATTTGGACAAATGCCTTGCTTTGCTAATAACAAAAAGTAAATAGTTGTGATATACAGTGAGAAAACAATCGTACAAACAACAAAACAAAGCACAGTTCCATGTCCCAAAACCGTGAACAATTTTTTTAATTGAAAACGCCAAACAACCACGATCCTGTGTTTAAAATTAACGCTCTCAACTACTGTTGGTAGAGTTATAAATTGTTCCGACTTTCTTTGAAAATAACCTAGCACTGGATATACCCATGCCTTTTAGACTTCTAATTCTACTTCTAGAAATCTAACCTGGAAAAATATTTCAAAATGCAAAAGTTTTTGCACAGGATGGTCATAGGATATTTATAATAAATAAATATAATATAATATAGAATATAAATATAATGTAAATATAATAATGAAAGAAAAACTGGAACTTACTTAAAAAGGTAACAAAGGGAGGGTGGCAAAAGTCATAGAGCTTTCTGTAAAATATAATGTTATAAATTGTATTTCACAGAGTCCTAATGGCTTGGGAGAAATCTTTGTATTTAATGTTTATTTGTCCCCTTCAAAAATACTTTAATATTTTAAAATATTAAATGTGACATTGCATGGTCATGTTTGACCTGTAAGATATTAAGGATTTTAAAAGGACAGTTTTTTTTTTTTTTTTTTATCATGAGTAAATTTTAATTTGTCATCTAATATAGAAAAAAAACTACTGATTTAAAAAATACTGAAGGTTTTTTTGAGGATTTTGTTTTCTTGGCATTTGAAGCAAATAACTGAACCTTCCCCATCTCAGCAATTAGACTCTACCTTGGATGGAAGCACACATTCAGAAGAGTTTTAAATTTTACACATGATTCACCATGTCAAGCAGCTTGTGTTTTTTCATTCTGACATATGTGTAAATCCTTTTCTTGAGGAAAAACAATTTGATCTTTATTATTCCAACACAGCGTGGGTGTCTGCCATGAATGAAAATGTCAATGCATTTTCATAACAGAATATACCTTTTGGTATTGGCAAAGAAATTAATTCTTCATTGCACCCGCTGCATAAAGAAGTGACTTTCATCCTGTGTAACGTGTGAGCCTCCATGTTGCATTATTAATATGCATTATTTACAGGCGTACAATGCAGAGAGCAATTTCCCATAAAATGGCTGAGTGTTTCGTCTTGCTCATTTGAAATGGTTTGAAAATGGTCATTCAACTGGATTGTTATGGTAATGCCAAAAATGTATGTGGTATTTTAGAAACAATAATGTAAAATTTGGTAACACAGTGAATCATGAAAGCAGGTGTTTAAAAATTACCACCAACTCCTCTGAGTCAAAGACAGAGAGCTGTATTCCACCAGCCACAGGTGGCTCCTGGGAGTTCCTGGTCTGGCTAGAAATGCTGCTATTTCCTTCTTATTTTGCTCCCTGCAGCCCCTCTCCTGGGGCCACTGGGCAGCCCCATGTCCTCCATGCTTCCCTCACCCCCGATCTCATCCCAACCCCCACCACACATGCAGGCTGATTACATTAGAAGCAATGCCCACTTCCTCTGGGCCAATTAGATTGTCGGCAGAAGGAATTTGGAATTGAGACTCGGAGGCAAGTTGGCCTGCAGTGTGGGGCACTGGAGCTATAAACTCATTGAGATCCTCAAACACAGAATGACCATGTGACTCTGCAATTCCACTCCAAAGTATGTGCTCAAAAGCACAGAAACACATACTCAAGGACATGCATGTTTATGGCAGCATTGTTCACAATAGCCAAAAATGTGGAAACAATCCAAGCGTCCATCAACAGAGGAATGGGTCCACAAAATGTGGTCTATCCATACAATGGAATATTACTTAGCCATGATGGAGCATAAATGAGGAGGCCAGCAGAAGAAGCTGGCATCAGAGAGGATGACGAAGTGGGCATGCAGAGAAGCAGAGGCAGGTCGGGGAGGTGGAGGTGGGTGGAGCCAGCAGTTATTGGTGACATTCCAGTTCCTATAGTCAGAGTCCCCTATCCCTGCAGTAAATGTCCTCTTATCTCAAGTGGAAAGGACTTCTGCTTCTTGCATCCCAACAGCCTCAGGAGGTCCTAATGACATGTGCCCAAGGCAGTTGGGGCACAGCTTGGTTTTATACATTTTAGGGAGACATGAGACATCAATATGTGTGAGATGAACATTGGTTCAGTACAGAAAGGCAGGACAACTTGAAATGGGGACTTCCAGGCCACAGGTAGATAAGAGACAAAAGCCTGCATCATTTTGGGTCTTTGATCAGCCTTTGGCTGAGTACACAATTTACATGTGAGAACGGAGTGGAGGAACAGTCACTTATGCCTCAGTCTGGCTCAGTGAATCTGCATTTTTACATAAACAATAAGGCGGAAGAAACAATCAGATGTGCACTTGTCTTTAGTGAGCAGAGGGATGACTTTCAGTTCTGTCCTTTGTCCCACATCTGTGAAGATAAGCTATCATCAGTTTACATTGCCAGGGTGAAATTCAACAGAATTGTTTTAGGGTAAAGATCTTGAGGCCCACAGGGGATTTTCCTGTGGACAAATAGTGATGGAGGTATGTAGCTTTTTACTCTTGGTAGCTATCTTATTTAGTAAGAAAATGGGAGGCAGGCTTGCCTGATGCAGTTCCCAGCTTGAGTTTTCCCTTTGGCTTAGCGATTTTGGGGTCCCAAGATTTATTTTCCTTTCACAGGCCTTAAGCTGTGTTTGTCAGCCCTTGCCACCTGCAAGAGAATGCTGATGGTCACTTCACAACCATTTGTAATTCAAAGTTTATCGAGTGCCCAATACGGACCCATCACTTGAGGCACGTGAGAAACTCTGGGTTGAGAAAGACCTCTTCCCTCCCTTTCAGGTAATTCATAGCACCTGTGAGATCCGGAGGCTCTAAGATCATTCCTATCATACAGGCAGTGAAACTGAAGCTGGAGAAATGGAGACACTTGTTCCAAAGTCTTGACGACAGGAGGAGGGAGAGAGCTAGGACCAAGCCAGAGAAAGCATTCTCAATAGCCCCATTTTCTAGTTCAGTTTCATTTGGAGCTTCCATACAGATGAAGAGTGATGTTGTCAGGACAAAACATGGCACATCATGGCGCACTTGTATGAGAGAGCTACATGATAAAATGGGAGTCTTTCCTGGAAGATGCCCCAGAGCAGATGGGACATGCATGGAAAGTCTGGAGTCCTGGCTCCTCCTCTTTAACCACCTTGGAAGGCAAACTCCCTGGGGTCGAGGCTGTGTGTACTTACATCTGCTTTCTGCTTCCCTTCCAAGACCCCAGCCAGGTGACCCCTTTGCTTTGCTTATTACGGGTTCCATGCCAAGTGTCCCAGCAGCTCATGGCCTGGAGGAAAGTCACAGAGGCCAGTCTGAGGTTGCCCATTTCTCATGGGCGTGGAGAAGACCTGTTCTTCCACGGTCGGAATGAAAGTGATCATGGATGGACGAGGGGCTCTCCCGTGGCCTTGAGCTTTCAGCTGGTCTGGGATTGTCGTCTAAACCCTTCTTCACTAGCAGGTAAATTAACCCATCAGGGAAATTTGGCAGCTATTACATTTGAAATGATATTTTAAAAAAAGTGTTTAGTGGTGATTTTAACCTTGGCTGGTATTCAAGTAATTTGTCACATACTGCCATGGTTCTTACCCATTTGTCAAAGCAATGTTGCAGAGCCATTAGCAAAACTCTCCAAAATTGTGCAGGGCATCAGATGGAGCAAATCAGTTCTGATTAAAAGTGTGATCTTGCCTTTTTTTTTTTTTTTTGAGATGGAGTCTCGCTCTGTCGCCCAGGCTGGAGTGCAGTGGCGTGATCTCAGCTCACTGCAAGCTCTGCCTCCTGGGTTCACGCCATTCTCCTGCCTCAGTCTCCCGAGTAGCTGGGACTACAGGCGCCCGCCACCACGCCAGGCTAATTTTTTTGTATCTTTAGTAGAGACGGGGTTTCACCGTGTTAGCCAGGATGGTCTCCATCTCCTGATCTCATGACCCACCTGGCTGGGCCTCCCAAAGTGCTAGGATTACAGGCGTGAGCCACCGCACCCAGCTGCCATATTTTTAAAAATGTTAATCAGACTATGACGCTCACCTTCTAGAATCCCCCTTCCATCCAGAATAAAACCAACCCCTTCCCCAGGCATGCAGGCCCCAGGTGACTTAGCCTGGGTCTGCATCCAACTTCATCTCCCTCAACTCCTTCACTGGGCTCTTGTCCTGCCAACCTATAGCTAGACAGAGCCCTTCGTTCCTCCATGTGACAGCCTCCTTCACTCTTCCCAAACTCAGTTCCCATATCCCCAACATTTGACATCTGCAACGATCCATTCTCGGTCCCCAGCATGCCCATTGCTGAGAACCAGGTTATTCTCCATCTAATGCAAGCTTGTTTAATGCCTGCCTCCTGGGATACCTGCAGGCCAGGGGCCATTTCCATTTTGTTCTCTCTCTGTGCCTCAGGTCTAATGTACAGCAGATGCTCAGCGGACATTTGTGGAACAAATTCACTGAAATAATAATGAGTAGAAAATTTACAGAGGACCCTCAAAATAGGGGCCTGTTCCGGGATTTCCAGAATCTAAGGTCATGGGGACTCAGATCATCAGAGCCAGAAGCAGCCTCAGAGTTGTCAGGTCCAGCCAAAGCTGCCCCAGCTCTGAGGCTTGGGTTCTGGCCCAGCTGTCTGCAGAGTCAGTTGTGGAAGCAGGGCTGGCCCAGGCCTGGAGCACCTCCTGTTGCTCTTGCCTAGAAGTGTTGCATCCACAGGGAAACCATTCAGATCAGAGAAGGAGTTCCCAGCACGTGAGCCTGTCGGGAGACAACCTCAGCTCCCTGTGGCCACAGTGGTGGTGGGAGGAGGTTGAGGGAGGCTGCCTCCTCCATGCTGGCCACCAGGTCTGCGCCCATCTCCCTCCCTCCCATCTACACAGCATGCACCGTTTAGAGCTGGATGTGCACAGAAGCCAGTAATGGAAAGACTGCGAGTTTTTGGCTCACGCCTGTAATCCTAGCACCTTGGGAGCCCAAAGCAGGTAGATCGCTTGAGCCCAGGAGTTGAAGACTAGCCTGGGCAACATAGTGAAACTTCATCTCTACAAAAAATAAAAATTAAAAATTAAAAAGTTAGCTGTGTGTGTTGGTGCAAATCTGTAGTTCCAGCTACTTGGTAGGCTGAGGTGGGAGGATTGCTTGAACTCGGAAGGTTCAGGCTGCAGTGAGCTGTGTTCATGCCACTGAATTCCGGCCTGGGTGACAGAGTGAGACCCTGTCTCACAAAAAAAGATCGTCAGTTCTCAAAAATTCTCTCCTCCGGTTAATTCCAAGCAGCGCTTTCTCCCTCTGGCTCCCCTCTCTGAGTCTATGTCACTCGTCTGCCTCGGCTACCAAATTATCTTGATACTCTCAGGGGCCTGGCCCTGGGCACTCTCCTCTTCTTACCTGGTACAGTCTCCATGGACAATTTCCTCCACTCCTTGCCTTAATTAACATCCATTTGCCTACGGTAATTAAATTTCGCTGTGGTCCAGAACTCTCAGCTGAGCTGCAAACCTGCAGGGTTGAGCACAGCAGGCCTCCTGGACGTTGCTGCACCAAGATGGTGCTCCCAGCCACCTGCTCCTCCACTCATTTTTCTCCTGGCCAACGAGAAATCTGGGGCAACACTTGTCTCCTCCTCCTCCTCTTCCAGCCCCCACCGCCATGACTCAATCATCAGTACAGATTTGCCTCCTGAGTATGCTGGAATTCCACCCCACTCCTCCACCCTCTCTGCTATAACCTTAGCAAAGGCTTCCTGGCAGTTTTCCTCCCCACACAGTGTCATGAGAGCAAGATTTTACAAACTCGCATTTAATCCTGTTTGAAATGGTCCCATATTTTAATGTCATCTGCAGAAGCAAGTGCCATCTCTGTGGTCTGTGCATCCTCAGCCTCCTGTGCTGGCCCTTTTCTTTTTCGCAGTGTTTCCTCTAGGCGAGAGCTGCCTCAGCTCACACACATGGAGAGGTGGCAGAAGGTGGCCCAGCCTTCCCAGATAGGACACGCTTGGTCAGTACCCCAGGGCCTTCGTTTGGGCTGCCCCTCAAATCCACAGCTTCATCCTCTCCCTATCTGCCTGATAAACACCTCCTCTTTTCTCGAGAGGGTTCAAGGACCACGAGAGTTCTGTCTATGAGAGTTCACTGAGTGCCAGCTGCACAGGACACTGCAGATGCCTGTCCCAGGACTGGCCTCATGGAGCTGCCATGTCTTTGTAAAGAGGACAGAGACGCGGGCTATGCAATTCATTGCGTCCTGAGTGCTGCCCAAGGGAAGCATCAGAGGAGACACCCAGGGTAGCCAGCCATCCCAACTATCCCAGATTGTCCCCATTTGAACAGTAAATTCTCATCTCCTGGGAAATCCCTCAGTCCCAGCAAACCAAGATGGTTTGTCACCTTACAACTTGCAGGGTCAGAGAAGGGAGAGCCAGGAGAACAGTCGGTGTTTGTTGGAGGTCAGGAGGATGGGGAGAGGTTGCAGGCAGACAGAAATACCTGGGGGAAGCACCTGAGAGAGGTGGGTGGGGAAAGGCCTGAGCAGGGCAGGTTCCAGGGGCAGAAGGAGTCCTGGTTGGGCTGCAGTGAGTCAGATCTCTCTGAAATGACCTCTCCACCCTCATGCGCTACCCTCAGCTCCCAGAAATAGTCATTCTCTCCTCTGAGGCCCTACCAAACACCACGCCTACACCAAACATAGCACATACATTTCATGACATTTTCTTAACTTATTACTTTATTTACTGCTTTTGCCAACTTTCCTGCAAGTGACTGTGGACAGGAGGCCATTATCCAATACCCTGTGTCTCACAGTTAACAGCAGGGGCATGGCAAACCAGGGGGGTTTGGGGGAGACGATGCTTCAATCGTGCTTCAACCTCCCAGAGCATCTTTCACGCATCCGTGAAATCAAAGTCGTATGAAAGCAGAACTATTTTTACATGATAAGCAGGGGAGCATATCCTAGCAATGTGTTTCCAAGGCTCCCTGAGACACAGGAGAGCAGAATGGCAGGAGACACCCACAGCCAAGAGTGCAGAGAGACAATTAACACACAGCAAGAACGTTATCACGAGCCTGGGTTTAAAGGAAGATTCCAGATCAGACTGAGATGCCCTGGGCTTTGCTCTCCCCTTTGCTGTCATCAGACTCAAAGTTCCATGAAGACAGAGACCCTGTTGGTCTTGTTCACTGTGTCCCCCAGACCTACAAGAGCACCTGGCGCTTGGAAGGCATGCTCAGTCTTTACTCTCTGAAGCCGCTTCAATAAAGCCCGGCTGTGGCAAGTGTGGTCTATACAGCATTGGTGACTCTTGAGACCTCAGCCACATCTATTGAATCGCAATCTGCATTTTAACAGAGTTTCTGTGCTACATCTTAACTTTTGAGAAGGGCCTTTTGAAAGGGCTTGGTCATCCCAAGCTAGTGACCTCAGCTAGTTATAAAAACCAATTAAAGGCCAGGCACGGTAGCTCACGCCTGTAATCCCAGCACTTTGAGAGCCTGAGGAGGGTGGATCACCTGAGGTCAGGAGTTCGAGACCAGCCTAGCCAACATGATGGAACCCCCGTCTCTACTAAAACTACAAAAATTAACCAGGTGTAGTGGTGGGCACCTGTAATTCCAGCTACTCAGGAGGCTGAGGCAGGAGAATCGCTTGCACCTGGGAGGTGGAGGTTGCAATGAACAGAGATCACATCACTGCACTCCAGCCGGGCAACAGAGCAAGACTCTGTCTCAAAATAAATGAATAAATAAATAAATAAATAAATAAATAAACAAACAAACTAACTAATAAACCTGAGGCCTCCTTGCTTATCTGGAAAACACTTCTTCATCTTCGGAAACCCTGCTCAGGAGTTCCCCTGCTGAGAAACTTCACAGACATCAGCCTTTCGCCATCAGGGTTGATTGCTCCATCTGCCAGGCAGTGCTCATCCTGCCCTGTGTTCTCCCTTCTGTCAAGGTGTTTATCGTGCGACAACACGATCTGCTTTACACGCCTGTCTCCCCACCAGATGGGTCAGCCAGACTGATGTCCTTGAAATAAGAAAAGGAATCTTATTTATCTTTGCATTCCAGGTCTGTTCCCACATGGAACCGAGCGTGATCAGTTGTGCGTGCCATCCTGTGGGCTCTCCCTTTGAGTCCCACATTCTAGAATCTCACACTTCACCAAAGAAGGTCTTCCCTCCCTCCCTCCTTCCCTCTCTGTCCCTCCATTTCTCCCTCCCTCCTTTCTTCTCTTCCTTCTTATCTTCCTTCCTTCCGATGGAAAGCTGGAAACTCAAGAAAACATTTCTTTATGTGACCTAGGTACTAAAATTACTTGGTACCATTGCGATGGGATAGAACACATATTTAACATGAAAAAGGAAATTCCCAAGATGATTTATGAAGGCTTGACAGGAGAGAATGGCATGGCATTTTCCTGGGCTGCCCAGATTTCCTAGCCATTCCTAGATGCCGAGGATATGGCTACTCTAACCCAGCAGTCATGTCGCCTCATCCACATGGATCTCTGAGAGTGCAATAACAAAATCTAGGGATTCAAGTCAAACTTGCTGGATGTGGCTGGGCACTGTGGCTCACGCCTGTAATCCCAACACTTTGGGAGGCCGAGGCAGGTGGATCACCTGAGGTCAGGAGTTCAAGACCAGCCTGGGCAAAATGGTGAAACCTCGTCTCTACTGAAAATACAAAAATTAGCTGGGAGCAGTTGCATATGCCTGTAATCCCAGTTACTCAGGAGGCTGAGACAGGAGAATCGCTTGAGCTGGGAGGCAGAGTTTGCAGTGAGCCGAGATCATGCCATTGCACTCCAGCCTGGGTGACAGAGTGAGACTCCATCTCAAAAAAAAAAAAAAAAAAAAAAAATTGCTGGATGTGACATGCTTCGGTCCTTAAGTAGATGGGTACGTCACCTGCTTAGACTGTGAACTCCTTAAAGACACACACTCTGCCTTAGACACATGTCTGTGGTGGTTCACATGGCACCCAGCTCAACAAATACTTTGTTAACCATGAGATCCAGAAGACCATCACAGAGGTGCCCATCTGCATGCAAAGCAGGTGGAAGCAGGGCTCCAGCTCACGCCCAGCTCTCTGTGTGTGCCCCCCAGCAAACAACTGCACCTCATTAAGCTGCGGGTTCCTTGACAGGATGTGACAGCAATCCATGCAGCTGACAGCACTCCCTCATCACTTCCAAGGTCGTGTACCACGGACGGCGCTAGAAATACGGCCAGAATTTTGAGCATCTTTTTCAATTTGCTGTCTTCTGCCTGACATGCTGGTGAAATTGAAATTGCTGAAAATTGATATGAGTCAGTAGGGCATTAAAATGTTGTTAACTGAAGTATGAGAATGGTCATGAATAACTATTGTTATTATTTAGTTGTTGTTGTTGTTGTTTTTGTTGTTGTTTTTTTCACATTCTGTAAACTCAAAAGCCTCTAGGAAAAGTAAAATGGAACAGGTCTCATTAAACACATCATCCAACAATGCAGGGTGGGTTTTTTTTAACCTCTTAGGAATATCCCCCAAACGGCCTTTTCTAACTAATACAATTAATTCGACCACTGCTTTATAGCCCATAGGAACCTAAATCTGGTTATGTTTCAAGATTAGCTGGGGAGCTTGACTCAGCCCTGCGTAGAACACAGTGGGGAAGCCAAGCATGGCCTGAATTTCAGCCTTTATTGTCTTCCCCTGCCAGGTGCCTTTGTGCAGTGCACAAACTTCACAACTGTACATGGCAACTCTGTTCTGGAGTCCCCCACTAGGTTCTGATTTGAAGAGTCTTGAGAAAACTTGGAACCATTAATTTTAGCAAGTTTCCCAGGTAAGCCTAGTGCACATTTGAGAACCATATTTTTGAGCACATTTGAGAACCAGTGCTTTATTTCATACTTCCCCAGCAATCATGATTACAGTGTATCTCTGTATTTATGTGCCAATGCATTATTATAGCGCTCTAGTAGTTCCTACACATGGAAAGATAAGTGGAAAGATAAGTTCCTACACATGGAAAGATTATTGGAAAATTTGCTACTGTGTTGTACAAAATGCCTCGAGTCAGTATTGTGGCTGAGGAGTACCGATATGGGTATCATTGGATGCTGACGCTGACATGAACTAACTAGGCTTGTAAAGGAGCTGGCATCAGCATCCTTTCCAAGCCCCAGGCACATATCCCTCTGGGCAGGAGCCTTCTTGGCCCCACTCAGCACAATTCTTGCAATGCCCTGCTTTGCAGCTGTCTCTGTGCACCAGTGGTCACCTGGAGATAGGTAAGTAAAATGCAGTCTTGTGAGCCTCCCAGCAGAGCAGAAACCATCTCTAATTACAAGAACACAATAGGTTCTTCTCTGCCCTCATGCACGTTGACCTTAAAATACAATTCCTTGAAAAACTGTAGCCTGCTCTGATAGTGGGAATGCCAGCAGCGGGGTCCTTGTCCTTTAGCTTCTGACTGCTGGGGGCAGCAATGGCTGCTGGGTGAATCATATGCCTGGCAGAACTCACTGGCAGGCAGCAGGGCAGTGGACCCGGCGGGGCTCTGTCAGTGGTCAGCAAGGGTGTAACTGAAGTGGGAGTGAGGCCTGAATGAGTTTGGCTGCCTGTATGTTGCCAAAAAGACTGCTCCTCCAAAGTAGATGAATGCCATCCAGCTTATGATGCGAAGAAATGTAGGCGTGACTCGTGGTAAGCTCTGGCTTCTTTCCACCATGGGTGTCAAAGGCACAACCACGTCTCACTCATGATCAACCGGAATCATATAAGGAACTTATTATCTATATCAAATTTCATCTAGAAAAGTAGTCTGGAAGTCTGATGTGCATGCACTTACTTTACTGAACGTCCCCTGCTCCACCCCTGGCTGCACCCAGGCCCCTCTCTGTCTCAGTCCCTGACCTCATGAGCCCTGTGATTGTGGCACCTCTCCATCCAGCCCCTGAGTGCTCCCTACTTCTGTTTCTCCCAGCAGACATCTTCCAACTGTGTATTCCCTTCCTCTAGAGGAGCCCAGAAAGGGTCCCTGGAGAAGTCTGCCAAATGTTTGATGCTCCAGGTGGCCCCTGCTAAACTTTTTCTGCCTACTCTAAGCTCACCCACCTTACCTTAAATGCCACTTTTCACTTTTCTCAGGACAAAAATGATAATAACAAATTAAGACTGTTAACTACTGTTCTTAAGCAGTTTTTACCAAGAACTGGGAGTGCCTTCCTCACAAAGATAAATTTTACATTATTGTCACATAAGGAACAGAACATATAATAGCTATTGACATGGTTTGGCTCCATGTCCCCACCCAAATCTCATCCTGCAGCTCCCATAATTCCCATACATTGTGGGAGGGACCTGGTGGGAGATGACTGATTCATGGGGATAGGTTTCTCCATACTGGTCTTGTGATGGTGAGTAAGTCTCACGAGATCTGATGGTTTTAAAAAGAGGCATTCCCCTGCACAAGCTCTCTCATTTTTTGCCTGCCACCATTCAGCTAAGACGTGACTTGCTTCTCCTTGCCTTCCACCATGATTGTAAGGCTTCCCCAGCCACATGGAACTGCAAGTCCAATTAAAGAAAGTTTTGTAAATTGCTCAGTCTCAGCATGTCTTTATCAGCAGCATGAAAATGGACTAATACACCTACTGAGTCCATTAGGAAATCTTCTGTCCCCAAGTGGTACCAGCTTGCAGTTTAATGTCACTACTAAAGAAGACAGACAGAGAGAGAGAGAGAGAGAGAGAGAGATCTGTCTTTTAATCCATAAAACTACACATGAGGTATGATTGCATGTCATTTTTGTCAAGTCCTTCAGTCCAAGGACAAGTTATAAAATGTGCCAGAACAGCACTCCTCACCCCTAGATCTTGGTTTCTAATGCCATTCTCCAACCAAAGGAACCAGGGATCCAGGGAAAAATGAATGCTTCTAGGCTAGGGCAGGAAATAAACAAGGTGAGCCTGGAGTATCTTGTAATGCCAGAAAGTAAGAAAGTGCAAAAAAAAAAAAACAAAAAAAAACCTAATAGTAATGGTAAATAAAAGAGGAGCCCAGGAGCTCGCTGAAAGAGCCCCTAGTGGCCCAAGCTAGAACAATTCAAACAACAACATAAGTAAAGCAGTATTGGATTCTAAACCAAAGTATAAGGTAAATATTCATGAATCCACGCCTACAAAAATGATTGAGTAAATTAAATAAATTAGGGAGAGAAGACATTCTCCTGTATAGAAAAATTCCAATTACTGTGTAGACACCTCATCCCACAGTAAAGGGAAACCGTAACTCCTGATTCTTCAAGGGTGGGCCACACATAGTGATTTCCTTCAAAGAGTTTGTGGTGAAGGGGGTGCAATAAAGCTGCACTGAGATCTATCTACTGGTGCACGTGGGAGCTGTGGAAATGCTGCATGTAGTGCTTACTGGTAGCAGAGACAGCCTTCCCTCAGATCAGGTCTGTGGAATGGCCATTATTCTTGGAAACGTAGCCTCGAGTCCTGTTCTCTATGCCTCCTCATGACTCTGTAAACTCCACAACCTTTTGAATAAACTCCTTTTATTTAATTAGCTAAAGCTATTTCCTGTTGCGTTTAACTAAAAACATTGATACTTTCAGCTAGAAAAAAAGTGAGCACAGAAGGATCGCAAGGCACATGGGAAGTTATAATGAGCTCAGAAATTAATGTAAACTATGGTAGTAGGTATGACACATTATTGACTATAAAAATGTGTGTGTGACACATTGCTGACTATAAAAATGTGTGTGTGTGTGTAAAGAGGATAAAATAAAAAGTCTTTGGATGATAATAGGAGTGTGGGGTTTTTCAGTGGTTAGACACATGACAAAATTCTTGCAGAAATTTGAGGAATAGAGACAGTAATTACCATAGAGTTTGCTAGGAAAAAAATGAATAGTTAAAATTTTAATGGTAACCACTAAATCAATGAAAATATAATCATGGCTTCTTCATCAACAGAGGATAGAAGCAGGACAGAGGGGTGGATATAGAAAATTTCATTAATGTAACAAAAGGAAGGAAAGGGTAAAAAGAAAAGAAAAGAAAAGACAAAAGATGATAAATAGAAAGTGCACCATACGATGAGGGAAATGAGTCTAAAAATATCATAATCTCAATAAATATAAATGGATTAGACTCACCAGTTAAAAAACAGAGGCTATCAGGTAAGATATTTAAAAATCTAGCTAACACTATTTATAAGAAGCACATAAAGAAGCATAAAACTGCATAGAAAAGTTTAAATAAAAAAATAGGAAATGTTATACTTTACAAATTCTGACAAAATTAGGATAACAATTAAAGAACAAATAATATTAGACAAAATAGAATTTAAGATAAATAGCACTAGTAGAGATAAAGGACACTCTATATTAATAAAAAGAACAATCCAACTGCAAGAATCATATTTTGTTCTTAGCAACACTGCCTCAAAATATGCCAAATTTTAAACCATTGAGAAAGATTTCAACACATTCATATGAGAAATTAACATATCAACTATGTGAGACAAAAAACCAGCAAAAGTAAAATATATATAAAATATATGTAGAAAATCTCTCATCACACCAAAATATAGAAGATAGATTCTTTTCAAGAAAAATTAATCACGCCTTAAAACACAAAGAAATTGCCAACACATTTCACGGCATCAATAAAATACAGATCATGTTTGCTAAGCATAATTCAACTACATTAAAAAACAACAATAAAAGATAATGGGGCAGACAACACTTTCTGCTCTCCAGATATGGAGATACTTAAAAATACATTTATTGGCACATTGGGAGGCCGAGACGGGCGGATCACGAGGTCAAGAGATCGAGACCATCCTGGCTAACACGGTGAAACCCCGTCTCTACTAAAAAATACAAAAAAACTAGCCGGGCGAGGTGGTGGGCACCTGTAGTCCCAGCTACTCGGGAGGCTGAGGCAGGAGAATGGCGTGAACCCAGGAGGCAGAGCTTGCAGTGAGCTGAGATCCGGCCACTGCACTCCAGCCTGGGCGACAGAGCAAGACTCCGTCTCAAAAAAAAAAAAAAAAAAAAAAAAAAAATATTAATAACTCACAAATTAAGGAGGAATTCATAATGCAAATTACAGAGTATGTAGAAATGAATAGCATGAAAATGCTCTGGACCTCAAAACATGAAGGCTGTAGCTAAATTAGTACTTGGGGTTTAGATTATAGCCTTCATGCATTTATTAAAAACAGTTTTTTTTTTAAAAACAAATGAGTTCATTCATTTTAAGTTAAAAAAGAAAAATTACTGAAGCCTAAAAATGTAACAAGAAGGAAATGACAAATATAAAAGCAGATATTAACAAAATGAAAAAGAAAGAAACAATAGAAGATCAGCAAAGATCAATTCCTTAATGAGTCTATAAAATAACACTCACCATTAAAATAGGAGAAAAGCGGCACCACCAAGAGACAGGAAATAAAAACGGGGCTGTGATGACAACATTGTGAGTTATTTAAAAGCCCTAGGAGGCTGCTATATGCAACTTTATGCCAGAAAATTTGAAAGCTTAGTAAAAACAGAAACATTTCGAGAATACAATTAAAATGTAGAGACACATTCCACAGTATCCTAAAAATAATTTCAATTAAAAATTGTAAAACAAAATAAAATAATAAAATTCAGAAGAAAACAAAAAGCAGAGAAGAAGGCTGGTGGTCCCCTGGTGTCTCATCATCTTATAGAGCAGAGCACTGGGGACAGGCCGACGCTTCTGGACGTGCAGAGGGTTCAGGTTCTAGTGAGGGCCCCTGCCTCTTCTTATAATACCTTGTATGGAGCAGGAGAAAAATCATCAGGTGGGTGTGTAAAAACAGAAAAGGTTTGGGTGCCAGGCTCTTACAGGATACAGGGCAGCTGGACAGGAGTTTTGGGGAATGCACCCGTAGCTTGCTGGTTTCTTGTGTCACCCCAACAGGAAAGGAACCCCTACCGCCAGGGAGATTGACTTCAAGCACAGACCCTCCCACTGAGAAGGGAGAACGTCAGTCAGTCTGTTGTTCAGGCAACCTACACTTTGGAAACAATTCTGCTTGTTTCTCTTCAGGTTACCAACACAGATTCACAAAGAAATAGGAATTCTCAATTAAAATGATACACACTGAAAACAATAAATTAACTTGTAGTCAAAAGATTCCTGCTTAAAGAGACACACACACAGTAGGACTGGATGGGTTTATGGTGCATTTTGCCATCCCTTCAAAAAATAACTACCTTAAATAACTGTTTACATGATTGAAAAGGGAAAGAAAGCCTCCAAAATTCATTTGAAAAATCTAGCAAATATCCTTTTCACCAAACTGAACTAGAAGCGTATAAGAAAAGGAGAAGATAGACCTGTCATTGCATCCGTAGATACAATAATCTTAGACAAAATGTTGGCAAATCAAACTCAATGTTATATTTTAAAATAATGCATGTTTATTCTTGGAATGTGTAATTTTCAAAAGCAGAAAAATTGTTATTATAATATTCCATATTAAGGGAATAATGAGAAGAAAACAAAGGAAAATCTCAAAGATGTACCTAGGTCAGTCACAAAAGTCAATACCAATTTGTGATTTGAAAACTCTCATGAAATTGGGAAAAAGAAGAAATTTGAAAAGCCTACAGCACACACTAATCCTAATGGTTAGTGTCTAGAAGCATTAGCACCAAAGTCAAGAACAACGGATGGATGGCCTGTCATCATGTTGAAACCACCTCTGCAAAATTATGATTGACACAGTGAAAGAGATCTCACTTAACCGACTCCATCTTGCTTCTAACCTCCCAGCTGTCCTTGTTCATTCCTGTGGGCAGGTTGAACTAACTTTGGGAGAAACTTAGTTTATAGTTTATCATTTAAACAAAGATGGTAACAACCCTTTCCAAAAGCAGACCTTCTTGCCTGGGGACTAGACTGCCTTTGTAGGACTAACATTAGCCACAGATAGAAATTATGGTTCAGGAGTCATGCAGCTGGAGGCCACAAGATTCTGACCCTCCCTAAACTGCTCCTAAGATCAGTGCTTGAGATATTTGCAGACCCTGCACTTGATGGATCAGCTGCTCCCACCCAGATCAATAAACTGGCTCATCTGATCCTGTGGCCCCCCCCACCCAGGAAATGACTGAGCCTAAGAAGACAGCTCCGACTTCCTATGATTTCATCTCTGACCAATCAGCACTCTTGGCTCATTGGCTTCCTCCCATCCACCAAGTCATCCTTAAAAACTCTGCGGGTTTAAAAACTCAATGCAGCACGAATTGCTGTGGTTTTTAAATTTCTAATCTGTGGTTTTAAAACCCTGAATGTTTAGGGAAATTGATTTGAGTAATAACAAAACTCCGGTCTCCCACACAGCCGGCTCTGCGTAAATTACTCTTTCTCTATTGCAATTCTCCTGCCTTGATGAATCGGTTCTGTCTAGGCAGAGGGCAAGGTGAACCCCTTGGGCAGTTACAATGTTCACCAAAAATGTTCTCTAGTCACTAGCTAAATAAGAAAAGAAAAAGAAATAATATGTATATGAATAAGAAGGAAGAGATTATACCATTTTTATTTGCAGATACATGATTGTTTTTGTAATACAAAATACTTAACAGAATGTCCAGACAAGCCGTAAAAACTAACACAAGAGAAAACTAATACAAGGTGCCTATAATCCCAGCACTTTGGGAGGCTGGAGCAAGAGGATGGCTTGACCCTGGGAGGTGGAGGCACTGCATTCCAGCCTGGGTAACAGAGTGAGACACTGTCCCCCCCCCCCCAAAAAAAAAAATAGTTTGGCAAGGTTGCTGGATACAAAATCAACATTTAAAAACAATAGCATTCCTCAGTAAATATCAGTAAATAAAGGTAGAACATGCAATAGGAAGCCTCTGGACTTCTGGTCATGGGGAGGAAGTGGTCCAGGATCACCCTCCTGCAGTAGACAACTAGAGAACTGAACACACAAAGAGCACAGCTGTCAGACAATGAACAACACACAGCACAGGAGAAAGGGCAGGAAGTGAGACAAGCCCTCTCCTGGCCTGGGCTTTCTGCCTGGAGAAGTCCCTGGACTGTGGCTTATGGAGGGGATCCACACAGAATCTAACATTCCTGCTGCATTGACGATACACACAACTGGAGTTCGGAGACTACAAAGACACTAGAATCCGTGGGCCACAGAACCTGAGAGAAAGAGGCTATGTACTCTTAAAGGAACTCAGAAATCTGCATGGGGTCCCTTGAGTCTTTGGTTGAAAATCAAACTGCACATATATAGAATGAATCTCCCAAGGCTGGACAAGAACAATTTCTGAATAAAGAATAATTTACAAGGAGTGATGAGAAAATTTCCTGAGCTTATTGCCTAGGACCTTTCAAGTTTCCTCTAGCCAGAGTGGAGAGACTGTTGAACTCACAGGGCTTTCAACAGAGACCTCGGCTAGGCTGTGCCTTTTAAAATGGAGCTTAATTAGCCCTGCAATGAAGGTGTTTTTAGACTCTTCTCAGTGCAGCTTAGAAACAAGCCATGAATGGATCGCTAATCCACTAAAAAAATGATGGCCAGAAATTGTCCAATCTTCTATTAGGGAATACAAGAAAATCCAGCACTCAATAGCATCCGAGAGGAAAGCACCTATACCCCAGAGAAGCTGCAGGGCCCAGCTGGCAGTAGCAGCAGAAGCAAGGAGGACCCACACAGAAATGGATTCAAGGGCTTTTGATCAAGGGGGATGGAATGTAAGGTTGGATAAGGAAGATTTAGTTGATTTGGCAGCATTCTCCATAAATACAGGATGCAATACCTTGGCAAGGACTTTGAGTGATGGCATAAATGTGAGATCTGGAAGGCTTGTGGGAGCATAAAAACACAGTGGGCTACACTAAGTCAGGTAGAAATGTCAGAATTCCTGTGGCAGGTGGTAGAAGAGAGAAGTGGGTATGCTAAAGGGTATATAGCACCTAAATCCAGAAAATCCACCAGAGTACTGTGTACCCAGAGAGGCACCCAGAGAGTACGCAATTCAGCAAGGCTGCAAGAAACGTGCTGGTATGAGGGGCACCAAGGATGCTAAGAGCAGAGGTAATTCTCCTCTGTATGCAAAGGCTGGTGGTAGGAGATGCTGTTAGGGACGGGGCTCACCCATAGCAATGGGAATGACAGGATCCTGAAACAATAGTGGGAAGGTGGCAACACCTCGTCATCAGAAGGCAGGTGGATTAAATTATCATGAGTGTGCTGGAGGGTAGCCAGAGGGGCCTGGCTGGATGAAAGTTATTGAGATGTTTATTTGAACATGGCTTCCCAAGGGGAAGATTAGTAGGCAGCCAATGAGGGTAATATCAACCTATACAATCAGAAGAATCAAGAATGATGACCAGGAGTCTGAGGGAACTGATCTTTGTAAAGTGATATCCTTTACCTTGTACCCAGTTTTAGGATTCATGGGAAGGTCAGCCCCTGGAGAAAGGACCCTGCAACATCATGGCAAATGTTCATGAAAACAAGTCCTCAGTCTTTCCCTACAACGACATATGGTTGTTTACCTTGGTCACTGCACAGTGTGGAAAGGGGAATACAAAACATATTAGGTACTGTTAGAGACAGGGTCCTGATTGACAGTGATACCAGCATCCTGGTACCCTCTCAGGGGGCCACGTATTAAGTGGAGTCCTGGCCCTGGTTTAGCTCATGTTACATCCACTGGAACTACAAATTCCTGCAGGGGTCATTAGCACAATTCCCACATTGGTTTCTTGGCCTAGGGATAAGAGCTATTATAGTGAGAAAAAACAAATAGAAACCTCTGAAACTGGCCTCCCTTCGCCCACCCACACACCAGCCAATATCGTTCATCAAAACCAGTATCACATCCTCAAGAGAATGGTAGACACTAGTGCCATTCTTAAAGAAAAAGTGCAAGGGGGCGCTTCTCATTATGCCTCCTTGTAATTCACTAGTCTGGCTCCTACAAAAACAGACTAATCCTAGAGGTCAACAGTGACAAGAAACTCAACCACATAGTAGCGCAGTGGCAGTTGCTGTGCCTGGTGCGGTATCTTTACTAGAGCAGATTGACATAGCCTTGGGCACATGGTGTGTGGTTATTGATCTACCAAATACATTCTTTTATCCTTATCGGAAAATCAGATCAGAAATGTTTTTCAGTCACTTGGAATGAATAAGAATGTATATTTCCATGCTTGAATAAGGGCTGTGTCAACTATTCTACTCTCTCCTTAATGTAATCTAAGAGACACAGGCCTACTAGACACCTTTCAGAACATTCTATTGGGCTACATTATGAATAAAGTCATGGTAATTTGACTGGATAAGAAAGAAGTAGGTCAGGTGCGGTGGTGGCTCACACCTGTAACCCCAATACTTTGGGAGGCTGAGGCAGGTGGATTACCTGAAGTCAGGAGTTCAACACCAAGCTGGCCAACATGGCAAAACCCCATCTCTGCTAAAACTACAAAAAATGAGCTGAGCATGGTGGCAGGCACCTGTAATCCCAGCTACTAGGAGGCTGAGGCAGGAGAATTGCTTGAACCCAGGAGGCAGAAGTTGCAGTGAGCCAAGATGGCGCCATTGCACTCTAGCCTGGGCAACAAGAGTGAAACTCCGTCTCCAGAAAAAAAAAAAAAAAAAGTGGCTAGGACATTGGAGACTTTGGCAGGACATTCATTCCAGAGGGTGGGAAAGTAACCCTATAAAGATTCAGGGACCTGTTATACAGGTCACCTTTGTAGGTGACCAGTGGTATGGGGTATTCTAGAACTTTCACTCCAGATTAATGTACAGATTAACATACATTATCCTCCCAAATACAAAGAAGGAAATATAACACCTGGAATTTGAGCACTATTGACATAGTATTTCTCAGCACATACACCTACATACCGGCCAACGTGAAAATCTTCCATCTTCCCCTAGACCAAAAAAAAAAAAAAAGGAATGATATAATTTATTAAAAAGACACCAAAAATTCCACTAAAGGAACATCAAAAGATAGACACATTTGATTACATTTAAATGAAAACCTCTGCACAAAGCAAATAAAGTGAAAAGACAAGCCAGGCTCAGAAAAGATATTTGCAAAAAATAAAATCAAGTAAAAAGTTTCAATGAATCAACAAGAAGAGAAAAACAACATAATAGAAAAAGTGCAGGCTGGGCGTGGTGGCTTACGCCTGTAATCCCAGCAATTTGGGAGGCTGAGGTGGGTGGATCACCTGAGGTCAGGAGTTCGAGACCAGCCTGGGCAACATGGTAAAATCCCGGCTCTACTAAAAACACAAAAATTAGCCGGGCATGGTGACAAGTGCCTGTAATCCCAGCTACTCAGGAGGCTGAGGCAGGAGAATCGCTTGAATGTGGGAAGCAGAGGTTGCAGTGAGCCAAGATCGCATCACTGTACTACAGCCTGGGTGACAGAGCGAGACTCTGTCTCAAAAAAAAAAAAAAAAAAATTGCAAAGTACATGAATAGGCAGTTCCCAGAATAAAAAACTTAAATGAAGAAATCTTTTATTGGCAAAAATTAACTAGATTGATATAATGCATGTGTGAAAATCCACAGCAACACAAACCACAAACTATACTTTAAAAGGTGAGATAGCACTATCAAGGAAAATGAACACTATTCACTCACTGGATCCTAAAATTCCATTTCTGGAACTGCAGCCAAGAGGACTTTTCACACGTGTGGATGGATAAGGACAAGAAGATCACCGAAGCCATGCTTGTGATGACAAATAAGACCTACCTCCATCCATCAGAAAACGTATATGTAATTGTCATATAGTCATATAATGTACTTACTACACAGTAGCAAAATCAAAATAAATGAGACTGAGGTATACCTATCGTCATGAAGAAATATAACTTGATCAGAAAAAGCAAACCGCAGAAGGATAGGCAATATCCAATAGAGATAATGATGATGATAGTGGCAATAGAGCAGTGGTTGTCTGTGTTCGCTCATGAAATTTTTGCGACAATCCTGTGAGATAAGCACTTCAATTATTTCCGTTCTAGAGATGAGGAAATTGAAGCATGTTGAGGTTAAATAATGTGTCGGAGAGTTATGGAGCTAGGAAATGACATAGCCAACACATTCTATGTGCGTGAATATATGATACTCACACAAAAGTATAGAATTAGTGAGTCAAGGGGTATACATAGTTTACATTTTAAACGATGTTTCTAGATTACATTTTTAAGAGGCTGCAGTATTTCACACTCATACCAGCAAGAAGGAAAGAGTATCTTTCCCTTCACTCTGTATAATACTGACTTTTATCATTAATAGGTAAAAAATAGACCTCTGGGTTTAATTTGAAAATTTCAATTATAAGGAAGCTGTTTACAGAGTGTTTGGATTTCTTCTGTATATCGCCTGCGCATATTCATTGAGCATTTTACATTGGATTGTATTTGTTTTGTTCCTCAATTTATAGCAGACTTCTTTATATTAGTAAGATGAATCCTGTGTCTATCATATCTTGCAAATTGTTCTCTTAGTCTATAGTCTGGTTGTTTACTTCCTTAATAGTTATTCTTGCCATATATACATTTTTCTTTTCTTTTCTTTTCTTTCTTTTTTTTTTTTTTGAGATGGAGTCTAACTCTGTCGCCCAGGCTGGAGTGTGTGGCATGATCTCAGTTCACTATGACTTCTGCCTCTGGAATCAAGTGATTCTCTTGCCTCAGCTCCCAAGTAGTTGGGACTACAGGCATACACCACCATGCCTAGCTAATTTTTGTATTTTTAGTAGAGCTGGGGTTTTACCATGTTGGCCAGGCTGGTCTCAAACTCCTGACTTCAGGTGATCCACCCGCCTTGGCTTCCCAAAGTGCTGGGATTACAGGCGTGAGTCACCACACCCAGCCAATGTATACATTTTTCACTTCCTACGCAGACCATTTTAATCTGGCTTCCACCTTAATTATTTCACTCAAATCACTGCATTCAAGGTTCCCAACAACCTCCACATTACCGAATTTAGTGTAGCATTTTCTGTCCTCATCTTGCTCAACCCAGTTATAAATCCTCCATTTAGCCTCTCCAAATCTTAGTTTTTTCATCTGTAAACATGAGACACCACCACCAGATTTGCAAGTTTGTTGTAAAAATTAGGAAATGCTTATGCACAGCTTGTAGCACAGTGACCACTGTTATTACCGGTTGAAAGTCTGACCTCCCACTTTCTGCCTCAGCACCCTGGAAAATTGCTACTAATCAGAGGAAAAAGCAAGCAGCAGGAGTGAGCAATAATGCAGGCCTGGTGTGCCCTGGGGGCTGTGCTATTCACACCTCACCGGCTGCCCATAGCTTCCAATCTGTGGCTTCCAAACGTAAAGAGCAATCTTAACAATCATGAAAATCATGACATTTATTGAGAGCTTACAATGTCCCAAACACCTTTGCTGGGTGCCTTCTCATAAAGGATGCAATACGCACAGAGCACTTCGCCTGTCTGGCCCGTAGGAAGTGCACTGTGTCACCTCACTCTCGTCTTCACTGCTGCCGTCATTTTAGAAGCTGCATCTTACCAGGCAAACCCAGCAGAGCGCTCCTCCACCTCCAGGCAAATGAGGGGACCATGTGTGCATCCTGTCTTCCATCAAGGGGCTTGGAAGAGCCTCCTTCACTCCAGGAAGAGTCAGCAGGGACCATATGGAACCTCACAGAAAGTTCTCCCCATAGGAGAAGGCTTTTCTGCCAAGTCTTAGCTAAAGACTAGAGGCCAGCAGGCAGAACACTGGCCAGGAAGCCTTTTGCATTTGCCCTCCCACCCCTGGGTTGGCCTAACATTGAAAAGTCACAGCATTTCACCTGGAAACTGGAATTTTCCACGTCTGTGGACAAGTCAGACAAGGAGCTCTGACCGTCCTTCCAGCCAGCCAGTGCTTCCACTCATTGCAGATGCCTGCCTGGCCCTGAAGGCATTTGGGTTCCGACCTCTGACCCTGAGGCAGGAGAACAAGACCTGGAAGCAGGGAACATAAGGCTGACCCACGCTGACTTCCTAGGCTGGGTGTGGTGGCTCATGCTTGTAATCCCAGCAGTTTGGGAGGCCAAGGTGGGTGGATCACCTGAGGTCAGAATTTCGAGACCAGCCTGGCCAACATGGTGAAACACCATCTCTATAAAAATACAAAAATTAGCCAGACATGATGGCAGGTGCCTGTAATCCCAGGCAGGAGAATCACTTGAACCCAGGAGGTGGAGGTTGCAGTGAGCTGAGACTGCGCCATTGCACTCCAGCCTGGGAGACGGAGTGAGACTCCATTTCAAAAAAAATAAAATAAAATAAATTAAAATAAATAAATAAATGAAAGCACTTCAGCAATGATAAGAATGTAAATGGCTTTGAAATTTCACTTCATCCTCTCTATTTACATAGACCACGCACACCAAGGAACATCTTCTCCATTTATAACAGGGCGCATTCTGAGTAAATGACTCTGTAACTTCACTTCATTCTTTTCATTTACATAGAACATACACCAAGTAACCAATGGGAAACCTCTAGAGTATTGAAATCCCAGAAAATTCTGTAACCAGAGCTCTTCAGGCCGTCTTCTCAGGCCCACTCCCACACTGTGGAGTGTACTTTCGTTCTCAGTAAATCCCTGCTTTTGCTTTCATTGCTTTGTTTACGCGTTTTGTCCAATGCTTTGTTTGAGATGCCAAGAACCTCGGACACCTTCTACCGGTAACAACCCCAGTTCCCTGCCCTCAAAGAAGAGGTCTCCATATAACAGACATACTCTATGAAACAGAGGGATTGTTTTTAGAAAACACCCTCTCAGTATTATCTGTGTGACTCAAGAAGACATAGCTCTTGTTTAATTCTCCAGGGTAAGATAAGGAGAGCACAGTCCTAGGAACAAGTTCATAGATAAAAAGAACAGACGTAGATATTAAATACACACCAGAAGAGAAAAACCAGGCTCATTGTTGAAGGAAATCAACTCAGTAAAGCTGAAGATGAACTTGAGTGACCTTATACGATAACAGAGGAAATGAATAAAAAGATTAAAAGATAAGAAAAGTAAGATAATAGAAGCAGAGGACTAACCAAGGAGATCCAATCCATGAATAAAAGCTGTTCCTGAAAAAGCACACCCTGGAAATTAGAATGAAGCAACAATAAAAGGTATTAGAGAAAAATTTTCTGACCTGGAAATAGACTTGCCTGCCAGGGCAGGGGCCCACAGTCCCTACACTCCATTAATGAAGAGAGATGGGCATGAAGACAATGCTGGCAATTTTTTATAATTTCAAAATTAACAAAAGAATGCCTTTGAATTTACCCTTGAGGAAATGAATGTCAGGTAGATTGGACTAAAATTTCTCCCCTGCTACATTAAACACCAGGAGATAACAGAAAAACATTGGTAGAGCTGAAGCTAAAAGTGCCTGGGCCGGGAGTCACAGGTCCTGAGTAGACACAGCATGGGGCTCATTGTTCAGCTTCTCTGGGGTAGGCAGAAGGGCCAGTTCATTAGCGTGCCACTAAATTTGGCGACTTACACAGGAAACACCTCCTGATGACCTGTACCCTGGATGTAGTTCCAAGAGGGAGCCTCGGAAGCCCGGATTGAGGATGACAGATGGACTGACCTCCCCTTTGACTGATGCTGGGATCTGACGGCACCTGTCCACAAGGTCAGTGCAGTCCTTGGGACTGGTAATGAAAGTTGCAAAACCTGTGTCACAGGGAGCACAAAGCTGGTTTCCACTGACGTCACTGGGTAAGCACGCTGATGTGCCAGAATGAACCGGACACTTGGTGGGTAGAGTTTCATCTGGGCATACCACACAGGCACCTGGGAGTGCCAACTACTATGATATGGTTGGCTGAGTCTGCACCCAAAGCTAATCTTGAACTGTAGTCCCCATAATGTCCACGTGTTGTGGGAGGAAGCCGGTGGCAGGTAATTGAATCAGCATGGTTACCTCCATGTTGTTCTCAGGATAGTGAGTGAGTTCTCATGAGATCTGATGGTTTTATAAGGGGCTTTCCCCACTTTTCCTTGCAATTATCCTTGCTGCCGCCATATAAAGAAGGAACGTGTTTGCTTCCCCTTTGCCATGATTGTAAGTTTCCTGAGGCCTCCCCAGCCATTCTGAACTGTGAGTCCATTAAACCTCTTTCCTTTATAAATCATCCAGTCTTGGGTATGTCTCTATTAGCAGCATGAGAATAGACTAACATACGCTGCAAATTCTGAAAGAGCAGACTAGATGGAGAGCAACATCACCAACTCCCAGCCCCTGCAGACTTGATGCTCTGTGGCTTCCTGAGTCTCCTCCAGGGTGTGAGCACTCACTTCCGTCCTGGGGCCCCCATATCCTTGGGCCTGTGCTCTAGAGGAGCCAGAAGACTGTAGCTCACTTGCTGGGTTTCCCTCTGTGTGTTCCACAACATGGATGTTCTTACCTTCCACCTGATCCTCTTAAGACTCAAGGAACAGGTCATTTGCTTGGCTTGTGACTGGAGGGCACTGAGGCTCTTTGGGCTTGTCCATGAGGCAACATTTCAACAATCAGCCCCTGAGTTTGGGCCATCACCAATGTCTCCACTAGCTGAGCATGAGCCTGTGGGGTCCACCCTGGCCTTATGCTCTATATTGCCTGATTGCAACGCCAATGTCTTCAAAATTCCCTCTCATGGGAGCACCACCTGCCTGTCTGGCTGTTTATATGTGACTGTGTTTCAAACTCCATCCTGTGTTGATACGTTTCTAATTTAAAATGTTTCACTTCGAAGGTTTATTTTGGAGGTAGAAAAAGCAATTGTGCATTGAATATAATTAAGCAATGGCATATTGATTTACCCACCACTATAAATATGCCTTCAATTCTCACCATGTTAGTTCCTAATGAGTTTACCCTTAAATAGGTATTTATTGACCTCTTGATAGCAACTATTTCAAGGTGCCCAGAGGCCCATCCAAATATGTGCCAAACTGACCTTGTTATTCATAATGCAGCTATCACCTGGGTGCTGTGTTGCTTGCTATCTTTATGAAACAAATAGGAAAAGGGTTGGAATTCAAGAAAAGAACCAGGTTCTGTTTTCCATGTATCATAAATGAAACAGTGCTTCTAACAAAACCAGGTCTATTCTGACAGTTAACACTC
Organism: Papio anubis; assembly: GCF_008728515.1. Taxonomy (NCBI): domain Eukaryota; kingdom Metazoa; phylum Chordata; class Mammalia; order Primates; family Cercopithecidae; genus Papio; species Papio anubis. The sequence goes on from NC_044985.1 coordinate 118,521,819, forward strand.
ATGTCCCACAGGCCGTGTGTCATTTAATAAATAAATAAACTGCTGTTCTTTGTATGAGGCCAAAATAATGGTGAGAAACACAGTTATATCCCCAGAAATAAGGCAAGGAAATGTTATTTACAAAGCAGTTTACATGGCAACAGCTTGATAAATGATGCTGAGGAAAATGACCTTCTTGCTCATTCCTCTTTGTCTCTGCTAAAGAACAGAGGCTTAGAGATTTGAAAAGGCAACCTGACATCTCATTTTTGGTGTCAGGTTGCCCTTTATAAGTTTCTCCTTATAGACCATCGTGTTGGTGGTGGGAACAACACAATGGATGGAGACAAGAAAAGAGGACACCTAGAGGAAGAGCTATTCCGAGTCCCCTCCTGCCTGCTTCTTCCCCGTGCCACCCTCTCCCAGGGTGCCCTCTCCCAGGGATGGCAAAGTCAGGACTCCTCCATTCCTGGGGTGCTTTAATACTTGGAGGGCTGAGTCAATAGGGGGTGTGGCAGTCCTACATGGACAAAGTGTGGCATGTCAGCTCTAGGGCTGGGGCGTGGTCACTGGGGTGTCCCAAGGTCATCATTCCCTGTCCTGAAGCTTCCATGGAACAAGGAGGCTCTCAAGAATGCTCCACTCTTCTTACTGGAAGCTCTGAGAGGGTGTCTGCTGCCATTTGCCCTCCTTTGGAGTTTGTATTTCCATGTGTCTGAGCTACTTGCTGCACGGGAGCCCACATCCTCTCCTCTGAGGCCACAGGTTTTAGATGAAGTGACTCTGTCCCAGACTCCAGGACTGGAAGGTGGTACCTAGAGGAAGCCAATCAGCACCATCCACCCTGGCATCAGTGATTGGCTCAGAGGTGAACATGTGACCAGAACAGGCTCATCAGGATCAGTGATATGTGATTCCTGAGTCTGTTTGATTAACTGGGCAGAGGACTGCCTCTCCAATGGATATGTGGCCTGAGGTTTGAGCAGCCATCTTTCAATATCTTTTTAAAATTTCTAATGTTGATAACTTCTACTTCTCTTTTGTTCTAATCAGTATGGCAAAGGTACTGACTATTTCAAAGAACAGGCTTTTGGTTTCATTGATTTTCTCTGTCATATTTCTCTTCTCCATTTCATTGATTTTTGCTGTTCATGCTATGATTTGTTTTTTTCTGCTCGCTTTGGGTTTAATTGGCTCTTACTTCTCTAGTTTCTTAAAGTATAAGCTTAAATCATTCGTAAGAGACCTTTCTTCTTTCCTAATATGGGCATTTAATGCTATAGATTTCCCCTCTAAGCACGATTTTAGCTGCATTGTACAAATTTTTAATATGGATTTCATTTCATTTCATTTTCATTCAAAGTATTCTCTAATTTTTCTCATGACTGACTCTTTGATCCATTTAGAAGTGTGTTGTTTAATTTCCACGGCTTAGTTGGTTTTCCAGCTATAGGTCTGTGTTTGATTTCTGGTTTGCTTCTGTTAAGCTCTGTGACTCATGCAGGGGAGGAGGTCCCAGGTGTGCCTCATGCCCTTATCTCTGAGGCCACTGTTCCTCATAGAAAAAAATTAAAGTGTGCAATTCAGTGGCATCTAGGACCTTCACAGTGAGTGCAACCATGACCTCTATCTAGTTCCAAACATTTTCATCATCCCCAAAGGAGACCCTGTAACTCAGCAAGGAGGCACTCTCCACTCCCCTTTACCTGGCCTCTGGCAAACAGTAATCCGCTTTCTGTTCCTAGGGATTTGTCAATTCTGAGTATTTCATATAAATAGAATTATGGAATATGTGACCTTAGTGTCTGGATTATTCCTCAGAGTTTGGGTTAGTTTGCTGGTTCTGCAACCTCAGCTTTCTGATAGGGTTGAAAACAGCGGTGCTTCTTGCAGATGACCTGGCGTGTTGTTACTGCAGTTGTTAGAATGCCCTTTCCATCTTTCTGCATCCTAAGCAAAAGCTGGAAGCCCAACAAATTCCCTCTTGCAATTTTTCCCAGATCCACATCTTCCTGAGTTGTCAGATTTGCTGTTGTTATGTAAAACAATTTCTTAATTAAGTCTTCAGCTGTTTGGTGTTTTGTTGTTGTGAGGGAGAAGTTACATGCTGTTATATAGAGGATATTTCTCTATTTTTGAAAACTCACAGTTAACGAAGTGTCTGATAAGTTGTCCTACATACCTGAAGGTGTGTAAAGATCAACTTAATGGATTCCACATAGATTTTAGTGTCCAAACATGTTTCTTTTCAGAAACCATGTTGGCTTTGCCTTATCACATAATGAGAAATGTAAAACTCATCATAGTTTTTCTATTTCCTTGGCTTTCAATATGCTAAATTAACTTTCAATTGGATTAACTGATTGTACGTTTCTGGAATATTTGTATCTCTTTACCTTCTAAAAAAATTTCTGATTTTTAATTTTTATTTTTTGAAAACATAGTTATGAAACAAAATGTGTGTAGTATGATGTCAAATATTTGCATTTAAATATCTATATAGGTAAATTACAAAAAAGTTTAATAAAATTATATAAAGTTGTCATGGACATAATTCCATATCAATAAATGAAAAACTAACTCGTAAATTTCCTCAAGAAATCTGTGGTAGATTACTATGTGTATATATATATACACACACACACACACTGTGTGTATATATGTGTGTGTGTATATATGTGTGTGTATATATACTGTGTGTGTATATATGTGTGTGTGTATGTGTCTGTGTGTGTATATACACACAGTAAAATAGATATGCATGTCCAATACATGCACAGGAGGGCAATTAAAATATCAACTATTTATGAAAACAACCTGTAAGGAAGTATGAAAATGAGGAAAGAATACTAAAGGGTTATTTCCTTTATTATTGTTTAAACTTCTGTATTGTTTGAACTAGCAATCACACATTACTGATATGGACAGGAGACAGGGAAATACTGAGTAGAAGAGGGTGGTTCCCTAGCAAAGGCCCCACTGTCAATTTGTGGCCCTAAATGGGAATAGGCATTTCTGTTTTCACACCCAAAAAGTTGCCTTTTGGCCTGCAACACCCCCCTATACTGTATCCATATAAACCCTGAGCCCCAGGCTCCAAGAGCAGATGAGGATACAAGAAAACAAGCAGATGAATGGCAGAATGACATGGCAGAGAAAGAGAGAAGAGAAGCAACATCTGAATGCTGAGAGGAGTTTAGCTGGGGGCGGTCAGAGAGGAGTTGGGCTGCTGGGTGGCCAAACTCCAGGGGAAGATCACCTTCCCACTCCATCTCCCTTTCAGCTCCCCATTCATCCCAGTGAGAGCCACCTCCACCACTCAATAAAACCCTGCATTCATCCTTCAAGTCCATGTGTGACCTGATTCTTCCAGGACACTGGACAAGAGCTCAGGGTACAGAAAGCTGTCACACTGGTCCTCTGCCCTTGCAGAAAGGTAGAGGGGGCACTGAGCTGGTTAACCCTTAAGCCGTCCGTGGACTACAGAACTAAAAGAGCATTGTAACACTGGGTTGCAGGCACCCACCCTTAGACACTACCGCGGGGCCGGAGCCGAAAGTGCTTGCCCCAGCTCCTGCACCGGCCTGTCTGTGTGATACCCCTCCTGTCAGGGGTTTGAGCAGCGGCAGTGACTGAACAGGTGAGCCACACCCCTTTCACACATCCTGCAAGGGGGAAAGGGAACTCTTCTGTTTTGTCATTTTTATTATTATGAAAGAAAGAAAATATGCTATAAAGAGTAAATGAAATAATACACATATACAGCAAATGCAACCGAACACATAGCTAGCTCGAAGTGCTCAGAATCATGACACTGAATCAAACAGCAGCCACTAAAAATCCTCATCCTATGCTCTTGCAGAATGCTTTTTCCGAAGGAGGCTTTCTGTCACCTAAAGACATCTGAGATTCACAAAATAATGTCTTGTCGCAGTACTGAGTCAGAGGCCTGCTGTAGATGCTGCTAGAGGAGGCTGTCATGATTAAGCCTTGAGACGCTTTCCAGTTCTAAGGTTCTATGACTCAATTCCCTCTCTGCTAACAATTTCAGACTTACTCTTGGGAGCCCACACACAATAGATCAATGTCAAAACAAAATTAAACACGCGAGGCCTCTTGTAAACAATGTTTCTGCATAAAATGAGCCTGGATTTCAATTATACGACATAAATTCTATTAAAGCTATCTTCTAAGGGAAGAAGTTATGGTGCATATTGTTAAAGATGGACAATATTTTCAAAGGCAGGCCAAAGAGATATAAATTCCTTTTGTTAGTTAAAATCATGGTCATCTGAACTATGCCTATATTTATAAGCATTCACCATAAATCTTTCCTTGAACGACTTATCTTGGTTTGTGTTAACTCTGGAGTCCTCTTTCATGATGTCCTTTTCAAAACATTCTTCAGTTCTGTTAGGTGTGCATGTTTCAATAGTTGAGAAACAGGCACACAAAAACCAATGCAGCTTGTCTTCACTCTGGAGCAGATTGTTACTGTCCAAAAGCACAGCTCAACCTTCATTATTAAAGGAGGTATTTTTGGTTTTGAATTATTATTTGTATCCATGTATAATACAAATGTAGAATTCATGTATAATTCAGAGCTGCCTAACTGCCAGGTTTCTAGAGTTGCAGAGGATAAGATGAGGATGTAGAATTTGAAAGTCAACCCAAACATCTTAAAGTGAAATTGCATGATGTGGGAAAAGCAGGCTCAACAAAACCATTTTTCATGACTGCTGTAGTGCAGACTCGAAGAAACTTACAGGACATTTGCAGGAGTGTGGATAACAATAAAGGAAGTGCACCTGTGACTGTTTACACGGACTCTGAAGTCAAGGTTACCCCACAGTCGGTACTGTCTTATCTAGAATGGTTGCTTTCCAGTTGTCTAAGAATTTAGGAGACTCCTAATGCTCTGCTTAGTAAGTTTCTATAATGTAACCTCCCTAAGGCAATAGATGTACTTTGTAGTTAAAATAAAAAATAAATAAATAATAATTAAAAAAAAAAGAAAAAACAGCTTATGAATAAACAATGGAATGTGAAACACCTAAGGCTAGAGATCCAATTCTGAGCCGGCCATTCCCCTGACCTCTCAGCACATTAAGAAAAAGCAATAGCAAATCTGGCTCAGCATCCAGCCTGTCTTGAAACGCTGTTCTTCCTCAGTCTCAGCAGCAAAGTTTACTAACACATCCCACAAAGAGGAGGAAAACAATTAGTTGGAGGTGAAGTAATAAGCGAGACCAAATCATAATAACTATGACATTTCCAGGCTCCGCTTTCGTTCCCCCTGTTGGTTTTAAATTCTAGGAACCAGCCGGCCGGCTCCACGGTTCAGGGGCAGGAAAAGTCCCCGTGCTGGGAAGCCAAAGTCACTTCTAGCTCTGGGACTTTTATGAAATGTTCCCAGACTCCTTCTCATTCCTTAACTGTGGAGAACCTCTGTACTGACCGCCTGTCTGAGTCATGGGTGAGGAATCGATGAGGGGCGGGGCCTGGAGCCCCACGCGGAGTCAGTTTCATCTGTGGGCAGTTGTTTCCCCATTGCCCCCTCAGGGAAAACCACGAGTCTCCCAAGCACCTGCCCTACCTTCTAAATTTAGAGCTAGTAATGCCTGGTAGAGTTTTTATAATTTATTTATGATTTATAATTTTTGTACCTAGAATGAAAGTTATTTCACAATTTGAGATAGTTTTGGTTACAACTTCCTTAAGAAGTGATAACGATAATAGGTTGACTTAAATTCACCCTCATACTAAAATGTATTTGCTGGTTACCAGAACCCAAGGAGCAGAGCCCTGAAGGCCTCATATGTTTTTGTTGCTGTTGTTTATTTTTGTTTTTGACACAGGGTCTCACTCTGTCACCCAGGCTGGAGTGCAGCAGTGCAATCACTGCTCACTGCAGCCTCCACCTCCCAGGCTCAAGCAATCCTCCCACCTCAGTCTCCCAAGTAGCTGGGACTACAGGTGCACGCCACCCACACCCTGCATGGAAGTATTTACACTACAGCAATCAGCAAATGCTACAAACCAAGGCTTCCTCCCCCAAATCCAGATGTTAAACATATGCTAGTACACCACTGGTCTCCATTCTTATGCTTCCAGACACTTCCAGCACAAGGGTTACAATGTTAGAGATAAATCCATGGTCTGAGAGCAGGTCTTCACCCCTGCACACTGAACTTCTTCGTGCACCACAGTTTCTGGGTAGGATGCTCAGTTTCTAGTAGTTTCTAATAGATGAGCATGAAAATGGACGACTTTGAGTCCCATTTCTTCACCTTGTGGAGTCAAAGGCTAACAGTCAGAAGGGGCAAGAATCTGAACCAATTGGATGATCAGTGCCTTAGCAACAGAGCAGTCTCCTTTTTCACCACGGGTCATTCAAAGCCCAGGTTGGCAAAATGTTTTTAAAGAAAAGAGGTGTTTGCAGAGTTGCAAATGGAGGTGCTCCATGAGAAAGGCGGGGGGCAGGGTTCGGAGCCCACCTGCTCAGATCTCTCTTCTTGCTCACAGCAGGACTGAAAAGGGAATTCCTCCATTGCAGGGTATATGGCATGGAAACCTCTGCCACAGCCAAAAGCAGACGGTTGTTGATGCTAAAACTCACACACCAGCCTCGCTTCCACCCACGAAAGCAGTTTTCCCCAGCAGCTATTTACAGAGGCACCGGTTTCACCTGAGAACCAAAGGTTCCCCACAACAAGGATCTGTTTTGAAAGAAAGAAGCGTTTTGTTTAATGACTTCTAGGCCCCGGAAAGCCGCCTGGTCCCCACGCTGATGGCAGGAAGAGGCGCTGCAGAAGGCATCCTCTGTTGCAAGCAAGTGAATGATCATAAGAAACCAGGAGAGACCAAGGGGAAGGTTGAATCTTAAAATGTCTTGTTCCGACACCTGGGGAGAAAAATCCCAGCCTTGCTAATCATTCCAGAAAGATCAGTAAGATCACAAATGAGCTTTGTCTTCGGGTTTCTGGGAAGTGATCCAGGATCAGCAGATCTACAGATGAAGAGACGTTAACCCCAAATCCGTCTGTATAGAGGGGGATAACTACATACATGTGTGGAATACTTTCAAACACTGGTGTCTCCATACTTTTGCCAGTCATCATAAAAGTCATTTACTTGGTGAATTTGTGGATTTCATGTTTTTTTCCCCCCAATGTTGTAATAGTTTCTCATCCTGTACCGTTAAAGCTGTAAGAAGAGTCATAGTTTACACTGTCTTCCCAATCACCCATATGCATGTAGTCCATGGCTTATATTTTTTCTGCCAGTTCTAAAGCTTTCCAGTATATAGACCTGACCACAGTTGAACATTTTGCAGATGTGTTTATTTTCTTTGCATCTCCGAGGCTTCTTGCAGCAAGTCTGCCTGTGTGTCTGTGTGAGCTCTTTACGCCCTGCAGCTGCTTGAAACTCTGATCCAGCCTCTTCCTGAACGTGTCACTGTCTCTGTGGCCAGATCTTCTCTCCCACCAGCCAAGTCAGTCTTCCTAAATTCCTGTGCTCTGTCCCGCTGCCACTGCTGCTTGTGCCAGCTCTCAACAGGACAAAGAATAGGATTGGGAGAGGAGAGAACAGGCAGGGGGTTGAGTACCATCAGTCGTGTTCCATCCACCTTTCCCATAATAAATTCAGAAAGAAGCACTCTGGTGTTATACATCTGTCTCTTGCGAGTTAGCATAGTATGTGTTCTTTTACCCTATCTACTCACTTTACATAAAAAGCCTCCTTTCTAGGGTAACTGGATTCAGGGCTTCTTTGTAGAGGAAAGCCCTCTTTGTTTCTTTCTCTTCTTATAGCATAGAGTACTTGCCAAATTCAGACTCTCGGGGGAGTGGAAAACTCCAATTGGGCTTACAGTCCCAAGCTGAGTTCTCCATTCCAGTCTAATCAAAAAGGTCTGAATTAGGCCACTGAACCAAGTACTGGCCCAGCCACAGAATGGACTTTTATGTCCAGTTGGCTAGTGTCCCTCATGGATACAGGGTCCTGAGGTGGGACTCAAGGTATATAGGGGAGTATTAGAAATTGAACCCTTAAACCCCAGGTCCTCGTGCAGACAAACACATCCAACTCCAAGTTAAACAGAACCTGAACCAATAAAAACATTTTACCCTGAGGATAGAAATATGCAAACAAAGTGAATCAAAACAAAGAAAACCTGTTTGCCTTGTCTTAAACATCCAGAACTATTTACCTCTCTCGTTATTAATAAAATCTCTTTATAAATATTTCCCCAGGAGGCAGCTTCTGGGGACTCACAAATATTTTTCCATTAAAGGAGACGAGACATTGCCTTCTTTTTTGATATGACCATTCTGACTCCTGATGGAGAGACTGATGCCTATGAGGCATACCTGTCCCCAACAGGTAAATCCAGGAGCAAGGATTCTGCCCTCATTTCCCCTCAATTGCTACTACATTTTTTTTTTTATTTTTTAGATGGAGTCTCAGTCTGTTGCCCAGGCTGGGGTGCAGTGGTGCAATCTCGGCTCACTGCAACCTCCACCTCCTGGGTTCAAGTGATTCTTCAGCCTCAGCCTCCCAAATAGCTGGGATTATAAGCGCCCACCACCACACTCGGCTAATTTTTGTATTTTTTTTTTTTCCGAGACGGAGTCTCACTCTGTCGCCTAGGCTGGAGTGCAGTGGTGCAATCTCCACTCACTGCAAGCTCTGCCTCCCGGGTTCATGCCATTCCCCTGCCTCAGCCTCCCGTGTAGCTGGGACTACAGGCGCCTGCCACCGTGCCCAGCTAATTTTTTTGGTATTTTTAGTAGAGACGGGGTTTCACCTTGTTAGCCAGGATGGTCTTGATCTCCTGACCTCGTGATCCGCCCGTCTTGGCCTCCCAAAGTGCTGGGATTACAGGCGTGAGCCACTGCACCTGGCCAATTTTTGTATTTTTAGTAGAGATGGGGTTTCGCCATGTTGGCCTGGCTAGTCTTGAACTCCTGACCTCAGGTGATCCACCCGAAACAGCCTCCCAAAGTGCTGGGATTACAGGTGTGAGCCACCATGCCCAGCTGATTGCTACTACATTCTAATGGTTGCTCTTGGAAATTCATGATGTACAGTGGATACTGAAAATTAAAGTTAAAAGATCTTTTAACATAAAGCAATACTGGAACAGGTGAAATACATCTTGGAAATGCTAACTGTAGGCAATGGAAAGTCATTGAAGGTTTTGGAGCAGAAGAAATTCATGATCCAAGTAATGGGGATAGTGATGTGTATCGTGATTCTGAGGGGAAATTTAGAAATAGGAAGAAATCAGAATTAAGGTTGTTTGAGTCAGAAAGGAGAAAAAATTCTTTACAAGACAAAGTGAGATGAACAACATATTGATAGTCTATGAGGGAGATTATCTGCCATGTTGGGATAAGATGAAGACAGGAAAAATATTTTTACTGGAAAGAGTTTGGTGAAAACTAAAGTAACTCCACATGTAATGCATTTAAGTGTTTATGAGAGACCCCAGTGTAGATAACCAGCAAATTACTGGAAATACAGAGTTAGAGGTTGGGAAAATACTAGGTTTGGATTTGAGATCATGTATTTAGAGGTGATTTTTGAAGAGGGTGTAGAGAGAAAGAACAAATGGAGAACTTAGACAAACATATTGATTCTCTTTATATTATAAAAGGAATGCTGTTGTATTGGATGCCATAGCATCTTCCACGTCCAAACCCACCACCCTTCTTTGCCCTGTTTTGTGGGACTAGAGCTGGACCCTGTTAACATTTCTCCTTCTCCAGCTGCTGGAATGTTAGGCTTCACCAACAGAGAGCGCTGGAGTGACCCTATCAGGCCACAGCAGCAGAAAGACTCTTCCACTTTGCAGTCTGTTCAACGTGGGGCCTGACATGGTTTGGCTGTGTCCCCACCCAAATATCACCTTAAATTGTAATAATCCCCATGTGTGGGGCAGGGCCAGGTGGAGATAATTGAATCACGGGAGCAGTTTCTCCCATACTGTTCTTGTGGTAGCAAATAAGTCTCACAAGATCTGATGGTTTTATAAATAGGTGATCCCTTGCACAACCTCTCTTACCTGCTGCCATGTTAAGATGTGACTTTCCCCCTCATTCACCTTCCACCATGACAGTGGGCCTTCCCAGCCATGTGGAACTGTGAGTTACTGAAACTTCTTTATAAATTACTCAGTCTCGGGTATGTCTTTATTAGCAGGGTGAGAACAAACTAATACAGTAAATTGGTACTGGTAGAGTGGGGTGCTGCTGTAAAGATACCCAAAAATGTGGAAGTGATTTTGGAACTGGGTAACAGGCAGAAGATGAAACAGTTTTTTTTTTTTTGTTTTGTTTTTGTTGTTGTTTTTTTGTTTTTTTTGAGACGGAGTCTCACTCTGTCCCCCTGGCTGGAGTGCAGTGGCGCGATCTCAGCTCACTGCAAGGTCCGCCTCCCGGGTTCCTGCCATTCTCCTGCCTCAGCCTCCTGAGTAGCTGGGACTGCAGGCGCCCACCACCACGCCTGGCTAATTTTTTGTATTTTTAGTAGAGACGGGGTTTCACCGTGGTCTCGATCTCCTGACCTTGTGATCTGCCTGCCTCGGCCTCCCAAAGTGCTGGGATTACAGGTGTGAGCCACCGCACCCAGCCAATGGAACAGTTTTGAGGACTCAGAAGAAGAGAGAAAAATGTGGGAAAGTTTGGAACTTCCTGGAGACTTGACGAATGGCTTTGACCAAAATGCTGATAGTGATGTGGACAATAAAATCCAGGCTGAAGTGGTCTCAGATGAAGATGAGGAACTTTTTGGGAACTGGAGTAAAGGTCACTCTTGCTACGCAAGGAGACTGGTGGCACTTTGCCCGTGCCCTAGAGATTTATGGAACTTTGAACTTAAGAGAGATGATTTAGGGTATCTGGTGAAAGAAATTTCTAAATGGCAAAGCATTCAAGAGGTGACAGATCATAAAAGTTTAGAAAATGTGCAGCCTCACAATGTAGTAGAAAAGAAAAACCCATTTTCTGGGGAGAAATTGAAGGTGGCAGCAGAAATTTGCATAAGTAACAAGGAACCAAATGCTAATCACCAAGACAATGGGGAAAACTTCTTCAGGGCATGCCAGACACCTTTGCAGCAGTCCCTCCCATCACAGGCCTGGAGCCCTAGGAAGGAAAAATGGTTTCCTGGGCCAGGCAGGGACCCCCTTTTCTATGTGGCCTCTGAACCTGGTGTCCTGCATTCCAGCTGTTTCAGTTCCAGCTGTGGCTAAAAGTGGCCAACCTACAGCTCAGGCCGTTGCTTCTGAAGGTGCAAGCCCCCAGCTTTGGTGGCTTACACATAGTGCTGGGCTTGTGGGTGCACAGAAGTCAATAATTGAGGTTTGGGAACCTCTGCCTAGATTTCAGAGGCTGTATGGAAATACCTGGATGTCCTTGCAGACATTTGCTGCAGGGGCGGGGCCCTCATGGAGAACCTCTGCTAGGGCAGTATGGAAGGGAAATATGGGATAGGAGCCCTCACACAGAGTCCCTACTGGGGCACTTCCTAATGGATCTATGAGAAGAGGGTCACCATCCTCCAGACCCCAGAATGGTAGATCCACTGACAGCTTGCACCATGTGCCTCGAAAAGCCACAGACACTCAACACCAGCCCATGAAAACAGCCAGGAAGGGTGCTCTACCCTGCAAAGCCACAGAGGCAGAGCTTCCCAAGGCCACAAGAACCCACCTCTTTCATCAGCATGACCTGAATGTAAGACATAGAGTCAAAGGAGATCATTTTGGAACTTTAAGGTTTAATGACTGTCCCACAGATTTCCGACTTACATGGGGCCTGTAGCCCCTTTGTTTTGGCCAATTTCTCCCATTTGGAATGGGTGTATTTACCCAATGCCTATAACCCCATTGTATCTAGGAAGTAACTAACTTACTTTTGATTTTACAGGCTCATAGGCAGAAGGTACTTGCCTTGTCTCAGGTGAGGCTTTGGACTGTGGACTTTTGAGTTAATGGGAAATGAGTTAAGACTTTGAGGGCCTGTTGGGAAGGCATGGTTGGTTTTGAAATGTGAGAGCATGAGATTTGGGAGGGGCCAGGGGCAGAATGATATGGTTTGCTGTATCCCTACCCAAATCTCACCTTGAATTTAATAATCCCCACATGCCAAGGGCAGGGCCAAGTGGAGATAATTGAATCATGGGGGCAGTTTCCCCTGTATTGTTCTTGTGGTAGTGAATAATTCAAGTCTCACAAGATCTGATGGTTTTAGAAATAGGTGATCCCCTGCACAAGCTCTCTTGCCTACCACCATGTAAGATGTGACTTTGCTCCTCTTCACCTTCCACAGTGATTATGAGGCCTCTCCAGCCATGTGGAACTGTGAGTCAATTAAATCTCTTTATAAATTACCCAGTCTTGGGTATGCCTTTATTAGCAGCATGAAAACAGACTAATACAGGAGCCCAGCACCTTTGCAGAGGAACTCTATACGGCCATGCTCTCCACCAGTGGCCACTTTTGAGCCACTCCCACCTGCCCACAACCTCTGTCAATGGCAGCTGCTTCTAAAGACCAGCACCAGCCTGTGTCCTCTGCCAAGTTTCTTGCGTATGTCAGGCTGTATGTTCCTGCTGAAGCCAAACTCTCTTCAGTGAGGTCTGAATCTCAGCCTTGGTGTTGGGTGGGGCTCTCCTGGTCTTTTGTTCCTTTATTATCCCCTTTCTTTGTCCTGCAATAAGTAGCTGCTCGTTTGTACCTGCTCTTTGACCTCTTACAGTCCTTTTTTATTTTTTAGGTAATTAACCACTTTCTTTAATTAGCAATACATTAAATTACATTTTCCCTGTTCCAATGAATGGTGTGGTTTCTGTCTCTAACTAATATACATGTGGAAAAGAGGTTAGACTTTTTTTAATTGATTATTTACTATACAGCTGGAACCTATAAGTAGAAAGTACAGAATCAAAATAAAGGCTTTTGAAAGGTCAGCACTACAAAGGTTAGAATAGACTGCATCAAATTGTAATGACTTTGCTGCCAATGGCACAACCCCCCAGCAGGAATCCTCTAGAGGTATTCAAGAGTTAAGCAAGGAGTTGGACTGGATGAAACCGAAGGTCATGGCTAACCTTGAGAGTCCACGATTTTACAGAACATTCTGAATCTTACTCTTGCCTCCACTAATAATTAACTCTCCTAATTCCCATTAGTCTTCCCAAGGGCATGATTATAGTTTGGCATTATAAAAGCCATGGACTCAATGTAAGAAAAGTGCAGACTATTATTGTCAAATTAGGGTTTTCTTGGAGATTTCTCAAATTGTCTTGTGACATTCCATATCAATGTTATTGCCCAGGTAAATGTGATATTCCATTTCACAAGCACCTAGATTTAAAATTTCTAAACATACTCTAACAGCTAATAGCTCAATATTGCAGAATCTCCATGGCCATTGAATTAGGTTGTTTTTCAACTGCAAAACAGCCTTCCATGTCATTCATCCATTAGTGTTCCAGTCCATATATTTCCTATGCGTAGCATAGGTTGAAAAATCCAGGCAGAATCTGAGCGACTTATCCAAGGTTGCACTGGGGAAAGAAAAGCCTTCTTAATACCTGATATATCTTGATCTATTCCTCCTATAAATGAAAAGCTAATAATGTAAGTTTTTTTGTGCACATTAATTTCAACATATGGGCATAGAACATTCTACCACATGGCTGAAATTCTACCTCATGGCTATGTGAAAGTCTACCACTGCTGCTTAACTTCTCGCTGCTGCTTCTTGATTTTCTAATGATTTGACCTTTAAGTTTGATGTGATATTATTCAGAGAAAGATTCATAGCAATTGTATATCACCATGAATTATATCCTCTAGCAATTGAAAATGGTCCTTTGGTCCCATTAATTTTTTCTTGAATTTTACTTACATGTACTTTATTCCTGCTTTCTTTGTATTCAATTTTTATACATCTGTTTGTTCTTTTTATTTTTTGAGTTAGTTTTAGTTATTTAATTTTATGCTAGGCATTTCAGATATGCCACTTTTGTTTTCCATGGGCCTCTGATAAACATATATAAATGGATTTTGTTTTTCAATCAATTTAAGAATTTTTTAAATAGGTGTTGAACATATTTAAGTTCAATTTATGTTGGCATTATGTTCTTTTTGTTTGTTTGTTTCTTTTTTGAGAGTGAGTCTTGTTCTGTTGCCTAGGCTGGAGTACAGTAGTGCGATCTTGGCTCACTACAGCCTCTGCCTCCCGAGTTCAAGCAATTCTTGTGCCTCAGCCTCCTGAGTAGCTGGGATTACAGGTGCCCGCCATCACGCCTGGCTAATTTTTGTAGTTTTAGTAGAGACGGGATTTCACCATGTTGGCCTGGCTGGTCTCAAACTCCTGACCTCAAGTGATCCACCCACTGTGGCCTTCCAAAGTGCTGGGATTATAGGTATAAACCACCATGCCCAGATGTTCTGGCATGATGTTCCTTTTAAGACTCTCCTCACCACTCCCTTGTGTCCTGCCTTTCTCACGTGACCTAAGTCTCAATTCTTTTATCTTCTGCAGCCCTATACAGGATGTGTTAAATGAATCTAGCAAATAAGATAGTGGGGATGTAGCCTTTAAGTCATCAGAACAGAGGTAATGGTTGAAGTTATGGAATATTTGATTTTTTTTAGACAGGGTCTGGCTCTGTCACCCAGGCTGGAGTGCAGTGGTATGATTTCGGGTCACTGCAGTCTTGACCTCCTGAGCTCAAGCAATTCTCCCACCTCAGCCTCCCAAGTAGCTGGGACCACAGGTGCATGCCACCACACCCAGCTTATTTTTTGTATTTTTGGTAGAGATGGGGTCTCACTATGTTGCCCAGGCTGGTCTCAAACTCCTGAGCTGAAGCTATCCATCCACCTTGGCCTCCCAAAGCGCTGGGATTACAGGTGTGAGCCTCTGAGCCCAGCACAGATTTGATTTTCTGAGAAAGCACAAACGAATTAAAAAACAGAAGACATTGGCCAATCCTTGGGGAATGTGTACATTAGACAGGAATGGAACTATACCAGTAGTGTATGGAGAGCCATGATCACACAAAACCAGGCATACAAAGAGAAGAGAGGGTTTTGAGAAAGTCTGGTTAGCTGTCTCCATGGCTTCAGGGAGCCCAAGTAAGATATTAACTGTTTGGCAAGCAAGACATCACTAGAGAGCCTGAATGAATCCTTTTAGCTAAGTGGTAGAGGCAAAGGCCAACGTAGGTGAGCACTGGAAAAGTTATTGTACATAAAGTAGACCATTCTTGCAAGACATTGAACAGAGAATGAGAAGAGAGAAAAAGGCTTACAACATCAAGGACAACAGGTACTGGGACATGGAAAAGACCAAGATATGTGTACAAATATAGCAAAACAAGAATGATAAGACCAAACAGAGAAGATATCTTTGGTAGAGCATAGTCTCCAAAGAGAAATATTAATAGCTTTGGGATGCCACTGAAGAATGAACGACAATCCCCACTCATTCCTAACTTGAGGGTAAGCATTACACATGGAATACATAATAGGCCAGACTCCATTAAGCTTTCCCTGCTGATGTCAAGGGCTCATAGCAGGGGCTGCCAGAGCAATCTCAGGGAAAGTCAATTATCAGCACAGCAGGGAATGAGGGTCATCTGCAAGTCAATGGCTGCCTATTTAAAACCATTAATTCAATGAATATGGACTATAAGAGTCTAAGGATGAACTCAGCATTTGGGGGGTGATATTCTTCATGTTTCTATTCCAATTGTGTTTTGTAACCACCCTATGAGATTTATAACTTAACTAACTTTTAAAGAGTAGGCTCAGAAGTTAGGTGATCTGCCCAAGGAAACAGAGTTGTTAGGTGATGGAAGCAATGCTCGATCCAGCCCAGATCTTTTAGCTCTGAATTCAATGTTCTTTCCACGACATGACACTCTCCTTTTAAACACTCATCTCTTCAACAGCCAAGTCACATAAAGGGGATGGAACAAGATCATCAACAGAGCGGAACATTAAAATGGCATAACTGAAGGTGTTCTTCACCGTTTTGCACTCTGTTCCCAACTTTGAGTGATTCACCCCAAATTCACTGCCTTTGTTCCTGGAGACAGGGTTCTTGCCTGAATCCTGCCTCCTTTTTTTACAACTAGAGAACTTTGTGGAGCAACCTATAAGAAATCCCAATGTTGGCCAGGTGTAGTGACTCACGCCTGTAATTCCAGCACTTTGGGAGGCCGAGGCAGGTGGATCACCTGAGGTCTGTTCAAGACCAGCCTGGCCAACATGGTGAAACCTCATCTCTACTAAAATACAAAAATTAGCTGGGTGTGGTGGCACATGCCAGTAATCCCAGCTACTTGGGAGGCTGAGGCATGAGGGTCACTTGAACCTAGGAAGTAGAGGTTGCAGTGAGCCGAGATTATGCTACTGCACTCCAGCCTGGGTGACAGAGTGAGAATCGGTCTTAAAAAACAAACAAACAAAAAAAAAAAAAAAAAAAAAAACAAGAAAAAATCTCAATGTCCCGATGTCCAATTGCTCCTTACCTGGAGGTTGGAAGCAATTTTCAGATCCTGCTCATGATCACTTTCCTCTTCTCTACACTTCCACTGTCACAGGAGGTTTATAAGCAGAAGCCACCCAAGGTCCAAGGGAGGGAGGAGGAGGATGTGGAGAATAGAATGTCATAATAACCTAAAATGCTATGACCCACAACTCCAGCAAAGACACGTGGGATGTCTGAAATTAGCCAGATAGCTTTTAAAAAATTCCTAAGAATTGGCCGGGTGCAGTGGCTTACACCTGTAATCTCAGCACTTTGGGAGGCTGAGGAGGGCAGATCACCTGAGGTCAAGAGTTGGAGACCAGCCTGGCCAACATGCTGAAGCCTCATCTCTACTAAAAATACAAAAAAAAAAAAAAATTAACTGGGCATGGTGGCACATGCCTGTAGTCCCAGCTACTGGGGTAGGCTGAGGCAGGAGAATTGCTTGAACCTGGGAGGTGGAGGTTGCGGTGAGTCAAGATCGCACCACTGCACTCCAGCCTGGGTGACAGAGGGAGACTCCAGCTCAAAAAATAATAAATAAATAAATAAAATAAAAATATTAAAATTTCCTAAGAATTGCATAATTCTAAAAACAAAGTTTAAAAATCTCATAAAGTACAAAGTCTGTATAGCTTGACTAAAAATGTATTTAAATATCTTTAAAATACAAAGGAAATAGGAAATCCAAACAAGTAATCATCC
This sequence comes from Papio anubis, assembly GCF_008728515.1. NCBI lineage: Eukaryota > Metazoa > Chordata > Mammalia > Primates > Cercopithecidae > Papio > Papio anubis. The sequence goes on from NC_044985.1 coordinate 118,539,056, forward strand.
GGGGTAGGAGTTGTTGACATCTGACATTTGAATTTAAAAAAATAATGAAAATATCTTGACTCCTGGTATAAAGGGCTACATAAGCTTTGAGACCAACTTTGTTATAAGTTTGAGGCGCATGATCCAGTAACTCTAAAAAGGAGCTCTTTTGGCTCAATTAGTATACAAGATCTCTTACACAATTAAAATCTTCGGCCCTAAGATATCTCAGTTAACTTTAATGTTTTAATGTATTGAGTTTCCTTAATCTTATATATTATCAACTCCCAAATATTTTAGAATTATGTAACCTCAGTAAAATAAGGTTTTAACTGTCTTTTTTAGTGAATAAAAATATTTTAACTCCAGAAAGTGTTAGAATTAAATGTAAAATGTTTAAAAATTAAAACCAAATGTGTACATAATGGATAACTTAGTATATTTGTAATATTTAAAAGAATGTGGTCTATTAGTGTGACCACCCTGTTTCTATCTTTTATACTCTAGATTGATGAATTAGTTTACATTCTTCATTTCAATTTGGAACCTTAACAAATGTATCCATGGACTTAGAACACATAAAAGAACTTTAGTTCATATGTATATGTATGTATGTGTGTGTGTGTGTGTGTGTGTGTGTGTGTAAAATAGAATTATAGGAATTATTTATACTAGGGAATATTTTTGCTATGACTTTACTTTTAAAGCTACAGTAATGAGACTGACAACTGATTTCTCAACCAATACAGTAGGAACCAAAAAGCAATGGAATTGGTACACTTAATGTTTTGAAAGAAAACAGCTACTAATGTAGAAGTTTGTATGTAGCAAAAATATTCTCTAACAGTGAAAGAGAAATAAAAACATCTTTAGATTTAGAAAACCCTGGCAGAATTCATGGTCATCTAATATGAAAAAAAGAAATACTAATCCAGGCACTGTGATGTGCACCTGCAGTCCCAGCTACTCAGAAATTTGAGGCAGGAGGATCACTTGAGCCAAGGAGTTTGAGTCCAGCTTGGGTAACATAGAAAAACCCTGACTCTACAAAAAAAGACAGAAAGGAATACTGAGAGAAGTTTTTTGATTTTTTTGATTCCAGGTAAATGCACAGTAAAACGGGAAGAAATAATTAGCATTAAAATAGGCAAATATGTGTGTAAATTTTAAAATATCATCAACTGTATCAAATGATAATGTATCATTGAGACTTAAAATATAAAATCAGAATGCAAAATGTTATCACAAAAGTCAGGTAGGATAGGCAGGGCATGGTGGCTCATGCCTGTAATCCCAGCACTTTGGGAGGCCGGGGCAGGCAGATCACTTGAGGTCAAGAGTTCAAGACCATCCTGGCCAACATGGTGAAACCCTGTCTCTGCTAAAAATACAAAAATTAGCCAGGCATGGTGGCACATGCCTGTAATCCCAACTACTCAAGAGTCTGAGGCAGGAGAATCACTTGAACCTGGGAGGCAGAGGTTGCAATGTGCTGAGATCATGCCACTGCACTCTAGCCTTGGTGACAGAGTGAGACGTAGTCTCAAAAATATATATATATATAAAATTTTAAATATATATATTTAAAAATATATATTTATACATAATAAATATATATTTTATTATATAAATATGTATTTTAAATATACATATTAAATATATATATTTTATATATATAAAAAGACAGATAAGACAAACAGATTTAACTTGTTGTAAGCTCTTTACATTCTCCTGGAAATGATAAAAAAAAAAACTGGTATATCTAATAAGTGAAGGATGTATATAATAATATATAGTAACCACTAAAAGAATAATAGAGAAATGTATAACAAAAAAAAAAAAGCCAATAGAAAGAGAGAACAAGGGATTGATAAAAATAATTGATTAATCCAAAGAGGGCATAAAGAGAAAAACAGAACAAAGCACAATTTTCCCCCCTTTTTTTTTTGAGATGGAGTCTTGCTCTGTTGCTGCAGGCTGGAGTGCAGTGGCACCATCTTGGCTCACTGCAAGCTCTGCCTCCCAGGTTCACAGCATTCTCCTGCCTCAGCCTCCCGAGTAGCTGGGACTACAGGTGCCCGCCACCATGCCCAGCTCATTTTTTTGTATTTTCAGTAGAGACGGGGTTTCACTGTGTTAGCCAGGATGGTCTCCATCTCCTGACCTCATGATCTGCCTGCCTCGGCCTCCCCAAGTGCTGGGATTACAGGCATGTGCCACCGTGCCCAGCCCCAGTATTCTCCTTTGTATAATTTTCGGCAAATTTTATGTTTCTACTAATTTTACCTTCTTTATTCCATTGCAATAATCTACTACCTATTGTTTGATCTGAATCATAGCTATGAACACCCATTGTTTCACACTTTTCCTTATTTACTCTTTATAAAAACTTCAGAAAACAGGTACTATTGTGTATATTTTGCTAATAGAAACAAACAGTTGAAGTAACTTGCCCAGGAAATCACAAATAACAAAAGGCTTTATCTTATACTATAACTTCACTCTGCTCTGTCCCCACAGAGTCTCAGATGAAGGGGACAGTGGACAGGACACATTTCCGTGGACAGAGCCCTTCAGGCTGTTCTAACTTGTGATCCATTTTTCACCAGATATTTCACTTCAGTGTATGAAAGGGTCCCATGCTAGGTTCTAGAAATACCAAAACTATTTAACGTGGCTAGCCACTCTAGCTGGAAGCAGAAGAATGAGATCATTTTTTTGCATTTAAATTTTTGTTTTGAGATAATTGTAGCTTCATGCACTTCTAAGAAATGATACAGAGGGATTTTGGGTACCCTTTACACAGTTATCCCCAATATCAACCTATTACAAAACTACAAAACAACATTAGCACCAGGGTATTGACACAGATACAGTCAAGAGGAAGGGTATTTCCATCTCAACTGGGACCCCTCACCATGTCCTTCTGTAGTCACTGCCTCCCTACTCCCACTGCCTCCCTACTCCCACTGCCTCCCTACCTCCACTGTCTCCTACCTCCCCCTTCCTCCCCTACCCCATTGCCTCCCTACCCCGGATGGATGATGAGCGATTGTTTCTGATTTTGATTGTTTTTCTTGAGCCGATTTGTTTTGACGATTTGTTTTTCTGATGATTGTTTTTCTGATTTTGACGAGCTTTATCGACGATTCTATTTCCGGATTATTTCCGTGACGATTTGTTTTATTTCTCCGATTGTTTTATTTATTTTGTTTTTATTTCCGACGAAATGCCTTCTTTATTTGATTGTTTTCCTTATTTCCGATTTGTCTTCGATGATTGTTTCTCGATTCTGATTTTGTTTCCTGACGATTGTTTTCCTTTATTTTCTGATGATTTATTGTTTTATTTTGATTTTTCTGATTGATTCTGATTGTTTCTTGATGATTTGATTTTGATTGTTTCTGGATGATTGTTTTGACGGATGTTTTCTGATTGACGAAATTTCGGATTTCGACGGATTTTTCGATTGTTTCTCGATTTATTTTTCTTGATTTCGACATTTTGATTTCGATTATTTTTCTGATTTTCGACGGATTTCGATTATTTTGACCACTGCCTCCCTACTCCCACTGCCTCCCTACCTCCACTGCCTCCCTACTCCCACTGCCTCCCTACTTCCACTGCCTCCCTACCTCCACTGCCTCCCTACCTCCACTGCCTCCTAACCCCAAGCATTTCCTAAGCTGTTCTCCATTTCAGCTGTAGACAAAAAGAGTCTCTGTAAAATATACAAAGAGATTCATTCTGAGCCAAATGTGAATGACCATGGCCCATGACACAGCCCTCAGGGGATCCTGAGAACATGTGCCCAAGGTATAAAGCCAGGGTGCATCTTGGTTTTATACATATTTTGGGAGACGTGAGGCATCAATCAAATACATTTAAGGTATACATTCGTTCAGTCCACAAAGGTGGGATAACTCGGGGGTGGAACGGGGGCATCCAGGTTATAAGTAGATTGAAAAGTTTTCTGATTGGCAATTGGTTGAAAGCGTTTATCTAAAGACCTGGAATCAACAGAAAGGAAATGAATGTCTGGGTTAAGATAAGGGATTGTGGAGACCAAGGTTCTTATTATACGGAGCCTCCAGGTAGCAGGCTTCAGACGGAACAGATGGTAAATGTTTCTTTTCAGACTTAAAAAGGTGCCAGACTCTTTGTTGATTCTGTCTTGGATCAGGAGGAAAGCCTGGGAAAGGGAAAGGGGATTCTCTACAGAATGCAGATTTTTCCCTGCAAGAGATGACTTTGCAGGGCAATTCCAAGATATGGCAAGGAAACATATTTGGGGTTAAAATATTTTGATTTCCTTCCTTATCTATCATGTGATGTATGGCAGAGTCAGGTTGGGAAGCAGGCCACATTATACAGGATTAGATAAAGCCTCTCTGATGAGGCTTTATGGTTTGCAGGGTGTGACTCCCTAGGCCCCTTAGATAGGAATTTGGGCAAGAGAAGAAAAAAGGTCAGAGCTTAGTCCTCACAATTATTTTCTTATTTTAAGGATATTAAATCAGCCTGGGCATGGTGGCTCATGCCTGTAATCCCAGCATTTTGGGAGGCTGAGGCAGGAGGATTGCTTGAGCCCAGGAGTTCAAGACCAGCAGCTCAAGACCAGCTTGGGTAACATAATGAAACCCTGTCTCTACAAAAATACAAAAATTAGCCGGGGGTGGTGTGCACCTTTAATCCCAGCTACTGGGAAGGCTAAGGCAGGAGAATCGCTTGAGCCTGGAAGGCAGCGGTTGCATTGAGCCGAGATCATGCCACTGCACTCCAGCCTGGGCAACAAAGCAAGGCCCTGTCTCAAAAAAAAATAAAATAAAATAAAATAAAATTAAAAAAAATAAAAAAGAGAAAAAATGTTTATAAATGAAATCTTAAGTATGTAACTTTTTGGGACTGGCTTTTTCATTTAGCATAATTCATCCTGGTTGTTGTGGGTATAAATCATTTTTTCTTTGTGTTTTTTAAAATCATTATTGCTGAGTGGTGTCTTTAATGGCATGGACAGACCACAGTTTGTCAAATCATTTGTCTCTTAAAGGACAACTGAGTGGTTTTCAGTTTGTGACTATTCCGAGTCAAGTTGCCATGAGCATTTGTGTACAGTTTCTTGTGTGAACATAGATTTCATTTCTCTTGGATAAATGCCCACGTGTGCAATCACTGGGTTGCATGCTAATTGCGTGTTCAGCTTTATTAAGAAACTGCCAAACTGTTTCCTCGAGTGGCTGTATCGCTTTACATTCCCACCAGCAATGTGTGAATGGTGCAGTTTCTCTACATCCCCACTAGCATTTGATGCTGCCACTATTCTTTTGACAGATAATTCTAATATGTTTGCCATCTTGATTTTGGTATCTATGGATTGTCTAATTTTTTTTTTTTTTTTTGAGATGAAGTCTCGCTCTGTCACCCAGGCTGGAGTGCAGTGTCGCGATCTTGGCTCATTGCAACCTCTGCCTCCCAGGTTCAAGCAATTCTCCTGCCTCGGCCTCCCGCGTAGCCAGGATTACAGGTGCCCGCCACTATGCCTGGCTAATTTTTGTATTTTTAGTAGAGATGGGGTTTCACCATGTTGACCAGGCTGGTCTTGAACTCCTGACCTCAGGTGATCTGCCTGTCTTGGCATCCCAAAGTGCTGGGATTACAGGCATGAAGCACCGCACCCAGTGATTGTCTAATTTGTATTCCATTTTATATCTTCCTGGTTCTTGATAGGATGAGTGACTTTTTTATTGAAATCTGGAATTTGGGGAAGTATATTTTGAGACACTGGAACTTTTTAAGCCTTCTGTTCAGCTGGCTTCCTCTGACATTGCACTAGTCAGGGAAGCAGTGATGCCGCTCTACCATTGATGCCTTAGTGGGGAGGCGTCCTTGTTACTGCTGGGCAGGGGTGGGAGTTCCAGCATCCCACAGACCTCCCCTGACCCACCCCTCTGGACTGAGACAGATAGTAACACCTCGTTATTGCCCTTCATGTAGTCTTCACTGACACCAAGGGGAGCATGGCCTCATTACGGCTGGTGTTGAAAATCTTCACTTTCCAATAGACCCACCCTGACATAGCTACCCTACCCAGCTCAGTGGGCAGTGGGGGATGGGGGCGCCTCATTACTGTTGGATTGGGGAGAAAGTCCAGGCTTTTGACTCGACTTTGTCCAGGACCACTCTGGCAGGTATTGGAGCACCCAGTTATAGGCAGCAGAAGTCTAGGCTCCCCATGCAACCTTCACTGGTAGGGTAGGTGGTGGGGTTTCAGTTTTCTCCTGCAGTATTTGGCAGGGGTGGTCAGTTATTGTCTAAGTTTGCTGTCTTCATAGGCTGCCCTTTCCTAGCCTTTTGGCAGAGAGACCAGGCTTTTGTTGGGACCCTTTTTTTTTTGTCTGTACCTTTCTTTGTTACAGGCTTCTTCGGCTCCCAATCTGATACATACGAGGACAAAACAGAACCTAGAAAGCTGACCACCCTGTCATTCCTGGGTCCCCGCCCGATCTGTGTCCTTCTCTCTACCTTTCAGAGTCTCCTTATGTTTGTTTTATAGGCAATGTCCAGGCTTTGAGTCATACTCAGCAGAGGGAATAAGAAAAAGCGTAGCCGTTCCATCCTCCCGGGAGGGGACATTTGCCAAGAATGGAGTTTCGCTTTTTGTTTTGTTTTTGAGACGGAGCCTTGCCTGGAGTGCAGTGGTGTGATCTCGGCTCACTGCAACCACCGCCTCCCAGGTTCAAGCAATTCTCCTGCCTCAGCCTCCCAGGTAGCTGGGACTATAGGCATGCACTACCACGCTAGGCTAATTTTTGTATTTTTGATAGAGTTGGGGTTTCACCATGTTGGCCAGGATGGATGTTGTGATTCGCCCGTCTCACCCTCCCGAAGTGCTGGGATTACAGGCATGAGCCACCGCATCCAGCCAAGAATGGAGTTTACAAATTTCAGTTTAACCCTAAAAGCACCCATGGGGCCTCCAGTTTCATGGGAGAGTTTCTTCCTGGTGTAAAGGAGATGCTGGGAAGGACAGGCTTAGGTTGTCCTTCTCAAGATTCTTGTCCTTTACTATTCAGTGTTCAGTTCCTTTATTTCTCAGCAGCCTCTAAAACAACGTGAAAAATGCCAGTGAGAATGAATTACTTGGATGTCTTGAAATTAGCATTTCTAATCCAACCTCAGAGTCTCTTAATGAATTTTAAGCTGTCTTTACGGCAGATTTAACCACAATTTGTCACTGCAATGTCTGTCAAGCCAGGGAAACTAGCAGTGATACCCTTGTCCTTAAAAAGGAAAAGGACATGGTGCTAGAATGAACATCAGCAGCCCTCCCATCAAGGTCCACACAGCCACCAAGTAGCCATGTGACCTGGGCCCTCAGTGTGCCCCGATTCCCTCAAGTTTGTTTGTTTGTTTGAGATGGAGTCTCACTCTGTCACTCTCAGTCTGCACTCTGGAGTGCAGTGGCGCAATCTCAGCTTACTGCAAACTCTGCCTCCTGGGTACAAGTGATTCTCCCACCTTAACCTCCTGAGTAGCTGGGATTACAGGCACCCGCCATCATGCCTGGCTAATTTTTGTATTTTTAGTAGAGACGGGGTTTCACCATGCTGGCCAGGCTGTTCTGGAACTCCTGACTTTGGGTTATCTACCTGCCTTGGCCTCCCAAAGTGCAGAGATTACAGGCGTGAGCCACTATGCCCAGCCAATTCCTCATATACCCCTACATCCCCCTCCAGACCTTGGATTCTATAGTGTAGGATAAAGAACACCCAATGTGATATAACAACCGTAAAAGTGTCAGAGGGTCTGAAGTTGACCTGAGCTGGGTTGCACTTATGTACCAGTTGCTATGTAGTCAATTTCCAACGGGGTCAGTGGATTGGGAGCAAGGGATTATGCAAAACCTGTGCTCACGAGAACCCTATAAGCCACATCTCTGTGTAGTTATTAGCCTTCACATTTGGAGAGGCCTCTTTCTGGACATGGTGGTCAGCACTCCTCCCCCATTCTCCTGATTAAAAAAAGCCCTCTTGTGGGAGCCCACCCCTTACGGATCCGATGCGGCCCCCATTCTTCTCCGTCATGGATGTGACAAAGCCCAGGCCTGAGCAATCAGAGCACCCCATTTCCTGACCACCATGACTGGCCAAGAAAGGGCATGTGAGCCCAGCTGGGCCAATGAAAGCCTTCTCTTAGGTGTGATGTGTGAACCTAAGAGAGATTGAGAGACCAGAGCTGCCATGCCCCACCCCCCATGCAAGGAGAGCTCACTGAGGGAAGGCCAGCACAGAGGAGAAGAAGGCTGAGGGAGGGCCAGGTGTGGTGGGGCACACCTGTAATCCCAGCAGTTTGGGAGGCCAAGGCAGGCGGGTCATTTGAGCTCAGGAGTTCCAGACAAGCCTGGGCAACATGGTGAAACCCCATCTCTACAAAAAATACAAAAATTAGCCAGGGGTGGTGGTAGATGCCTGTAGTCTCAGCTAGTTGGGGGCTGAGGCAGGAGGATCACTGGAATCTGGGAGGTTGAGGCTGCAGTGAGCAGAGATTGCACCTCTGCATTCCAGACTGGGTGACAAAGTGAGACCTAGTCTCAAAAAAAAAAAAAAAAAAAAAAGGTTGAGAGAGGGACTGATGGTGTCCTTTGGATACTATTTGGGTGATTTTTCTAGAGAAAAGCCTCCTCAAATTCCTTCTAATGGTGAGATTTATTGTTTACAGGGAACGTGGTTTTATAATGATGAGTTTGCTTGAACTAACAGACAGGTATTTTCTTATCTTCCAGCTCTTCCCAAGTGTGTACAGTCCACTTCAAATTGCTCTATACAATGGTTCAGAATAGACCTGTCCTTTGAGGGAAAAGCTTAGAGAGGAACCAAAGCATTGATTCTCTGGAAGCCATTTGTCTTCTGTTTCTGAAAGACCAGATAGAACCTGTGGCTGTTTCTAAACAGCTTGCTACAGGCCTGAACCTTCCAGGGAGCACCAACTCGGCTTTTTAAGGCAGAACGAGCTCACTGAATCTGCCTGTACGTTGGAGGGAAATCCATCTACAGTCACATCCAAATTCTAGCCAGACTAACCCTTTGAATTTCTCACTCCCAAGAGCTACAAAGCTCTGCCTATTTTACAAAGCAAAATCTTTTAAGAAAGCTGAGACCAAAGAAATTTTATACAGAAAAATTTTCATAAGAGAGAGAAAGATAACACCATTTCCTGTCCTGGAGACAGACTGTTCAGTCTTGTTAATTCTCTGGTCATACCAGAAGTATAAGCAAAAGTGTCAGTGTAATCAATCCCTGCACTGGGAGAGAGAGCCTGGCTGTGTATTGTTCATAATCTCCTGTTAAATTAGCAGATTGTTTAGCCATCAGGGATGATCTTATGAATAAGACACAGCCAGGTCTGTGTCTTGTAGGAGAGGGTCTTGATGGGGCAGTGTCTGCTGTGGAGGTTTGCAGCAGCAGTGCAGAGATGCACCAGGTGCTATGTTACCTTAAATGTCTCCTCAAGCCCCAGTTGACTTTTCTGATTCTATCAGACTCCAGAAATAGAAATGTTTGGGTTCATTTCATGTGAATCCAGATGTTTGTGAGGCAAAAGTCCCATGCTCCCGCCAAGCATAAAACATCACCAGTTTCATGAACAGGCAGACACAGAATATCCTTGCCAATCTGTCATGATTGGAGCCAGAGCATAACGTGATTGATGATTTGCTGTGCAAGTGACTCGAGAATCACCATTTCACTTCACTTTAGGAAGGCTTGCTCTTTGGGGTCTTGACTCTAGAGAAATAATAGAAACCATCAGGAGGTTTCTAGGTAGTATTTCTTTACCACCCTCCTACTCCAGGTAGGAGAATGGACACCAGGAACCAGGTGGGATCCAGGCATAGCCCTAAATCTACTGATCAGAGCCCAGTCACAGCCACATGCAATCCCTCTTGTACACTATGTTGGAAACTTCCTTTGGCCATGAAACTGCCTTTGCAAAAGTTATGTTAGTGAGAAAATGATGACAGCAAAAGGGATCCCATCTTGCCTTTCCCTTACTTATTCCTGGACTATTGGGCCAAGCTAACTTTGAAAGACATTTAGGTTATAAATGATAATAGGCCTCCCCTAAAACTCAGCCATTTTTGTAAAGCTATAGGGAGACCATCAGGCTACAGGGAGAGAGGGGCCTGAGTCCTTTTAAGGTGCAGAATGAATGATTGTCAACCATTGTTCTGGAGGTCATGAGATATGCAGCTTCCTCAATTACTCCTGCAAATAACATCACTATTGCTAAGGCGCAGACATGAACAATTGTCAGCCATTATTCCGGAGCTCATGAGATTCTTAGCTTCCCCATTTACTGCTGCAAATAACATCACTATTGCTAAGTCACAGACATGAATGATTGTCAGCCATTATTCCTGAGGTCATAAGATATGCAGCTTTCCCAACTACTCCTGCAAATAACATCACTATGGTAGAACTTAAGATTGGCCTTTTGAAATATCTTTTCAAGTTTTTTGCATGTCTGACACCCATGGCTCCACCTGGACCCACCAACCCCGATTCTGTGGCCCCACCCAGAATTGGTTTAGCCCACAGGAGGATAGCTTTGACTCCCTATGATTTCCATCTCCGCCCCAACCAATCAACAGCAAGCACCTGCTACCTGGCCACCCCCATCCCTTCCCACAAACTGCCTGTGAAAAACTTCTAACCTAGTAGCTTTGGACAAGATGACTTGAGTATAAACTCCGTCTCCCATGTGGCACGGCCGGCCTTGTGTCTACTAAACTCTTTCTCTACTACAATGCCATGGTCTTTCTTTATGTAGTGGGCAGGAAGAACCCCTCAGGGTTACAGCTCAAGTCCAAGATGGAGCAGCCTACCTCTTTGTCCTTGAACTGAAGGAAGCAGGACCTCCTGAGCCTGGTCCTCCTGACCTGCCCAGGTTGCAGATGAAGAACCTTGACCACAGGAACAGAGCAGGGATCGGCCTGAGGCAGGCCTCTGCTGTCTGTTCACAGCATGATGGGGGGAAATGCAATACTGGCTCTCCCAGGTCTGGTCCCAACCAGACCTTTAAGAATGGGAAGCTGGAGAACAGGAGCTGGCGTTCCTTTTAGACGCAACCCAGTGTAAAAGGGACCAACCAGATTTGCACACCTACCTCTGAGGGATGAGGGAAGACTAAAGATTCCACTCTAGATCTTCTTAGAGCCAGGGATTCTGGGGGAGGTTCTTATTTATGAGCAGAAGAAAGAACACGAGAGAGAAAACGACATCAGTCTTGTCCAACCCGCAGCTCACAGGCCACAGGTGGCCCAGGAAGGCTTTGAATGCAGCCCAACACAAATTTGTAAACTTTCTTGAAACACTATGAGATTGTTTTTGTGATACATATATATTTTTCAGCTCATCAGCTATCGTTAGTTGTTAGCATATTTTATGTGTGGCCCAAGATGATTCTTCTTCTGCCAGTGTGGCCCAGGGAAGCCGAAACATTGGACACCCCTGCCCTACAGGAATCAACAACAGCTTGAAATGGTGAACCCAGGCTTTCCTGTGCCCCTGACACTCAGGAGCTCCTGGCTGCAGGTCGGGAGGCAAGGCCTGGGGAATCTGCAGCCCATGTGAATAAGGCAGGCTTTCTCCATGGGGTTCCAACAGAAAGCAGAGTCTGCCCCACACAGTCCCCTAACCAGAGCCTCTTAAAATCTGAACAGAGGGGTCCCTGACCTCTGTACAGCAGGAAGAGGAAGTAAGCTGGGTTCCTGGGGCCCTGAGATCGACCCTGAGACCACCCACTGTGCAGGCAGTTTTCCAGAAGGTTCTGCTGTGGCAACTTTCCTATCATGCACCCTTAGAAAAGCCATCAAAGTCATATTCACAAGTACTTAGGAAAAGTTTTCAAAACTCAGAAATAAGGCAAAAAAAAAATCTCATTACCTTTTAGTATTAAGCTAAATGATTTTCTAATGAGCCTGTTTGAAGGCCCTCTCACTCTCAGAGAATATACTGGCTTGATTAATAATTGATTAGGGCTGTGTTAACCTGAAGAAAACCAATGAGGTACAGTGACTGATCCATTAGACAAGATTACCCTGAGGGCTATAGTTTAATTACCCTATGGAAATGCACCAGGAAATATTAATCAGTTTTGTAACTAAATCAAGCATTTTTCAGCATTTTTTCCTCACTATGTCTCATATTCTCTTTGAATCATCTCTGTTTTTCCACTGTTTTCTTATCTATGAGTTAAAAACAGCTCTCCCATGTGCTTGCAATTATGATTTTAACGACTTCAGAAATATCTTTAACCAAAGATTTGTAACAATTTATTGTAATAATTATTACAATTATATAACTGTAATAATATCATATTTTAAGTATTTGTTAAAATACTGTATTAATTTATAAACCTATTCATAGAACTGAATATGGTCTATCTTCTGTTGAGGCATGTTTATAACTCTATATATCCAATTATTTATCCATCTGCCCATTCATATTATCCACTAAAGAAGTATTAAAGAATGCTTTATAACTCTTTCTAAGTTCTGTCCCTGTATGAGTCCATTCTCACACTACTATAAAGAACTACCTGAGACTGAGTAATTTATAAAGAAAAGAGGTTTAATTACTCCACGTGGCTATGGAGGCCTCAGGAAACATAATCATGGTGGAAAATGAAGTGGAAGCAGGCATAGTCTTCACAGGAGAAAGAGAGAGAGAAGAGGGAAGTGCTCACACCTTTAAACAACCAGATTTCATGAGAACTCTGTCACAAGAACAGCAAGGGGGAAGTTCACTTCCATGATTCAATCACCTCCCACCAGGCTCCTCCTTCAACAAGTGTGGATTACAATTTGACATGAAATTTGGGTAGGGACACAGAGTCAAACCATGTCGGTCCCTTACTAACCTCATGACTGGGTAAGTCATACATGCTAAGAAGTGTGCTTTCTCATTTGTCAAATGGGAGCATCATGAGATTGTGGAGAAAAGTCAAATAGATTGTATATATAAAGCACTTGGAGCAGTGCTGGTTTATATGTTCAATCAATGGAAAACAATTACAAACAGGGTAGATATTAATCCAACTCAATCAATAATCACTTTAAAGGTGTATGCCCTAAACTTACCAATTAAAAGACAGATTGTCAGAATGGATCATAAAAGCAGGATCCAACTATATGTTGTCTACAAGAAACCCACTTTAAATATAAAAACTCAGGTTAAAAGTAAAGGGATAGAGAAAGATATACTATGTTAACACTAATCAAAAGAAAGTTGGAGTTGCTATGTTAATTTCAGATAAAGCTTCAGAACTAGATAAATTATCAGAGAAAAGCATTACGTAATGAAAAGGTGCAAGTTCTCCAAGAAGATATAGGCCTAAAAATATATGCATCTAATAACAGAACATCAGAGTATGTGAGAACTGTCTCTGGTTGACATGATTATGAGTTATTTTATTTTTCAGATATTCACCAGCAGAAAAACAAAACAAAACAAAAAGCAAACTTCATTATTTCCCCATTTTGTTTATCTACCCCTTTCAATGATGGAACATGGAGATGGCCCAGAATAGCTATGGAAACAGAAGCCCAGAAGGTCAGATGTCCACTCAAAGATATCTCAAGAGCTATTATTTGCATTTGCAAGTTCACCTTGTCTGGAAGAAAAAACATACAAGAGCTCAGCCTGAACAGATGGCCTCTCAGAGGGTGCTCACTGCCACAGAAATCTCAGAATATTGTCTTCAAAACTAAGTCTCCATCCCGCACTTCCCTGTCAATTTAAGACCAAGGGCCCCAAGGGCAGGATTTTGGGAAGTATTTGGATACCCTGACCACTGAAGCCAAATCACAGAGTGAACATTTGAGGCACAGAAATGGGTCAATTTGTACATATTTGACTTTCAAAAACTGTTTAAGCACTAACAAAAGGAAGATCAAAAGGCTGGGTGTGGTGGCTCACGCCTGTAATCCCAGCACTTTAGGAGGCTGAGGCAGGCAGATCACTTGAGGTCAGGAGTTCTAGACCAGCCTGGTCAACATGGCAAAACCCCATCTCTACCAAAAATACAAAAATTAGCCAGGCGTGGTGGTCCATGCCTGTAATTCCAGCTACATGAGAGGCTGAGGCAGAAAAACTGCTGGAATCCGAGAGGCAGAGGTTGCAGTGAGCAGAAATTGTGCCACTGCACTCCAGCCTGGGCAACAGAGTGACTACATCTCAAAGGAAAAAAAAAAAAAAAAAGGAAGGTTCTGAAAGGAAGCACTAACAAAAGGAAGGTGTGGGAAGGAGATTGGCTGGCCAGTGGCTTGGGCAATTGAGTCCGGTGTAGCTTTCACTTGGGAGTCAAGTGGTGTTAATTAAATGGCAAAAACTGGTTCCAAGGTATTTACAATCGCTGAGCAGTCTTAAACTTTGAGCTGTGATGCCAAATCCTAGCTCTGATGAAAAATAGCAACCTCTTGTCCTTAGAAAAATGCTATTTGTAAAAATGTCCTGTATTACTGAATTTAAATTTGGAATTTTTAAAATCTGAAGACCTATATCTCATATACTAAAATTTGGGTTAGTAGGAAAACTTGGAAATTAAATTTATGGCTAAAATATGTTTCTGATCAACTGAGAGTTAATGAAAAGACATTTTGTTTTGGTTCATGTTGATTTAAAAATATTTTTCCTGCCTTTTTTCTCAGCATAGCTCACCATCAACGTTTTATTAGTTGTTGAAAGGTTCTTACAGTGATTTGTGGATTTGAGGTTGTGGTTGACATGCTAAATATACATTTTTCATCATACATCTTGGTCCATGAGAATGAAGGAAAGTTAAAGATATACTAATCCCAGAATACACTACGGATTTTTAAAAAAATCCCTTATATCAATATATTCTGTTGTAATTCCTCTTTATCCTAAAAGTAGATTGCAAATATTTCCAGATCAGTAACAGCATCACTCTACCATTGCCAATCATGCCTTTTCATAAAAATGTGTCCAACAGACTTGAGCGTGGAGCAGGGTACATACGTTCATTCTCTACCCATGCCTAAGCACAGCAGCTGTGAGCCCAGACTACTGGCAAAGACAGAGTGGCTCAAGGCAGATGGCTGGGAAGAGCCTTCTCCCCTCCTAACCGCTCACACACATGCACACCCCTCACAAAGATCCTCTTCTTATCCATACCTCCCTGCCGGAAAACCATGGTCTTGTCCGTTTTTGAGCCCTCCTCTAAGAGCTCATAATCGTTTCTTTAGTTAGCAAATACTCTCCAGGCAGCTACCAAATGCAAGGCAATGTTTTAATGAATGTGAATCTTTAGGTCCCTGCTTTGTGGAGCTTCCATTGTAGCCAGAGAAGGCAGGTTACAATCTATTCAACAAATGAGCAAGAGATTATTCCTAATGAGCTCTACAAAGGAAATTGCCTGGGGGTGGGACAGAGACCCTGAAGCAGGAAGGTGATGCTGCCTCAGGTAAGATACTCAGAGGGGATGCTCCTGGAAGAAAGAAAGACTGGCAAGAAGAATTTGGCCATTGAAGGACTGGGAAAAAAGAAAAGGAAACTATGAGTAAGGAGGAACTGCATGCACAAATGTCCCTGCCTGAGAAGGGGCTCAGCTTATGTGAGAACCTGGGTGGGGCCAGGAGTAAGACAGCAAGTTCAGAGGGGCCCTGGAAAGGAGTGCACATAACACTTGTGTATCTATGGTCTTCGACATGCAAAGCATGGAGACATTGGACCATGTGGAACTTGAGACACACATGTGGGGGCACCAGAGTTACCAGGAGAAGGCCAACCTTCTGACCTGGATGATTTGTGAGGTGAGGGACTGCCCCTCGCCCCTGTCTCTGCCTGTGGGTTTGAGCCCCTCCTCACAGGCACAACCCAGGAGTGTAGTTGTTGGCGAGGGGAAGAGTTAGACTCAACCAGTGGGGAAGAGGTTGGGGGATAAATGCCCCAGCTTCTCCTTATGGTAGGGCCATTATGCCCCAACTTCCATATGGTCTCTTAAAAGCTCCCCAGAAGGACCAACTCCCAGCTGCCCACACAGTCATCCACTCTCTACTGGTTTTCCTTCCTTTCCTGTTTCATTTTTCCACTTCCTCACCTTTGCTTCCTGGAATAATTCTCCAAATAAACTTCCTTGACTCTTAACGAAGACTCTGAGATTGGATGATCTAGAGCAGGGGACAGTAAGCTTTCCCTGTAAAGAGCCAGACAGTAAATATTTTAGGCTTTGTAGGCCATACAATCTCTGTTGCAACTATTTAACTAAGACATTGTAGCATATAAGTAGCATTCTACACCACATAAATGAATGACAGGGCTGTGTTTCAGTAAAACTTTATTTACAAAAATAAGCAGCAAATGGAATTTAACCCATGAGTTGTAGTTTGCCAGTCTCTGGACTAGGAGCTTAATGTTGTTGAACTATGACAGTTGATACAATTTTCTCTCCTACAGGGATTCTTCTGCCACAGATACCTGCAGGTCACGTCTGTGGGTCAGGGAACTCCTCTTCTGGACAGTTCAAGAGACAAAGCCAACATTTGCTTACATGCCTTGGAGGTCTAAGGGCCAAGAGAAGCTTTTCCTGTTCCCCAGGGTGACCTTGCCTTCCATCCCCAAGAATAAATGCTATGGCGGCCGCCATTACCAAGCTGCTGCCATTTCATCAGAACCAATGCTGCAGTTCCCCGTTCCCTCCTACCCACCACCTCCCACCCATCTCCTATTTCTGTTCAAAAAAGAGTAGAGATGGAGAGCAAGGAGGCCTTTCAAGGAGGGAAGGCTTCACGAATCCATAGCCATCGCCATCTCTCTAGTTCCTCAGTGAAGGGCAGGAGAATTCGGTGTCAACTCTGTGTGGTACCTGAGGTGGAGAGACAGGAGTCTTTCTCCTGGCCATTTGCTCACCAAACCACCTCAGAGCCACCAGAGAGGAGCTTTGATGAGGGCAGGGAGGTCTGGACATTTGATCCCAAAGTCTGATGACCTGCATCAATATGGACAACGAAGCCAGCCTCTCGTTTGAAGATTCCTGGAAATGAAAAACTTCTACGCCATTAGGGTGTGGACGGTTTCTAATGAATGTGCCTCAAGAAGAGGTTGAAGGCCTTTGTACATCCATGTCTCTCAAAGAACATGAAGTGGACTCCCGTGAGCTCTCATAGCGTCTCCTGGGGAAGCTTGGGGTGTGAAAAAAGGGCAGCTGTCCTGGGTTCCACAGAAAACTACTCAGCCAAGTCCTGAGGAGCCCATTTTGGGGAAGGGCTTGGAGTCTGGGGCTACCATGGCACACCCTGAGCACAGGGGCAGAAACAGGGGTGCTTCCATGAAGTCAGGGCAGGGTCAACACCAAACCCCACCCAAGGTCAACCCACACAGCACTCAGGCCAACACCACGGCATTAGGGGCTCACAGCCCTTCCCACCACAGTCAAGGGAAGGAGCTCCATGAGCAGTGTCAGGACTTGGCTGCTGGAGGACTCTGAGTCAGAGGGGAAGGGTGTGGAAAGTCCTAGAGAAGATTCTGGTCCTGGAAACAATGCTGTAGGTTGTGTTTTGGGTGAAAGATGAGCTGCAGCTGGGAAACTCTCCAGCTAGCAGGTTTCCGAGAGAAAGCATGGTTGTGATGACAAGAAAAAGGACAATTGCTCCATGTTTCCACCACAGCAAGGGGACTTGTCCCCATCTGAGTGACATTGCTCAGATTGATTTTCCTAAGTGCCAATAGGACGCCCTTTTTCTCATGGACAGATTTGGTTCTAAACTGGCTAATACCATGGGTCTGGGCATATCTTTGCACATCTCTGGTATTATCGCCTATGCGTGGACTTTTAATTTTAACTCTCAGGGTTTAAGGGGTTGTCTGTTTGAGTACTAAGTCAAAATTTGACTCCTTTTTAACTATATGGTTTTTAAAAAATCAAACCCTATTTTGGGGTGGCTGATCTTACAGATGTCTGAACACAAAGGAGAACTTCAAGCTCTTTGCAGAGTTTAGCATCAGCCTGTCTAGGGAGGCATTCAAAGGCCATGGAAGGCCGGAGATTTGTTGCCCTCCCTCTTTTATTTTATCTTATTTTCTTCTTTTCTCTCCTTCCTTCTTTCCTTCCTTCCTTCCTTCCTTCCTTCTCTTCCTTCCTTCCTTCTCTTCCTTCTCTTCCTTTCTTTCTCTTTCTCTCTCTCTCCCTCCCTCCTTCCCTCCCTCCCTTCCTTCCTTTCTCTTTCTTCCCCTTCCTTCCTTCCCTCCTTCCTTCCTTCCTTCTTTCCCTCCCTCCTTCCCTCCCTCCCTCCCTCCCTTCCTTCCTTCCTTCCTTCCTTCTCTCTTTCCTTCTTTTTCTTTCTTTTGTTTGTTTGAAAGACAAGGTCTCGCTTTGTTGCCTAGGCTGGAGCACTGTGGCACAAAAATGGCTCACTACAGCCTCCACCTCCTGGGCTCAAGTGTTCCTCCTGCCTCAGTTTCCCAAATAACTGGGACTACAAGTGTGCACTGCCACCTGTAGTGGGCTAATTTTTTTATTATTATGTTTTGTAGAGACAAGGTCTCACTGTGTTGCCAGGCTGGTCTCAAACTCCTGAGCAATCTTTCTGCCTTGGCTTCCCAAAGCTCTGGAATTACAGGCATAAGCCACCATGCCTGGCCTATTTCTTTGTCTTTTTATTTCTTTGTTTGTCTCTTTATTTTGTAAAGTCTTACTTTTGTTTGTTTATTTTTACCCAGTCTGCTCTTTAAGCTTCTGGTCTTAGCATTTTATTTTGTTTCTATTTATCTGTTTGAAGTGGTTTTTTTGTTTTCTCAATTAGTTCATGATGTTTTAATTTTGTCTTTATCTTACTGTTTTGATATTTTGATTGTAGCCTTCTCATCTTTAACATGAATTTGTTTTATTTTTGCATGTGGTTTCATTTTTCTATTCACCTCTCTTTTTCCTAAAGTTTTGTCTGTTTTCACTGTAGCTTCCCATCATTACCTCCATTGCTTTAATATCTCCTTACCATTTATTTTATCCTGTTATTGTTTAATTGGTGTACAGAGATTTAGTTCTTGATTTTAGGAATTCTAGCCATGGAAGGCTGGTGTCAGAGTGACAGATGAGGGAAAGCTGTCATAGGGCCCTGAACAGCATCACACCCACTTTATTAGGAAACCAAGTGACAATGGAACGAATGTGCACCTGCCGTGTGTACCTGGGATCTCAGAAACGGGTCCCACGATAATGACCGAGCAACATTTATTCTCATGATAGCCCATTCCCTCCAACCCCCAAAAAGGAGAATCTAAAATATTTGTTTTTAGAATTCCTGGTATTTTGACAATGTAGACTACTGAAATTCAGGAGGAAAAACCTAGGCGCATTAGGATCTCATATCAAAGTGTATCATGGGTTGCCTGGAAGAAGACACCCATAAACAAACCCTCTTCCTTTTAGTCTATTCATTATAGGATTTAGGTTGTTATCTGAACAGAAGGGGGAGGACATAGGAGAAGATAGGCGAAGTTATTTTGATAAATGGGTAATGGTTTACTTATGAAATCCTGAGCATAGGTCTCCTTCTCCAAGTCATATTTTGTGTGGGACAGTCCACTTTCCTGCTATCGAAGACACCGTGGGGTCAATAAAACCACTGGTGATCCTGCAGGCTGAGCAGGTCTCACCTCTTTACTTTAGCTCAGGATTCTAAAGAAGTCTTGGCCAAAGGGGAATACTCCGCTTCACCAGGGAGCAAAAACCATTTTCATTGTTGTCCCTTGATCAACAAACCTTAGACAGAGTCCAATAGTACCATTTTTCAGTGCTGCATTTTAATTCCTAAGACAGGTAAAAGTCATCAGAAATCTTGCAAATGAGCCCCAATGTTGCCGAAATCAGCATTTTCCAATCTGTATACACAGGTATTTATAATTGTCCAGTGTTTCACTGTATGTCGGCAGAGGCTGATAGTGATTAAGATGGTAGAAAAAAATGTCATAACCATAACGGTGTAGAAAATTGAAGTGCAATGCGCTCTTCAGACAGCAAATGGAAAAATAAATGGGTCAGGTTCTCATTTTGGCAATTCAGGGGGAAATTTTTTGAAGTAATGAAGGGAACTAGAATTAGATAGGATGAGAAATTGGCTCATGAATTGAAAGGCATCATCTGTATCCTAAGTAATAAGAAATTCCAGACATCGGTTCGCATTCACATTGCCCTGCTGACATCTCAATAGAGTCTTCAAATGCTTATTGCAAGGGAATGTAAAAATTTTATAGGCAAAGCATATTAGCCAAAAAAGCACTGGATTATAACAAAAAGGAAAACAGCTTTCGTTAAGTCTATATAATGCATCTAGCACTTCCCTACCCATTTTAAGGTGATTGTGTGATTTCATCCTCTCAAGAACTCTGTTGCTGCAAACAAGGAATATGAGGCTAAACACTTAATCTTCTTGTTCAAGTTTACACTGGGAAATGGCACACCTGGGTCCTGAAGCAAGGAACCCTGAACACAGATGCTTTTCCACTTGATCCCACCCTTCCCAAGATTCTGAGCTAGGTTCAGCCACGGCAGTGTGACCTCCACTCTACTCTGGGTTACCGCACACCTGCAGTGAGCTACACATTGCTGGAAGTAGGATTGGAAACTGGACAGGCTGTTCCTGTTCTGTGCACCTTCAGTGAGCTACACATTGCTGGAAGTAGGATTGGAAGCTGGATAGGCTGTTCCTACTTCATGGTATTTACCAACTGATAGGGCCTCCAGCAAGCAGCAGTTCACCATATCCATTAGGACAACATCAGCAAAGTCATTTAATTTCTTAGGTATCCAATTTCTTCATCTGCAGAGTGAGGAATGTTTTAACCTTTCAGTGATTCAGAACTAAGAGTATGCAAAAAAATCGCCTACAAGGGTTTTGAAAAATTGAGCCATCAAGGCCCTACCCCAAACCAGCTTTTGAGTTGAGGCCTAAAGCGTGTAATTTGGAAACTTCCTTAGATGATTCAATTCAAACCTGTATTGTAAGAACCAATAGAAATGCCTACTCCAAATTCCTTTCTAGGTCTCAAATGCTAGTTTTGTCTTTAGAAGATCTTTAAATATCTCTCCGTTATCCAGCATTTATACTTGAACACTGGCAGAAAAAAAAATGGCAGAAGGCACTACCAGGTATTGGAGTGCCTTCTGAAAAAGAAAAGGATTCGCCATCTTCACATGGGGTTACAAGTTGAAACTTTCCCCTTAGCAAAATACACAGCTACCAAGAGCCTTTTGGCTGGGCACGGTGGCTCACGCCTATAATCCCAGCACTTTGGGAGGCTGAGGCAGGTGGATCACGAGGTCAGGAGTTCGAGACCAGCCTGACCAACAAGGTGAAACCTTGTCTCTACTAAAAATGCAAAAATTAGTCAGTCATGGTGGCACATGCCTGTAATCCCAGCTACTCAGGAGGCTGAGGCAGGAGAATTGCTTGAACTCAGGAGGCAGAGGTTGCAGCAAGCCGAGATCACGCCATTGTTCTCCAGCCTGGGTAACAGACCAAAAAAACAAAACAAAACAAGAAAACACCTTTCATGTCAAGCAAGGAAATGAAGAAGTTCCTGATGCAAGGTTCCTCCACCAAAGAAATTCAAGTTCCAAACATGCTGCTGGGAAATGGGCTTCTGCCTGGTAGAAAAATCTAGTATTTGGTCCAGGATGATGGGAGGAAAGGGAAAGCAAGATTAAGAATTTACAGGTATCATTGGGCAGGAAGTGAACTTCAGACCGTGCAATCTGGAGTATGAGTAAAGCTGAACTGGTTTTTGGAGGGGCAGAGAAGCTACCAAAATCATCCAGATCATATGTATGCCAAACACATCATTTTAGAAAATGTTTGCAAAAAGAGAGAACTTTAAACCAAAATTGCTCTTCCTGAGTTTTCCACAAGTAGTCACAGACTTTGAATAAGGAAGGAAATTGAATGCAATGAACACAGAATTCCATCTACACACAAAAATTCATGGAAAATCATGTCAAAGTAAGGGAAAATGCGATGATGGTAAATTGCAATTCAAATTACTACCAGATCAATGTTATTTTTCCTTTTAGATTTTATTTTTCCTTCTCTGCTTCTGTAAGCTGATGCTGTGAGAACAGGGGCTGCCTTGCTTCGATACTTAAGTCAAAGTTGGCCCATGAGATTGTACAAAGGTTAACCAGCTCTGCAGCAAGAAAAACATAGGAAGGCTATTAATTAATCCATTCACTGTCTTCCTCCCTCATCCATTCCCACACAGCTTCCATTATCTTCCATGAACCTTAACAGCCAGTGCCGTGTCACTACTGATGGACCTCCCCTGAGCTTCCTCTGTCCCTAAAAGTGGGGCAACAATTCATACCCAGAAAGAGCAACCACAGTTTCCACCCTCTCCCTACATAAAAATTATAGCCATTCCAGGGATACTGCTGGGCATGGACTAGCAAGACCCAAACTAGGGTACATGGTATACCAGAAAACTCGGGAGCACACCTTGGACCCAATCCAAGAGGTGCAGAGGCAGTATCCCAATGGAAGCCACCAAGAGGCAAGCCAGGAAAACAGGAGCTAATGTCAGGAATCTGCCAGGCAGAACAACCAACAGGGGACAGTGACTCCAAATTGACTGTGGGAGGTGCTGGCTTGATTCTGGGAGACAGCAGGACCCTCAACCTCTCGGGTGTAGATGCTTCCAAGAAGATGAATGTGTGTGTCTCTATGGGCACCACTGGGCATCCTGTGCATTCCATAGAGGACCCCACCTCTTTCTGGAAGCTGTAGTCAAGCTGCCCTTTCCTATGGGGACCTAAGGGTAAGCCTCATGTCAGGCCCTTCTGAGAAGTCCCCAGTACCCACGTTGGAACTTCACCATGACACTTTCCTTTGAATCTGTGCTGTTTTGCAAAGTAAAAAGTACCTCTTCTTTGCCATGAGTTGGACTATGTCTTAACTCCCTTGTAAGATGATAAAGTCCTTGAAGGAAATTGTTTTTGTCTTACTCATCTTTTTCTTAATCACCATCCCCACTATGTATTGAATGCACACGATGGCCTTAAGTGGAATCCAGGGACTTTCCCTCAGTTGCTGAAATTGTGGTTCCAACAGGCAGCAAAACACCCTCAGCTCAGACTCCAGCACCTTAGGGCCCAGAAGGATTCCAGGTAAAATATTGCCTTGCTTTTTAACTCAGGGCTTTTTAAGTCAGGACTTGCTTTTTAAGTCCAGGCTCCACACTCACACAGCAGGTGCTGCCCTTCCTTGGAGCATTGATTTCTTGCTCATGCTTTACATTTTTATTATTAAGCAGATAGAAATACATTATGGAAAACACAAAATTCTACATATTTCTTATACAAAACATGAGTCCTCACTTGGGGTAGACTGTCAAGATCTCAATGTACCTTGCTCTGCCATTAAGACAATTCACTGCAATATGTAATCCTCAACACAGAAAGGTGAACAGAAACGTGACCTTGTTTTACCATTGCCAGACCTAGGCGTTACATGATGCTGCTTCATGAAAATGAGACGCACGGCTACCCCTGGGCTTAGCAAACCAGAAGCCCAGAGGGGAATCTCTCAGAATAATAAATACATGAATCTATACAAAAGCCTTCCTAATCCACAGTGCTCAGTCACAGGAAGGCTTCAGTAGGTATCACTGCAATGGCGTGGCCACCTCTTTGCTACACGGAGTAGGCTGCTGCCAGGGTGGGCTCAGCTCCATCCCCCTGGGGTCTGCCTTTTTGACATCTTGTGTTTGGTCTTTGCAGGGAACTGATTCCCTCGCTCTTTGTCGCTAGCTGCAAAGCCAGCACTCATCTCTGAGATGAAGGCAGGATAGGCAGCAGGACCTCCCAGGTAGTGAGCAGATGGATTAGAACTAGTTTTGCAAAGGTGAGGGGGGAATGTTGCCATGGGATCCTAGCTCTGAGGAATGGCAAGCAGATGTGGGGGGTGCAGGGATTGGGGGAGGCAGCAGAAATCCCATCTAATTCAATATGCTTTCCAATTAGGAGCCTTTCAAGTTAAGGTCTCCTTCAGGTCACCTTCAGCCACTTCCTGAAGGTTAAGCAAGTTTCGCTTCTAGTGTACATTATGCAAAGTGGGTAACAAGTATTTGTTGTTTATTAACATCATATATTTTATAGGCATCAGAGGATTTCAGACTTGACCCTGCCAAGCCCCCAAGAGACCTGCTGCTGGGAGAGGAGCCCCCAGCAGACAAGGCCCAGTCACCCCTAGCTCAGCTCCAGCCTCTCTGCCACAAGCTGCTACACATACTGAATTTTCTTACAAGATTCTCTTTAAAAGGAGGTTCCACCACTAAGATGTTGAAAGCAAGAGTTTGACATGATGAAGCCTGCATTCAGAATCCACACACAGTCCTGCGTTTTCTCTGCCCTAACTCCACGTGTTCACATCAGTTTGGCCTTTCAGGTTGCATGGCCTTCCCTCTATGTCCCTTGTCTGGGGACCTGAGAAGCCTCAGGTGAAAACTTGGCAGAGTCTGGTGCTTCTGATGGTATCTTGAAGGTTAAGGGCAAATCCTGAAGCATCAGTTTGCTCCCTGTCTCTTGCAGAGCACTGATAACCAAATCCACACGAGAAAGATGCAGACACCTGGTGCCCAGTGTGGGCTCACTGCCTATCGGGCTCCGCCCCTGCCTCCCAGCACAAACAGTGAAGCTCTGTGGAAGGCTGGTGACATCATTCTTATCAAAACTTGAGGGCTGAAGACTTTGGGAAACTGTACAGCCTTTCACTCCTGCCCTGCCCAAGCCCAGCCTGCCCATCTGATGTGCACGGCCCAGTGCCCTGTAAGTCAGCAGTCAGGACTGCAGCAAGGAAAGTGAAGTGGGAAATGGGCTCCCCCAACCCCAGCTGGGCCTTTGAGCTCCGAAACCCTTGAGCCTGAGAGATTGTCACTAGGTAGGGTTTTGGTTTGGAGCAAAAATAAACGATGGCTGCTGCATTCGCCATCTGAAATTGGTGTCGACGGATGCTCTACCATCTCTGAAATGAGAATTGTGTTCTTGTCAGCAGTGCAGTGGGCACCCAACTGATTTTTTTAGGAACTAGGTATTTATAAAGAAGCAAGACTGATCACCAGACATGTAACCAGGAGCCTCGAAGAATCCCTGGTTTTAATCATTGGAAATACTATATTTGGGTCCTATAGGATATGACCTGGAGGATCCATGAAGATCCCTTTGGTTACAACAAACAAAAATTCAGGTCATGCTAGTTGGAGCAAAAGGGGACACTCGTGAAAAGGAAATTGAGTTGTCTCATATGAGATACATCCTGGCTTCCACCACCAAAGAGCAATGGGCTCTTTTCCATGTGCATTTCAAAACATTCCTGGAGGAAAAAATCCCACTTGGCCAGGCTTGGGACAGGCCATCCCTGGCCCAGACAATCAAGGCCAAGCACGAAGGCCTTATTCACAAGGAGAGAATCAACCCTAGGGAAGAGGGTGGGATCTGGGCAGGCCACACAAGAGGGTTTAAGCCCCTAGGCCTGACCTTTTTGTGCTAAACCAGAGACTGGCAAACTACAGCTGAATCTGGTTGACTGCCTGTTTTTGTAAATAAAGTTTTATTGGCACACAGCCACACCCAGCTGCCTTCCTACAATGGCAGAGTTGAGTAGCCATGACAGAAACCCTATGGCCAGCAAAGCCTAAACATTTAGTATCTGACCCTTCAGAGGAAAAGTTTGCTGACCCTGTGCTAAAGGGTAAGACATTTTAGGAGAGAGCGCAACAGTGGTCCCCAGGTCTGGAACCAGCTCATAAGGAAACAGCCATCCTCCTGTCTCAGGATTCATGCTGTTTAGATGCATTCTATTAAGTAATAAAATGTAAATGTTGTGACTTGGGGTTGAATTTTGTGGATGTGGAGCCAGTGCTGTGATTTTCTTGTGTATTCTGGATTTTGGAATCTTCGGGGAAGTGAGATGCAGGAAAGATTTGATATTGGAATAACTTAGCTTTCAAGGCTCTCAAGGAAATATGCCAGTTCCCGTGATGTAATAAGAAACATGGAGGTTACAGGGTGAAATGCATTTACATTTATTTGATGACTTTTTACAGGGGATAACGGGATAGGTTTTATAGAATAGTAGCAAGTCTGCATCCTTTTTACTGAGCAGAATTGCGCCACGTAACTTGTGCTACCATGTGCTGGGGGTTACCCTGTGTGACTCTTCCTGGAAGGTGTGTGAGATACTGAGGGTTCTGGAACAGAAGGGACTCTTTTCCTCCTCCTGCATAGATGTCCATCAGGCAGTCATACTGGCAGGCATGGCCAACTTGAAAGCTTTCTTCAGAACCATCAAGAGGCATTCACTGATCCCTTATGGATATGAGGTGTGTTGGTAAGGACAGGAGAGGCTGCCCCATGAAGGAGTGGATAGATCTTTCCTGAAACATTATTTAGCTCTGCATCCAAGCACCGCAGGGAAAGCAACATTCCTGCTTGATCCAACCCCTGGGTGTGAAGTCCACTGGCCTCTCAGAGAGAAAGAACCAGGAGGAAGGGATGGTTGGCTCGAGCCTCTCTCCCCTCTTCTCTCTGTTAGCACCCTACCCGCCCCACACACAGTTGGCACGTGGAGAGGTAGGTGAAATGAACAAACTCACCTCCCAGATCACAGTCCCAAGGTCAGCAAGTTAAAGGTCAAGCAGAGAGTGTGGAGTCTCTCCTTAAGAGGCTTTCCTTTGAGTAGTACCTTGGCTGGATCCCCAGACACTCTCTACTGGGCTGTTCTAAGCTCCCTTTGTCTTCCCCTCATGTGGCTGAGGTTAGAGGTTCATATGAGAAATTTCCTGGCCTTTGGGTGTCCTGAGATAGACACCCAGGACCAACTTTGTGTTGGCCTCAGGGTGAAATGGCCTCTATGACTTCATCTTTAGGATCAAGGTAGGTTAATCATATGCTCCAGCCCTTCTGAGCTGCAGAGACTATCCTGGAACTTAGTGTATGGGGCTGGAGCTTCAACAGTGATATGATGTTCCCCTGAAATTGCCCTCTGGGCATGTACCTCTCTCAGAGACCTGATGGGGAGGAAAGACAAAGTAAGGTTGAAATTAGAATCTTTCTGGGTGCACTGGCCCAATATTATCTCATAATCTCATCTCCCCCCACAAATACCAACCTAGATCCCTTATCTCAGAGGACAATGTTCTGTCCCAGCCCAGAGCAGAAAAATGCTGAGCCCACCTCGCTGTCAACTTTCTAAGCAGGTGGAGAGGAGAGCTGTCCTGCGAAGACTCTGCTCTAAAGCTGTGCCAGGCACAGCCTTTTGGAAGCTCTAAGATTTTGTCACAAAAAGCAATATGGAAGAGAGGATTTCATTAAGATGAAGCCAAAATATATTCCAAGCTCAAATTCCAAAACCAGAAGACTCCTTTCAAGAAGCTTTACAGGAGCTTTTCACGACATTGAGCTCATCTAATCCAGATACTAAATTGCTTTCTGTTCACTCATCATCATTCTTAGCATTCCTCATGAGGATCCACATAAAATAAAACAAAACAAAGCAAAACCACAGCTAAACACTGTAGGAAGCAAATTAAACATGTCACACCACACGAGGCGCCATTCATGCCCCCACATATCAGGAAGCAATGAGAATCATTGCTCAGTTGTTCTCTGGGAGATACAGATACCAATGGGCTGGGGGAGATCCCTAAACACCAGAGAGACCTTGACCCCAGACGGTGCCCAGGCTCTTGACATCCTCACGAGAAGGAATTCAAGGATGAGTCAGAAAATAAAGCAAGTATGGAGATTTACCACAAAGGGAAAGTACACACTCTAAAAAGGGAGGTGTGGGCGTACTTCAGAGTTAAATAATGGAGTCTGGGGCTGCTACCTCTATGGATTTCTTTAATCAAGGAGTGGAATATTCATGAAAGTGCTTGGAAAAAGGTGAAGATATCTTAGAACTGTGGTGCCATCCATTTTTACACCAAATATGGGTGTTCTTGGAACTGTCATGGTGCTGGTGGGTGTGTGGCTAGTATGCTAATGAGCACATAATGAGGTCCTAGGAGAAACCTAGGTCAAATCCAGCACCATGTGGGTTCCAGTCATTCTTATCCAGCTTGGTCCACACCCTGGTTTTTCAGGGTCTTCTCAGCCCGTAGGCTCCAGTCATGTGAAACTCCTACCTGAAATGTTTTATTCTCTTGTGACCACCCTGTATTATTCCTGTCTCAAAACAATGACCTCAGAATAACACCTGAGTTATTAGGATAGAATATGACCCACACTGAGGTCTCAGGGTGATCTGCTAGAACATCAGAGTCCTCCTGGGTGAGTTAGTGGACGTCGGGACAATTTCAGAGAAGCAAGCAGCACAATCCTTTCTTTCCACAGACTCCCAGCACTGACCATTTATTGTTTCATCACAGGGCCAGGTTGCAGGCGAACCCTCTCATTATTTATATTTCCTCTACAATAAAGAGTGCCAGCAACCCGAGATTCCGTTCATTAATCTAAGCAGGTGAAAGCCAGCAGGCCTGCAGCTGGAAATGGTTTCAGGAAAATGAAGCAGAGATTGCCTTCCTTCAATGTCTTATTGTAGGATGATCACTGAGCCTCTATCAGTCCTCAAAACAGGGACAAATGACACCTATTACTTCCCTGATAAAGTTTGGATGTGTGTACTCATGGGTAAAACGCTAGGTAAATGACTAGGAAGACCACCTTTCAGTCCTCAAATAAAATAAGACTAAATAACAGTGAGGTTCAATCTCCTTCAGGGAGATTGGCAGAAAGGATGGGGTTGTCAAATTGAAGAGGGACCACTGCTTTTTCCATTGCCATCATATTAGTGCCTCCGCACCTTCTAAACTCGTATTTGCTCACCACTGAGGTTGAAGTAGGGATAAAAGTGGGGGGGAAGGGAAGGCAAACATTTGCTTAAGAGATCATTGTTTCTATAGCTGTTTGCTGTGTTTTCTTCCTGAGCCAAACACCACACACCTGTCTCCTAAAGAAAAGACAGAGCCTGTTTAACCAGCAGCATAAGCAGGTGTTCTCTCGCTGTCCTAAATGGACTGCTTATTCTTGCAAGTAGAAATATGCTGCTCTAAACAAATGCCATCCAGTTGCTTCTAAATCTGTATGTCTGAAACACCTAGGGGGGCTTGCCATAAATAAAAATTCCCAGACTGTACCTCCCAAGATTCTAATCCAGTTGGTCTGGGCGGGGGCCCAGGAATCTGAATGTCGAGTAGGCACTTCTGCTCCTCCCTGGGAGTGCTGGGAGCTGGGCACAGCAGCTATTCTGCATTCCCATACCTCACGTTTGCATTTTAGAGTAGAAAAAAGGAACTTGGAGATCATCTTACTCAGTCTCTTTGTTTTACACAGCAATAACATTGAATCTGAAAGAAAGAACGTGATTTGACCGGTCAGGGCTGAGACTGGCGGAAAATCTCTGGTCCAGGCTGCCTGCCTCTTGCTGAATTGAGAACTGTGGGATATGTTTCTGTAAAGGGCTAGAAGCAAATAACCTTGGGAGCAGGAGAGGCTTATTAGGAGTCATCTATAGAAAGAAGCCTTTGTTCGGAAAAGATGGCTTTGAAAAAGCAAATGTTAGTGTAAGATGCTATATTAGAGGAAGGGCCCGGGAAAATCCGGCCTGGGGCACAGGGGCACAAGAACTGGTCTTTGTTCGGCCATCTGCAGTCTGCGTCTGAGTGCCCAGGGAAGAGGCAGGAACTCAGATGGCTAATAGCTTTTGAACTCCAAATAAAAAGGAAACAAAGTCATTCTTAAACAAAAGGACTGTAGTCTTGAAACAATTCTTAAAGAGAAAGGCCCCGTTGATGTGTATTCCTCCCAAGTGGAACTTAATTAGGCCACACATGTTCATGCACTTTGCAGACACCGGAAAATCCAATCCTTCTTTATTCCTAGATCCAGGAGGAACGTGGGTAGCTTACAACTGCCTCAGTAGCACTATATGGATTGTCAGAGATATTATGTAAATAATTATGGAGTTACCTCTGATAACATGTATGCCCATAACGGAACCACTTCTGGGTACCCTGTGCACACCCTTCACCCCAATTCTTACTGAACCACAGGGCCCAGAGCAGAACAGATGCTGAGAACCCTGGCCATGGGCCTGTCAGGCAGGGATGTGCACATTGTGGATGTGCTTAGTGTGGATAACGGGGATTCCTGGCAAATTTTAGACCTGGGTAATAGCGAACACAATTATTTCTAAAATTCTGGGTGTTTCAATTTTCATTCCATTAAAACTTGCATCATGAAATGGGGGCCCTCTGAAAAATTCTCAACAAAAAGGAAATAGGAAGAAGCAGGGCCTCCCTGGGAACTTGCCCTACAGTTTGACTGATTTGTGGACCAACTGTGACGTGTTGAGCTCATCACTTTATTCATTTAGAAATGTCTGCAGTGCACGTATCCATGGGTTTCTACCCACACGGCCATTAAGCAGAGCTGACAAAATTGAGGCCCTGTGATATCCTCGCAGGTACTGACAGAGCTGCGACAAGGACCTGGGAGACCTCCCACACAGCATCCTTTCTACACCAAGACACAGCCTTGATGACCTCTTCTCTGCAGACATGAATTTCCAAATTATTAGCTCTTTCCTGAGTAATCAGTGACATCTCATCTCTCCTGGATTTGCATGGAGTCTTCTGGAAGATTTGGGGTCAGTCTCTACAGCAACTGCATCTTAGTGTGATCCCCCCGTGAGTCAAGCCTTGTGTGACGCTTCCCCTTGCGTGGAACCGGAGACTTGATTCTAGCCAACAGAGTATGTCAGAGGTGATGGGATGCCCCTCACTAAAGGTCATGTTACATGCCAAGTGGTAGAAAGTGACCTGCCTGATTGTGTTATGCTGTAGGACAGGAGTCCCTAACCATGGGGCCATGGACCGGTACCAGTTAGGAACCAGGTTGCACAGCAGGAGGTGAGTGGTGGGTGAGTGAGCAAAGCTTCATCTGTGTTTACAGCTGCTCCTCATTGCTCACATTACCACCTGAGCTCCACCTCCTGTCAGATTAGCAGCGGCATCAGATTCTCATAGGAGCACAAACCCCATTGGCAACTGTACATGTGAGGGTTCTAGGCTGTCTGTTCCTTATGAGGATCTAATGCCTGATGATCTGTTACTGTCTTCCATCACCCCCAGATGGGACCATCTAGTTGCGGGAAAACAAGCTTAAGGCTCCCACTGAGTCTACATTATGGTGAGTTGCAGAATTATTTCATTATATATTACAATGTAATAATAATAGAACATGCACAATAAATGTAATGTGCTTGAATCATCCTGAGACTGCCCCCCACCCCACCCCTGGTCCATGGAAAAATTGTGTTCCATGAAACAGTGCCTGGTACCAAAAAGGTTGGGGGTTGCTGCTGTAGGAGACGCTCTCACAGTTGACTGGAGTGAGATTACTTGAAGACATAAGCTGCTATCCTGTAAGAACACCACATGGCAAAGAACTGCAGACAGTCTTTAGGTGCTGAGAACAGCTGCAGCTACAGCCAGCTAGAAAACAGGACTCAGTGTAAAGCCACAAGGGACTGAATTCTGCCAACAACCACACGAGCTTGGAAGAGGAACGCAGCTTGGCTGATATCTGACCACAACCTTGTAAGAACCTGAGGTCCCAACTAAGCCATGCCGTCTCCTGACCCACAGAAGTCGCGAGAGGATAAATGCACAGTCGATTCTCATTATACACCATAGTTATGTTCTGTGAAGTCACCATGAATGCCGAATTAGCAAATACCATTGCTGCTCTGGGGAATACAGGGTGAGTCTCTGGTCACGACATTTTTTGGTTACCAATCAATATGTAACCTTGTTTTATGTGTGTTTCTGTTGACAGACACCTGATCTAATATATATTGTCGATTCGTAATATTGAACAACTCATGGCCAACAATGCCACAACTCATGCCTGAGTGAAGCTTCTCTAACACACGGATTTCCTCCAGGAAGCACATCACAGCCTTCTCGTGCTTGGGAACGCCAGACGGCTCTTCAGTGCTGTGCTTGGGACCATTTTAAACAGTGAAATCACCATCAAAAACACAAATTGGTGATGAACCTTGGCACTAAATAGACTGTGAAAAGGACTATTGTTTACAGCGTGTGAGCTGGAGCAAGAAGGCAGAGCGTTGCTTTGTTCAACTCAGTGGGATGTGCACTTTGGGTGAGTCAAAAGTTTCAAAGTTCTGTGCACATCCACCAGTGAGCACGAAAGCACCTCGGGTATCGATTTTGGGGTTACAAATCAATTTCAGCAGTGGGAGAATTCACAAATACAGAATCTGCAAATGATGAGGATAGGCTGTTTTGTTGTTTTCAGCTGCTGAGTTTGTGATCACTTGTTAGGCAGCCATTGCCAACTAACTCAGTCTCTCACTGCTATCACTCTGCCTGCCGGCAAACCCCAGCCAGGCTCCCTCTCGGAAATAAAATTCTGTTTCCGGTGAACATGCTGTTTCATACTCCGACTTTCTTTGCCTTCAGCCTTCCCTTGAACGTGACTCCTGTTCTGCACGTATGAGGACGTTAAACAAACACTGTTCTTCTGACACAACCTTTCTGTTATTTGAGTGTTTTATGGTACATTCCTAGAACTCCTGTGTATTAGAAAAACACAAGGAGGTGAAAGGCTTTGCTGCCCTTCATAAAGATATGGTCTCTGTAGCAGACACAACTCCTTCCCTCAGCCTGGCTTAAACATGAGGTCAGATCTCCTTTATTCTTTGGTTTAAATCATCACATGGTTTAAGCCTTTTTCTTATCCAGCAAGATCATTTTTCTTGCTTTTATAAGAATCCCACTTCCTTTCCCTGACGGATCAAAGAATTCCAGAGCTCACTCACCATGACTCACCCGTGCCCCAGCCAAGTTCACAGGATCAAGAGAAAACCAGGAAAGTCGCTCTGTCCTCTGGCCAGCCCAGGTCTTGGCTGCCTTGCTGTGGTTGTTGCCCTGCTGCACGATTTCTCAACCCCAGGGTCACCAGCCACCAGCTCCTTTCCTTTGCTCTCTTCTATACCATTACAGAAAATTGGATGAATACCTCTATGTGACTGAAGCAGGGACTGTCCCCTCTCATATCCATCCCTCAGTGCAGGCACCCTCACCCTTTGGACACAACCCTGAATATCAGACCAGCCAGATATGTCCCACATTGGTCAGCAGAACTGAAGCTGAGAGATCCCAGATCCTGCACCATACAGCCCGGGCTTAGCACTGTCTCCAGTAACTGAGCTGACTAGGTTGACAGCTGTGCATAAAGCTATCGCTTCTCCCAAGGCTTGCACAGAAGATTTAGTGGGCAGGTTGCTAGCACCTTCTACTCTCCACTCAACATTGTCTCAGAGACCATCATATAACCCTCCACATTAGTGCACCCCTCACCCTCCAAGTGTGGAATCTGCCCCTTCCTCAATCAGTCCTTAAAACCAGCCTGCCCTCAAGAGGGGGGAAAGAAACCCTCCCAGCTGTATATACAGATCCTCCTCCTTTTACAATGGGGTTATGTCCTGATAAAGCTATTGTAAGTTGAGAATATCATAAGTTGAAAATGCACTCAATACACTTCATCTACTTAACATTATAGCTTAGCCTAGCCTACTTTAAACATGCCTTAGCCAACAGTTGGGCAAAATTGTTTCACACAAAGCCTATCTTATAATAAAGTGTGGAATGTCTCATGTAATTTATTGACTTCTGTACTAAAAGTCAAAAACAGAATGGTTGTGTGGGTAGCATTGCAAAGTTGAAAAATCACAAGTCAAACCATGGTAAGTTGGGACCCTCTGTGTTAAAAAATACTATCACAAAGGAGCTCTGAGTGGGACACAAACATTCTTATGTTGAACTGCACCACTGCAGCACAGGACTTAGATAAATGAAGAGAAAGAACAACATTACGTTTATGACATTGGGAGAAAAATCTGATTGTCCACACACAATTAGCAATGTTTCCCCATCCCAGGGACTCAGAGTGACTTGGCTATTTCCCCATGTTGCTAGGTTAATCATCATCATCTGCTTCAATGCAGCAAAATAGGAGGAGAATTAATGAACCATTTCACAGCAAGCACTCGCTGCGTCTCAGCATAGGCTTACAGAGTAGCCTCAAAAATAAATGACGCAGACCTGCTATATGCTTGCAGAATGGAGAGAAGAGCTAACAAAGCCACAATTCTCCCTTCTTTGAAGCCTCTGCACAAAATATATAGTTTTCTACTTTGGTTGATTCCCCTAGGGTTTTGTATTGGTGGTGATTGATTTTCTTCTTTTATCAATTGATGCTGTGTTCTCAGATCACTGAACATTAGAGATGTTACAATCTCATTTGCAGAAAGCTATAAAAAGTTATATTTGGAGAATGAGGGACAATACATAAAAAGCATTCTGAAGCATGCTAGCACTTTGGCCTATAAAATGAAGATAATTGTAATAATTTATCACATAATTCTGCTTAAGATTTAATTATGTTGTGACTTTGAGATTTCCTCTTTCAGAATTTATAACTGCAATGAATCTTAAAACAATAAAGGAGTTGGAGAAAAAAAGCAGAAGAAAATCCTTGATGTAAAAAAGATATAAGCACAGAATTCTTCAAAGAAAAAAGAAGAATGAGACAAATCTATGTGCCAATGATTACTCTCAACTCAGCCATTAGCTCATTTGCATTACTTTAATATATATCACCTGCTCATAATATTCCACTTGGCTTCAAAATTCTTCCTCCCTCCATGGCAGAAGTGATTGGACATTATTCTCATATGACTTCTTTATCCTAGATTTCTCCTGTTTTAACAGCTACATTCCAAACTAATATT
The DNA here is from genome assembly GCF_008728515.1 of Papio anubis. Classification (NCBI taxonomy): domain Eukaryota; kingdom Metazoa; phylum Chordata; class Mammalia; order Primates; family Cercopithecidae; genus Papio; species Papio anubis. The sequence continues at coordinate 118,573,920 of NC_044985.1, forward strand.
AAGAACTGTCACATGATACCATTTACAAATCATCGGAAGCATGCATGGAATTCAAAAGGGATAAAGTAGCATTCTCCAAAATATTTTAAGGGCATTCTTATTTGTGCTTCACCTATTCTGAAAAGTGTTTGAGGCTTCTCACTACTATATATGTATTAAAATAGAATTTTTTAAAGTAAGCGAAGAAAACTGTGGGAACAATGGAAAACGAGGATAGGAAAAGTAAGATGAGGTCAGCGCACCTGTATTATTCAACTAGTACTGCAGAAGTGCTGCATAATGGACAATGACAAAATCTCTGTCGCTGACAATCGCAGCATTCCCTTTGCACTCATAAGCCTGTGAGTCAGCTGGGGGCCTCTCTCACTGCAGACCCTGCTGGTTCTGCTCCACAAGTCTCTCACCTTCCTGGGACCAGAGAAGCCAGTTGGGGAGTGTTCTTTTCATAGTGAAGGTTGAGCATAGGCTGGCAAATGGAAATGCATGATGCTTCCTAAGGCCTCAGACCTGGCAACTATCAGTTCCACTTTCCTCGTCTTATGTAAGTTGAAACTCTAAAGCAAATCTGCACAAGGAATGGGATTCTGGGAAATGTAGTTACCAGACTTAGATGTCTATAGTGATGGTGGTAAAGGTGAGGGTGATGGTGTGATGGTGATGGGTAGTAATGATGATAGTGGTTATGGTGGTAACAGTGGTGGTAGTGATGGTGATGATGGTGACAGTGGTAGTGACAGTGGTGGTTATGGTGGTGATGGTGGTGGTGGTGGTGGTGGGTGATAATGGTGGTTTTGGTGGTGACAGTGGTGGGTGGTGATGGTGCTGATGGTGGTAGTGATAATGGTGGTTTTGGTGGTGATGGTGGTAGTGGTGATTATGTTGGTGGTGAAGGTGATGGTGGTGATAATGGTAGTGGTGTGATAGTGCTGGTGGTGGTGGTGATGGTGATGGTGGTGATGATGGTGCTGGTAGCAGTGATGTGATGGTGGTGGAGGTGCAGTGGTGATGGTGGTGGTGGTGGTGATGGTAGTAGTGGTGATTAGGTTGGTGGTGAAGGTGATTGGTGGTGATAATGGTAGTGATTAGCCAGTGGTGCTTTGATGGTGAGGTGGGTGAGTATGTGATGGTGGTGGTGGTGGTGATGGTGGTGGTGGTGGTGGTGATTGGTGGTGTGGTGGTGGTGGTGGTGGTGATGGTAGTAGTGGTGATTATGTTGGTGGTGAAGGTGATGGTGGTGATGGTGATAATGGTGGTGATGTGACGGTGGTGGTGGTGGTGGCGGTGGTGGCGTGGTGGTGGCCGGTGGTGGTGGTGGTGGTGGTGGTGGTAGTGGTGATGGTGGTGGTGATGGTGATGGTAGCAGTGATGTGATAGTGGTGGTGGTAACAAGCTGGCAATAGATAATTAAGCACAGTATGAAAATGTTCAATCCCTGAGCACCTTTCTAGACATAAGCTTGAAACAACTTTTATACTTTCTGAAATTCAATTCAAGGGGAAACATGATCACAGAGGCTGTAAGATTCACTCAGGGATGGGTCATTTATAATTCATTGTGGAGCAGATTCTTTTCGTGTGAAGTTTTATCTTCATCAATTTCAGTCACTTCTGTTTTTTATCTGATGATTCCACTGTTTTCTCTGTTTTCTTTTTCTGTGACCCTTATGTCTCATCATATGTCTCATTTTTTTCATCTTTTTACATTTGGGAAAAATTTTCCTGACCCCACCTTTACTTTGTAATCTCAAATAGTTGTTGTTTTCCATTTCTTTCTTTTTCAGAATATTTTGTTCTTGGTTTATGTACTAAAAATTTTACATCTCTCTATTAATTGGAATATTAGTCTTAGATTTTTTCTGTATCGCAAATGACCATATTTTTTCTGTTTATATTTTTTTCTGTTTCTTTATCCAGGTCTTCCTTGTTTGAGCTAGAAATCAAAAGGTATCTGAGACAAATATCAATCAATTTAGAGGTTTATTTTGCCAAAGTTGAGGATGCACCCAGGGAAAAGAAACACAAGTTACAGTAGGATCTGTGGCCTGTGCTTTATCCAAAGAGAGTTTCATGATCATCAATATTTAAAGGCAAAAGAGCAGGCAGGAGTGAAAGGAGGAAAGAAAAAAACTGGAGGGCAGGCAATGAGGCAAGCAGTTACATTCTTGTAAGGCTCTGATTAATGCTCACTGCATCGACATTTTACATAAAAGGAGAGGAGTAGGGGGAAAGTCAATAATGCATTCCTCTCAAGCTCAGTAAATCTACATTCTACATAAGATAAAGTTAGCATGTGAAAATACAGCTTTCTGTTTGGGAACAAAGAAAGGCAGGTTTTGTTTGTTTGGTTGTTTCTGTTGTGTGTGTTTTGTTTTATTTTGTGTGAATCAGTTCCCAGGCTGAACTTTTTGCCTTTGGCATAGTGACTTTGGGGTCTTGAGATTTTATTTTTCTTGCACGGAGTTTAGGTCTCCTCCTCTGCCTGGTGACTCTTGGTCTTCTGTTTGGGATTGAGAAAACAGGATGGGTATCTTGTGTTGGTTCTCTCTGTGGCTGGTCTCTATGGTATGGTAGGATGTGTTCAATTATTTTAGAAAATAGGCTACGGTGGTTTCTCTTGGAACATCTACAGGCTACCTCTGCTATGGATCAAGGAGTATATATTCTTTGTGAACTTGTGACTTATCAGGACTTTAATAACCCCCCTGCATACCCAGTTAACATATTGCAGGAAGTTGCTTCCCCACATATTCCATTAGCCGACATATTTCCCTCTAACTAGCAGTGTCAGCATTTTCCATTAAATAATCCATGACTTCTCATACTATTTGCCTTTGCCAACTTCATCATATATTCAAACTCCTTCTCTAATAATAGGGCTATAAGAACTAAAAATCAACACAGCTTTACAGCATTTTTAATATTTGGAAAAGTCACTTCCCCTCATAATACTTTCTTTCAAAACATCTAAAATTTATTCTTAACATTTTTCTTCCACATGAACTTTGGATTTATTTTAACAAGTTTTCCCAAAAATAGTATAGAGACTTTGTTTGGAATTAGTTTAATTTTGTAAGTTGGGAAATTTAATCATACAAAATAGTCTTAGCATCCAAGACATGTTATATAAATATTGGTATTACTTATTTTTAGATGTGTAATAATAATAGTATCTATAATTATTATTTCTATGCTTTTCCAAGTGGTTATAGACATTATAAAGACCTGATTTTTTATATATTACTTTCAGAATCAGCCACTGAATTCTATCAACAATCCATACATTATTTTGATTGACAATCTGGGGTGTTTATATACAATCATACTGGCTGCAAACAGTAATACTTCTATCTTCTTCATATCAAATGTATATTACTTGTTTTTGTCTTCTGTTCAGAGCCTCCAAAGTAACATTGTAATGTGTTGATAGGAATGAGAAATGAAGACCTTCACTCAGTTAATTTTTCTACAATTTCTCTATTCCTTGACTACACTGGGCAGAGGTATTTGTCTTTGCAAATAAATCATTTTTTGTTTCACTTATTAATCCTATCACCTTATAATTCATTAATTTCTGATTTCATCTATATTATGTTCTAATTCCCTACTTTGAATAACTTATATATTTATTTTCTTCTTAATCTGGAAATGCAAGAACTTAGGGTTAATAACTGGCCTCTCCAGATACCTTGGAAAGCCTTAGTTATGTAGTGTCTTCCTTTTTAATAATTTTCTAAATAATCTGAAATAATATTTGATATCCCATTAGTTATCTGGGAGGTCTTTTATTTTATTTGTTATATCTTAACTAATTGGGTTAGCCTTTCTAAATGTTTATTATAAATCTTGAATTTTAGAAAACTATGTTCGTGAATAACAAGTTTTGCTTTGAGGATTTTATAGAGCCAAATATATGCAACTTTTGTAAATGTTCCATGGACATTCGAAAATTAGTAGTCCTATTAGTATGAGCTTTATCTTTTCTAAGTCTTATATTATCATTGTGATAGTCTGAACAGTGACCCCTCAAGATATACAGGTCCTAATCCCTCAAACCTTTGGATATTACTTTATAGGACAAGACTTTGCAGATGTGATTAACAGTTTTGAGATGGGGAGATTATCCTGAATCTACTTAAAGGAAAAAAAAACTGAGCCAAAATTAATAAAAGTAGAGAGTTTATTTGGGCCAAATTTGAGGACTGCAACCCAGGAGCATAGATCCAAATTGCCCTGAATCTACATTCTAATTAACAGCAGTTACAAGTGGGATTTTAAAGAAAAAAAGGAGAGGCAGTTCCTAAGTTGTTTACCAAGAATTTACATTAAAATAACATAGTCTATTGAATGTCTACACATTGTCCTTTGTATCACTAATTCCAGGAACAGGATATATAGGTGAGACAGCTGGTCTGAAATGCTTTTAAACAATTGCCCCAGCATAGGTGTGGAAGGGCGGGGTGAGACTGAAGCCCTCTGCTCAAGTCTCACTGAGTCTGATAAGTTCTGCCCACTTCGTTCAGACTGCTCTCAGATATTTTTCTTTTCTCACCTGGATTATCCAGGTATGCCCTAAATGCAAATCACAAGTATCCTTACAAGAGGGAGGCAGAGAGAGATTTGATACAGAAGAAGAAGGCCTTGTGACCATGGAAGCTGGATGCTGTGCTGCTGGCTTTGAAGGTGGAGGGAGGGGCCAGGAGCCAGGGAATGTAAGGAATGCAGCTCCAAGCTAGAAAAGGCAAGAAAGGGCAAGAAAATGGGTCCTCCCCAGAGCCTCTGGAGGCGGTGAGGCCCTCCTGACATCTCCATTTCAGCCAGTGAAACTGATTACAGCCTTCTGACCTGCACAACTGTGAAACAGTCAATATGTGTTGTTTTAAACCGTCACATTTGTGGCGACTTGTTATGGCGGCCATATGCAACCAATTCTCGTTTCATGGTTTCCTGATCTACCATAGAGTAGTGGTATTGATAAATTCTTCCTAATAGTTGTATTTTGATCATTTCTTCTTGACTTTTAAAATATGAATTTACAATGCCAGTACTGGGTTTCTCAGCATATGAAGGCTAAGGACCATTTTCAGTAATGCCTTTCAACATGACATGACTTTTATTGCCACTTTAAGGCTCCTTGAGTTGATGCCTACATTTTCTTGATATTGAAATCATCATTTTCTCTGTCATGTGAACTTTCCTCTCTCTCTTTTCCCAGTCTTTTATTTTAAATTGTAAAAGAGCTCTCCTTAATATTTATTTCTTGTATCATATGGTCCAATTTTTCTTCCTATTGTAAGACTTTGCTTTGATATAGTAGAATTTAAACTCCCAACTTTTATTAACATAACCAAAATGCTTGACCCTTATGCCTCTCATCTTGTTTTGTTAGGCTTTCCATTTTACACTTTATTGTAGCTTTCTTTTATATTCCATGTTATTTGTACGATGGTATTTTTAAAATTGTACCAATGAATAATTTTTTTAAAATATCTATTTAAATGTGTTCTCTAATTATCTAAGTCAAGAATAAAGCAATTATTTTGGCTCCTTTTTACATAAGACTTATTACACTATCTCTTCCTATGCACTCGATTATTTCCTAGTCTTTGTTAATTTACTTTCACATTATAGACCCAGATCGACATATATTATCATTGCTATTTTTAATAAAGTAAAAATTATTTGAGTTTTTTTTCTCTTTTTAGGCCATTTTTATGTAACTCATTTATTCATCCAATAAATATTTATTGAGAATCTACACTATGAGCCAGACACTGAGCTAAGAAGTGGCAGAAGCTTAGTGATCAGGACCACACAGCGTCTGCCTAGGCCTCATGGGCCATGGTGCTGTGTGGTCTCTGTGTTCGATCCAGTTCAGTTCTCACCCACCCTGTGTTCAGGCCACCTTGAACTGGGCTTGGTTCTTCAGAATCACCGTTACCCACCATGTCACCAACCCACCATGTCCTGAAGCCACCATGCCACTATGTCCCTACACCACCATGCTACCCCATTACCACACCACATCACCATGTCACCATGCCACCCATGCCATCATGTCACCATGCTACCACACCATCATGCCATCATTCCACCATGTCACTATGCCACATCAGCTCACCACCATGCCACCATACCACCATGACATCATGCCACCATGTTGCAATGTCCCCATGTCACCACCTCACCACACCACCATGCCACCACATCATCATGCCATGTCACCATGTCACACACATCATGCTACCATATCACCATGTCATTATGCCACCATACCACAATACCACCATGTCACCATGCCACAACATCACCATGCCACCATATCACATCATCATGCCACAATGACATGTCACATCACCATATCACCATGCCACCATATCACCACGTCATCATGCCACAATGCCACGATACCGCCATGTCACCATGTCAGCATGCCACAACATCACCATGCCACCATATCACCACATCATTAGGCCACCATGCCATGATACTGCCATATCACCATGTCACTGTGCCACATGACCATGCCACCATAGCACCACATCATCATGCCACAATGCCACCATGTCACATCACCATATCACCATGCCACATCACCATGCCACCATATCACCATGTCATCACACCATAATGCCACGATACCACCATGTCACCATGTCAGCATGCTACATCACCATGCCACCATATCACATCATTATGCCACCACGCCATGATACCACCATGTCACCATGTCACCATGACACATCACCATGCCACCATAGCACATCATGCCACAATGCCATCATGTCACATCACCATATCACCATGCCACCATCTCACCATATGATGCATGTTACTTACTGTGCCACTGTGTCATGATGCACCCTGTCATACTCGACTATGTTATGAAGTCACCACACCACCATCTCACCCTGTCACCATACTGCCATGCACCATGCCACTGTTACCTGCCCCCTGGTAGGTGTTTGCCTGTTTATTTCCCTCTTGTCCCTTGGACTGTGGGCTTCACAAGGGCATGGACCTTTCTGGTTTTGTTCAAAATTTTGCTTACTAGCACAATGCATTGGCACCTTGCAACCATTCAATAAATGTTTATTAACTAAAGGGGTGAATAAGTAAGCGCTTTTTTTTGGTAATTAATTCCTTATATTGACTGCTTTTATGTTGGCTAGAATATCTCTTAACTAATTATAACAGAGAATGTGAATGGTCGTTTTCTAATCCCCAATATAACCGAGGATGACCTTGTGTTGTAAGAATGCGGCTGGGTATGATCGTCTCTGTACCCAGTTTTGACTCAATATTTACCTCTTAGAAGTGTATGAATTTGGGAGCATCATCCCCTGCCTTTTGTAGAAGAAATGTCTGATGTCAGATTAATTTTTGTTTGTTTTTAAATAATCTGCCTTCCTTTCTCTTTTGTCTAAATATATGTGAATTTTTATCTTTTTCCTTTAAAAAATACTATGTAGTGTGTTGGTCTTGCCTGGTATATGGTGAGTGTTCTTCCCCTTGCAGATTAAATCTTTGCTGTATCCAGAGAAGTTTTCATCAATTACAACCTCCCTTGAACTGCCCTGTCCACAGACCGGTGGCCAAGTGACCTTCCCCCACCCACCACCATGTTGAGAACTAGGAAAGATATAGAGGAGGATTAAAGGTAGATGAATGTAGGGAGGAGGAATAAAGGTAGATGAATGTAGGGAGGAGGAATAAAGGTAGATGAATGTAGGAACACCACTGATGGCTTCAAAGATAGTCCTTGTACAGCAAGAGGGTGTCCGCTCTGTTTTCTGATTAATGTGAACTCAAACAAGGATCACCCAGGGGGTCAAAGTCTTTTCCCCACTTCTCTGGGACCTGCTACACTGATCTCCTGCAGTGGACTGGGGGTAGTTCCCTGTGTTCCTCAATCAAACCCAAGCTCTGCTAAAATATACAAATAGTCATCCTAAACTCTAGGTCCAACATTGGCCCTAATTTTCAAAGCTGTTGGATGTTTCTATTTTCAGGATTTTTTATTTTTTTATTTTATTTTATTTATTTATTATTTTTTTTAAAACGGAGTTTCGCTCTTGCTGCCCAGGCTGGAGTGCAATGGCATGATTTCAGCTCCTGCTCACTGCAACCTCTGCCTCCTGGGTTCAAGCGATTCTCCTGCCTCAGCCTCCCAAGTAGCTGGGATTGCAGGTGGCCACCACCATCCCCAACTAATTTTTGTATTTTTCGGAAGAGATGGGTTTCACCACATTAGCCAGGCTGGTCTCGAACTCCTGACCTCAGGTGATCCTCCCACCTCAGCCTCTCAAAGTGCTGGGATTACAGGCGTGAGCCACCACACCCAGCCTGTTTTCAGGATATTTTAATAGAAAGTAATAGAGTATGAATCCAGCCTGCTCAGGTAGCTCTAGGTCAGCCATGAAATCTGTGTCCTGATAAGGAGCCTGGAGAGGCTTCCTCAAATCCCCAGGCCATGGCATTGCCAGTGTAACACTGGCATCTCCTGACTTAGCCCAGCACTGCCAAGCAGACCTCTGGGGTGTCCTGCCACCTTCGTGATTCCTCCATCCTGTTCTCCCTGTCTGTTTACCTTGGTGATTTTCTTGTCCCAGCCCAGCGTCTCTTTATCTCACGGCCTCTGTGGTCCAGTTAGTTAGGAGAGAGTTTTGAGCAGGTGCAATTAGTGTGGAGTCTCCGGGGCCTGCACTCACACATGCGAGATCCTGACAAGCCCTGAGTCCTGGAACAGCCGCACCCTGCAGCAGCACCCACGGAGCAGCCTTCAGGCCCCGATGCTCCTTTCAAACAATCAGAAGCTTCTGTGGGCCAGAGCTGTCCATAGGGCCTTTGAGAGCCTGGGGAGGTAGAAGGGACAGTGAGGCATCCACAGCAGTGTCTGCAGGGAAAGGGGAGCTGACCTGTCTCCTGGCACAGCAAGATGTGTAGCCCACGCTTTGACTATAGGATGCTCTTGTGTGTCCACACGTCATAAAGCCAGGGCAGTTCTGTGTTGTTGCCCAGAAGAAAATGAAAACCCCCCACTTCCACTAGGGGTCTGTGAGTTGATTTGAAATGCAAATATGAAATCTCTGCATCGCTGCATCTAGGCAGCAGGACAGTCAGCAGCAAGCTGCAGACGTGCCACCATCCTGTCTGCAGCAGGAGGCCCCACACACAGCCTGACAGTCAGGCCAAGCCATTTGGCCATTCACCAGCGCTGCAAGCTCAGGCAGGTTCCTTAACCTGTCTCAGTTCCTGCTTCTGAAAAGTAAAGCTAATGGGGTCTATGTCATGAGATTACTGGAAGATTAAGTAAAATAACAAGCATCAGCAGCTGACATAGAAAGTGTGCCTAAGAGGTGGATGGATGGCTCCCTGGCCCCTCTCTTTGTCTTGTGGGCTGAGTCCCTCCTGATCCCCACAGGGCAAAAGACTAGCTGATTTTCAGTAGTTTAAGCTGGTTTGCAGCAGCTAAACTCCGCATTTCTTTGACCGTTTGAACAGGAAACCTGAGATGAGGGAGCGTTTGAATTGGCTCATGCAAAAAACAATTATTTGCTGGAGGTTAGCTGCTGCATTATGAATTTTTAACCTCCCATAAATCAAACTGTAAAAATGGACAAAGGCTGAGTTTCCTGTGCCAGGACCAAAATAGACACCGCCCGCGTCTCTCAGACAATTCCGATTATGTTTCCACAACCAAATCATGCTGAGATGAATAGCTGAAATATTTATATTTAGGTCCTAAAGTATAATGTAAAATAAATGAAAACAGTCTATCTTCTTGGCACTGAAACTGTGCCACCATATCCATTTACAAAGACGATAACTCAAAGACCAGGCTGTGCAGAGACTATCATGCGCCTGGGGTGGGATTTTGCTTCTCTGCTCCCATCGCTTTTCCCTGAAACTGTCGTCACCAGATACCCAATACTAAATGATTAATAGAAAATCCCCAGCGAGTCAGTCCACTGAAAGGTTTAAAGTGAATCCTTTTGTGAACACTTTATACTGAGAAATACAAATGCTTTAAAAGATCCAGGAGACGGAATCTTGTAACTGCAGAGGACAGTATTTTAACTAAAGAAAGCTTTTATTCACTTGACAAACATATCTTTCTCTGGCAACTCCTATGAGCTACAAACTTAGAGGAATATCATAACAACTAAGAGATTTTTCTTCTTTCAATTTAGTGGTAAAGGGAGATATGAAAGCACCTGATTTACTATGAGGCAGAAAGAAACATGAGCTCAAGAGTGTTACAAGCAAATGTTACAGGCTTCTAGAAGGGAAGACCATACCAAAAAGGTGAAGTTGGAGCTGAACTTTAAAGGTTGATAAAGGTTTTAGTATGGAAAATAGAGCTCCAGAGGCCAAGAGAAATGTGGCTACACTGAGGTGAAACTGGCAATAGGGTGTGGAGTGAAAGTATATGATGCAAAAAATAAGTCGAAAGCAAGTATAGGCCAGGCACAGTGGCTCACACCTGTAATCCCAGCATGTTGGGAGACCGATGTGGGAGGGTCACTTGAGGCCAGGAGTTCGAGACCAGCCTGGCTCACAAGGCAAAGCCCTGTCTCTACTAAAAGCACAAAAATTAGCCAGCAGTGGTGGCACACACCTGTAGTCCCAGGTACTTGGGAGGCCGAGACAGGAGGATCGCTTAAACGCAGGAGGCAGAGGTTGCAGTGAGCCTAGATCATACCGCTGCACTCTGGCCTGGGTGACAGAGTAAGACTCCATCACCAAAGAAAATAAAGCAATGTATGAAGCAATTTGGAATAAAGAAGATAGAGCCTTATGGGAGACTGGAGGTTTTTAAAGGCTTCTAACAAAAGGACTGATATGACATCAGCAGTGTGAATGAATCCATTCATTCACTTAACAAATATTTACCGAGCTCCTCAGTGAGGGATGAAGTGGTAGGTAACAAAACCGATAGGCTCCTGCCGCCGTGGAATCACAGTTTCATGGGGTGATGAGCATTAGCAAATAAACCTGTTAAGTAAATGTAGTAGGTTGATGCAAAAGTAATTGTAGTTTTTGCCATTACTTTTAATGCAATTACTTTTGCGTCAACCTAAAATAATTACAGGCAGAAGAGAGAACTAGGTAAGAAGGGTGTTTAGGGTGGTGTCCAAGGATAGCAGGGAGCCCTGACTAATACTGGGGGTTGCAGAGAGGAGAGAAGGCATCGCTGAGGACCTGGCATCCACACTGGGTCCTGGGGGGTCAATGGAGTTGGAAAGCAGGGGTATGCTGGGACCAGGGCTGTAGCAGAGGTTGGGGGCATTACAAGTGCAGGACTAGGAACAAAGGCCTTTTGGTAAATGAAGAGATAGGCATTTTCAAGAAAATAAAAGAGAAGAGAGTGGCATAAGATAACTCCAGGAGGATGGGACATCTGCAAGGCCTGGCAAGGCACATTCAGGATTTTATTTTATTTTATTTATTTATTTATTTATTTATTTATTTATTTATTTATTTATTTATTTTGAGATGGAGTCTCACTCTGTCACCCAGCCTGGAGTGCAGTGGTGTGATCTTGGCTCACTGCAACCTCCACCTCCCAGGTTCAAGTTATTCTCCTGCCTCAGCCTCCTGAGTAGCTGGGACTACAGGCATGTACCACCACACCTGGCTAATTTTTTGTATTTTTAGTAGAGATGGGGTTTCACCATGTTAACCAGGATGGTCTCAATCTCCTGAACTTGTGATCTGCCCGCCTCGGCCTCCCAAAGTGCTAGGATTACAGATGTGAGTCACCGTGCCTGGCCCAGTTTTTGTATTTTTAGTAGATCAGGGGTTTCACCATCTTGGCCAGGCTTGTCTTGAACTCCTGACCTTATGATCCACACACCTTGGCCTCCCAAAGTGCTGGGATTACAGGCATGAGCCACTGCACCCGGCCACATTCAGGATTTTAATCAGGAAGTGCAAGGGGAAGCCAGTGTCTGGAGTGATAAGATCTGGTTGGTTGAATGACGTCCCTCCGGCTGCTATGTGGAAGGTGGATCTGAGAGGAGTGAGTTTGAAAGACATTGTGGTGATCCTGAGGACTATCCTCTGATTTTTTTATCTTGCCCGATTTTCTATCTCAAGGGTCTGGGGAGTCATGCTCTACAAATCATAAATTCTCATCAGATGGGTTTAATTTAACCCTATACAGGATGATTTACTTTCCAAACTGACTCTGGCATAACATTACGAGACAAGGAAGAAAATCAAAATATTTCACCCCAAAACATGTTCCTTTGCCATATCTTGAAATGGCCCTGCAAAGCTGTCCTTTGTAAGGGAAAATTTGCATCTATAAAGAATCTCTATTAACATAGCTAGTTCTTTTTCTTCAAGACCCTCCCAATCCTAAAGAGATTAACTAAAAGTCTAGCACCTTCTAAAGATCTGAATAGGAAACATTTGTCATCTGTTATCTCTAAAGAGCAGCCGTGGTAAGACTTCAAAAGAGCCTTGGTCTTCACAATCTTTTATCTTAACCCGAACATTTCCTTTCTGTGATCCCAGGTCTTTAGATAAACTCAACCAATTGTCAACCAGAAAATGTTTAAATTCACCTGTAGCTTGGAAGCCCCTGCTTTGAGTTGTTTCGCCTTTCTGGATCAAACCAATGTATTTCTTTAATGTATTTGATTGATGTCTCATGCCTCCCTAAAATGTTTAAAACCAAGCTGCGCCCTGACCACCTTGGGCACATGTTCTCAGGACCTCCCGAGGGCTGTGGCAGGGGCCATGGTCACTCATATTCGGCTCGGAATAAATCTCTTCAAATATTTTACAGAGTTTGGCTGCTTTCATTGACAATGTGAAGGAGATATGTGGCGGTTTGCACAGAGCAGTCCTGGTGAACCAGGAGGCAAGAGGGCCATTGAAGACCTTCTTCAAAGCTACAGCAGACAGCTCTTGCCGATGGGGTGGGGGTTGGGAGCAGTAGAAGAGGGAAAAGGCAAGGAGATTCCATGTTCTGACTTGAGCCACTGAGCAGAAGGTGGTAATGTTTCCCAGAGATGGAAAAGCCTAGAGTCATGTTAATGCGTAGGCTGCAGGTGAGAGGTCAAGAAATCAGCTTGAGATTTGCAAACATTAAATGCCTATGAGACATCCAATGCAGAGGTCAAGTGGGCCATTCACAATATGAGTCAGAAGCTCAGAAAAATGAAAACAACCACAGATCATCTGGGAGGAGGGCAGAGTAGAGGCAAAAGCTAGAAAGGGTAGTTTCCATCACTGCTTCCTGTGCCTGGAATCTGCCCCAGCTGACCTTTCAAGGAAGTCTCTGGTGGTTACCTGCCTACCTTATCACAAAGCTCTCCAAAACACATCAACCTTAATTTCAGGTTCAGGTTCACCCAAGAAGAAAAACAGTAGGCTTTTGTCTTATATCCTTTTGCAATCACTTACCCTTCTCCAAATCTGGACCCCAAGCAATCACGGGTTTACTTTCTGTTGTGATTGCTTAGCTTTGCCTGTTCTCCTCCTCGGTTCTTTGGATGTGCCTATAGTAATCTCCAACAGGTTTCTTTGATATTATGACAAATTATAGACACATCCGGCATTTTCCTTGACAGCAGAATCTGTATTAACTCTTCTCAAAAGCCCTGGTTCCTTTTTGTGGGAAATGATATCTAAAGACCACAATCCGGGTTCAAAGGGTGCTAATTAATAGTGATTCCTTGTTACTAGGCCTTTTATAAAGCTAGGAAATTTCCAACTGGGCGTGTTGGCTCAAGCCTGTAACCCCAGCACTTTGGGAAGCTGAGGCAGGCAGATCACCTGAGGTCAGGAGTTTGAGACCTGCCTCACCAACATGGTGAAACCCTGTCTCTGCTAAAAATACAAAAATTAGCCAGACATGGTGGTGCACACCTGTAATCCCAGCTACTTGGAAGGCTGAGGCAGGATAATCACTTGAACCCGGGAGGCAGAGGTTGCAGTGAGCTGATATCACACTATTGCCCTTCAACCTGGGCAACAGAGAGAGACTGTCTTAAAAGAAAAAAAAAAAGGCTAGGCAATTTCTAAAAATTAAGATAAAACACTTCTTAATTCATACTGTCAGTTTCCAATCCAGATTCTGGATATAGGCTTTTTACTAAAATTGATTAATCTTACTTCTATTATTTTTTCTTCCATATAGAAAATTCTTCTTCTCAATGACACCAGCATCATTACTGATTTGCTTTCTACTAACACACAAATAGCCTCTGAATAAGAATGCCAACACTATCACCAAAAAGGTAATTGCTGAAAACTGTTTAAGATCTTTAGCAGGTTTTTTGTGGAAAGGGCTTGGGGGTTTGGGAGGTTGGTTTGGCTTTTTTTTTGTTTGTTTGTTTGTTTGGTTGTTTTTTTGGTCCTGACATTACATCCCACTTGGAATGTATACTGTAATTACCATATTTGGAAATCACTTGAAATAGTTTATCTTTGTGTGGTATGACATGAAACACATACATCATGAAATTTGTTCTATTTTGCCTTCTATTTTTATGAATGGTTTTAAAGGTGATTTTGTTTTGCAACTATGTAAAAATATTTACATGTCCCAAAGTCAAATTCCAAAACAAGACATATTCAAAGAATTTTAGCTTCTCTACCTGCTATCCCTTTCCTCTGAGATAGTGCTTTTTTAATTTTAAGATTTATACCAGCACTCTTTTTACACATGTGCATGTGCACACACACATACATACATTCTTTGTATTAGTTCATTTTCATACTGCTATAAAGAAATACCAAAGACTGGGTCATTTATAAAGGAAGAGGTTTAATGGACTCAGTTCCACATGGCTGGGGAAGCTTCACAATCATGGCAGAAGGTGAAGGAGAAGCAGACACGTGTTACATGACGGCAGTCAAGAGAGAAGCGCAACACGAAATGGGGGTAAGTCCCTTATAAAACCATCAGATCTTGTGAGAACTCACTCACTATCACAAGAACAGTTTGGAGCTAACAACTCCCATGATTCAATTACCTCCCACCAGGTCCCTTTCACAACAGGATAAGATTTGAGTGGAAACACAGCCAAACAATATCGTTCTTCCTCTGGCCCCTCCCAAATCTTATGTTTTTACAATTCAAAACATAATCATGCCCTTCCAATAGTCCCCCAAAGTCTTAACTCACTCCAGCATTAACTCAAAAGTCCAAGTCCAAAGTCTCATCTGAGACAAAGCAAGTCCCTTCAACCTATGAACCTGTAAAATCAAAAGCAATTTAGTTACTTCCTAGATACAATGGGGGTACAGGCCTTGGGTAAATACACCCATTCCAAATGGGATAAATTGGCCAAAACAAAGAGTCTGCAAGCCCCATGCAAGTCCAAAATACAACAGTGCAGTCATTAAACCTTAGAGTTCCAAAATGATCTCCTTTGACTACATGTCTCACATCCTGAGCACACTGATGCAACAGGTGGGCTCCCACAGCCTTTGGCAGCTCTGCCCCTGTGTCTTTACAGGGTACAGACCCTCTCCTGGCTGCTTTCACAGGCTAGCATTGAATGTCTGTGGCTTTTCCTGGCACATGGTGCAAGTTGTCAGTGGATCTGCCATTCTGGGGCCTGGAGGGCAGTGGCCCTCTTCTCACAGCTCCATTAGGCAGTACCCCAGTGGGGACTCTTTGTGGGGGCTTCAACCCCACATTTCCCTTCTGCACTGCCCCAGTAGAGGTTCTCCATGAGGGCCTTGCCTCTATAGGAAACTTTTGCCTGGACATCTTGGTGTTTCCATACACCCTCTGAAATCTAAGTGGAGGTTCCTAAACCTCAATTCTTGACCTCTGTGACTCTGCAGGCTCAACACCACATCAAAGCTGCCAAGGTTTGGGGCTTATACCCTCTGAAGCCACAGCTGGACTGGCTAGGATGCAGGACATCAGGTCCTGAGGCTTCACACAGCAGGGTGGCCCTGGACACAGCCCAGGAAACCATTTTTTCATCCTAGTCCTCCAGGCCTGTGATGGGAGGGGCTGCTGCAAAGGTCTCTGACATGCCCTGGAGACATTTTCCCCGTTGTCTTGGTGATTAACATTTGGTTCCTCCCTACTTATGCAAACTTCTGCTGCCAGCTTGAATTTCTCCTCAGAAAATGAGTTTTTCTTTCCTAGTGCATCATCAAGCTACAACTTTTTCAAACTCTTATGCTCTGCTTCCTCTTGAATGCTTTGCCGCTTAGAAATTTCTTCCACCAGATACCCTAAATTATCTCCTTAAGTTCAAAGTTCCCAAGATCTCTAGGGCGGGGCTAAATGCCATCAGTCTCCTTGCATATCAAGAGTGATCTTTGCTCTAGTTCCCGACAAATTCCTCACCTCCATCTGAGACCACCTCAGCCTGGGTTTTATTGTCCATATCACTATCAGTATTTTGGTCAAAGCCATTCAACAAGTCTCCAGGAAATTCCAACCTCTCCCACATCTTCCTGTCTTCTTTGAGCCCTCCAAACTGTTGCAGCCTCTGCTTATTACCCAGTTCCAAAGTCGCTTCCACATTTTCAGAAATCTTAATAGCAGTGCTTCACTCTACCAGTACCAATTTACTGCATTAGTCCATTTTCATACTCCTATGAAGAAATACCCAAGACTGGATAATTTATAATGTGTAAAGGAAAAGAGGTTTAATGGACTCACAGTTCCACATGGCTGGGAGGCATCACAATCATGGCAGAAGGCAAAGGAGGAGCAAAGGCATGTTTTACATGGAGGCAGGAAAGAGAGAAGTATAGCATGAAGCAGAGGAATAGCCCCTTATAAAACCATCAGATCCTGTGAGAACTCACTATCACAAGAACAGTATGGAGGTAACTGCCCGCGTGATTCAATTGACTCCTACTAGGTTCCTCCTATGACACATGGAGATTATGGGAACTACAGTTCATGATGAGATTTGGGTGGGGACACAGCCAAGTCATATCATTCCTATTACCTTTCTGAGATATATGGAAGCATATTATATGTAAACATATTGTCCTTTTCATTCTCATCACCTAATATGACTGCATTGTGGCCTCTGGTCATCTTCCTTCCTTTTACACGCTAATGCTCCATTACATGGAAGCACCACTGGTATTCAACCAGTCATCCATCCATGAAAATTTGTCATTTGTAATCTTCCATTATTATAAATAGCATTGCAATAAATAGCCTTGATCATTTGTCTTTTTGTATTTCTGCTAGCACCACTCATTTTTAGGGCACTTACTACATTCCAGGCCTTAATAATATACTAGTGGGGAAATCATAAATCCCTGCTGCTATGATTAAAATGTTTGTCTACCCCCACTCCTAAATGTATATGTTGAAATCCTAACTCACAACATGATAAAATGATGGTATTTGAAACTGGGGCCTTTGGGAGGTGAGGAGGTCATAAAAGTGGATCCCACACTCCTGACCAGCTCCCCAGGACTTTGAAACTTGAAGCCCATTCCCATCATCTGTGGCGCTGGCTCTGTCTGCTCAGGCCTGGGTAGCAGACTGCATGACACATGGAATGTCTGGGCAGGCCACCATGGGAGATTAGCGTCCTTATAAAAGAGACCCCAGGAAGCCACCTCACCCTGTCTGCCATATGAGAACACAGCCAGAAGGCATCATGTGTGAACCAGGAAGCAGGTTCTCACCAGATACAGAATCTGCCGGAACCTCCATCCTCCAGAACTGTGAGGACTAATTTTCTGTTGTTTATAAACACCCAGACTGTGGTATTTCGTTGTAGCAGCCCAGATGGACTAAGACACCTGCCCTTAAGGAGTTGTCATTCTGTTGGGGCTAGGGGAAGAAAGACATTACAGAGAATCTGTTGGAATGTGGCAGGGGCTCTGAGGAAAAGTAAAGCTGGGTAAAGGGGTTAGAAGTGATGGGATCGGGGTGGGTGTTTTCTATCCTGTTCAGATAAGGCCTCTCAGATAATAGGGCAGTTCAGCAGAAACCTGGAGGAAGTGAGGGACTGAGCCACAAAGGCTCGAGGAATAGGAACAGCAAATGCAAAGAGAAACACACCTGAAACAGGAGCAAGTTACAGGCCAGTGAGGCTGCAGCAAAGTGAGTGAGAGGAGGTAGCAGGAGAGCAGGTCAGAGGCATGGCTGTGGCCTGGATCATGAGGTTCATGGAAGGGTATGGTGCATTCCAGAAGGCCCAGGCACAGCTAAGGCAGGCAACTGTCTGGGAGCCCCGGCACCCACATGCCAGGCCCAGCACCACACTCCTGACCAGCTCCCCAGGACTTTGAAACTTGAAGCCCATTCCCATCATTTGTGGCACTGGCCCTGCCTGCTCGGGCCTGGGTAGCAGAGTGCATGACACATGGAATGTCTGGGCAGGCCGCCATGGGAGAGAGCACAGAGGACACCCATACAGCAATTGAGAATGACCGCAGGCCTTCTGGACCCACCCAGTCCCCGGCTGCTCCCAAAGCTGTCTGCTCCTTCAGTGTCCAGCTATGCCATCTACCCCAGAAGATTCCCCCTTGGCTTGATGACCTGGTTGCAGTGTTTACCTTGGCACACACCTTGTATTCTTTTAGGTAATTAAAAGTAATTCCACCAACTCCACATGCCATAAGCCTGGGTAAGAAATGCCCCACCTGGTGCACTCCCAGGCCCCAAACCCTATGCTAATTGGCTAGTCAAGGCATTCTCCGGCACCCACCCACTCACTATGCCTCAGTTCCCACCTGTAGGTTAGCAAAGATGTCATGGGACACCAGGTAAGCGTGACTTTGTTGAGGGGTTAAGCTGAGGAGGAAAACTGGAGTCAGGATAGACATATAGTAGGTTCTCCGACTTTTGAATCCTTTTGGCCCTGGTTTCCTCATTTAAAGGGATGAGGATAAAAGACCGGTTCCTGTATCGCAGGGGACATATGTGGGTTAAATGTTAACTGTCACGCATGTAGTGATGTTTAATATACACTATGTGCAGAAAATGTGTTACATGATGACAGTGATTTTTATTATCATTACCATACATGGTGTCTTAGTTCTTTTGGACTGCTATAGAAAAATATCATAAACTGGGTAGCTGATAAACAACAGAAATGTATTTGGATAGCTCTGGAGGCTGGGAAGACCAAGATCAGGGCACCAGCAGGTTTCATGGCCAGCAAGGGCCCATTTTCTGGTTCCGAGACAGCACCTTCTCACTGTGTCCTCATGGGGTGGAAGTGCTGAGGGATCTCCCAGGGGCCTCTTTGAGAAGTGCACTAATACCATTTGTGAGGGCTCCAGTCCCATGACCTAATCACCTCCCAGAGGCCCCACCTCCTGATACCATCACCCTGGGAGTTAGGTTTCAACGCTTAAAAAAGTCAAACTGCACCAGTGACTAGAAGAATTTCATAAAATTCTGGAAAGTCTGTCATGTCTGATAGTGCTGCTTCTCTCCTCCTGGAGGTCATGCGTAAAATGCCTCAGCCATTCTGAGAGCCAGTGAGGTGGACTGCGGAAGAAGAGAGGAAGAGCAGAGCTGAGCACCTTGTCCTCTCCACTTTGGAAGAGAACCGTGATGGACAAGGGAGTGGTGGTGATGCTCTCAAGAGGTATTGTGAGGGAAAGGGAGAGACAGAGTGCAGACAGAGGGTGAGGCAGTGCCAAAGGAAAGATTTGCGGGTTCCTCTTAAAGACTAGATATGCCAGCCAGGTGCGGTGGCTCATGCCTGTAATCCCAGCACTTTGGGACGCTGAGGCGGGTGATCACCTGAGGTCAGGAGTTTGAGACCATCCTGGCCAACATGGTGAAACCCCCTGTCTACTAAAAATACAAAAATTAGCCAGGTGTGGTGGTGCCTGCCTGTAATCCTAGCTACTGGGGAGACTGAGGCACGAGAATCGCTTGAACCCAGGAGGCAGAGGTTGCAGTGAGTTGAGATCACACCACTGCACTCCAGCCTGGGTGACAGAGTGGGACTCCATCTCAAAAAAAAAGAAACAACAACAAAAAACACAAACAAACAAAACGAAACCCAAACGAGGTGTATCTGTTAAAGCCACACTAACAAAAGCAAAACCTCTGCAGGGATTTCAAACAGAGAGAATGCAATGCGGGGCTCTTACTGCACAGGTGGCAGAGGAGGTGAGGAGCCAGCAGGGCAAGCTGAGTAACCTGGGGCTGGCATGCCTGACGGTCACAGCTACCTTGCTGGAGGGAGGCTGGGCCGTGGTAATGTTTGGGGCCAGGAAGCTGGGGCTGGAGAAGGAGTGTGTAGTGGGCTGCCTTTGGGAGCGGCTGCCAGAGACCCAGCAGTGAGCAGAGAGGTGATGCGGACCAGCACCCCCTCCTGCTCATCCCTAATCTTCCTCTGGTGCCCACCATTGGCCAGACCTGCCCAGGAGCCTGGGGCGAGTGGGCCTGGGGAATAAAAGAGCCAGAACCATGGATGGACAGCTCTACGGGAGATTTGCCATCCTGGGGGATAGGATGAAGGAGGTGAGAATCAGAGCCATGGGGTGGGGGGATGGGGGTCAGAGACATGGCTGGGGTGGGTCTGGCTGGAGGAGCAGGAAGCCTGTTGTAGCAGTTGGAGCAAAGCTGGCATTGACAGGGAGAAGGTGCTTCGCCCTCAAGGGAGCTCGAACAGGCCCTGGGAGCACTGGCTTGGGGTCCTGGGTGTGCTGGCAAGGGTCCTGCAGAGGTTTCCTCGCTGCCACTCCCACAGGAGGGATACTGATATGGTTTGGCTGTGTCCCTACCCAAATCTCATCTTGAATCATAGCTCCCATAATTCCCACGTGTTGTGGGAGGGACCTGTGGGATTGAATCATGGGGGCGGTTCCCCCATACTGTTCTCACGGTAGTGAATAAGTCTCATGAGACCTGATGGTCTTATAAGGAGTTTCCTCTTTTGCTTGGCTCTCATTCTCTCTTGTCTGCTGCCATGTAAGACGTGTCTTTCACCTTCCACCGTGATTGAGGCCTCCCCAGCCGTGTGGAACTGTGAGTCCATTAAACCATGTTTTCTCTATAAATTATCCAGTCTCGGGTATGTCTTTATCAGCAGCATGAAAACAGACTAATACAGATGCTCAGCCACCTCGCCTCTTGGAAGAGAAACTGAAGCCTGACACATCAAGCTCACAGCCCCAGAAGTGGCCAAATCAGGATGGAATCCAGGTGCAGATGATTCCAAAGATCAAGCCCCGTGGAGCCACACATCCTCATACACACACACCCTCCCACCTTCACACTCACGTGCACTCACAGCCCCTGGCCCCCTGGCACACTCACACTCACACATGTTCACACCCCTCGCACATTCAGCACATCCCCTCACTCACACTCACACCACAGTCGCCCACCTACCCCGGGGGTCAGAGTGGCGCTCGGCACAGCCCAGCTCTGGGAAAGGGCCCAGTGCTCCAGGGCTCTCCTGGAGGAAGCTTTCATTGAAGACTGGACCTGGGGCATGTGGCGATGTCCTCTCTGTTCGTGAGGTTACTGCAGGGGGTTCTGACTTGCCCCTTTGCACAAGGACAGGCCCGGTTCCGAGCACATGGTGCTTAGTAAACAGATGGTGGAGGAATGAATGGATGAAGCCAGGCGTGTCTGGGAGGAAGCCAAAGCCCCGAGGGGGAAGAGAAGGGAGGTCAGACATGAACTTGTAGAGTGGGTGGTATGTGCAAAGAGGCGGTGGAATGTTTATTATCCTGAGACCTGGGGTGGAAAGTCCTTTGAGGCAGAGGCTGGTGTTTGTTCAGGATCCTCTCTATGTGGGTGGGTGGGCGCAGCTGTGTCCCCTGAGGGCTGCACGTGGGCAGGCACCTTGCTTCAGAGGAGGGAAAGCTGCCCCACCTGAGAGTGAGGGAGAGAAAGGAGGAAGAGCAGGGAAGAGGAAGGGAAGTGGGGAGAGGGAGGGGCAGCAGGCAAGGGGTTGGGACCAGCCAGGGAAGAGGACTGTAGGGAACGAGCTCTCCAGGCGCCTGACAGCACCAAGCTCTCCACTCAGCCTCTGCACCACTGCCATGCAAGACCCTTCCAGAAAAGTCTTCTCCACTCATGAATGGACGTCCTAACTGATTTCAGCTTGGGTGGTGGGAGGGGGATGGACAGTGGGAGAGATAAAGGAGGAGCTGAATTTCATGCTGGGACCACGACGCATAAACAATCGTGTTTGTATCACTCCATAAAGGCAGACACATTCAGGGAGGGCATTCTCAGTAGAGGAAGAATAATGGCAGCTCATAAAATATCATGGAAACTGACAGTAGCGTCTTCCAGGCAAATTTGATAAGCCTGTTCCTAAAATAAACTTAATTCAAAAGGAACACAGGCAGCAGAATGTGAATTATCCTTTAACTTTCTTATTATTTTTCTGGCGCTTCGTTCTTTTTATCCAAGATGCTCTAGTAGTAGTCTGTTTTGCCTTTACACGGAGCAAGGGACTCCAGACTGTCAGCATCTAGCTCAAAAATTGCTTCTGCTTGGGTAGTCCTCAGTCCTCCCAGTGCGTGCCCAGCACAGTGGGGAGCTTCAATCCCTGCAGGTGCCCAGGGCTTCAGCCCTGGAGATTCAGGATCAGTTTATCTGGGCTGGGAGAGCTGTACTTTTAAAAAGCCTCCAGGTAAATGGGCATTCAGAGCCAAGAACCACGGTGTTTGGTGCGGAAGCTAATGCCACTCCACCCAAAGCCTCAAAGGTTGCTTAGATACCCACACACCTCTGCTGAAACAAGTTTCTAGAAAGGAATGCACAGATGAATGTCGTTAACAAGGCAGACCGAATGTTTAGAGTTCAGAAGGTTTTTGTTTGTTTTTTTTTTTTTTTGAGATGGAGTCTTGCTCTGTTACCCAGGCTAGAATGCAATGGCACGATCTCAGCCACTGCAACCTCCGCCTCCTAGGTTCAAGCAATTCTCTTGCCTCAGCCTCCTGAGTAGCTGGGATTACAGGCACGCACCACCATGCCCGGCTACAGTTTGCATCTTTAACAGAGACAAGGTTTCACCATGTTGGTCAGGCTGGTCTCAAACTCCTGACCTTGTGATCTGCTTGCCTCAGCCTCAAAGTGCTGGGATTACAGGCCTGAGCCATCACACCCAGCCAGAGTTCAGAAGTATTTTAACCCAGTAACTGAATTTTCTTTTTACAAAGGTAATGATCATTAAGGTAGATGGCAAGGTAGCAGGGGTACCCGGAGGTTTGGCTTAATAACATGGAACATCAAAATGAGGGTAGAAACTGAATAAGGGTGTGTGCATGCTTACACTAATTATTCATAAGTGTATCTATATACTTTTAAATAACTCAAGTTGTTTTTCTTTTCTTGTTCAAATACCATGAAATCCAAAAGCTATGAATTCTCTGAAATATGGACTAATGCTTAGAATGTTACACTTTCCTTTCCCCTTCCAAAGTGTGGTTACTACTTTGCTAGAAGCTGTAGGCACAGGCTTCATAAGTAAATCATATCACTTTTATTCATAACCAAGGAAAACTGAGCTTCTTATTGAGAGAACATGCCCCTAAGAATCCAGCTTCTGCAGAGGGGGTAAGGGGAAGGCTTTCTGCTTAGTCCTAAACTGCTTTGGCAGTGATTGGATTTCAGTGTGAAAAATAGGGGCAGCCTGTTCAGGGTGAGATAGGAGGAAGGGAATGTGGAGCCACTAGGAGCTGAGCAGCCCCGAGACAGCACACATCCCATGCCTCATTTTCCCATGCACAACCGGGGGTGATTGCAGTATGTGGCATCCAAATGCTGACCACTCTACAGCTTCCACCCTGGGGTCTCAACAACACTGGGGACCTGCGAACAAGACAGAGGTGAGCCTGGTACAAAGCTTCAGCCACACACCTACTCATCTATGCTGTCATATTCACTTGGCCCTAGCCAGAACCACAGATGACATCATCCCTGGTAAATTAGCATTATTTCCACCATTTTTTGCCTCTGCCTTCCCTCTTGCCTTCTCTTCTAGGAAGTTACGTATCCGAAAGTGGTAATTAATGCAAGTGAGAGATCTGGTCACTGAAACGTGTGTGGCACCTCTCCCCTCTTCTCTTCCTCCTGCTCTAGCTATGTGAGAGGTGCCTGCTTCCCCTTTGCCTTCTGCCATGATTGTAAGTTTCCCGAGGCCTCCCCAGAAGTAAAAGCCACTATGCTTCTTTCTGTACAGCCTGCAGAACCATAAGCCAATTAAACCTCTTTTCTTTATAAATTACCCAGTCTCAGATATCTCTCTCTCTTCTTTTTTTTTTTTTTTTTTGAGATGGAATCTCACTCTGTGGCCTAGTGTGGAGTGAGTGGCGTGACCTGGGCTCACTGCAAGCTCCGCCTCCTGGGTTCATGCCATTCTCCTGCCTCAGCCTCCTGAGTAGCTGGAACTATAGGCGCCCGCCACCACGCCCGGCTAATTTTTTGTATTTTTAGTAGAGACAGGGTTTCACCGTGTTGGCCAGGATGGTCTGGATCTCCTGACCTCATGATCCACCCGCCTCGGCCTCCCAAAGTGCTGGGATTACAAGCGTGAGCCACCGCGCCTAGCCTAATTTTTGTATTTTTAGTAGAGACAAGGTTTCACCGTGTTAGCTGGGATCAGTCTCAGATATTTCTTTATAGTAATGCAACCATGGACTAATACACATGCGTACTTTCAAAAACTTAAATATATAAAAAGTATAAGAAAAAAATTAAAAGGATGGATACTCCCAAAGTAAGAAGAAAGTACATGTTGATGCACTTTCTTGCAGCCTTTGGTCTAAACAGGCCTCTCAAACATCCCTGGGTCCTCCTTGTACATGGGTACTCAGAAGGTACCAGCACTATTTGTTCCCCAATTATCCTGGCTCATTTACTCTCACTCTCCTATTCTCCCCAGTTGATTTTGGACATCCACAAGGGGCTCTTACACAGGGGAAGAAGTGACTTTCACGCCAGTCATCTTGTGATTTCTAGGGCACAAGCAACACTCCTCAGCACCACGGCCACTGCCATCCAAGAGGACATCACCCCCTTCACCAAAGAGCCCCTATAACAGCCCCAAATCTACAAGGGCCAAGCAGAACTGTGCTTTCTTCAGGCCCTACTCAATCATGGCCCAAGTCTACACTTCTTGAGGAAAGGGAAAAAGCGTCCCTTGTCCCAATTTATTTTGAACGTTGTCATCTGTCTTTGGAAAAATAGCCTCATAAATTTTACCTTGCACTCCTCCCTCTCCAGTTCCCCCTTCACAGGCCTTGCCAATTACCTAGGCAAGGAGACACATACTTGGGAGGTTGAGGGGGGTGGGGGCAGGGACTCCACCAGCTCCACAGTCAATCTCTTTTCTTCTTCTTTTTAAATATATTCTTAATTGACAAATAATAATTGTACATATTTATAGGGTACAATGTAATGTTTTGATTATATATACATTATGGAATGAATTAATCAAGCTAATTAACATGTCTATCACTTCACATACTTATTTTATTGTTGTGAAACATTTAAAATCTGTTCATGGCTGGGCACAGTGGCTCATGCCTGTAATTCCAGCACTTTGGGAGGCCAAGGCGGGAGGATCACTTAAACCCAGGAGTTCAAGACCAGCCTGGGCAACACAGTGAAAATTAGCCTCATAAATTCTCTACAAAAGAATACAAAAATTAGCTGGGTGTGGTAGTGTGTACTTGTAGTCCCAAGCACTCAGGAGGCTGAGGTGGGAGGATCGCTTGAGCCCAGGAGGTTGAAGGTGCAGTGAGCCGAGATCACACCACTGCATTCCAGCCTGGGTAACAGAGTGAGACCCTGTCTTCAAAAAAAAAAAAAATCTTTTAACAATTTTTGAAATGCACATTACATTATTAACTATAGTCACCATGCTGTGCAATGGATCTCAAAAGCTTATCCCTTGCTGAAACTTTGTGCCCTTTGACCAGCATCTCCATACCCACCCATGCCCAGCCCCTGGTGACCACCATTCTACTCTCTACCTCTACAAGTTTGGCTTTTTCAGATTCCATATATTAAGTGAGACCATGCAGTCTTTCAGTGCCTGGCTTATATCGCTCAACATACTGTCCTCCAGGTTCATCCACGTTGTCACAGATGACAGCATTTGTGAATAGTATTCCATGATGTATACATACCACATTTAGTGGTACATCAACATACATTTAGTTTGTTTTCATATCTCAGCGATTGTGAATGATGCTGCAATGAACATAAGAGTGCAGGTATCTCTTCAACATATTGATTTCACCGTCTTTGGATACATACCCAGCAGTGGGACTGGACAGCCAATCTTGTAGTTTTAAACCAGGCTGTGCATGTGAACGTGTGTGTATGTTTATGTGTGTGCACGCATGTGCCTGTATGTTTGTACACATTACATAATTGTAAACTTGCCATCAGCACAATTTTATGTTACTTTTGCTTCTTGTCACTTAAGAATATATTATGAATATCTTTACATGTTAAATTTTAGGAAACCTCTTACATTGCTGCACATATATGATTTGCTTCTCCTTACTGGGCATTTGAGTACCTTGCATATTTTTCCATTTCAAATGATCTTGCAGGGAATGTCTTTTGATATCAACCTTTGTTATTTGCCTTGGAGTGAAATTACTGGGTCAGATGGCATTTACATTTTAAGCCCTAACTCTGCTTGTAGAATAAAAGGCATGAGCATGATAGAGAATTTCCAAAAGCAAAGCAAGTGCAATTGTCCTCTGTGGGCTGGGGACACTCATCCTGGAACCACAGCAGGTGGGTGGCTGTCTGCTACACTTATCCATCTAGGTGCATATATATGATATATATGATATGTATGATATATATGATATGTATGATATATATGATATGTATATGATATATATGATATATGTATCTCAGACATATTTTTGTTAGAAACAGCCCCGCAGCTTTAGCCTGCAGCTCCTCCCTCTTCCCCCAGACATTTCTCTTAAGAGTGATGGGAATATATTCTGTGAAGCTGCTGTTAGGCGAGACAGCTCCCAGCAATGCCAGCCATCAAGTGATTCCGAAAGGAGCCATGAGGGGCTGTATGGGTGAATGCTCAGCTTTGCAACAGTGCACAGCAGACCACCAGTCTATTATCCACCAAACCTTGGGATTCAGCCGAGGATGCATTCAGTTGCTGAAAATGTCACAGCAGCCACTCGCTGCTAGCTTTTAGGCAAGAAAATGTGCATTCTTTCAGAAATTCAGGGAAAGCCGTTGTCTCTATGAAACAGAAAGTCCAAAGCAATTACGCAGCTGCACGATGTTCAGCACATTACGTGGATTCTTCTCACATCTGCCTCTTCCTTAAGATGTGTAAAAATGCTTATGCGATTCTAAATTTGGAAACTTACCTTATTGTATGCACCAGGGACCCAGCAGAAATTTTTTATATCATATTCAAGAATATCAAGTGGTACCAGGACACTGATTTGGCTAGCATAAATGTTACAATCGCTAAATACATGGAGTCAGACTACCAAAAGATTCATTTGTTTCAATCAATAAATATTCATTGAACACTGAGTCTCTGTGAGACCCTGTGCCAGAACCAGGGAATGCAGTAGAGAAAGACCAGTCTGGTTCTGCCCCAGGCATTAAGCTTCCCACCATGTACACTGGGGCACTTCATCAACAGCAGAGTTATGGCCCGCCTTGGCCATGAGCATAAAGACCATTGCTATTAATCTTTGTAGTAAAGCCCCGCAGAGATGGGAGTGGGAGCCCATCTCTTCTCTAACATTCCAACTCACATCCCTACATTGCCCTGACAGTGAGCTTTCAACTTGCCCTTGTACTGTCCTGTCTCATGTTTCCCTTTGATCTAAAATGCCCATCTGCGCCTCTTCTATTGGCATACATCATACAGCCAATCCTTCCATGCCTCGACTGCCTATAACACTTTTAATGGAGGGTCTTGCCCAAGGCTCCAAGCAGAAACAGCCATGCTCTCCTTTGTTGTGCATTGTGCATGCCTCTGTGACGGTGTTACTATGCCAGGACCTCTAGACTATAATGCTACACTTATTAATCTATTAATAGCTCCTTCTCCAGACATGAGCTACTTGGGGACTGGGACATGTAGGACTTATGGGTTTAATAAATGAATGAATAAGTGAATGCAAAGCTGATACATACAGATTTTAGCCACAAAGAAAAATTTCCCCAGCCATTATTAATAGAATATGAGCTTTGAGTTGTTTTTCCAGCCTTAACAACAGCAGGGCTGTGTGCAGTAGCTCACACCTGTAGTCCCGGCACTTTGGGAGGCCGAGGTGGAAGGATCACATGAGGTCAGGAGCTCGGGATCAGCCTGGCCAACAACGGTGAAACCCCATCTCTACTAAAAATACAAAAATTAGCTGGATGTGGTGGCAGGTGTCTGTAATCCCAGCTACTTGGGAGGCTGAGGCAGGAGAATTGTTTGAACCTGGGAGGTGGAGGTTGCAGTGAGCCAGGATTGCACCATTGCACTCCAGCCTGGGTAACAGAGTGAGATTCTACCTCAAAAAAAAAAAAAAAAAAAAAAAAAAAGAACAGCAGGATTGGGATGTAGGATGGCTGGAGGCAGAGGTATAACCTATGTCTATGAAGCTGAGAAGGACCAGTGGCTTGTAAAGAGCTTAGATCCATAACCCTGGACTCACTGCCCCTTGACTGTTGACAGATAGGACCCAGAAAAGTAGTGCCACAAAGCACGAAACAGAAAATCAACTATTGTCCCAATTCTATAAAAATAGACTCATTCAGTGTAACCCTGGGAGACTTGGTTGAGCTTGACCGAAACCCCAGTTCCACAGCCTGTGGCAGGTGGAAGCTCTCGCCATGATGCCTGGGTCTCCATAGCTTCACTCCTCTCCCTTCTGTGCTCCTGCCACCTCGTGGGCTGTCACTAGTGGATGCTAAGTCACAGAACTCTCCCCTTCAGTAGGATTCACAGGAAATCCATTCACATCAAACATTTTGTGATTTTTGTTAAACTCGCACTGAAGATTTTGCTTGTCAAAGAAATAGTCATATCACTCACTGCACAAATATACTTGCACCAGTTTGCCTGTGTTGACGCTGCTTCCTTCTATTTTCTGACTCCTTTCCTTCTAGTACAGCCGAAATATTCCCCACTTGATTCAGGCCCTGTAGTTTAGTCCGTACCCAGTTCCTTTAAGAAATTAGCTTCTTCTTCCACTCACTGTATCAATGAAATCCCTCTGAACAAATACAGGGCTCTCTCATTAAGGACTTCCGGTGATTTTGACGTTCTCTCTCCCACTTCATCAAGTAGTTGTTAGAATTTAGTGTTTGCCTCCCCCAACCTCCCAATCCACAGGACTCTTCTTTAGATATTAGCATAAATCAGCATGATTTTTGGGGAAAAAATCGTATTTCCATGTTTACAGGGTCACTGCTTTCTAAGCAAAAGGTGCTGGCAACCTAGGTTAAAGGACGTTTAAATGGCAACAAACCTTGGAAGTTAAAGACAGTAACTCCTGGAGGAATTGGCAGCAGCGTCTCCCCTAGCGATGGGTGTTTATATTCCAATAGTTGATGGACCTAGAGACCTTCTCATTCTCTCCCCAGAGAGCCTTTGTTTACATTTCAGAGCAAAAGCTCTTTCTCTTTCTCGACCTGGGGTGAGAAGAGGAAGAGCAGCTATGTCAGCAGCTTTTAGGTAAGCTCCAGAATTTATAATCTCGGAGCTCCTCTCCAGTGGCCCAAATTCCTACATCTGGATCTTGGTTTGTCACCCTGAGGGAGATGGATGCATGGGAATGGCACAATGATGGCTGTGAGCAATTAAAAATCTGTCACTGATCTAGAAACCTAGCGTTTCCTAACAGAACGAACAAGCAAATAAGTAAAGTTATACAAGTAAAAGTTATAAAATGGATCTCTCAACATGAACTTTTTTTTTTTTTTTTGAGATGGAGTCTCGCTTTGTCGCCCAGGCTGGAGTGCAGTGGCGTGATCTCGGCTCACTGTAAGCTCCGCCTCGCAGGTTCACACCATTCTCCTGCCTCAACCTCCCGAGCAGCTGAGACTACAGGCGCCAGCCGCCACGCCCAGCTAATTTTTTGTATTTTTAGTAGAGTCGGGGTCTCCATCTCCTGACCTCATGATCCACCCACCTCAGCCTCCCAAAGTGCTGGGATTACAGGCATGAGCCACCACGCCAGGCCTGTTATTTCTTAGATAAATAGATTGGAACGAAGTAGAGGACTGTGTAAAGAAAAATGCAGGTAAGAAATTATTAACATCTCTGTGAATATATTTCATGGTGACGTGCCATGTATTTCATCAAACCTAAGATACCAAACATTATAAGATGCACTATTATTTTGTGCACCACTACAAAAGAAAGGAAAGCCTGCTGATTAAACTATAATGCGATGACTTCTAATACTTTAGAACTTTTATTTTGTTGAAAGAATTATTTTAGATTAAGATATAGATAAATCTGTCACATAAGTGACATAATTTAAGGTATTCCTAAAGCTTTTTTACATTTAAAGTCTGACACTTAGGGATTTCTTTTCAAATTTCAAGTGAACATCAGTGTCATTGATGTTCATGTTGCTGACACAGCATTTTTTTAACCCTGGGAGTGATTACAATTGCACCTCACAAATGAGTCCTCAATGTCAATAATATCCTAATTGTTGTTGGACCAACAGAGACTGTAGGAAGCTGTCAAATGTAGTATACGTCCCAATTTCAAAGATATTGGAATGTGAAAAAATGTGTCTTTTGAATAATTAAAAATATGGTATATGAGATAGACTTTTTGACCTTAAAAAGAAGGAAAGGGGAGAAGACCCAGAAGTAGCAGTTGATTGAAGTTATTTTAATAAAAATGTAAAGAAAAACATGTCTCTTAATCACTATTCATGACCACAATAAACAATTTTTAAGGTGACTTCAGTCAATTTCTGAATTTCCCTTTCAAAATTCCCAGTAAATGATTAACAATGAAAAGCCTTAGGCATATGAGAAATACATGGGCCGAAAAACAGGAACAGTACATATCTGTGAACCTAGAGACCTCTCGACTTTGAGGATTGATGTGAAAGACAGTACAGATGATCCTAGTTATGAGGGGATTCATCCTGATAAACCCATCATAAGCTAAAAATATCCTAAGTCAAAAACTCACTTAACACACCTAACCTAACAATGAACACTATGGCTTCACCCAGCCTCCCTTAAACGTGCTCAGGATGCTTATATTAGCTGACTGACAGTAGGGCAAAATCATCTCACACAAAGCCTATTTTACAATAAAGTATTGAATATTTTATGTAATTTATTGAATACTGTACTGAAAGTGAAAAGTAGAATACTCGTATGGGTTTCTACCAAACGTGTAACACCACAGTAAAGCTGAAAAATCATTCAGCCAAACCCTCATTAAGTTGGGGACTGTCTATATGGACAGAAGTGGGTTGGAGGTATCCCAGCCGCTCTGATTCCACACATATGAGAGTGCAGCCCTTCTGGACAGTATTGGACAGGGTATACTCAAATCTGCAAAGACAGAGCGGCAGGAGCTGAGCACGAGGGTAAGATGGTGACTGATCAACAGGAACGACCTACTGACCACAGCAAGGGCTCCAGGGTCCTCACACCAAGCAGGCTGGTGTTGGCTTCCAGGATCCCTGAAGCAGAAGTGGTGATGCTCCAGTGAGTGCAGCCTGCACCCCACACAGGGAAAAGAAACTTCTCTGGGGAGCCCAGTTCTACCCTTTGTGGTCTAGGACCTGACACACTGACTCTGTCTGATGCACTCATCAATGAACTGGCACACAGCAGGTACTTGGGGGTTGGTTGGATTCGTTCATTTTACACATATTTGAGAGCCCAAAAAGGAACAAACAGTGGTTGAATCACCGGGCGTATGGGAATAAACCAATGTCAGAGTCTCCAAGGAGGTTTACATTCTAATAGAGGCCATAAAGAGATCAATATAGCCCAGGTCAGGAGGAGATGAGCCCAGAAAGGACAGGAAAGCATATAAGGGAGGCAGGACTTGGGGGAGAGGGGAGCGTGGCTGCCGCTGAAGTCAAATGGTGGGAATGAGGCTCACAGAAGTTGCTGGGGCAGCAGAGAAATGAATAAAACAATGGATTGAGTCCCACAGACACCTGAGGAAACAGCATTGCAGAAAGAGGGAAGAGCAAGGCCAACCCTCTGAAAAAATAAGCAAATGGATGCAACAGTGAATTTATGGGACTAACCTCCCTATCCTTCCAAACCCAAGCTTCCCGACTTCTATTTCACCTGAGACTAAAGATTTGCCCATATCATCTCTGAAAGAAATGTCCTCAAGTTCCCATTCTGAGCAAACAGCACCCTCCCTGGCTAAGAATGATGGGTGGGTGGGGGCGGGTGGAGGGTGAGGATGAAGTATAAAAGATGTATAAAAAGATGAAGGATGTATAAAAAGATGAAGGATGTATAAAAAGATGAAGGAGTTCAAGAGAAGGGCACGATTATGGTGAATTAGAACCGATATCCCCTAAGAAGTGGACTTGCTCCAAGGAGCGGGAGAGAATTATTTCCAAAACACTTTTCTTCATACACAGTTTTTATTTTCAACGTGATGAGAGAGACAAGGCAGTTCTAGAGAAAGAACATCATCCTGAGGTCAGCGAAAATTGCTTTCGGTAGAAAAGCTATTACCAAATTTTAAAACACAATAAAAGAATTTAATAAGGTGCCTAGCTACAAAATAAATCTATAAAAATCAATAGCTTTGTTTTACACCAATAATAACCTGACACAAAATATAAGGGGAGGAAAATTCCATACACCACCATGATAAATATGAAATACACAGGACAATCTTCATGAGGTATGTCAATGTCCTAGATGAACACTTCAAAATGTACTTGCAGAGAGAAGACATCATGTTCATTAAAGGGAACAATTGAGATTGTGGTTTTCATTTTCCCTGTTGTAATTTTCATTACCTTTGTATTAATTTCCTCTGATGTCTGTATTCCCCACTACGCTGTAAACTTAATGATGGCAAAGACTCGGTTCCATTCTTTGCTGGGTACATATCCAAGTACATAGCCAAGTCTTGGGACATAGGAGGTGTTCAATACACATAAGTAGGATTAATGAGTGAAGATGGAGATGATCACAAAACTAAGTTGTCTTCAAGTGACCTCCAGAAAAATCCAGGATTCTGCCCTGAATCAAATGAATGGTTTCAAAACATAGTGATTCTCGGGCAATCAGGAATTTAATTCTGCCAACAGAATATTCCTGGAGCTTCAGCAAAGAGTGTACATCCCAACACATTGAGGCATAGTAAAAGTGAAAAGGATGCTTCCGAGAAAATTATCATCTTGTGAAGCAGCAATAGCCAGGAGGCTCCTCTGACTTTTCCCAGCAGTCCTGGGGGTCAGAGAGGCTCCTTGAAATGTTCCAGAGACTTCTGGGAGAGCAGTAATTCCTCCAGAACTTCCAACATTGATTACATTGACAATATCATAGAAGGAAATGCTTGTTGTTTGAAACCAAACCTAACCTGACAGCTGCGGCCCTTTGGCCTTCTTAGAGGTGGAAATCAGAGAGCATAATCCACATAGAGGTGAAACTCAGTTTCCATTCCACTCCTTCTTCTTGACACTGGGAAGGAAAGGAGAAGGAGCTACCCTTGAAATGGATACCCCACGGTTTAGCAGAAGACATTGATGAGTTTTCAGTCTGCAAGAAGAGGTCTAGAACCCAGTACTGGGGGCAAAAAACAGAGAGCACATAATCCTTCTGCATATGGAAAGGATTTGCTTTGAGGAAGGAGATGCCATGAGCAGAACAGGAAGTCAGAGAACAAACAAAATGGCAGCAGGACCCTGGAGCCCATGCTGGTGAGAATTGTCAAGGGATTGTCAGAAGAAGAAGTCCCAGTGCTCAGTTAAGTCGGGTTCATAAACAGATAGTTATATGAATTGAGGAAAAGGAGCCAAGTTCCACATGTAGATTGGTACAAAGACTAGGAATTGGCTGTGAGAGGGAAGAGTTCAGCGAGGCTTTGAGTCCTGCCAGGAGTCAAACTCGGCTTGCAACAATCACAGGGAGATTGGCGGGAGGTAGGGAGGGCTGAGGGGGCAGGTGGATTACTTGGTGAAACTTGCAAGGAAGGGCCAAGACAGCTCGTCTGAGCCAAGGCCACCCTACCGGCAAGTCCCTGTTAGCCACACAGAAGGGGATGGTCTTGCTATTCCTTGCAGGACAAATCACCCTTGGAGAGCTACAGCCTGAGATGTTTACAACCTAGAGCTTCTCTGTAAGTTATCAGGAGACAAGTGAGAGTACAAATACACCAGATGAAGGCTGATGGAAAGAATTTGGGGCATTTGGGCTAAAAAGAGAAGTCCATGGGGGAACAAAATGGTCATCTTCAAAACATGGGTGGAGTGTACTTATTATTGTTACGATTCTGGAGGGCACATCGGGGTTAAAAGGTACAAGTGGGAGGCCAGGCGCAGTGGTTCAAACCTGTAATCCCAGCACTTTGGGAGGCCGAGGTGGGCAGATCAACTTGAAGTTTGAGACCAGCCTAGCCAACATGATGAAACCCTGGCTCTACTAAAAAGTACAAAATTTAAAATTAGCTGGACACGGTGGTGGGCACCTGTAATCCCAGCTACTTGGGAGGCTGAGGCAGGAGAATCACTTGAACCTGGGAGGTAGAGGTTGCAGTGAGACAAGATTGCACTACTCCATTCCAGCCTGGGGGGCAGAGAAAGACTCCATCTCAAAAAAAAAAAAAAAAAAAAGTGGAAATAGCAGGAAGAAATAACTTGCCTCAATACAAGAAAAAGATTTCTGGCAATTCGAGAAGACAGAATGAGGGTGCCTTTCCGTGCACGTCAGTTCCTCTCTCACTGGGTAAGGTGGGTCCACAGGGCAGAGGAGGCAAGAGCCCGGCTCCAGGGTTTGAGGAGGGGCGTGGGGAATCTCTGGGGCAAGAGGAGGTGCTTCCATGGGATCTCTTGATAGAATTCGTCAAGGGTCCCAGCATGAACAGCAGCCCCAAGTGCCTCTGTGGGAAGTGGGAAGAAGTGGGAAGTGGGAAGTGGGAAGTGGGAAGTGGGAAGCAGAGTTCCTCACAGACAGAACGCAGCTCCTCACCGCTTTGGGGAGCATTTCTGGGGTAAGAACAGACACTCTTGAGCAAACTCGGGGACAGTCAGACAAGGCCCTTACTGACTGTCAGGTGGGCTCTTTCCAAGGGAAAAGGTGGCCAGAGCATCTGCTTTCCAGAGTCACTGACTTCATGTCACAGAATGGAGGAAACATGGGGTACTCCCCTATTTAGAATGGCTCTCCGAGCTCTCAGCCCTGCCTAAGGGGCATTTGTGCTGAGAGCCCATAGGATTGGCTGGAAGGGTGTGGGAGCAAAAAGCCTGAGTGCACCACTAGAGAGATGCAAAGGGACGGGACATATCGTGACTGTCTTGGGAAAGGTCTTCTCCCTTCCTGTGCAGCAAGGGCCCAGGGAAGTGGCATCTAAATCAGTGGCTGTGTTGACGGCGATTACAATGAGAGGATCGGCATCGGCCGCCGTGTTCAGAGGCTCAAGGCAGCCCCCATTGCTCACAGTGACCTCCCAGGTGCTGCTGACTAACCTGGTGCCACTGCAGTCAGCACAAGATCAGGAGCAGGAAGCCCTGAGTCTCCAATGTCAGAGAGCAGTTTTCATGGTCATGGGTAGCACCAGAGCGACGCAGCCTGGGCCTAAAGAAGAAATCGACTCTGGAGGGAGCAAGGGCTCCCTAATATCTCTGAGGACACCCTCTGGACGCTGTTGCTTTGGTCTTTTGGTGTTGCTAATGCCCTTGGCTTTATTTTTCCCCTCCCCTGCAGCATGTAGATTAATACAAATTCCC
Organism: Papio anubis; assembly: GCF_008728515.1. Classification (NCBI taxonomy): domain Eukaryota; kingdom Metazoa; phylum Chordata; class Mammalia; order Primates; family Cercopithecidae; genus Papio; species Papio anubis. Next base: position 118,609,766 of record NC_044985.1, read on the forward strand.
TGCATTTCCCATAACCCCGCCCCCAAAGCTGGGTTACATAACTTCTGAGCCTCGTGAAGTGCTCCAAGCATTGTGCTTCAGGATGAAACCAGCTCTCCAACGTTCCAAGGCAAGAAGCGTTGACCAGCTAAATAGGATTTGGAAGTTCCAAAGAGCAGGCCGGGTAACACTTTTAGAGCAGTCTTAGAGCAGTGCCGTAGACAATCATCTGGATCCTTGGATACAATAGCACAGGAAAATGTGGTTTATGTGGTCAAGCGTTGCTTACATGGGTTTAAAAAGAATATTGGCTTAAAATTGGCTGGCTCACATAAAGAGGAATTCTATAGCAAAAATATCTCATCAACATGAGGCTGACTTGAGGCTCTTTTAACATGATTGAGTTAAAAGATTTCAAAAGAAAAGAAATGAACAATGTAATTTGCTCTTATTGCTCCTATTATACTTAAAGTGACATGTTTATTTCCATTTTAATAAAAGATAGAAGCTAAAAATTCTCTTAAGTGTGAAACAGCTGGGTTTAGAGAGGGTTTGATTAATTAAGCCAGTAAATGCCTCACAAAAACACTTGGGTAATTTGGCTGAAAGATAGTCTCTGCTCGGGAGACGGCTGAGGCTGCAATCACGAAAAACACTATTTTGCTGAAAACAGAGCACGTCGGTGGAGAGCAGATTGAATCCCATAATCAAATTTGTCATTTTAAAGTAGGCTAGATTTCTCTCTTAGTACAGGCATTAATTGAATACAAGACAGCCATCACACTGTGTTTTCAATCTATAGTAAAAATAATCTTCGTTTCCCCAAGGCCCGCAGCTTTGATAAGAAGGCCGGAGTTTCTGGAGAAGAGCATTGTGTTCCTCAGTCTGTAGACCCCGAGACACTGATTCACGGCAAGACTCACCGTGACAAGGTTTGTATTCCTCAAAACCAGAGATAAGCCAAGATTTTGCAAGGGACAAAAACCAACTCTAACTTAAGTGGAAAAGGAAAATTATTAGCTTATGGAGCTAAAGAACAGAGTGAAGACAGCAATAGCTACACTGCATTCAAATGACGTCACTTTCTGTCACACACACACAGCACACACATGCACACACAGACACACTCTCTCTCTGGGTTGGCCTAATCCTTCTGGCCACCTGTCCCTATAAGTCTATCATACACCGTAGAGCGCGTTATTCTACAGCCTTACTATCTCGCCCAAACAAGACAGGCTTCTCCCAGTTTTTAAAATCCAGGGAAGGACTCTAATCAGGCAGCTGAGGTCACAAGTCCGTGACTGGATCAACCAGCAAGGCCAGGTGGATGGGTACCCTAATTGACTGCCCCACCAGAACCATGTTTCAGGTGGGAGAAAGAGAAATCCTCTAAAAAAGGGGATGCAATCTTCTGAGAAGACAAAACATTACTACTCCATGCTAGCAAAGTTCTGATTCTGCCTTGTTTCCCAGAGCACAGACACAAAAGGCACAGGGAACCAAGGTGATCTACTTCTGACCTGTGCTGTCCAACATGGTGGCCACCAGCCATGTGTCTGTGAGCTCTTGAAATGTGCGTGAGATGTGCTGTAATGCAAAATACACCCTGAATTTTGAAGACATACTAAAAAAAGAAAAAAAGAGTGTCAACATGGTGAAACCTCGACTCTACTAAAAAACACAAAAATTAGTTGGATATGGTGGTATGCACCTGTAATCCCAGCTCCTCAGGAGGCAGAGGCAGGATAATCACTTGAAACCTGGAGGCAGAGGTTGCAGTGAGCCAAGATCGTGCCACTGCACTCCAGCCTGGGTGACAGAGTGAGACTCTATCAAAAACCAAAAAAAAATCTCATGAGTAATGGTTTATATTAATTACATATTGAAATAATATTTTGGATCTATCACATTAAATAAGATATATTATTCAAAATTTTTACTTCTTTAATGTGGCTGTTAGAACTTTTATAATTACATCAGTTATTACATTAGGTGACTTGCATTCTATTTCTTTGGGGATGGCTGCTTTAGAAATTGGGGGTCACAAAGGCCTTGGGTCCTGCCTTACCCAATTGAGCCAAGTGCATCTAGCAAGCACTAGCTATATGAAAAGGAAAGTAGGATGGAATTAACTTCCATTTTTACACAGCATGTGATTAGGGTGCTCAGTGTGTCTGGTTAGATGACATCAACATTTTTTCTTTGTACTTGCCAGAGTCCCTGCTTTGGTATCTCCCAGCCATGCCCTTAAGAGATTTCTATCAAAGATCATCATCCAGTTCTTTCAGGAGGCGGCAAGCAATAACCGACGCACACAGTTATAAATCTTTGTCTGGGTACCAAAGCCATACATAAATCCATAAGCTATCCAGTCTTCCCATCATCCCATGAAGCAGGTGGAGCAGGCTGAAGAGTGATTCAGGGTAAAATGTGCACTTTGTCAATGTCATTGTGTCACAAGGAGTCCAGATCCTAGACGCAGCTACCTCCAGTCTGCAGCCTCTCTCCATGCCCTAGCAGTCTCATGAATCTGAACAGCTTTCCTATTTGATGCTAGCTTATTTTCTAGTGTGACCCGTTTTTCTGCAAAAAGCCAATTTAGTGTGGTAAAGGGAATAAAGGTCTGAGTTGGAAAATTCATTGCCTTTCACTCAGAAAGCTTTCAATGGGAAACAAATTTAGACAGGACAGTCTTGCTTCTCTGTATATGGAAAGCACAAAGGACTTTGTGTATTTCATCAGCTTCCCCTCCCAGTATCCCAGAGAGGAGGAAGGCAGGTCTCTGCATCTGGCTGACAGGAGGATTTAGAGATGTCTATTTTAGTCAAGGCCTGCCCCTAAAAGCTTGTGACCTAAAAGAAGCCCTCCAGCCTTCTTACCTGCTGGGCTCTGTCTCAGTTATAAAACAAGGCATCCAAGGACACTTAAGAAAATATTTCCATATGCAAACTACAGGGTGCCCTGCTTAAATCTCTCCAAGAGCTGCCCATGCCAATGAAGTGCAAAGGTTTGCTGTGGCCTCTAAGAGCCACAGCCTGGGCCTCCAGCTCTTCTCCTGCTGCCTCCTTCACCTCTCACAGCTCTTCAGCCACATAAGCCCTGCCCTGCTTTAAGGAGAGGCAGCTGGTCCTGCCATGGGGCCTTTCCTGGGGCAGTGTCCACTGTCTGGAATGCTCATCCCAATAATCCTTGCCTCCGCCTCCTTAGAAGGATCTTCCTAGATCAGTCTGAGCAGTTTTCCATTTCATGCATCTAAGGAGTCAGAAGTTGTAGTTCAGGGCCATCTAGTTAACCAAGACTGGAGAGGTCAAGAGCCCAGAGAAAAGTCAAGCAGAGGCCGGGCGCGGTGGCTCATGCCTGTAATCCCAGCACTTTTGGAGGCCAAGGCGGGCGGATCACGAGGTCAGGAGATCAAGACCATCCTGGCTAACACAGTGAAACGGCCATCTCTACTAAAAATATAAACAATTAGCCAGGCATGGTGGTGGGCATCTGTAGTCCCAGCTACTCAGGAGGCTGAGGCAGGAGAATGGCTCGAACCCGGGAGGTGAAGGTTGCAGTGAGCCGAGATCAGGCCATAGCACTCCAGCCTGGGTCACAGAGGGAAACTCCATCTCAAAAAAAAAAAAAAAAAAAAAAAAGAAAGAAAGAAAGAAAGAAAGAAAATATCAAGCAGAAAGGAGCTAGTCTAACAGTCTCAGCCCCTTCCCCGCAGGTACCTCAGCCTATTTGTAAAAGGCATGAACCTAGAGAAGCAGAAAAAAATTAGCTATAAAAAGCCTGAGGAGCCACACAGGGCTTCTGGCAGCATCACAGCACTGGAGAAATTCTTAAAAATGGAATTCAGGGTCTGACAAGGAAGAGCTGTCCTGATAACAGCCAGGCACTTAGATGGGGGCTCTGAAGAACCTCGTCCTAATGCAGTGCTTCTCAAAGTGAGATCCATGGATCCCTGGGGGTTCCAGACACTGTTCCAGGACATTCAAGAGCTCAGACTATTTCCATAATATCCCTTGCCTTTCTCACTGAATTGACATTTGCCCTAATGATGCAAAAGTGATAGTAGATGCCTCACCCCAAATTAAGGCAATGTCTCCAAAGTCATAGGAGTCACTGTATTCACCACCACCAGGCACTCACAGAAAAGGAACAAACAAGCAAAGTTAGTTTCCCCTAAGAATACCCTTGATGTTGCAGTAAAACTGATTAATTTTATTAAATCTTGGCCTTTCAGCAAACATCGTTCTAATATGCTCTGTGATAAAATGAAGTACCTCTGATGAAAAATGAAATGTGATGGTCGCCTCTGGGAAAAGGAATCGTGTGGGGTTTTTTTGTTTTTTTTTGTTTTGTTTTGTTTTGTTTTTTGAGTTGTTAGCTGCGTTAGCCTCTTTTCATGGAATGACAATATTCCTTGAAGGAACAAGTAATAGATAAATAGATCTATCTATATACTGTCTATTTATCTACCTATAGATGATACCCATAGGTAGATAGATCTATCTACCAACTGAAAGATAAATTATGGTTAGGCTTTATTTGAAAGACATTCTAAAAAATGTACAAAGTGAACCTGTCTCTTAAAGGAAAAAAATACTGAAGTATAGCATATAAAATTTGAATTTAAGTGAAAATTAGAATTTTGGAAAAATTGAATCTGTCACCAGGAACTTGGTAGCATCCCAGCAGCAAAAGGCTTCCCTGATAGGACTGATGATGATATTAATGAATACACTGTTTTGATTTTGTATAATAAGATGGGTCAACACTTACAAGATTTGTATAAGTCAATGACAAATATTTTTTGAATGACCAATGAATGATGTTATAAAATCATGCATCCATAAAAGTTTCATTCAAAGAGCAAGATAGAATAATGGCTTTCCAAGTAATAGAGTACGAAAAATTTCTTAATATCGTTTCAGATTTCACGTTGCGACCAATCTTTAAGAAACGACCACTTGTGGACTTTTGTTGTAGTATTAAAGAATAACCACAGTCCTCTGAAAAGGATACTGAAATACTCCACCCTTTTCCAATTACATATTGTGTGGAGCTGGATCTTCCTTACATGCCTTAATCAGAACAACAGATTGAAACAGATTGCACACAGAAGCAGATATGAGAATCTGTCTCTCATTAAACCAGAAATCAGAGAGATTTGAAAAAATGCAAAAACAATGTTACTCTTATGACTAAATTTTTTTTGTTTTTGAAGACAGAGATACTTTTTGTGAAATATATTATTTAGACTAACATGGAATAGGTTTATGATTATTGATTATTTTGACTACTATTTACAATTATTGATTATTCTGAGTAAATAATGAGTAATAATACTTTGAGTAATATTTGAGTAATAATATTTTGAGTAATAATATTTGAGTAATATTTTGAGTAAATAATTATTGATTATTTTCAGTAAATAATAAGCAAAAGTAAAACTTGCTCAGTGTTTCATATGGCAAATATTAATATATGTAACCCATGTTAACAGAAGCTCTTTGGGTATCCCAGTAATTTTTAAGAGTATAAAGGAATCCTGAGACCAAAAGGTTTCAAAATTACTTATCTGGAACAATTGTCAAAATTGGCCATATGCCAGGCCTTAAGGCAAGTCATGACAAATCTCAGTTTTGAAATTATTCAGAATGTGTTCTCTCATCACAGTGTAATTAAGTCTGACACCAATAAAAATACTTTAGAAATACCCAATATTTAGAAATTAATCCATTCACTTTTCAATATTCTATGTCAAGAAGATATTCCAATAGAATTTAGAAAATATTTTCAAGTAAATTACAATTTAAAATGACATGTCAAAATTCATAGTATCTAAATAAAGGTGTACTTAGAGAAAAACTTATAGCATTAAATGTGTATATTAGAAGAGAAGTTGAAAATAAGTGATCTAAATATCTATTTAGAAGAAGTAAGAACAACAAAAGCAAATTAAGTCCAAGAAAGCAGGAGGGGGAATAATAAGGTCAGAAATAATGGCTTAAAACACAAATATTCAATGGAGAATCAGCATAAAAGTTCGTTCTTCTTTGAAAAAATCTAAAAAGTTAATAAATACTTAAATCACTCATCAAGAAAATTGGAGAAGGCATAAATTATCAAAATCAAAAATAAAAGGTGTCATTAAATAAATTTTAAGATGATATGAGAAAAGTATAAAGTTTAGAAAATCATAACTTACCCAGGCTGGGGCTCATAGGGAGAAAGGAAGCGGCGCTGCGGTCCGCGGGGCGATCCCTGCTCCGCGCTAGAATTTTTTGATGCCTTCTTATTTGGATAAATCTCCAGCTGCTCTGGTGATAGCCTAAGAAGACTGCATGCTGCTTCCTCTTGATGCCAAGCCAGGCCCTCTCGCAACCTCGGATCTCAGTCCTTCATGGAGACCAGGTCCCAGCAGGAATGGCAGTGCAGGAAATTGGCGCCCAGATGGTTCTTCCATGTGAAGTTGTCTCGGGCTCTGGGCTGACGAGAGAACACCTGGTAACCAGGTTAGCCCTCTGTCAGTCACCTAGGGCAGGGCAGCATGGTGCGGATTCAGAGGAGGAAGCTTTTGGCATCTTGCCTGTGCATCACAGCCACCGTCTTTCTGCTTGTCACACTCCAGGTCATGGTTGAGCTGGGGAAGTTTGAAAGGAAGGAGTTTAAAAGTTCTAGTTTGCAAGATGGACATACAAAAATGGAGGAAGCACCTACACACCTTAATTCATTTCTTAAGAAAGAAGAATTAACTTTCCACAGGAAAAGAAAATGGGAATTGGACAGCTACCCCATTATGCTCTGGTGGTCCCCGCTGACAGGGGAAACTGGGAGGTTAGGCCAATGTGGAGCAGATGCTTGTTTCTTCACCATCAACCGGACCTACCTGCGTCATCACATGACCAAAGCATTCCTCTTCTATGGTAAGCAGGGCTTTCGCCTTTCTCCCTTTGTTTGCTGTGGTCTTACTCCAAGGCTGAGTTACAGCTTACCACTGAAAAGTGATGGTGGAGCTCCCCTTGAAAACACTTTAACACCCCTGATTTCCTTTGCATTTGCTCTGTGGAAGGCCGGAGCATTTAGCAGATACAAAAAAGAAACAAGCCTGGCTGGGCGTGGTGGCTTCTGAATTCTCTAACACGTTTATCTCTGAAGGGTTGGATAAGGGATTATGATCTTCTAGTTGTGCGTTAAGATGAAGCAAAGTTAAATGTTGAGTTTAATTTCCCAAATTTTAACAGAAGCTTCTAGAAAGATTTCCATTGCATACACACAAAAAAATGGATAATATAATGAGCATTTGTGTACCTATCACATAGCTTAAGGCATAAAATATTACATGTATAATTGAAAATCAATATGGCCCCTCCCTGACCGATCCCATTTCCCTCCCTGATACTTCAGAGGGAATCATGATATATATGTGTGTGTGTTTGTGTAACAATATATGTTATTGAGACATATAGGAATTATATATACATGTGTGTTAAAGTTTTTTAAATGTTTAAAACTGTTAAAAAAGGTTTTTAAATGTTGAAGTGTTTTAAATGTTGACTGTAGTACAACCACTTTAGATACTGGTTTGGCAATGTCTAGTAAATGTGAATTCATACTTAATAATTCCACTACTAAATTTATAACCACGTGAAATCTCACATATATACATGGATTGTTCATTATAGCATTGTTCATCATAAGTAAAGCTTTTAAAGTAATTGAAATGTCCAATAACAGAAAAATGATTACATGAAGTATATAAATTCAGTGCAATACTATGCAATGATGAAAATGAACTAGAGCTGTGAGCATGAAAATTTGATAAACCTCAAAACTAAGTTACAGATAGGAAGTTACATATAACACTACTCTGCATTGTTTATGTTATTGTTAGAAATCTGTAGTATAATTTTTTTTTTTTTTTTTGAGGTGGAGTCTCACTCTTGTCGCCCAGGCTGGAGTGCAGTGGCGTGGTCTTGACTCACTGCAACCTCCACCTCCCGGGTTTAAGCGATTCTCCTGCCTCAGCCTCCTAAGTAGCTGGGACTACAGGTGCCCACCACCACACCTGGCTAATTTCTATGTTTTTAGTAGAGACAGAGTTTCACCATATTGGCTAGGCTGGTCTCAAACTCCTGACCTTGTGATCCACTTGCCTCTGCCTCCCAAAGTGCTGGGATTATAGGCGTGAGCCACTGCAACCGGCCGTCTGTAGTAGAAATTCATTTAAGAATATGTGATGCTACTCCAGGGAAAACAACAAGTTGTACACACATATACATACATAAACACATGCATACACATATACATATATATACATACATACACACACATATATACACACACATATACATATATACATGCATATATACGCACATATATGCTGATATGGTTTGGCTGTGTCCCTACCGAAAATCTCATCTTGAATTGTAATCCCCATAATCCCCACGTGTCAAGGGCGGGGCCAGGTGGGGGTAACTGGATCATGGGGCAGTTCCACCATGCTGTTTTCATGACAGTGAGTGAGTCTCATGAGATCTGATGGTTTTATAAGCATCTGGCATTTCCCCTGCTGGCATGCACTCCATCCTGCCACCCTGTGAAGAAAGTACCTATTTCTCCTTTGCCTTCTGCCATGATTGTAAATTTCCTGAGGTCTCCCAAGCAATGCAGAACTGTGAGTAAATTAAACCTCTTTCCTTTAAAAAAAAAAAAAAAAAAAAAAAAATCATAACTTACCAAAACTGATAGAAATAGAAAACACGAATAGTTCTATACCTATTAAAGAAATTGAATCTCTAAGTCAAAATCTCCCTATAAGGAAAACTCCAGACTTGAATTCATTCAAATATTTTAAGAGGAAATGACATTAATCTTAAACATTTTCTTTTTCATAGAATATAAACATCTCTTCATTTGATGAGGAAGAAAAGCTTTGATGAAGAAACTTGACAAGAACTTTACAAGGAAGAAAAATTACCAACCAATTTCTCCTATCAATGTAGACGAAGAATTCTAAACAAAATGTGAGCACATTGAATTCCATTGTATGTAAATAGGATAAAACATTATGACAAAATCACGTTTATTGAACAATGCAAGATTGGTTTGCTATTCAAAAATCAATGAAATATGAATACATATGTAGAGAGACTAAATGTTAAGAAACTCGTGATTCCAGTCCAACATGTGAAGAGCTTGGAAATCTTCATATTAAAAAAAAAAACTGAACAAACTGAAAATCAGTGGTTCTTCATCCATCAGAGAATTGAGGTCCCAGGGCAATCTGCTGCCTTGAAAATGAAAGAAGCAGACAGACAGATATAGAGAATTTCAGCTTAAAAGGAGCAGAAGGTCTTAGCTGGACAAGTTCAAGTTTAAAACTCCAGGAGGGGCCAGTCTTGGAGACGCCACACACACTCCAGAAGCCCTACTGTTACACGAAAGGGGTCCCAAGCAGACCCCCAGAGAGGGTTCTTAGATCTTGTGCAACAAAGAATTCCAGGCAAGTCCATAAAGTGAAAACAAGTTTGTTAGAAAAGTAAAGAAACAAAAGAATGGCTACTCCATAGGCAGAGCAGACCCAAAGGCGGCTGGTTGCCCATTTTTATGGTTATTTATTGATTATATGCTAAACAAGTGGTGGATTACTCATGCCTTTCCTTTTTAGACCATATAGGGTAACTTCCTGACATAGCCACGGCATTTGTAAACTGTCGTGGCGCTGGTGGGAGTGTAGCAGTGAGGATGACCAGGTCACTCTCATCGCAATCTTGGTTTCGATGGGTTTGGGCTGGCTTCTTTACTGCAACCTGTCTTATCGGCAAGATTGTGATGACCTGTATTTTGTGCCTACCTCCTATCTCATTCTGTGACTTAGAATGTCTGTCTGGGAATGCAGCCCAGTAGGCCTCAGCATTATTTTACCCAGCCCCTATTCAAGATGGAGTTACTCTGGTTCAAACACGCCTCTGACACTGCCAACTACTCACTGTGAAGGTCCCTCATACTCCTCACCCGGGGAGGGAGATAGCAACCATTTTAAGATATGGCCAGGGCATTTTGCTCTCCTTAACTGCTGCCCTCAAGGGACAGCATTTTGCTAGAGCCTAACTTGGGATTTTATCTGGGCCTAATTGGCCTGAGAGAACGGAGATTCTCAATTCGGGCTCTAAAGACTGAGCCCTGATCAGAGGGCTACAGGACGCTTCCCTCCCCCACACCTCATTGCCTTCTCAATAGAGCTCCTGTGTAATAATGGAGGATCAAGAACTGCAAGCCTTATACCCTATTTAAAATTTTTTAAAGTCTCTAGGAAAACCCAAAGACAACAGGGGAGACAAACTCAAGAGCACTAGAGGAAATGTTAGCCTCTGACACCGCAGCCACAGTCAACAGTGTTGACAAAAAGAGTCAAACTGTAAAATATTTTAAGAGATTTATTCTAAGATAAATATGAGTGATCATGGCCTGTGACACAGCCCTCAGGAGGTCCTGAGAATATGTGCCCAAGGTGGTTGGGGTGCAGCTTGGTTTTATATATTTTAGGGAGGCATGAGACATCAATCAAATGCATTTAAGAAATATACTGGTCTAGTTCAGAAAGGTGGGACAACTCAAAGCTGGGGGAGGGGGGATTCCAGGCTATAGGTAAATTTAAACATTGAGTTTATCTGAAGACCTGGAATCAACAGAAAGGAAATGTTCAGGTTAAGATAAAGGATTGTGGAGATAAGTTTTACTGTGCAGAGGAAGCTTTCAGATAGCCGACCTCAGAGCAAGCGTGTTGTAAAATGCTTATTATCAGACCTAAAAGGGTGCTGGGCTCTTAGTTGATTATCTCCTGGATCTGGAAAGGAAAGAAGGGAAAAAAAGAGGAAAGGAGATTCTCTATAGAATATGGATTTTCCCCCACAAGGGACGACTTTGCAGGACCATTTCAAGATATGACAGAGAAATATGTTTTGGGGTGAAATATTTTTATTTTCTTCCTGTTATGCCAGAATCAGATTGGAAGGTAAGTGATGACATACAGGGTTAAATCAAACCCATCTGATGAGAATTTATGGTTTGTAGGGCATGACTCCCCAGACCCCTTAGATAGGAATTTAGGCAAGACAAAAAAAAGCAGAGCTTAGTCCTCAACAGTAAACACAGCCCAACACCTAATCAGATAAACATAAACTTCACACTCACGTCCTACATACCTCAGTTCCACTCAATACATCGTGTTGGGCTTTCAACAAAAATATTACAAAGTGGCTAAAAGCCGAAACACACAGTCTGAAGAGACAAAGCAAGATCAGAACCAACTTTTGCAAAAATCATGAGAAATCATGAGAATCAGGGAAATTATGACAGTGAAAGAGATCTGACTGAGCTGGCTCCATCTTGCCTTTAATCTCCAAACTGCCCTTGTTCATTCCTGGGCGTAGGTCAAAGTAACTTAGGGAGAAATTTAGTTTATAGATTAACTTTGAAACAAAGATAATAACAGCCCCTCCCTGAAAAAAAGAAATACCTCTTTTTGTCTAGGGACCAAACTGCCTTTGTAAAACTAACGAATTAGCCACAAGGTTAGAAATTATGGCACAGGAGTCAAACATCCAGAGTCCACAATTGTTCCTATAGGTAACACTACTATTGTGAAAGGTAAGATTGGTGTTTAAGGTATTCTTCAGACCCTGCATTCTGGTCGACCAGCTGGCACCACCCAGACCAATACACTGGCTCATCTGGTCTTGTGAACCCCACCCAGGAACTGACTTAGTGCAAGAGGACAGCTTTGTCCCCTGTGATTTCATTCCTGATCCAATCAGTCAGCATTCCCCATTCCCTAGTCCCTGCCCACCAAACAATCTTTAAAAATCCTAGACTCTGAGTTTTCAGGAAGGCTGATTTTAGTAATAATAAAATTCTATTCTCTAATTTAGCTAGCTGTGTATGTATTAAACTCTTTCTCTACTGCAATTTCCCTGTCTCGATAAATTTTCTCTATCTGGACAGTGAGTAAGAACTCATGGGATGGTTATAGAACCAAACTCAGATATGGCAGAGATTTTGAAATTATCAGAAAGGTAATTAAAGTAACTACAGTAGGCCAGGTTTGGTGGCTCATGGCTGTAATCCCAGCGCTCTGTGAGGCCAGGGTGGGTGGATCACTTGAGCCCAGGAGCTCAAGATCAGCCTGGGCAACATGGAGAAAACCCATCTCTACATTTAACCAGGTGTATTTGAAGCCAGCCTGACCAACATGGTAAAACCCTGACTCTACTAAATATACAAAAATTAGCCAGGCATGGTGGCGCATGCCTGTAATCCCAGCTACTCAGGAGGTTGAGGCAGGAGAATTGCTTGAACCCGGGAAGCAGAGGTTGCAGAGATTGCACCACTACACTCCAGCCTGGGCGACAGAGTGAGACTCCATCTTAAAAAAAAACAAAAACAAAAACCTTAACCAGGTGTAGTGGTATGCCCCTGTAATTCCTCCTACCTCAGAAGGCTGAGGTAGGAGGATAGCTAGAGCCTGGGGAACAGATGTTGCAGTGAGCTGAGATTGCATCACTGCACTCCAGCCTAGGTGACAGAGGAAGACCCTGTCTCAAAAAATGAATAAAAGAAAAGACTACAGTTAATATACTAAGAATTTTAATGGACAAAGTGAACAACAGGAAATAGAGCCAATGGTTCATATAGGCAGAGAGATGGAAACTCAAAAAGGGGAAAGAGTTAATAGGAAATGCTAGATATCAAAAGCACTATAACAGAAACGAAGAATCCTCTTGATGGGCTCATCACAGACTGGACACGTTCAAGGAGAGAATCAGTGAGCCTGAAGGTATGTCAATAGGAGCTTCCACAACTGAAATGTGGAGAGAAAGAAGAATGAGAAAGATGGAACAGAATAGTCAAGAACTATGGAATAATTACAAAAGGTATAAATTATTATTATAATAACAATACCATTTGTGACAATATCAAAAAGCATTATATACCAAAAAATAAATCAAGCAAAAGATTGCAAGTCCTCTACCTACAAAACCACAAAACATCATTGAGAGAAAGTAAATAAGATATAAATAAATGAAAGAATATACAATGTTCATAGATTGCAAGACTCAAAATTGAAAGATGTTCATTCTTTCCAAATTTACTCAGTACAATTCTGATTAAAAACTTCAGAAAGTTTTTTTCTATGAAAACTGAAAAACTGATTCTATAATTTTTATGAAATGCAATGGTACAAGTGCAGCAAAGACAATCTCAAAGAACAAAGTTGGAAGTTTCAAATGACTACATATCAAGACTTATTATGAAGTCGCGGAAACTAAGACACAACTAGAGACAAATAGATGAATAAAACAAAACAAGATCACAACAGTCCACAAAAGGTCACTTTACTTATGGAAAAGGTTACATATTATAGCAGTGGGGAAAAGTTGATCTTTTCACTAAAGTCAACTGGGCATATTTATTTTTAAAAATGAATCTTGACTCCTTTCTTATATTTTAAACAAAAATCAATTCCATTTGGATTATAGGCCTAAATGTGAAAGGTAAAAAATAATAAGTTTCTAGAAGAGAATTTAAGAGAATGTCTTCATGATCTTGGGTAGCCAAAGTTCCTTTTTTAAGGAACAATGAATCCTAAACATAACAGGAAAATAATATAAATTAGACTATATTAAAATTAAGAACTTGTGTTCCACAAAGACAAAATTAAAAGAGTGTAAAGGAAACCACAGAATAGATAAAACATATGTAATAAATGTATCTGATAGAGAATTCAAACCTACTATCCATAGGGAAGTCTTCAAATCAATTTTAAGAAAGAAAAAGCAGACAACCAATAGAAAACTGGACGCAAGACTAAATTTAACTTCACAGAAGATACAAAGTGTTCAGTAAACACATAAAAAGATGCTTAATATCCTCAATTGTCAGACAAAATGCAAATGAAAGCAATGCGATAGCAGCACACCCCATCACAATGACAAAAATGGTTCCGATGTGGAGCTATTATGAATAATACTGCTATGAATATATTTGTACATATCTTCCAGTGCATATTTGTACAAAATCTGCTGGTTGTATACCTAAAGGAAGAAATGCTGGATCACGGTGTATGCATCTATTCAACTTTAATAGAGAGCCCTAAAGAAATCTCCAAAGAGGTCAAGCCACTGTCCACTCCCAGCATCCAGGGAAGAGCAGCTGGTAGCAAGAACGTGAAGCAACTGGAGCTCTCACGTTCTGCTGTTGGGAGTACACAGTGGTACATCCTCTTCAGGAGTTTAAAGTATCTATGAATGTTAAATAGATGCTTACACAGTGGTTCAGTATTTCTTCTTTTAGATATACAACCAACAGATTTTATACCAATATGTGTCAAACAATAAACAAATCTACTCACGGCAATATTATTCATTAGAGCCCCACATCGGAAACAATCTCAATATCCAGCCATAGGAGAATGGGTATGTAAACTATGGGCCTGTTCATAGGAAGAAATTCTCTATAATAACCAATACAAATGAACTGCAACTATATGAATGAAGCTCACACATATACTATCAAAAGAAAGAAGTCAGCCGGGCGTGGTGGCTCACGCCTGTAATCCCAACACTTTGGGAGGCTGAGGTGGGCAGATCACAAGTTCGGGAGATCAAGACCATCCTGGCCAACCTGGTGAAACCCTGTCTCTGCTAAAAATAGAAAAATTAACTGGGCATAGTGGTACGTGCTTGTAATCCCAGCTACTTGGGAGGCTGAGGCAGGAGAATCGCTTGAACCCGAGAGGCAGAGGTTGCAGTGAGCGGAGTTTGTGCCACTGCACTCCAGCCTGGGTGACAGAGTGAGATGTCAGAAAGAAAGAAGGAAAGAAGGAGAGAAAGAAAGAAAAGAAAGAAAGGAAAAGGAGAAGGAAAAGGAAAAGGAAAAAAGAGACAGGAATCAGACATTAAAAAGTACACACTGTGTGATCCCACTTATCTAAAATTCTAGCATGGGTAGAACCAATCTGTGGTAATGGAAGCAGGAGCAGTGGCTGGTGTGGAGAGGTAGAGGCCTGAGAGGTGACACGGTGTGGGGGACCTGGGGGTGGGTATTGTTGGTTAGCTTGATCTGTGTGCTGGTTGCCCTGGTGTGGCCACTTTGTAAAAGTTGATCAGGCTAGACTCTTACGACGTGTGCACTTTTCTGTAGGTGTATTCGATTTCAATGAAAAAGCTTGCTTTAATGAACAACCTTAGGGAGGACAGGTGTGGGGATCACCTTTACCTGGAGGCAGAGGAGCAGGAGAATGTTCTTCTTCTTTTTTTTTTCTTTTTTTTTTTTTTTTAGATGATGTCTTGCTCTGTTGCCCAGGCTGGAGTGCAGTGGCTTGATCTTGGCTCACTGCAACCTCCGCCTCCTGGGTTCAAGCAATCCTTTTGCCTCAGCCTCTCGAGTAGCTGGGACTACAGACATGCACCACCATGCCTGGCTAATTTTTAGTAGAGACGGGGTTTCACCATGTTGACCAGCTGGTCTCAAACTCCTGGCCTCAAGTGATCCGTCTACCTCTGCCTCCCAAAGTGCTGGGATTACAGGTGTGAGCCACCACTCTCGGCCAGCAGGACAATATTCTAAAAAGCCTACATACAGTCTCTATCTCCCTCCTTCTGAGGAAACAAACAAACAAAAATTTTCCCCTTGTGGGCAGACAGGATAGCCATTTTGTTCAGCCTTGTGTTATTCACAGATCCCAGAGCAGTGACTGACCTGTGGTGACTGGGGAGTCAGTACATCTTTGGTGAATGAGAAGCAAAACTGTTTTTCTTCTTCACTGAGATTCTCTTTTCAATGGCTGTCTGTGGGGACCAGGATGTATTTTCCATCTCTTGAATCTGGCTGGTCCTGTGACCTGCTTGGGGCAGCTGAAATGGCAGAAGCAATGCTGTGCTTACTCTGGACGTGCGCCCCCAGAGGCCTTGCACGCTTCCTCTCTGATGTTGTGGCTGCTCAGTGAACAAACCCAGCTATCCTGTTGGGGAACAAGAGGCCACGTGGCAGGGGACTGAAGTACCCCATCAGAGAGCCAGCCAAGCCCAGAAGCACAGCCCCTTGACTGGCCTGAGGTCACTGCAGACAGGCGAGGGAGCCCAGGCAGGACCAGAACCACACAGCCGACCTGTAGACGCATAAGCAGTAATTCACGGTTGCTATTCTAAACTGCTTAGTGGAATAGTTTGATACTCAGAAATAGTTAACTGACTCAACAACCTCGGGCGGCTTTCGCATAAAGTATAATAAAATTGGAGCCTCTGTGGTTTGTAGTGCAACCTGCACACATGGGATGCAGTGGCCCTGGAAAGTGCTGTGGGTGTGTCCACTGGCCAACCCCACTTCCAGCCTCTCTGCCTTGTTTACCTTTTCTATAGAAGCTACATATGCTTCACTGACGTCCCAGCTTCCCTGGACGCTGGGTGTGACTGGCCATAGGACACTGCTCTGGCCAGTTAGATATAGGTAGACATCTGCTAGTGACACCTCTCTTCTCTCTTCCTAACTGCCTGTGATGCCCGGAGGTGCCACAGCTATTTCTAAGGCAAACCTGAAAGATTCCCTTACAGTATCATGGAAGACAGTTGCCAGATTTAGCACAAAAGAATAAATGAATAAATAACGATTAACTGAAAGAAATGCCAGACATTCAAATACCTTTAAACTGGAGATAAACTGAGTTTCTCTTGCTTTTTTGAGACGGAGTCTGCTCTGTGCCCGGCTGGAGGTGCAGGGCCGGATCTTAGCTCACTGCAGCTCAGCCTCGGTTTGGTGCTTCATTCTCTGCCTTCCCAGCCTCCGGAGAAGTTGGGACTACAGGCTACTCCGCCACCTCGGGCCTGCTAGTTTTTGTATTTTTAGTAGAGACGGGTTTCACCGCGGGTAGCTGTGGGATGGTCTCATCTTCCTGACTGCAGGATTCCGCCTGCCTCGGCCTCCCAAAGTGCTGGGATTACAGGCTTGGAAGCCACCAGCTCAAGCCTGTTTTTGTTTTTTTTAAGACATTCACTTCCCAGTTCTCAGGCTGGAAGTGCAGCGGGTGCAGATCTTGGCTCACTGCAATCTCTACCTCCTGGGTTCCAGCTATTCTTCTGCCTCAGCCTCCTAAGTAGCTGGGACTACAAGTACACCGCTGTGCCTGGCCAATTTTTGTATTTTTAGTAGAAATGGGGTTTCACCATGTTGGCCAGGTTAGTCTCAAACACCTAGCCTCAAGTGATCTGCCGATCTCAGCCTCCCAAAGGGTTGGGATTACAGGCATGAACCACCATGCCTGGCCTCTAGAGAATAACTTTTTAGTATTATAAGTATATCCCAAATACACCATTTTCTCAAACTCCACCATGGAGTCACACATCAGCCCCCAAGTGCCTGGGGTACCCATTCAGAGGCTTCTTGTACATGACTGAACCCCCATTGACTTGCTCTTCTGAGGTAGTGGGGCCACTTCCCGCCACTCCAGCTGAATGCGATGCTAGCATATTTCCAAATGATGGGCAGAGGACCCTGTGCTAGTCCAGAGGCTTGATTGACAGCCCTATCCTTTCAGTGTAGGTATTGATTGCTCTGCTGTCTTGTATCTTACAGTGCTGCCAGTGGAAAACCTGAGAACAGTTGCATTTTCTTTTAGGTATTATTTCTTTCCCTTTGGAAGCTTGTAAGATTTTCTACTGATTCTTGCTGGGCAGTGACATGGCCAGCCTAGGTTCACTGGGTATCTCTTTCATGAGTCCTCAGTGGAACTTGGGTGACTGGTTTTACCTATATACTCAAGTGATTTACAACTTGAAGAGTTATTTCAAGCATCTGCTTAGTGAATTCCTCTCCTACACTGTTACCCTATCATTTTTCTATCAGTTTTTCGTTTTGTTTTGTTTTGTTTTGAGACAGAGTTTTGTTCTTGTCACCCAAGCTAGAGTGCAATGGCACGATCTTGGCTCACTGCAACCTCTGCCTCCCGGGTTCAAGTGATTCTCTTGCCTCAGCCTCCCTAGTAGCTGGGATTATAGGTGCCCACCACCACACCTGGCTAATTTTTGTATTTTTAGTAGAGATGGGGTTTCACCATGTTGGCCAGGCTGGTCTCGAACACCTAACCTTACATGATCCGTCCACCTTGCTCTCCCAAAGTGCTAGGATTACAGGCGTGAGCCACCGCGAGCAGCCTATCAGCTTTTATGGTTCTTATTTTGTTCCCTCAGACAATTTTCATCTGCAAATGTTTCTCTGGGCTTCGAGATTCATGTCTTCTACTTAATCTTCCAGGCCACTAATTTGTGTTTAAGTAGAGGATGTCATCCCTTTGAAGATATATGCTTAATTTTTTTAATTCAAAAATAATTCTTCAGTTCCAGTCCATGCTGTAATTGGATTCTGAAGCCCTCTTACTGATTTTTGGTTCGAGCCACACCTGCTCCCAGCAGCAGGCCTGTTTCTGTGCGAGCGGACTGCGTATTCTTCCTCTCCCTGCCTGTTGGGATGCCTTACATGCCTCGTTTTCCTGCCTTGCCTCCTTGCAGCTCTCTTCACCCTTGGAGCCATGCTTGGCTGGGCTACCTTGTGTGTGGCAGCCCTCAGGTGGTGGGGGCCCAGCAGTCACTGCTTCCGTGGACCCTGATGTGTAGTTTGGGTTGCTCAGTTCCCTGCCTGCATCTGGGAAGCAGCACCCAGGTCCGAGCTTTTCCCATTGCAAGGCTGTTGCTCTCTCATCTCTCAGAGGTGGGCCACTAGGATCACCTGATCAACTTCCCTGAGGCTCCTCTGAGGGAGACCAGTGAGTCCTCCAGGACAGAGCACACTGGCTGGTTCCACCCTTCCAAACTGGTCCCTAGGTCTCCATGAGCTCCCTGTAGGCACTGTGAAGTCCAAGACTCAACCCAGGGCTCTGCCTCAGGCACCCAGGCCCTCCCTAGCCCGGAGAAGACCAAACTTCAGCCTCTTACACCCTTCGGCTTTCTCATGCCTTGTAGCCCAGCTTTGGCTGAGCTCAGCAAAGGCTTTGATGGTGCATTCCTGAGACTGTGAAAAAAAGACACCATGGGCAATCTTTCTTCCTTACCATTTTCCCACAAATGCCCAGGCCTTGTACTTTTGACACCTTTTATTTCTGAAGTTTTAAACTTTGTATAATTTTGTATTACATTTTTAATCAAAAAATAATTTTTCTTTTTTCAAGACAGGTTCTCACTCTGTCACCCAGGCTGGAGTGCAGTGGTGTGATCACAGCTCACTGCAGCCTTGACCTCCTGGTCTCAAGCAATCCTCCCACCTCAGCCTCCTGAGTAACTGAGACTACAGGCATGTGCCACCATGCTCAGCTAATCTTTTATTTTTTCTTGCGATGGGGGTTTCACTACGTTGCTCAGGCTGGTCTTGAACTCCTGGGCTCAAGCAGTTCTCCTGCCTTGGCCTCCCAAATGCTGGGATTACATATGTGAGCCATCACGCCTGGCCTAAAATAAATATTTTTAACATCAAAAAGAGCTTTGCTTAAAGCATAATAAAAAGAGAAATGAATGTATTTGACTTCATTAGATCAGGATTTTATAATTTCTGTTTGAGGGAAGGGAAAACGTCCCTTTTCCCCTGGATGGTATGCTGAGGAATCAAATGACAAAGGTAGGTTAATAGGAGGAAGTACATACAGCTTTATTAGCGTACATGGGGAAGAATCACAGAGTGACTGTCCCACTTGCAATGGTACATCTGATGCTTATATACCCTTCTTCTTAGGGGAGAGGGAGGTGGGAAGGGGCAGATGATTTTAGGAGGATAGTAAATGATTTTTAGGGAAATTCAATGGGCTTGAAGACAATACACTGGCCTGGGACAAAGTCTGTTGGGCCCACAGAGCAGACAAAGGTTTGGAACGATCATTTGTGCCTAGCTGCCTACACAGACTTCAGCCTTTCTTCCTGCAATATGAGTTCAGTTGATGAAAACTCAGGGAGGGACCAAAGGTTACTGTTTCCTTCCTTGGCAGGTCTGGACTTCAGACAGATAAGGAAACTTCGGAGAATAAGTCCCCCTGCACTTTGGGAGAGACATAGGATTGAGAGACAGGGGAAGGGCTAAGAGGACGTCAGAGAGACCTCGAGGCCTCTTCTTCACTTCAGCATGTCAAAGTGTCATATTTTGGGGTATCAGTTTCTGAGACCCAACATTTCTTACTTCTAAGATGGTGTTTAGCAAAAGAGTGGAAACCACTTGTGTCCAGTAGCCATGGACAGTTGAGTAAACTATGGTATCTTAAATGGAATACCATGACTATGAAGCTATAAAAAAGGGTGAAAATCTGTGTGCACTGATGTGGAGAGACCACCTGGTTTTAATGGTAAGGGGAAAAGCATGGTGTAGAAGAGTGTCTAGGGCTCTGCAAACTTTTCCTGTGAAGGGTCAGGTAGCAACTATTTTAGGCTTGCAGGCCACACGTGCTCTCTGTTGCACTGCTCAACTCTGCCATGTTAGCAAGAAAGCAGATATAGGCAATACGTAAACTCATGAGTGTAGCTGAGTTCCAGTAAAACTATATTTATTGCCAGGCACAGTGGCTCATGAGTGTAATATCACTTTGGGAGGCCAAGGCAGAAAAATTACCTGAGCCCAGGACTGCAAGACTCACCTAAGCAACATAGGGAGATCCTGTCTCTACAAAAAATAAAAATAAATATCCAAGCATAGTGGCATGCACCTGTGGTCCCAGCTACTCAGGAGGCGGAGGTGGGAGGAAGGATCATTTGAGCCTGTAAGGTCAAGTCTGTAGTGAGCTATGATCATGCCACTGCACTCTAGCCTGGGTGACACAGTGAGATCCCGTCTCTACAAATAATAATAATAAAAGAAAACTAAACAACAATAAAAACACTTGTATCTACAACAACAGGTAGAGGCTGGATTTGGCCCATGGGTTATTGTTTGCCAGCCCCTGGTGCAGGAGGCACACCCTAAGGTGATGCCCAGTGCAGTGAAGCCTTAGATCATCTACTGCCCTTGAGTTCACATAAAGCCTGACTTGCTTCTTAGCTAATAAGATATGGCCAAAATGAAGGGATTTTGCAAATATAATTAAGATCCCAAATCAGGTGGTTTTGAGTTAATCAAATGATAGTCTAACTTGGGAGGCCCTAACCTAATTAGATGGAACTCCTTAAATAGGCTCCTCTTTAGGTTAGAGACTCTCTCTTCTGCTAGCTTTGAAGAAGCAGACTGCTATGGGTTTTATAGCTGCAAGGAAATAAAGTCTGCCAGCAACTAAAGGGAGATTGCAAACACATCCTTCCCCATTCGAGTCTCTGATGAAAACACGACCCAGTTGATGTGTTAACTGCAGCCCCGTGAGACCTGTGCAGAGGACCCAGCCAAGACACACCCAGATTCCTGGCCCAGAGAAATGGTGAGATAATAAACACGCATTGTTTTAAGCCACTAAATTTGTGGTCATTTGTCACACAGCCTAGAAAACCCATACACCTGTTTTATGAAATCTGCTGTCATTTAGGTAAGAAGGGGAGAAAGAGAGCAAGACTTTTCAGAGTATGACTTTTTGTATTATTTAGATGTTTAAACCACATAAACATACTACCTATCCAAAAAGTTAAATAAAAAAAATTTTAATCTGCTTTCCCATTTGGTAATCAAAGATCATTTTTCAGATTTGTACCTTTCATGTTTCCATTATTATTTATGTTCACAGTACCCTTTACCTTGATTCTTTTACCTACTTCTTTTTCCTTCAGAATGTCCTTCATTTTATCTCAAACCTCTATATTCAAAAGGACCTTCTTTGTTTTTTTAAACTTGAGTTTACTTTGCTCAGTGTTGTTCTCCTGGCACCTAACGGAGGGACTGGCATGAGAGATGCCCCCAGTAAATACTTACTGACAGAATGAATGAATCACAGTGACCCTCATCTTGGTGTCTGCACATGCCAAACCCACTTGAACAACTCCTGTGCCTACAACCCGCCACCCCTGCAGTTCAGATTTCAACCTCCACTTGGAAAGAAAACTTCTCTACAGAACAAGCTGTCTTGTCGCCTCTTTACCTCCCACCTGCCATCAAGAGATGTTGATGCAACATTATTTCTTGAGGCCTTTTAAACATCTTTCGGGAATATGTTATGCAGAAAAGACATAGTGATGGCAACAGCAAAACACGGGCATCTGTTCTTCTCTAGCTCATTTTCTGAAAACAACTTTCCATTTTCCTAAATACTCTCTGCCAGCTGACCTATCCTGTTGTAGCCACAGCTTGCAGAGACAGAGTCAGAGTCAGAGTGAGGAGATTATGTCTCAGTCTCCCTGTCCCCTGCCCCTACTCCAGGCCCAGCCTTGCCAGTTAAGGCAGCCACCCTACCCTGATTAATTCCCATTTTAGGAGGCACAAAGAATCTGCCATCAAGCTATCCACCAGGCTCACAATTTGCTTGGGCTGACATCCCGCAAGTGGACCCTCTGCTTTGCTCTGAAGACAGGAACTCCAAGGCACACTTGTCTCCCCATAATTAAGAACCTATATATATTTTTTCTTTTATTCTCTTCCATGGACTAGAGTCCAACCTCCCTTCAGCCCATGATGGTCTCCGGAGCCAAAGAGAGGGTGGTAGGAGTGGAGGGGGGAGATAACAAAAGGCAAACAGCAGACTGAGTGAAACCATCTAGAACCCAGAACCATGTCCCTGAGTGTGTATGAGAGTCTGAGGGAATGGGACAGGCTGCCCTTGGGATTTCCCTGAACTCTGACGAGGAGCCCTCCTGGCCTAAACCAGAAGTGACATGAGCTCAGGTGTGGGGGCGGGCCTTGTGCATGCACACACATGCGTGCACACACATTTGTACACACAGATAACAGTCTTTGTCCACAGTTAGGTGCCCTATGGTGCTAATCTGAGGTTACTTGACCTGTCCTATCAGAGCAGCTGCATTGGAACCCCATACAGCCTGGGAGCAATCACCACTTGCTAAGAATACTCCCACAGCCTATTACCAAGCTCTGGGGCTCTGTTGCCAACTCCTAGGTCAAATTTCCTCACATTCTGTGCTCATCCACCTGGTAGACAATAGCTGTCCAGCTCCCAGGCACCCTATACTCTTCTCTTGGCCAATCTGAACACCACCTATGTTCCGAAGCCCACCAAGAGAGCACAAAACACAGTCGCTGGTTAGAGTTGGAGAGAGGGGAAATATCAGTCACAAAGATGTACCAGATTTTCCCAAGTGGCCATAAAAAATTTCCAGTGGGATCTAAAATACCAATAATGAAGAGAAAAAATCTCACAATGTAGTGTTTTTTGTTTTTAAAGCAGGTTATAAAACAGTATGGACTACAGTCCCACTTCTCTTTATCCACTTTGACAGTATTCTATGTTTCCTAACTCTACACACACCTGAACTTTCTTCCTTTATTCTCTTGCAGCCATGCTGGTCTCTGGAGCCAAAAGGAGGGTGGTCAGAGTGGAGGGGAGAGATAAGGAAGCGCAAAAGGCAGGCTGAGCAAAACCAGCCAGAACCCAGAACCGTGTCCCTGAGTGTGGACAAGGGTCTCGAGGAATATTTTCTCTGCATTTCTACTCAAACTTCAAACTAAACAGGTCTTACATTCAGGTGGGGACCTCCCCCAAGAAGTTCCTCCTATATCAGAAAAGATGACCCCCTTCTTCCTGATGCTCAGAGCCATCAATACTCCTTTTTCTCTCATCCAGCGCCTAATTCATCTGCAAACCCTGTTGGCACCACCTTAAATATGCAGCCAGAACCTGATCAGGAGCCCCCATGGTCACCCACCTAATTAGGGGGGTGGTGTTGCAGGGCTCCTGCTGTCTCATACAGTGGCCAGGGTTAAACTTTTCAAACACGGATGGTGTTTCTCCCATCTATCCCCCACCTTCTACCACCTCCCTGAGAATAGCATCCTGCTCTCCTCTGACCGTATCTCTCTGCCCTTGCTATGTAGAATGTGCCTCCGGCCCAGGGCCTCTCTAGTTGCTCTTTTCTTGGCCAAGAAACACCTCTCCCACCATGCCCTCTGGCCACAGGCTCTCATTTTTCTGGGGCCCCTGCAAGAGAGGGCTTTCTTAAGGCTAGAGGTGAAACAGCATGTCCCAACATCACTAGCCCCTTCCCTTGCCCTGCACAGCCCTAGGCCATCCATCCTCTTAGATATTCATTTGTTTGCTTTTGGTCACCCCCACCCCTCTATAGAATGCGTGCTCTATAAGAGCAGGAATTTTCACCTGTTTTGCACAATGTTGCGTCCTCAGTGGATAGAACAGTGGCTGGCACATTAAAGAGCACGTTCTGAATATTTGTTGAATGAATGAACAGGGGAACATACTAATTAAATATATACCTATAGGAAGCAGGATGTGGGCACTATTTTGAGGGCCAGGGGGCCAAGACCACTTGGCTTCTTTTGTCTGTTTTTCTGTTTCTACTTCAAAAACCCTCCCATGGCTGTTGGGAAGTGGGGAGGGAATGGAGGTTTCTCTAGGAAGGAATGGTGTTTTATTCTGCTCCATCCCTAACTCCCTTCCCCTTAGCCAGGTAACTGCCATTCCCCTTCCTTCACGACCTTACATGAGAGAGCCTCTGGACTGAACACGGCTGGGAACAGTGGCGGCAACTGTCCTAAAAGCTACGGAAGAAAGCAACATGAGAACCCCTTCACATTTCACCCATTCGATACTCACCCAGTCTGCAGGGCCCCACCATGGAAAGGAGGAGTCCCCTCTAGGGAATGTCCCAGAACAAGGGAAGAGACGTGTAGAGGTGGGTGTTTGGTGGAATCTCCTGTAGAGTGGCTGAGTCCTGCCTGCCAGTGAGCCCCCTCTGAGCACACAATACTACCAATCTATGTCTTGGTGACTTCTTAAAATACAATGGCAAACCAAGAAAAGCCTTGAGCCTGAAAGACTAAAACTACCTGTAAACCAAAAATAAAATTCTAAGCTCCCCAACTGACTGAATGGACCCCCCTCAGCCAAGGGGATTCCAAAGAAACCTGAAAAAACAAGTTCAGACCATGACAAGAAGTGGGGTTAGACATGCCTCATTATACCTTCCTCCCGTTGGAGTTCAGGCACAGCTGACCAGCATTAACATTGAAACAGATATCTTAAGACTAACAAAGCAGGTTATTTATAGCAATAAGATACCCAATTCCAACCTGACTCCAGTATAGGATCACATGACAGATAGCAGGTCCTGAAAAAATTCAAAGTATTTTACCACAAAATATGTTTATTTGACATATTTTGGAAAGTGGTGTCTTGTGGGGGAAATTTGCATTCTGTAGAGAATCTCCTTCCCTTATTTTGTTCTTTCTAGAGAGTCTGGCTCATTTTAAAGTTCTGAATAGGAAACGTTTGCCTTCTGAATAGAAAACATTTGCCATCTATTGCCTCGAAGGGTGGCCACCTATGAGACTTTATCTACATAGTAAGAATCTTGATTTCCACAACCCATTGTCTTAACCCAGACACTACTTTCTATTGATTCCAGGTCTTTAGCTAATAGCTTAAGAAGTCATATATTTTATCAAATAGGGAATTGCTTGTTTTTGTCAGGTTTGTCAAAGATCAAATGGTTGTAGATGTGTGGTGTTATTTCTGAGGCCTCTGTTCTGTTCTATTGGTCTATATATCTGTTTTGGTACCAGTACTATGCTGTTTTGATTACTGTAACCTTGCAGTATAATTTGAAGTTAGGTAGCATCATGCCTCCAGCTTGGTTCTTTTTGCTTAGGATTGTCTTGACCATATGGGCTCTTTTTTGGTTCCATCTGAAATTTAAAGTAGTTTTTTTCTAATTCTGTAAAGAAAGTCAATGGTAGCTTGATAGAAATAACATTTTCATGATATTGAATCTTCCTATCCATGAGCATGAAATGTTTTTCTGTTTGCTTGTGTCCTCTAGTTCAACCATTGTAGAAGACAGTGTGGCAATTCCTCAAGGATCTGGAGCTAGATATACCATTTGACCCAGCAATCCCATTACCGGGTATATGCCCAAAGGATTATAAATCATCAAACTATAAAGATATATGCACATGTATATTTATTGCAGTACTATTCACAATAACAAAGATTTGGAACCAACCCAAATGCCCGTTAAGGATAGACTGGATAAAGAAAATGTGGCACATATACACCATGGAATACTATGCATCCATAAAAAAGAATGTGTTCATGTTCTTTGCAGGGACCTGGATGAAGCTGGAAACCATAATTCTCAGCAAACTAACACAGGAACAGAAAACCAAACACTGCATGTTCTCACTCATAAGTGGGAGTTGAACAATGAGAACATATGGGCACAGGGTGGGGAACATCACACACTGGGGTCTGTCAGGGGCTGGGGGCAAGAGGAGGAATAGCATTAGGAGAAATACCTAATGTAGATGACAGGTTGATGGGTGCAGCAAACCACCTTGGCACATGTATACCTATGTAACAAACCTGCACGTTTTGCACATGTATCCCAGAACTTAAGTATAATAAAAATATATTTAAAAATACAAATTTAAAAAAAAAAGATTTGATATCTCATCTCTCCCTAAAACATATAAAACCAAGCTGTAACCCAACCACCTTGGGCACATGTTCTCAGGACCTCTAGAAGCTGTGTCATGGGCCATGGCCCTCATATTTAGCTGAGAACAAATCTCTTCGAATATTTTATAGAATTTCATAGTTTTTATCAACATAACCCAAAAGAAAAAAAGACTTGGAAGAAATATAAATAATAGAGAGGATAGAATGGAATACATGAACACATGTTATACATCAGAGAAACAAAGAATGTATTATATCTATAATATTAGAATGATACTAAAAATAAAACAAAACAAAAGAAATGGGAACATTCAGAGAATAAAGAAGAGCTCTTTGAAACGTTAAGAAAATGGTAGCAGAAATTTTTTAAATTAATTTAAAATTATTTAAATTAATTTAAAATTTATTTTAAAATTAATTCAAAATTATTTTAAAAATAACCCAGCACTTTGGAAAAGTGAGGTGGGTGGATCACCTGAGGTCAGGAGTTTGAGATCAGCCTGACCAACATGGTAAAACCCCATCTCTACTAAAAACACAAAAGTTAGCCAGGTGTGGTGGCAGATGCCTGCAATCCCAGCTACTTGGAAGGCTGAGGCAGGAGAATCACTTAAACCTGGGAGGTGGAGGTTGCAGTGAGCAGAGACTCCACCACTGCAGGGTGACAGAGTGAGACTCTGTATCAAAATAATAATAATAGTAATAACAACGACGACAACAGAAGAACTAATATAAAATTGATAGAATCTTCTGAAAAGTAGATAGCAACAAAGATAAGGAAAATCGGAGATAATGAATAAGAAAGTTAGAAGCTCAGCCTAAGAGGTCTGATAGGAACGCAACAGTTGGGAAAAGGCAGAGAAAATGGAGGAGAGGAGATTACAAAAACAAAAATAAAAAAAAACCTGATGTAAAAGTTTTCCAAAGACAAACAGATCTGAGCTTTCAGACTGAAGAGCATGGCAATTGCTCAGCACAAATGCATGAAAATAGACTCACACCAAAGCCCACTGCTGGGAAATTGAGAACCCAGGAATGAAGAGCAGATTCTAAAACTTCCCAGAGAGAAAATGCAGGCCACAAACAGGAAGTTAGGAACTGGAGCAGCGTTCAATTTCAAAACACCAACTCTAGAATTGAAAGGAAAGTAAAGCCTTCAAATGTCTAAGGGGATTCATTTCTAACCTAGAATTCTATTCCAAGTCAAACAAATTTGAGGATAGAATAAAGACATTTTCAGGCATGCAAGTTCTCCTTTTTAAAGAAAAAAATATTCCCAGCGCTCTTTATTAGGAAACTAGTATGGAATGTCTGCCTCCAAGACAAAAGAGTAAACCACAAAAGATAAGAAGGGTTCTAGAAAGCAGAAGTCCAATGTAGGAGAAGGAAGAATGTATTCCCAGGATGATGGTGAAGGAAGATCCCAACTTGACAACTGGGCAGCAGTTAGACAAGAAAAATAAGCAGTGCAGAATAAAGCTAGAGGACAGAAGCTGAAATAACCTGCCAAGAAAAACAAGGACCTAGGGGATGATCAGTAAGGGTTGTAAGGGGTTCTGGCCAAATTTGAGGATTAGATACTGACAAGTACAAAGACAACAGAAAAAGTAAGGTAGTTGTGAACTCCAGGAAAAACGAAACGTTGCATAAGAAAGGACATGGTATCATAGGAAGACAGTGTTTTACAGCTATGACTCATGTAAATATTGCCAAAATATATCCAAGAATATATAAATGCAGAATGCCAATCTCACTCAATTATAACATTACACTTTGAGAGGCTGTGGTGCAGGGAGGCAGGAGCAGGCTGGTGCTGAGAAAGCTGGGGGATGCTTTTGGATCTTTCATGGAGGGCAGACTTCAGATAATGCCAACAATTCCAAATCAACAAATGTGGCACATCTTTGTTATTGAGAAAAGATGAAAGATCAGAAAAAAAAATAAACAGCTGAAATTGATTACCTTTTGGGAGTGGAAATGGGGATTAGGAAGTGAGAAACAGGAGATTATTGTTTTCATCATAAGCCTCCTAGGACCAAGGACCACTAGATCCTTTAAACTATAGACACATATTACTTTGATAAACATTTAAAATAACAATAGAAAGTCGCAATGGAAATCACCATGCATATGCCAAAAATTGTTAAATCTTCAATTTTATAAAAATAAAGAACAAAGCACAAAGTTAAAATCAACAAGAAGAAAATTATGTGTTAGAGAATTTCCCACCCAAGTCTAGCTTACTTTTTCCTCAGTGAATAGCTTTGTTATCACTGATTTGTTTTGCTAATTTAATGTAAATCCTGAGACATCATCATACAAAGTTGAACATGTATGTTACATACTGCTGTGTCTTAGGACCTGCCACAGTGCCTGGCATCTCGTAGCTCCTCAAGGAATATTTGTGGACTTGAATTAAAGTGACGGGGGCCTCCTTGTGTCTGAGATTCCTCAGATTTTCTCAGAGATTCCTTTAAGAACCATCTCCATGAAAATCATTTCTGAATTTTCTGTAAAACTTCACCAAACATTAGTCTTTAATTTGCTTTAATGTTCCCTTCAGAAGTATCCACAAGATAAATTCCTCTCTGAATTTAACACCCCAAAAAAGCCTTCTGAAGAAATGGTGTTCAGCAATGAGAATTATGTAACTTGCCCTTAGCTTTAGCTTCTAGGGCTGAAAGTTTTGTGTCTACTTCAGGTAGGTTAATAACTGGAGGGACCTTCAAACTGATAAACACTCTTTGAGTTTTTGTTAATGCTTATTCAGGAGATGAAAAGTGACTTATTCTCTTCCTTTTCTAATGTCAATTTTAAGTGGATATTTATTCTTTAGGACATGAGTTGCATTTTTTACTTTTCTACAGACCTGATTGTAGAAAATTGCTCACTTCTTTTTCTATATGCATACTCAAGTATCGGAATGCTCAAGAATTTGTACCACAGCTAAGATACTGCCACTGTAGGGACTTGGGTCTGAATTCTCTCTTCCTATGTTTGACCAGCTGGGTGGAATGTGCATTTACTGGTCTTGGTGGTGGATGCAGAACCAGCACAGGGAGCTCAGCCCCTTAGGAACTCCTAAGACATCTTCTTGGTGTGGCTTCTGCCCTCAGGACAGACTTAGGATGATGGGTGGGTTGGCAAGACATTCTCTAGTTTCTTCTTTTCAGAAACTCTTGTTCTCAGTAGACTGAGTCTTGTCCAGCCGGTGGATGACTGCATTGTACTTGTCTTGAAGTTTCTCCTCTTCCACAGTGGCCTTCTGATTGAGACCACAAGAGTTCAGTGAATGGTTGGAAGACAGCTTGCCTCTGTGCTTCTCCTCTTCTGTCTGTGCCTCTCAGGTTCTTGCACCATGAACTTAATATCTTCCTTTCTCAAAGACATTCTTTGTCTTCAACAATCATAAACTTCTTCTCTTTGCCTGTGCTCTGCTCTGCTGACACACGGGGCTTCCCACAGGCCTCAGTGTCATAGTTTAGATCAACTTGAAGAATGCTGTGGACCCTCAGGCAGGTTTCATTGGTCACTGATTGCTCTCTCATTTTCATAAACCTAAGTGTATGATGCTGGTTGTCTGAGAAGCAATAAAGTTTGCACTGCTTAGTGGCCCAGCAGATCAGAACAGAAATATTTCCAACAGAGACATCTATTCCAAAGATTCTTGAGAAAAAAAAAATCCTAAACATTGCTAGATCTGTGCCAGATCAAATTGTGGTTCAGACAGCTTTATCTAAGTGACAGTCTCATCCTATCATTGAGAAGTCCCACGTAGGTTTCTTATTCTTTGACATATGACAGAGTGCCCCACTAGGGCAATGTTACAAATCTGTGACCTCCTGGGTGTGGTGGATCATGCCTGTCAGCACTTTGGGAGCCGAGGCAGGTGGATTACCTGAGGTCAGGAGTTCAAGACCAGCCTGACCAATATGGTGAAACCCCGTCTCTACTAAAAATGCAAAAATTAGCTGGGCGTCTTGGCATGCACCTGTAGTCCCAGCTACTCAGGAGGCTGAGACAGGAGAAATGTTTGGACCTGGGAGGTAGAGGTTGCAGTGAGACAAGATCATGCCACTGCACTCCAGCCTGGGCAACAGAGCAAGACTCCATCTCAAAAATAAAATAAAATCAATCAATCAATCAATCAATCAATCAATCTGTGACTTGATGAGTTTGCTGTTTTGAAGGACCCAGGCGCCAGGGGCCAGTGGACAAGAGACCATTCAGTTCTTCAAGTTGAGGATGGATATGGAGAATCAGTTGCTTTTTGGAGCAGGGGGGCTCAATCATATCCATGGTGAGATGCTTGCAGTAAGGGTGGAGGTAACAGAAATCCTTTTTGGTTTTTTCACACTTGAGTTTGGCAATGAAATCATTGACCATTCGATTGTCAAAATCTTCTTTAACTCAAGTGGATTTGTTCAGATGAAGTCTTGACATAAAAGATACTATCTTCAGAAGGGAGAATAGATACATCAAATGCCACTTTCAACTTCGAAGATCAATATAACTCGTTTAACATCAATCTTCTTGTTTAAGCCATGAATAGAGGCAGTGGACATTGCCTCGTTGATGATTCTGAGCACAGCGAGACTATTCATGGTTCCAATTAAGAGATGAAATAAGCAGACCCGTGATGACAAAACAGTAACAATCCTCCCAGAGGTAGCTTCTGCAATCTTCTCCATGTTTTTCAGAAACATAAAAGACTCCTTCTTGGGATGGAAGCTTTCATTCCCTCACTTGTACTCTACCTGGGATTACTGCCACATGCCGCCACCACCATCACCATGTAAGCCCCACCCAAATATCCAAACAGATCCTTAGTGATGAAATGGTGTTGGTAGGCTTCAACCACAGTTTGATTCATTGCACTATCACTGATCATCCAATCAATTGTTCCGTGCTGGTGAGGACCACAAAGTTTGGGATGGTCCTGTTTTCCTGATCATTGCCTGGATTTCCATGTTCCCCTGCTGGAAGACACCCACATAGCAATATATGGTGCCAGGACCAACAACCTCAGATCCACGTGATGTCATTGCTAGTCCTTACCCAGGAAAGCACCAGGCTCCAGGAGGACGGGTCTGGTTGTTTGGTGTAAAAAAAAAAAAAAAGAAAAGAAAAACAGGAGCTCTGTGTGCTGAGTAGAATAAACAAAAGCTGATTTTTGATAAATAAAACATTCGTATCTCTTTATATTCTAAACTAGATATTTGTTTCACACTAGATATAACATTACATTTTAACTCTTCAAAATTATTTTGCATCTGACAGTTTTCCCGTCACTCATAACTGCATTAGTCACACTTATTAAGGGTAGAGATGATTTTATGTAGCTAAAAATCTTCTTCCAAATAGCCTCAGAAATGCTTTTCTTTTTACCTTTCATGTTGGCCACACACAGAAAAAAACCCCAATTTTCTTGTAGTTCTTGTTCTCATTTCTATTTTCTTTTATAATTTTTAAAATCAGGTCTTATCTTTTAAGAGATAGGTGAGTGCAAAAGTAATTGTGGTTTTTGAATTGTTGGAATTTGCCATTCAATATTGGAATACATTCTTTTAAAAATGTGGTTATGTTATACATTGTGTTAATCGGAATTTCTTGCTTTATGTCTTTTTGCTATTGACTTATTACTTGCTGTTTATTTTGTGTTTATTTTAGACTATGGAAATGATATTAGACAAACAGCAAATTGTAGCGATTTTCTTATTCAAGTTCAAAATGGGTCATAAAGCAGTGGAGACAACTCACAACATCAACAATGCATTTGGCCTAGGAAATGCTAAAGAACAAACAGTACACTGGTGCTTCAAGGAGTTTTGCAAAGGAGACGAGAGCCTTGAAGATGAGGAGCATAGTGACTGGCCATCAGAAATTGACAACGACCAACTGCGAGAGATTATCGAAGCTGATCCTCTTACAACGACACTAGAAGTTGCCAAAGAACTCGACATTGACCTGTCTACAGTCCTACGGCATTTGAAGCAAGTTGGAAAGGTTAAAAACTCAATAAGTGGGTGCCTCGTGAGCTGAGCAAAAATAAAAACTAACATCATTTTGAAGTGCCATCTTCTCTTATTCTACACAACAACAATGAACCATTTCTTGATCAGATTGTGACATGCGACGAAATTTGATTTTACAGGACAACCAGTGATGACCAGCTCAGTGGTTGGACCAAGAAGAAGCTCCAAAGCACTTCCTCAAACCAAACTTGCACCAAAAAAAGGTCTTGGTCACTGGTGGTCTGCTGCTGGTCTGATCCACTATAGCTTTCTAAATTCTGGCAAAATCATGACAGCTGAGAAGTATGCTCAGTAAATTGATGGATGCACCAAAAACTGCAACGCTTACAGCTGGCATTGGTCAACAGAAATGGCCCAATTCTTCACAACAATGCCTTACCGCACATCACACAACCAAGGCTTCAAAAGTTGAATGAATTGGGCTATGAAGTTGTGCTTTAGCTGCCATATTCACTTGACCTCTCACCAACCAACTACTACTTCTTCAAGCATCTCAACAACGGGTCTCATCTTTTAAGAGGAATCTTAAATGTTTTAAGTTTAAAAAAAATAACATATATGACTCATTCCTATGAAACAGGATGACACCATTTGTTTTTCGGTTCCAGGATTTCCAGAGACTACATCAGCCCCCTTCCAACAAATTTCTGTTTGTTGGAATTTAGTTAAAGGCAAGCCTGCTATTGTGCAAAGTTCTCAGCAGAGACAGATGTAGGCCAAAGAGAAACTATTTCTCGATGTTTTGTTTTGTTTTCTTCATCTGCTTCTGCAGGAATAGCATCTTATCTACACTCTTTTCTTCACCTGTGTGAAGAGTTGCATAGGGAAACTTGAATGAATTAACTGCACCATATTTCTAATTTATTCCAGGGATGTTTAAGGCTTCTTCATGAATTGGCACCTGCTTCTTGCTCTGGCTCTTTTTTCTAGAACAGAGCCTGGTACATATTAAATCCTTAGTAATTGTTGCTATATGGTTGCAATTATTATTATTATTATTGTCATTCTGCTTTGCTCTCTCTCGCCCATATTCTAGAATTATCTCTCTTTCTTTCTCACTCCCTGTGATTGTTACTTTGCACACTGTTTCCTAAGATAACTTACATGTAATTGTGGCCAGCAAAACTGGAGTCATAGTGTATGAATCGTCACAGAAAATGTGGTATTTAAACAAGGGTTGGGATAGAGTCACCTAATAGATTCATTAGTCAGTGTCTTAGTCCATTTTCATACTGCTATGAGGAAATACTCAAGACTGGGTAATTTATAAAGAAAAAGAGATTTAATGGACTCACAGTTGCACATGGCTGGGGAGGCCTCACAACCATAGCAGAAGGCTAAGGGGGAACACAGGCACGTCTTACATGGCAGCAGGCAAGCAAGCATATGCAGGGGAACTGCCCTGTATAAAACCATCAGATCTCGTGACACTTATTCACTACCACAAAAACCACAAGAACAGCATGGGAAAAACCCACCCCCATGATTCAATGACCTCCCACTAGGTCCCTTGCACGACACAGGGGGATTATGGGAGCTACAATTCAAGATGAGATTTGGGTGAGGACACGACCAAACCATATCAGTTAGGAAGCTGTCCATTAAATGGAGAACAAAGTGATTTCCCAAGAACTGCTTCTTCTCATCAGAGGATCTTAAGCAACAGAGAGAGTTTAATTCCTGACCACACCCACAATAGTAGGAGGCTGGGTACTTGGCTCATCCACAATCCAGTCATGAGGAGGGAGCAAAGGACAGACATGTGTGTGTCAGCCGGCAGGTGGATATAACCAGAGGCTTTTCCCCGGCATCAAGATGATACAGAGAGGTGAAGTCCAGACTGTGGTGGAATTATGTCCAATGACAAATAATTTTACTTTGATACATATGGTAGATGTATTAGTCCATTCTCACACTGCTAATAAAGAAATAGCTGAGACTGGGTAATTTATAAAGAAAAGAGGTTTAATTGGCTCACAGTTCTGCAGACTGTACAGGAAGCATAGCAACTTTTGCTGCCGGGGAGGACTCTGGAAGCTTTTGTTGGCAGAAGGCAAAGCGGGGAGTGAGGCACTTCACATGGATGGAGCCGGAGAAAAAGAGACAGGGGGCAGTGCCCACAGTTTTAAATAACCACATCTCATGAGAACTCACTTACTCACTCACTATCACAAGAGCAGCACTGAGAGGATGGCACTAATCCCTTCATGAAGGACCACCCCTGTGATCCAATCACCTTCCACCAGGCCCCACCTCCAACACTGGGGATTACGACTCGATATGAGATTTGGGTAGGGGCACAGATCAAACCATCTCAATAGACCATGGAAATTCAGGTGTTCAAGGCTATGGAGAGGGGAAGAAGAAGGCCAAGACATAGAAGCGTTATCACGGTTCATGTGAAAATCACCAAGTTTGACAGCAGGAAGTTTATTGTACAGAAATACCGTAAAACTGGTGCTGAATTATTTGAGCCAAGTTGGGGGCAGGCTGAAGGTGTGGAGAGTGTGCCAAGGAGTGTGAGGGGAGGTAAGAGAAGTGCACCATGTGGATCTGAATAGGAAGGAGTTGTTGAGCAACAGAAGCAAAGCTCAGGGCAGAAATAAGCTGTCAAGAGAGCAGGGGATGCTCGTCCCTCTTTCTACTTCCACAGTCAGGGGTAATCAGAAAACTGGCATCCACTTGAAAGGTGGTTGACAATTGGGTCATCAAAGAAAACTCAGAAGATCTCATTCAAGAAAAGGAGTGAAGACATTGAAAGGTTTTTCACAAAAGAGCAAAATATTAGCGGAGTTTAAGAAACAGGATGGAGAGGAAGGAGTGTAGGCTCAAGAGAGTGGAAAACTGACCAAAGCACACACAAATTAAGGACATGGCCCCTCTCTTGAAGTTAGATTAACAAGGTTCTCATTCTGGCTTTGAGCATCTAATCATGGGCAAGTTACTTATCCTCTCTAAGGCTCAGTTTGCTAGTCAATAAAATAATGATCATGAGGATGATGATGATATAATCGTGATATATAGTCATTATGAGGTAGTAGGATTGTTGGTGAAAATTACATGAGATAAAATGTGTAAAACATTTTACATGTTAATGTTTTGATACAAAAATGTTTTGATACAAAATCTTCTGTATGAGATATGTTTTGATACAAATATGCTTAGCTTCTACTTCCTGAAAAAGAGGAGAAGGGTATATTTGGGGGTTTTAAGGGATAAACAGCTATTACAGGAAGATGGCAGGTCAGAAAGAGATGGTCAGGGATAGGTAGCAAGGGCAAAGGGTTCAAGAAGCAATGTCAGTGAGCTGAGAAACTATCCCACTCTAAGTGGTAAATCCAGGCATTGGGAATGGGGCTTTCAAAAAGCTCTTGTTCCAAATTTTGCAACCTAGTTGTTGGTTAGTTTCTGAAAATCATTTGTTAATACATTGATTCATTTATCCTACCAATATTTACTGAATACCTACTTTCTGCACTGTGCTAGGCACTGAGAACACAAAGCTAAATGGAATTGACACAGTCCTGGCCATCACAGTGCTTACCATCTTGGCAAAAGATAAAGAAAGATATATAGACATTTATTTATGATGTATGAATGAATGATCCAGGGACTCCCCCTTCCCCTGCTGAAACAAACAAGCAAATCCTGAATAAAATATCATTGAAAATGCACTAATAGTCTGGCCAAAAAAAAAAAAAAAATTAGACATATATTTTCAGTGAAATAATGTCCTCCAAGAATTCATGTCTTCCCAATACCTTGTGAAGGGAAGTAAGGTATGTAACTAACAAACTAGCAGAGGGGGGAAATGAAATAGGAAAACTACTCAATCATAAGTCCAAAGAGAGGGAGAAAGGAGGGGGAAACATAGAAAAGTGAGGATAATAGAAAGTACAAATAAATATGGTAGAAATAAATCCAAATATATTAATAACTACAATTTTTGAAGGGAATTTGATACTACAGGTTTAAAAATGTCAAATTACATTTTTAGATCGGACTAGATTTTTTTTTTAAATCCAGCTACCTCTGTTTACAAGAGACACATTAAATTATATGTCAACAAAGATATTAGAAGTAAAAGGTTGAAAAAAATATACCAAGACAATGTTAAACAAAAATTAAACTAGGGTATGTAATTAATAACAGAAAAATCAACCTTAGAAAAGTATTACTAGAGATAAGAGTATCTTAATCCATTTGTGCTGCTATAACAAAAATACCTGAGACTGGGTAATTTATGAAGAACAGAAATGTATTTCCTACAGTGCTGGAGAATAGAAAGTCCAAGATCAAGACTTCCGTATGGGCATGGTGGCTCACGCCTGTAATCCCAGCACTTTGGAAGGCTGAGGTGGGCAGATCATGAGGTCAGGAATTCGAGACCAGCCTGGCCAGCATGGTGAAACCCCGTCTGCACTAAAAATACAAAAATTAGCCGGGCATGGTAGTAGGTGCCTGTAGTCCCAGCTACTCAGGAGGCTGAGGCAGGAGAATCGCTTGAACCCGGGAGGTGGAGGTAGTGGTGAGCCAAGATCGTGCCACTGCACTCCAGCCTGGCGACAGAGTGAGATTCCTCAGGCTCAGTGTCCCCTGAGGGCTGCTCTCTACTTCCAAGGTGGCACCCTGATGCTGCCTCCTCTATTGTGGACAAACACCATATCCTCTCTTTGCAAGACAAAAAGGATAGAAGGGGAAAGACAGCTGAACAATGTGTGAAGCCTTTTTTATAAAGGTCACTCACATGAGTTAATCTCTTTTAAAGGCCCCACCTGTTACCATCACATTGCTGATTAAGTTTCAGCACATGAATTTGAGGGGGCATTCAGCCCATAGCAGAGGTGTGCCATATAATGCTAAAAGTACAGTTCATCCAGCAGATGTACCCATTAACAAAGCTTAAAAATATAGACAACAAAAATTTGACAGGACTACAAATATAAACAAAAATAGCCTGTAATCCCTGCACTTTTGGGGCCGAAGCAGGAGAATGGCTTCAGGCCAGGAGTTCAAGACCTGGGTAACATAGTAAGACTCAATTTCTGTTTTTAAAATAATACCAAAATTGGTCAGGTGTGGTGGCAGGCACCTGTAGTCCCTGCTACTTGAGAGGCAAAGATGGAAGAATCACTTGAGCAAAGGAGTTCGAGGCTGCAGTGAACTATGATCACGCCACTGCACTCCAACCTGGGTGACAATGAGATCCTATTTCTCAAAAAAAGAGAAAAGAAACAAAAATATCCACTATTATAGTGGGAGATTTTAACATACCTCACTCAATAATTAATTAACCAAACAGATTGTTAACTTTAGGTCTAGGGCAGGGAAAACACAAGGCTGAAATATTTTACTGTGCCAAGAAATATGGATGTTCTCACAGAACGATGGGAGCATGTCAAAAGGACACAGGAGCCAGTTTGAAGAAGCTTCCACTGGTCAAGTCTGGGATAATTTGAACATCAAAATTTTAAAAATAGGCTGGGTGCAGTGGCTCACACCTGTAATCCCAGCACTTTGGGAGGCTGAAACAGGCAGATCACTTGAGCCCAGGATTTTGAGACCAGCCTGGGCAACACGGCGAAACCCTATCTCTACAAAATACACAAAAAATGAGTCGAGCATGATGGCACACACCTGCAGTCTCAGCTACTCGGGAGGCTGAGAGGTGGGAGAATTGCTTGGGAGGTCAAGGCTGCAATGAGCTGTGATCATGCTACTGCATTCCAGTCTGGGGTGACAGAGTGAGACCCTGTCTCAAAAAAAACAAAAACAAAAAATTGTTAGTGATAGTAATGGAATATGTCTCTGAGAAAAATAGTAATCAATTATCTAAATTACTAAATGCTACTAATTACTAATTAATTACTAATTTATTATTAGTATTACTATGTACCAGTAAGTACTCAGTAAATTATAACTGCTTTTATTCTCATTTTGTTATTTGGATATATTATTACTTCTCCCAAATCTTTGGGGCACGCAAAGATCTTTAAGGTGCTAAGGTTTTTAATCAGTCTGTTATACTGTTTCATAAACTGTCATTAAGAAAAAATTTTAAAAAAGAGTGTTGTGAATAAAATTAATTGAATCAGTAATGATTAATTACTAATTAATTAGTAAAAGTTAGGGAGAAGCTCTTCCTTGCAGTAGAATGCCAACTATTAAAGCCAAAAGAAATAATGGGATTAGAAAAATCACAGTGTAGAACCAACACAGTCATAATTAACTCAAGCAAAAACTATCAGCGGATGAAAATTCTGGAGGGGTAAGTCTGATAAGGAATTAGAATATTTGTATAGTCTCAAAGTATCTCCCCACATGCTACTTACTACTTATTAACCAATAAGTTCATCACACTTATCAGTTTGTTGAACAGCAGAGAAGACTGACCAACATCGTCTTGACCAAGTGACAAAAGAAGTTAGTATGCCTAGTAATGGCACACACTGCCAACATCCACCTGCCTCCTGATAGAAAACACTGAGACAGACACAGTCTCAGTTCTGTGAGATTCCTGCCAAAAATGCACCACCTGAATTAAATTATGAGACAACGTCAGACAAGCACGAATTGGGAGATATACAAAGTAACAGGCCTGGATGCTTCAAGAATGTCAAGATTAGGAAAAGACAAGGAATTGGACGGAGACTGAAGCGGCATACCCGCCAGGCGCAATGCATGATCCTGACTTGCATCCTGGCCTACAGAGGACACTGTTGGGACAATTAGATGGGTCTGGAGGATTTAATGGTGTAATGTGTCAGCGTTAATTTCCTGGTTTTGAGAGCTGAGCCCCACATGCAGAAAATTCCTTGCATGAAGAAAACTGAAGTGTTAAGGGGTAACGAGCCATCATGCCTGCAGCTTATTCTCAGTGCAGCCACTACCAATTGATGGGAGCTAACCCATCAGGAAAAGCCCTCTCTGCCATTTTAGAACCATGTGACCTTGCAGTTTTCCTTCCTACCTTCATTTAATTATTATCATGACCAGATTTCCCAATATCAACAAACACATTCGTAGCAGAGTTGGGGATAAAAATCTGACTTTCCAAATGCCTACGGCTGATGTTGAGATGTGCTGCTATAGCAATCAATGAGAAGAGGAAGTGAAACACTTAGGAGGAAGGGAAATAATCTCTGAGAATAAAACCACCCACACCTCTCACTTTGCAAAATGCCCCTTGCCTAAAACTGATGTGTTTTCCTCTGCCATGGGCCTCAGTCACAATGGGTCTTCTTGCTTTAAAGGAAAATAACCTTCATATAGCGTGACTTCCCAAATACTGGTTATTGTCCTAAAATTCTGCATTGCAAGTGAATTCCTAGCACTTCCTAGACAGCATGCTATGGTGGAAAGAGGAGACTAGGGTCAGTCTGTCTGAGCTCCATGCCCAGCCCACCCATTTCTCAGCTGTGAGACCAGGGACAAGTGACTTCCTGTGGCCCAGGTCAGCCTCTCATCTAGAAAGCAGGGTAAATACAAATGGCCTCAGAAGATTTGTTAGGAGGCTCCAATGCAGCCCCACTGGTAGAGTGCCTGGCACATATAGCTGCTTTTATTCTCATTTTGTTATTTGGATACATTATTGCTTCTCCCAAATCATTTGGAGTATGAAAAGATGTTTAGGATGCTAAGGCTTTTATTCAGTCTGTTACACTGATTTGTAAACAATTACTAAGATAACAAATTTTTAAAACAGTGTTCAGAATAAAATAAATGTCAATGCAATTTTGTCACGCTGCTCACAGAACTGACCCTGTGTCTTCTAGGTTGTTCCCCTTCATTTGATGAATTATGTGTTCCTTTGACACCAAATAAATGCCCAACTGTTATCAGTTGAAGGTGTCCAGGTTCTTGACTTCAAAGAATTGGACAAAATCCACAAACAAAGTAAGGAAAGAATGAAGCAACAAAAGCAGAGATTTATTGAAAACGAAAGTACACTCCACAGTGTAAGAGTGGGCCACAGCAGAGGGGCTGAAGATCCCCAACACAGAATTTTCTGGGGTTTAAATACCCTCTAAAGGTTTCCCACTGGTTACCTGGTGTACACCCGATGTAAAGTAGTGACCTGCAATCAGTCTGATTGGTTGTGGGAAGGAACCAGTCAGAGGCTGAAGTTACAAAGTTACACTCCTATGCAAATGTCTAATTGGTTGCAGAAAGAAACCAATCAGATATACTTTCAATTTTCCATCTGCTACACAGAAAAGAGGGAGGAGGTTTGCAAAGGGACTAGCCTCCCATCCTTTTGTGACTTAGGTGTGGAAAGTTGGTGTTTTCCTTTTGATTTAGTTTTAGGAAGTCAGCGTGAATTGGCTTTAGGTTCCCTGCCTCCAGACCCTATTCTCCTGTCGGCAGCTCTCACC
This sequence comes from Papio anubis, assembly GCF_008728515.1. Classification (NCBI taxonomy): domain Eukaryota; kingdom Metazoa; phylum Chordata; class Mammalia; order Primates; family Cercopithecidae; genus Papio; species Papio anubis. Next base: position 118,650,742 of record NC_044985.1, read on the forward strand.
TTGGGCAGACCTACAAGAGCCGTGACATTGTGCACCTGCTTCTGTGTGCATCATTTCCCTGGAAGGGGCACAGGAAGCTGATGATGGTGGTTGCCCCTGGGAAATCAGCTGGCTGGATGGGCACAGTTGGGACAGAGATGTCCTCTTCACTTTATACCCTTTTGCAATTCGGAATTGTGTGCCATATGAATCTCAGACATGTTAAAATAAATAAATAAAATCAAAATGTAAAGACTTAAGATTTTTAAAAACTAAATTCTAGTCCTGAAACTCTCCAAACACCTTCTCCACCCACTGATTTGAGTCATATGTTTAAAGATCATACTTTCTTTATCCAAATGTGAGCAAACACATAATTCTTTAAATGTTGCATTACTGAGTTAGCAGGAAATTAAAGTAACATAGTGAAACCTAAGCACCAAATGTCAGTGTTCACTCAAAAAGAAACATGATCTATTCTCTTGAGAGTTGGTGAGAATGTGGAAGAATGTGAGGAATAACAGGCCAGTGAGGGAGCTGAGGTGGGAGCCACAGCCAGGCAACAGGGGGCAGCCAGGCAGCCCCATGGTCGGGCTGGATGGGTCTTGGGATTTAAACGAGCTTGATATAAAAATTGAAAGTAAATCCACAAGTATTAGTCCAATTCTACATTGGACTAGTTTACAGTTGGGAAGCCTTACAGTATAATAATAATAATGTATGTGGCCATAATCAAGATCTTTTCTAATTAGCTAGCAATTGCACCAGGGCTTATAACAATTAGAGGTATAATACACCACAGGAATTTATAATGCATGCACACGTGTGTGCGTACGTGTCTATGAAGTCTGGAATTTGCAAATTAACCAGACAGAAAGGCCTCCAAAGAGCACGAGTCACGTCTTCCTGACTACACAAGGGAAACCTCGGAAGGGAGAGAGAAGGTGAGAGAGAGTGAGTGGGAAAGACAGAGCTGCTCAGAAAGAAGGAACATCTGTGGCTTTGAGGGGTGTCAATTCAGGGAATCAATTCCCTGCAGAAAGCCCCAGCCGACGTGAGCCTCTCTCATGCACACCGGAGATGAAACCCTACACTGACGCTCAGGAGTGACCGACCACGGAGACTACAGCCCGAGGAGAGGAGAGTCTAGGCGGAAAGCTGGATGCAGGGGTTTGCACCTGTTGTTCCAGCAACTTGGGAGGCTGGGGAGGATGGCTCACTTGAGGCCAGGAGTTTGAGACCAGCCTGGGCAACATAGCAAGACCCTGTGTCCCTCCCTGAAAAAAAAAAGAACAGAACAGAAAACAAAAAAATTCAGGCTAAAATCACACCCTCACTAGGGAGGCAATAACTTGGGGCCAAGAGCCCCAATTCCCAGATGTCTTTTCTACACACAGGAATTAAGGGGGAGCCCAGACAACCACCCCACCTGAGCACCTGTCATTCTAATCCAAGTCACCTTCATCTCTTGCTGGAGTTCTTGTATCAGTTTTGTAGTGTGTCTCCCTGCTTCTATCCTGGTGCCCTACAGAGCTCTCAACACAGCTTCTGGGGGATCCTTTAAAAATTAAACCTCGGCTGGGTGCAGTGGCTCTTGTAATCCCAGCACTTTGGGAGGCCGAGGCGGGCAGATCACGAGGTCAGGAGATCAAGGCCATCCTGGCTAACATGGTGAAACGCCATCTCTACTAAAAATACAAAAAATTAGCAGGGCATGGTGGCACATGCCTGTAGTCCCAGCTACCTGGGAGGCTGAGGCAGGAGAATCACTTGAACCCAGGAGGTAAAGGTTGCAGTCAGCTGAGATTGCGCCACTGCACTCCAGTCTGGGCAACAGAGCGAGACTCCGTCTTAAAAAAAAAAAAATTAAATCTCATTATATCCCTCCTCTATTCCTCATCCTCCCTGGCTCCTTATTTCCCTTAGAGAATAGTTAAGCTTTAAGTCTTTTCAACGACCCCATACGCCCTCCATGATCCGCCTCCCTTCTTTTTCCCCATCTCCTCCTATCCCCCCATGCTCTCTTCCCTCCAGCCACACTGGCCTCCCTGCTCTCCCTTTGATGTGCCAGGCACACTCCTGCCTCAGGACCTTTGCGCTGGCTGCTGGCTCTGCCTGGAATGCTCTAACCTGAAATAGCCACCCAGCTCCCTCCCTCACCTCTCCAGGTCTTTGTTCAAATGCACCTTTTCAATCAGGTCAGTGGTCCAGCCGATATAAAGTGTACATTGCCAGCCCCCTTAACACTGATCAACTTTTCATCCTTACCACCTTCAAACATTCTATATACTTTCCTTATTTGTTACTTTTTCATCTTTCTGCCCTACCAGAATATAACTTCTCTAAGAGCAGGAAAATATTTTTTTTTCCACTAATGAACCTAAGTACTTGATTAAAGTTTCCATGAACTTTTACTCCCTTAAAGTTTGCAACTAGGCAGAGCCTCATAATTGCATATCTGTTCAGCTGGCCTTTCCTAAGAGTGGTAACATACCTGTCTCATACATCAGATATTCACAAGAGGGCAGGAGAGGGGAATATGCCAACACAAGCAATAAGTTAGAAAAATAATTGCTGTGGGGAACTCACTGTCCTCAATCTTTCAGCAATAATGAGAAAGAATGTTTGTAGAGGGTTTTGCAGTTTAGAAAGAACTTGCAATTCGTTTTCTCGCTTGAGCCTCTCTGCATCCCTGTGAATGATGCATTAGTATTGTTATGCGTACTCTACCTGTGATAAAACTGACATTCGGAGAGGCCAAGGCCGAGGTCACTCAACCAGCAAAGGCTCAGGGAAAAGGAAAATGCTGGTCTCAGGACTATTTGTACCAACACCACGCACCTGCCTCACCAGAGCAATCAACACAGACATAAGTGTCAGTGGGATTAACCATCTCAGAGGGCATTTGGTACTGCTGTTTATTTCTTTCTGCTTGTCTTTTTACTCTTCACTGTAAAATAAATAGAGGAATCACAGAGAGAGGAATCCACACGAAAGAAATGTGTGATTTCATAAATTATTATACAATGAGCCTTGTCAACTTTGCAGCCAACCCAGAAGTCCCCCATGGTCCCCATATCACCCCCACCCCCCACCGCTCTGTCCCATCAAAAGTAACCATTATCCCAGCTTCTTTAGTAAAATTCCCTTGCATTTCTTTATAGTTTCACCATCCAGATGTGTATCTTTGGACACAACAATTGTAGTCTAACTCATTTTTTTTTTTCTTGAGACAGGATCTCTGTCACCCAGACTAGAGTGCAGTGGCACGATCAAGGCTCACCGCAGCCTTGATCTCCTGGGCTGAAGCAATCCTCCTTCCTCTGCCCTCAAGTAGCTGAGACTACAGGTGTGTGCCGCCACGCCTTGCTAATTTTTTTTTTTCTTAAGTAGAGACGGGGTTTTGCCATCTTGCCTAGGCTGGTCTCGAACTCTTGAGCTCAAGCAATCCACCTGTCTTGGCCTCCCAAAGTGCTAGGATTACAGGTGTAAGCCACCACATCCAGCTACCTTACCCATTTTTTAAAAACTTGCTCTGAATTTTAAGTCTCTTAATCAACTGATTTCCCTGCCATTCTTTCTCTTCCTTACAATATATCTAATGAAGAATCTCGGCCTTTAGACCAGTAGTGTACCCCACAACTGGACTGTGTGTGTGTGTTTGGTGTGTGTGGATGAGCAGGTGTGGGTGTATGTGCACATACACATAAAAATTACCCCTTGGGTTTATACTGACATTTTAAATTCAAATTCAGGACTAAAGGGTTTGTACTTAATCTCTTTTATATTACACCTGTATAGCCTGTCTTCCATACCAAGAATCCACACTCTCAAAAACACAAGAGATGTTAGAATCAGAGTATTCCACAGTTACTCATTTGCTTTATCCCTTATCGCACACACAACGGTCTCAGAACATTAACACTAGCACTACCAGTTACACAGACTAATAACAGCAAACAGTGTTCCCCCTATTTTTCAGTGGTTGTAACATATAGTAATTGTCCGTCCACACAGCCAGCACATGTCATCCTGTCTGCCTGTCAACCTTCATGTAGCCCTAATCCTGCAAGTTCATATATAGTCAGTGCTCACCAGCAGTCCTTATGACTCTCTGGTCATTTGGGTTGTTGAAAATCATTTTTTAGTAGCTTTCTGAGGAGGGTCTCATGAGAACAGTATTCTGAGAAGGTTTTCATGTTGATAACAGTTTATTGTGTCCTCTTATACTTGACAGTTTTATTGGATATAAAACCTTGTCTTTTTCTTTTCTTGAGTATATTAAATATGTTACTCCATTTTCTTCTGGCACAAAGCAATACAGTGAAAGAGTCTAATGATAATGGAATGTTCTTTCCTTTATAAGTCAAGGGCTCATTTTTCCTGCTGGCTCAAAACATTGTTTCCTTCTTTTTCTTTAAAGTCCAATAAAGGCATTAGAGTGTTTTGGTGTTCTTTGTTCTGCATTGATCCTCTCAGAAGCATAGTGAGTTCTTTCAATACATAATTTCAAGTACATGTTTTTCAATTTCAAGAAATTTTCTTTGCGATATTGCTTTTAGTGCTAGGTTTTGATGGTCTTTCTTATAGGCTCCTATTACCCATATTTTGGATCCTCTTTGCCTGTTTAATCTTTATGATGAAATGATTTTCTTATTTCTAACTCTTAAAATAAGTCAATGAATCTTGAGTTCTGTCACCACATTCTGAGTTTTTCTCATTTATGTCTTGCATAATCTTCTTAATGTCTTTTAATTCCTTTTGAAAAGATGTTACAGTTTTGATCTGTTTATTTTAAACATCTTTTCCTAGTATATAAGGATATTATTCTGCTCTTCTTTTCATAAGTTACTATAGTAACTTAGCATGGAATTTAATCTTGATGTTTTTTGGTTGCTCATCTTTGGGTGAATTCAATTAACCTGAATTTTTAGAATTGTTTTCACATAGTGTTAAATATATATTTTTATACATTGTGTTATTATTTATGTTAATTGTAGAGAGAGAGGCTAGCTTTCTGAGATTTTCTGGCTGTGTTTTCTTGCCCTGTTTTTATCTAAATAATCGTTCTTTTCACCTCCATGTCCATGTGATTCTGCTCCAGCAGTTGCTCCTCACAGTGAGGTCCTATCCAGCAAGAAAGTTCCGACTGGCCAGTGTCAAGCGTTTCCAAAGACCACACTCCACCAGCCTTTCAGACCTTACCAAGGGCTCTGAGCATTTCTCTACAATCATAGCAGGGAAAATACCCTACTCTAATCTTCTCTTCTCTGGTTGGCCCACCATGCTCTCCAGTGAATAGCTGTTGGTTATTTTGTGGGTTCTCCTATTCCAAGGTCTTGCTGACACCCTGATTCTTCGTTCCCATTTATCTCCCAAGAAGCTGATAACACACAGGTCTTGTAGCTACTGGCAATGTGTCCCCGCCAACTAAATTTCAGAGGTTATGAAAATATCTTGTCATCTAGCTCTGTTGTAAATGTTGTTCATTATTTTTGTTTGGCTAGGCAGATATTCTGTCTCTTTTCATGTGGGATTTAGGAAGATCTAAAAACTATGTGGTGACTGCACTGCCAATTCCAAGAATCCTCTACTTGCTTTTTAAAAGAGGAGTGTCTACCCAAATTTGAAATTCTTGAATTGGTAAATTATGTTATGCTATATTATACTGTATTATATCATATCATATGATATCATATCTCATGTATATATACACATTAGCAGGGACACTTTTATGTTTCTGTAAGCCAAAAACCTCTCCTCAATCTCTCCCCTATCCAGCAGTCCAGGGCAGTATTTCCCAGCTTTAATGTACATGTGATCCGCCAAGGAATCTTGTTAAATTCAGGTTCCAGTCCAGTGGGTCTGGCATGAGCCAGAGATTCTGCATCTCCACCAGCTCCTGGGTGCTGTCAGTGGGATGGTCCACAGACCTCATCTCGAGCAATAAAGGTCAAGGTGTCAGCAAGTGATCACTCACTTTTGAAAGATTGTCAATACATACCATACCTGATTTTAATGAAGGACTGCTCTTAGTAGTGTTCCAAAACAGGTAATATCCTTGTAAGAGTTGGTTCTTCTTTTTAATAATAAAAGGAACTGAAATCCAATACAGACTTCTCTGAGAGCAGTTTCTGCTGCACGTTATCACAAACATTTTCTCGTTATTCCTATTACCATTTTTATAAATGATAAAATAGACTCAGATTGATTTGCACATAGGCTGGAATTGCGATGCAAGCCTGAATTTTTGACTCCAAATTCCTGTCTCCTTCATCCTACACTGTGCTTGGGAGTATACAATTTCTATTTTGGTCTTTATCATCTTTACCCAATCTTTTCTCTATTTTTATCCAACATATGTGTTCATTATTAAATTTTTAACAATTTCTGGCATGGTGGCTCATGCCTGTAATCCTAGCACTTTGAGAGGCTGAGGCAGGTGGATCATTTGGAGTCAGGAGTTCAAGACCAGCCTGACCAACATGGTGAAACTCCATCTCTATTAAAAATACAAAAAATTTAGCTGGGCATGGTGGTGGGCACCTGTAGTCCCAGCTACTCGAGAGACTGAGGCAGAAGGATTGCTTGAACCCGGGAGGCAGAGGTTGCAGTGAGCCAAGATCGCACCACTGCACTCCAGTCTGGGTGACAGAGCCAGACTCTATCTCAAAAAAACAAAACAAACAGACAAATAAAAAATGTATCTTTGCTTCTTGCAATATGGTCATCACCTTTAAGGTACTGGTTAATTACTTCAGCTTACTCTTGCCCAGAGAAATGCAGCTCTGTTACCAAATCAAGATTTGATTTACTTCTTTGTCATCTTGATTCGTATTAAACAAATTATGTTAATTGGCTCTGAAAAGAATTTAGACATGCATAGATAATAGTAGGGTTTTTATTGGGAAGAAAAGGAATCATGACATTTTAAAAAATACCAGATTAGTGATTAAATCAATTAACAGAGCCCTAGGGTTCTGGAAGTGGCCTGAAGCAGGTAGTAGCCCTCCTTAGAGCTCCCTCTCTTTGTGTTGTAGTTTGACAGAAGCAAAGTTAAGCCTTGCACATGGTAGGGCATTGGTCCAGTTCCTACGGGGCACCTCCAGTCCCTGAAGAGTGTTTGCGGAAACACACATCTTCAGCCCCACCCTCGGGTCTGATTGTGTTGGGCTGGTGGGGCCATAGAAACCACATTGTCCACAAGCACTGCAGTGACTCCGACACTCAGCCCTGGAAGGAAGTTGTTAGCAGGCTTGGCCTGGAGGGAGCCCCACAAGACCTCAGGCTCCAGGAAGCAAGTGTGCCAGGTTGCAATGGCCGTAGCACAGAGGAGTGTGACCAGGGTGCCACTTTTCTCGTCTCTCAGCATGCCTTTCCGTTCTGTGCAGCAGAGATATCTTCTCTTGCCCCGACTGTAAACTCCGGCATGCTCTCTCATGTATACATAGGCCTAGTCCAGCAGCCATTATAGTTTTCCAGCACAGATGTGGGAATGAGGCAGTTTAGAAATGCAGACGTCCAGATACCTCATGTATGAGTTTGCCAGGGTTGCTATATCAAAGCACCACAGATTGCTCAGCTTAAGCAACAGGTATTTGTTTTCTCACAGTTTTAGAAGCCGGAAGTCCGTGATCAAGGTGTCGACAGTGTGGTTCATTCATTCTGAGGGCTCGGAGGGAGGGTCTGTCTAGGCCTCTCTGGGCTTGCAGAAAGCCCTCTCCTTGTGTCTTCACAGTCTTCTCTCTACGCCTGCCTATCTCTACGTTCAAATTTCATCTTTCTATAAGGACAGTCATGTGGGATTAGAACCAACCCTAATGACTTCGTCTTAACTTGATTATCTGCAAAGACCTTATTTTCAAATAAGGCCACATTCTTGCGCACTGAGGGCTAGACTTTGACACCTTTGGAGGCACCCAATTCAAACCATAACAATTCATTTGATTGAAAAGATCTTTGTAATTTTTTTTTTTTTCTTTTTTTTTTTTTTTGAGATGGAGTCTTGCTCTGTCACCCAGGTTGGAGTCCAGTGGCACGATCTTGGCTCACTGCAACCTCCACTTCCCAGGTTCAAGGGATTCTCCTGCCTCAGCCTCCCGAGTAGCTGGGATTGCAGGCATGTGCCATCACACCCAGCTAATTTTTGTATTTTTAGTAGAGATGGGGTTTTACCATGTTGATCAGCTAGTCTCGAATTCCTGCCCTCAAGTGGTCCGCCCATCTCAGCCTCCCAAAGTGCTGGGATTACAGGCGTGAGCCACCGCACCCAGCCAGATCTTTGTAATCTTAAGAGTAAGTTACAATCTTTAGGAAATGTGGGCTAGAAACCATTTAAGGAGGTTTGGTTGAATTGAATGTATTTACAGGATTTGCATGATTGCATTACCCTGCTGTGGTTCCTGCTCAGAAGGTCTCCTGTTAACATGTTTATGATGATCCCCCTTGGTTTGCCAGGTGCTGAGTTTAGGAGTACCTTCTATGGAACAAGAAAATATTTTTCCCCCGACACAGTATCTTGCAAACGCTCTAGGAAACATCAGTATTAAGAAAGCTAATTAACATCAGATATGTAAATAGGCATAAAGTCAACATTTGACAGGTGAATCCGGTAAGCACCTTCGACACAGAGACAAATTCCCAATCTCCTGAGTGTCTATCGGATGAAATTCAGGGCCTGGGGCTTGGCTTCTGGTGGATGTGGCTTCAAGGAGCTGTTCCCAGCCCCTCCTCCTGGGCCTCCCCATCCCCATCTGGGATCCCCAATTTCTCGGGGACCCCAACAGATTCCTACTGTCTCATGGGGGCCCTGGCTGTGGGCTGGCTTTTCCAGGGCATCCATAGTTGTGCCAGCCTTCCTGCCTTCCTCCTGGGAAGACTGAAGAGGACCTGAAGGGTATTCACAGCCCTCTGCCCAGGGCTTCGGGAGTAGTGGTCAGGAGCTGCCCTGCCATTCCTAGCTTGAGAGCAGCTGCAGGAGGGCCCAGCAGGACCTCTTCTGAGATATTTCAAAGTGTGCAGGGATTTCAGAATGCATGGTCATCGACCGAACAAGGTTTATTTTACAGCTGAACTCACCTGCTTCCCACCCAGCCTCCTCCACCTGCTGCACTCCTTCCTGATTGAGTGAACAGTGCATGATTTGATGGCATCCCCCAGCTGGAAACAAGGTCGCTCTGCTGGCCTCCCTCCTCCCCTCATGTCCTACAGCCAGTTGGTCAGCTCATCTGATGTGCTGGCCCCTCTGACCATCCCCACCACTGACCTTGGCCCCTCCCACTGCCCTTATTCACCCTTTATTGACTTCCCGTGATGAATCGCGACAGTCTCCTACCTGCACACCCTCCCTGGATACACCTCCTTCCTTCTTCCAGCAGGATCCAGTCCTCAGATGGGATTGTAGGACCCAAGAGGAGGCTCCTGCACTTCCTAGCTCTCAGATCTTGGGTAAGATATTCCAACCCTCTGTATCGCAGTGGCCTCCCCTGTGAAATGAAGAGGAGGATAACAATGCCTGCATCACTGGGCTATTGAGAGGATGAAATGAGATAATCTGTGTAAACCCCTTCCCCTAATGAGTGCTCGCTCAGGTTAAGGTAGCTATGATTACATCCTTCCCAATGTGCTCCCAAAGTAACATCTCTACATGTGCATTGCAGTACTTACCATTCATAGAATAATTATTTTGTGTCTTTTCATCACTTAATAGAAGACAAGCCTTCTGAAGGGAGGAAATCTCTTATTCATGTCACATGCTCACATGCTGAGAAGTTAGGATAGTGCCTGGAATATACTAGGTCCTTAATAAATATTTGAAGGAGAGATGTGTGGAAGAATGGATTCACAGAAAGGTGGATGGCTGAATGGTGACTAAATCCAACACCATTCCAGTTACATTCCAACATGAAACATTAAGACTTTTTGTCATTTTACTTTAGTGGTAAATGTTCAAATGTAGTTTCATCCTAAAATTAACCACCTATAAATCTTAGAAAACTAAAGGAAAAAGTTTTGATTTACTAGTTTTTTTTTTCCTTTTTTCTCAGTTCATGTTTCTGTTATAAAGGGGAAGTTTCTGAAAGTCAATAGTAGACATAATAGAAAATATTGACTCTGAGGAAATGTTTTCACTCTTAATTATAGAGGTTGCTATCTTTCTTTCTGCAATAATAGTGTTCTTAAGAAATAACTTTTAAAAATTATTTATATAAAGGCATGTAACTTTTTAAAAAACAGTATTTTGTATTGTGCAAACTGCAATCTTTACATCTCAGCTCTGTCTTTTAATAAGGCTTAATGCATGTGTGCAAAGTACAGCAAACACAGTTTCACATGATGGCCAGAACCATCAGAATTACCATCAAACTAATCCAGACAAGGCAAAGAAAGCATTATCTTTAAGACTTAAATGGTGTAGCAATGTTCCATTTTATGGAAATGTACTTCTAGTCTCTGCAATGGTGAATTGTATGTGATCTTATTGGTTCTGTTTCTCTGGAGAACTCTAACACAATATCTTTTGTAAAATTCAAAATGAGTTTTTTTTCCAAATGTATAAATGATTAAACTTTAATTTGGGGGCTATTCTTATGCAATGAGTAACAATGGGGAAGATCCGCATCAGCATGGTGGGCCCTGATGCAGCTTGAGATCACCCCAGTCTTATCCAACCCGCTTCTGTTGACTGTCTACTCCCTGTAGACACAGTACTGGCTTCTAGGTTGCCTGTGAGGAAATCTCATCAAATTCATCTAAATGACCACCAGGCATGAACCAGGATCACATTTTCAAAGGACTACTGAGGACTTCAGAGTACAGTACTGGGCCTCTAAACACCTCCATGCACTCCTGGGTGAGGGCAGGACCTTGGATCTATCAGCCACCACTTCCAGCTCTGCTCCTAGCAGGTGCCGTCCATTTGTCCCTCTGGGAAACTCCTTCCAATAACGTGGTTCTACTGGGAGCTGCCATCTTCCTCCAGAACCTGACTCCCTGGCCACAGTGGTGGTCTAGGGGTGAAATGCCCATCTGGCTGATCACAGGGCTCCAATCTCTGGTCACCGTTGACTGATCCAAGTGTAAGAACCTACACACCATGATTCAAGCCATCTTTTCCCAGGATTTTCTACCAGGACTCAAGGGAAGCCAGTCAGTTCCTCTTGAGTGGCCGAGATGGGCTGATGTGAGCAGCCAGGTCTCCTGCCCTGTGGGGCTGGGAGGAGAGAGAACAGCCCACTCCGAGGGGCACTGACAAGGAAGAAGGACAGAGCCCGAGTTCCACCATCATCAAGACCAGCTGGACTTTCAAGCCACGCCCTGGAAAATCAGGGGAAAGGATGAGATTGGGGTCATGGAAGTCCTCAGACAGGGCTCCCAGAAGAACGCCAGCAGCCACCACAGGGGGGTTACGCCTGCCTTTACCTCTGGGGCTCCCAGTGCAGGTCTGCCTGAGACAAGACAACACACTCAGATCTACAAAATCAGTGGCGTCCACTTGTTCCTCTTAGGTTTACTCAAAGCCAATTCAAAAGTCTGGCCAACTCGTTCCTCTCTGAATGAAGTGAGCTTTGGAACACGACCCATGAGTGTTAGTCAGAGGGGCGGTGGCTGCCAGACACAATTCTACCTCTCCCTTTTTTCCTAAAATAACCCCAACCCCTGTGGGTACAGCGGGGTACAGAGGGGGGCTGCAAGCCGGTCCCAGCCATCACAGCGGCAATCACAGGGTTCAGCCCAGGGCTGGCCATGACCCCCAAGCCATCACCTTTCCCAGGACCAATGTATGTGTGCTGGGAGCAACAGCTGCTGTCTCCTACAGTTCCAAGTTGGGAGGCTGTGACGCTGGGACTCAATTCACCCTCTTCCTCCCCTGAGAAGAAGTTTTGCCCTGGTGTCACTGAGGCCCTGGCCCCTGAGCCTGGTCCTGCAGCCCTGCTGGCTCTCCATAGCTCCCACAGAGCTCTGTTTCTACTCCTGAGGCCTTCAACCTATTTGTATCTTGGTTCTGATACAACCTCCAGTGTCACTCCTTTTGAGACTTGCCCCTAGAGCTGGGCCTAGAAGTGGATACTGTCTGCCAAGGACAGTCCCCACTCCAGCCACTCCCACCTCCCTCCATCACCTGCCCCACAAATACTTTAGGTGTAATACATTTTAAACTAATTTAACATTAAATAAGTCTAGGCACTGTGCTCATGCCTGTAATCCAGCACTTTTCGAGGCCAAGGCGGGAGGATCGCTTGAGCCCAGGTGTTTGAAACTAGCCTGTGAAACATAGTGAGACCTCATCTCTACCAAAAAGCAAAAAAAATTACCTGGGCATGGTGGTGCGTGCCTGTAGTACCAGCTACTCGAGAGGCTGAGGCTAGAGGATTGCTTGGGCCCAGGAGGTCGAGGCTGCAGTGAGCTGAGATCACACCACTGCACTCCAGCCTGAGTGATAGTGTGAGATCCTGTCTCTAACAAACACATTAACAATAATTTTGCGTATCTCCTTAGAATTCAGTTAGTTAATTGGGTAGGCTATTTTTTTTTTTTTTTTTTTAAGTTAAGAGAAGTTCAAATGTGGCTGCTTCTGTTCTCCCACTTTGAAAGCCTCCCAGAACTCTTGTTCCTATAGCTGTCCTCAAATCAGGGAGATATTTCCCATAGATCCTTTGCTGGATATAAATATTTTAGGCCTCACAGAGGACGCTCCGTGTAGCTGTTTGAAAGACTCTTTCAAGAGGATCGGATGCTCTTTCTTATGTTTTAGCTTTTGCTCTCTTTTCCTCCCAGCAACCTCTGCCCCTCAGCTCATGCCAAGAAGAGCCTGGGAAGGAGAATGAAGTCACAAAAGGAAAATGTGCAGAAGTAGGAGGGAGGACCGCGCCCCTTTGCAGGGGGTACTTAGTAGCTGGGGGAATTCAGCACTGATAAAAAGAGATCTGTGCTGGGAGGCTTCTTGCCCAGCTGCCGGCTGGGCTGCCTCTCCCTCCACCTTCCCACAGCCTCCCTGAGGCCCTGAGCAGCTGCAGATGCTCACAGCACAGTCAGGCTTTGTGGAACCAGAAAATTAGTGAGTCAAAGGACCAGAGAATTAGAGCAAGTATGTTAATTGGATAAGAGTATAGGTCTCAGTGGAGAGCTGCCAAGTCCCCTTTCTCCCTGCACCCTCCATCCCATCCTTACCAGGAGCCTGGAGCTCCCTGCTGTGACTGCCACATTAGCCCAGCTCCTGCAGCGCGTGGTCCTGCACCGGGCCCTGTGTTTGCATCCACTGTCTCCTACTAACCCCACCTAGCAATCCCACCCCTCTCCATTCTGAATAGAAGCTAAGTGGCTTGTCTACTTTACCCAGCTAGTGCGAGATGGAGCTGGGATCAAGATGAGGTCTGTCTGCCCCACAGCCTGCACTCTGCTTTCTCCTGGGACAGGCCACCAACTTCACTGTGTTACCTGCTGGTGGTCATCATCCTCTTAGCCTGGAGAGTTCCACTTGGAGACGGGTGTCAGTGGAAGCCTCCAGAACTCTTGTTCTTACAGCTGTCCTGTAAGAGCTGTGGCTGGCCCTACAATGGAGATGACTGAGCAGGAGGGGACTGCGGGTGGATTTTGCCCCATAGGAGAAATTTGATAATACCTAGAGACAATCTGGGTTGTCCCAATCTGGGTGTGGGGGGTTGCTCCTAGAATCTAGTGGGTAAAGGTCAGGGCTGTTGGTAAAAAACCTACAATGCACAGGACACCCCTTATAATTATTCAGCTGCAATGTCCATCTTGGTGAGGTTGAGAAACCCTGCCCTACAAAATCCTGCCAGAACAAAGGGCTTCCCAGTATCCAAAATTAGCCAAAAACATGGCTAAAAGAGAGCAGAGACAGTTCTATTTATTCATTCATTTGACCTGTATTTACCGAGTGCCAACTAGGAGCCAGGCATGCCTCTTACTGCTGGGGGTTTAATAATGAACCAGACAAGGCCATGTCCCCAACCCCCGCCCCACTGGGGCTGAGGTTCTAAGAGGGGTTAGAGTGGAAGGCAGAAATAAAATGAATAAAAAGACACTGATAAGGGCCATTCAGAGCATTGCAATGGGGGTGGTGTAAGGGGTAGGGATGAGATGTCTGATTTTGACCTGGTGGTCAAAGTGGCCCCCTGCAGAGGTGACATTTAAGCTGAGATCTGAACCATAGGAAGTAGCCAGTCACAGACCAAACAGGAGACAGGGCTTCCTAGGAAGAAGAGAGGGTTACTGCAAAAACTTTAATATGGGGAGGAGCTTGCTGTGTCTAAGGAACAGACAGAAGGCCGAAGCAGGACAGGAGGAAGGTAGGGAGGTGGATGGGACGAGTAAGTGGGGCTCCTGTACACCAACCAGGGGTAAGGGGCTCAGAATTTCAACTCAGTGCAAGGGAATCGGCTAGAGGGTTTGGGACAGGAGAATGATGGGCTCTGGTTTGCCTTTTCAAAGAATGTTCACTGCTGTAGGGAGAACGAATCATAGATGGCTTTTTTTTTTTTTTTTTTTTGAGACGGAGTCTCACTCTGTCGCCCGGGCTGGAGTGCAGTGGCCGGATCTCAGCTCACTGCAAGCTCCGCCTCCCGGGTTCACGCCATTCTCCTGCCTCAGCCTCCCGAGTAGCTGGGACTACAGGCGCCCGCCACCTCGCCCGGCTAGTTTTTTGTATTTTTTAGTAGAGATGGGGTTTCACGGTGTTCGCCAGGATGGTCTCGATCTCCTGACCTCGTGATCCGCCCATCTCGGCCTCCCAAAGTGCTGGGATTACAGGCTTGAGCCACCGCGCCCGGCCCATAGATGGCTTTAAGGGTTGAACTGTGTCTTCCCAAAAAAGATAGATTGAAGTTCTAGCCCCCACAGGACTTCAGAATGTGGCCTTGCTTGGAAATAGAGTCTTTACAGAGATGATCAAGTTATAACGCAGTAATTCAGGTGAGCCCTTATCCAATACAACTGGCGTCCTTATGAAGAGAGGAAATTGGGACAGAGACAGACACGCATAGAGGGGAAATGATGTGAAGATAATGGCAGAAGCCAGGGTGATGCTCCTCTAAGCCAAAACACTCCAAAGATTGCCAGCAAACCTCCGAGGCCAGGAGAAGGTCCTGAACAGATTCTCCCTCACAGCCTCAGCCTGCTGATGCCCTGACCTCAAACTTCCAGCCTCCAGCACCGAGACAGTCAATGCCTGTTGTTTACTCCACCCCGTTGGTGGTACTTTGTTACGGCAGCCCTGACAAACTAACACAGGGAGCCAGAACCGGAGCAGCCACATCCATGTAGGTGGTTACCAGGGTAATCCAGGTGGGAAGGGATGGTGGCTTGGACAATATGGCACAGTGGGGGACAGAGACGAGCAGAGCTGTGACGTGTTTCAGAAACAGGACTCGCTTAGAGAGGGGTGAGGGCAGGACAGACATAAGTCCTGTATTTGGCTTCAGCAAAGGAGGACTGGAAGAGAAACAAGTCCAGGTGGGGGATAAGGGAAGCCTTGGAAATGAAGCAGTGCGTTGGGGCCAATTCCATTTCAGTGCACCCTTGACCTCTCCTCCGCTCCCGCCCCCCACACAGCTGTCAGCAGGCAGCTGGATTTAGTCGATGAACTGGAGATCCACGGATAGGGCTGGAGAGATGGACTGAGGAGTTCCTCATGATTTATTCTAATGGATCCTCCCTCCCATTTGGATGTTTTCACCACTAACCGGGCCACTGGCGGGGTGAAGGGTGAAATTGCTGCTACGAAGCAGGCCAGGTCAACCCGAAGATGGGCACGCACACCACTGAGCTCTTCCTGAAAGCAGCAGGCGACTTCTTTTCCTTCTCTCCTCTTGTATATGAGCACACTGTTCTCGAGAACCAGGGTCCCCAACCCCTGAGCCACAGACCAGTACTGGACCACGGCCTGTTAGGAACCGGCCGCACAGCAGGAGGAGAGCAGCAGGCTAGAGAGCATTCCCGCCTGAGCTCCGCCTCCAGTCAGATCAGCAGCATTTGATTCTCATAGGAGCTTCAATCCTATTGTGAACTGCACATAGGAGGGATCTAGGCTGCATGTTCCTTAAGAGAATCTAATGCCCACAGCCCCACTCAACACCCCCCCACCACCCGCCACCTCCCCCAGCCAACATGGAAACATGGAAATATTGTCTTCCACAGTCCCGTGCCAAAAAGACGCTGCTCTAGAAAAGCCCAGTGCTGGGCTCTGGTGTCCAGTAATGAACTGGAGAGCAGGAATATTGAGAAGAGGCTGGAGGGGGGCAGAGTAATGGGAAGAACAGGAACAATGTCCATGCTGAGACTGCGTCACGCCCACTCTGAAGTTTCAGTGGACTTCTCCCCAGAGGAGAACAGACCGCCCTCCAGGGCTTTGGGAGATAAGGGAGCACGGTGACTTGCAGTTCCTGGAAATCTGCAAATGTGCCTGGAATTATGGAAATGCACCTGGCCTGTCTTGAAGAAGCAGCTCCCCTGAACTTTCAGTCACATCTGTCGATGACAGTGGCCAGGTCCCTGCGATACCACCATTGCTTCCACTGCATTGAGGTCCCCACGATCCGCCAGATTGCCTGCCCCCTTCATGTGACTTTCTGGACTCGAGAGGCAGGTTCCCTCATCACGGTGGCTAATTTCGTATAGTGACCTTTTAAAAAGAAATGCCTCAGCCTTGCCTCTGTAATACAACACTTCTTCAACTCTTCAGGGAAATAGCTAGGTTTTATTTCTGCTTCAAATGCAAGCAGCCAAGGAGCAGAAATGCAAGCAGGAGAGAAAATGAACATTTTCTGACCATCCACTATGCACAATGCACTGTGCTCAGCGAAGCTATGGGTATTCCTCCATTGAAGCTTCACAGTAATCCTTCCATAGGGGCATCAACTGAGCTATTGAGAACTGAAATTCAGAAAGGCTGAATAACTTGCTCAAGTAACCTAAAGATAAGTGGTGGGGAGGGGGACCCAACTCTGAGTTCATCTTAAAGGCCTAGGGCCATGCGACTGCTGCCTGGATGGTTCTAAAGACATGTGACTTTGGCCTCACCTGCCAGCAAAGTCCTGTTTTGAAAGCTGTGGCTGGTGAACAACTGTGGTCTCTTTTTTGTCACACTTTAATAGCCACACAATAGTCATGGATGTACCACTACATGACTGCCCTGTCTCTGCCAGGGTGATCGTAGTGCTAGGATTTGTGTTGGAGCTGCCATGTCCTTGTGACATCATGCCTACCGGCTGCTCTGCTGGGACCAGGCTATCACGCCCCTCATCCTACTTTGGCAATATCTAGATTGCAGGCCTTACAGAGACTTACATAACCTAACTACCCTTGCTGTTTGCCTTTGGTTGGTGAGTTTCCCTTTTCAGCAGAGTAGAGGATGGTCAACACCACAGATTGTTGTTTAAACTAGCCAACTTTGTAATGTAATCTGAAGGCAAATAGAGGAGAAATAAATGTACTATCATAGACAAGGTAGAGAAAAGTGTCTAGCATATGTGACCCAAATGTAGGCCATCAATGTCTTCCAGGTATAGCTTAGAAGTGTTTGTAAGTCACTCTTGGTTCTGAGTCAATGCAAAATTTTCTCTGACATGCTTGCAGTTTTCTCAGTGAACCTCATTGTGAGCTAAGTCTTTCTTTTGTGTAACAAACACATATTCCCAGATACTGTTCTAAGTGATTTACAAATATTAACTCAGTAGGCCTCATAATAAAGCTAAAACGTAGGTACTGCAAGGCATAATAAAGAAACAGGGACAGAAAATCACCCAAGTTCATCAGGGCCCAAAACAGGCTCCACTCTGCTGCCTGTAAAATGAAAGAAGGCCGGGCGCAGTGGCTCACGCCTGTAATCCCAACACTTTGGGAGGCCTAAGTGGGTGGATCACTTGAGGTCAGGAGTTCGAAACCAGTCTGGCCAACATGGTGAAACCCTGTCTCTACCAAAAATATAAAAAATTAGCCCAGCATGGTGGCGCATGCCTGTAGTCCCAGCTACTTGGGAGGCTGAGGCAGGTGAATCGCTTGAACCTGGGAAGTAGATACTACTGGCTTAGAAGATGAAGGATGGGGCCATGAGCTAAGGAATGTGAGTGGCCTCTGGAAGCCAGAAAAAGCTAGAAAACAGATTCTGTCCCAGAGCTTCCAGAAGGAACACAGCCCCGCCGACACCTTGATTTTAGCCAAGTAAGACCCATTTTGGACTTCTCATCTCTGGAATAAATTTGTGTTAAGTAAGCCACCAAATGTCTTGTAATTTGTCATCGTAGCAGTCAAAATCAATACAGTTACTTGTCCCATTTCCCCAGGAAACACACTAACATATTGCTTCTCTCCTCACCACTTCCAGTGCCTCATGTACTTCTTAGTGAATTATCCCACCTAGTATTTCACACACACACACACAAATAAACCAGATATTCCTTCATCAGTTTGTCACAGATCCAGCCCCTACCTTTGCCACTTTTGTGCACAAACGCATCTGTTCCTTACCCTGACTTTCATAAAGAACCACCATTTGGTTTTACTGATTTTTCTCTATAGTTTCTCTGTTTTCGATTTTATTGATTCTGCTCTTTACCAACTCTTTTCATCTTTTTGCTTTAGATTTCCTTTTTTTAATTTCTGAAATTTCTTAAAGTGGAAACATAGATGATTGGTTTGAGACCTTTCTTCTTTTCCAATAAAAGCACTTTAGTGCTATTAATTTTCCTCTAAACACTGCTTTAGCTGTATCCCACAAAATGTGATATGTTGTGTTTTCATTTAACTGAAAATATTTTCTAAGACTCCCTGTGATTTCCTTTTTGACCATGGTTATTTAAATGCTTCTTGTTTAATATCAAATATTTCAGGTTTTTTCAGGTATTTTCTGTTATTTTCTGGTTTAATTCCATTGTGATAAGAGAAACTCTTCCTTTCCATACTGTTTTTTTGTCTCTCTGCCAATAAGTGTGCTCATGCTTCACCCATTCTTAGAAGGACACCCATTCTTTGATCCTATTTTACCATACCTACTATTCTCTAACTTCCCCCTTTTCTTCTTTTGTCTTCAAGAGTCTCATTCTGTCACCCAGGCTGCAGTGCAGTGGCACGATCATAGCTCCCTGAGGCCTTGAACTCTTGTGTTCAAGGGATCCTTTCACCCCACCTTCCCAAGTAGCTGGAATTACAGCCACCAGCTACCAGCCACCATGCCTAGCTCCTGCTTCTTAAGCTTCTCAGAGGAATAGTTTACACTTGCTGCCTCCCCTTTCTTCCTTCCCACTTATTTCTAAACCACACAGTGTTGCTTTGGTTTCTTTCTACTTTCTCAAGCCAGGACCTCTGGACTTTGTTGGCTTCCATAAATACCTATAGCCTCCTAAGAATTGTTATTTTTGTTTAAAAATAGCCAGAGTCCATTTATTTGCTTCTAACCAAGAATTCTGACTGAGGTAGATTACGAACACCACAATCCTCTCCCAATTTCACCATCTCATCACCATAGCAACCACATCCTTTGATACATAGCAGCAGATGCAGAGACATGGTGTTAAACAGGCAAGTGAGAAGAATATTTCAAGGACGGGGAGGAAGTAATGAGTCGGGTCACATTCTGGTGAGAGGTAGAGTAAGATGAGAGCTAAAAATGGCCGTTTTAGTTGGCAATGTGGGCGTCAACAGTGGGGTAGCTATAAAAGTCATCATACAAACTGGGATCATTTTGAGAGAGAAAGGAATCACAATTAATTAAACCAGAGCCACAGACCATAAGCCAAGATTGTGACAGGCAAGCTGAGACATGTAGTCTTCTGTTTTCTATGAAACACTTACACCTTTCCAAGATGGTTTCAGTGAAGTGGAGAGCTTGTGTGGATCAAGGGGAGAATGCAAAGCAAGAAAAGAGACAACACTTTTGAGGAGTTAGAGAATAAAAAAGAGCAGAGAACTGGGGCAGAACCTGAGGGAGGGATGTAAGATTTAGAAGTTTTATATCTTCTGGCCGGGTGTGGTGGCTCATGCCTGTAATCCCAGCACTTTGGGAGGCCGAGGCGGGCGGATCACCTGAGGTCAGCAGTTTGAGACCAGCCTGGCCAACGTGGTGAAACCTGTCTCTACTAAAAATACAAAAATTAGCTGGATGTGGTGGCGCGCACGTGTAATTCCAGCTACGCAGGAGGCTGAGGCAGGAGAATCGCTTTAACCAGGAGGTGGAAGTTGCAGTGAGCCGAGATGCACCACTGCACTCCGGCCTGGGCAACAGAGCAAGACCCTGTCTCCATAAAAATAAAATAAAATAAATAAAAATAAAGTTTTATATCTTCTTTTTAAGATAGGTGATATAGCATGTTTTCATTTTGGTGAGGATAATCCAATAGACAGGGATAATGGCAGAAAGGAATTTCCTGAGAAGTGAAGATGGAGGGACGCAGTGGAGTGAGGGGTTGCTGCAGGCAGGAGCGGGGACACCTCATGCACAAGAGAGGTGGCTGTGGGGGTCAAATGCTGTCTCCTATACAGACGTATTGAAGTCTCAAACCCCAGTACCTGTGAACGTGACCTTATTTGGAAACAGGGCCTTTGCAGATATACTAAGATGAGATCATACTCAATTAGGGTGGGCCTTAATCCAAGATGACAGGTGTTTCTATAAGGCCCTGTGAAGACACAGAGACCCAAGGAGGAGAAGGCCTCATGATGGCAGAGGCAGAGGCCGGGTTACTGCATAAAAACCAAGGGTGTCGGGGATGCTGGCAACAGCAGAAGCACAGAGCAGAGCCTCTCCCAGGGCCCTCCGAGAAAGCACAGCCCTGCCTACGGGATGATTTTGGGCTTCCGGCCTCTGGAACCATGAGAAGATACATTTCTGTCATTAAAAGTTACCCAATTTGTGGTAGTTTATTACGGCAGCCCTGGGCAACTCAGACAGCATTAAGAGCAGGGCTGGGACAGATGCTGGGAGACCTAGGGATGAGAAGAGGAGGCTGCTTCCCCGTGATGAAACAAGACCAAATGTTTGTACCTCCTACCTGTCAGCCAGGGGAACTGAAGCCAAAGTATTCCTGGATGGAGACGACCGGCACCCTGTTTAATACATCAACAAAGAGAAAGTGACAAAGGATAGCAAGAGCATCTCATGCTTGCAAAAGACATCACAGACCAACTAGGTTGGACCAACACTCACCTCCCCTCCAAGAGAAGCAAGCAGCCCAGGAAAGCATGGCAATTATGCCGACAATCATCCTCAATACTGACCACCTGTTTCCTCGGGAAATTCCCCTTTTCTTGATCCTTACAGTCACTCTCTCCACGTGCTCTTCTCCCTCTCCCCCCGCCCCCTGCACCGCGTTTCCCCTACACTCTGCTCTTGGCCCACGTGGCACCCACTGCCCCTGAGGCCCCCGAGCCATCTCACAGCTGTCATGGTTTTAATCCTTACAATGTTGGCCTCTGATAAGAGCTTATTGACGACAGGAGGGAGGCTCAGAATGGCCTGCCTTCTACTTTTCCCCTAGTAAGAAGTGTTTCTTTGCATCGGTTGTACTCCAACTTTCTGCTTCTGCAAGGCTGAGCCAAAGAAAGACATTTCCTCCAGCGTACCTTTTCAGAGTAAATTTCTTGAGGATGTTCTGCAGCAGACACAAGTGAGTAAACTGAGGAAGCAAAGACATATGTTACCCACCAGGTAGTGAAAGGATGTCCAGGGTGGCAAAGAGAAAAGGTCCAGCTTGGAGTCAAAGGGCTGCAAGAAGCCTTGGCTTGGGCTGGAAGCAGAGGTGTCTTCATAGAGCAACTGGTGGTGCCATGTCCAAGCAATGAGACCAAAGGGGAGCTGGAGATGCCCGTCCTAAGGTGTTGTGCAGGAAAGGGGCACGGAGGGAGGAGGAGGAGCTGAAGCAGGAAGCTCAACAAGGAGAACCAAGGAAGGGAATTGTGAGCAGTGGAGCATTAGGGTAGTATCTTAGTCAGTTCGGGCTGCTATAACTAAATACCATAGACTGGGCAGCTTACAAACAACAGAAATGTATTTCTCACAGCTCTGGAGGCTAGGATTCCAAGATCAAGGTGCTGGCAGATTCGATGTCTGCTGAGGGGCCGTTCCTGCTCATGGATGGCAACTTCTCACTGTGTCCTCACGTGGTGGAAGGGGCAAGGGGTCTCCATTGGGCCTCTTTTATTTTTTATTTATTTTATCTATTTTTTGAGATGGAGTCTCGCTCTGTCACCCAGGCTGGAGTGCAGTGACTTGATCTCTGCTTACTGCAATCTCTGTCTCCCAGGTTCAAGCAATTCTGCCTCAGCCTCCCGAGTAGCTGGGACTACAGGTGCATGCTGCCACGCCCGGCTAATTTTTTGTATTTTAGTAGAGGTGGAGTTTCACCATGTTGCCCAGGCTGGTCTCCAACTCCTAAGCTCAGGCAGTCTGCCCGCCCCAGCCTTCCTAACGTGCTGGGGTTACAGGCATGAGCCACCGTACCTGGCCTGGGGCTCTTTTACGAGGGCACTAATCCCATTCATAAGGCCTCCATCCTTATGACCTAATCACCTCCCAAAAGCCCCACCTGCCAATACCCACACACTGTGGTTAGGTTTCTACATATCCATGCAGGAGCGGGAACTGGGACACACACATTCAGTCCACAGCAAGTAGGCAGATGGAGATGTCTGGGGAGATTTTAGACCAGAAGGCCACAGCCCATGGCTGGGGTTTGTAAACCCCCAAGCGCTTGTTTTCTGAGATGGATGAAGCCCATTCAAAGACGAAGCCTACCTTGCAATGCCGCTCAACAGGGCAGGCTCTGGATTGACCATCACATGACACACTGTGGCTTCTGCCTCTGAGCCCCTGCAACCCTCTGTAAGCTCTGTGCACAAAGCCAGGGATCCTTTATCAAACCAGGGACCACCAGCCAGTGAGGTGTCACCCATGCAGGTGTTGGGCTTTTCAATAAGATCATCAGCACGCCCTCCACTGCACACCCAAAGAACACATTTTCCTAGGTCTTACTGGATTTCTCTGATAATCCAACCAAGCTTCAATCCACAAGAAATGGAGCTGGGCTCCCAGGAGGCTCACCTTCTCCTGCTGGCCCAGCCTGAAGAGCAGGTCTGTACATGGATTCACTGCATTCATTGCAAACTGGTTCGGTGCTCAAAACTGTATAGGTCTGCATTTTACTAGCTCTGTAACCTTTGGCAAGTTACTTAAGATGGAGTTACTTAAGCCCTTTGCACCTTAGTTTCCTCATTTGTAAAACGGGGTTACTGATGCAGTTATGAGAAATAAGTTACTATATATAAAACGCGGCAGGACCTGTTGTAGTAAGTACCATACAACAGTTAGCTATTAATATGACTACTACTATTATAGTTATTGCTGCCTCATATGGCAAAAGACTCATCACACCTCTTGGCTGATTTGCAGCAGTTACAACACAGGGCCCCTGGCTGCTTTGTCCTCGATAATGTCAACCTCAAGTTTTGGGAAAGCATCACAGGCACTGAGACTCTGACATTCCTGAGTCTCTACGGGGGCCAAATGCTCTTTTCACCGTTCTATGATGTCTGAACGCTCCTGTTTGCACACTGCAGGAAGCCCTTTTTATCCCTCTCCTCACCCTGTCTCAACTCCTGTACAATTATTTTTAAAATTTGAACACAAAACTACATGCAGCAATATGGATGAATTTCTCAAACATGATAAACGAGAGGAGACAGACAGACGACTGCAAACATTGTGATTCCATTTATAGAAAGCTCAAAAACAGGCAAAACTGATTTGTGCTGTTAGTAGCTAGGATGGTGATTATACTTGGCAGGCATATGGGAGTGACTAGATTCGATCCTGAGGAAGGCTTTCCGGTGGCTGGAAATGTTTAATTTCTTGATCTCAGTCTTGACAGCATGAAATTATTCAATTGGTAAAAATTCATTGGGCAGTACCATCATCATAGGAGTACTCTTCCGCAGGTACACTATATTGCAACAATTTTTTAAAATGAAAATGACATTTGCCTTCGTTTTCAACATTTAAACATTATTCTGCTTAACTTAGAAATCTGGGTTGGAAGATCTGGCAATATCGAACCCACAACCCCACCAGGCAACAATGGGCGAGAGCTGAGTAGCCTGGATGCCCACCCCCACCCTACCCCCACCATTCATTACACCCACTGCCCATCCCTACTGCCTCCCTGATGCTGAGGCTGGGGCCGGTGCCTGCCATCTGTCCTCACACGCACCTGTTGGTGCTCTTAGCTCCCCACCACTTCCCTGCAGGGATTTAAGTTTCCAATCCCATTAAAGCTCCATTCCAGTGAATTCTGACCAGCCAACCAGTCCTGGGACTTTTCCAGCACTTTGTAAGAGAAGTTCCAGAATGCTTGCTTTGCTCACAGCAGACTCTCTGGACCCTTTTTCGCCTTAGTTAACTCTCTACACCCCTCCCCAGCCTGCCCTGGTCCCCACTCCCCCAGGCTCCTGTCCTTTTGTGCCATCTGAACCCCATGTTTGATGTCACACCCAGGGTCTGAAGGGGCTCCCCCTTCGGACTACAAAGACAGTCACCCCGTGGATGCCATCTGCCCCCAGCTGCTCTGTGCAGGACCCCAACAATCTACTCTGATACCCCAGACCCCTTCCCCAGCATGAGTCATGGGCCAGCAATCAGGCCATGCTCAGGACTCCTGCAGCAAACATAACCTAGCTCCGTGTGTTACTCCTCAGGCTCACGTCGCACAGACTTTTAAAAATCTCAGTATGTTTGTCCTGCTCCCGACATGGTCTCAGGGCCAGCTGGAGTCAGATGGGAGGGGGGTTCCGTGACTCCTAAGCCCCCAGCTTTCGTCTTTTTAAGTGACCTGATTCAAGCTGTCAGCCCTGTCACATTCTCTCCTGCCCACAGACATTTTTGTGTAAACTAATTATTTCATGATATCCCTCTTCTATGGGCAAGTCAGCTTTCCAATTGATCCTTGTTGCTTATAAAGTGCCTCATTAGCTATCACCAAAGCTCAGTTATCCATTCTGACAGCCATGGAAGCAGCCATTCTGTGTATGAATGACGCAGGATTGTGCAGGGCTCTGCTGGGATCACCCCCATCAGGGATGCTCAGAAAGGCAGGTGCAGCATGAAGGCAGGTGAACAATGCAGACACCTGTGCTTTGCAGTTCACCCAGCCTGTTGTCATTTCAGCGTCTTAAGTGAACCTCTGGCAGTGACCAGATTACTGGATTCTGTGGGTGACATGCTCCAAAGCACAGTGTCCTCACTCAAAGCTCATGAGAGTGAGCCGGCATTGCTCAGGTGCCCAAGCTTGAAGAGTGTCCACCAACACACAGCCAACACTCTATGTTGTCCAGAGTGCAGGGCACTGAGGGTGATGTGAGAGGTCCTGGGGAAGCCCTTGTCCTCCCTCTCATCTTCCCCCAGCACAGAATGTCAGAGCCAGTCATGAAAGGGTGTGGGTGCCATTGCCACCAGGCCAAGGAGAAAGAAATGAGAGGAGGGGGCTGGAAGGTGAGGAGAGAGAGGAAGGAGGAAAGGGAAGAAAAGACGATGGAAAAAAGGAAATCCAGCACGTCCTTTTGCGTATTTGTAAAATAATACATCCTTTGAGTAGCTCATCTGCGTGTTGATTCGCTTTTTTATTCTCCTGTGGGTTCCCCAACCCACTGCAGCCATTCCCTAATCCAGCCAGTGTCTGCGTTTCAATTAACTCAAGGCACGGCTTCATATTGTATTCTGCTCTGGCCTTAATGTGACTGAGAACAGGCCTACTGAGGTGTGAAGAAGATTAAATGAAGAAACGGGACATAAAGTTGGACTGTAATAAGAAGGAAAATCCACTAGAGACTCAAAATGCTAATTACTCATCCGATGGGTCTGCAGAGGGAGGCACGTGGCCTGCCTGCTTCCTTTGAAGATCGCCTCCCTTCCTATCCTTCTGTTTATTCAGATAATATCCCATAACAACAAAGAGAGTATAGAATACTAAGAACGTAATCCTAGGGTGGGGTAATCCTATAGGAGCTGGGCTAGAGAGAAGTCCAAGTTTCCAACAAGGTCAGACACTGCATGAGAGGCACCCCGTCTCTCTCCCCATCTGGCCTGACCCCACGTGGGGGGATGTGATTCCGAGAAGCCGAACTCCAACCTTGCAGAATCTCTTTCTTCATGCCAACGGCTGGCCCTTTTTTCCATGATTGTCCCGACAAGGGAGTTTGTGTATGATTTTCAGACGTCTGCTCTCAGCTGATAAGAAGTAGCCTTATTCTGATTGTTCATCTTACTGTCATAGAGCATAGAGGGTCTGGTTGACGCCATAACCCGAATCCCCAAGACCTCGCCAGCCTGGTGGCAGAAATTCTAACAAGTCAACCGATGGTGCCATGGTGACAAGGGCCTCCCCTCTTATGGCAGCCCTCTGGCCCAGGATCTGAAACCCTCCTCCAAACTTCCTCCACTCATTTCTGGAGCCCCCGGGAGGTTTCGTGTGTGCCCAGGATGACGCTTCCATTCTAGGGGTCCTCCTGCAGGCATCTGGCCCCTCTCTCT
This sequence comes from Papio anubis, assembly GCF_008728515.1. Classification (NCBI taxonomy): domain Eukaryota; kingdom Metazoa; phylum Chordata; class Mammalia; order Primates; family Cercopithecidae; genus Papio; species Papio anubis. The sequence goes on from NC_044985.1 coordinate 118,677,251, forward strand.
GTCCTTGCTGCTGGTCTCCTGTGTAAGAATGCTGACCCCTGGCCAGCGTCCGGCCTCCCGGGCGCCCAGTGCGCTCAAGATTCCCGCACGATGTGTTCCCTTCGGGGTCACACTGCCAGGACTCGCAGGTTCCTCAAAGGAGTGAGGAGATGTCAGGGTCCTGGTGGCCTCAAGCACACTCCACCACTCCTCTCCTGCCACCACGACCTGAGGCTTCGGGAAACAGCCCCTGCAGCGTAAGACCCCTTGGCCACACTGGAAACTGGTTAAAGCTGGTATCTGTATTTACTTTGTGCATGCATACACTTTCTCTGGAGTGATGCATTGGAAAAGAGCCACAGTGATTGTTGGGGGAGCAACTAGGAAACAGAGGGCAAGTGGGAGGGTCCTCTGTTTCCCAGGGGTGGATTTCCTGTGAGGGCTTAAGCTTAGGGGCCCCTCACAGCACAGCCCCCTTTGAGGCCCTGGGTTGGGGGATTGGTGTTCAGGCCATGTGCTCATACAAACATCTGCTTTTGTCAGATTTGCCAAAGACATTTGTTGTGTTCTTTTTCTTAAAGAGGATGCCTTGCATGGTATAAACTTCTGGACCTGCGCAACTTAGAACCACCCTGCTTTTCACAAATACCCTCCCTGGACATCTTAGTATTTTACCACATGCACATATTACAGTTTTACTTTGTTTTAATTGCTCTGTTACAACCTGGAATGAGCAGGAAAGGACGGAAGAAAGAGAAGAAAATTCACACGTGGTTCAGCTGCTAGATTATGAGGAAGAAATACCAGAGATCAGCAGGCACAGTGGCTCACGCCTGTAATCCCAGCACTCTAGGAGGCCAAGGCGGGCAGATCACCCGAGGCCAGGAGTTCGAGACCAACCTGGTCAACACGGTGAAACTCTGTCTCTAACAAAATACAAAAATTACCCGAGCGTGGTGGCGGGCGCCTGTAATCCCAGCTACTCAGGAGGCTGAGGCAGGAGAATCACTTGAACCCAGTAGGTGGAGGCTGCAGTGAGCTGAGATCATGCTATTGTACTCCAGTCTAGGCCATAGAGCAAGACTCAGGCTTAAAAAAAACAAAAACAAAAGGAAAAGAAAATAAATACTAGAGATTAAAAAAGGGGGAGCATTCATTTAAAACATCAGGAACTAAAATGAGATGGCCTACCAAAATCTCTTTTTAGTAGTGTCTGGTATAGAAAGAAAACGGGTTGCTTTTCTGGACGACACTACATCAAGTTGCACAAGAAAACGGAAATTAAAAACTGACAGTCCAAAGCATCTTTCCTGACCTCCTTTAGTGCGTGTTCCATGTCTCGCGGGGAAACTGTGGCCCACAAATATGGAACCACAGGATGCTGACACGCAAAGCAAGTCGCCTGGAAAATGACTGAGACGCCCCCACCGGCTGAGCACAGCCCGCAGACACCGCAGTGCAGGCCCTGGGGTGCGGGACAATCGCAAGCCCAGCAGATGTCTGGGGGCATTGAAAGGAGCATAATTACCCCCATCAATTTTCCTTTTACCAAGCCCTTCAAAAGCGGTTTTCCCAAAAAGAGCAGTAGAGCTTTTCAATAAAAATGCTTCTTTGCAATTTTCATGCAAGTCAGGGTAGGCAGGCCAGGCCTTAGGGATGTCCAATTTTCTCAAGCAGCGAAAACAATATTAGACTTGTGTGTTCTAGTCCCAGCTGCGCCCCTGATCCACTAAATGAGTGGCTTTGGGTTTCCCACTTAACCCCTTAGTCTTAGTTTCCTCCTCACCAAAAGGAAAGAAAACCATTTTTTTTTTTTTTTTTTTTTTTGAGAAGCTCAAATGAAATAATGTCACTGAGAAAGCTGCTAAAAGCAGAGTGCTATAAAAACACATAGTTCTTTATTATTAATGTCTTTTTGTTTTGATGAGTGAATGGTGGTTGTAATTTAACCCAGAATTACCCGGGAGCTGAGAGTAAAGTTTTCTAGATAGATTGTCTCTCTCTGGGGAGATCATAATTCTCTTGTAAAGTCAGCACCTCTTGTGATACTGCCTCACTTTTATGCATGCATCCACTTATCTTCTTTGTCTTCCCAACCCTTTGATTTGATTCAGGTGAGCCTTACGCGGCCCGCGTTTCACCTCTTTCTTTCTTCGTAATTCAGTCCTACTTGTTGGATCCATTGATTCGCTCAGCAAAGACTGATTGACTGAGCCTCCACCATCTGGTAGGCCCCAAGTCAGACGCAGCTCTCAGCTGGAGTGGCTCAGCCTTGGAGAAAACAGCCACACAAACGTGGGTGACAACACAGTGAAATTGTGCCAACATGGGGCTGGGCACTGCAGGCTCTGGGAACTTAAAAGAGGGTGAGATTGATGACACAGCTCGGTTTCATTAGTATCTTTTTATTTCTCTTCCCTGAATTCTTCAAATATGCATGTATCTTTGAGTTGACCGAAGATCTGAAAAACAGAATTATAATTTAAAATAACTGGATGAGTGATAAGGAAAAACATATTCCAAGCATAATGTGGTCATTACCAATTTAAATAGTTGGTCACCCAAGGACACAATTTATCCTGGAGTATCACGGGCAATATAACGGATCATGACTCAAACAGGCAGAAATTCCTATTAAACTAGTCTTAAAAAACTGGTCGGCAAAGGTGATCTTTAAACAGTTGACACCAGGGTCCTATGTTTTATAATTTATGCACTGAAATTTTCATTTTGTAAGATTAAGAGTCATATAAATTGGTTGTGGGTTAATTCACCTCCAGTAGCTTTTAAAAGTCAGGCATTGTGTTTGATACACAATTATTTTACTAAGAATGCATCGTTGCAGAATGATAGTTCTCATCTGACTGAAACCAGTAGACTGCACCATCCCTGTTGACTTAACTGCTTGATGTTTTTGGAAGCAACACAATTGTAAAAGCAAAACCACCAACTGTTATGAAAAATTACATGAGCTCCTATACTTTGTGTAACAGGTGAAAACCCCAAACAGGGAAAGGAAGACTCATTTACGCTTCACTCTGGAAGGACATTTCCCTCCTAGTCTGCCCTCTTGGGGAACTTGAATCATGATGCTTCCTGCCATTAGGGCCACCTGGTGTGAACCCTTCACCATTCTCTGAAGACCTGGGTTCAAATCCCAGCTTGGCCCCTATCCTAGCCCTGTGGGTCAATTAATTTTCCTAAGTGTTCATTTTCTCAACTAAACTAGAGATAATGGAGCCTACTTTCAAGGTTGCTAAGGGAATTCATTGTGACACAGTGTGCCTAGCCCAACGGCGCTTGGTAAATGCTCAATAAAAGATAGATATTCTCATTGATTAATGCTACCCAAAGGAATCCTTTTAACACAAAATTTTCCCAAGATAGCAGAAAGGATTGGTATGGCATGAAGGGTATACATTAAACATCTCCCTTAATTATGACAATATCCATGACAAATAATACTTTTTTTTTTTTTTTTTTTTTTTTTTTTGAGACAGGGTCTGCCTCTCTCGCTCAGACTGGAGTGCAGTGTTGCCATCTCGGCTCACTGCAAGCTCTACCTCTTGGACTCAAGCAATCCTACCACCTCAGCTTCCCGAGTAGCTAAGACTACAGGTGCACTACCATGCCTGGCTAATTTTTGTATCTTTCGTAGAGACAGGGTCTCACTATGGTGCCCAGGCTGGTCTCAAACATCTGAGGTCAAGCGATCCGCCTGCCTCAGCCTCCCAAAGTGCTGAGATTACAGGCGTGCACCACCGTGCCTGGCCAAATGAGAAATTCCCCTGCCCTGTTTCTCTTTCTAGTTCCCCTCCTGGTTGTATTTAAGTCATGATATTCTTCTGTGACCCTGCCTTGCTTGCTCTCATGCCTTCAATCACTCTCTCTCTCCCCTTCTCTTTTTCAGGTGTGGGAAGTTTACAATTTAAGTGTAGCCCCTAAGTCTTCATCACATACATTCCTACAGCCTTGGATTCCTCAGCCCCTAAAGGCTGCTACATAGATCCATGCAGTATGGGAACTAAGGAAACTCATTCTTCTCTCATGAGGGTTTAGCAGGAGGTGAGCTTTCAGAGAAGCTCTCCGCTCTCCCTGCTCCCATAACTCTGGGGTGGAACAGAAGTACTGAGATGGACTGCCCATTCTGTGTGTTTGTTTGTTTGTTTGTTTGTTTTAGTGGGAAGAGAATTTCCAAGTATGATGCTGGGCTTCTTACTTTGCAGAGGTCCTAGTTACTTCCTGTGTCTTTTGACCAAGCACTCCCCACTCTTCCCCATGGCAACAGCAGCTTGAGGTTTTTCTTTTAAAAAAGGAGTTAACATGTATTTTAAAATTGTGTTGTGCTGCTGACCAGACAAGGATTAAAAAAACAAATAGAGCTCAGTATTAAGTGGAATTTGCGCTAAATCCGTAAGTCCCCATGCCTTGGTGATTGCTGTTTACACATTGACTTACTATTTGCACAGTTCTCTGCTCTGCGCTTGTACTCCAATCCACACTGCACAGTATGCATTTCTAAGACATGGGATTCTGTCCCTACAGGCTTTCCCAAATATCTCTTCTTTTTACATACAAAACTAAAATCTAGATATAGTCACCATGTGTGTAGGTTACCTGTGTCTGCAGACATAGATTTGTTTACCTATTATCAATATTAATGAAAACTATCCAGCAAAACCTCAGGTCTAAAATAGTCTCCCTTGGTTAAAGGGGAGGTAATAACCAATGCAAAAAGCTTGTGTTTATAACCGGCAATTTCAGAGAGGGTTCTAAGGCCAGCTCCTACTGAAGAGACTCAGCTCAAAATAAAAGACAGACCAAGGGCTTGGATTGGCCCCATAATCAGAATGCCAGCCGCACTGTGCCGCTGTTGACACTGGCCTGGGAGGCGCCTGCTCAAATGGTCCCTCCAGCTCCCTGGTTTTGCACACGATCACCAGGCTGCAACCTCCACCAGTCTCCAAGGTGATCCTAGACAGCAAGAATCTTCCTCCTTAATAACAGCCCTGGCTGTAATTTACAGCCCTGTTTTGTATGCTGCCATTTCCAGCACTGCTATAAATTTTACCACTAATCTTAGGCTCAGAAAAGTCTTTTTACAACTTGCCACCACTGCACAAATGTCAGTGGAGCCTGCTTTTAATAAGCAAAGAGTGACTGGCAGAGGACCAAAGAAGATAAATGGTCAACGGGGCAAAATTCATCTTGCATGTGTCTCCCTCCTCCATCTGAATGCTCTTCCTGACTCCTACTACACTAACCAGAATTTTTAGCTTGCCTTAACTCACTCTGTCCATAAAGAAAATATTAAATACATTCATCTATACAAAAATGTGAGATACATAGGCTGGGTGTGGTGGCTCATGCCTGTAATCTCAGCACTTTGGGGGGCCAAGGCAGGGGATAGCTTGTGCCCAGGAGTTTGAGACCAGCTTGGGGAAGATAGTGAGACCTCTCATCTCTACAAAAAATAAAAAATAAAATTAGCCAAGTGTGGTGGTACGTGCCTGTAGTCCCAGCTACTTGGGAGGCTGAGATGGGAAGATCGCCAGAGCCTAGGAGGTTGAGGCTGCAGGGGGCCAAGATCTTGCCACTGCACTCTAGTCTGGACAACAGAGTGAGACCCTATCTCAAAAAAAAAAAAAAAAAAAAAAGTGAGACATAGTTCAGTAACCTGCCCAGAAATATGCCATTTTCAAATCCAGAGTTTAGGGGTTAATTAAAATTAGTAATTTTCAACATATGTTTGCTCTCTTAATAAAAGAAAAAGCTTTCTATAAATAAAAGTTGGGGACAATGATGGGTTTAAAATATTTTTATGTTAGGACTTCTCAGAATCATGAACACGCTAATGTGAATCATATATCTCCAAGGGACGCCTAGAGCGTGTAGAATTTTCCAAATGTCTATGACCACGAATCCCTTTTTTGAAAGAATATTCTGGGAAACAAGTTGCTTGGGAAATACTGATCTAAGAGATACATCTCTAAAAGTAAAACTACAGTGCTGGGGAGACCCTAAAGGTATAAACGCCTTCCTGGTCATCCACTTTGTGTGGAAAAAAAATGTACCCCAAGTTGAGAGTATACATTGACTCATGGGCAGTGGCAAATGGCTGAACTGAACAGTTAGTGGCCTGGAAGGTGCAAGGTTGAGAGACTGAAGACTGGAACACTGGAGACAGGAGGTCAGGGAGGGAGGTGTGTGGATGGGCCCATGGAAGTGGACATAAAGAGTGAAGACCTTTATATCACAAGTGAATGCCCAGCAGAGAGCACCCACTGCAGGGGAGGGACTAAAGCGCCAAGCAGAGAGGACTCAGGCAGTAAATGTCAGTCTCTGTCATTATCCACCCAGTGCTGACCCCAGGGGTTTGTGGAAGGAATAGCTACCGGGCAGCAATGGAGACTATGCATGGCTCAACAGCAAGGAACTCTTGTTCACCGAGGCCAATCCAGCTGCTGCTATTGCCAAATGTCAAGTCTGCCAGCCACGGAAACCGATGCTGAGCCTGGATGTGGCACAATTTCAGTCCATCCAGCCATCTGGGAGCAAGGTGATTACATAAAACCCTGACCCTCTGGACAGCACAGGGGATTCGTCTTGACTGAAATTGACATATATTCTAGGTATGAGTTTGCCTTTGTTTGCAAGGCCTCAGTCAGCTATCTGAAGACTTTGGCATGTTTGAGACATCTGTACAAGACACTGCATAGCAATGTGCTGCATCTAGGACACAGATTAAAGCAAAGGAGAGAAGAGGACCATAGGATCCACTGGTCCTATCACATACCGCACCATCCAGGACCTCCTGGCCAGAGGGTGGAAGAAACGACCTTTTTAACGTGAAGCTGAGCCTCCATCTTGGATGGGACTCTATCTTCCAGAATGCAGTATCCACCCTTAAACAATAAGGATATATGTTACTGTGTCCCCAGTAGGCAGACAAATTTTAGGAGCCAGCCAGTAGGAGCGGTCCCCCTTACCAGCATTCTCAGTGACCCACTTAGGGGAGGGGAAGATGCATTTCTTATCCTTGCAGTTTTACATTCTTGGTCTAGAAGTCCTGTTCTCAGAGGTGAAATACTTCCATGAAGAGACACAGGAGTTCTATTAAACCTTAAGCTCCATCATTTCAAGCACTTCATGCCAAGAATACAGCAGGCAAGGAGAAGGTTGTTACAAAGGCATTGACCCTGATCCTCAGTAGGTGGTATGGCGGCTCTTCCGCAATAGGTTTAGGGAAGAATGGCACCCAAGTGATTCACTGGGCAGGACTCTTGGTATTCCCCTGCCCAAATTTGGTGGCAGGTGGACAAGTGCAGCATCTAAGAAGGGCACAGTGACCAAGGCTCAACCCAAGCCACACAGACAAGCAGAAGTGCTAGCCTAGGGCTGAGAGACTTTAGAATGGGAGTAAAGGGGGAGCATGATGAGTATGAGTTGAGGCTTCAAGACCAGCTGCGGTAGAGATGGATTTCATTGTTCCACTAACCTTCCTCTTCTAAGACTCTTCCGGAAATCACCAACCAAAATCCTGGCGGAGCTGTTCTCAGTTTGGGTAAAGTTCAATACGACAAGCATTTATTGAACACCTACTATATACAAGACACTGAACTTAGTGGTCATGAGGAATGAAAGGACTTTTTTGTTTTTGTTTTTGTTTGTATTTGAGATGGAGTCTCACTCTGTCACCCAGGCTGGGGTGCTGTGGCATGATCCTGGCTCACTGCAACCTCCATCTCCTGGGTTCAAGTGATTCTCTTGTCTCAACCTCCTAAGTAGCTGGGATCACAGGTGCTCACCACCACACCCAGCTCATTTTTGTATTTTTAGCAGAGCCAGGGTTTCACCATGTTGGCCAGGCTGGTCTTGAACTCCTGACCTCAAGTGATCTGCCCGCCTCAGCCTCCCAAAGTGCTAGGATTACAGGTGTGAGCCACTGCGCCTGGCCGAAAGGAGGACTTTTTTTTTTTTTTTTTTTTTCCAATTCAGCTAACATGTATTAAGCCTTTTCACTGCCCTGGGCTAGGTACTTGGGATTAAAAACAAGAATAAGAAACATCCTGCCCTCATGAAGACAACACTCTCACTGTGGAAGGAACACTACACCAGACAGCTTGTGCACCATGCTAGAGTGGAAGAAAAAGGAAAGATCAGCACTGATTTTTAGAAGACTCAGGGTTTCACTCACAGTCAGCAGAAGCACATCTTGCTTTTGCCTAATTTACCCGTCGGCAACACAGACCTGGGTTTACTCCAAATATGCGGCACAATCTTCTCATCAGAAACCCTTATGAACTGAATGGAAAATACTTGAGGCCCACACACGGCCACAGAGGAGCCTCAAGCACACTCAGCAGTCCCTGAGAATGGAGTCTGAAAGTCTACAGGGACCATCTCAAGCAAAAGGGGACACAGCTTCACCAGCTGTCATGAGCCTCCGGTGAGGAACCAGAGCAAGGCACAGGGGAACACTCAAGACCCAGTTCCCGGCGGTCTCTCTACTCCCTGTGCCGTCTGCACAGCTCAGGCCCTCGGTGACCAGTGAGGAAAATTTAGTGGAGGACAGAGCTGAAAGGTGGGCAGCATGGAGATGCGTGATCCTGAAACTACAGTTGCAGCCTTGGAACCGAGGAAACTTTTCTAACCCACCAGGTAACAAAGGCAAGGCCCCTTCTGAGAGTAGGATCTGGAAAATCCAAAGAGGCAGACAGAGCTTACCAAGCAACCATGAATGCAGAGGTGCCACCCACAGAATGCTGTCCCTTTTATTCTGTGGTTTCCTCTTTGAACTCCTGTTGTCCCTTCTGTGGAGAGAGTGGAGCCAGGATGGCTTGGAGGCAGAGTAACAGCAAGGAAGGCTTCCAAAGACGGCATCTACTCCCCAGGCCTTCAGGAACCCAGACAGGCCCTACTGATCCCCCAGTGAGCAGGAGCCCAAACCTCCAGAACTGGACTGTCTAGACCCCAGCTTATGGAAGAGTTCATTTATTTTGAAATAAGAGGCACAGTGTATTAATTCCATAGAGCTGCCATAACAAATCCTTACACACTCAGTGGTTTCCGAGACAGAGTCTTGCTCTGTCACCCAGACTGGAGTGCAGTGGTGCGATCTCAGCTCACTACAACCTCTGCCTCCCAGGTTCAAGCGTTTCTGGTGCCTCAGTCTCCTGAGTAGCTGGGACTATAGGCGCGCGCCACCATGCCCAGATAATTTTTTTGTATTTTTAGTAGAGACGGGGTTTCGCCATGTTGGCCAGGCTGTTCTCGAACTCTTGACCTCATGTGATCTGCCTGCCTCAGCCTCTCAAAGTTCTGGGATTACAGGCCACCACGCCTGGCTTCAGTGGTTTCCAATGACAGAAATGCATTTCCTCCCAGCTCTAGAGGCCAGAAGTCCAAAAAAAGTGTCAGCAGGGCTGCCGCTCTCTGAAGGCTCTGGGAGGGAGACTTCCTTGCCTCTTCCAGCTTCTGGGAGCTCCAGGCATCCCTTGACTTGTTACTGCATCACTCTAATCCTCACCCAGCCTTCCCCACTGTGGTCCCTTCTCTGTATAAGGACACCCGTCCTTGGATTTAGGGCCCATCAGGATGACCTCATCTTGAGATCTTTAACTTAATTACACCCGCAAAGAGACTTTATCCAAATAAGGTTTCATTCACATGTACTGGGCGTAGGACATAGATGATCTTTTTGCTCACTCTCATTCAACCCATAACACATAGGACGCTCACTGTGCACTTTGTGCTTACTGGGAAGCCCTGCAGAAGTGTCAGACTTTTTAAAAACCTACTGAGCACATTAACAACCCCCCTGCAACCACTTTCTTCTCTCATCTGCTCCTCCTTTGCTCTTTTTCCCCCCTTTTTCATTCTTCCTTCTACACAGTCCAGCTTTCTCTATCTCCCCAGGAAAGAGCCAACACTCTTCTCTGAAGCCCACCTACCCACAGTTCAAGCTTCTTGCAGAGACTCATTCATGCCTCTGAATCCCAGTTTCAACTTTCTGGGGGAGAGAAACTGCTTGCCCAGCTTGGATCAGGGTCCACCCCCAATCCATCAAGTTGTGACCCAGAGTCAGGACAGATGGTGTCGGTGTTCTCACCAGGTGTGGGGTATAACTGCTAGTTACCCACCCCCAATGCCTGCTCTCCCTTCTTCCTTGGGATAAGGCCCTGGTTCTCCACCGTGCACATAAAGACTCTTTTCAAGGCTCCCTTGAAGTCAGATGTGGTGTCATGACTAAATTCCAGCTAGCAAGATGAGAACAGAAGTGTTACATGGCAGCTTCCAAAAAATATTCTTAAAAGACAGCAGGAACATGCCTTTTGCTTACCCTTATCCCTTGTTCTGTCATGCAGCATAAAACATAGATGTGTTGAAAGCATGGCCACCGCTTTCTATTTTTTTGTTATTAAAGATGGGGTCTTGCTCTGTCACCCAGGTTGGAGTGCAATGGTGTGATCATAGCTCACTGCAACCTCCACCTTCTGGGCTCAAGGGATCCTTCCCCATCAGCTTCCCAAGTACCTGGGACTACAGGCATGTGCCACCCTGCTCAGCTAAGTTTTTAGCAGAGATAGGATCTTGACATATTGTCCAGGCTGATCTTGAACTCCTGAGCTCAAGCGATCCTCCCATGTTGGCATCCCAAAGTGCTGGGATTATAGGCATGAGTCACTGCACCCAGCCTAACCTTCATTTTCAACCATGAAGATGAAGCCTCCATCCCAGAGGTGGCAGAGCAAAGTGTTGAAAGGTGTCTGCATCCCTTAAAACCTTATGGAGCCTCCGTGGCAGGGCTGGACTTCCTACCTCTGAACTTCCTTTACATGAGAGAGTAATAAATTTCTCTCTTCTTTCAGACCTCTTCTATTTGGGTTTCTCTGTTATAGATAGCCACATTTAATCTTAGCTAATATAAAGGCCAACTTTTGAGGGGACGATTCATTAAAAAAAAAAAAAAAAAAAAAAACAGGAGAGCACCGTGGACTATGTCGCCTTTCCAGATTGACCTTTCACCAGGCATGAGGGCAGATCTCTATGTCCCCAGAAGTCTGATGTGTCCTGCATTTTTCATTACCAGCCTCCCCAGGGTCATCAGGCCGGGGAGGCTGTCTAGGTCCAAGACCACCCATGCTGGTCTCTACAAGGCCAGGTGTTATCCCAGGAAAGGGATGCCTCATTTCTCCACCAAAGGACAAATGGTGCCAGTGTTCTCACCAGGCGTGGGGTATAACTGCTGGTTACCCACCCCCATTGCCTTCTCTCCCTTCTTCCTTGGGATAAGGCCCTGGTTCTCCACTGTGCACATAAAGACTATCTTTCCAAGGCTCCCTTGAAATCAGATGTGGCCTCACGACTAAATTCTGGCTTGCAAAATGAGAAAAGAAATGTTACATGGCAGCTGGTATGTTTCTTGGAGCTTCTGTAAAGCACTCAGTGTAGGGCAGCTGGAATCAGAAAGCCCTGCTGTCCTGGGGAACCAGCAGCCAGGTGGGTGGGTGGGATTATATGGGCTGCTGAAGATAACAGCAGAGCAAGAAGGATGGGGCTGGGACCATTACGGGCCAGAGCAAAATCAGGTATGAATGTCAGGCCATTGTCAGAGCACGGAACGGATCGGATGGGTTGTTTGGAATATGCCTTTCATTCTTCCTTTTTATTGAAACACGTGGTCATTAGGTGTGTGTCAATAAGTGTTATTGAAGGTTCATCTTTGACAATACGTGGACCTTCACAATCCTCACTAGCAGGAGCACTGGGACACTGGCCACCAACTCCAAAGGCTCAACCCATGCCTGGTACAGGGACAGTTTTCCTGCCAAGGCTGCCCAGTAAGCCAGGACTATCCTCTTCCCCAGGGACCAGCAACAGGGCAGAAAGATGCACGCAGCCCAAGTACTCTAAGCGTTGTAGGATCATGGCCCCCAAAGAGCAAGTGTCGGTGCTGGGATAGAGTGGGAGATGAAGACTACAAAGGACATCACCTCTGTGTCAAGCGTAGGCTGTCATGTACACAGGACCAAAGACCATGCCCCCAGGTTGTGGTCACCTGGAATTCCTCCAGATCTACTCTCCCATGACCCCCAGGAGCCCTTCCCCAGCCTCTCTAAAATTCTACCTCCCACACCAGCACCGCCCATCCACCTCCCTTTATTTTTGTTTCTGCCTCCACTCCTGTCTGACATCCTGTATGCTGCCTGCTTTGGAGACTAACCTGGCTGTGGTGGAGGAGCTTGTCTGGATCACCCCAACACATTTATTGTTTCATTTATTACCTGTCTCCCCATCAAGCTCCATTAGGACAAATGCTTTCCTCTCTCCCATTCTCTGCTGTATCTGCAAGGCTTAAAACAGTGCCTGGCACTGGTAGGTGTTCAATAAATACTTGTTAAATGAGAGAATGAATGTTCTGGACCTGCCAGTCAGTATAGTTATCCACTGGGCTCAGGTCCAGATAGCATAGTGACCTGATGCCTTGGATGTGAATGTTGCACAGACATCAAATAAGGGCTGGCTCCCCATGGTTCCACCAGACAAATCTGGGGACAAATCCAATGGTGGGAATGGGCAGAGCTGGCCCTCATGGGTATCTGCTATGAGAAGGCTGGTATGTTTCTTGGAGCTTCAGTAAAGCACTCAGTGTGGAACAGCTGGAATCAAAGAGCCCTGCTGTCCTGGGGAACCAGCAGCCAGGTAGGTGGATGGGATTAGGGGGCTGCTGAAGATAACTGCAGAGCAGGGAGGATGGGTCTGGGGTGATTAAGGACCACAGAGAAAGTAGGTATGAGGTACACACCCACTCCTGTTCCCTTCTCCTCAAACTGTGAAACTGACTCACTGGCCAGGCCAGAATACCTGCCGTAAGGTTTGACCCAGTTCTTTTCGAGGCGTCAAGCTGGATCATGAAAAAATTGCTTGTGTAGGGCAGAATCATCCTGGACTAGTCCAGCCACTCAAACTCCAAGGCTCAAAACTCGAGACCAGTGACTGAGATCCACTCTGAGGAGGCAGCCCAGGGCATCCTCTGAGCTCCCTGCCATGCCCGGAGAAGTGAAGGCTGTAGCACACCAGAGCCAGCTTCACCAGTGGGCAGCCTGTGCCAGCTCTCAGGAACCCATTCTCATAGGGGCCTGTGCTTGGTTTAATTCTCCACTGTTGTCATTTTAAAGTTTTAAATACTTTTTTTAACAAAAGGCTCTGCATCTTCATTGTGCACTAGGACACGCCAATTATGTAGCCAGTCCTGCAAACACGTACCCGGTTCTCCCAGGATTTCTGCCATATCTCTTATAGATAGCACACATGAGGCTGACACCCCATTTCATTACTTTCAATCACTGGTGGTACAAAGATGCCTCCTGCTTGGAATTATCTAGTACCAGGAGAGCCATGTGGCCAGAAATTCCAACAGGTCATACAAGTCAGACAGACGACTATCATGTAAGATAGTCACCTACTCTGTGCCAGGCACTGCAGTGAACCCACCCTCGGATCTTCCTATCACCCTTGAAAGGCTGATATTAGTGTCTTCCTTTGATAGGTGAACAGGCCTGGAGCCTCTCCACCTAATGGTGCCTAGATTACATTAGGAGACCATTAAGTACTTGTTGAATATTCAAATATTATTTGCAAGGTGTACTTACCTTTTGCATTGATTGCAGATTTTGAGACAAGATATAGGTGACCTATACAATACTGGGCATGAAATGCTTGAACAGCAACCATTCATTTGACAAACATTTATTGGGCCCTTTCCTATGCCTAGACTATGCTAGGTGCTGGGGCACCTAACAGACCCAGTGCTGCAGCTCATGGGCAGTGCTGGCTGGCATTCCGTAGGATGCACCATGGTACATGTCGAAGAAGGTTTCATTTTCATTTGGGACCTCCAATAGAGAAACTCCTCCTCTTCCTAAAGGGAGTGAACAGATCAAACAACCCCTTTCACCACCACAGACCAGGAATGTGCCTTGATTGCACAGGAAACACAGACACCCTAACAAAGACTACTCAGATGAAAAGAGGAGTTCCTTTGGTGAAAACAAGTCAAGAAGGCAGCCCGCATTTTTACAGGGCAGACCGGAGGGAGCCAAAGCCTCTACACAATCTGTTGATTTCCACTGAAAGTGAACTTTCAGCTATTGCATTAGCCAAGGCTAAGAATTACTCCCAAATAGCTATTTTTAAAACTCATTTAAAGTGCTACATTTTTAGCAAAATATGTATGGGACAAGAATCATGGGAGGCACAGGGAGAAAATCAATAGAAATTGGGAGAAGTGAAAAACAGATGGCTCAGGGCTCAGGTGATTCCCTTTGCCACATGGGACAAGAGCTATCACCACCTCTCTGCACAGAAGAAATGGCACCCTGGTTGTTGCACATGATTGTACTCACATGACCAGAGTGTGGTGCTTAAACCAGGATCGTGTATTATCAACACAGTCCTTTGTCACTTTCATGCCACCTCCATTAAGACTGCTCAGCAAATATTGATATATTTGGTTCCCTGGATGCAGAAGATCTTAAGTGACAATCATTCAAGACTAGCCCCCAGAGACCAGCAAATTAATTCCCTTAAAGAATTATTTTCTAGGCCAAGCACAGTGGCTCACATCTATAATCCCAGCATTTTGGGAGGCCAAGGCAGGTGGATCACTTGAGGCCAGGCGCTTGAGACCAGCCTGGCCAACACAGTGAAAGCTTGTCTGTACTAAAAATACAACAAAATTACCTGGGCGTGGTGGTGCATGCCTGTAATCCCAGCTACTTAGGAGGCTGAGACATGAGAACTGCTTGAACTCAGGCAGTTCGGATCGTCGACCAGATCGATCAATCGATCAAACACTGCTTTCTGCGGGCAAACCGGCAGGCAGGCAGCGGCAGGATTTTGTCCCTATTAGGACACATTTCAAACTCAGTTTCATTGTTATTTGCTGTGGTACAACTGTTCTCCTTTCCTACTGATCAGTTGTCTCATCTCTCCCTATTTAGTAATTAGGATATGTATCCATTATCTATTGCTGTGAAACAAATGACCCTAAACTTAGCAGCTTAAAACAACAATAAACATCTATTATATCACACAGTGTCTGAGGGTCAGAAAGTCGTGAGTGGCTTGGCTGGTGGTTCTGCTTAGGATCACTCACACAGTTGCAGTCAAGCTCTCAGCCAGGGCTACCATCATCTGAAGGCTTGACTGGGGCTGGAGAATCCATTTCCGGGATGGTTCACTCACAAGACTGGCAAGTTGATGCTGGCTGTTGGCAGGAGACCTCAGTGCCTCAGAATTCATCTCTACAAGTGTATGCTACTCATTATAAAGTGACACCTTCATGGAGAATGAACAAACTTAAATTGTACAAAAGACTGGAAATATAATTTTAATAAAATTGGTTGAAATAAACATTTTGCAAATCATAGATTTGTTCTTCAATATAAAAGCTGGTCAAAAATTCAGTCAGAGCCACAAAGAGATAGTTGTGATTGTAAGTGATGTTACAGGACAGTTAATTCAGACAGAGCGCACAGCAAAATGAAAAATATGAAAATGCTGTTTACAAAACAGAATCCAGTCCTTTGTGGTGAATCAGTTTCATTCATTTGATATGAATTCTGCACCTACCTAATTCCTAGTGCTGTTGTAGGCATTGGATAGACAACGAGGGATAAAAGGGCAAAGACGCTGTTCTCGCATCACTGGTGATGGCATATTCTGCCTGAGTGAGGTTCTAAAGAAATTATACATGTATTCAAGAAGCCCTTTCCATGTGAAGTCCTTGTGCCACGTGGCAAATATCGTCTCATTATCAGCAAGTTATAACAATCCATAGGAAGATTCTCAGACAGAAAAAACAAGCCAATGACTTCCAGGTCAATGCATTCCAGCTCATGTGCTTCACTGCTTGGCTACACTGCTGGCTTTGAGGATACACTTCCAGCTCTGGAACATCTAAGGACTCTAATACATCTTAGATGGGTTCCCCTAGATGTAGAATCAGAAATGTTTAAGAGCAAGTGCTGTATTCAGAAGGTGACACCAGGAAACACAGGTGCAGGAGGGAGAAGTGAAACAGGGATGAGCAAGAAGCCAATAAAGAGTTTCTTACTAAGTAAGTTACCACAGTGGCCACTGTGTCTTGATGTCTGGGGAACTCTGAGAGCCAGCTGGGATCATACCAAGGGGTTGTCCCAGGAAGGGGTGAAGGCTTAGCACATTTATCCACTAGCTTCCCTCATTCAGGGCTGCTGGGGTGGGGTGAAGGTTTCCCTGGCATTTCTAGCCTATCCAGCATGTGGGCAGAGTGGACAGAGAGGTGTAGATGGTGGCATTTGAAAGTTCACAGACTACACAGAAATGTAGGAGCCAGAAGAATGTAGGAGCTAGAAGGATGGGGCAGGGAGGGTGATGGACAACCATCTGCTTTAACTCTTGTATGAATTCATCTCAGCTGCAACCACTCATTCATTTCCCAACACATTCACTGACAACCTAGTAAGTGGCAGGCCTGTTCTGGACATGGTTTCTTGTCTAGAGCTGGCAAGCAAGACTTTCAGTGTTCAATGTCCAGACTCTCTCTTCAGAGGCCTCGGCTGTGCTAAATTTTCAACATGCATAGTTTAAGTCAAGGGGGATGCACCTCCATCCTAGCCTGGCCTCACAGCCCTGGCTGTTTGGTCTATAACCTTCATTCCCCATCCTCTGAGAGGCTACAGGTGAGCTCCCCTGTGACCTCTCTAGCCTTCTGCCCTCCTGAGGCTCAAGTCACTCAAGGATTCTCTATTTAAGGTTGAAAGGACGCAGGAGTTGTGAGAGAGAAAATGAATAACAGAGCTTCATTTCATTGCTTTAAACGGCAATCAGTGTTGTAAGTATCGTCTCCCAAACACTTTTGGGAGTACCTTAGGTCTTCACCTCATCATCTGGGTCTTCCAAGTGCTTCTCTACCCACCCAACCACAATGATTCTTTTAAAACAGGAATCTAGTCCAGATACCACCCTGCTCAGAGATTCCCCTCTACTCTATGGGACACACTACATTGCTCGTGTTCCTGCAAATGGTGTCCCTAACTCATTTAAGCCTAGTCAGAAAAGCAAAGGTAGAAGGAATAAACAGGCACATCCAGGAATTGAGAGAACAGTGGAATTGACATGAAATAGATTTTGTTGCCATGAATGAGAATGACACAGCATATTGAAGAGGGCTGTCAACACAGTGAGGGGTGTGGGAAGCAAAGGGCCAGCTATAGGAGAAAGCCACACTAATGACCACAGAAGCTATCTGCCCATGGGCCATCAGTGTTTCTGATTCTGGCATCTGATGGATGGAGACAGAAACATTCTTTTTCCTGACCACACCACTGAATATGCACAATCACTCTCCAAGAAGGTTGAGCCAAGAGCCAGGCAGCCCACTGTGGGCCATACAGGAGAGTCCCCATCTCCCATCTACACAAACAATTAGTTCTCACTTGTTTTTCTCTCTGTCAATGCTTATAAGTGAAAAGGGCCTCATTTCTCAAGTGTTTTATTTATTTGATTAACAGTAACCCTGGACATTTTTTTCCATAAGTTTATTGTCCATTTGGATTTCTTTTGTGAATTTTTTCTTGCCAGTTTTTAGTTAGCCTCTTTATTTTTTTATGGATTTGCTGGTCAGACATGTTTCAAATATTTTCTCCAGTTTTTATGCACCTTATGTATTTTTAGCATCTTTTACCATTCCTAAGTTTTGTGTTGTTATTGTATTATTTTAGTTTTGTTTTGCTATGATTTAAACATCCCTCCAAAACTCATAAGGAAACGTAATTACATTTTTTAGTAACAATATGAAGAGGTGGGACCTTAAGGAGGTAATTAGATTATGAGTCTACACATCCAGGCACCCACAGCCTGCCACACCCTTTCATGACTGGCTCTGGTGTTCTGTGCTGGGGGAAGATGAGAGGGAAGACAAGGGCTTTCCCAGGACCCCTCAGATCACCCTCAGTGTCCTGCACTCTGGAGAACGCAGAGCATTGGCTGCGTGTTGGTGGACACTCTTCAAGTCTGGGCACCTGAGCAATGCCAGCTCACTCTCGTGAGCTTTGAGTGGGGACACTGTGTTTTGGAGCATGTCACCCACAGAATCCAGTAATCTGGCCACTGCCAGAGGTTCACTTAACTGATTGTAGAAGTGAGTCAGTTGTTGTGGAAGTTGCCTTCTGATAAAAAGCTTGAAATTCAGCTCCCATGTTCTCTCTGTCCCTCATGCTTCCTTGCCCTTCCACATTCTGCCATGGGATGACAGAGTAAGAAGGCCCTCACCAGAATCCAAGCAAAGGCCAGCACCAAGGTCTTGGACTTCCCAGTCTCCAGAACCATAAGACACATAAATTATTTTTCTTTATAAATTACCTAGTCTGTGATATTTTGTTATAGCAACAGAAAATGAACTAAAACAAGTTTTTTAAAAGTTGTGTGCAGTTATATATGAATAATTTTAGCCTTGATGTTCTGCTAGAAATGGTTCTTCTCAATGGTTTTTTGTTTTGTTTTGTTTGCTTCCTTCCAATTTGTTTTTCTGTTTTGAGACAGAGTCTCACTCTGTCACCCAGGCTGGAGTGCACTGATACAATCTTGGCTCACTGTAACCTCTGCTTCCTGGCTTCAAACGATTCTTCTGTCTCGGCCTCTAGAGTTGCTGGGATTATAGGTGCACAATGCCACACCTGGCTAATTTTTGTATTTTTAGTAGAGACAGGATTTCACCATGTTGGCCATGCTGGTCTCGAACTCCTGACCTTAAGTGATCTGCCTGCCTTGGCCTCCCAAAGTGCTGGGATTACAGGCATGTTAAGAGATTGGTTGGGAAGGAGGGGGCTATTTGTTGCTAATTTAGCCTTTAAATGCAGACATTAATTATTGTTCTTAAAGCAAGAAAGAAATTCAGAAGATCACCGGGGCCAGACTTCCTGTGGGTAAGTATCATTGTTGCCCCTTAGCAGAGAAGGCTCAGAGAAATTAAGTCACCAGAACAAACTCTGTATCTAATGACAGCAAGAACCCCTTAGGATGCAGCACCCTCTGGCAGCACGGAAAGGAGACGCCTTCATGGGTCAGGAGACCAAATGAGACTTCTCAGGGCCTGGGAAACGAGTCTTGAAGGAAGATTCAGAGTCCACCAGGCTGACATAGGGGAGAGGATTTGCTGTCAGATGAGCAGCATCTGCAAAGACCTAAGGCTTAAAACAGCATACACAGCACAGCATGCCAGTGTCAGTGCAGCACAGTGCAGCACAGTGGTCTCATGGAGTCACCCGTGGGCCTGAGAAAACTCAAGTTGCTGGGCTCCACCCAAGAGTTTCTCATTCAGTAGATCTGGGGTGGGGCCCCACGAAGTTGCATTTCTGTTTGTTTTGTTGTTTTGTTCATTTTCTTTTTTTGAGACAGAGTCTCTGTCACCCAAGTTAGAATGCAGTGGCACAAACGCAGCCCATTGCATCCTCTACCTCCTGGGCTCAAGTGATCCTCCTCCCTCAGCCTCCTGAATAACTGGGATGAGAGGCATGTGCCACCACATCCAGCTAGTCTTTTAATTTTTGTAGAGAGGGAGTCTCACCATGTTCCCCAGGCTGGTTTTGATTTCTTGGGCTCAAGTGATCCTTTCACCTCAGCCTCCCAAAGTGGTGGGATTACAGGTGTGAGCCACTATCCCAGGCCAAGAAGCTACATTTATAACAAGGGGCTGTATGGTGCTGCTGCTGCTGACCTAGGAATCACAGGTGCAGTGGTCAAGAGCATGGGGCTGCTCCTTACAAAAAGAACCTGGATCAAGTTCTAACAGTCTTTATAAGCCACGAGAGCTTGAGAAATTTACTTAATGTAATTCTTAATTCTCTAAATGTCAATGTTCTCATCTGTAAAGTACAAGTAATGGTACCAACTACCTTGTATAGTTTATGTGAGCATTAAGTGAGATAATGCATGAAAAGCACTCAGCATGGAGCTGAGCACATAGGGACATTCAAGAAAGTGTTATTTTCTTTGTTATGATCGTAATTCCTGAGTATTGCTGGAGCATGACTTGCAGAGAGGAGTGAGTGGATGAGCCAGGCCAGGAGAGGCCCGGGGTTTGAATTGTATTCCAAAGGTTATACTGAGCCTTAGAAAATCATGCAGTGGCAGTAACACAATTAGATTCATGTTGCAGAGAGATCATTTGGGCAGTGGAGTGAAGGATGAACTGGTGGAGAGAGGTGAGCCAGGCAGCAGCAAAGCCATTAGAAAGGCAGTCGATGGCCCCAGGCTCACCCATAATGGGTGGCAGGAGCAAAGAAGGGCAGATGCAAATGAGGACACCAGCCCCTCCTTTAACCAACACAAGACCTTCACGCATTTCAGCCAGGACTAGAAAACGTCCTTCCATGCTGGGCATTATTGATGCTGCTTGGACATCGAATGGGCAGTCACACTTAACATGGCCAAAGCAGACTCCCAATCCCTCCCTCCCTCCACATGACTGCCCTCCCCACTGTCAGTCTGTCCATTTCAGAAAATAAACGCCAAGATTTCACAAGGTTCTAGGCTAGAAACCTTGGAGTTTTCTCTTTATTTCCCTCCCCCCCTCCTTCCTTTCCTCTCCTCCTTCCTCTCCTCCTCATTTCTTTCTGCCCCACGTTTCTCTTTTTCACAGTCTCTCTCTCTGTCTCTCCCATCCAACCCTTCAGCAAATCCTACAGGTTCAACCTACGTAACAGAATAAGAACTCATCTGTTTCTGATCACCTCCTCTGCTCTCACCTTAAGTCGAGTTCCCATCACCTCTTGCCCAGATCACTCTAGTTTCCTCCTTACTGCATTCTCTATTTCTACTTTTGATCCTCTGATCTTTTCTCCAAATGGCAACCACAATGATTCCTTTAAAACAGGAATCTAGTCAAGACACAGTCCTGCTCACAGGTTCCAACGACTCTCCATCACAGTCTGAAGTCCTCATCACAGCCTCCCAAGGCCCCTCCCGTGAAGTTTCACACCCCTCCCACTTGCTCTGCTGTGCCCCAGTCTTGCTCCTGGTTTTGCCTCCAGCTGTATGCACAAACCTCAGAGTCTTTGCATATGCTGTCCTCTGCCTGCAGGTGTATGTATCACTCAAACCTTCTCTTCCTCCTCTCTTCAGATGTCTCCCCCCCTCCACCAAAACCTTTCCTGACCACCTCATCTAACACAGCACCTTGTCGACTTGCTTCCAGTCTGTTTCCTGGCTTGCGTGAAACTCCATGAGCTCAGAGCTTGGGCTTGCTCTATTCAGGTCTTACCCTCAGCTACTGAACAACACCTTCCATCAGCGGCCATCATCATTAAACATGTCCCCAAAAGACTGTGCACGTGTACAAATAGGGCAAATGGGTGAAACCCCACTCATGGATTCGAGCTTTCTCCTTCCACTCAGGTCCCCAAGAGAAGTGACCCAGCAGTCCATGCTAACAGAGGCATTGCTCAGCCTTCCTTGAGTTTGAAGAAGTCATCAGGTTTTTGTGATGTGTGGTGTGTCTAAGGAACGAGTACCATTTACCAGCACATCAGGTGAGACCTCAGCAAAGCACTACAGCCTGGGAGGGAGTCACATTTCGTCATCTGGAATTTGTGAGAAGGAAAAAAGTATTTGTTGCATCACATAATTTGATTTTTCTCTCCAGCTCTCGTGACTTCAGAGAAATCCTGTTTGGACAATTTCATGACTTGGAGGCAGCCTCGATGTGTCCTTCTCCAGCCAGGTTCTGGTGTCAGGAATAATAAATGGAAGGTCAAGAGAGAAGCCAGTGTTGATTTGACTAAATACTCCATGTGCCTAAGTAAGAGGAGAGCAGGCTGATAAAGTACTCCCCTATCTGCCCAGGGCAAAACCTTTGGCTAAAAGGCAGCCTCGGTGTCCACATTAATAAAGTTCAGGTCTAGAAACTGGCATCACAGAGTATTTGCAGGAAAAGCTCAACCGAAAGCTTTAGAGTCCACGAAGCTTCTTTAAAACACGGTATTGAATTAAAAATGAAAATCAAAAACATGATGTTTTTAAAACTTTAGCTAAAAGGCAAAAGTATTAAAGTTTCTGAAACGAATTGATACTACATCATTTTGCACATATGATTCTAATCTTACCAACTTCAAAGACCCAAGCTATGTCAGATTCAGGAAAAAACAAGAGTTTCATTCTCACTGAAGATTCCCTGCATGAGCCTGGGAACATCCTCATGTAACTAGGGTTGAATTTTTCATCTCATTTCGCAGTCATTGCAGGTGATGGAGAGTAAAATTGGGAAATCCCGTCAGAGCTGCCGTGTGCCTCCACACCATTAGGGACTTGCAACCGCACTCTTCTTAAGGCAGGTAGAATATAATTTATACATCTGACAGTCATCAGACGCTGGCAGCTCCGTCTTTTATGAATGATAAAAGGCAATAAAATATGCCGCTTACACAAAAGGTGTGATTGATGTGGTCCTCAGATTTCTAACCCACTCTGCTTCTGGTTTTTCTTATTCGATAGTAAAGACCTGACTAACCTAATAAAAACGTGCTGGCTGGCTTACCTTCCCTATAGCCTACAGAGGGATGACAGGCAATGACTCTCCATAATACAGCATCCCCTCCAGATATTTCCAGTGACTGGATGAGCACAATTACCTTCGATGGCACAGAGTAAGCTTCAATGCTTTGGCTTTGATAAATCAATCATCATTCATGTTTGTAGGCTTAACATGCATGTCTCACTCTCCATCCAAGTTGACTTTGTTAATTTCCCATGGCTGCTGTAACAAATTAGCACAAAGTCAGGGCTTAAAACAATATAAATGTGTCCATTGTGTTACAATTCTGGAGGCTGCAGTCCTGCACGGGTCTCGCTGGGCTGAAACCAAGGTGTCAGCAGTGCCAGGTTCCTTTCTGGAGCCTCTAGAGGAAAACATGCTTTCTTCTTGTTTTCAGCTCCTGGGGACCCCTGCACTCCACGGCACATGGCCCTCTTGGATCTTTAAAGCCAGCGAGGTTGGGCTGAGTCCTTCTCACAGCACATCACCCTGAGCTGCTTCCACTGTGTTCTCCAACTCTGACTCCTCTCCTGCCCTCTCTTCCACTTTTAGGGGTCCTTGTGATTACATTAGGACTGCCCAGGTAATGCAGAATCATCTTCCAATTTTAACGTCAGATGATTAGCAATCTTAGTTCCATCTGCAACTTTACTTCCCTTTTGCCATGTAAGGTAACAGGTCAGCGCTTAAGACATCTTTTGGGGGACCTTTATTCTGCCTACTACATTAATCAAATTAAGTACAAAGGCACCCTATTCCCAGCAGACACACACACACACACACACACACACACGTCACATCCAAGCTCCGGGACGAATTGGACAGTCAGACATGGTCAGCACAAGCTCACTGACTGCCACGCCTCAGCCCGCGCCCCCTCCTTCTTGTACCTAAAGCAACATTTAATCACAGCAAATGCCTTTATTGGTATCTGAACCTTTAAAATGTCAAGAAAGAGAGATAAAAATGCTCAAGAATATGCTCAGTACATTCTTGAAGGGATAACACAGATGACGTCATAAAATTATAATTAACTGTAAAACAAAATTTCCAATGACAAAATTTCTTTGCAGACACCCAATAACTTTATAGGTAAGATAAAATGACTTTAAATCTATTACTCTTCATTTAATCTCTGAACAGGCATTTCCTGTAGCACCTTCAATATGCCAGGCACGTTGCTAGGGACGTAACAATACGCAGGACAGAGCAGGTGACTGCCAGTTTGGAGTTTACGTTAGAGAGGAAAGGATCGGCTGATCACTCTTTTCCATCCCTATAACAAAATCCATCTAATGTTTTAGAGGCACCAGGTAATGGAGCTCAATTATGCATATTGGCATCATTTTTATTTGACTACCTAATTATAGTTTCTTCCCTTACACGATTATGTTCAAGGCTGAGATCTGGCTTGAGCTCAGCCACCGATTAGCTATCTGCTGAGCAAGGAAAAACCATGACGCTTGTCTCGGACTCTACTTCTCATTGGTAACAAGAAAGAATTACAGCAGTGACTTCAAAGATCTCTCTCAACTTGTTCGTTCATGCTCCAACCTACGTTACAACAGCAAAAAGAGACATTCAGTAGGGGAAAATACCAAAATTCTATTAGATGCTCAATATCCAGACATATTAGTGAAATATTACTATTGCAGGGTGGGTTGACCAGTAGTTCCCAGCCAGGGCCACTCACAGGACACAGTATCTTCTGCTGGTCAGAATGTTTCAAAGAGAAAGAATGCCAGGAAAGGACCAGCCTGTGCAGAATTCTTTGGAGCAGGGCTGGTGGCTTACACCTGTAATCTCAGCACTTTGGGAGGCTGAGATAGGCAGATCACTTGAGGTCAGGAGTTTGAGACCAGCCTGGCCAACGTGGTGAAACCCCGTCTCTATTAAAAATACAAAAATTAGCCAGGCGTGGTGGTGAGTGTCTGTAATCCCAGCTCTCAGGAGGCTGAGGCAGAAGAATCGCTTGAACCCAGGAGGTGGAGGCTGCAGTGAGCCGAGATTGCACCACTGCACTCCAGCCTATACCACAGAGAGAGACTCCATCTTAGAAAAAAAAAAAAAAAAAAGAAAGAAAGAATTCCTCAGAGCAGTAAGGGTGATGCTGCCTTTGCTGGGGCCACCAGTTGCTGGGCTGACTCTGTCCTGGGCTTCTCCCTTTTGTGGCTCCAATGACCCAGGCTGATGCATGCAGACTGACGTGTTTCTTCCTCCTAGCCCCAGATCTCTGGCATTCATAGTACTGCTGGAGTGGGGCCACTTGACCCTCTTGGGGGCCTTGTGGACAGGATCCAAGATGACTCACACCAGTTGTCTCTTCTGTGTGGGCTGCATCAGGTCCCCAGGAAGCATTTGCATGCTTGTTTTAAAATGTAGGCTTTATTAGTATTCAGGTATGGTGAGGCAAACAGACCAGAAGACGGCTGCCGTTGAAAAGTTTGTTACTCACAGTTGCCAAGAAGAGGAGGCCACCATCCTATGCAGGGCCACACGGGGAAGCACTGAGGTGGCCAGGAGGCAGGAGTGAGGGAGACTGTAGCAAGAGTCTTTACTGTGGTTTTTGTGGGGAGAAATGGGTAAAACAGGGTGGGCAGGGCTAGAGCGGCGAGTTAGAATAAGGTCAGCAGGCTCTGGGGTGTAGGACCTGTCCCTCGCCGTCTGGTGCCTGGCCTTGGAGTGATTAGGACTGGGGAATGCTGGCCTGGAGTGGGAGAGATTGATAAAGAAGACGACTGGGGGATACAGGCTTTGGATGGGCTGGTTTGCATACGGCAGGCAGGCTTGCGGGAGGCAGGAGGAGTTACTCTCTCTAGGAATCAGCTAGCTTGAATGCGATGGCCTCTCCCAGATCAACATGCCAAAGCATCGTAAAATACAGAAGCTAAAAAACATGATTAATACGGGGCTCCTCATCCTGACCACACTCGGGAGTGCCAGTCGGTCCCAGCCCGCGGCTCTCTGGCAGCCACAGGTTCCCCGGAGGTCTCTCACACCCACAGGTGCAGGCGTCAGCCTCTCCAGCTGCGGACACACATTTCACCCTGCAGGGTAGCATCGTGAGCACATCCTGTCACTCTGCTTGAGTGGTCCCTTCCCGGCTTAAGGGAGGAGGACAGTGGGGTGGGTCAGGGGTGGGGGACAATCAGCCTTTATCTTCAAAGAAATCTCTTCACATCTTTCTTTCCATTTTCTGTTTGAGTGCTTAGGAGTTGTGAAACTTCTTTTAGAAGGCTTCCTTTTGTAAATTCCACCAATGAAGAGTTGCCCCCCTTGGTTGATGTGGTTTGGATGATTGTCTCCTCCAAAGCTCATATTGAGACATGATCCCTGGGGTTGGAAGTGGGGCCTGGTGGAAGGTGTTTGGATCACAGGAGCAGACCCCTTATAAATGAGTTTGGTCATCTCCTAGGTGATGAGTGAACGCTTGCTCTGAGTTCACACGAGATCTGTGTAAAAGGGTGTATCCCCCAACACACACACATTCTCCCTCCACCGCACTCTCTCTTGCTCCTGCTTTCACTAGGTGACACCAAGCTCCCATTTCGCCTTCTGCTGTGAGTAAAAGTCCTCATAGCTAAGCTACGTCAGCACTATCCTTGTACAGCCTGCAGAACCATGAGCCAAT
The DNA here is from genome assembly GCF_008728515.1 of Papio anubis. Taxonomy (NCBI): domain Eukaryota; kingdom Metazoa; phylum Chordata; class Mammalia; order Primates; family Cercopithecidae; genus Papio; species Papio anubis. The sequence goes on from NC_044985.1 coordinate 118,703,437, forward strand.
GAAACCTCTTCTTTATAAATTACTTTGTCTCAGGTATTTCTTTATAGCAAATGTAAGAACGGCCTAATCCATAGGTTGTTTAGTAAATGACATCTATCAAATTGGAACCCTTGTGAAATTTCCATTTTAACGCCCGTTTCATTGTAGTTACTGTAGATCTAGAGGGTCATGAGCTTAGGAGCCAGGTGCTGCAGCAGCACTGTGGATGGCCGCCCCAAATCCACTCCCCACACCACGCTTGATGGCAGAGTCCCATGTCATTCAGGGAGCTTCCTCCAGACTACTGTAAGCCCAGGAAAGAGACATTTCCCCACACAGGAGGGTTGAAGAGCACCCCCAATCATCCCGTCATCCCACCGGTTTTTGGATTAAGCATCACCTCCAGATTCAGGTCTGGCTGGTGAGACAGGGAGAGATATCTGCCAGGGGCTCTGGGAAAGATCTTCCTCGCTCTTAAAAAGGAGACAACCAGGATAAACAAAATGTGGTACAGCCATGCAACGAAATAGCATCTTCCATAAAATGGAATGGTACGTGCTATACCATGGGTGAACTCAGAGACACGATGCTGGGTGAAAGAAGGCAGACATGAAAGCCACGTGCTGCATGATTCCATTTCTATGCGATGTCCAGAAATGGCATATCTAGAGAGACAGAAGGCAAACTCATGGTTTCTGGGGACTTGGAGCTGGGAGAATGGGAGAGACTGCTTAATGAGTATAGATGTCCTCCTGGGGTCATGAAAATATCCTGGAACTAGAAAGTAGAGATGGTTGCCCAATGTTGTAAATGTGTTACCTGCTATTGACTAGTATCTTTAAAATGGTTAAAATCGGGGATTTTGTATCATGTGTGTTATATCACAATGGTGAGTGACAGAGAGAGTACCAGGAAGGAGCAGGTACTGCTGCTGTTTCTGCTGCTCTGCAGGACGATAGGAGAAGGTCATGCCAGGGCAGCCATTGCGGCTGTTCTATGATCCTAGGGGACAGGCCTGAGCTCCAAGCCAGCAGCCGAGGGAGGCAGAGCTCCGAGGCAGGGAGAGGCAGGAACTTGATGTCTATCCTGAGCCTGCAGCCACTCAATTCTGGAACATCCTCCCTCTGGGATTTCTGTTATGGAAGTTTTGAAATGTTTCGTGCAGAGGCAGAACTCCTTGGAGTAATGATTACCTCCTTTCAGACCACTCTACAAGTTCCTTTTCAACCAACTGCTGATCTTAGAAAACACGGTTTGCCAAGAAAAAATTCCACTGAATCCCCAAAGGGCAAGATCCATCTTTCCTGTCCCCTTGAGAAAACCTCTACCCAAACAGCAGAACCGAAGAGCAAATTTGATTCCTCCTCCGTTGCAGATATGATTACAGTAATTTTGTTATGGATGAATGGCGGGAGCACAGGATGTAGGAGCACAAAGCCCTCGGTGTATTTGGTTTGGGGGTTGGTTTCTTTTTCCCTGCAGTCTCCAGACAGTATTTTTTTTTTTTTTTTTTTTTTGAGTTGCTTCAAGGGTATAATACATCCTGCAGAAATCATGGAGTGAATGGTCCCCTTATGGCCCGAAAGAGTTCAGTGCGGTTGATTTGCTCCCAAGGTGAGGCACAGACCCGAGGAGGATTCACTCCAGGGTTTCTCAGCGTCCAGGGGCTGCGGCTCTGCTGCCTGCATCTTGCTTCCACCTCTTCAATCGTCCTGGTATTCACTCATCCCAAATAACATCAGTTTCATACATTTAAATTTGGAAATCAAAGTTAAGCCTATGACGTAGGGTCAGAATTTTTTTTACAAGAGGAAGGAAAAAGATCTGGTCCCACAGGAATTCACAGGAAATGGCTCTGGGTGAGTGCTGAATCCCAGTCAGTGGGAAAAAAAGTGATGCCCAGCTGGGAGGAAACGCTGAGAGCAAAACGGGGTCCCACCCCGGCCCCCGAGTCCACCCACGACAGGTTGGGGACAGACTCCTTCACCCAGACAACGCCAAGAGACCAGAGGCCCCATGAAACACACATTTTTACCAGGTGCTAGATTTCTGGCTGTTTTCTTTTGTTCTTTATATTTTTTTCTGGATCAGCCAATATTCCTCACAAGAAATATGCCTTATTTTCCAAATAAGGACATACTTACTATTTGACCTTTTAAAGTTCACACCATCTACAAGGCAATATGAAAATAAGTTTCTAAGGGTATTTGGGTAACAAGGGCAAGTTCTTTTACATCTTCTCATGTATTTTTACCTTTTTTTTTTTAGCAGGTTTTAAAATGTCCAGTCTATATTGTGGGTATGTTTCTCTGGCGTGCGTTCACAGCAGTGATGTTAGTCTTAAGATAGGAACTGGTTCATCTTAGAGGCTCCGACAGTAGCTCACTGCCTAAAGCCTCTATTGAAATGGTTGGAAACATTCACTTTCTCTAAACTGACAGTTTTCAGCCCATTGAATAAAATCCAAGGAAACTCATGATTTCGATTTTGATGTTGAAATAACACCATAAACCTATTGGGTGGAGAAGGGAGAATATGTCCTTTAATTTGCATCCGAGTACCTGAAATTCAAGGTATTTCCTTTGATAAATAACGTCACAGCAATTCTGGGTGGGCAAAGATTCCACAGATCCCTTTTCAGCCACAAAGTGGAAGAGCAGAGCCACAGGATGATTTTGTACCTGGAAAAGTGCGTGTTAGCATTTGCTTTGCCAGAGAATCCCTTCTAAAATTTACTGTAAATAAAAACGTCAGCCACACCTTGCAGTGAAAACTCCCCCCAAGCTTTGCCTCCACTCCTCACTGTAGGAAAGAAAAAGTCCCTTTCTGTCTGCCAAGCATTTTAAGTTTCCTTTAAAATGTATAGACTTTCTTTGATATCCAAAGACACCCATTTATTCCACATGAAGAAAGCACTTTTCATACAGAAAAAAAACTAACCAAAGGATGAGGGTGATGACAAAGGTTAAATCTAAGATGGGCAGTAAGAGTGGGCTTCCTCTGTCATCTCCTCCCAGGATAGTGGCAGCAGGGAACCATGGGATCCCAGGTACCCACCTAGAATAACCTTAATTAACTCTGTGTGTGTGTGTGTGTGTGTGTGTGTGTGTGTGTGTGTGTGTGTGTAAAAGCTTTTTAAAATGTTGATTTCAAACCTAAAACTCTCGCTGCCCCACCTTCCACCATGAACTCTCCCCACGTGCTGTGTCTTCATGGACTCTGTTTCTGAAGGAGAAGGAGATGCTGTTCCCACCTCAGGCATGGCCAAGTGGTCTGTCTGCTGGGAGCTTTCTCACCTGTCTCAGCCATACTGTTGGGTGGGAACTGTGAAGTCCGTTACCCTTGGTAGTGGGTTGAATGTTGTCCCCCAAAAAGATCTGTCCAGGTCCTAGTTCCCAGAATCTGTGAACGTGACCTTATTTGGAAAAAGTGTCTGCAGATGTCATGAAGGATCCCAAGATGAGCTCAACCTGAATTTAGGGTGGGTCCTAAATCCAGTGACTGGTGTCCTTATCAGAAAAAGGACAGGGAGATTTGAGACACAGAGACAGAGGAGAAACACGAGGGAGAAGGGAATGTGAAGACAGAGGCAGGGATTGGAGTGACGCGTCTACAAGCCGAGCACTGGCTGCAGCCATCAGAAGCCAGGAGAGGCCTGGAACAGACTCTCCCTTGGGTCCTTCAGAAGGAACCAGCCCTGCATGAGCCTTGATTTGGGATTTGTGGCCTCCAGAACCGTGAGATAATAAATTTCTGTTGTTTTAAGCCATCATGTTTGTGATACAGTGACAGACCACATATACCATGGTGGTCCTATAAGATTATAATAGCAGGTTTTTGCTGTACCTTTTCCATGTTTAGATACACAGACACTTCCCATCATGTTACAGTTGCCTGTAGTACCCAGTACAGTCACATGCTGTACGGGTTTGTAGGCTAGGAGCAATAGGCTATGCCACATAGCCTAGGTGTGTAGTAGGCTATGCCATCTAGATATTCTATGATGTTCCCACAACAATGAAATCGTTTAACATTCATCACATTTCTCAAACCATGCCCCTGTTGTTAAGCAATGCATGGCTGTAACTGGTTATGGCAGCTCTAGGAAATTAACACACGCTCCTGATCTAGGACCTGGTGGTTCAGCCCAAATCCCCAAACTCTGGGTTATTCCACTTTCTTTTAGCTGCCAACTCTACCTACAACCCACCTCCTAACCCTGGCCCCCAACTGTCCACACCTCTTCTGTTTGGCTCCTCCCACCAGCAGTTCTTGGCCCTGGCTGCACATCAGAGAGTTTTAAAACAATACTGAGGCCAGGATTTCACCAAAGACCAACTAAAAAAGGCCATCTGGGGGCAGCAGCTGAGTCGTGAGCATGATGGTAATTGTACAGTGGAAGTAAAAGACCCTGCACCAACCCCAGAGTCTCCCTGACATTCACCCTCCCCCCTTCCCACATGCTGCCCACAGAGGTCTCTTCCATGGCCACACTGATGACAGCTCTCTGCACCCATGGGCCTCAAATTCAAGGTTGCATAACAATTTCCTGGGTCATTTGTAAACGTGCAAATTCCTTAGGCCCTACCTACAAAGACCCTGATTCTATAAATCTGGTAGGCCAGAATACGAGTTTTAACAATCTTAAAATGTGCTGCACAGTAGAATCACCTGGGGAACTTAAAGAAAGACAAACACATAAAACCAGCATCTGGGCCAGGTGTGGTGGCTCACACCTGTAATCCCAGCACTTTGGAAGGCCAAAGCGGATGGATCACCTGAGGTCAGGAGTTCAAGACCAGCCTGGCCAACATGGTGAAACCCAGTCCCTACTAAGAAAACAAAAATTAGCTGGGTGTGGTGGCTCATGCCTGTAATCCAAGCCACTCAGGAGGCTGAGGCAAAAGAATCACTTGAACCCAGGAGGCGGAGGTGCAGTGAGCCACGATTGCACCATTGCATTCTAGCCTGGACGACAGAGTGAGACTCCATCTCAAAAAACAAAAACAAAACAAACCAAAAAACAAAACAACAACAACAAAACAATGTCTGAACCACACCCCAGATCAACTGAATCAAAAACTTTGAGGGGAAGCACTCAGGCATCAGAAATTTTTAGATGTTCAAGCTGATTCCAGTGTACAACCAGGCTTGAGATCCATTGTTTCAAGAAATGCTTACTGTGTGCCAGCTACAACGGTGAGTGAAATAGATGCTTCATGCCCTTCTTGAGTATATAGTCTGGTAGGGCAGCCAGATATTTTAATTATTTAAATATATAAATAAATAGACAATTCTAAAGTGTGAAGAGTGCTGTAGTGGAAAGAACGAGGTACTAGGACTGATGTGGGTCGGGGACATCCACATGAGCAGGAAGGAGCTGCAGGGAACAAGCCGAGTTATCTCAAGACCAGCCACAAGCCTTCCCCAGCCATGCCAAAGCACGTCCCTCCACATGCCTCCCAAAACCCAACTCTACGCCCAATGGTACAATTCCTGCCCATGCTACGCATCTGAGCTTCACAAAAAGGAATGGATTCCAGGAGCTGTGAGCTGGAGAAAATATTGCTTTAAAGATTGTATTTCAATGCTAGTAATTTTTTTTCCAATCTGGGAAGTTTCCTACCCTACTTAAAACTTGTTCTTTTCAGCATTGTATACCCTGAATCTAAACATAAGGCCTGGCTCACTGTGAGTTCTCCAGAAATGCAGTTCAGCTGGAATTCCACATCTTTCCGGTTCCTAGCAAATCAGACCTAAAAGAGCAATGGAAAGCGGCACCCTGGAAAGGTTGTTGATGCTAATCTGTGTGCTCTTATGCACATGAAGGTCACGCAGGTGCCTTCAACACAGCATATCCCAAACCAAACTATCATAGTTTAATCAACTCTCCGCACACCTGTCCTTCCCAACTCAAATCACTTCCCCAAATAGGCCTCTCTCATTCAGTTGCCATTGATTTAACCCTTCCAAAGCTTTCACTTGCTTCCTCTCCTCCACACTTACTATGAGGCTGCCTGTCCCCTCCAGGAAGTCACGTCTCTCCTGTCCCTCCCTGACCATGCAGTGTCCCTGAAACCCTTCGGTGGATCCCCATCACCCATAACACAAATCCAAACGACTTTCACGTGACACACAGAACCCTCCATAATGCAGCCACTGGCTATCTTTTTAACTTTATTTCTTGCCACCTTGGGTAACCATCTACCCCAGTTGGCTTAGGACTAAGGAGATGGCCAGGATGTGAGACTTTCAGTGCTAAAATCAAGAAAGTCTGAGGCAAACTGACACAAGTTGCTTTTGACTCCAGCACAGCTCCCTATACACCCTCAGCTATTTCGCCACCCACAGGGTTGTTTTGTGCTGTCCATTCTGCTCAGATCCTTTCTGTCATCCAACCTTTTACTGGGCTAATTCTCACTTATGCTTCTAGACTGGGTTCAGGAGGTGCCTGAGGCTGGAAACCTCTCTTGCCTTCATGCTGGCAGACCCATAGGTGAGCTCAGGGCCTCTCCTCTGTCCCCATGGAGCACTCGGGATATGACTATCACAGCCGGGACGCTGCATTGAACATTTCTCCTTGTGTGTCTGCCTCTCACACAGGATGTAAGCTCTCAAGGCCAGGACCTGTGTCTTACTCCTCTTGTATCCGCAGTGTTCAGCCCAACACCTGGCACGTAGCAGGAGGTCAATCAATGGTTGGTGGAATCAGTTATTCAGGAACCCCAAGCATAATCCTTTGTGGAAAAAAAATGTCACTGCTAATTTAGGAAAAATCCCAATCCTAATCAGTCCTTTAGCCATTTTGAATATAGGTACCTTCCAGTTTAGCTTTTCAGATGCAGTTTCCATGAAGAAACTGACCCAGAATTAACCAATAGCCCTGGAATAACTTCTGTGTCATCACACTTCAATGATTAATTTTGGAAATGTGTTACCAGATACTTAATTTACTGCAAATTTGTTTTGGAAATGAGATAATTAACAAAATATGCTTTAAATTTGACCATAATAACACGTTCTTGTCATTCTATGGGATTACTATAAGCTTAAATGACATAATAAATGTAAAGGTGCTTCAAAACATTTAAGCACTGATATGAACGTAATACATTACTATGAAGGTCGTTTTTATCCTCGTGATTAATGTGGTATGGTCTCCTGATACATCCCACAGAAAACTGAGAATCTGAGGAAGTATAAAACTGATATAGTTTTGCCATTTATTAGCATGTGACTCAGGCAAGTAATGTCACTGTTCTGAGGCTCCATGTCTATCAAAAACAAATGAGGACCATAATATCTACCACATAGGGCCAATATCAATGAGCTAATGTATGAAGAAAGCCTGGAGATCCAAAGGAAAATGGTGTTGGTGATGGTGATGGTGTTGGGGCAGAGATGGTGTTAATGATTGCGATGGTGATGGTGATGGTAATGACGATGGTGTTGACGATCGTGATGGTGGTGATGGTGTTGGTCATGAGGATGGTGTTGGAATGGGGATGGTGTTGGTGGTGGTGATGGTGATCAAGTTGGAATAAGTGATGGGGTTAGAAGAGTGATGGTGTTGAGATGGAAACAGCATTGGTGATGGTGTTGATGATGGTGATGGTAGTGATGGTGATGATAGTGTGGGAATGGGGATGGCTATGGTGATGATGATAGTGTTGGTGATGGGGATGGTGTTGGAGATGATGATGGTGATAAGATGGGGATAGAGATGGTGATAATGATGGTGCTGGGATGGGAATGGTGATGGTGATGAGGGCTGTTGAGTAATGGGAATGGTGTCGGGTATTATGACAGTGGTGATAACGATGGTGATGGTGATGGTGATGGTGCTGGTGATGATGTTGTTCATGGTGATGGTGTCGGGGTGGTGTGTTTGAAAGCTAACAGAGTGGAGTGCCATAACTTGGCTTAGTGCCTTGCTCATAAGGAAAGCATTCAGCAAATTTCTTTTGACTGAATGAGTGGAAGAAGGCCTTTTACTCTACTACACTTTATCTTAATATTAAATTCAGCAGTCAATGGTATCAGAACCCAAACTGTATTTACATACATGTGAAGGAGAGACTGGCTTTCCGGGGCCTGACATTTTTGCTTGATACTGATTAACTTACATATTTCAACTGAAATCTGGTTTCAAATATTTGAGATTTTTAATGTTTTGCCTTCTCTTTTTTCCTTTGCCCACGTATGATCTCACTTTGCTTTGTAATCCCTGTTGTGCAATGCAGAGGACTTTCCAGCTGTGGCTTAGGGCTGATGCTCTAGTCCCTCCATGACCGACAGCACTTGAATGTAAGACAGAGCTGATCATGAAGAATACTCTCCTTTCCCATAAGCACCACTTTGCAGCAATGACTAGAAGAAAGGTCCAAGCTCAGATCTAAAATTAGAATTAGTCATGTTTCATCAAATCTAGACTTTGGCAAAGAAACCATTTCTGCCTCATAGTTAAACTCTGAGAGTAAACAAAGAAGTCACCAAAGACATGTGGCTCCTTCTCGACCAGACCATAGGGGTCACTGCCCAGGTCTCTGAGTCAGAGGTAGTAACCATCCCTCCGCCAGCTGGTTCTTCCCAACCAAACACCCACACTGCAACTTGATGATTAGCCATTATTCTTTCTTTCCTCCTCCTCTAACCAGCTCTCCGTAGCAATGTCCAGGCTCATTCCACAGATGCTTGTGTGAGAACAGATCTATATTAAATCCAGATGAGAAAAATGCCTGAAAAGGAGGAAATGATTTAGTTTAACAACTGAGGACTTAAGTGCATGCAGATTGACATTAGTTTGTGCCTAGAAATTGTGACACATCTGCAATCCCACGGAGGAACCGTGCTAAAGGAGCCCGCGCGGCAGGAGCACTGGCCTGAAAAACAGTCTCATAACATGGAATCTGCTCCCAGATACAGAATAAGTTACACGTTTTTTTAAGAATGCGATCTCATTGCACACATAGAATCATGTGTGTTATCAACTGACTTCCTCAAAAATGCTTGTTATTGGCATAATTTAAATTAAGACCATCAAACAGAGCTCCAGAAAGAGCACAGTGTTACAACTGAGGAGAAGAGACAATATACACTCAGACTTTTTTGGTTTTTTTTTTTTTTTGAAACAAGTCTCACTCTGTCACCTGGGCTTTGGGTGCCTTGATCTCCGGCTCCTGCCTTCCACTCCTGAATTCCAAGCATTCCGGCCTCGGCCTCCCAAGCAGCTGGGATTACCCAGGCGTGTGCCCACCACCACCCCTGTTCAATTTTTGTATTTTTAGTGGGGCGGGGTTTCCGCCATGTTGACCAGGCTGGTCTCCAGAGCTCCCTGGGGTCTCCAGAGTGATCCACTCCTCCTTGGCCTCCCAAGGTGCTGGGGTGCAGGGTATCGCAGCGATTTCATGTCACGGAAGCCAAGAATTCTTCCCTTAAGACCAAGAATGTGTAACAAAAGAGTTACGTAATGAGAAGCACATCCTCGACTTCAGAAGTGATTTTAGTTTTGATTTTTGGTTACATCTGTCATCTGTTCGTTCATTCACTCATCAATTATTTCTTGATCACTTGCTAAGTGCCAGGTTGCATACTGTTCAACTCACAGTATAATTCTTCTTTAAGCATTTATTACATTATAAAAGAAACTTCCTGCAAAAAAAAAAAACCCTATAATATCTGAAGGTGGATTTCAGAGTTGCTATCTCTAAGTCTTTTTTTTTTTTTTTGAGACAGGGAGTCACCAGCTCTGTGGCCCAGGCTGGAGTGCAGTGGCCGGATCTCCAGCTCACTGCAAGCTCCACCTCCCAGGTTCCGCCATTCTCTGCCTCCAGCCTCTCCCGAGTAGCTGGGACTACATCGCCACCTCGCCGGCTAGTTTTTGTATTTTTAGTAGGGCAAGGGTTTCCACCCCGTGTCGGCTTCCAGGATGGTCTCGATCTCTCTGACCTCAAAATTACAGTCGCCCGTCTCGGCCACTCCCAAAGTACTGCTGGGATTACAGGCTTAGAAGGAGCTGCGCCCACACGACCTCTCTAAGTCTTACTTCAACCCAAAGCTACAGTATAAAGTACAGAAAGATCTATGACCTTCTTCACTTTTCGAGTTAATGACATTAAGTTTGACTATGAGAAAATATTTATGTCCTTTAGTCTAAAAATGTATATCATTTCCTAAAGTGGAGACCATTTTTAGAAGCATTAACGGCCCTGACGTGTTTGGACATTAGCACCACTTTGTTTTGCCTGTCAAAATAAAGATTTTATCCCAGCTATTTTCCTCTTTCCAAACATGACTTTCCAGATGATCTGGGCTGAATTGTGTCTGAGAAGTATAGGTGAAAAACTCACAAATCACTGTGAATCTAAGATCCAAATTTGTCATCTTGATTATGGTAACTTACCCTCTTGAGACTTCGTATGAAAGTGACAATTTCTCAGAGAAAATATCCCCTACCTTAGAAATGAAGGCTATCAGGGTGTCAATCACTGACACATGACTGAAAACAGCAACGCGAAGAGATTTTCAACTCCTGAATTGTCATGTGTCTGCAGCAGATGTGCCAGAACTGGTGCACACGTGCATTGCTGGTGGTCCTGGACATTGGTGCAACCCTCTGGGAAAACCATTCACATTTCACAAGTCACAAAAGTCTTATTTCACTTTGGATCAGTAATCTCAGTCCTGGGAAAAGTTCCTTTGGAAACAGCATCTTTAGTGTTGCAAGCAATATTGTCACAAAGATATGTAATCCAGATACCAGCCAGGGCATTGCTGCTGCTTGAGGAGAGCTCTCCAGTTCCACCACAGCCTTGTGGATTTTAAGGAGACTCATCTTCTCATGGTCACCTCAACCCTCAGGCTCTTGCTTCTACACACATTGACCTCACTGCCATCATGTCCACTATGAAAGGAAACTCAGTGTCTTCATTGACACATGCACCTACACACCTGTGCACATACACCTATGCTCACATGTACACCTTTCCAAGCTCACACACACCTGTGCTCACACACACACCTGTGCTTACACACACACCTGTGCTCACACACACCTGTGATCACACACACCTTTCTAAGCTCACACACACCTGTGCTCACACACACACCTGTGCTCACTCACACACACACCTGTGATCACACACACCTTTCCAAGCTCACACACACACACCTGTGCTCACACACACACCTGTGCACATGCATCTATGCTCACACACATTTTCCAAACTCACACACACCTGTGCTGACATACATAGACACCTGTGCTCACACACACACCTGTGCTCACTCACACACCTATATTCACACACACACCTGTGCTCACTCACACACCTGTATTCACACACACACCTGTGCTCACTCACACACCTATATTCACACACACACCTGTGCTCACTCACACCCCTATATTCACACACACACCTGTGATCACACACACCTTTCCAAGCTCACACAAACCTGTGCTCTCTCACACACACACACACCTGTGCTCACACACACACACCTGTGCACACACATACACACCTGTGCTCACACACACCTTTCCAAGCATTCATGAGTGCCACAGCCATCACAGAAGACTGGCATGGGTGAAAGGAGTCAGGGTGAAGAGGGATCCACATCACAGCAACATGAACAACTCTGCACTGGTCATTGGGCATCTTTGTTTTTTAAAAATATCCTTTGACCACTCACCAGAACATTGAAGAATTTCCACTTAATCCTTTCGTTGTGGGTTTATTTTTTTGTCCTTTCCTATCTTGCTCCCTCAACCCTGTCCACCTCCTCCCACTCTGGAAACACTTCTCACATTACTTCAGGACTCAATACCCTGGCAGCCACATTCTGCCCCTGGCCCTCCTCTCCACCCCCATCCCGGCATGGGGCTCATCGAGGCACAAGGCACTTCCATTGCTGGAACCCGCCTGAAAGCAGCAGTGGTCATAGGGGAGATGTATGCTCCCTTTACGGCGATCCTATGGACCACTGCTTGTAATTGTGAAATATTGCAAACAAGCCAAATAATCAGCAATGCAAATATTTAAAAATGAATTATGCTAGTGGATGCCTAGGGCTGAGGGGAGTAGGACAGCTGGAGGTGATAACTAAAGAGTATGGTTTCTCTCGGAGTGATGAAAATGTTCTGATATTGTGGTGATGGTTGCACAACTCTGTGATTATACTAAAAACCACTGAAGTGCATACTTTAAATGGGTGAATTACATGGCATGTCAATTATACCTCAACAGTTGCAGTGAGCCAGGATCACACCACTACACTCCAGCTCGGGTCCCAGAGGCAGGCCTTGTCTCAAAACAACATTATACCTCAATAAGGCTGTTACCAAAAATACTTATGCTATATTCTCATGATGAAATATTACCCAACAAATAAAGTGTGGAATTGTGATGATCCTGTCTACCTCCCCACTCATGGCAGTCTGTGCTTTGATCTGCGTGTTTGGGTCTTGCCTTTCCTATTTAACACCTGGCTACTACACTTACCCATTCATCTTTTGGACTCAGCTTCTATGATCACTTCTTCTGTTATTGGATCCCACTCTTGGCTTTGGCAATGACTTCTGCACTGAAATGCCTGGTCTTGAAATCTATGAATATTTGGATTTGATTTCTGTTCTGGACCATTTTTTTTCTGACTTGTGCAACCAACTTAAACATCAGCTTTGTATAAGAGCCACGCTGCATCCCACCATCACCTCTAGGAAGTATCCCTGTCCCACCCACAGCCAGGCTAGGGCAAGCCCAGACAGGTGCTCAGGGCACAGCATTTAAGGAAGTGCTCACTCCCAGGCCCTTACAAATATAGGCTCAGCTCTGAGAGTGAATGCTTCCTTAAGAGAGGCTTTCAGGTTGGAAAAATTTAAAGAGGCACTCACTCTCAGGAGCAGATCTTGCATTTGTGAGCGCTTAAGAGTGAGTACCTCCTTAAATGTTGTGCCCAGAGTGCCTCCCTTGACTCACCTGGTCCCTGCCCTGCTGACACCAGGTAACCCAGAGGTGGCGAAATCAGACACTAGACCAGCAGGGTGTGTGTGCTCAATTAATGATTTTTACTTCTTCATCAGCTTTGTCATAATAGTTTTTCCAGCTAACATTTACAAGTAACAATTATGCCCAATAAGTTTCACTTCTCTTTTCAAGACTCCAAATTTAATTCTATTCCACTGAGCAAAATTCATCTGGAGACCAAAGGAACAGAGTATGCTTTAATAGCACAGACATTCCGTTTTCCCTGTAATAAACAGTCAAGAAAGCAGGCAGGATCCTCGGACCATTCCTTAAGAGTCTGCCTCTCCAGCTGGGGTCATTGGAGAAATATTGAAATGCCTTCCTACACCCATGCCATAATCACAAAAGCTGAATTCACATATACCTTATACCGGGAAATAAATTCACTTCCTTTGAGGGAACAGTCTCTGTTCCATTCTGCATGGTACTGGTGTCATTTGCTGTGTGGTAACCACCCCACAAGTTCTTCTTGCCCACCGCACAGATAGAGCTGATTTATCAAGACAGGGGAATTGCAATAGAGAAAGAGTTTAATATACATAGAGGCAGCTAAATGGGAGACCAGAGTTTTATTATTACCCAAATCAGCTTCCCCGAAAATCTGGAGGCTGAATTTTTTAAAGATCGCTTGGCAGGCAGGGCCTAGGGAAAGGGGAATGCTGACTGGTTGGGTCAGAGATGGAATCACAGGGGTCAAAGCTGTCCTCTTGAGTCCATTCCTGGGTGGGGTCCACAAGGCCAGATGAGTTTACTGGTCTGGGTGGTGCCAGCTGGTCCACCGGAATGCAAGGTCTGAAAAATACCTGAAACACCAATCTCAGCTTTCACAATAGTAACGTTATCCACAGGAGCAGCTAGGGAGGTTAGGAATCTTGTGGGTTGTGGCTGTGTAACTCCTGAGCCATAATTTCTAATCTTGTGGCTAATTTATTAGTTTTACAAAGGCAATCTGGTGACGCAAGTAAGGAGGGGACTTGTTTTGGGGAGGGGCTGTTATCATCTTTGTTTCAAAGTTAAACTATAAACTAAATTCCTCCCAAAGTTAATTTGGCCTACGCCCAGGAATGAACAAGGGCAGCTTGGAGGTTAGAGGTAAGATGGAGTCAGTTAGGTCAGATTTCTCTCAGTTATAATTTTTGCAAAGGCAGCTTCAGTCTCATCTAACCCTGGCTTCCAGGATGTCATGTGGCCAGGTCTGACCGGTCATGATTCCTTAAACCCTCTCCAGTGAGTAGGCACATGCGTCAGCAGAACCAACAAGAATCCTGCATGAAAACTGACAAATGCGCACGACAGGGAGCGGGTAGCCTCCCACCCTGCAGGGTTCTCAAGCTAGAAAGACCTCATAAACCGGCAGCTGCCAATGGCCATTCTTGCTGCCATGGCTGGAGAATCAAATCACTGCTGAGAACAGAGCCAAAGGACAGGGGTAGACACAGAGCCCTGAGGATGGTACTTCAGTGCCTGGATTCGGCTATGTCTGAAATCTAGCAACCTAGACTTTTCCATAATGAGCCAATTATGTTTGAGGGGAGGAACATTTGTTTGTTTTGTTGCGCTTGAGGTAGTCTGAATGTATTTTTGTCAGTTGCAATTAAGAGAGTCTAGACTCGGTGAAACCCCGTCTCTACTAAAAATGCAAAAAATTAGCTGGGCGTGGCGGCGGGCGCCTGTAGTCCCAGCTACTTGGGAGGCTGAGGCAGGAGAATGGCGTGAACCCGGGAGGCGAAGCTTGCAGTGAGCCGAGATGGCGCCACTGCACTCTAGCCAGGGCGACTGAGCGAGACTCAGTCTCAAAAAAAAAAAAAAAGAGAGAGAGAGAGAGTCTAGACTAACAAAGCCAAGATCCACTCATTCATTCAGTATTCTTCTCTTTTGTCTTTCTCGCCTGCTTCATTTTCTTTTCTTCCGGCCTCCTGCATTCTCACCTTCATCAACATTCTCTTTTCTTCCCAGAAGTCCTCAGGCCGGGCCTGCCACTGCAGACTATGCCTACGATCACCTAATTTTTTCCCAAAGGGATCGTTTAGAACATCTGGCTTCAGACATGGGGTTCTGAATTCACCTTATTACAATGTGAAAACTAGCCTGTTTATTTCCTCTGGGTGAATAAAATCTCTACTGTCTCACTTTATCAGAGAGAACAGCAGCCCATGACAGTACATGCCTAAGGGTCTTAAGGTTGTAGCCACGCAATGACTGTAAGGATGTAGGTTTTCCTCAACCAGTATACACCCAGGCTAATGGTAAGGACTTGTTTATTAGCTGAAAACCTGCTGGGCAGAGGTATCTGATTCAGTACGAGTGTAAATAGAAACAATGCATATATCTCAAGCTTCGTTTGTAATTTTTCTCTTTCTTTCCTCTCTTTCTTCCTTCCTTCCTTCCTTCATTTCTCTCTCTCTCTCTCTCTCTCTCTGCCTCTGTCTCTGTCTCTCTCTCTCTCTCCCTCTGCCCCGCTTTCTTTCTTTCCACAGAGTCTCATGCCTCCTGCCCAGGCTGGAGTGCAGGGGAGTAATCTAGGCTCACTGCAACCTCTGCCTCCCAGGCTCAAGCAATTCTCAGCCTCCTGAGTAGCTGGAACTACAGGCGTGCACCACCATACCTAGCTAAAATTTTTTGTACTTTTAGTAAAGATGGGGTTTCGCCATGTTGGCCAGGCTGGTCTCGAACTCTTGGCCTTAAGTGATCCACTCTCCTCGGCCTCCCAAAGTGCTGGGATTACAGGCATGAGCCACTGCAGCCGGCCTCTTACAGTTTTTTATATCTTCAAGATTTTTCAGCAGATTAAATATACAGTTGCTTGCTTCACTCGATGCATTGTAAAGATACATAGATACATAGATTACTGGGGAAGTAGAAATAAATACTAAATTCTCACAATGAAAGTTTGAAGAGCCAAATTAGCAAGTCGTCTTATTTAATGACGTCTAGCAAAAGTGGACACACTCAGAGATCAGTGAAAATTCTTTTCTCTTTAGGTAGGTAATAGACTTTCTAAAGAAATACCAAAGTTGTTTAAACACAGCATTTCAGACCACACAGTCTTGGAATTTAAATATTCATCATCAGGTTGGGTGCAGTGATTCACACCTGTAAACCCAGTACTTTGGGAGGCCAAGGTGGGAGGATCACTTGAGGCCAGAAGACTGAGACAGCCTGGGCACCATGGTGAAATCTCATCTCTACAAAAAATACAAAAATTAGTCGGGCATGGTGGCACATGCCTGTAGTCCCAGCTACCCGGGAGACTGAGGTGGGAGGATCACCTGAGCCTGGGAAGTAGAAGCTGCAGTGAGCCCTGATCGTGCCACACTCCATTCTGGGCAACGGGAGAGAGACTCTGTCTCCAAAAATTTTTTTAATTAAAAATAAAAATAATAAAAATTCATCATCAAAGTAGTCATGGAGATAATGAAAGATGGTAAACATCCGAGAGAAGGGAGTGGACACGCCATTCCATGGAAACTCACCACGGTAGATCTCTGGAAACGGCAGTGAGCACAAGGTCAGCTGGGAGGCAAGACTTGGACAAGCAACTTTTCATGTCACCAGTTAGGGAACAATGATGAAGACTGTCCACCTGAAGGAAATGTGAGAGGAGGAGCCAGCAGACGGATGTGTGATTCCACATCAAAGGCAGCACAAGGAAAGTTTGTGAATGACCTGGAACACCTAGCTAAGAAGTGTGGACTTTATTCCTTTTGGAGAATGGGGGGTGGTGCCACTGGAGATTTTGGGTCCTGGTCTGATGCATGAAAAATGATATTTCAGAGAGATAAACCTGGCTGCAGTGTGCACTAGATGACAGGTGGACAGGAAATCTGGGGAATTCATCAGAACTCATCAGAATGGCACAGTGGAGTCACGCAGGTACGCAGCTACGGCGAGGCATCTGAGGCAGGGACCCTTGGGCTCTATGGACATGGCGTGGTTTGTGAAAGAGACAGGAATCCTTCTCAAGGAGGCTTTGTGCTCATGCCCCTGGAGATGGAAAAGGGAACCCAAGAGGGGACAAGATCTGTCTTCCCCAGGCCAACCCCAAGAATCAGAGATCCGGAGCTGCAGACAGAACCCAGAAGGGCTGTGGGGGCCTTTGTGAGGATCTGGGCTGGCTCCAGCTGTCAGCTACATTGCCAGAAAAGCAGTGAAACAGACTTAGGGAAGCGGGTCCTCTTCCCGCTGCACCGCACCAGAAAAATTCTAGGTCACCTGCAGGCTGACATTTGTACAATGGAGATGGGCTTTCCGAAAAAGAACACAAAATTTAATATTTTATATATAAAAATAAATTATTGTTTTGAATAAGAGGAGAAATTACAATAAATTATAATTGTTAAATAAATAACAAACAAATAACACAAACATCATATAACCAAGAATAATAATATTTTAATTAACCAGCTGACACACTTGTATAATGATCTTCTTTTTTCCAGATATTTTTAGCTGTATGCTCTCACTGCCTTTTAATGTCAACAACTTTATAATATTATTTTCTATAAAAAGCAAGAAAGATATTTTTAACCTCAGTTCTAGCATGGTTGAAGGAAATTAGTTTTTTTAATATTGATCATTTAAGAAAGTTTCTTTCTGCTTCACAAAACTTTATTGGTAATATGCAAATTTTTAAGTGTTATTAGGTTTGGGGGAATCTCTGTAAAATGTATTTCATGCATGAGTTGTAAGAAAGATTTGGGGGCATTTCGGGGTTTCTAGTCTATTAACTTATGCTAAATACCTTTTGAATTGATGACACTTGTTAACCAGCTTACCACCAGTGTCTTCATTATAATAATGCACTGTGAGTTCATGTTATCTTCATCGATGTTGCTATTTTGTATCAAATCAGAAAGAAATAGTTCCCATACAGGTATGTCTGGGCAAGGCCATTTCAGGCCAAGGGAAGAGCATAAGGAACATGCTTTATGCTGAGACAGAGTTTGGCAAAAGCAAGGCATTCAGTTTGACAGAATACCGTTTAAGTAAAACAGCAGTGGATGAGTGAACAAGAAACAGTTGGGATCAAGTAAGGAGGTAGGAAGTTGTGCTGAATACTGGCACATGGCTAACAAAGACCATTATCCTTTTAGTTAAGAAATCAAAGACCTATTTCTGGACCTAAACACATGAAAGCCACTGCTAAGGTCATTATCGCTGAAATCAGACTGACCAGATTTCCAGCCCTAACTGCCGCTAATGAGCTTGTGAATCTTGCTAAAAATAATTTGGCTCTACATGAAAGTGACTGCGAACTGCATATATATATCACTACGCACTAAATGAATCCACAACCCGACTTTTCTTTCCTTCTCTTTAGAGGATCTCTAACATTCCCACACTCTCCAACACCACCTGACGTGAGGTGAGTGTGGATATGGGAGGCATCTACATGGAAAGAGTCCATGGTACTAACTGTTGCCATTACCATAGCTTAGTTTAGCAAATTTTCTTTTTCTTTTTTCTTTTTTAATTTTCATTTTATCCAGGCGCGGTGGCTCACGCCTGTAATCTCAGCACTTTGGGAGGCCGAAGCAGGTGGATCACGAGGTCGGAAGTTCAAGACCAGCCTGACCAATGTGGTGAAACCCCGTCTTTACTAAAAATCAAAAATTAGCTGGGCGGGGTGGCAGGGGACTGTAATCCCAGCTACTCGGAGGCTGAGGCAGGAGAATTGCTTGAACCTGGGCGGCAGAGGTTGCAGTGAGCTGAGATCGTGCCACTGCACTCCAGCCTCTGTGACAGAGTGAAACTCTGTCTCGAAAAAAAAAATTTCATTTTATTTTATTTTTTAGAGATAGAGTCTCACTGTCACCCAGGCTGGAGCGCAGTGGCATGATCCTGGCTCACTGCAGTCATGAAATCCTGGCCTCAAGCCCCCCTCCCACCTTGTATTCCCAAGTAGCTGGGGCTACAGGTGTGTGCCACCGTGTCTAGCCAATTTTTTTTTTTAATATTTTGTAGAGCCAAAGTTTCAGTATGTTTCTCAGGCTGGTGTTGAATTCCTGGCCTCAAATGATCCTCCCATCTCAGCCTCCCAAAGCACTAGGATTACAAGCATAAGCCACCACACCCAGTCTAGTTTAGCAAATTTTCAAATTTGTATGACCATATGAATGCAAAGCTAGGGCCCCTCCGGGACCTTCGGAGGGGGTCCAGGCAAGCAAAGCTCAGTTTCAATAGTATCACTGCGAAGCCGCCTCAGGTCCCACGGCTTTACCTGCCAAACATGAAGGAAGGCCAGCCGCTGAGAGTCATGAGGTAGGTGGAACAAATTCACACGAAATATATGTGATTCACTCACTGGAAACCACCTGAATCCCAGAAGGGGCTTGTGCCCGGGCTGTAGTCCTGGGTAATGCAGGCGTAGGCAACAAGACAGTGACAGGTCAGTTACTACCGTGGATGTGAAACTCGTAGAAATTCAAGACAAAATCACAGTAATCCCAGTGATGACAGATGAGAGTCTGGTGCATCATTTTCACAAAGAAATACCTGAAAGACACAGTGCAAAGAAAAATATTGACAAGACCTTATGACTAGGTAGAGAGCAAGAAGAGAGGAGTGTTTCCTACCTGGGAACGTGGAGAGGATGATGGCTTCACTACCAACAGCTTGAGGCTCCTAGCATTAACAGCTCAGTTTTCTCCCTTCATGCTCAGTATCACCATTGCCAGTACTTTAGGAGAGAAGTGGGGAGTGGAGTTATTTCTGCCCAAAGCCCACAAGGTGAGGAGAGTGCCACAGTACTGGCTAAAACAAGAAAACTCAGAAGAAACCAAGTGTGAGAACGGATGTAGCTGCCGCAGAGACGGAAGCAAGAGAGCTCTGGGTGGAGTCAGCAGAGAGCTCACCAGGAAATCAGGACTGATGCCTGGACAGCCAGGAATGTGACACAAGCCACTCACGAAGGCCTCGGATAAAGTGGAGCTCCCCAGGTACTATTCCTTGTACAGTATCTGTCAGATTTTATTAAGTTCCAAGTAACAGAAACCAAGAGTGCTCAAGTTGGCTTGAAGAATTGATGTAATTCTTGCTCTAAGAAAAATGCAGTTCAGGTTCCTGTTCTGCTTCTCAGCCATCTGCTTCTCCTCTTCTCCACATTCTGGCTTCATCCTCAGGCCAGCTTCCCTTGGGATAGAAGATGACTGCCCTCACAAGATAAAATGGTTACCCTCATGAATCAGCTGCCAGCGACAACCAAGGCCCCGACTTCTCCATTCATATTCAAAGGAAGAGAAAAAGACCTGCTCCTCCAACACAAACACACACACTCACCACTGTCCAACAATTGGAAGATCCAGACTAACACATTAAAAATTATTTTCTTTATATGTAGACATTATAGTTATCTGTGCAATATTAATACATTGTTTTTGAAAGTTAAGGCTGGAAAAAATAATACAGCAATGATAATAGCTAACAATTATTGAACATATACCCCATATACCAGCTTTTGGTGATTTCCTGCATTAATCTCTTCATCCCTAAGGGGAAGATGCTACTGTTAACCCCACTTTACAAATAAGAAAACTGAGAGAGAAGTTAAGGAATGTGCCCAGGGTCCCACACAGCCTTCTTTTCGTGTATCTGTGAGAATCCTCCCTTGAATGAACCTCAAAGCTCTAGTTTGGGGATGGCAGATAGGGCACTAGGGCCAGTTTTCTAGAACCATCTATGCTATTTTTATGTGCTGGATATAAAAGAGAGACTCATACTTTTTGACCTTTGCAGGTACTTGTGACCACCACAAACGCTTCTTCCGTAAAGTCTTGTCCCTAAACTATTATCCACCAATTAAAATTTTGTTTAAGAAATAAAAAAGGAGTAAAAGTCCTTGGGATTCAATACTGAGGACTATTTTCTGCTCACATGCCTTTCCCTCCCAGAATCCTATCAGCCAGATTTCTGGGTTAAACTTTATTTTCACCCAGTATTTTCAGTCTCTAACAAAATAAACAGCAACCCCAGGAAACAGATACATTTGCAGCTCTGCAAAAGAATAACATTCCCTCCCCTCCCAGGCGGGGAGAGAGCACCGCAGTCCCCACTCCCCCAAAAAGGAGGCCAGATGCAAGGGAGTTTCCTTTCTTTGGCTGGTCTTCTAAGCAAAGTGAAGAATTCTTGGAGCATGAGTCATCTGTCCTGATTCCAGGCAGCATTGCACCGCCAGGACCTCCTGGGGAAGAGGAAAAGTGAGAAAGAGGCTGTATTAGTCAGGGATCTCTAGGGGGATGGAACTAATAGGATAGATATAAATACGAAGGGGAGTTTATTAAGGAGTATTGACTTACACGATCACAAGGTGAGGTCCCACTATAGGCCCTCTGCAAGCTGAGGAGCAAGGAAGCCAGTCCAAGTCCCAAAGCTGAAGAACCTGGAGTCTGACATCCTTCAATACAATCAAGTTGACACTCAGTATTAACCATTATAGAGGCCGATGTACCACCCATGGTTCTCTGTCCCTGAGTAGGGCTCCCAGTCACTGCCCATCTTCTCCAGAGCTCTGCCCAGTTGTCACTTGGGGGTTGTAGTTTTCAAAGTGAGACTTAAGGACATGGGAGCACACACACACACACACAAACACACACACATAGATAGATAGATAGATAGATAGATAGATAGATAGATAGATAGATACCCAGCAGTGTAGAGCTCAGGTTGTCAAGAGGCCCAGAGAAGAGGGGAGCAATCTGTGCCTCCTTCTGCCTTGGTCCTGGACTGAGGGCCATGTGCGATAATGAATGGGTCATGGCCCTGATGGGCGCATCTTCAACTGCAGTGAAGAACTCACCCTCCTCTTCTGCACAGAGTCACCAGGGCCAACCCACAGGCTTCGGGAAGCACACCTTTCAAAAGATGAGAAAGTTCTGGCCCAGATTCTCCGAATGCGAATATTCTCTATTGGTAAAAAGAACTCATTCCGGGACAAATCTTCATTCTGAGTTGTAGGCAAATTACTTTTGTGGTCACCAGACAGTAGCTCTGCCAGTTTGTTTTACAGCAAGTATGTAATTTAAGAGGTGGACATGCCTGTTCCCAAAGGATTCTTTACTTTGTCATGAGATTCTTTACACAGGATTGCATAAGGTTTTCCAGGGTTTGCTGCAAGTTCATTCACTACTTGGATGGCCAGAAAACTTACAATGTCAAAGTCACTGTCAATTAAGGTCAATCAGGAACGCACGAAAAGGCCCTTTGGAATTGCCACCCAAGTCTTCCATCTGGGATGGTTTTGCTAACAAACAAGTTCCGCAGGACCCGACACCTTAGGACATTAGTGCAGTCTTCTTTGTCGTTTAACTTTGGAATTGCTTAAGTGGGTTTCTTCACCGTGACTCTTCTCAGGACTTTGCATATGAACATTTGTGAGTATCCTAGAGCCAGTCGTTACAATTTCCACAATCGTATGTGACTATGTCACCCTATGGATTTGCATCTATTTTTACTGACCCTGTTCTGAGGAATCCGATTAAGTAGCTCAACTACCAATCATGCTCCACAAATCAGCTGGTGTTTAGTGCAGGAAAAGCTCTTCTGAAAAGTGTGCTTGTTTGTTTTTATGCAGATTGTTGATATGGTAAATAACTCTTACATATATGCTAGAGACTTCCTGAGACCCCCACCTGGTGGAGACTGTTAACCCCAGAGAAGGATTTGCTTATCCCAGTTGTCTCATTTCTCCCTTGGAATCCTGCCCCATCTGAGGAGCTGGTCAGGACGCAGTGGGGACCTGGCATCTGTGCAAATGTCACACTCACCATCGTGTCATCCACCCCATGACCCCTTCCTGAAGAAGACACCACCTCAGTTTCTTCGAAAGCCTGATATGTTAGCTTGGATTCTATCAAACAAGGACAGTGGCGGAGTTTTGGTTTTGTTACAAGAAGAAACACTGCACTGCGCATGTGGTCCCAGTGTGCACGTCTGGGGTGTACTTCAGGAGAACGTTAGGCCAATGATCAGTTCCCAGGGGTCTTGACCTAATCAGTTTATTAGAAACAGGCTTTGCTGCCCTTTCTTACAAATATCTTCTCCACCACTCGAAGTCCTGCACCTGCCTGGTTTCAGTATTGTCGTGGGGTTCTCTTCCTGGAGCTGCTAAGTGGGAAAGGAAATCTGACAGCCAATCAGCCTGTTTGTTTCAAAACAGTCATCCAGGTTAGGGGTGTTGAACTTAAAATACGTTCCAGAAAGGTTGTGAAATGATCCTTCCCTTGGTCATCTCTGGGAAACCATCTTCTGAAGGTCATTTTTAGAAATAGGATTCTAAAATGAATTAAAGCAGCTCACCAAATAGCCCCTAGAGTCTGAATCCACTTGCACTTGTAATCCTAATGAATTCTCAGAAACAAGAGTAAAGTCAACCACTAGAAAATGGTTTTAAGGTGCTTTATTTAGCTCTTTCTGTGTTGTGCATTATTCATTGGCAGAATTCTCAATTCTTTTCTGCCATTAATATTGAGTGAACATGTGTGTGTGAATCAAAGAATAGCACTTTTGGGGGATACATTTTAAGGGTTTAAATGTAATTATTTAGTTTAGAATTGGCTGGAATATAAGCTCCTTGGCTGAATATGTGGGAAATTATACACTGCGTATTCTTGATTCACCATTGCAATACAAAGATAAACCCCTTTTCTGTGTAAAAATCAGTATACCTGCTACAATGTTAGATATGCGGTAGTCCCTCTGCTGATGCTGGGGATACAGTCAGCTCTGTGTATCCAAGGGGGCATTGGTTCCAGAATCCCTATGGACACCAAAATTCATGGATGTTCAAGTCCCTTCTATGAAATGGCACAGTGTTTGCATATAATCTATCCTCATCTTCCCATAAGTCTTCAATCATCTCTAGATTACTTATTATACCTAATACATGCAAATGCTATGTAAATGGTTGTTGTATTGTTTTTAAAATTCATCTTATTATTATTTTTCCCCTGACTATTTTTGGACCACAACGGGTTGAATCCTTGAATTCGGGACCTGTGTTTACTGTACTGAAAATGTCAATAGCAATGATCATGGTAAGATGGAGGGATGTGAGGGTTTGGGTCCTGAAGTCATAAAAATTGCATTGTGTCCTGGCCTCTCTATTTACCAGCTGTTGGGTCTTGTGCCTGTTACTTAATTTCTGTGAGTACTACTTCCCTCATCTGTAAAATACAGAGGGCACGAGTAACTTACCTCGTGGTCTGAGAATTCTTTCACTCGCTCGTTCAATAATTGATTATGCACCAACCAGGCACTGTCACCAGCTCGGGGAAATAGGACAGAGGCAGCGTCTTGTGAATATTCAATACGTGTTGACTTTTACTCTCCCAAATTAGTAGGAAGAAGAGGAGAGGTGCTCTTGCCTTGTAAATATCCCTTCCCAGCCGGGCGTGGTGGCTCACACCTGTAATCCCAGCACTTGGGGAAACCGAAGTGGGTGGATCACCTGAGGTGGGGAGTTGGAGACCAGCCTGACCAACATGGAGAAACCCCGTCTCTACTAAAAATACAAAATTAGCTGGGCTTGGTGGCGCATGCCTGTAATTCCAGCTACTCGGGAGGTTGAGGCAGGAGAATCGCTTGAACCCAGGAGGCAGAGGTTGCTGTGAGCCGAGATTGCGCCATTGCACTCCAGCCCAGGAAACAAGAGCAAAACTCCATCTCAATAAATAAATAAATAAATAAATAAATACTCCTTCCCTCTCCCTCTGGGGTTTTCTTGTGTCACTATAACTTCTGTAATAAAAAATTTCCAATGCGAGGAAGAGAAAGGTTGCAAGATGCTCTCCAGTGAGTTATAGCCTGATGAAGTGCTTGCAAATGACATCCTGTAAAAGCAGTGTGTGAGGAGCAGTTACAGAGACGTTTCTCTGAGGATTTATGTGTCTCATGGCCCTCTGAGCACACACTTGCTGGTGCCTCTCTCCAAGGTCCCTCTCTGAGGCCACACCAGTTATAGCACTTCATGCCAGTCTCGTGGCCCCAGGGCTCACTACATACCCCAGGGCAACTGCTCTTCCTTCCCAGGACTCACTCTGTGACTCGCAACCTCGGATAATCTTGAAGGCCTGATAGAAGCCCTGGGATTTGTGCCTGTCAGGGAAAGTGAGAACATACCCTCTACTTTGCACATAATCAAAAAATCTGATTTCACAATTGGCTACAGCTAAAGCCCTTTGATGAAATGTTTCCAAAACACTCATTAAGGTATTTTGGAAAATGCAAAGATGGGCCTGTAGCATAGATTGAGGTGTGTGCATGTGTGTGTGTGGAGTTGAGACTCAACTGTGCTACTGGGAATTTAAGATGTTAGAGGCTGGCTGGGGGTGGAAGCAAAGGGAGAACAGGAGGAAGGAGGGTGGTATATGGAGGTACCTGGCAGAGACCAGGATCTAACAGGAGACACTAGCCATAAACAACACCCTGTGTAAAACCAGGCACCACATGTTTGGGTCGAGAAGGCCTGGCTTGAGAATGAAGTTGGCTGCCTCATGATGGGCCACTGATAGCCTTGCATCAGGGAAATTTGGGGGACAACCAGGGAGGAGTGTGTACAGCAGGGCAAGCCGACTGCAGAGAGAGGCTGACAGAGGCTGCAGCTGAGTGCCACGGTAGGCTGCTATCTTTATCTCTATGCTCACAGGTAATTTTAAATTTGATTGTCAGGGGAAAAGCTATATACATGGAAATGCTCCTCATGTCACTTACAATGACAAAAAATTAGAAGCTCTGGATTTCTATCCATATTGGAATGGTTAATTAAATGTCAGTATTTAATAGTCATGGACTATTGTGCAGTCATTAAAGCAGATCATTACGAAGACTGGGGAACGACATGGGAGACAATTATGGTACATGAATGAAAGGAGGATATAGCATCTTACGCGCAGTATGATGGTAAATAACAACACTCAGCACGGTGTCACCGAGCACCTACCTACCATGTGCCAGGAAGGAATGGACTCTGGACCATGAGAGAAGTGCTTGTCTTTGAGAATGGGGCACTCTAGGGAGTAACAGAGCAAATGAATAGGCAGTGAGAAATAATGAAAAATTCTAAACAAATGGCGAGAAAGGTAATATGTAATGACAACATATGAAAGTTCTATGGATATAAATAGGGCACAGTGGATTCAGAATAAGAGAGAATTGCCTACTTGAGAATATCTGGCTGGGAACCAACCCTGCAAATCAACAAAAGGCTGGAAGGAACACACACAAATCAGAGCAGGGAAACAGGTTCTGTATGGAGGTCATGTGGGTGCCTCCTTGGGTTCAAGTCCTGGCTTCTCTGCTTACCTGTGTGGGGCATTGTGACAATGATACAGGACATTAAAGTTAAAAAAAAAAAAAAAAGATAGTTTAGCCCATTTACTTCATTCAATCCCAGACCTCTAGTTTTGAAACTCAAGATGAGAGAAATTGCCACAGAAACACAGTGCGGGGTGAAATGAGCTCCTTACTTTCAATTTTCTTGCTTGTCAGTAGCCGTATCGTACCCAGAACCAACGTAGCCACGAGGAACACCACACATGCTTCTGCCTAGCAATGCATCCTGGAAGGCCGATAACCATACAGGCACAAATTTTCCAAGCAAGCTGTTAAACTGTTGGTAGCTTGAAATAGACCATGGTGAGAGTATTTACATGCCAAAAAAAAAAAAAGAAGAAGAAAAAAAATGGCAAACGCTACAATCATGGTTTTCTGACTTTTTGTTTTGTTTACTGAGACAGAATTTATCAGCTACCATTGTCCAGGCTGGAGTAGAATGAAGAATAAGGAATGGATCTGGCCAAGGGCCCCAAGGGGCTGGACTTTGAGCCAAGTGACCACAGTTTAAAGGACATAAGCAAACTAGCCTTGATTCCTTGGCATCGCCGCACTTGTAGATGTGGCCCCTTGGGAAGACAGCAGCTATGGCCATAGTACAGGCAACCTCAGGACTGGGTACAGGAACCAAGGCATTCCCTACACGGAGTAAGCTTTGTTAAACAATCCGGGATGTTTTTTGCTGTGCTGTGGGGAATTCAGAGAAGCCTGAGATCATGCGTGGGTGAAGCAGGGCAGGGAAGATCCACCCAGCCTGGAGGAAGCCAACTTTGGTTCAGTAAATGGCATTCATCCGAGAGAGCAGGCAAGGAGTCAGCCGCCAGCTGAGCAACAGGAAAGAACAAGGGCAGATTTGAGGATCAGGTACATCTGGAGTCAGGGTATTCTCAGAAATGGGGAGGAACTGGGGAGTTTCACAAAGACAGACACCTGGTAAAAGATGGGATTTTCTAAAGTCGTGCTGCATAGAGGCATAGACTGTTAGTCTTTTGTAATCTTTTGAGCATTGAAAGGTGACGTGACCATCGATGACCAGAGAGCTCATGGATAGCCCGCTGACCAACCAAAAGCACTGGGAGGACCATTATGGTTATGGGGGGAGTTCACTCTGCACCAGGTACCAGTCTGAGAGATTTACATGGAATATATTTTATTTTTCATAGAAACAGCACAGAAGAAGTATCTGCTTACTCCATTTTATAGATGAGGAAACTGGGGCACAGGGACTTTATTCAGCTACTAGGTAGAAGAGCCAAGATTGGAACTCAGCCAGTAGGACTCAAAACCAGCATTCTTAGGATGTCACTTTGGGTCTACTGATCTCTGCTACCCTGAAGCTTCCATCAGCTGGTCACAGACACCCCTCCAGGAGCCACCAGAACGGAGCAACAGATCTTCCCTCTAATATTCTCTCAGGCGTTTGAAGATGACTATTATGCCTCTTGAATTCTGTTATGCTCTCTAGGATATACAGCCTTGGTCACTCGCTTCTCTTAGAGTATTGCCTGGACTCTCTGATCGCTCCCCCCACCACGGTGAGCATGCCTGAAAAATTCAACATCACACTCTGTATGTGCAAGATCATCACAAAGGAAAATGCAAGTGATGCATCCTTGGTTCTAGGAGCTAAAGATCACCATCCTCTATCAAAATATCATCTAGAGAAAAAACCAACCTACACATCCTGTGTTGGTAGGGTTCCATTTTTGTAAAAGGGTTATATAGTTATGTAGATGTGTTTATTCACAGTTTTTAATATGCACCCAAAAAAGCTCTGAAAAAGGTAAAGATCTAACTTTCCCCTGCTAGTGCATGTAGGTGTTGAGGCTGTGGGTGGGGACAAGGAACTGGAGAGTCTCACACTTCACACACTTCTATATTGACTGAAGTTTGTGTAATATGTTGTTACTTTATTATTTTAAGATTAAGATATGAAATATTAACTTTTAAAAGGCATGCAATGGGCCGGGCGCAGTGGCTTATCCTTATAACCCCAGCACTTTGGGAGGCCAAGCGCGCAGATCACTTGAGATCAGGAGTTCAAGGCCAGACTGGCCAACATGGTGAAACTTCTTCTCTACTAAAAATGCAAAAATTAGTGGTGGCAAACACCAGTAATCTCAGCTACTCAGGATGCTGAGGTGGGAGAATTGCTTGAACCCGGGAGGCGGAGGTTGCAATGAGCCGAGATGGCGCCATTGCACTCCAGACTTGGCAACAGAGCGAAACTCCATTCCTGCCCCCAACCCCTACCCCCACAAAAAGTAATGATTTTTTTCCCAAAAACATAGTTATTTAGGTGTTCTATTTTGTAACATTACAGTAGAATCTGCAAGAAACAAGCACTCAGCTAATAACTTTATTCTGAATGTAATGATCAAGTTAGAATTCAACTCACACTTTCTCCCCAAAAGGACATGAACATTTGAAATTTATGGTTCCCAGCTCCTACAGTGGTGTTCAGCAGCCAAGCAGTTTTTCACAGATGCCATGGGTAAGGGTCAATGGTCACTATACTCTTTACTTAGTGAGGGTGGCATTGTCGTATTTCACCAGGCATGTCCAGGTTGCTGGGATGACACATCCAGCTGCTCTGAGCTTTGTTTGACCCTCTCTCAGTCTGCAGCCTTAAGAGGGAAATCAGACCAACTGATGACTTCTACAAACCCCTTCCATGGTGGCACCGTGCACTCACTTGGCCTCCTTATCTGGTTCTGAGGATGCTCAAGGGTGTTGTGACTCCCGCTGAACAGAACTTAGCATGGGAGGAGAGCACAAAGCCTCCACACTGGCCTGGAGAAGCACACACATTAATCTTTGTAGTTGACAAAACGCACTCCTAAACACTCTCGGAGTTGACAAGTCATGGCGCTGAACGCTTTCTGACTTAGTCTTTATAGAAGCTGTGGTGTTGCTTGGACAGGTGGCTTTCATTTTTGCGGCGATGGAAGTTGAGATTCACGGAGGAGAGGTGAGTTGGCCAGGTCCATTCCACGGGAACTAACCTGTGTTCTTCCCAGCCCACTAGCAAATATTGAACCAGAATGTGAACAGTCTGGAGACTAATTCAAATACCACTGAGGGGGATTAAACTATCCCAACATTTAGGGAAGCAATTTGGAAAATCAAAAATTCTCATGTCCTTTGACAAAGCGTGTCTATTCCAGGAATTTGTTGTACAAACATACTCATGTATCAAAATGATACATGTCTATGCTATTCATTCTACTACGTTTGCATTAGGAAAAAGTGGAAACAATCTAAAGATCCTTTGCTAAGGAATATTTAGATAAATTAATAAATTGAATCTATGCAGCGTTTTAAAAAGAACGAAGCAGATTGATACGCCCCCATGTGAAATGAGGTCTAAGATGTCGCATTGGAGAAGGGGGAAAACCGTTGTGAAACGGTCACTTTTGGGTATAAAAAGCAAGGGTTAAAGACAGTTATACTTAGAATATTTTATATGCTTGAACTCTCTCCAGAAGGTGATACAAGAAATGGCAGCAGTGACTGTTACTAAAAAAGGGAGCCAGGGACATGGGGGTCTGGGGCCAACGGAAAAGGAACAAGCTTTTACTTTCTACCCCTTCATCTCTTCTGAGATTTGTACATTGTTTATGGCCTGTTTACATTTTAAAAATAGGCCGGGCATGGTGGCTTATGCCTGTAATCCCAGCATTTTGGGAGGCTGAGGCGGGTGAATCATCTGAGGTCAGGAGTTCAGGACCAGCTTGACCAACATGAGGAAACCCCATCTGCACTGAAACACAAAAATTAGCCAGGTGTGGTGACATATGCCAGTAATCCCAGCTACTTGGGAGGCTGAGACATGAGAATTGCTTGTACCAGGCAGTGGAGGTTGCAGTGAGCTGTCACCAGCCTGGTGACAGAGTGAGACTCTGTCAATAAATAAATAAATAAAAAGTTTTGGCCAGTCCACTTTGGTCAACTTTCCCAGACACACCTTTAGTTTTGGTGTACTGGGAGTTGCTTTGCTATCAGGACTATGATGAAAGCAAAGAGGGGTCCAGACAGACGTGACTGGAATCCTACTTCCAGAGAGGGATGAGTGGAATTTATGTATGAGTTACGGCTGGGTCATGGAATCTCAGCTTGGAACAGACCCTCATGTCCTGTTAACCAATCCCTGCCAGACACATGAATTCCTTCCATATACCCTGACATTGACCACTGGCCTGAACACTTCCATGTACAGAAGTCACGATGCCCGTTTCATGTTTTCCATGAGCAGTCATGAGAAAGGGCACACGAAAACACCGTGCTCTGTGCCTGGCACACAGTAGATGCTCAGTAAATGGTGGCTCTGCTGAATGTGAATAATGCAAAACGTTAGCTACTTGGAGGTAAAGCCTTCACACTCTTTTGGTATTCTGCCCATTTCGCCTGTCACAAGCATTCCCTGTAATGCTTTGTTGTTTTACAGTGGCTTTACAATATTCCACTCATGGGGAACTGTCACTGACTTATCTGCACATTTAGACTGCTTTGAAATTTTCAGAGAGGTATGTATATACAGATGCTCCTCAACTCACAATGGGATTCCATGCCAAAAAACCAATCATAAGTTGACAATATCATAAGTCAAAAGTGCATTTTATATCTCATCTAGCAAACATCATAGCTTAGCACAGCCTACCTTCAATGTGCACAGAACACTTACATTAGCCTACAATTGGACAAAGTCCTCTAATGCAAAGCCTATTTTATAATAAAGTACTGAATTGCTCATGTAATTTATCAACTATTGTACTGAAAGTGAAAAGCAGAATGGTTGTACAGGTACCCAAAGTACAGCTTCCACTGTATTGCTTTCACACCATGGTAAAGTCAAAAAATTGTTCAATTGAACCAAGACAGTTGAGAACCATCTGTACATAAATACAGATAAGCATCTTTTTGCACATACTGTTATTTTTTAAATGTCTTTGTTTTAAGAACACAAATATCAGTCAAAAGAGTAAACTCTGGGGGCGTGTTCATGAGAAATAACACGTTGCTATGCCATTGATATTCAGAGGCACCTGGTCTAAAAACCAAAGTCCAAAATAAGTAGGGAGTTCAACAAATATGAACATGAGCCAACCAGGTGCCCTGGTAAAAAAAAACTCTAAAGATTAGGCTGGCTGAAAGGACTAGCTTCTATTTATATTATCAACCCACAAACCTTCTCTGACAACCAGAGCCCTGTCACATTTGGGGACCTCTATACAATATCTCAGCTAAAAGCAAAAATAGCAGAGAGCCTGGCATTTCGAAAGAATAAAGAGACACAGTGCCAAAATGCAGAAAGTTTTCATTTCATTCCATCCCCAAAGAAAAATGTATTATCTGTTGAGGCAGAAAGGGACAGAGTAGTATTTTGGAGACAGAAGACTTGGTCGCCCCCATACCCTGGGCAGGAGCCTGGGGTAGAGGAGAGACAACAGGGGGTGACAATGAGTGAGGTGGAGGGACGTGTCTGAGCCCCTGCATTTGTAACTGTGAACTTCCTGAGCTTACTTTGAGAATCACATGGGTTGGGAGCACTGTAAATGCAGGCCCTCAGGATCACCTTCCTTCTGAAATTAAACCTCCTTTTGCCAACGGAAGTCCCAAGGCCAGGGCACTCTGAATGTAGACTCCATTCCTCCCTCCCCGCACATAATCTCTGTTTTTGGCACTGGTTTTCCTTGCTCAGGAGGTTTCTTGGGTCTGCTGCTGTGGCCAGAGGCCCAGAGGAAAGCCAGCATCTGGGCTGCTATTCATCTTCTCGCCATGGGATTCCCTCCTAATAAGGCTAAACTCACACACAATGGCCAAAGAGGCAACAGAGTCACTTTACTCATAGCCAGTCTGCATAATCACGGCCTGATTACAGTCCCCAGCACTTCCTCTGAGCAGAGCCTGCTCTAAGAGCTTTACTGCGACCTTCTCCTGGGATCTTTGCAGCTGTCCTGTGAGGTGGGCACAGATATGACCCCATTGTATTCTGCAGGGCTCTCAGGTAAGAGGTGAAATAAAACCCCTGGGTTAGGCTTAAAACAAAACCCTTGGACCAGCATAGTCAGATCCTACAGGGGATGGAGAGAGGAGAAGGAAGGGCCCTGGGTCAGCACAGAAGGCCTGGATCCTTCTGAAACTCCTCCCAGGTGTGTTCCAGAAGATGTGGAAAAAGAGACACCTGGCTAGTCCTGCCCTGGGGGGTGGATGCATCATGAGTTCAGGCCTGTTTGGCAGAAGAGCGAAGAGAGAGGCACCCAGAAGGCAGCCCTGGGCTTTGTCTCATGACCACCTTGGGGCAGGGGATGGGGGGACACGTGGCCAAGCAATTAAGCAACTTCCTCCTCAGACAAGAGAAAAGAAAGCAAAGGACATCGGGCAATGAGGAGAGGGCCTCCTCTTGCAGTACTGGTCTGTGTGCCTGTCCCCCCACTGAAATGCTCATCCTTTTTGACAAGACTCAATCTTGTCATTGTGCAGCCCAACTCCTCATAGAATGCCAGCGCCAGAGCAGATGCCCAATACGCATTTGCCAACAGACGAAAACCAGATAATTTTTCAGTTTGAAGAAATGCTCACTGACTGAGCTCTAAGCATGCCCCCGCCGCTGGCCGTGGTATGCATGTGTGGCTCCCGCCACCACCAGCATCAGCTCAGCGTCCTTCGCTCACAGGACCCTGATTCCTCCTCTCGCTTTTCTGCTTCTCAGCCCCCACTAACCTCACAGCATCCATCTCTGCCCCACATGCTCTCAGTCCCATCCCATAAACCCTACTTGCGTTCACCTTCGCGGCCACCTTCCCATTGTACAGCTGGGAAAACAGACCAAACCCACCCAAGGACTCTGTCACACTGAGTTTACCCCAGGCCCCTAATGTGCAGTCCAGTGTCGGCCCTCTCCAGCCGTAGGTGTGGGTGTGCCCCGGGCTCTGTCCACAGACTTCTCCCCATGTCCTCACCCTCAGCTGGCCTCATCTACACCTTCCAAAACATGATGCCAAATATCAACCAGCCTCCAGAGATGCTCACACTTCTCATGTCTGGGAGCTTTTCTCTTTTTCCTTCTAAAATATACACATATTAATAAAGCATTAGACACACACAGATATTACACACATAGACATAGACACACACATAGACACACACACACACAGATACACACACACACAGACATTACAGATAGACATACATAGATGACACACACATTATTGTATGCATTACACACACATAGACACACACACACAGACACAGACACACACACACAGACACACACAGATAGATACATACACATTGTGACACATTACATAGGTACACACATAGAGCATATTACAGACACATACATAGATATTATACACAGGTGTGTATTACACACATATTAGACATTACCACACATGTATACACATAGACATAGATAGACACACACACACAGACACACACACACACACAGACCACACACACACAGACACACAGACACACACACAGACACACACACACACAGACACACATGCACACACGCACACACACAGACACACACACACACAGACACACACACAGACACACACACGCATGCACACACACAGACACACACACACAGACACACACACACACAGACACACACACACACACACACACACACACACGCTTTCTCAGGTTGGGGAAAAGGAGGGCGGATTCTCCCAGCTAATGGACTCTAGTTTCAATAATTTTGTCCATGTCTTATGATACGGCCACAGGCTGTGTAGCAACAGAAACTGAGTTCAAACTTAATGTTGTTTTTCCACTAGGTAGAGACACTAAATGTTTTGATGACTCAGTTTCTTCATCTCATCTGCAAATTTGGGGTAACTAGTCTTGTGTGACAGGGTTTCTTTTTAGCGTTAAACAGGATTGTAAATGTGGAGGTGCTTAGCAGAGTTTCTAGCCCAAAGCCCATCTTCAGTCATTTCTCTTCCCTTCTCAGCAGCTGCAGCAGGGGAGGGCTGCCTGCCATTGTCACCCCAGGAGGCCCCAGTTTCAGACAGCAGTGTAAAATGAACTCTGTTGTAGTCCTGGAGGATTCCTTCTGCCCACTCAGATCATGGTGGCCTCTCTCAGTGCACCCAAAATCTTGGAGTCCTAATTCATTCTCCTTGCCGCACTCAATCTCTACACAATGGGCTGCCCTGTTTCCTTCTTTCATCCTTTGCTAGGAATGTTTTGGAAAGGAAGTACTTTGAAATACAATCTGACCCACTCTCCCAGGTCAGGCTGGGGGGTATAAATATAGAACAAATCTCAAGGGCAGATATTTTCACAAGCATCAGAAATTTTAATTTGCATTCTTTGGAGACCTGAGAACTACCACTCACTATCTAAATTTCTCAATTTCTCTTTACTTTTTTAATCAAATATTGCTCTTCATCCTAGTGGGAGGCCTCTGGCTTTTAAATATGACCCAGTGCTTCCCTTTTCCATAGAGACCCAGATATCAAAACCATAACTGCTGGCATCTCAACTGTGCCCTCATTTTAAAATCCATAGCGTCATCAGGTTTGGACTCAGTGACACCCTGATGGAAGAATATCTGTAACCCAGCATCTTATCCCACTGCATAGTGATATTCAGTGAATATTAGTTTCTCATTTCCTCTCTTCTCCTTGCAGACCTTGGCATCTTTTCCTATCTGCTGTCTTACAGAAGGGTTGGGTACTGAGTTCTAAAGCTTATTGGAAGACTCCAAAGGGATTATAGTTTTCCTTTTGTCTCTGTCAGTCTATTTTCCCTTAAAGCTCAATTTCTAGATAAAATAGAAGGCATTGTGAAAAATTTTAAAGGAAGTCAGTAGTGTTCACTTTGGCATGCGGTTCCTACTGAAAAAAAAATCTAGCTTTAATTTTCATATATTTTCCCACTTAGACTCTTCCTTTACCGAAAGGACCACCATTGAATTTGCTATGACACTCAAAGACCCCAGCATAAAAATATATCTCTTGCCTCTGCTGATAATTGAAAAACTTTCAATGTGTGAGAAACCAAACGCTAGCCAGACAGCCTGGTCCTGAGCCTCACAGAGGCAGGAACCGGGCACGGATGCCTGCATCTCACCACTACTTCTGTGAAAAAAAAAAAAAAAATAGAAGAGGAAAAGAAAGCAAATTAAGACTACTTGGAGCACATCTTAGATGTTAATTTAGAAATTCTGATGGTTGCACCAGATGCCAGAGAAGGATAAATCTAAGTAGCATCTGGCTGACGGTCCACTTCCCTGAGAACTCCAGATAACGGAGCACCTGATTTAAGCTCTCTTTGGGATAAATATTTGGAGATTATAATTCTGTAGAAGAATCATAGATCAACCTGGATCTGGAAAGTGAAACCAGTGGAGATTCAAACGTTCATCGATTGCTGCCTCTGGTGCATCTGAATCCTGGAGGCCATATGTTTAAAACAGAAATGTTGTGCTAGGAAGAAATCTACAGAGAGCCAGGAGGGCCTTAGATCATTAAAAATTTATTTTTAAAAAAAAAGATGAGAAAAAAAGTCACTTTGGGATTGAATGAGGGTCTGACTGGTTTTGTTAGTGATGTGTCGGGATAATCCAGGACGGCTCAGGTGTGTTGGTCCGTTCTCATGCTGCCATAAAGAAATATCTGAGGCCAGGCAATTTATAAAGAAAAGAGATTTAATTGGCTCACAGTTCTGCAGGCTGAACAAGCACGGTACCTGCATCTGCTCGGCTTCTGGTGAGGCCCCAGGGAGCTTTTACTCATGACGGAAGGCGAAGCAGAAGCAGTTATGTCACACGGTGAGAGGAGGGGCAAGAGGGAGGAGGAAGGTGCCATACACCTTGAAACAGCCAGATCTGAAGAGAACTCACTATTGCAAGGACAACACCCAGACATTCATGAGGGACCCACCCCCATGACCTGAACACCGTCCACCAGGCCCCACCTCCAACACTCGGGATTACATTTCAATGTGAGATTTAGAGGGACAAACATCCAAACTCTGTCACCAGGTATGCAAGCTTTAGCAGTCAACTGTTGCTACATAGCAAGCCACCCCAAGACTTATTGATGTTCAACAACAACTGTTTATTGTTTTCCACGGGTCTATAAAGTGCTCGGACCCAGCCAGGCTGATCTCAGCTAGTCTTGCTCCATTGATGGGTCAGCTACAGGCTGATTGGTCTCTCTGACAGCTGTGGCTGAAACCCCACAGCTCTCCTCCACGTGGTATCTCGCCCTCCAGCAGGCTAGAATGGGTTATTCTTGTGCTAGTGGCAGTGGGAGATTTCAAAGATAATTGGAAGCGCCCACTGCCTCTTGAGGCCTAACTCAGAGCTAGCTTGCCTTCATTTCTGCCACACTCTACTGCCTAGAGCAAGGGACAAGGTTAGTCCGGGTGCCAGGAATGAGAAACAGACTAAACCCCCACACACACCCCCTGGCAGGACAGGCTCCAAGGTCACATTGGAAAGGACGTGCATACAGGAAGCAGTGGAGAGCTGCAATCATTTTTGCAACCAACGTCACAGGACTTCCACATCTGGTGTCTGAATATTGTCACTTCAACAACTACTCAAACTTTCTGCTGAAACATGGTAACTAGGAGGTAAATGCGAGACCTGAGAGCTTGAAGACAGAGAGGGAAGCAGATAGATGCTGTGCAAACTACTTACAGGGCTCAGCTACCTGGAGAAGAGCAATCATATCCTTCAAGGTTGATAAGGAGAAAGCAAACAGAATAAGAGACAAAGGCAAACACATTTCGACCACTCTCAGAGCAGTGGGACAGAAAAGGTAACTTGAATGGATTGTAATATGGTTTAGATGTTTGTCCCTTTCAACTCTCACATTGAAATGTGATCCCCAATGTTGAAGGTGGGGCTTAATGGGAGGTGTTTAGGTCACAGGGACAGATCCCTTAGGAACGGCTTAGTGCCATCCTTGCTGTCATGAGTTCTTGCTCTGTGAGTTCCCAAGAGCTGGTTGTTGAAAAGAACCTGGCACCTCCTCCCCTCTCTGTCACTTCCTTCTTCTCTCATCATGTGACATCGACACCTCCTTTGCCTTCTGCCATGATTGGCAGATTCCTGAAGCCCTCATGCAGAAGCAGATTCCGGCATCACGCTTTGTGTACAGCCTGCAGAACCCATGAGCCAACGAAACCTCTTTTCTTTATAAATCACCCAGCCTCAGGTATTCCTTTATAGCAACACAAATGGACTAAGACAGAGTACTATAGTAGAATTTGGTATACAGCATGGCTTTTACTCCAACACACAAGATGTGAGAAATGGCTTTTTTTGGTATTTCTATAAAATAAGTGTTGCATGCTCTATGTATGCCACCAGTACTGAACTGATGGTAAATCCAGTGGCAGCCTTTTCTGAGTTTCCTTCCTCTACCCATGGAGCTGCCATTGTCCAGAAGCTGATGTCTGTTACTTTTTGTGTCCATGACCACCAGTCCCCTCTGACAGGCCCCATGTGCAAGCACAGACATGGAGCTATCCATGTAGGCTGAAGTATTCTGAGCTTAGCGCCCAGCCATCCTGGAAGCATCACCCCATCCTGCACCTGCCACCTCCCTCATGCTGGGAAGAGCAAGGCAAGGTGCCCACTACTTCTGAGACACAAAAGCCTCTGCCCCCTTTCCCAACTTGGGCAAAGCTCTTGGCCACATTCCACCCATGTCCCATGGCTCCCAAAGCCCCACATGACCTTTGGGCCATGCAGCTCTGTTCTTTTCTAAAACCTCTAAACTCCAACCTAGGTGCCAACGGAGTCCAGATTTTCTGGAACTTAAAAAAGAAAATGGTGATGGAGTTAAAGAGGGAGAAGAAGAATGTGTCTCTTTTTTTCCTGACCCTTTCACAGAGGCAAAATAAAACATAAATTAATATGTCAATAAATGATTCTGTACCTTTTCAACTTCTCTCTAAACCTGTCATCAGCTCTTCTATCAAGAGGCAAGCTGGTCTGCTTCCTCACCATCTGCCCTGCCCTTTCCTCATTGAAAGACTTTGGAAGAGTCTCTAGTGGGAACACTGGTGTCCCCTTCCCAGCTTCACCAAGGCACAACCCAGCACATCATTTATTTCTTTCTTTTCCAATATAAAGAATTAAAATCAGCTTAGCTCACAGCAAAACTGGCTTTTATTTAGGTTGTGCTTCCTTTTATAAAGCAAGATCTTTCTTGAGCCTCACTGAAGTCCTGTGGGTGAGCCTTTGAAGGGATATCCCATGGTGAAGCCACTGTCACCCCAATCAGGGCTGCCTTCATGATAACTTCTGGGTGACTGGGACCATTTCTCTATCCTCAGGGCCCCCTCAGCTCCTCCAACTCAATGCATCTAATCCAAGAGCCCTTTACCCTGAATCCGGCTCCCCTTAGGGGTCTGACAACAGGACCTTCCTTCTCACTGGCATGAGACCTCAGGGTCCATCTGCCCTTCCTCCCTCTCTCACCAAGCCCAGAGACCCTGTGATGCCTCACTGCCCTGGCTCACCCTTCTTTCCCATGCCCACCACCACAGCCACGTGCCTCTCCTCACACCCTGACTCCCCATGGGTCTGCCTGGTCTCAGCTTCCATCCCTCTCCGCTCCAGTGCATGTAGGGAAGTGTCTGCTCTGGGGAGACTTTTGAGATTTAAAGGATCTAAGATGAGGAACCTGTGTGAGGAGGCCTCTGTTTCAACAACTCATTCACTATGGAGAGAGCCTGGAGAGGAGGAGTACCAGGTTGCCCTGTTGCAGGTCTGCAGTGCTGATCCCACACAGTGCAAGGAACATGTGGAAAGAGCATTTGCTGAATCCAGATGTAAGATGACTTATTGACTCCCATTCCTCTGCACATCCCAGGCTGACTCAGAAGGCACAATTCTGCGCTCAGTGGTCAATATTCTTCAGGGGCTCCCCATAACTTCCAGGATCAAGGCTAGAGATCTCAGGCCCCCATTCAAAGACCTTCAAGGTATGGCTGCAATCTCCCTTTCTTAGGTTATTGCTCTCTATTCCTGCCTCTGGAGATTCCAATCTGTGTAATTAAAAACACCTTTCACAATCCCCTGAGGGGTTTTAGGATTTTTAAAAATGATTTTACTAATTTTGTATGATATTTGATAAAGAAATAATTTAGGTATTATCTTGTTTTTTGGGGGCTGCCATACTAAAATGCCATAAACTGAGTGGCTTATCCATAACAGTGTATTTATCACAGTTCTGGATGGTGGGAAGTCCCAGATCAAGTTCCTAGCAGATTCAGTATCTGGTGAGAATGCACTCCTGGGTTGATAGATGGTGACTTCACACTGTGTGCTCACGTGGTGGAGGGAGCACAGCAGCTCTCTGGGGCCTCTTTAATAAGAGTAGGAATGACAGTCATGAGGGCCTCTTTCTCACGACCTAATCACCTCCCAAAGGCCTCACTTCCTAATATCATCATATTGGGGATTAGGTTCCAACATATGAATTCTCGAGGAATGCAAATATTCAGACCATAACAAGCAATAAGTAATTATTCCTTCCTTTAGATGAGTATATTATTCAAGATGTATTATGGGCCCACAACTCCTTATGTGCAATGGCAAAATTCAAATACTCTGGAAAAAAAGTGTTCTTTTCTACATTTGACGTAAATTTGTTTGTATGTAAATCTGACCTTAACTGACATGAGGTTATTCATAGTCTGTATTTATCCTGCATGGTGTGAATATTCATAAGTTTCACTGTAGAAATATTAATGTATTTAATTACAGGCTGTGGCCTCAGACCTCACTAGGGAGTTTTATA
Organism: Papio anubis; assembly: GCF_008728515.1. Classification (NCBI taxonomy): domain Eukaryota; kingdom Metazoa; phylum Chordata; class Mammalia; order Primates; family Cercopithecidae; genus Papio; species Papio anubis. The sequence goes on from NC_044985.1 coordinate 118,743,548, forward strand.
TAACATATGTTGTGTGCAGTGTATTGCTTTTTTAAAATCTCAAAAATTCTGGAATATGAAACATCTGCCTTAAGATTTTTAACTAAGGGGTATTGGATTGGTATAAGTTTATTACAATAAACTTTCAATAGTATTTTAAATAAGTCTTTTAAAATCTATAGGAACACACTATGAAAAGTAATGCCAATCCCCACCCTCCCCTTATAGTGGTTTAAAAAATATGTCCACAAGTTCTTTGCTACTTCTTCCTTCAAAAGGTGGAGATTAGTTCCCTTCCCTTTGTATATGAACTGAACTTGGAGACTCACTTCTAATGAACAGAAGGCAGTGAAAGTGATAGTATGTCATTTTCAAGATTAGGTTATAAAAAGACTGAAGCTTCCTTCTTAGACACACGCTCTCTCTTGCCCTCTTGCTCTTTCCCTTGGGTCACCTGCTGCAGGATAAGGCAGCTGCTATGTTATGAGCTGCCCAATGAAGATGCTCCAGTGTTGAGGAACTTGAGGAGACCTTCACCAACATCTAGCAAAGAGCTGAGCCCCTTAATCCAACAACCCAAGAGAATCTGAGGCTCGTTGACAACCACATGGGTGAGCTTGCAAGTGGATCCTTCAGCCCCGGTTGAGCCTTAGATGAGATCTCAGCCAGGGGCAATAGCGGGACTGAAGTTTCATAAAAGCCCTTGAGTCAGAACCACTCAATTAAGCCTCTCCCAGATTCTGGATCACAGAAACTGAGATCATAGATGTTTGTTGTTTAAAGTTACTAAGTTTGGGATTATCTGTTACACTGCAATAGATAACTGACACACTCCTCAGCATTCTCTAGCATAGTGCTTATTCCCTGTTCTTATTCCACTTTATCACATGCTGAACGCTTCACTGAGTATTTAATTTTTGTTGGTTGTTTATCTTCTCCTCCTTCCATGGGGGAAGTGGGAGTTGGTGTACTCAGTGTTGTATTCACACCACTTAACACAAGGCCTGGTTCAAGGACAATAAATAGAGGGGGTGGGAGGAAGGAAAATTATTCTGGGGCAGTGAGGGTTTTGGTGCAGTGTTGACAAATAACATAATAATTGGAAATGTCCAGAGCCCAATGTCAAACCCTCTCTCCTGTTCTCCCCTCATTTGGTCCACGTGGTCACCAGGACCCCTTGCTGTCACACGGACGTGTCTTCTCCCCTCCATCCTCACTGCCCCCCACTCCCTCCCAGCCTCCATTCTCCCTCACCAGTGTCCTCACTGGTCTCACTGTTTTCTCCTCTTTCCCCATTAATCCATTCTAAACTCTGAATGTGTGCACAGGGTCCGGGGGAGTAAAGGAAAACCGAGGGTCTCTTAGGTTATTGCTCTCTATTCCTGCCTCTGGAGATTCCAATCTGTGTAATTAAAAACGCCTTTCACAATCCCCTGAGGGGTTTTAGGATTTTTAAAAATGATTTTACTAACTTTGTATGATATTTGATAAAGAAATAATTTAGGTATTATCTTGTTTTTTGGGGGCTGCCATACTAAAATGCCATAGACCGAGTGGCTTATCCATAACAGTTTATTTATCACAGCTCTGGATGGTGGGAAGTCCAAGACTTTAAATGAATCTATAACCCCCTTCCCTCAAATAAATTTAGAACCAGTGGTTCGAATGAGATTTCTACTTCTATTGACTCTTGCAATAAGGTAATATACAAAAAATTATGCAAAAGTATTCTCAGTTCTAAAGAGAGTGAAGATCGTTCCCCTCATGCACGCGATGAGAGTATAAATCATATGTTCTTTCCAGAAAGTGATTTAGCCTGAGGTTCGAAAAGAACTACCATAGTCTGTTATCTACTAATTTCACTCCTAAGAACCTAGCCTGAAGGTGTATCCTGGGACTCCCGCAGAGATCTGAATAAAGATCCACGTACAAAGATGCTCAGCAGTTTGCATATAGCGGATTATAAGCAACTCTAGAGGCCCACAATGCAAAAAGGTTTAAACAAATCAGAATATAGCCATTAAGTGAATGTTATTCATCCAGTAAAACTATCTTTCAAGATTTTTAATGACATAAGAAAATGCTCAGCCTGGCACACTGGCTCACACCTGTGATCCCAGCACTTTGAAAGGCCGGGGCTGACAGATGGCCTGAGGTCAGGAGTATGAGAATAGTCTGGCCAACATGGCAAAACTCGGTCTCTACTAAAAATACAAAAATTAGCCGGGCATGGTGGCATGCACCTATACTCCCAGCTACTCGAGAAGCTGAGGCAGGAGAATGGCTTGAAACAGGAGTGGGGCAGAGGTTACAGCAAGCCAAGACTGCACCACTGCACTCCTGCCTGGGCAACACAGTGAGAGTCTGTCTCAAAAAATCGGAAAAGGAAAGAAAGAAAATATAATATAATATAGCGAGAGCGAGATACTATATATAAATGTATTTGTTCTCTAACACACACACACGTGTGCACAAATATACACGCATATACATGCCTGCAAAGACTGGAAAAGGAACAGCAAACTGTTGCCAGCAATGATCTCTGAATAAGGAAATAATGGATGATTTTTTATTTTTTTCTTTCTAATTTTACATATGGCCCACATTTTCTACACTGCATATGGATTACTTTTATATCCAGCTAAGAATTATCACGTTCATAAATGAAGAACAGGAAGCCCTATGCAGAAAATAATCTGAAAATCACAGCTAAGACCCTTATTAGACCTTAGACTCTCCCCGCCCTGTGCCCAGTTCGCCGCCATGACAGGCAGGCAGGACCCAGGGGAGCATGGACCCAAGGTGTCGATGGACTCCCCGCAAAGGGTCTGTCTGTCTTTCCCGTCCTGTAACTTCAGCGGCTGTACCTGTCAGGGAAGGCTGGCTGGTGGGAGGAGCAGCACTGGAACCTCACTGGTCTAACACTGCAGAGGTCTCCGTTTCCAGCTCAATCTTTAGGGGAGAGGGGAGGAGAGGTGGGGGGGACTCTACTCCACACCTTCCTTCAGGGACCCAGCTTGCTGCTCTTTGAGGGTGCTGCCATCCTCAACACGTGGCTTACAAGGTTCTCAGGGAGCAAGGGGAGGGAGAAAGAGACCAAGAGAGAGACAGAGAGAAAGAGAGAGAGAAAAGATGAATCCTGCCTGGCCGTGGGGTTCCACACTTCTCCCTTCATTCCTCCGCCCATCTCAGTTACTCAGTTCCCACTGCCTGCGAGGGCCTGGGAAGTGTAGTCCAGCCAGGTGCCCAGAAGAGAAGAGGCATGGCTTTTCCTAAGTGCCAGCATGCGGGGCCTAACAACCCTCAAAAATGGCACCTCCTCCAAGCTTACGCGGGGCCTGCGGAGTCCTGTGGTTGGGAAACGGAACAAGGAGGCCACCACCACCTCCCCTCCACTCCCTGCTGGAGGCTGTGCAGAGTCTGCCATCCACAGGGCCGGCCCTGTCTACTTCAGGTCTGTGAGCCCCAGCAGTGTGGGCCCAAATCCTCATCAGGCTTCCGGCTGCCAGAGCTCCTCTGCTGCAAACAGGGTCTCTCCTCTGACGGAATTTCCAAGCTTCTCTTTGCTGGAAGGCAAAGGAGGATTTGGACCAGCCTATTAATAGCAAGGAAGCTGATGGCTGAGAGTTAGCTTTTATCATTGCCAGAGCTGCAGGCCTTTGGGGAAGTGATCAGCCTCTCCCACTCCCAGAGCCCTTGTCCTGCCCTCCCCCAACCCCACGTTAAGCTCAACCGTTTCAGGCCATGTCGTCTGGATAAAGAATGAAATGTACACAGCCTTCCCAAACACGGCCTCGCCCAAGCGAGATCCCAGAGAAAAAAGTTGGAAGGGAAGGTGTGCGAATTAATTCTGGGGTACATTAATGGGGCAAATTAATTCTGAGCCTATGATGAGCTCTTAGGCAAGAACTGCACATCAAACTAAAATGAGGGCATTGTTTAAATCTTACTGGGGAGGCTGGGGAGTTTGCTACTGAAAAGAAAGGGTTTTGAAGTCTCTCTTTAAAGTTTAATTGGGTCCTCAGAGGACATGAGTGTGCCCTACAGAGGAGATTCAGTAAACGTGCCTCAGGCTCCAAAGGCAAATCCCAAAGCAAGTGGCCTCCAGAGATGCGCTGAGCTCCGTGCCTATTGGAATGGCAGAGGGCTTTTCTGAAGGGGCCAGGCTCAGAGGAGGAGACGGGGTCCTGAGAACCTATAGGTCCAGCAACCAGGGCTGGGCTTCCTTCCCAAGTAAGTGTGCTACTAAAGGCGCACAGGCAATGCCTCTCAAAATTTTCCACCACAGCATTCTAGACAGAAAGGTGGACACTTATATTTCACGGGTGGAGCCATAGTCCTAAAGAGTTGGCATGAAGTAGTTATCTTTATTTGTATTTAAAATTCACAGGAACCCTGAATCCAATTCCATAAACACACACACACAGATGCTTGTTTAATAACATCCAAACAATTACCGTCAAGCACCATTAAGGTGCTGTGTGCTCCTTGGGGCTTCCTCTCATAACTTAATTTAGCACCTGCTACTCCCAAGTGTGGATCCCTGACCCGCAGCCTCAGCATGCCCTGGGAGCTCTGAGAAATGTATCCCAACCCAGAGAATCAGAATCTGCTTTTTCTTTTTTTTTTTTCTTTTTTTTTTTTTTTGAGATGGACTTTTTCTCTGTTGCCCAGGCTGGAGTGCAGTGGTGCAATCTTGGCTCACTGCAACCTCCACCTCCCAGGTTCAAGCGATTCTCCTGCCTCAGCCTCCCGAGTAGCTGGGACTATAGGCGCCCGTCACCACACCCAGCTAATTTTTGTATTTTTAGTAGAGACAGGGTTTCACCATATTGGCCAGGCTGGTCTCAAACCCCTGACCTTGTGATTTGCCCACCTCAGCTTCCCAAAGTGCTGGGATTACAGGCATGAGCCACCGCTCCTGGCCAGAATCTGTATTTTAACCAGATCCTAGAGTGACTCATTTGTACATCAAAATCTGAGAGGTGTTTCTCTGCCATGTGCTGTCAGGGGTGTGAACATCCTTACCTGAGAAGCACAGCTGCACAGGCTTTTCTGGAAGTTCTGCAGGCGATTCTTCTCCATCCTACTGCTTGCTAACCCTACTCTCGACTTTGTTACTCGGTTTTATCTTCTCCAGAGCACTTACCTGATATGATCTCGTTTGTGTGTTTGGAATACAGCTTCATGAAACAGGATCTGTTGCAGCCTGTGAAACAACCTCACTTACAACAAATGCTCAATAAAAGTGTTTTAAATGAATAACTCTAACAGGGAGGGGAAAAGGAGGAGGTGTGAGGTGGGTTGTAAAAGGTAAGTTAGGGGTCTGTCTTTTTATGGAAATCTCTACAAAGAACAATGTATTTTTTTCTCTTGAAAATGATAAACAAAATGTCATATTGGAATGTCCACACCACAATCTCTACTTAAATGTTCATACCAGATTTATTCATAATAGCCAAAAATGGAAACAGCCCAGATGTCCATCGATGGAAGAAGAGTTAAACACACAGTGATACGTCCACACCAAGGAATACTAATTAGCAGTTTAAAAAAATTGCTCTGCTAATTTTTTTATTTTTGCCAGAGATGGGGTTTTACCACGTTGGCCAGGCTGGTCTCGAACTCCTGACCTCAGGTGATCCACCTGCCTCGGCCTCCCAAAGTGCTGGGATTACAGGCATGAGCCACCATGTCCAGCCAAAAAGAGCCAATCTCTAAAAGGGTGAATACGATATAATTTGATTTACAGACTAGTGGTTGCACGGGGTTGGTAGAGGAGAATGGATGTGACAGTAAGAGGACGGCATGAGAGATATTGGGAGGGATGGAGCAGTTCCGTATTTTGACTGAGGTGGTGGTTATAGAAATCTACATATGTGACAAAATTGCTTAGAAACACACACACACAAGTGCGTGAAGTCTGAATAAGAGCTGTGGATTGTACCTAGGTCAATTTCCTGGTTTTGATATTGTACTGTCTTAGTGCATTTTCTGTTGCTATAACTGGAATACCTGAGACTGAGTAATTAATAAAGAAAAGAAATTTATTCCTTAGAGTTCTATAGACTGGGAATTCCAAAGTCTAGGGGCTGCATCTGGTGAGGGCCTTCTTGCTGGTGGGGACTCTCTGCAGAGTCCCGAGGTGGTGCAGGGCATCACATGGTAAGGGGACTGAGTATCCTGGGTTAAGTCTCTCTTTCTCCTCTTATAAAAGAGCCAGTAATGCTCCATCCTCACTTCCCAAAGGTCCCACCTCTCAAATACCATAGTCAGATTTCCCACACCTTAATACTTCTACAAGGGGGAATAGGTTTTAACATGAGTTTCCATCACATATTGCAAATCTGTAAGATATTAGTATTGGGGGAGACTGGGTAAATCACACACAAATCTGCTCTACACTGTCCTTGCAATTCCTATGAACCCATAGTTATTTTTAAAACAAAAAGTTTTAAAACATTCTATTGAAGTATTCATGATTCAGCTAAAGACTATGTCTTCTTTTAAAATGTGGAAGAATTTTATACTGTTTAGCACAACCTAACCATAGAAATGCTTTGAATGCCACTGTACAATATGTGTCTCCCTAAAGAAGAAACAACAATTGTGCCAAAAGTAATTGGGTGCCTACTTTCACTTGAATCTTAGAAAGAAATAATGCTGTGAAGGCTTTCTTTTTGCTGCTTGCATGCCAGTGCCGGGGCGGGGGCCTGTGGAGAGCTGCCTTGAGCTGCCTTGAGCTGCCTTGAGCTGCCTTGCTTAGGTGGAGGGAGACTGAGCAAAGCACTCCAAGAAGGCTGCACTGCGTTTGGGGGAGGTGGGGTTCACCACCATTGCCTGATGCTGTTAGAGACCCTGCATGAACCCATGACTCAACCCAAGCAACAGAAATGAGGTCCAGGGCAGCCAGGACCTGGTCCAAGTGAAGCCATGCCATCATCTTCCCCAGCCACCTGCATTTTGAGGAAGGGGCACTGTTGGAACACTCTCTCTCTGACTTGAACCAGCAGTAGGGAGTTAGAAGGTGAGGGTAGGCAATGGGAGACCTTCATCCCCTCCCTGCCCCTCTTAATATCTGGGTACACAGTTCTTACTTGGGTCAAAATGTGTGTGGCCCACAGGAACTAAATGGGAGCACTATAAATAACGCAAGCTATTCCAAAGCCATTACAACAAAGGCAAGCTTGAAAACTCAAATGCCTGCAGGGGCTGGACAGGAAAAGGAGCGCGTGGGCCAAGCAGGACTGTGTGAACTGAAAAAATAAACTGGGTCTAAGGGAACCTTCTCAGCTGACTGCTCCCTGGAGACATGGAGTCACCAATGGCCCAGCTTCTCAAGACACGCCAGAAACCTGGGTTTTTTCTGTAAAATGTACTGCTTTGAATGTAATAAAATTGTTTAAGACATCACATGGACCAAACAAGATACAAGTGCCAACAACGTCTGGCTTGTTCCTACCAGTCCACCTCCCCCGCACGCCACTGTCCTTAAGAAAGAAAGGGAAGGACCACAGGAGAGTCAGCAGGTCCATCTGGGCCACGACACAGCAGCTCTGCCACCCTCGACCTTGACATTTGTCCTCAGGCCTCTGGAGCTGCAGTGGCAGAGGAAAGCGACTTCCCAGAGAGAGAAACCAGATTGAGGGACATTGGGAGTTTGAATAGGCTCCACCAAGAACTTTTAAAGGGCACCAGGGCACAGTGGCTCACACCTATAATCCCAGCGCTTTGGGAGGCCGAGGCAGGTGGATCACTTGAGTCCAGGAGTTCGAGACGAGCCTGGGCAACGTGGCGAAACCCCATCTCTAAAAAAAATATAAAAATTAGCTGAGCACGCTGGCACATGTCTGTGGTCCCAGCTACTTAGGAAGCTGAAGTGGGAGGATAGCTTGAGTCAGAGTTGCAGTGAGCCAAGATCACACCACTGCGCTCCAGCCTGGGCAACAGAGCCAGACTCTCAAAAAAATAATAAATAAAAATAAAAAAGGAATGAGCCAGAACATAATGTATTAATGTGAGTATTTCCAACCGTCCATCCTCCAATCCAAAAGGGGAGGAAAGCTTGAGGAACACTAGGTGCAGAGCAGGGCTGAGGCTGGGGAACCAGGGGAGGGGAGGGTGTGGTCTGAGAACACTGGAGGGTTAGTGCAGTGTTAGAATTCAATACGATCTTGCTGAGATTCAGCCAGTTGGGGTGAATCTGTTTACTGTGTAGAAATTCTTTCGGTTCCATCTGCAAACTGAAGGAGAAGCTTTATTCCCCCCGTAACCTGCAGGTCTAAGGATGCTCTCTGTAAGATTTCTTAAGCCTCTGGGGCTTGCCCAGGGTTCTCAGTGGTGACTGTCTTAAAAGTGGCAATGTTGTTTGGGAGCATGGAGGTGAAGTGAAGAGAGGGCAGCTGCTCCCCTTCGTGGCCTATGTGGGGAGGAGAGAAACTCCCCCTCAGGTTAAGGGCAGAAGACTTGTGTAGGGAGGAGTCACATCATGAGGAAAAGTAGCACCCGTGACATGGGGACAAGACGTGGCTTGTCTGATAAACTGGTGAGACCGCCTGGCAGAAGCCCATTCTGAGGAGGGATTGACAGACAAGCCTCTTGGAAAAGAATTTTCCCAAGGGATGAGAGCCAGGCAGGCAAGGTCAGGCCAGAACAAAGCCTTAGTCATCAGCGGACGACAGACTCCGAGTCCAGCCCACGTGACCCTGATCCAGCCCGTGGAATCTGGCTGAAATCCTGGGAGAAAGGACTTGGAGCCAAGATGAAAAGAGGTGTATTCATCACAAGTCAGTCAGACCCCGGGGGTGCCAGACGGGGAGAAGGGCTTTATCCATCCCCGCTTCTTCCCAAAGCAGCCCTCCACTGGGCTCCCATATGTGACCTCCCCCACTGCCCCACCCCAGGAAGGGCCCACAGAGGTCAGAGAAGCGGTTGGGTGCCTGGGGAAGGAGGGCCAGAGTCCACAAGGGACAGCTCCCAGAACTTCCAGGACTCCTGGGAGTGGAGCAGCCTAAGGTCACCAAATAACAGGAAGAGGCAAGAAAACACATGCTCCAAGAGTGAAAGTGACACCAAGCTGACATCCCATCTAGGGGGCCCAAGAAAGCCCAGAAGACAGGTGCTTCCACATGTCCCCCATGATTACTTTTTAGGGTTTTTACTTTACTAAAATTGTAAGCTCCTTGAAAGCAGGAATCTTTGTATCTTTTATTCACTGCTGCGCTCCAGTGACAGAAAAGTACCTGGTGTATATTAAAGTCAATACTTATTGTCTGATAAATTTACCGTAGAGTTTCGCCATCATAGGGTTTTTTTTTTTTTTTAATCAATTGTTCTCAAGCTTTTTGTAGCAGCAGATGGTCTTCTTGAAATAAAACCTCGTGGAGAAGCTCAAAATGCAAAACAGATAAACGTGGAGTTCCTGTGATAGAAGAGGAGATGGAATGAGGGGTCTCTGTCCAACACAGCCCAGCCCAGCCCCATGCCTCATGGCTGGCCCTGAGAATGCTTCAGGCAATTCCTCAGGCCATAAAGAAGACAGCTGAAAACACAAATATGGTCATTTTGTCAAAAAGGAAGCTGACAGAGATGCCCGTGCAACCTTTCCCCTTGGTGGCATTTGGAAAAAAAACTCAGTGATATGAGATGAAGCCCTGGGGAAAGGATTAATGCTGGCTTAGCATATGGACGGATGGAGAAGCTAAAGTCAGGGCACCTTTCAGTTCGTTATGCAGGGACGGAGGGCAGAGCAACCCAAACCTGGCACATCATGCTCCTGCAGCCAACATGACAGCACCCAGAGAGCTCTGACACCTCATAAATATTTATGGCCATTGGCTCAGCAGTTTCTGAATATTCCTAAGTTTGAACTCTGCCTCGACACTTCCCAGGACAGGAAGCCAGGTGGACTTGAGACGCAGCCCTTGCAGTTTTATCAAATGGTAAGTTTAATTCTATTAATATTTTATCCTTCCCCAGAAAACTTGAGTTTTACATTTATATTGAGTTACTCCTGGCTATGTCTAGCGACAATGACACAATGTCCCTGTCAGGACACATCCCAAGCCACTGGGGTCATCCTCTATCTCCCATTCATCAGGCATTTCTAACTTTTGCCGAATCTAATTCCAGAGTAAGAAAATAACACTAGTGCCTGACAAACAGCCAGCACCAGGGGGTCGAACAGCATAGATTCTAGAGTTTCAGGGCCTGGGACCAAATGGCAGCTCTATCATTTTTGCTTGTGAATGTTGCTGATTTGGGCAACTTACTTGGTTTCTGTGAGTCTTTGTTGAGCATCTCTAAATTGCAGGTAATCATACCTATATCAGTTTCCTATTGCTACTGTGACAAAGGACCACAAACACAGCAACTTAAAACAACCCAAACTCATTATCTCATTGTTCTGGAGGTCAGAGATCTGATATGGATCTTACTAGGCTTGATCAAGGTTTCAGCAGGGCTGTGTTCCCCCCCAGAGGCCACCGCATTCCTTGGCTCATGGCCCCTTCCTCCATCATCAGAGCCAGTGCTGCTTGGCTGAGTCCTCCCATGCTGCATCCCTCTGACTTCTTCCTGATGCTTCCACTTATAAGGAATCTTGTGATCATATTGCGCCCATGCAAGGAATCTAGGATGATCTCACTATTTTAAGGTCATTGATTAGCAACTTTAATTCAATCTGCAGCCTTAATTCCCCTTTGCCATGTATGGTAACATATTCATAAGTTCCAGGAATTAGGACACAGACATCTTTGGTGGGCTACTATTCTGCCAACCACAATACTCTTCTCCTAGTGTGCGGGGGGAAGGGGTAACGTGAGAGCAAGCAGGCCCATGGCCTGCATGTAACTGAGTGGCTGTCTTCAGACGCCGGACATATTGAGCCACGCTGACACCAGGAAACTGGAAGACATGTCCTGTCTTGCATTGTCCCATAGAACCTCCAAGTGCCAGTAAAGACTACTATCCAACTTTGCCCACCTAGCCTGCTAACCTTGGGAGAAAGCAATCATCTGTCATCTTCAGCCAACCTTCCTTTTGCCTTTGTTTGCAAAGAATCTAAATAACAGACTATATGCCCAAACCCTACCACTTTCCACTTGAACCACAGGCACTTGGCAGCATCTCCGCTGCAACTCCAGGATACATTGGACCACACATCCAGGAATGTCCCCTACGGACATCTGGGAGCCCAGGAGCAGACACCCTTCTATACAACTTGGGGCAACTCAGCCTTGCTCTCAGGAGACAACTGAGTAGCCAGTCTCTTCCCTGACACAGAGGTTACACAGCAATCCCCTCCGTGGACAAGAGCTGGCCAGGTTGTATGACAATGCCCAGTTCTCATTTTCTCTGATTCTTTCCTCATGATAGCTGTTCCCACAGGCCTCAGGAGCTATTCCTTGCCCTTCAAAGCTTAAACAATTCCTGACCCTAACTTCCAAGTCTTTTCTGCTTAACCTATGCACCAAATACCATGCTCGGCAGTCTGTATAGTTTCCATGTGTGTTCATCTGCTCTCATGCTGCTAATAAAGACATACCCAAGACTGCGTACTTTATAAAGGAAAGAGGTTTAACTGACTCACAGTTCAGCATGGCTGGAGAGGCTGCAGGAAATTTACAATCATGACAGAAGAGGAACCAAACATGTCCTTCTTCACATGGCAGCAGCAAGGAGAAGTGCCGAGCGAAAGGGGGAAAGGCCCCTTACGAAACCATGAGATCTTGTGAGAACTCATTCACTGTCATGAGAACAGCAGCATGGGAGTAACCGCCCCCATGATTCAATTACCTCGCACCAGGTCCCTCCCACAACGTGTGGGGATTAAGGGAACTAGAATTCAAGGTGAGATTTGGGTGAGGACACAGCCAACCCATATCACCATGTGACTATAGGTGCTGCTGGAAATCTCCATTAAAGGATCTCTGGAAATGGATAAACTCTGTTGCATTCTTCACAATCACAGCCACGCAGCCTGACTGACACTGAAGGTCAAAAGAGACCTATTCATTATCCCATGAAACAGCTGTCTTTAATAATGCCAGTGGGAACTGTGGTACAGTGAGGAAGGCAGGAGCCTGGCAGATTTCTCGATTCCTCAGTGCTGGGTTTGAACCGAAACGCCACCAATTCTGAACTCTCTGAATCTGTTTCCTCCTTTGTAAAGGGTTCAAAGTAACTTTGCAGTATTATGGCTCAAAACAAAAGAGAGAATATCTGTTCAAAGCTACCACTTCTGGTACCACATTCTGATTACCTCATGCTGCATCTCAAGTGATCCGAAGCTTAATGGATTCAACAGCAACCATTTTATCATATCTCACAGATTCTGCAAGTCAGGAATCTAGGCAGGGTTCAGTTAGGGGACTCCTCTGTGCCCCACGTGCCCATGGATATTGCTCAGTGGAACTCAGCTGGAGGTGGACTGGCCTGGAGGGTGCGAGGCAGCATCACTCATGTGCTGTCTCGGCAGTTCTTGTTTGCAGTAGCTGTGTCCTACAAAACTGCCACGAGCACTGAATTAGCTCAAATGGAGCCACTGCTCTTAAGGATATTCAAGAGTCAATTCCCGCGAGCTTCAGCTCACGACATTTCTGTTGACTGATCAATAGGCAACTTTGGTTTTTTTGTGTTTTTGTTTAAAGATACCTTATTAAATATCTACTTCTTAAAAAAATTAGTTACATGAGTGTTTTCTCTATAAGAAATCACTAGCATGGAAGAGTTTATCATTTTCCTGACCCTGAGTAATGTGGCCATGAATTTCTTTGGCTCTCAGCCTCACAAAAAAATGCTGTCACTACTCTTTTTTCTATAGGTCGTAATCTCAAAAGTCAACAGATTTAGCCATTTCCCCATCTTTTCCATAGCTCCATCACACACCAAAGATTTACTTTAAGCACTTTTCAGGATGACCTCACAGACTGGCAAATTTCCTCTTCTCTTCTCCCAATGTACCATGTTGTTGATTTATAACCTTGAACTCAGGGCCAACAGCACTAGAACTCCTGCCTGAACAAAGCCTCTTGGACATGCATATTTCCTCCGCAAGGCACATCACAGCCTTTTTGCACTTAGGAACACTGGTCTGCACTTAAGCCCTGTGTGGTGGTCACTTTAAACTGTGAAACAACAGCAAAAGCACAAAACACATGGCACTAGGTAGACAGTGAAAAGGACTGTTGATTGCAGCATTGAGAGCTATAACAAGAAGGCAAAGCGTCTTCTTGTGTGACCTCAGCTGAGAACGTGCACATTGAGAGACGCAAACCTTTTGCTGCCCCACACACATCCATGAATAACTACAACAGTGCTGCAAGTATTGATTTGGGGAGTTTGCATAAATTTAATGAGCAGATAAATTTGCAAATACAGAATCTGCAAATAATGAGGGTCCCTGGTATTTGGTGCTTTTTCAAGAATGGGTGGAAGACTGTGTTCAGCTGGGACTGTCCAATGGGGAGAGGTCCACGTGTGGCCCTCCAACATGTCACAGGGCACTTGGACTTCTGATTGTTTTTCTTGATTTTCCTCATACAAAACTTTGTGTGTGTGTGTGTGTGTGTGTGTATCTGTCTTGAAGCAAAGTCTGTAACTAAATAAACTATGTTACGTTGTGTTCATTATTCAAACATTTTAGGGACCAGGAGAATTCTGTGGTTTGTTTAGTAGAAAAAGCTTACCAGGCTGGACACAGTGGCTCAGCCCTGTAATCCCAGTACTTTGGGAGGCCAAAGCGGGCAGAACACGAGGTCAAGAGATCAAGACCATCCTGGCCAACATGGTGAAACCTCGTCTCTACTAAAAATACAAAAATTAGCTGGGCATGGTGGCGTGTGCCTGTAGTCCCAGCCGCTCAGGAGGCTGAGGCAGGAGAATTGCTTGAACCCGGGAGGTGGAGGTTGCAGTGAGCCAAGATCGTGCCACTGCACTCCAACCTGGCGACGGAGCGAGACTCCATTAAAAAAGAAAAGAAAAGAAAAGAAAAAGGTTACCAAAAAAAGACCCTGATGCCTCTAAAATATGCCTTTTCTCAAATCCTTTCTAATTGTGCTATGTTTAGAGCATGAAGAACATGACACAAAAAATACAGTTGCATCATAATTGGGTCAAAAATGCAGTAAAGGTGGCAGTCCTTGAAATTTACTATTCTGTATTTGTCCCTTAAGAAATTATCAGCAAGAATATATTTAGAAAATAAGTTCATCACCAAATCATTCCCTTTTAGTTACACAAATCTACAGTCTATCCAGTTAGGAATAATCCTTCCCTCTTACTTCATTAATAAAAGGACAAAATCATTCATCATCCACTTAGCACACCTTTTAGAGTGAAATGGGACACCCTTAATTATGCTAGGACAACAGGAATAAGCCAAGTCTGCCAAAACAAACTGGGCATTGCACCTATTCCACCTGCGGCAGTATTTATAATCAGTATAAACTTCAGGGTATTTATAAGATTGGCTTGGTTGTACTGCATTGTATCTTTCCATTATGATACAAAATACTTTCAGGGGACACAAGTTGAACTCTCTTTTCTTAAGGCATATTCAATAGACCTTAATTGGTCCACAAACCCTGCAAATTATTTAAGCCATCCATCCACCAAAAGACCTCCCTTTTGTAAAAACTAATGATTAACAATTGCCTTGAGAAATGTGATGAAGCATTTCAAAAGTAACTCTTGCTGTAGTTTCTTTAAGTGTATCGCACTTGATTCTTTTCCTAATCTGGAATTCATTTGCTCTTTTTTCTAAAAAATTTGTTTTTGTGTTAGAGGATTTTTAGGAGAATAGACTGAAGTTTTAGTATCTCCCCATTCAAGACGTAAGGGCTCTTCCCAAAGGTCCTAAAGCAGTTACTCCTCCCTTCATTCTTAGACTTTCATCTCCAAAGCCAAGTCAATCAAATGCCAAGAAAAAGTCAGTCCATCTTGCATTACATGTACTAGAGTAATGGTCTTCATTATTTCACAGGTTTTGTCATTCATTCTTTTCATGCAGACGTAGCCAAAATCCCTTTGTCCCATTTGTAAAGTGGAAATGATACCACCACTACTATTATTAGTCACCCTTGCGCAATGTCTGGGAATCACTTCAGGTCACACGTAAGCCCCTTAAAAATCACCTGCAGCACATTATGTGTTTGTGTGTCTCGGGGTGGGGAAAACATACACCTGAGTTGAGAGGCCAGCTGTGCCTTCGGCTTTATTCCACGGAGAGACACGTCCACCTAATGGAAACTTTCTTACCAGACTCTGTAAACAGAAGCCTGTGGTCATATACCTTCCACATAGCCCAGACCCCAGATCACATTGCAGTTGGCCCCTGTGGCTTGACTCCATCCTTAGGCTGTTTAGATATGCCAGATCTACAGCACTCATGTTCTCTTAATTTAAGCCTTTGCATAGCTGCTCAATATCTGCTTGCACTCCTGACTTAACTGGTGAAATTAGAAGGGTTGAAACTTCTTTTTGGTGACCTCTTACCATTTTACTATTTCTCAGGTACCAGAAAAGAAAAGTCTCCCTGTCCACATCCTACTGCTGTATTGCTGATCAGTTCAAACCAACTTTACCTATTCTCTATCCTAGTAAACATAGGACTCGTCCTTCTAATATCCACTTGGGTGGAGAAGATTTGGTAGAGAGGAGAAAAACTGGACATTTTACAGAAGTGAAGTCAAAACAACAATTTCAAGAAATCATTCAGGATTCTATGAAATTCTGATCTCTATTTGCACTTTTCATGATCTCTGATGAATAAGTCTTTATGGGAGGAGGCTGGTTGGGGACTTTGGTGCTCTGGGTTTAAATACCCCATAGATCCTGACTAGTACTTCCCACAGCTTAGTGAACCCCATTCAGAGATTCTAAACCATAACAATCCCAAGCCTTCGTGCAATTCCTCTTATGGTTTACTAAAAAGCTTAGGCTAGGGCCGGGCACGGTGGCTCACATCTATAATCCCAGCACTTTGGGAGGCTGAGGCGGGTGGATCATCTGAGGTCAGGAGTTCAAGACCAGCCTGACCAACATGGTGAAACCCCATCTCTACTGAAAATACAAAAATTAGCCGGGCGTGTTCGCGTGTGCCTGTAATCCCAGCTACTCTCGGGAGGCTGAGGCAGGAGAATCACTTGAACCCGGGAGGTGGAGGTTGTAGTGAGCTGAGATCGCACCACTGCACTCCAGCCTGGGCGATAGAGCTAGACTCCATCTCAACAACAACAACAAAAAAAACAGGCTGAATCATTTGCCTGAGGGAGGTCTCAGTGACCTCTAGTTTTCATGTACAAAGATGGCATTTCCACCTTCTCAGGACTATCATCTGAAGAGCATTCTCAGGCACGGTCCTTTCATATTGACTCCTGCTCTACATTTCATCATCTTTTAAAGAGTGCGCCCAGAACAACAAAAGACTGTTTGCGGTTCTAATGATTTTCTCACTGACCTTTGACCGTGCAGACAATACTCTGTTTTCTCTGTCCCAAAATGTGTCTGTGCATAATGCCCTGTGATGTTTACCTCTATCTTTGAGTCGCATGAATCAGGGATTAGAGCCTTGGTGAATGCTGTTGCCCTTTTCGGGCTGTTTCAAATCTGCAGGGATTTATTTGCCCCATTTTATGTCAGTAACTTTGCCTTTGCAAGCTTGACCTAGGCTTCTTTAAAAAAAAATTTTTTTTTAACTTACAAAATATAATCAGAGCAAAGCTTCAGAGCTGTGGGGCAGGGAAGACTAATTGGTGTTTAAACCACTTTGAAGCTTTTAGTTCAAGGGCAGTAGCATCCCCATAAACATTGTCAGTATCCAAGGGCCTGATTTAACTCCAAGAATATGATTTGTGCAGTTTGCAAGTTGTTTTCTAATTGTAGGATGTGAGGAACTGTCAGCTAGAGTCTAGATTGATTCTGCTGAGAGCCCAGAGACACAAATTCATCTTTACTTGCCCTCCTTGTTTCGCGTTTAGATGGTCACAGATTTCATCTCCAAGATATTTCAAAAATACTGTTCTCCCTGTGGTCCCTACCCCTTCATGACCATCCAATGGGTTACTCCCATTAAGTGTAACCAATTTTTGTATCTTTTTGACTTCAAAATATTTCACAATCAGTTGTCTAGATAAACTTCACATCTCATTTAAAATAGCATAAAAGGTGAGAGAGAAGCTTGCTTTCTTCTTGAATCTGATTACATAAAATTCTCAACTACGTAACTTTTTACTTTAAACTACCCACAGCAGCATGAATGGTATGTCTCAGAAAAGGCAAACATAATAATATTTGCCAAACTCACTAAGGTGATTATCCCTGCCGTATAAATAGCAATACTTCACAACTATAAAACACCTTCCCGTCAAAATCACTCACACTGTGTTTGAAAAATCGAGGCTGATATCTCTGGGTCCCTGTCTGAATAGTCAGATGCAGTCTCCTGGGGCATGGCAGGGAAGGAAAGAGAAGCAACATTTACTGAGTCTTTTGTGTGTTCTTACATGTTCAACGCCATTTAATTCTCACAATAACCCAGAAGTTGTAATTTTCCTATTATGGAGGAGGTAACCGAGGCTCAGAGAGGTTCTATACCTTGTCCAAGGTCATTCCTACTAGCAGAGGCAAGATTTGAACCCACTTTTGGCCCCCTGCAAGGGGTGTCCCATGTGAGAGATAAAGAAAAGTCCCTCGGGACCGGTCACCTTGAGCAGTAGCCTAACTTCCTGCTGAAAATTCTAGCAGGTGGCCTAGAAATTGGAGAATTAAGCAAGTCAGAGAGAAAGAGAAACATCCATGAAAGAAGTGGCAATGGACTGTCTTCAGAATGACCCAACCTTGGTTCTCAAAGGGCATCTGGTTGTGCCTCAGTGTCACTGGTAGGACACAGAGAACACCTGAGGAGGTGTGGCCAGAAGGCACTGGGACTTCAGAACACAGCAAGGCAGGAAAATGAACAGAGCCATGTCCAGTCCAAACTGGAGTAAGGGACTTGCACCCTCGGAAGCTGGCTTGAGCAGCGTCCTAGGGTGTGTTAAGCTCACAGTGGATCCATGGACAGAAGATGGCAAAAGGTCTTTCTGGGGGAGTCCAAAGAAGAGGGTTTGGGGTCAAAGCAGAGGTCAAGATTCAGGGGCAAAACAATGGTATTCAGAAAGTCAGAGTACAAGCTCAGGGGAGAGGTGACCTGAACGAGCCTTGTGGGAATAGAAGTGTATTAGTCCGTTTTCACACTGCTGATAAAGACATATCTGAGACCCGGCAGTTTACAAAACAACGATGTTTAATGGACTTACAGTTCCACATTGCTAGGGAGGCCTCACAATCATGTTGGAAGGCAAGAAGGAGCCAGTCACATCTTACACAGATGGCAGCAGGCAAAGAGAGAACTCATGCAGGGAAACTCCCATTTTTAAAACTGTGAGATCTCATGAGACTATTCACTATCACAAGAACAGCAGGGAAAGACCCGCCCCCATGATTCAATTACCTCCCACTGGGTCCCTCCCATAACGTGTAGGAATTCAAGATGACATTTGGGTGGGGACACAGCTAAACTATAACAAGCAGGTACCCAGCTGCTGGGCTAAGAAGGAAGGGTGGGCAAGGGTTCAGTGCTGGGATTTTCTTTTCCCACCCCCGCCCCCCAGCATGGTCAGTATCATCTCGGAACCTGAGCAGGACCAAGCCCTCCAGTGCCCTGCCTGGCCTGCTGCGCTGTGCAGCTCTAAGAAGGTAGGACCTGACCAGAGTTCTCAGAACCCGTGTGGGAAGGCACTGAGCTAGCAAAAAATGCACCAGTTGACAAACAGATGGGAAATTAGAAAAGAAGTAGAAATTTCCTGTAACCAAAAACAAATAAGAGTCTGGAACTTCAAGTTGAGGCTTTTTCCTTTGGAAAAGATGTCCCAGCACTGACTTTTTTCCATGACTCGCCATTAAAGAGGCGGGCTGGCGCAGAAGGGGACGTTTCCGGGACTGGCCCCACCCAGCATGGTTACAAAGCACAGCCGTTGTTTCAAGCTTGGGGAGAATTTTGGTGCATCAGGCTGAATGCGGTGACTCATGCCTGTAATCACAGCACTTTGGGAGGCCAAAGTGGGAGGACTGCTTAAAGTCAGGAATTCAAGACCAGCTGGAGCAACACAGCCAGATTTCGTCTCTACACAAAATTTAAAAATTATCTGGATGTGTTGATGTGCACCTCTTGTTCCAGCTACAAGGCAGAAAGATCATTTGAGTTTGAGGCTGCAACAAGCTATGATCACATCACTGCACTCCAGCCTGGGTGACAGTAAGACCCATCCCCAAAATTTTTTTTTAAAAAAATGAAAAAAAATTGGTGCATTAAATTGAGAAGACGAAGTGGATTACAGATGTGGAAATAAAATTACGGAGGTGAGAGATTGGAAAAAACAATGAATGTACAGATAACATTGAGCAAAACAGCTTTTCGGGTGCAGGCTGCACCTCTGGAATTGGGGAAGGAGATGCACAAAGAGGGCTTGTGAGCAGCGTGGGGGTGGGCTCTGAAAACACCCTTCTCAGCCATCACATACTCGCTGCAGGCTGGGCGTGACAGTTTAGCTTGCTCCATGATGGAACACAATCGATAGCTAGGTGGGGCAAATGGGCTTCTTTCAGTGCTCTACTAAAAGAAGACGGTGGCTTCCCAATTAAGCACTGCATCTGCTGAATCATGAGGTCTGAGTGTCCCTCCAAGCAAAAGTGCAGATGCTGCCCCTGCAATACCTGTGTGTCCCAGAACTTTTGACAGGGGGAGATGTCTTGGAGTGCTTCCTCAGACAATTTCTGGACAGGATGCAAAAATTCGGCTCATCAATATCTGTCATTACTTACAACATACAGGCAAGCATGTTTCTGGGATGTTGAGAAAATAAGAGAACTTCTCTGAGTTGCTTTAAAGGAAAAGTATTGACTTCCCTTTCTCTGCTGCCTGGCACTGAAACATTGTTGTCTCCATTTTGCTACATAGTCCTCTTTTCTGATGTTTATCTTTTCTTTCTTTCTTTTTTTTTTTTTTTTGACTAATATTTGTATTGGTAAGAGGGGCTTTGGAATTTGCACACATGAAGAAATAAAGAGCTTTTCTCCTCTACATTTCTAATATTCAGCTGCTCTCTTACCTTGCTTGTCCAGGTATTTTGACTTTTAAATTCTCTAGACGGTTTCTTTTTTGTTTGTTTGTTTGTTTTTTGACCAAGCCTCACTCTGTCACCCAGGCTGAAGTGCAGTGGTGTGATCTCGCCTCACTGCAACCTGCATCTCCTGGGTTCAAGCGATTCTCCTGCCTCAGCCTCTCGAGTAGCTGGGACTACAGGAGTGCGCCACCACACCTGGCTAATCTTTGTATTTTTAGTAGAGACGGGGTTTCACCATGTTGGCCAGGCTGGTCTTGAACTCCTGACCTCAGGTGATCTGCCCGCTGAGCCTGTGCCTGCCTAAGCTCTGCAAATTATGTAGTCAGTTCTGTTCAGTATTTTCAAAAAATCCCTCCCCTCAGAATTCTGAGGACACGACTCCACTGCCTGCTGGATTTTTATTCTGTGGAGGTCTGAAGCCAGGCCTGACGGGTTGTTTGGGGTTACCTGACTTTTTGTTTTTATTGCGGTTGTTGCTCTTGTTGACTTACTGCTCCTATTTGCTCTGGGTCCCTTCTTTGTGCCTAAAACATCCAAGTGTCATGAAGCTAAGTCTCAGTGTCCTGCTCTTCTAACTAATTGGACTTTGTTTAATGAACCTTTTCAACCCAAAGGCCAACTCTTTCTTTAGCTCAAGAGAGTTTCTATTTGTTCAGTTTTCTTTTCCAGGTGTTCTATACTTTCTCACAGGTACATGCCACATCCTTAAACTATGGGTGTTTTATCCTCCCATCATTTTCACTTCCTCATCTTTTTCATACCCTTGACTTTTATTTTTAGGCACAAGAGTTTCTCACATGCATCATCTACTTCACTGATCAGGTTTTCTGCAGCCTCGAATCTGTTGTTGCTGCTTCCATCTGGGATTTTTAAATTCTGCTATTGTGCTTTTTTCATCTTCTCACATTCTTGCCTGATCTCGCTGTTCTTTCTCTGCCCATTTGCCTTTCACAGGTGCGATTTCTTTCTGCATGTTTTAAGGAATGCATGGTAGAAAATTTGTAACATCTCCTTTTTTTCATCGAAAGACATTTGCTCTGGTTTCTTTTGAAGTCGCTTGTTTCATTGACGACGTGGTTTGGCTGTGTCCCTACCCAAATCTCATCTTGAATTGCAGCTCCCATAATTCCCACATGTTGTGGAAGGGACCTGGTGGGAGATACTTGAATCATGGAGGCGGTTTCCCCCATACTGTTCTCATGTTAGTGAATAAGTTCCACAAGATCTGATGGTTATTTAAAAGGTTTCCCCTTTAACTTGGTTCTCAATCTCTCTCTTGCCTACTGCCATGTAAGACGTGCCTTTGCTCCTCCTTCACCTTCTGCCATGATTGTGAGGCCTTCCAGTTATGTGGAACTGCGAGTCCATTAAGCTTCTTTTTCTTTATAAATTACCCAGTCTCAGGTATGTCTTCGTCAGCAGCATGAAAATGGACTAATACAATTGACTAGTGATTTTCTCTACAATATTGCTTTGCCAAGCTATTAATTAGTTCTCTCTTTATTACTTCTGGTAAACAGTAGTCACTGATTGTTTATTCTTAGGAATCAGGATGGATTCTGACAAATATTATTTGGATCCCTTCCAGCATCCTTAGACCCAATAAAATTTAAAGACATTTACAGAGATTTTGATAGCCAGATCAGGTATGCAGCATGCTGCTCAGACTAAGGAGGGAACCTGATTGTATGAGTTCTTTATAGCAGTGTGAGAAAGAACTCATACCTGAGACTGGATAATTTATAAACAAAAGAGGATTAGTTATGGCTCTGAGGGAGGAAACTTACAATCGTGGCGGAAGGCAAAGAGGAAGCAAACCCTGTCTCACATGGTGGCAGGAGAGGGACAGCATGCAGGGGGAAGTGCCAAACAGTTTTAAACCATCAGATCTCATGAGAACTCACTCACTATCACAAGAACAGCAAAGGGAAAATCCACTCCCATAATCCAATTACCTCCCACCAAGCCCCTCCTCCAACACGTGGAGATTACAATTCAAGATGAGATTTGGGTGGGGACACAGAGCCCAGCCATATCACTGAGCCACCAGCTGTGCAACACAGAGCATTGCTTAGTCCAGAGAACCTTTTTCCATGCTTCTTCTGACATCAGCAATTAATACTAGTATGTAATATCCAACATATCTCCATTTATCAAAAAATGTCTTGATTTATGAAAACTATAGAATAGTATAATTCATACCATTGTACTGCAAAGGAATGGTACTGTACATATTATTTGTAACTTGCTTTTTCACTTAAATGGCATATAGGGTGTATCTTAGACACATTTCTATTAAAATATATGTAGGTCATCTTCATTCCTTGTCATGGATGTACAGCATTCTATTAGATGATACCAAATTAATCAACCTGTTCCAGACTGATGGCACTTAGGCTGCTTTAGGGCTCGTTGGTTTGTTGGTTTTATTTTGTTTTGCTTGCAGTATAATTTAGTGGATCCCTTATTTCGATATTCCCTTACAAATTTTTTTTTTTTTTTTTTTTTTTTTTTTTTGAGGTGGAGTCTCACTCTGCCACCCAGGCTTGAGTGCAGTGGTGCAATCTTGGCTCACTGCAACCTTTGCCTCTTGGGTTGAAGCAATTCTTGTGCCTCAGCCTCCCAAGTAACTGAGATTACAGGCACTTGCCACCATGCCCAACGAATTTTCATATTTTTAATAGAGATGGGATTTCACCATGTTGGTCAGGCTGTCTTAAACTCCTGACCTCAAATGATCTGCCCACCTTGGCCTCCCAAAGTGCTGGGATTAAAGCGTGAGCCATTGCACCCAGCCTCCCTTAAATATTTTTGAAACACAAATTAAAGCTTTTACACAAATGTCTCCAATATATTCATTTATGTAAATAATTTTTTTTAGAATAACACTGTTAACAGTGGTTACCTCTGGGACATGAGGCCATGGAGAGGTCATGTGGAAGGAATGAACTAAAATATTTCACTTTCAATCCTTTGCTATTGTCAGTTTTTACAACTAAGTGTAATGCTTTTCTAATTTTAATCAAAATATATACATAGATAATGCTATAATAACATTTTCACAAAGACAGTCTTTTTCTTTCTTAGGCTTGTGTCTCAGGAGATGTATCTAAAAGTTAGATTACTGGGTTAAATGGCACAATCCTGAAAGTGTTATACCCACTCTTATGGTCTGGAGAGATCTCAGAGGTTTAACATTCTGCCTGTGGTTCCTACCAGCAGATAAAAATAGAGATAACCATTGAATTAGTCTGTTCTCACACTGCTATAAAGAACTGCCAGGGCGGATCATGAGATCAGGAGTTAGAGACCAGCCTGGCCAACATGGTAAAACCCCCGCCTTTACTAAAAATACAAAAATTAGCTGGGCATGGTGGTGGGCACCTGTAATCTCAGCTACTCATGAGGCTGAGGCAGGAGAATCTTTTGAACCTGGGAGGCGGAGGTTGTAGTGAGCTGAGATCGTGGCATTGTACTCCAGCCTGGGCGACAAGGCGAGCCTCCATCTCAAAAAAAAAAGAACTGCCAAGACTGGGTAATTTCAGCCAGTTCCGCTGAAGAGGCCTCAGGAAACTTACAATCATTGCAGAAGGGGAAGCAGGCACATCTTACATGGCAGCAGGTGAGAGAGAGAGAGAGAGAGAGGAGGCTAGAGGAGAGAAAGAGGAGAGAGGAGACAGGAGAAGGGTGGAGAAAGAGACAGGGAAAGACAGCAGGAAAAACTATCATTTATAAAAACATCAGATCTCATGAGAATTCACTCACTATCAGGAGAACAGCATGGGGGAAACCACGCCTGTAATACAATCACTTCCCTCTCTCCACTCATGGAGATTACAGGTCCCTCCCTCAATACGTGGGGGTTACAATTCAAGATGAGATTTGAGTGGGGAGACAGAGCTAAACCGTGTCAGCCATATTCCATTGCGTTGTGTCTAACAGCAGAAGCTCCGCCCATGCAGCTAGTGTGAAGGATGTGATCTTAAAATCCATTCGAAAAGGCTCAACTGGTGGAAGTGCTAGAATGGGTCCTATGTGATTCACCTCCACTCTTGCCCGCTTGCAGCTCTGGATCAAAAACCCAGAGATGAGTGACATCCCGTCCTTATGGGTGCCCAGAGTGGTAGCTGGTGTATTTGAGGATGGCAAATAGTCCTATAAAAGAAGAGCCTCGTTAAGACTTTGCTCAAACAGAGCCCCCGCCTGTCTGTTGGAGATTCTTTGTTCCACCCTTTTCTGTCCCTGGCTTTGTCCTCCAGTAGGCCTCCACAGTAACCAGAGCCACAGCTTCTTTGCTCACTTCCAAATGGAAAAAAAAAAATGGCTGAGCTTTGCACTGCCTGGATCACCCCTAACTCACTCCCTGCCACCAGGCTGCAGCTTTGACTAGCAGTTTGTTGCCCTAACACAGGATAACTGTGATTGGTTGATATCAATTAAGATATGCCCCTAAAGACCCAGAGGAGCCAATCCCAATGAAGCCTCGGCTGCAGCACAGTGAGAGGTCCCCTGGCATGGCCAGGAGAAACCTAGTTTGCCCAGCATGTAGGTATTTTCCATGGTTGGAAAGGAGAAAAAGACCAATATGTACTGAACCTATATTGAGTACTGACTAAGGAGCTTTTATTATTTAATTTAATCCCAACAGTCCTTAGGGGTAGGCCTTGCTATCCCTATTTCACAGATAAGAAATCTTTACCTCAGAGAGTATGAGTCATTTGCTTAAAGTCCCACAGCTAATATGCATCAAAGCTTATCTCACTGATTTCATATGCTGCTTGGCACAGCTTGTTAATGACCCTGAAGCCCATCCAAGCCAGGCCTGGGAAATACATTTTAGATCCTATTCCCCCGAGTTTTGTTGTTGTTTAAAAGTCATGTAGAGTATTTGGAATATATACATATGGAATATGAACATATATATATATATAAACCATATATATATATATATATATATGTGTGGTTTAGACTAAAGTTGGAAGGAAAACTAAAGATATGTTTTTTCCAGTTAAGCATCTTCTAACAGTTTAAGTAATTGGTTTGTGTTATCAGATTGTGGCCTAAACCAGATCACAGGAATGAATCATAGCTGATGTAATGCACACATGTCTTAGTAGAGCTATTATGTGGTACCCAGGTGCACTGAATTTTACAATATGAAATCAGAGCTCTGCCCTTGACCCCGGTGAGCAATTATGGCATCATGAACTAGGCACTTGGATGCAGTTCAAAGAGCTGAGAACAAGTCATGAAAATGCAGGGAAAGTAAACTTCGGAGTTTCAGAGAGGTCACTCTATCTCCTCCTGGTCTCGCAGAGATGCCGATATCAGCTCCATGTGAAAACTGGTGGGGAAAACCTACAAGTCCAGGCTTTCACTTTTCCCTTAAAAGAACAGGGGTTGTCCTGAGCTGTGTAGCCTCGGATGGTGAGTCTTCCAGAAAATTTGTTCCCAGGGGACTTCACGGAAGGAGCAATTCCCTTCAAACTTGGGCTTTTTGATTCTGTTACTACCATTTGGGATTGGACCAATAGCCCCTGATGGCAATTCTGGTTGGGCAAGGGAAGTGTGCGAGTGTGGTGGGCAGGTGGGTGCAGGTGGGAAACGAAGCAAAAGGACAGAGACATGCAGGCTAATGTGGATGGTGGAGACCTCCCAGGAAGGGCAGCATTGCCAGCAACAATACCAGAAAGCCAGAAAGAGAAGCTTTCTGCAACCTTAGTTCTTTTTGCTCAGGAAGTGCTAAATTCAGAACCTGCTGTCTTTTAAAAGAAACGATGTTATTTCACAGATCCGGACATTTAAATAACTAATAAGCCAAGACAAAACAAAACAAAATGGGAAGTCCTAAAATTTCGTTAAGATACATTTTTCTTCCAAGAGACTACATGGAAATTTTGTTGTTGAAATAATTCACTGCGCTGAGCTTCACTTGAAATGCTTAAATACCTTGAAACCATTTCCATTTTTGCCTTTACTCAAAATAAGTAGTTACTTTCTAATGAATGAAAAGCCCAGTATGTGAAAAGTGTGGTTTAGGCCAATAAAAGGGGAGGTAACACCATTTTAATAGTTTCCCAGAAGCAGTTAAAAAAATGACACAATGAAGTGTAATAGGCTGAGGAAACATCACACCCCGTCATTTAAAACTCAGCAATGCCAAAAATACCCAGGGGTGAAGAGAGGTGAGGGAGACTGCCATAAGATTATTGCTTGAAGGATTGCCTTTCCTTGTACCGGCACCTACCCAGGGCAGTTGCCCCAAGTTCATGCAGGGGTGGCCATATTTCATATCACGTGATCCTCAGCCCACAAGCTGATTGGACCAGAGGAGGCCACTGCCCCAGAGGCTGATCAGAACACCGTGATACAGCTCCCTGCAGGGGGCAGTGCGCAGTTTTTGCAGCCAAATGCAAAATGAAACTGTAAGTGCTCTCTCATTCAAAAAGCAGGAGAAACGTGCCATGGAATGTAATAAAAGATAAGGTTTTTCCCTTTTTCTACAGTCTCTCAATTTGTCATGGTGTTTTTAATTTGCTAATGGAGGTCGTTTTGAGTAAAGAAAGAATACAGTTTTAAATCACTAGCATGAATTTTACCATTACTCTTCAAATTGTGCAATTTCGCTTTTTAATGCAAACATAAGTACATTTAACTCATATGCAGCATCACTAAAATTACACAATTTGTATTCTGTGGCTTGTACATGCATATATATTTCATTCTTAGCAGAACATTGGAAACACTATAACACATGAACTCAACAGCTTTTATTTCACTTCTTGGTGCATGCATTTTCTACTAACAACCTCTACTTTTGGCTTATTGATTAATAAGGAAAGACTTTAAAAAAAAAAAAAAGGAAAAAGCAAGTTTGGCTCTCTTGCCCTTTCCTTCTAAGTCCTCATTTTCAGCATAAGGGGTTAGCTGGCATAGCTGTGAAGCCTAAATATCTGAGACAGATCTCAATTTAGGAAGTTTGTTTTGCCAAAGTTAAGGACATGCACCTGTGACATAACGTCAGGTGGTACTGATGACATGCGCCCAAGGTCATCGGAGCAGAGCTTCTGAGAAACCATTAAAATGGTGTCACCTCCTCTTTTACTGTCCTAACCTACACTTTTCACATACTGGGATTTGCATTCATTAGAAAGTAACCAGCACTTATTTTGAGTAAAGGCAAAAATTGAAATGCTTTCAAGGTATTTAAGCATTTCAAGTGAAGCTCAGTACAATGAATTATTTCAACAACAAACTGTCCTTGTAGTCTCTACAGAGACATGAGACATCAATCAATATACGCAAGATAAACATTGGTCTGATACTGAAATTCCAGGTCGTAGGTAGATAAGAGACGAATGGTTGCATTCTTCTGAGTTTCTGATGAGCCTTTCCAAAGGAGGCCATCAGATACGCATTTATCTCAGTGAAGAGTGGGATGACTTTGAATACAATGGGAGGCAGGTTTGCCCTAAGCAGATCCAGCTGGAGTTTTCCCTTTAGCTTAGTGATTTGGAGGCCCCAGGATTTATTTTCCTTTCACATAAGGAAGTCACATGAGTAAGAAAGGACGTGACAGAGTCCCTTGGTCATTCATGTTTCTCACAGTGCCATTGACTTCCTCCTACTTCTAGAGCAAGTCCTGCATCTAGTGACACACGTACTGAATAAATGACAGTGGGAAGCAGAGCAAACCTCATGGCGTCAACATACTTATTTTTTTCTTTTCTTTTTTTTTTGCTGGCACTTTGTGTTGCTGTGATATGTAAACATAGATGTCAATTTTCAACACTTTCTCCTTCCTTTTATTAAAAAAAAAAGTTACTGTGTTTCATCATGATTGGTTAAGAATTCTTGTTTTGTGTTTAGGTTTTCATTGGTTAAAGATTGAAACTGGGCCCCACGCCATGTCTCATGCTTATAATCCTAGCACTTTGGGAGGCCGAGGCGGGTGGATCACCTGAGGTCAGGAGTTCAAGACCAGCCTGGCCAACATGGTGAAACCCTGTCTCTACTAAAAATACAAAAAATTAGCTGGGCCTGGTGGCAGGTGCCTGTAATCCCAGCTACTCAGGAGGTTCAGGCAGAAGAATCGCTTGAACCCAGGAGGTAGAGGTTGCAGTGAGCTGAGATCACACCATTGCATGCCAGCCTGGGCAACAGAGCAAGACTCTGTCCCCCAAAAGAAATCAAAAGCAAAAATATATCTTTTAAATTAGATAGACTTGTTTAATTATTTACTAAGTGACAGATTTACCAGACTCAAAACTTTAAATTGTTTAAGAATGAAATAGAAGCAAAATTCTCCCTTCCTCCCCTGCTGCCTTATCCTCTTTCCTCCCTCTCCCCAAATAGATAACTATTGTTATCAATCCCTTAGGTAATCATCCGGATTTTTAAAATATACGTCTATAGGCTGTTAAATTGTGACTCTAAAATATACATTCATGTCCTAATCTTCAGTACTGGTGAATGTGACCTCATGGGAAAAAGGATCTTTATCAGCAGATATCATTAAGTTATCTCAAGATGAGTGCACTCTGTATTGAGGAGAGGCCCTAAACCCAACAGCAGGTGTGGGGTTTTTTGGGGATTTTTTTTTTTTTTTTTTTTTTTTTTTTTTTTTGAGATGGAGTTTCACTATTGTTGCCCAGGCTGGAGTACAATGTTGCAATCTAGGCTTACCGCAACCTCTGCCTTCCCAGGTACAAGCGATTCTCCTGTCTTAGCCTCCCAAGTAGCTTGGATTACAGGCATGTGCCACCACGCCCAGCTAATTTTTTTGTGTTTAGTAGAAACAGTGTTTCACCATGTTAGGCTAGTCTCAAACTCCTGACCTCAGGTGATCCACCCGCCTCAGGCTCCCAAAGTGCTGGGATTACAGGCGTGTGCCATCACGCCCAGCCAAGGTGTTCTTTTAAGAGAAGAGAAAGTCAGAGACACAGAGAGGAGGGCTATGTGAGTCACAGGCACAGATGAAAGTGAGGCTGCCATAAATCAAAGAAGGCCTAGGACTGCCAGACGCTGGAAGAGGAAAAGGGGGACTGTCCTTGGGGCCTTCAGAAGGGGCCCATGTGGCCCTGCTCACTCTTGATTTCAGACTTCGACCTACAGAATTGTGAAATAATAAAACTCTGTTGTTTTTAAGCCATCGTGTTTTTGACAATTTGTTATAACAGCCCTAAGGACAGAAGACAACATCTAAGCAATGCAAGAATAGATCCTTTTTTATGTGGTTTTCTTCTTAAAAGTCTTCACCTTTTAGTGAAGTTATCTCTTTAGAGAAGCATAAGCAGTTCTCAAGGAGGTACGGATCTCACTGAAGCAATGAACTTGATGACTGCCATGGGCCACTCTTGTCAACCCTGCCAGAAAGGGATCTGAAGGCTGAACCGTATCTTTTCCAGACACTGTAGATGAAAAGTGTGGCACCTGTCACAGATTCTAAGGGCCGCCTCCAAGAAGGGAATAGCTATGCCTGCTGCCAATGAGAAGCTGTGAGAAAGTCTTTTTACCCCCAGAAGGAGGGCCACATGCGTTGATTTTCGTTCACCATTTAACAGTAGTTCTTAGAATGTGTCACCTAGTCTGCTACCACAAAAATCCAAAGCCTGAATAGTTTTTAAACCACAGGAAAGTTGGAAGAAAAATATTTTCAACTCCTTAATAATGCCAGGGCTTAATTACACACTTCTTGAATTGCAGCTTCAGGGAATTTCAAAACACATAATTTAGCCTTCTTCTACCGTATGAAATATTCTATTGGAACAAACAAGATTGGGGCTATTATATCAAGTTCATCTTACCCAGCCAGTAGAAGCAGTAATTCATACTTTCAGAGAGAGGGAGAGAAAATTTGCCTTAAGTGGCCAATTTTAACTTCTGCAGATTCTAATTTTTAACATTGGGGTTAAGCTCCAGTTAATGCTGAAAATAAATGTGTGTTGCCTGGAGCCAAAAGCAGAAAATTGTGAGTCTTGGGAATAGTACCAGGCATTAACTCTTTTGTTGCAGGACAGTAGGAATGCAGGGGCCACTAAAGATGTCTCCCAAGGCCAGGTCTGAAGATAAACAGTGGCCCGGTGCTCTTGTGCCATGGCTGAAGTTTCTATCTCTTTCCACACACTGACAGGCGGAGGAAATGAAGTGTTTCTCTCTGAAACTCCAGTGGGCCCAGCAATTGCCAAGGCTGAAGCATGGTGTGTGCTGTGTGTGCACTTCTGCCTGCTGCATTTGCATATTTTATTCCTGTTTTAAAGTTGAATAATGGATTCAGGTTCTGAGCAATAGAAACTCTACATAAATTATTAGCCAGGCCAGGCTCTGCTTTGTGCTCAGGTGAACCTTGCCCCACTTTTATCTGCGGCTGCTGCCGCTCTGGAGAGAATGAGCCCAAGGCAGAGCCTCTGCAAACTGAGACCCAGGACTAGGCAGGGAGAGGGGGAGATTGGTTCCCACTGCAGGATGTCTTTTCCCAGTAGCCAAGAAATGCATTGTCAGTGGAATGGTAAACAGCACAGGGGGCTAGCGTAGACTAACTAAACCTGAACTTGAGTCTAAGGACTGTCGTGGGATGGGAAGGATGACCCAGTGGTGCCACATGACAGCAAACTGAGAGATGTCATCATGACGGTCACACACTTAGTTTCGAACCAACCAAAGGCAAGTATTAAGGACCTACCTTGTGTTACATACCATGTTGAGGACTGCAGAGTTCATGTCAAAAGTGTCGCTACCTGAAAAAGCACGTTAAATTAACAATATGTTATTAAAACAAATAAGAAAGCTAAGTAAGTTTTCAGGCCCAAAATTAACATGAAGGAGCCCATGGTAGAAATAATGTTAAAACCAGGATTTGCTTCAAAATAAGTGGGGAGGTAGAAAGGATTATGTGGAGCAGGGAGAAAGGAAGAGTGGGCATGAGTCAGCTTGGTTTGGGGAACACAAGGATTCCTCATTCCCCTCCTACAAGTTGCATATGCTTTTGAAACTTTCCACTATAAGAAGTTTTATTTTCGAAAAACTATCCCATTCACAATAACAAGAATTATAAAACACATTAAATTACATCTACCAAGTAATGCACTATACATATATAAAGAAATCTTCTGTAACACCTAATCAAAAGCTAAAAACCTAAAGAGAGAAACAGGATATTTCGGGATAGGAGTTTTTTTTTTTATCAGAAAGACATTGATTTTACTCCAATCTATAAATTCAATGTAATCCCAATGAAAACTCCTGCCAAAATGTATTGTATTGGACTTGGTGGTTCTATTAAAAAGTAAATAAACACATAAATAAAAATTTAAAAATAAATAAATTAAAAATAATTTAAAATAATAAAAATAAGTTAAAAATAATGTATTATAAGTGATTAGTTGATTCTCAAGTTCAAACGGAAAAGAAAATATGCAAAAATGGCAATGAAATTTTAAAAACAAAAATAATGAGAAGGAAATTACCTTATCAAGTATCAAAACACAGTATAAAATAATAATTAAAATACTATAAAATTGGAACAAGAAAGGACATGGATTAATAGAACTAAACAGAGATTTCAGAGGCAGATAGATGTATACATGAAAATCTGGATTATATATATTATAGAGAGAGAGCTAGCATTTCAAACCTTTCCCTTTCTGATTTGGGACAAGTTCAGTTTTCGATGTGGAAAAAGTATACTTACATGTATGTATTTATATGTCAATATACTTATTTACCAATGTATCTGTGTTTGTATATCCTACTTCCATGTTTATATCATTAGGCAAAATTACATGTTTATCTTAATATGCTTATATTTTCATACATTTTTATTTGAAAAATATGTAATTAATATTCGTTTATATATTCCATATAGATAAATCCTACCAGACTAAATAAAGGTGAACAAAACAACATTTTCACCTGCATGTAGCTCACAGTACATATATATAAATGTAGACATATATACATGCATGCATATGTGTATATATGTGCTTACGTATGTATGTAAATACACATTTTGTATAGATGTGTGCCATGATTCAAATGTATGTGTCCCTACAAAATTCATATGTTGGATCTTAAAGCCCAGGATGATGGTATTAAGAAGTGGGAGCACTGGAAGATGATTAGTGTATTAGTCCAATCTCATGCTGCTATAAAGACCTACCTGAGACTAGGTAATTTATAAAGGAAAGAGGTTTAATGGACTCACAGTTCCACATGGCTGGGGAGGCCTTGCAGTCATGGCAGAAGGTGAAGGAGGAGCAAAAGCACGTCTTACATAGCAGCAGGCAAGAGAGCTTGTGCAGGGAACTGCCCTTTATAAAATCATCAAATCTCACGAGACTTATTCACTCTCATGAGAACAGCACTGGAAAGACCTGTCCCCATGATTCAATGACCTCGCACTGGGTTTCTCCCACAACACATGAGGATTATGGGAGCTACAATTCAAGATGAGATTTGGGTGGGGACACAGCCAAACCATACCAATTAGACTCGGCCTTCATGGATGAGACTAGGGCCTTCTAAAAGGGCTCAAGGAGTGAGTTCATCTCTTCATCCTTTTTGCCTTTCCACTTTCCATCATGTGAGGATGCAGCAACAAGACTCCATCTTTGAAGCAGAGAGCAGTCCTCACCAGACATGGAATCTGCCGGTGCCCTGATCTTGGATTTCCCAGATTCCAGAAGTGTGAGAAACAAATTTCTACTATTTATAAGTGGCCCAACCTAGTTGTTGTAACAGCCTGGCCTGCGTCATCGTGGGTATTTTAGCGAGGAAGATATTTAGTTTTGAACTAAATATGCATATATTTGTATGCATAATGGCAACCTGAACAGAGCCAAGGAGATAGAAGAAGGTGAGTGGGGCAGGCTGAGAAGGTTTCACAGAGAAAGACGTCTGACCCCAGCTGCCTCAGCAAGGGAAGGACAGTCCAACTCAGGCAGAGCATCCCTGGAAGAGAGGCAGAGAGGCCTGAGGCTCCCCAGGGTTAACATGTGGTCACGGCATTCTGTGGCACCACAAGGGGGTCCATGGTGGGGAGAGGCCAGCAGTGAAGATGGAAAGAAATAGCACAGCTGAGTCATGAATGTCAGGTATGTCTCACCCTAAGCTTAAGGGAAAGCCAGCAAGGGTTGTAGAAAGTGGGATGGTAGGGGGACATGACTAGGTGGATGCTAGAAGGACCTCTCCGGGGGACATCTTGGAGACATGGGCACCAGAGAGAAGCAGATGCATCTGGAAGCCAAAGGAGTGGGCCTGAAACTCCAGGTTAGATGCCCAGCCTGCCACCTGAAAGAGTGGAATCTGCCAGTGCCTTGATCTTTGGACTTCCCAGCCTCCAGAACTGTGAGAAATAAATTTATATTATTTATAAATTGCCCAGCCTAATTGTTGTAACAGCCTGAACTAAGACAATATATGTATATTAGCTAAGAATGCATTTAATTTTGAACTAAATATGCATATATTTGTATACATAATGGCAACCTGAAGAGAGCCAGGAATTGGCCATCCCCTGTCCAGGCCAAGATCACCTGGACAGGGGTTCACAACACTTTAACCTGTGAGAGCATCTTTAGGGTGGTAGACACATTAGGCTGAAGGCAGCTTCGCTTGCTCAGCCTTGGACATCCAGGCCTGGTCTCTGAGGGGCTGAGGAGCCAGTTGCCCACAGGTTCCATCTGATCGGAAGGTGGTGCTGGGGGGCAAGGCTCTTGCAGGGTGTATGATATTGGCCTTTCTGTTGTCCACCTCCACCAGACCACGAGTGGATGGGAGGAGAATCTCTGGTGACATGTGTCTCACCAGGGGAATAAAGAACATGCTTGTATTTCCTTAAAGCCAAGTAACAACAACTGCGCCTCACTTCTGTGGAGTGCTTCCTGTGTACCAGGCACAGAAGCCCAATGTATTATCTCATTTCATCCTCACATCAGCCAATATGAAATAGGTTTATAGTCGTTACCTTTGTTTCTGAAGATGAAAAACAGGTTTGGTGCAGTAGTGTCACCTGCTAAGGGTCACTCAGCTGGGCAATGGTAATGCCAGGCTTTGACCCAGTCCTGTCTATCTCCAGAGCCTGTGATTTTGACTTTCACACTCGATGGCTTCTTTTCAAGGTGATTTCGACTAATCGTTTACCTAGAAACGTTTCTAATTCTTTTATAACTAAAAGCGTTCTTAGGGAAATGCCATATCAATTAACTGTCCTTATGCTAAAGTTTTCAAACCATTTCTTATCCCTATGACTACAAATGTCATTGCGGACTTGACTCTTGGGGGCAACCCCATGTGGGCGGTCTTTGCGCATTCACACAGCATGGGCATTGACAGGCTCTGCAGGCAGCCCCAGCAATGAGACAGAAAAGGAGAGGGAAGCCGACAGGGCCAGAGGTGATATGGAAAAGAGATGACAACGACTAGACAGTTATTGACTGAGGAAATGTTATTTCAAATATAATTATTTTCTGAATATCTTCTTCCTGTCTCCAGTGTGCAGTAAGATGGACATCACCAGGTATCTTTGGAAATCATCTATGAGTTGGAAACATTTGGGTATTGGAGAAAATTAAATAAATTCACTGGGGGAAAAAATGTCTTACTTTTATATATTTCCCAACCAGGACAAGTACACTCAAAATAAATTTTCTTTCAGTGGCTGCCACAAGAAGCCATAAAAAATTTTGGCACCATGATAACAGAAATAAATTGGCTTTTAAGGATAAAAAATATGAGTTAGAAGGAAAATCCTATTTGCTTAACAGATATGTCAATCTAAAATAAGAGAGAGTGGCCCTCCAAAGAAATGAGTTTATTCAGGATTAGACAGAAGGGTTATAACCCAGATGTGCATGCTATGACTACTCACAGGCATATCTGGGGAGGCCAAGGCAAAGGGAAACCTTAAAAGGCAAAAAGGAGAAGTATGTGCAGGTTTTGAAACAAAAGTTTATTGGTTACAGGGCTTATCACAAGTGGCGAAGTGTGCACTGGCCAGTACTAGGAGAGGGTCTTCACAGGAGCAGCCCCAACTGCAAGCTTGTGGTTTCGTAAGTCTACTTGCAAGGCTGCCATTAGGACTGGCTGTTAGTGGAAAGCTGTCCTCATACAAGCAGGCTTAACTGCAGGGTTGTGGCGTGGGACAGTCTCTTGCGATAGTTCTTCTTATACGGCGAATATGCATGAGGGCTTCCCTTCACTGCCTCTCGACTTCATTTTATTAGGATTTGACATAAGTGACTCTATATTGATTCTGACAACTTTCACAGATCCACACCCAGCCCACCCCCAACTGACATCACCTAGGGGTCTTTGTGGCCTGTTACCCCCGAGGACTTTCCTTGGCCACCCTGTAAAAGTGTGGTCAAGCCCAGGAGCAGTTTCCAACAGGCAGATGGGCAGGGTGAGAGATGGAGTCGAAGGCAGGTGCAGTCACTTGCTCCCCAATTTGAGCAGGGAGTGTGGGAATGGAGGGAGAAGTGCACGCCAGATTCATCGTAAATTACTTCTGGACCTGCCTCTAGTTAGAGAACACACAGCTTTCCAAATGGTATAGGTGATTAAGACGTACAATAAGTGCTGTAAATTTGTATAAACACCAGTTATTTTGAATTTCAAATATTCTAGCAGAACAAAAATGGATTTGTTTTCCTCTTTATTCATTCAAATGTATTCTAGTCCTTTTGTTTGATGATGAATTTCTGACTCCTTCTGCGCTGGCTCACTCTGCTCCTGGAGTGTTTCTTAGTTCTCTTTCTGAAAGGACCCAGTGAGAGCCTGAAATTGGAGATGGTGTGGAGGAGAAGGGACCAGAGAGATCAAAGAGGTCTAGAAGGGCTATGGATTCACCAGGCTCCATGGCCCAGAAATGTCAGAAATCCATCATTTCTCACCCTGTTCCCTCTCTGTCCTCCCTCTCCCTTCTCTCAAAACCATAGCTCCCTCTAATTGCCTTCCCATGTCTACATTAACAAGAGTTCCTTCAGTCTCAACCATAAGTCAATGTCTTCTCTGCCAAGTACCGTTGCACCAGCACACTAGGTCTCCAGCCATCCACACGGCCTCTGTTACAAGAGGTCCCACCGTCTGTCCTGCACCACACTTGTCCTTGAGCCACCTTTGGTACAGCATCTCTAGTATTTGAAAGTTCGAGACGGTGAGATGAAGAATAATTAACCAAGACTAAATGTTTGGAGTTTCCCTAGTTGAAGCCGCTCAGGTGGAACCTATCACCGTGGTCACAAGGAGACGGCCCCCGCTGTGCAGGGAAGAGCTGTCATTCACACCAGGTGAGGTCAGGAATAGACTGGGACTGCTATAAATAATTGGTGCATTTGACATCATTTTAACTGCTCCAGGAACGACCGATGTTTCAGTTGAGAATCTGTGATGTGTTGGTGAAAAGTCCATTAGAAAGTAATTATTGGCCAGGCGCAGTGGCTTACACCTGTAATCCCAACACTTTGGAGGCCAAGACGGGTGGATCACAAGGTCAAGAGATGGAGACCATCTTGGCCAACATGGTGAAACCCAGTCTCTACTAAAAATACAAAAATTAGCTGGGTGTGGTGCCTGTAGTCCCAGCTACTTGGCAGGCTGAGGCAGGAGAATCAATTGAACCTGGGAGGTGGAGGTTGCAGTAAGCGGAGATCGTGCCACTGCACTCCAGCCTGGTGACAGAGCAAGACTCTGTCTCAAAAAAAAGATTATTTATTTTTAATAAGGAATATTAATATTATATTAATAACACTAATTGTCCCCAAAGCACAAATGAGAAAAAGAAGTGAGAAGGTTTGGGAACTTTCTGGAGAGAAGTCACTTAGGTATGTGATATTGTGATATACTAAGAAACGTATATTTGGTCTTTGTCCTCAGTTTCTGGTGTGAAGCTCCTAAAACCCTTGGGAATTTCCTAAGTGAAGGGTGTTAGAGAAGTATCTTTTGTTATCAGAATCAGCCCTTTCCACTGGGCGTGGTGTCTCCCGCCTGTAATCCCAGCACTTTGGGAGGCCAAGGCAGGTGGATCACTTGAGGTCAGGAATTCGAGACCAGCCTGGCCAGCATGGCAAAACTCCATCTCTACTAAAAATATGAAAATTAGCCAGGCATCATGGTGGGAGCCTGTAATCCCAGCTACTCAGGAGGCTGAGATAGGAGGATCACTTGAACCCAGGAGGCAGAGGTTTCAGTGAGCCGAGATGGCACCATTGTACTCCAGCCTGGGTGACAGAGGAAGACTCCATCTCAAAAAAAAAAAAAAAAAGATTCAGCCCTTTCAACCTTACCTGGGTTTATGCTAATGAGGTGACAGTTGTCCCCTAAATATCTTTAAGACCAGAGGAACCACCCATGCAATTAGAAGATAGGAGCCTGGGCCCCACTCCCCACCCTCCAGGGAGGGAAGAGAGGCTGGGGATTGAGCTAATCACCCGTGGCTAGTGATTTAATCACTGATGAGTACATAATGGAACCTCCATGGAAACCCTA
Source organism: Papio anubis (assembly GCF_008728515.1). NCBI lineage: Eukaryota > Metazoa > Chordata > Mammalia > Primates > Cercopithecidae > Papio > Papio anubis. The sequence continues at coordinate 118,781,173 of NC_044985.1, forward strand.
AACCCTGGGGTTCTGAGAGCTTCTGGGTAGTCGAATTGCTCCGTTGCACCTGGAGAGAGAATGGAAGCTCCATGCCCCTCCCCCTCCTCACACTGGGCAGCTCTTCCATTGACCATTTATGAGCTGTATCCTTTATAATGAACCAGTAATGGTAAGGAAAGCACTTTCCAGAGTTCTATGAGCCCTTCTAGCAAATTATCAAACTAAGGAGGGGGTCTTGGGAATTCCTGATTCAGAGCTGACGAGTCCGAAGTGCAAGAAGCTGAGATTTGTGACTGGCATCTGAAGTGAAGAGCGTCTGTTAACTTGTGCAGGCTGCGTGTTAGAATTGAAGTGAATTGAACTGAACTGAAGGGCACCGGCCGGGGCTGGAGAAGTGGTTGGTGTGGGAAAACACCCGTCAACATTTGGTGTCAAAAGTGTTATAGGAAATGGTTCAGAGGCCCGAAGAGCAGCTGGAATGCGAACTCAGCCTCTCCCCACAGACTCAGCATGCAGCCTGTGGAGCCCACCCACAGCCCGGAGGGCAGGCACCCCCACATTCACTGCCTCACCCAGCCCCTGTGCCTACATTGATCAATAATACTGAGAAAATTGCAATCGGTATTTTTTTTAAAGCACCTCACTTGGTCCAAGTGCTTGAGTCACTCCCAAGGAAACTAAAAGGTGAAAGGAATTCAGATCTTTACTTCAGTGTCTCAAAAAATGCCACAGAGAAAATAGACAAGCACGGAGAAGCAAGCTTTAATAACCTCTTTCCCCTTCTCTTTCTTAATATCTCCCTAAAACCAACCACTGCTTCTCACAACGCCATTCTCCTCTCCACGTAAACCCCTTAAAAGGAAACCTCATCAGGCCGGGGGCAGCGGCTCACACTTGTAATCCCAGCATTTAGGGAGGTTGAGCTGGGCAGATCACCTGAGCTTGGGAGTTTGAGACCATCCTGGCCAACATGGTGAAACCCCGTCTCAACTAAAAATACAAAAATTAGCCAGGCGTGGTGGTGGGCACCTGCAGTCCCAGCTACTCGGGAAGCTGAGGCAGGAGAATCACTTGAACCTGGCAGGCAGAGGTTGCAGTGAGCTGAGATGGCGCCATTGCACTCCAGCCTGGGTGACAGAGGGAGACTACACCTCAAAAAAAAAAAAAAAAAAAAGGAAAGAAAAAAGAAATTCCCCAACAAAACTCTTGGCCTTCTCTTCTCCTCCCTGCAAGTCTAGCAGAACTCGTAAATCCTCTCCTGCAGAGCCAAGCAGCCATTCTCTTTCAGGGTACATCTTGACTACTTTGTATATGTGCCAGTTTATGAAAATACACATACGCACCAGGCACGCATGCACACAGGAACACACACACACACACACACACACACACACACACACACACAGTAGCCAAGTTGGAAGGAGAGAACTAGCAGAGTTGGCAAGAATTTCCCAGGCAGAATGATGGGGGACAGATTGTGGACGGTATGCCATCATGGTGCTTGATTACGGTATTTTGTCCCTGGCACACAATCTAACAAGAAACAAGGAGAGAGCCCCATGCCTGGCTGGTGATGCTGGACTGTCAGGTGTGTGCCAGTCGGTCTTGAGAAGTCAGCCTCTGACCTGGAGAGGGAGGAGGGAGGAGGCCCCAGGTGTCTAGGTTGACCCACCCCCTCTTGATTTTCTGCCCTGAGGATGAACTCCCTGGGGTCTCAGCCCAAAGAAGCCGCCACACCGTGTCAAAGACACCCACTGTCTGAATCATTTGTTTGTGTTGCTCTGGTTATATTTTCCAGAAGGTTTTGGTTCTTGTTATTTTGTTCACGTAAAAGATTTCTGTTTAATATCCTAATTTTTTTTTTTCTTTTTGAAATGGAGTCTCGCTCTGTCGCCCAGGCTGGAGTACAGTGGTGCCATCTCGGCTCACTGCAAGCTCCGCCTCCCGGGTTCACACCATTCTCCTGCCTCAGCCTCCCGAGTACCTAATTTTTTAAAGTTTCATAATTGCCTGTTATGGCGTAGTGATATTTATGGAATATAGCTCTTAATGTTTTCTTTTAAATTATCTCTTTACTGTCCTGGTTTTACCTTTCTCTTGTTTATCATTGCTATTGATTGAATTGTGCCCTCCCAGCCAAATTTATGTATTAAAGTCCTTACCCTCAGTATCTCAGAATGTGGCCTGGTTTGAAAACAGGGCCATTGCCAACACAGTTCGTTAAGATGAAGTCCTCCTGGAGGAGGGTGGGCACCTGATTCGACATGACTGGTGTCCTTGTAAAAGGGAACATTTTGACACGGAGACACACAGGTAGAATGCCATGTGAACATGAAGGCTGAGGTTGGGGTGATGCTTCTACAAGTCAGAGAACCCCGAACATTGCAGGCAATCCACCAGAAGCTGGGAGGGAGCCCTCAGAACCCTGGGAAGAAATGAGCCCCCCGAAACGTTGATCTTGGACTTCCAGCTTCCAGAACTGCGAGAGAATAAGTTTCTGTGTTCGAGCCCCCAGCTTGTGGTACCTTTTCAAGGCTGCCCTAGAAAACTGGCACAATCATTTAAAAATCATTTATGTTGTTCTTTCACTTTTTGCTTTCTTTTGCCCCTTATATTTCAGTCTTGTCATTCCTACTGCATTTCTATTTTTAAAAGTCTGTTTTCATTTTTGCAAATATTTGAATCTTTTCTTTCATTATTTTCAAACTATTTCTCTTGCTCCCTTGACACTCCTGTAATCCCAGCACTTTGGGAGGCTAAGGCAGGGGGATCACGAGGTCAGGAGTTCAAGACCAGCCTGGCCAACATGGTGAAACCCTGTCTCTACTAAAAATACAAAAATTAGCTGGGCATGGTGGTGCCTGTCTGTAATCCCAGCTACCCAGGAGGCTGAGGCAGGAGAATCACTTGAACTCGGGAGGCAGAGGTTGCGATGAGCCAAGATCGGGCCACTGCACTCCAGCCTGGGTGACGAAGCAAGACTCCATCTCAAAAAATAAAAATAAAAAAAGAGAAGTGAGGCCCTCGCAGTGTGCACCCCACAAGCACCCAGAGTGTTCAGTCCCTTTTTCCTTTCTCTCCACCTCCAATGTCCTCCAGTGAATCTCCTGTCTCCCTCAAAGCTGATCTCCAAAACTTCTCAACGTGTTCATCTTGAGACACTCAAGCCAAACAGTTTCTCCTAAGACCATTATGATTCCTCGGGTATTGGTTAAATGTTTGACTATTGGAACGTGTTATTTTGTACATCATACACCACTGGGTCACTGAGCTGCCTCATGAGCATGGGCTCAGACAGCCTGGGTCAGGTTTAATGTTCTGCTCTCACCGCCTCAAACTCCTTAACAGCTTCTGCACTAGGCCCTGCAAATTATGTAGCTGGTCTGCTCAGAATTTTTGAAAAATCTCTGCTCTCATGTCTTTAACCAACAGATGCTGAGAAGTCGCACAAACTTTGCGCTCTACATGAGCAGGTCCACCGAGAAAGGACCACTGTGCAAGGCTCAGGCAGGATGTCCCTGAACTCCCGCCAGTCTTCATGGGCAGAAGCTCAGGAGAGGCTCTGCAGCCAGGCCCTTGAAAGCCTTTCTAGCAAGCGTACCTCAAAAGTAGTATGTTTCCAGTAGGTCTGGAATGCATCAATTTGCAAAAATGTACTTTTATAATCTCCAATACCTGAAAGAGAGGGTTGGGAAAAGAAATTAGTTCTGTGATAGGTTGATGATTCTGTGATAGCTCTCACTGGGGACTGAGAAAGATCCAATAGGGGCTGAACATAGTGGCTCACACCTGTAATCTCAGCACTTTGGGAGGCTGAGGCAGGATGATCACTTGAGGTCAGGAGTTCAAGGCCAGCTGGGCAACATAGTGAGGTCCCCATCTCTACGAAAAATCAAAAATTAGCCAGGTATGGCAGAGTCTGCTTATTGTACTAGCTACTAGGGAGGCTGAGGTGGGAGGATCACTTGAGACCACGAGGTTGAGGCTAGAGCGGGCTATGATTACACTGCTGCACTCCAGCCTGGGTGACAGAGTGAGACCCTCTCAAAAGAAAGAAAAAAAAAGAAAAAAGAAAGGAAGGAAGAGGAAGAGAGAGAGGAAAGGAAGGGAGGGAGGAAGGAAGGAAGGGGAAAGGAAGGAAAGAAAGAAAGAAAAAAGAAAGAGAGAGAAAGAAAGAGAGAGAGAGAAAGAAAAAGGAAGGAAGAGAGAGAAAGAAAGAAGAAGAAAAGAAGAGAAAGAAGGGAGAGAAGGGGGGGAGGAGGAAGGAAGGAAGGAAGGTAGGAAGGAAGGAAGGAGAAGGGAAAGGGAAGGAAGGGAGGGAGGGAGGAAAGGAAAAAGAGAAAGGAAGAAGGGAGGAACAGAGGGAGGGAGCGAGAGAGAAAGAAAGAAAGAGAAACGAAGGAAGGAAAGGAAAGGAAGAAGAAAGAAAGGTCTACAGGCCTTGGTAAGCCCTGGACTTGGGATCGCAGCAGCCCCGAGCTCCCTGTGTACCCCAGTTCTGCAGTGTTTTTCCCCCAGCTCCACCCACAGACCCCATCTTGGCCTCAATCACCAGTCTACAGTTCACTCTGGCTTCCTTCCCACCCGATCTCCCTCCCAGGACTGAGGCCCACCTCGACCCTCCAGGTACAAGCCTGCTTCCCTCCCTAGCAGCAGCCAACCTCGGAAACATGGCATCATCCACGCTCCCATTAGTGGCTTCCTCAAAGAATCTCTCCTTGCTCAGCTGGGCCTGGCACACTTCCCAGCACCCTTCTTGCCTGGATTTCTCCCCCACTGAACCCCAGGCCTTCGAAGCCCAGCCGCATTGCTGGGGCCAGCCTCACTGCCTGATTAGAGTCCCTCAGCCTTGTGGGCAGGGCCAGATCCTGGACATGGATTCCTAGCATGCCTGAGCAGGTTCTCCTTAGAAAGCAAAGCCGAACAGAACTCATGAATATGCAAAAAAAAAAAAAAGTATTTTCATAATCTCCAAAGCCTGAAAGAAAACATTTTTTAAAAATAGTGGTACACTAGGCAGGCGAGTTGTTGCATGATGTTGCAGGAAGTCAGGTACCCCGAACAGAGGGACTGGCTGAAGCCGCTGCAGAAGAACATAAATTGTGAAGATTTCATGGACATTTATTAGTTCCCTAAATTAATACTTTTATAATTTCTTACACCTGTCTTTACTGCAATCTCTGAACATAAATTGTGAAGATTTCATGGACACTTAGCACTTCCCCAATCAATACCCTTGTGATTTCCTATGCCTGTCTTTACTTTAATCTCTTAATCCCGTCATCTTCCTAAGCTGAGGAGGATGAATGTCGCCTCAGGACCCTGTGATGATTGCATTAACTGCACAAATTGTTTGCAGAGCATGTGTGTTTGAACAATATGAAATCTGGACATCTTGAAAAAAGAACAGGATAACAGCAATATTCAGGGAACAAGGGAGGTAACCTCGAACTGGCCACCAGTGAGCCGGACAGAACAGAGCCATATTTCTCATCTTTCAAAAGCAAATAGGAGAAATATTGCTGAATGCTTTTTCTCAGCAAGGAACATCCCTGAGAAAGAGAATGCGCCCCTGAGGGCAGGCCTATGAACGGCCCCCTTGGAAGCGTGTCGTCTTTTATGGTAGAAGCCGAAGGGATGAAATAAGCCCCGGTCTCCCGTAGCGCTCCCAGGCTTATTAGGACGAGGAAATTCCCGCCTCATAAATTTTGGTCAGACAGGTTGTCTGCTCTCAAACTCTCAAACCCTGTTTCCTGATAAGATGTTATCAATGACAATGCCTGCCAAAACTTCATTAGCAATTTTAATTTCGCCCCATCCTGTGGTCCTGTGATCTCGCCCTGCCTCCACTTGCTTTGTGATATTTTATTACCTTGTGAAGCATGTGATCTCTGTGACCCACACCCTATTCGTGCACTCCCTCCCCTTTTGAAAATTGCTAATAAAAACTTGGTGGTTTTACAACTCAGGGAGCATCACGGATCCTGCCGATATGTGATGTCTCCCCCAGACACCCAGCTTTAAATTTCTTTCTCTTGTGCTCTTTCCTTTTATTTCTCAAACCAGCCGAGAAACTTAGGAAATAGAGAAGAACCCACATTAACTATTGGGAGCGGGTTCTCCTGATAGCATGACATTCTCTTTTTTTTCTCCAAAGTTTCATAAACATTTGTGCTCGTTTAACAAAGAAGAAAATTTTATTTACCTTGTCAAATATTCTAAAGTATATCTGGGCAGTATATTCTCAAGAATACCTAATCAATTTTTTAAAAATAAAGATAATGAGGTGAGACATACCCTAAGGGTTGTTATAAAGCAAAACAAAACAACGACTGAAAAAACAACAGCAATAAAAACAGTACAATTGGCCCTGAAACAAACAAAACTAAAACTCACAAACACACGCAATGTGATAAATAAATGTAACATGTTATAAAGGCAAAATTACAAACTAGTTAGAAAATGAGAGATTTTTCCAGCAAATCATGTTTGCATAATTGGCTGAGTTTCAGACACAGAGTTAAGTTTTTTTTTTTTTTTATCTTGAATGAACATGGGTTCCAGATGGATTAATGATTTTAATATATAAAACAAAGTCATAAAAATTATAGAAAAAAAAAAAAAACAATGGAAAGATTTATATACAATCAAGGCCAAATAGAGACTTCTAAGTACAACACAAAAGACAGGTATGTCAACAGGATGGTTTTGACCAAGGCAGCCAGACATGGACAAGGCCAGCAACATAGGGTAGAAATGGTAACTCATATAGCATGTGTGTAAGGATCTGAAATTATAAATCAAGCTAACAGACCGTTAAAGACGTTTTATCCTTCTCTATACTGTCATAAAACAAAAACATGAAATTCATAGAAAGCTATGCTTTTTAAGATTGGAAGTTAGCAAAATATCAAAGACTGCATGTCATAATGATTGTGTTCTGTTTGGGTATTCTGTTACTGAGCCATCAATATGTGGGCAAGTCATAAAACAAGTATAAATAATGAATAAAATGTTATATTTCATTCATAAAAATTACTTTTGGGCTGGGTGTGGTGACTCATGCCTGTAATCCCGGCACTTTGGGAAGCTGAAGTGGACGGATCATGAGGTCAGGAGATGGAGACCATCCTGGCTAACATGGTGAAACCCCGCCTCTACTAAAAATACAAAAAATTAGCTGGATGTGGTGGCACCCGCCTGTAATCCCAGCTACTTGGGAGGCTGAGGCAGGAGAATTGCTTGAACCCAGGAGGTGGAGGTTGCAGTGAGCCGAGATCGCACCACTGCACTCCAGCCTGAGCCACAGAGCAAGACTCCATCAAAAAAAAAAAAAAAATCTAAAATTATTTTAATTGGTTTTTGAAAAACATTTTTCTTCTAAAATATCTGTGATAATTTATTACAATTAAAAGGTGAAGTTTTAATTGGTGGCTATCAGAATTTTCAATCAAATTATTTGTGTAAAGATAAAATTTTAAATTTATTTTTATTAATTAAATCTTACTAAATAATAAAAATGACACTATTTGCAATCCTAGCAATCACAGTCTGTATTGCCAATATGAAGAAAGGGAATCTCACGCTTCACACCTGTTGTGTTTAGATACATGTGTGTACAAAATACTATATATATTGAAATGGTATTAATCTTTTTTATTTTTTTTTGAGATGGAGTTTTGCTCTTGTCACCCAGGCTGCAGTGCAGTGGTGTGACCTCGGCTCACTGCAACCTCCACCTCCCGGGTTGAAGCAATTCTCCTGCTTTGGCCTTCTGAGTAGCTGGGGTTACAAGTGTGCGCCACCATTCCCAGCTAATTTTTGTATTTTTAGTAGAGACGGAGTTTCACCATGTTGGCCGAGCTGGTCTCGAACTCCTGACCTCAGGTGATGCACCAGCCTTGGCCTCCCAAAGTTCTGAGATTACAGGCTTGAGCCACCGCACCTGGCCATGGTATTAATCTTATAGAGAGAATAATGTATGTGTGTATATATAAAATATTGTTTGTACAGAAATTATTTTAATCCTTATAAATATTCCTATCTAAAAAGATCTCCAGATTCAAGAATTTGAACAGGCAAAGAAGCAAGAAAACAGACATGCAACCCAACCAAGAGATTGTGTTTGAGCATGCAAGAACTGATTGAATGTATATCCACCATGAGACAGGGTTTGACCAGCTAATTAATGTCTTTTCTCATCGAAGCACCTCTGTCTCCTGGTTCTCCACCCCAGAGCCACGTACCTCCTTAGCCTCGGCCACAGCACAACATACACACTGCCATAGTGTTGGGAAATGATCACCTTTTGTTTTGAGGATGCCAGACAAGAGGTGAGGATTTTTTTTTCCAGGAAGCCAAATGGTTTCAGTCAAAACGGCTGTTGTTTAGGATACAGACCCCACTGTACCAGGGCCATGCACACCCAATCCCCAAGTGAGCATCAACTTTGACAACATTCAAAAATCGCTTATTTATAAAGCAAACAAAACAAAACAAAAATTCCATGAATAAAAATGAAAAGCAAAAATACATCTGCAACAGACACGACAAACCAAAGATTCAAATCATAGTGCCATTACTGTGTGGGAAAAAAAAAAAAAACAAAACAAGGTTTTTAGAATTATCCCTAAAGGAAAATGGAAAGATAATGACACCAAGCAACTGACAAAAGAAAACCTATAGATGGCCCCAGAAAAGTCGTTCAAACTTGTTAGTAGCACTTGGCTTCCAGGGAAAGGGCCTGGATGAATTTCCTGGCAGGCGGCAGGCCCAGTGTTTGCAAATTTAGGAGAAGCAGGAATGAGAGTCCATGAGGGAGGGGGATTGGGAGGAGAGCCAAGGCCCCAAAGATCCACTTTTAGGAAGCCATGTGGGGTCATCACCGACGCTGTCACAGAGAGATCCAGGAGGTGACGGGCTTGCAGATTCACCTTGGGAGTCAGGAGATGCAGGAAAAGAGAGGCTGTGCTTTGCTTTGGACGAGGGCATTTTGTTACATGAGAGGAGGACAGAGGATAACTATTACCCCTGTTGCTCTCCGGGCCCATTTTGTGCCAACCTCTGCACAGGGCACCTTCCGGGGCACCTGTCTGAAACCCGACAGCCTTTTTTCTCATTTGCCAGTGACCTCTGAAAGAGCTGACTCTGTAAAATGATGGCTTTGCCAAACGCAGATTCCATGATCATTCAATAATTGGGGATTTGAAGCTGTTTTAAGTAATCATTTCTTCTACTAGCACAAAAATTAAAATCACCAGCTTTTGCTTAGATGTATTAAACTGGATGTCTAAAACATCATTTCTTCTTTTATAAAGTACATAGCTAAAATTTTTCTGTTATCGTGATTAACAAACTAGCAGTAAGCATTTAACTAGAAGTTCAGGACCAATGGCCAGTGAGGCTAAAATTAACTTGTTTTTATTTGCCATTAACTGTGCTAAACATCTTTCTATTTAACAATAGACTTCATAAGTCATTATTGGGAGTAAATACGACAAGAGCCAAGCCTTGGAAGTCCCCCAAGGCTGCCGTAGGCTTGCCACCATATTGTAGGTTTATTATATTAAGTAATAGAAGCCTAGATACAAGTTATAACACTTCTCTAATCCATCCTTTCCATTGCCACATTCTCATTGGAATACTATGCTAAAGTAAGTGGCACTAATTTTATCCTAGATTTAACTAAACTGAAATAATTGCAATGCTCCATTTTTTTTTTTAAATAAAGAGACTATTCTCCATCAATCCAGTGGATTCTTGCACTCTGCTACTCTCTTGGGCCTCCCACCCATCAATAACCATCTACTTCCCAGATGAGCTCACCCAAGGTGTTAACCACCTGCTGCCTTGAAGAGTTGTCTCCAAAGCATAATTTCTGCATCTGAAAATGTATCTGATTTTGCTAAATGAGCACTATCTAAAAGCACCAGGAAGAGTGCAAATTTGTACCCTTCTTGAGTCTGGAATAGCAGCCCCTGGAGTGACTTGATTCTAATATCCCTCAGGGGACACCTAACCCCTGTCAAGGTCATTTTCCTCTGCCTCCTGTGAGCTTCACAGAGAGAGTGTCAGGGTCCTTTGGCCATTCTAAGACATGCAGACTCCAAGGCCTTAGGAAAGCCAACTTTCATGTCTTTCTTGCTCTTCTCTAACGACCCATCCCAAGGTCTCATTACTAATATCATTGTTACCATTTTGCACTGTGCTTTCTGCCACTGGACTAGAATAATCATAGCATTTTCATGAAAAAAGTTGATACAGTATACATAGCCAGACCACCAATACACCTGGATAAATCAGTCATTTTAATGTTATACATTTTGTTAAAATTTTATTAGAAAACAAGCAGGAGATGCTGCTTCACCTTGGGTCACCCTGCTGGTGCTCATGCGTGGCTGTACTTAAACAGTTAGTCTAAACTCACACCATACCCAACACTTCTATGTTCTAAGGGTTAAAGATAATAAGCCTAAGCATGCTGGGACACAGTCGGCACTTGCCAAGTGTCTGTTTAGTATTAATTATTGTGTTCACCTAGACTACTTGGGTTGTTTTTGTTTGTTTGTTTTGACCAAGTCTCGCTCTGTCGCCCAGGCTGGAGTGCAGTGGCACGATCTCGGCCTCCCTAGTAGCTGGAATTACAGGCACGTGCCACCACCCCCAGCTAATTTTTGTATTTTTAGTAGAGATGGGGTTTCACCATATTGGCCGGGCTGGTCTTGAACTCCCAACCACAAGTGATGCACCTGCCTGGGCCTCCCAAAGTGCTGGGATTACAGGCGTGAGCCACTGCGCCCAGCCAACCACTTGGTTTTTATGATGTTGTCTGAAGCACAATACATTTGTGATTGAAATGCTAACTGATCTTACACATTATCCCATGACTCACTCCCAGCCTCAGGCTTCTGGCAGGAGGGGCCGGTTGGGCTGGAGAGAGGTCTTGGCTTTGGCACTAGACTCTGCACTGGGGCAAGGCAGATGCTGGGGGAACTTAGAGAGATGCTGAGTCCAGTGGGAGCCACCATGTTCAAGGGATGCACAAAAACACCCAGACATGGCTCCGGAATTCTAAGGCCAGATGGTGCAGGGGGCACTGATGTGGGGCGGAAATGGTCAGACATCAGGCAGGAAGTTAACACTGGTCTGGGTGGAGGGAGGACAGCACAGAGATTTGTTAGATTTGGGTCCCTGGGATGGAGACACCAAGCCCCAGTGAGACAGGGTCACTGGGCCCATTGCAGGAATGGAAACAAGGACAAAGGCCAAGGTCTAGGCAGAATTACTTGTACCTGCTCAACGGCTCAGAAACAAGAGGAGATTTATTTCTAATGAACCACCTCGTCAGAGTTGGGCTAGTTGCAAAGGGGAAACCTTGCCAAGCCTCTCGGGGTTGGGCGGGTTTAAGCATTTGTCCAAGAAGGAAAGGGAGAAATAAATGTCCTTGTGGCCCCACATAAAGGAAGAAGAGGGCCTCTAAGGCTGGGCTACATTTGAGATGAGAACTGATATAGAGAATTATGATTAAGGCCAGGTGCAGTGGCTTACACCTGTAATCCTAGCACTTTGGGAGGCCGAGGTGGGCAGATCACGAGGTCAGGAGATCAAAACCAGCCTGACTAACATGGTGAAACACCATGTCTACTGAAAATACAGGCATGGTGGTGCATGCCTGTAATCCCAGCTACTCAGGAGACTAAGAAAGGAGAATTGCATGAACCCAGGAGGCAGAGGTTGCAGTGAGCCGAGATCACACCACTGCACACCAACCTGGGCGACAGAGCGAGACTCCATCTGGAAAAAAAAAAAAAAAGAAAAGAAAAAAAGAAAAAGAAAATTATGATTAATATAAAGGCATTCCACCCAGGCTATAAAATCATTTAATTTGACCCGACATGATTGTAAAAACCACTATTATAAAAACTGGGGTAAAGATGTGACATTAAATATTGGATTTCTCTCCAAACTGGATGGCTTTTGAAATCAGATTTCTAGCAGACATGTGAATAAGTACATATAGCAAGAGAATATAACCACAAGGAGATTTTTGTTTAAAAACTCTTACTTCAGATTCTCAGTTCTTAAATCATGGCTAACAGTTCCTACTACTGTTAGAAAAAGCTGGAAGGCTTTGAAATTCGTCAAAATAGAAAACAAAGGATTACTGTGTGTTCTTTCTGGGGATGTCCATTAACAATCTCTGAGTTGTTTTACAACTCTTTAATTAGAAAACGAATACAAATTAGTTTTGCCCGGATAGATGCAAATTTGTTGTATCTGGTGGAATGCAATTGATTAGTGACCCATTTTGCATCTACAATTGATTATTGAACAACCTGGGGTTAGGGACGCCGACACCCTCCGCAGTTGAAAAATCCATGTATAACTTTTGACTCCCCCAAAGCTTAACTATTGATAGTCTACTGTTGACTGGAAGCCTCACCAAGAGCATAAGCAGTTGATTAACACATATTTTATATTTTACATGTATTGTATGCTGGATTCTTCCAATAAGGTAAGCTGGAGAAAAGAAAAGTCATTATTAAGAAAATTGTATGGAAGAGAAAATATATTTACAGTGCTGTACTGTGTATATTGATACCATAAGCTTACTTTGTTTACAAGGTAAATCAGCTGTCTGAAATGGCAGGCAGAGTTGCAGCTGCAGACCTCAATCTATGGTACATATCGAGCAATTGAACTTCTTGCAAGGTCATGACTTATCTCTGCTTCTTGGGAGCACTTCCAGCATTCCCAGTGGCCCTTCATATGGGTCTCATGGTATTATTCCAGGTTTACAGTATTGCACTAACCGCAGTGTAAACTCCACCAGCACCACAAGAGATCGCTTTTTACTGTGATATGCAATTTACTGCAGAGACGAACTGCTCACGTGGAGATAAGTGTCACATGGCATTTTAAGCAGATACTGGCAACACTTGAGCTCACCTCAGTAGCAACAGGAGGTGGCTACAAACCTATCACAGTGGTACAGCAAGGGTTGCAGTTAATTTCATGCAGTTATGACTTAATGCTGCGTCATTACGTTTATTCACATTTTTCTCAACTGTGAATGGTGCCATATACAATCTGTGTTTGTGTGTGTATGTTTTGATAAATTTTAACTTTCTGTAAAGGATTTGAGTATACTTTATGGTCATAAATGATATAATAGACTAGTGTCTACATATACTTTATGTATTCATGACATACCTAACTTTTTCTTAATTTTTTCTCTATTTCTAGGCTACGCCATTCATCTGTAAGGTTTTCAAATTATCAAAAATCTCCAAAAATTTTTTCTAACATGTTTATGGGAAAAAATGTGTGTATAAGTGGATGTGTGCAGTTTAAATTCATGTTGTTCAAGGGTGAACTGCATTTGGAGAATCATCTCTTTTTTTTTTTTTTTTTTCTTTTTTTGAGACAGAGTCTCACTCTGTCACCCAGGCTGGAGTGCAGTGGCATGATCTCGGCTCACTGCAACCTTTGACTCTCTAACCAAACAATTCTCTTACCTCAGCCTTTCAAGTAGCTGGAACTCCAGGCATGTGCCACCATGCTTGGCTAATTTTTGTGTTTTTAGAAGAGACGGGATTTCCCGGGATTGGCCAGGCTAGTCTCAAACTCCTGGCCTCAAGTGATCCTCCCACCTCGGCCTCCCAAAGTGCTGAGATTACAGGTGTGAGCCAGCACACCCAGCTGGAGAATCATTTCTGCATCTCTTTTCTGCCTTTATGCCTGTAGTACTTTGAATTCTCCTTGGAGCAAGTTGTGACATCTTACTGCTTCCCTTATTCATTAATGAGTTAAAGAAAATCCTTGACATGTGTTCATTTTATATCAGTGTGAGAATTATGATTAAACTCTCTTTTAAATATTCTCTTTGAACACAACAGAGCATTCAATCCATTGAAAAGATGCAAGGCACTATGTATGTGTCCTAGAACATAAACAAAGTCAAAAGAGGCGGCCTTTGTGACCGAAGAACTGAACTGCTGATTGAAGACTGGGCTCCCATCCAGTGCTGGCAGTGCCCGTGTAGGCAGCCGTGGGCAAGTCTGTGCCCCTCTCTGACTCTGTTACCCCTCTGGGGGAATGAAGGTGAATGATCATAGCCCTGATTCCTGTGGTTCCATACCATCAAATCCAACTAGATTTATCTTTGAATGTGTGCCTTACAATCTAATACAAATGTAACATCCTGTCTCATCCTAAAGGATGAATCCAAAACATCAAAAATTGAGTTAAAATACAGTTTCCTAAATAAAGAGCAAAAATATCTGTTTACCCATGACTATACATGAGTGCAGGGCACTCCCCAACAGCCAGATTCCAGTCTCGTCCCTCTTTGAGGGACAGCTACTCCAGCAGCTGAGGACTGCCAGGAACTTTAGTGGGACGTTGATCACTTATGAAGGGAATGTAAGGAGGAGAGGCATGGCTTGGGGACTGCACAGGCAGTGCTCACAAGCGCTGGCCTGGTGGCAACTGAGGTCAGGTACAATGTAGTCTCCAGAGATTTTTTTTTTTTTTTTGAGATGGAGTCTAGCTGTGTCGCCAGGCTGGAGTGCGATCTCGGCTCACTGCAACATCCGCCTCCCAGGTTTAAATGATTCTCCTGCCTCAGCCTCCCAAGTAGCTGGGATTACCAGCACGCAGCTGCATGCCCAGCTAATTTGTATTTTTAGTAGAGGTGGGATTTCTCCATGTTGGCCAGGATGGTCTTGATCTCCTGACCTTGTGATCTGCCCATCTTGGCCTCCCAAACCCAGAGAGATTTTAATGAAATTTTCCTACGGTAGAAAGAACAACCATTCCTACCCCAGAATTATCATTAGTCAATCAAAATGATCAACAAATGTGGCAGTTCTTGCAAATTTTAATTTGAAAAAAAAGGAGAGATCACTAAATTGACAAGCTAAAGTCCATCAGTTTTGAATTTATACATATGTATATATGAGTATATAAACATATATTCAGATATATATATTTCTGTACTGCAGTGAAATGTTCTAAATGTCTATGAAATTTTAAAAAGTTATTCATTTGCAAATCTTTGTTGAGTATTTATAGGCCTAGATTTAACTGAGCAAGGAGGGGAGTGGGTGAAAAAGCAAAGGACATGAACAGATACTTCCCAAAAGAAGACATACCATGTGGCCAAGAAACATGAAAAAAAAGCTCAACATCACTGATCTTTAGAGAAGTGCAAACAAAACCACAGGGAGATACCACGTCACACCAGTCAGAATGACTATTATTAAAAAGTCAAAAAACAACAGATGCTAGTGAGGTTATATAATGGGGGAAAAATGAACGCTTTTACACTGTTGGTGGGAGAGTAAATTAGTTCAACCATTGTGGAAGACAGTGTGGTGATTCCTCAAAGAATCAGAAATATCATTTGGCCCAGCAATCCCATTACTGGGTATATACTCAAAGGAATATAAATCATTCTATTATAAAGATATATGCACACACATGTTCATTGCAGCACTATTCACAATAGCAAGGCATGGAATCAACCCAAATGCCCATCAATGATAGACTGGATAAAGAAAATGTGGTACATATACACCATGGAATACTATGCAGCTATAAAAAGGAACAAGATCATGTCCTTTGCAGGAACATGAATGGAGCTGGAAGCCGTTATCCTCAGCAAATGAACGCAGGGACAGAAAACCAAACACCACATGTTCTCACTTACAAGTGGGAGCTGAACGATGAGAACATGGACATATGTGGGGAACAACACACACAGGGGCCTGTCAGAGGTGGGGCAGTTTCAGGGACGGGAGAGCAGGAGGAAGAATAGCTAATGGATGCTGGGCTTAATACTTAGGTGATGGGTTGACCTGTGCAGCAAACCACCATGGCCCACGTTTTCCTATGTAACGAATATGCACATTCTGCACGTGTACCCTGAACTTAAAATAAAAATTGAAAAAAATAAATAAATATATTTTTTAAAACAGTTATTCATGTGCAAATCTTTATTGAGTATTTATAGGCCTAGGTTTAACTGGGCAAGGAGGGGAGTAGGTGAAAGAGCCATCACCAGCGGCCCACAGCTTCAGAACAAGTTGATTGCTGTCTCACAGACAGCTTTCGAGAGACTTAAAGAAGTATCTACAAGTCCAACCGTCCTCCCCGAGAGTGGAATGCAGAAGAACGGATGCTCCAGCTTCCCTCCTCCATTGATCAAAGCTCACTCATGAGAGCCTTGATGCCCCAGAATTTTGGGACTGGGGATGCACGGTACTGGTAGGACCTACGTGTCACCACTAGGTGACAACAGGGAGGCCCAGAGGCAAGAGACAAGAAATATGAGGCAAGAGTGTGAGGTGGGGAGGGCGAGTGAGGCAGGGCACTGCCAGGTCCTGCCCTGGAGCCACACGAAGGACTAAGCAGTCACCACAGTGGTTCCCTGATAGCAAGGGGCACAGCAGCCACCTGGTCCCCTCATTGCCAGGGCCACAGTGCTCAGAAAGCCAGGCAAGCGCTCAGCTGTGGGAGGTGTGTAAACCAGTCCCAAACACACAGTAAAGTGCCTGGACCTTTACATATAATTCTATCCTGGCGTCATCAGTTGCTATCTTCCTCTTTTCTCCAGGAGAAAAATGTCCAATCATTCGCATATTTATGGCTCAAATAAGATGATTCGATTTTTTTTATTCCTCTCACTTTGCTTCATGAATCAACATGAAACACATTTTGAAACAGCTCTTTAAGGAAAGTCACACTTGCAGCAGATTCACTGTTAGGAAAAATCACTTTATCTTGGAAAGTTCACTGTCGTAAGTTTCAATTGCCCCTAAGGCCATTAAAATCCTGGTCCTAGAACCTGTATATTTTATGACCTGCTTCCTGTTAATGGGTGCGAAGGCTTCTGTAAAGAAGTCTTTAACTAAAGGAATGCTAACCAGCAGATAAGGCTCATTTTAGTGTCTGGCGGAGCGCATATTTCCATTTCGATGGCCGTAAGATCCGGAGTTCTCTTTCCAAGTTATTTTTGATGTGAATCTACAACTGTAGCCAGGGGAAGTCTGGGCTTGACTTTGAAGACAGTCCCCTTCAGCAACATTTTCCCACTTCTTTTGATGCTGTTTTGGTACTTTATTGCAGACGTCATACATAAAATTCTCTTCGTTGACTCCAAAATATGTTGAAGGGCAAACGTTAGCTTTCTGGCACATGTTCATTATTATTCCCATGACAAACAAAAAGCACTTTGTACCCAGCAATCCTTTGTTTGATAGTAACCCAAAGGAAATGAAATCAGTTTGTATAGAGATGTCTGCACCCCCATGGGCATTGCAGCATTATTCACAATAGCCAAGACGTGGAAACCACATAAGTGTCATCAACAGATGAATAGATAAAGAAATTGTTTTTTTGGTTTTTGTTTTGTTTGTTTGTTTGTTTGTTTGTTTTGAGATGGAGTCTCTGTCACCCAGGCTGGAGTGCAGTGGTGCTATCTCGGCTCACTGGAACCTCCGCCTCCCAGATTCAACTGATTCTCCTGCCTTAGCCTCCTGAGTAGCTGGGATTACAAGCATATGCCACCACACGCAGCTATTTATTTATTTTTTGTATTTTTAATAGAGGCAGGATTTCACCATGTTGGTCAGGCTGGTCTCGAACTCCTGACCTTGTGATTCGCCCGCCTCAGCCTCCTAAAATGCTGGGATTACAGGTGTGAGCCACCGTGCCTGGCCATGAAATTGTTGTTCAGTGATGCACTGCATAACGATATTTGGGTCAACAACAAACTACATATCCAGTGGAGGTCCCTTAAGATTATAATAAGGTATTTTTATTGTACCTTTTCTATGTTTAGATGCATAAATACATACAATTGTGTCACAATTGCCTACAGTATTGAGTACAGTCACATGCTGCACAGGTGTCTATCCTAGGCATATACCAGGCTATACCATCTAGGTTTGTGTAAGGACACCCTATCATGCTCCCACAACAAAATTGCCTAAGGATGCATTTCTCAGAACATATTCCCTTTGTTAAGTGACAGCTGACTGTGCAATAGAGTATTACTCAGCCCTTAAAAAGAAGATCCTTCTATTTTTGGCAATATGGATGAACCTGGCAGACATTATGCTAAGTGAAATAAATCAGGGAAACAAAAATACTGCATGATCTCACTTACGCATAAACTTTTTAAAAGGAGAATACATAGAGGATAAATCCGGTAGGAGGAAGAGAGAAGGAAATGAGGAGATGCAGGTCGAAGGTTTGAAGGTACAGATAGGTAGAATTCATTCGTCTGGAGAGCTAAGGTATAGCATAAGCACTACAGTTATAATATTGTGTTGTATACTGGATACTTACTTTACGTGCTCTTATCACCCACACACACAATAAATTGGTAACTAGGAGGGATGATGGATATGTTAATTTGCTTGACTACAGTATTTATTTCAATATGTATATAAATAATCTTGTTGTACACTCTCCCCTCCAACAAAAATAAACATTTAAAAAGTACTTTGTTCATTTTTTTTTCAGACAGCATCTCTCTCTGTCACCCAGGCTGGAGTTCAGTGGCACCATCATAGCTCACTGCAGCCTCGAACTCCTAAGCTCAAGCGATCCTTCCGCCTCAGCCTCCTGAGTAGCTAGGACTACAGGCACACACCACCATGCTTGACTAATTTTTTTTTTTTTTTGCAGAGATGTGGTCTTGCTATGTTGCCCAGGTTGGTCTTGAACTGTTAAAGAGCTCTACAAGGTAAATGGTCTATGGAAACACCACCCTGGAAGCAAAATTATAAGCACAGTAAGGATCTTGTACAGAATTTTTCATTTTGTTTTGACCACCATTTGCTACATCAGCTGCCAAGGCTTCCTCCCACCCACTTCATTCCCAGTCATTGCTGGGGTTCCCCAGGGAAGCCTCCTGGAGACCATGCTCAGATTCTAGTTTCCCATGGTGATTTGCAACTAAGTGTCCAGTGGACAAATGATGCCTAGATTCAAGCTGAAACTCCACGTTTATATCCCCAAGTAAAACTTTGCAGTCTTTGCATAGTTTTCTTTCCTTGCCCTAAGATTCTTTTTTGCATGAAGGGGTAGGAAATGGACATCTTTACATTGGATTCTCAGCGGCTCTCCCGGCACTGGCTGCCAGGCTTGCTTACTCTTGCCCATGGTCTGGGTGGGTGGTGATTCCTTTGAGACATCCCAGCAGCTGCGGAGTCCTCTTGCACAGGCCACAATCCAAACAGAAAGTGGGCTCCTTGTCACAGAGCTCAGCTCCACCCCGTTGTAAAGAGCCTCACGCTTGGAGTGGCCCGAGTCACACTGTGGTGGTCAACAGGTCTGAGGCTCCCTGGGAGAGGACTGAGTCTCAGGAGAACCAGGAGGTTCAGCCCCCAACCTTTGTCTGCACCTGGAGCGACCAACTCAGATATAGACGGCTTCATTGGAGTATTAGTTCATTTTCATGCTGTTGATAAAGACATACCCAGGACCGGGTGATTTACACATTAAAAGGGATTTAATGAACTCACAGTTCCACATGGAGGGGAGGCCTCACAATTATGGTAGAAGGCAAAAGACATGTCTTACATGACAGCGGAAAAGAAAGACTGATAATCAAGTGAAAGGGGTTTCCCCAGATAAAACCGTCAGATCTCGTGAGACTTACTCACTACCGCAAGAACAGTATGGAGGAAACTGACCCCATGTTTCAGTTATCTCCCACTGGGTCCCTCCCACAACGTGTGGGAATTATGAGAGCTACAATTCAAGATGAGATTTGGGTGGGGACACAGCAAAACCATATTAATTGGTGACTGCTAGCACAGCTTTAAGAAAGTGGTAATATCAATTCTATACACTGTTGGAAAATAGAAAAAAAGGAAACATTCTCCAACTTATTTTATGAGGCCTATATTACCAAAACCAGACAAATATATTATAAGAAATGGAAACTATAGACATATATCCTTCATGAACATAGACAATTTTTTTTAGCAAATCAAATCAAGGGATAAATAATCAGAAAACGACATAAGAAAACCCAATGGTTGGGCTTATCCCAAAAGTGCAAGGTTGGATTAACATTTTAAAATCAATCAATGTAATGTACCATTAACAGAATAAAGGAGCACAACCACACGACAGTTTGAATAGATGCAAAAAGCATTTAATAAAATTCGTAATTTTTAAAAACCCTCTCTACAAATTAGGCACAGAAGAGTCCCTCTCCAAGCTGAAAAACGGCATCTATGAAAAAAATACACCTAGTATTATAATTACTGTGAAAGACTGGATCTTTTCCCCTTACACAGTAGGATTGAGGCAAGAACTTTCCCTTCTGTCACTTCTGTTCAGTATGTACTAGAATTTCTAGCCAATGAAATAATTTAAAAAAGAAAATAAAAATATATGGCTTGGAAAGGAAGAAGTTAAACTTTTGTTTGCAGATCATGCATGGACAAATTCCAAAGAATCAAATAACAAAGTTACTAGAATGACTAAGTGAATTTAGCAAGATCATTGGATAAAATACCACTATATGAAAATAAATTATATTTCTATATGCCAGTAAATAACCGGAAAATAAATTTAAAAAAAAATTATTTTTCTCTTTTTTTTAAAGACAGGGTCTCACTCTGTCACCCAGTCTGGAGTGCAGTGACTTGATCTTGGCTCACTGCAACCTCCACCTTCCAGGCTCAAGCTATTCTTCTACCTCAGCCTTCTGAGTAGCTGGGACTATAGGCATGCATCACCACCCCTAGCTGTGAAAAATAAGGTTTTAAACTAAAACAACACCATTACAGCATAAAAACAAAAACAAAACAAACAAACAAAAAAACTATGAAATATGTGGGATAAATTTAACAAACTGTAAGATCTCTATGTTGAAAATTACAAAATTTAAAATTTATAAAATGACAAAATGAGAGCAATTAAAGAAGACTTAAATAAATATATAAAGTTAATGGAATGGGTAATTTGATATTGGTAAAATGTCAATTTTTCCCAAATTAATCGATAAACTCAGTGCAATCCCAACCAAAATTCTAACCGGCATTTCTATGGAAATTTACAAGCTGATTCTACAGTTTATTTGAAAATGCAAAGGGCATAGAATGATATTGAAAAAGAGGAACACAGTGGAGGAAAACACTAACTGATTTCAATAGCTATACTCATCAATGGTGTGACATTGGCATAAGGTTAGACATATGGATAAATGGAATGGAATTGAGTGCCCAGATATAGACCAATACATATATAGTGAATTGGTTTTCAACAAAGGTGCTGGGATAACCCAATGGGGGAAACATAGTCTTTTCAACAAATGGAGCTTGAACAACTGTGTATTGATTTGTGGGGGAAAGTGGACCTTAACTCAGGCCACATGCACCCTGGACCACAAAACATATAAACCATAAAAGAAAATGTTAATAAACTAGCCTCCATCAACATTAAAACTTTCTGCTCTGAGAAAAAGATACTTTTAAGAAAATTAAAAAGGAAACTGCAGAATAAAAGAAAATAATTACTAAACATTTCTGACTAGAGATTTGTATTGGAAGATAAAGTCTTACAAATCAGTAATAAAATAAGACACCCTATTTTTAATGGGAAAAATATCTGAATAGACTACTCATAAAAGAAAATATATGAATGGATTCAAAATTTATGAAAAGTTGTTTATTATCATTATTCACCAGAAAAATGTGAATTAAAACCACCATAAAATACCACTGCACATGAAATACCTAAAAATTCAAAAGCCTGGTAATACCAAATCTTGGAGAGGAAGCAGAGCACAGGTAGGGTTGTAAAATGAGATAATCTCTTTGGAAAACTGTTCAGCGATTTCTTACAAACATGTATCTACCTTATGTCCCCACAATTCTACTCCTAGATATTTAACCAAGATAAATGAAAGCATATATTCCAAAAAAGACATATACAAGACTGTTTAGAGTACTTTTTTTTTTTCTTTGAGACAGAGTCTAGTTCTGTTGCCCAAGCTGGAGTGCAGTGGTGCAATCTCAATTCACTGCAACCTCTGCCTCCCAAGTTCAAGCTATTCTCATGCCTCAGCCTCTTGAGTAGCTGGAATTACAGGCACACACCACCATGCCTGGCCAATTTTTTGTCATTTTAGTAGAGATGGGGTTTCGCCATGTTGCCTAGACTGGTCTCGAACTCCTAAGCTCAGACAATCTGCCCTCCTTGGCCTCCCAAAGTGCTGGGATTACAGGAGTGAGGCACCCACGCTGGGCCTGTTTATAGTACTTTTATTCATAATAGCCAAAACAGAAAACAACTCAAATATCTATTACCAAGAGAACTGAGGGGAAAAAAGAGCTGTAACGCATTCATATGATGAACGCTACCCAGCACTTTGGGAGGCTGAGACGGGCGGATCACGAGGTCAGGAGATCGAGACCATCCTGGCTAACACGGTGAAACTCCGTCTCTACTAAAAAATACAAATAATTAGCCAGGCGAGGTGGCGGGCGCCTGTAGTCCCAGCTACTTGGGAGGCTGAGGCAGGAGAATGGCGTGAACCCGGGAGGCAGAGCTTGCAGTGAGCTGAGATCCAGCCTCTGCACTCCAGCCTGGGCGACAGAGCCAGACTCCGTCTCAAAAAAAAAAAAAAAAAAAAAAGAAAGACAAACTACCGATTCATACAACAACATGGATAAATCTGAGAAACCCGTTGAACCCAGACACAAAGGGTACATATGGTATGATTCATTTACATGCATTTAGAGAACTGACATCGAATCCACTTACAGACATTGGAGCCATGGTGACCTCAAACTGGTGGAGGATTGACCAGGAGGGAACAGGAGGAGACCTTCTGCGGTGACTGAAATATTTTACATCTTGATTTTGGTATTGGTTTTACATTTGTCCAAACTCATCAAACCGAACACATAGGATCTGAGCATTATGTTACATGTAAATTTTTCCAGAAGATACTAAGCTATATTTTGGAGGATGTAAAAGTCAAAATGAGGAAACAAATTCATCACAAAATGAGGGCAGTGGGTGTGTTGAAAAGGCGGTTGGAGCTGTGATCCAGAAAGGACACAGCTGGAGTCCCAGACCATTCTCATTCTCAATCTTGGACAGGATTGTTGGTTTCATAATTATTAGTTAAAACATGCATTCATGCTTTATGCTATTTTCTGTATGCATGTTATATTTTACAATTTAAAAATAATTTTAAAAATATAACAGCAAGATTCTGGTTCTTAAAAGTTTTCTTTCTATCCCAACAACTCAGACTGTAGCTAGATTGCTCTACATCCTTCATCTTCCCTTATTCCTTTCATCCATTTTCCTTTTTTTATTTTTAACGTTTATTTTAGGTGCTGGTGTACATGTGAAGGTTTGTTACATAGGCAAATAAATGTCGCTGGGGTTTGTTGTACAGAATGTTTCATCACCCAGGTATTAACTCCAATACCCAATAGTTATCTTTCTTGCTCCTTGCCCTCCTCCCACCCTCCACCCTAAAGTAGACCTTGGTGTCTGTTGTTCCCTTCTTTGTGTTCATTAGTTTTCATCATTTAGTTCCCACTTGTGAGTGAGAACATGCAGTATTTGGTTTTCTGTTCCTGCATTAGTTTGCTAAGGATAGTGGCCTCCAAGCTCCATCCATGTTCCCACAAAAAGCATAATCTCATTCTTTTTATTGTTGCATAGTATTCCATGATATATATGTACTACATTTTCTTTATCCAGTCTGTCATTGTTGGGCATTTAGGTTGATTCTATGTCTTTGCTATTGTGAATACTGCCGCAACAAACATTCGTGCGCATATGTCGTAATGTCAGAATGTTTATATTCCTCTGGGTATATACCCAGTAATGGGATCACTGGGCCTAATAGTAGTTTTAGCTCTTTGAGGGATTACCATACTGCTTTTCACAATGGTTGAATTAATTTACACTCCCACCAACAGTGTGTGTTTCCTTTTCTCTACAACCTCACCAACACCTGGTATTTGACTTTTTAGTACTAGCCATTCTGCCTGGTGTGAGATGATATCTCATTGTGGTTTTGAGTTGCATTTCTCCAAAGATCAGTGCTATTGACCATTTTTTCCATATGCTTGTTGGCCGCATGTATATCTTCTTATGAAAAGTGTTTGTTCATGTCCTTTGCCCACTTTTTAATGGGGTTATTTGTTTTTCTCTTATAATTTTAAGTTCCTTATAGATGCTGGATATTAGACCTTTGTGTCAGACGCATAGTTTGCACATATTTTCTCCCATGCTGTAGGTTGTCCATTTACTCCATTGATAGTGTCTTTTGCTGTCTAGAAGCTCTTAATTAGATCCTATTTGTCAGTTTTTGCTTTTGTCGTGATTGCTTTTGGTGTCTTTGTCATGAGATCTTTGCCCATTTCTCTGTCTAGAATGGTATTGCCTAGGTTGTCTTCCAGGATTTTTATAGTTTTAGGATTTACATTTAAATCTTTAATCCATCTGGAGTTAATTTTTGTATATCATGTTAGAAAAAGGTCCAGTTCCAATCTTCTGCATATTGCTAGCCAGTTATCCCAGCACCATTTATTGAATAGAGAGTCTTTCCCCATTGCTTGTTTTTGTTGGCTTTGCCAAAGATCAGATGATCGTAGGTGTGCAGCCTTATTCCCAGGCTCTCTATTCTGCTCCGTTGGTCTATGTGTTTGTTTTTGTACCAGTACCATGCTGCTTTGGTTACTATAGCCCTGTAGTATACTTTGAAGTCAGGTAATGTGATGCCTCCAGGTTTGTTCTTTCTCCTTAGGATTGCCTTGGCTATTCAGGCTCTTTCTTTGGCTCCATATGGATTTTAAAATAGTTATTTCTAGTCCTGTGAAGAATGTTAGTTTGATAGGAATAGCATTGAATCTGTAAATTGTCTGGGACAATATGGCCATTTTAATGGACATTGTTTCTTTCTATCCATGAGCATGGGATATTTTTCCATTTGTGTCTTCTCTGATTTCTTTGAGCAGTGTTTTGTAACTTTCATTGTAGAGATCCTTCTCTTCCCTGGTTAACTGTATTCTTAGGTATTTTCTTCTTTTTGTGGCAATTGTGAATGGCACTGCCTTCCTGATTTGGCTCTCAGCTTGGCTGTTGTTGATGCATAGACATGCTAGTGACTTTTGTACATTGATTTTGTATCCTGAAACTTGCTGAAGTTGTTTAACAGCTGAAGGAACTTTTGGGCCCATGCTGTAGATTTCTTTACAATAAGGCAGATCAGCTCTTTTTGTGTCTTACTATCCAACACCTTTAGGGTTTTAGATTTTCATCAAAGAGTTTATCACCATATTTTCTTTTTCTTTTTTTTTTTTTTCCAAGACAGAGTTTCACTCTTGTTGCTCAGGCTGGAGTGCAATGGGGCAATCTCAGCTCACCACAACCTCCACCTCCAGAGTTCAAGTGATTCTCCTGCCTCAGGCTCCCAAGTAGCTGGGATTACAGGCATGTAGTGGCACCACGCCTGGCTAATTTTGCGTTTTTTAGTAGAAACAGGGTTTCTCTATGTTGGTCAGACTGGTCTTGAACTCCTGACCTCAGGTGATCTGCCCGCCTCTGCCTCCCAAAGTTCTGGGATTACAGGCGTGAGCCACCGCGCCCAGCCACAGTATTTTCTTAAACAAAGACAGATCCCTTCCTAAGAATAATTTTGGTACTAGTCATAAGCTAATAAAATTTACACCTCCTTACATATATAGAGGATGATAGATAGGTAAGTAGGTAGATAGATAGATAGATAGATAGATAGATAGATAGATAGATAGATAGATACATTCCTTAAGCACATTGCATGTTCAGGATTCCAAAATAATAGGATCCTAATCATTTTACTTTCTCTGAGCCAGAAGCTTCCAGTTTCTATGGTGATGTACAACCTCCAGCTATACCTGACTTGTTCTGAGATCCCTTAAAATTGGACTATGACGTTTGATTTCAAATCCCCTATACACATTCGAGTGAATAGCCCGTCATTTTGACAATGCATTTTATGGGGAAACTCAAAGGACTATGCATCCGGATTGCATATCAAACACATTCAAGGGATGTTAAATATTTAGAAAATGGGAGTGCAACTTAGCCTGCTTCAGAGCTCACTCAGGGTGGGTGCAGGCATTAGCAGTATTCATCTAGGTCCGTTTAGAGGGCAGACATTTGGAAATCCCAGAAGGACCCAAATTTAAAACTTGCTTCTGAACATAATCCCACATCATAAAGCCTGTTACTGGAACAGTTTTATATTTGGCCTATCTTAAGAAGCAAAGTATGAAGAATCGCGAGTACTGGGTCTCCTGATGTGCCTTCCATTTCTGTAGCAAATGTGTTTATCTGTATGACTTTGTCATTGGGGGATTAAAACAAAGAAAACAGAAAGCACACAGCTCAGGTCTGAGGCATCTGCAGTAGGCATCTGCAAGGCCTCCCAAGACTGTGCTGGACCTGCTGAGGAACGTGCTCAGGAGCTCTGTGCCCGATTTCAGGAGTCATTCTGGCACAAAAGACCTTCCTGGTGTTAATCTGCCATTCCCTACAGACCTTTCTCTAAAGCTCAGGGAAGGGTGAAACCCCATAAGGACCAACTCAGGAGAAATCAGCTTTGCCATCAGCGCACACGGCTGAAAGCTGTGGCAGTGGTTTGTCCTGTCCACATGGGACCCCAGCTGGATACACAGCAGAGTGAATGCCCATCGTTTCAACAACGCATTTTACAGTGGACCTCCGGGGCTTCCAGTTGTTCAGAGACACCAACAAAGAGGACAAATGAGGCTGCTCTGTCTCATCCTGAGGGCTGGAGCCAACAAAGAACCAAGCTCTAGAACCATGTCAAGGAGGGCAGTGTGATGGTGTTCAACCTCCCATTTATTTGTGAGACTTGAACCGTCACTGCACCTGTTTTTTGTTTTTTGTTTTTTGGGGTTTTTTTTGCAACATCTTCAATGTGGCCAAAGCTAAAAACAATAATAATAACAGCAGCAACAACATACTTCCTTCAACCAGGCACAGTCCTGCATGACAGTCCTGTTCTGTAGGTGAGAGGTGGCTTTCAAAGACCTAGTTCTGAGGGGTGAGTCCTGCCTATACACAGGGCAATGCTGCTTCTGGCATGTTAGGCTCCACGCCATGCTCCTCACATGTATTATGACCTTTGCCATGGGCAGAATGGTATCCACTCAAAATTCCTAATCCCCAGGACCTCAGAATGTGGCTGTATTTGGAGACAGGGCCTTTAAAGAGGTAACTAAGTGAAAATGAGGTCATAGGGATAGGCCCTAGTTCAATACGACTGGTGTACTTATAAAAAGAGGAGCTTAGGATGAAGACACAGGGGGATTGTGTGAAGACATTGGAACAAGATGGCTATCTAGGTGGGGACAGTGGCTCATTCCTATAATTCCGGCACTTTTGGAGGCCGAGACAGGTGGATTGCTTGAGCCCAGGAGTTCGAGACCCGCCTGGGCAACATAGTAAAACCCTGTCTCTATAAAAAAAAAAAAAAAATTAGCTGGGTATGGTGGCACCCCTGTAGTCCCAGCTACATGGGAGGCTGAGGCAGGAGGATCAATTGAGCCTGTAAGGTGGAGGCTGCCATGAGCCAAGATCACATCACTGCACTCCAGCCTGGGGTGACAGAGTGAGATCATGCCCCCGCCCTAAAAAAAAATGAAGGCCATCTACAGTATAAGCCAAAGAGTGAAGCCTTAGAAGAAAGCAGCCTGCCAACACCTTGATCTCAGACTCCTAGTTATAACCTAGATTTTGTCATAAAATAAATTTCTGTTGTTGAGGACACCTAGTCTGTGATACTTTGTTATGGCAGCCCTAACAAACTAATATGATGTTTAATTATTTAATGAATGTATTTAATTATTTGATGGGAAATCCTATGGAGGTAAGATTATTATTATTATCCCTTTTTCCCGAACAGGATGTTAATATCTGTCGCCACAGAGGTGGGGAACCAGGTGATGGGGAGCCCCCAGATCAGGCTCCACACCAGAACTCTTCACCACCATGCCATACAGTGTACAATCAGACCAGGTTTTTGGCTGCCTGAAACAAACATGGACACTGCTGACTTAAGCAGAAAAGCCATTTACAGAAGAGCACTGGGAAGCTCTGGGAGAGCTGGAGAGGAGCAGCTGGTGGGCAGACCTGCAACCGACAGCCAGAATCTTCCTGACAGGATGGGCCTGCCACCGCCACGGAGCCTAGGACCCTGAATACCCTCAAGAGCGCCACCCTCACTGCCTGGGACGAGCATCCGGATGATCCTTCTGCATCTCAACTCAAAGCACAGCCTGGTTCATCTGGTTGGTTGGAGGAGCCTTCATCACAGCCCCAAGTACTGGCTCCAAGGGGAAGAGAAAGCAGGCAGGGGTTCAGGTGGTTGAAAGCTGCCACCCCATTTGTCGGGGTTCAGCTTCTGTAGTGGGAGGTGGGCTTGTTCTCCCAAATATACTCATAAGATGGGATATTCTGCAAATATAGGGTGGAGATTCCAATGCTGGATAGTCAAAGGAAACCAGTCTTGGACACTTTCTGCATGCTGCAGCCATAGAGCAAGCTGATTTGGAACGACTTCAATCAGGACAGGCAAGGAAACTCAGGCTTTGGTGAGCCCAGGACAGACAGGCAATGGGGAGGTTAGGAGGGCTCCCTTCCGTCCTGAAATGGGCTCTCAGAAGAAGAAGGTCATGGTTGTGTATGCCCAGGAGCCGGACAGCCCTGATGCCAGAAGTCTCAGGAAGGCAGATTTCCTGTCACATGTGGCGACCGCTGCCTCTCACGTGCCCAGGCCAACAGCGATCATGGGACCTCTTGCTTCTGCAGGGCTGAAAGGAGAGGCTGGCCAAGGAGGTGGGAAAAGGGAATCAACATCAGATGGCATTGGCCACGGAATTCTTGAACCTCCAAGAATTCTACAAACATGTGATCTTAAAAGCTATCTTTTCTTTCTGAGAGAAGAGCAGGAAACTGAATTACAATGCGCTGGAAACCTACGCTGTATAGACACCGTTTTGGGCACAACAGAGGGTTCCAGATAGTAAAAGGCATAGTCCCTATAATTGAAAAGATGACAAAGCATAGCAAAACTTGAATAATTAAAATTCTCAGGAACAGTTACTGGTAATAAGTGGCTGCATACCACAGAGCAGTTCAGGAATAGTTGCTAGGTAAGTGTGAAAAACAAAATTGCTATTTAAAGGATACTGAATTTTAGACAAACTCCCACAGACACCTTGAAAACATATTTTCCAGCATATGAGTAATTAGGACCAATTTGTAAGGTGGTCCGTTTTGCTAAATCTTGGTGACATCACTTGTTATTAATACCTTAATAAATTATTACATTTATGTTTACTTGGACCCAGTGTTGGGTTTGTTTATTTATTTTATTTTATTTTTTATTTACTTTTTTTTTTTGAGACAGAGTCTTGCTCTGTTGCCCAGGCTGGAGTGCAGTGGCCGGATCTCAGCTCACTGCAAACTCCGCCTCCCGGGTTTACACCATTCTCCTGCCTCAGCCTCCCAAGTAGCTGGGACCACAGGTGCGCACCACCATGCCTGGCTAATTTTTTTTGTGTTTTTAGTAGAGATTGGGTTTCACCATGTTGGCCAGGATGGTCTTGATCTCTTGACCTTATGATCTGCCCGCCTCAGCCTCCCAGAGTGCTTTGATTACAGGTGTCATTCACCGCACCTGGCCTGTTTGTTTATTTTTAACCAACACTGCACAGAGGGCATATAGATTATCCAATTTGTGTATTGCAACAATAAAAACTAAGTTCTAGGTTTTCTTCTTAGTTTTTTGGGAGACATTTCCTGTGCTTAGCTGGTACTACTCACCACAGATGAGCATGCAGGCGCAGGGCAATACTGACCTAAGAAAATAGAATTGGGCAGCCCATTTTGCCGGGAACACACAGAGACACAAGTCTAAATATAAAGACCATTAGGTTGTGAGCTCATTTTGCATTATCTTCTCATTACTTTCTCTATCAGCACTAAATAATTTAGTTTTATAAAGTACATTGAAACTATTATACAAATACAAATCTTATAATAAGCTACTTCCTTTATCTCTGCTTAAAGGTTTCCATTTCCAATCAGACCTCAAGTGCCTTTCCCAGAACTGCCTCTTTCACTTTATAGAGAAAGGAAAGAGCTAGAAGTGTTTTTAGAAAACAAGTGATATTATGCAGGAGCTCCCCTGAGTCACACATGATCAGATGATGTGTACAGATGTGATACAGTCCCAAGAGGGTTGCCTGGGCACAGGAGAAAAAAGCCGCTGGCTACTGGCTGTTGCTCTAACCCTTCTCCGCCATCCAATAAAGCCAAACAAATGCAAGTGAGCAAGGAGTCCATTGAGGACATAACAGCTCAAATTGTTTTAAGGTAAATTATTCACCAACCTTGGTGCTTCACATTTTGCCAATAACAAATTACTTGGAGTACTACACCAACCACGTAGAAAACACCGTGCATTGCAACACTCAACTGAGCAGAGGTGACACAAACTGTACAATAAAATAACCCCATCGTTTTAAGTAACACAACTCCACCCACCCCCAAAAAAGATGTTGGCATTTATTTTGCAAGCTGACGACATACCCAAAACTTAAGTCCCCTTCTCTTAGGAGATTTGTTGAGAAAACCCATTCCTTCTTACCAAGTCAAGTGCTATAAAGCACTCAGTTGTGTTAGATCACGTTTTTCTAGCCAAAAACTGGGATTAATTTGCTACATGCAGTTAAAAACTGCCTAAATATTTAAATTCAAGATGGTCCTGTAAATTTCAGGAGCCTTGTGGCTGTACTGTAGCACAGAGGCCGTAGAAAAGGGAAAAGGTCTGGAAAAGGGAAGAAGAACTCAAGGGGTCATCCTGTAAGTGTGTTTGTATGTGCCTTGGTGCCTTGTGAGTCAGCCATTCAATGCGTCCATAGGCCTTCACTTGCTGTGAACTAACAATAGGCATCCCACTCCTCATTCTCAGGTTTCACTCATCTGTTTGTGTCTATTATAGCTAGATCCTCTCTTGCAGAAAATTCATATGCATCTATTCTTGGATAAGTGTTTTAAACATTGGAACCACACAAAACACAGCAGAACCGAATCTATTATTCTGTAGCAAAGCCAACAACCAAACAACCTTTCACCCAAGTTACCCTAGTCCTGCGAAGTAAGAGGGGCTCTCACCACTTTCTCCTAGCAATTTATAAACAGAACTTTGCAAAAGCATTGCTAAGAAGTAAATATTTAGAAGGCATGTTTGGAGATAAAAATATTTCATTAATAAATATTTGGGAGCCGGGCGCGGTGGCTCAAGCCTGTAATCCCAGCACTTTGGGAGGCCGAGGTGGGTGGATCACGAGGTCAGGAGATGGAGACCATCCTGGCTAATATGGTGAAACCCCGTCTCTACTAAAAAATACAAAAAAACTAGCCGGGCGAGGTGGTGGGCGCCTGTAGTCCCAGCTACTCGGGAGGCTGAGTCAGGAGAATGGCATAAACCCGGGAGGCGGAGCTTGCAGTGAGCTGAGATCCGGCCACTGCACTCCAGCCTGGGCGACAGAGTGAGACTCCGTCTCAAAATAAATAAATAAATAAATAAATAAATAAATAAATATTTGGGGACTAGAAAGTGTTTCTGTAAATGATACCGAGATGGGCAATTTCTACATTGAGGGGAAAAACGTTTTTAGTTAGTAATAAATGGCCACTCTATTTTAATTCTGTTTTTGTTTGTTTGTTTGTTTGTTTTGCTTTTTGCTTTCTTTTGAAATCCAAACTTACTCAGCAAAGTTGAAGAAATTCCAAAATCTTAGGAAACTAAAATGTCTTGCAAAAGTTAAACTTTTGTGAAGCAAAACAAATGGATGCGACAACTTAAAGAATGAGGAGAGTTCAGGAAGATGGAGGCATTTCCGAATGATTTCTGTAGAGAAGGTGGCTAAAGGAAACATCACACGCGTGCGCGCACACACACACAAACACACAAATGTGGTAATGTTTGTTTGT
Organism: Papio anubis; assembly: GCF_008728515.1. Taxonomy (NCBI): domain Eukaryota; kingdom Metazoa; phylum Chordata; class Mammalia; order Primates; family Cercopithecidae; genus Papio; species Papio anubis. The sequence goes on from NC_044985.1 coordinate 118,813,216, forward strand.
TTGCTTGCTTGATTTTTTTTTTTTTTTTTTTTTTTTTTTTGAGATGGAGTCTGGCTCTGTCGCCCAGGCTGGAGTGCAATGGCCCGATCTCGGCTCACTGCAAGTTCCGCCTCCCGGGCTCACACCATTCTCCTGCCTCAGCCTCCCGAGTAGCTGGGACTACAGGCGCCCGCCACCACACCCGGCTAATTTTTTGCATTTTTAGTAGAGACAGGGTTTCACCGTGTTAGCCAGGATGGTCTTGATCTCCTGACCTCGTGATCCGCCTGCCTCGGCCTCCCAAAGTGCTGGGATTACAGGTGTGAGCCACCGCGCCCGGCCTGTTTGCTTATTTTTTAAGATGGAGTCTTGCTCTGTCACCCAGGCTGGAGTGCAGTGGCACAATCTCAGTTCACTGCAACCTCCACCTCTCAGATTCAAGCGATTCTCCTGCCTCAGCCTCCTGAGTAGCTGGGATTATAGGCATGCACCACCACGCCCGGTTAATTGTTGCATTTTTTTTTTTTTTTGTAGTAGAGGCAGGGTTTCGCCATGTTGGCCAGGCTGATCTGGAACTCCTGACCTCAAGTGCTCTGCCTGCCTCAGTCTCCCAAAGTGCTGGCATTACAGGCGTGAGTCGCTGTGCCCGATGCCCATATTTTGTTTCATACTTTTAAAAAGTCTATTTAAATGTTTAAATGAGCAAATTATTTGGCATTTGCCTTACACATTCTGATGCTGCTTTGTAGCACATTAAGAGTCTTGACCTTAGGCCATCATTCATTTCCTCTTTCATTCCGCCAACATTGATTCCCTGTCAGGCATGTGGGAGAGGTCGCAGACACAAAGGCAAACAATCCCAAACATAGGCTTTGTCCACCTTGTAGATTGAGACAAGGAAGCAGAAATGAGCCTGGGATCAGAGTCTGCGCTGAGCAGCATGGAGCAAACAGGACGTCCCCTTCTCAGTGACAGAGGGACTCGGGCTGACAACTGCCTTGGTTTCCCTGGGACTGTCCCAGATCAGCACTGAAAATCTCCTGCCCATGAAAACCCCGCAGGCCTGGGCAGATGGGAACCTTGGTCACTCTTGCAGAAACTTGAGTCAGGTAAGGGTGGTAAACAGACAAATGGAATTGGGGTATGGAGGTGGGTGACAGATTGGATCTGGACCTGAGATGTGAAACAAGGATCATTAGCATACAGATGATCATTAACTGTGGGCCTGTGGATGAGGTCCCCTAGGCAGACAGTGTTGATTTCCTCCCTTATCATGCAGAGCAAGCAGACCTCCACTTTCCCAGGGAGACTTTTCGCTTTGAATCCCAGCCGATGCTAACATATCCCCCCTCACTTCCTTTCTGGTTCTCCTGTACCTGGTACTATATGTTTGCCTGTAATTATCTTTCCCTTTGTCCTCATGTCGTGGATCTGACTTGTAAGCAACCTATTATTGGATTTTTGTTTTTTAATTCAATTTGCTTCCTTTTAGTGATTGAATTAACCCATTTATATCCATCAACATTGTTTCTCTTCAGTTTTTCTTCTGTAATTGTTTCCTCTCTATTCTGTACGGTTTTGTTTGAGTGAGGTCTTCCCCCCCCTTTTATTTTCCTGTATAGATTCTAGTACTGATTTGTCAGGTAAATATTCTTTTAATCTAATAATTGTTACATGAAAAAAAGTTTTTTTGAAACAGGGTCTCATTCTATTGCCCAGGCTGGAGTGCAGTGGCGTGATGTGATCTCAGCTCACTGCAGCCTCACCTCCCAGGCTCAGGCGATCCTCCCACCTCAGTCTCCTGAGTAGCTGGGACTGCAGGTGCACATCGCCATGCCCAGCTAATTTTTGTATTTTTTAGAGAGACAGGGTTTTTCTTTTTTTTTTTTTTTTTTTTTTTTTTGGAGACGGAGTCTCGCTCTCTCCACCTGGCTGGAGTGCAGTGGCGCGATCTCAGCTCACTGCAAGCTCCGCCTCCTGGGTTCCTGCCATTCTCCTGCCTCAGCCTCCCAAGTAGCTGGGACTACAGGCGCCCGCCACCACGCCCGGCTAGTTTTTTGTATTTTTTTAGTAGAGGCGGGGTTTCACCGTGGTCTCGATCTCCTGACCTTGTGATCCGCCTACCTCGGCCTCCCAAAGTGCTGGGATTACAGGCGTGAGCCACCGCGCCCGGCCAGAGACAGGGTTTTTCTATGTTGCTCAAACTGGTCTCAACCTCCTGAGCTCAAGCAATCCTCTTGCCATGGCCGCCCAAAGTGTGCTGAGATTATAGGCATGAGCCACTGTGCTTGGTCTACATGAAAATATTTAAAAACGTACTCTTTTTTTTTTTTTTTTTTTTTTTGCGAGAGAGTCTCGCTCTGTCACCCAGGCTGGAGTGCAGTGGTGTGATCTTGGCTCACTGCAGCCTCTGCCTCCGGGGTTCAAGCGATTCTCCTGCCTCAGCCTCCCAAGGAGCTGAAATTACAGGTGTCTGCGACCATGGCCGGCTAATTTTTTTGTATTTTAGTAGAGATGGAATTTCACCATGTTAGCCAGGATGGTCTCGATCTCCTGACCTCGTGATCCACCCACCTCAGCCTCTCTAAGTGTTGAGATTACAGGCGTTGGCCACTGAGCCCGGCCTAAAAATCTATTCTTAAACTTAATGGAAACTAACTGTCAAAGTCAGCAAGGAAAGGATCCTTGTAATAACCTTATAAGGAAAACAGTAGATTTCGAAGTTTTCTTCCTTACCTCCCCACCCTCACTCCAAATTAATCTGGACCTGTAAACATCATCATTTTAATATTTCCCTGCAAATCATTTCTTTCAATAACAACAGCAAAGTACTTTTAAAAATTGTGTCTTAAAAGTTGCATGGCTTTTTCTCCATATGTTTAACTAGGGTCACTGCCTGCCCTCTCCAGCCATGATTTCCTCATGTTGGAATTCTATTTTTGGGCTGATTTGTATTTCATTCTACAAATCTTCTTTTTTTTTTTTTTCCCGAGATGGACTCTCACTCTGTCACCCAGGCTGGAGTGCAATGGCATAATCTCGGCTCACTGCAGCCTCTGCCTCCCGGGTTCAAGCGATTCTCCTGCCTCAGCCTCCCAAGGAGCTGGGATTACAGGCACCTGCCACCACACCCAGCTAATTTTTGTATTTTTAGTAGAGGTGGGGTTTCGTGATGTTGGCCAGGCTGGTCTCGAACTCCTGACCTCAAGTGATCCGCCTGTCTCAGCCTCCCAAAGTGCTGGGATTGCAGGCGTGAGCCACTGCTCCCAGCTCATTCTATAATGTTGATGATTGGTTTTGCCCTATCTCCATTCTGGACTCTCTGAAATGTTATGATCATATTTTTCTGAGCTGTCCTCGTGGTAGTGTTGTCTCTCTGACCATCTACATCTGCTTGTCCCTTTATAACACAACTGCCTGTGGCCCTTCCATCTGCTCCCAAGCCTCAGTTTTCCAGCCTGAAGACTGCATTCCCACTTCATTTCCTGGGCACACATAAACTTCGCTTCTCCGTGTTCTGCAGAGATTCTGAGAAAATTCGAGAACATGGGAACCTCCTCCAAGGCTCTACCACTGCCTTATCTGGAAGTCTCCTTCACAAATGGGAAGGGGCTGGATATCCTGGGCTTCTTCCTTCCAAAGTGATTCTTTTTTTTTTTTTTTTTTTTTTGACACGGAGTCTCACTCTGTCACCAGGCTGGAGTGCAGTGGCCCAATCTCGGCTCACTGCAACCTCCGCCTCCTGAGTTCAAGTGATTCTCCTGCCTCAGTCTCCCAAGCAGCTGGGACTACAGGCGTGTGCCACCGTGCCCGGCTAATTTTTTTGTATTTTTATTAGAGACAGGGTTTCACCATGGTGGCCAGGATGGTCTCAATCTCTTGACCTTGTGATCTGCCCATCTCAGCCTCCCATAGTGCTGGGATTACAGGCATGAGCCACTGCGCCCGGCCCCAAGCGGACTCTTTACCTTGAGTGGCCGGGTTTGCCTGGAGAGCAGGTTTCCTGGTGGGGAACAGGAAGGGGCGCCTCTGTCCTGACAGCCTGACAAGAGGAGAGCAGAGGCAGCCAAGGGAAAGGCAAAGCTCAGGTCCACAGGCCAAGGTAGGGACTTCAGACAGCACGACATTATGATAAGAGGCATCCCTCACTCTCACCAGACTCAGTCACACTAGCAAGTGCAACATACAGTGTGTGAAAATCTATACTTATGGATTTACCAGCTTTATCAGAGCCTACTTACGGGAGAGGGGAGCAGTAGAGGGGCTGAGGCAGAGAGAGAGCCTGACCCGGGAGTACATGGTTGCCTCCACAGAGAGGGCATAGGCTCTGCCTGCTACCTGCCCCCACTGCCACCTCTAGACTCTGGCAACGATCTCAGATGCTTCTGCCTCTGAAAAGGCACCTCCAGGTTCCCATTCATACTGTGCCCTCTCATTTATCTGGCTGTTGCACCCCAAAACCAATAAACAATGATTTGGAGGGGAAAGAAAAGAAAATATCTTGGTCTCCTTCTAGCTCCTCCCTTATCTTGATCCATTCATAGCCAATTTCTTGTCTTTTTAAAAATTTTTAATAGCTTTGGGGGTACAAGTGGTTTCTGGTTACATGGATGAATTCTGTAGTGGTGAAGTCTGGGATTTAACACACCCATCACTTGGGCAGTGTACACTGTACCCAATGTGTACTCTTTTTTTAATTTTATTTTTATTATTTATTTATTTATTTATTTATTGAGACGGAGTCTCGCTCTGTCGCCCAGGCTGGAGTGCAATGGCCCAATCTTGGCTTACTGCAAGCTCCGCCACCAGGGCTCACGCCATTCTCCTGCCTCAGCCTCTGGAGTAGCTGGGACTACAGGCGCCCGCCACCACGCCTGGCAATTTTTTTTTTTTTTTGTATTTTTAGTAGAGATGGGGTTTCACCATGTTAGCCAGGATGGTCTCAATCTCCTGACCTCATGATCTGCCCGCCTCAGCCTCCCAAAGTGCTGGGATTACAGGCATGAGTCACGGTGCCCGGCCCCAATGTGTACTCTTTTATCCTTCACCTGCCTCCCACTTGCTCTGGAGTCCACAAAGTCCATTAAATCACTATATGTGTCTTTATGCATAGCCAATTTCTTAAAAACATCCTGAGCCCTGGTCTCCCACGCTCACCTCCCAGTCTGCCCTCCGCCCTCTGCCCTTCTGTCATGGCTAAAGCGACCCACGCTCTTCCTGTTGCCAAACCAACAGAGGTCCTCTGCTTTTCTCTTTTTTGCCATCCCACTCACATCTGACATGGCTGACCCTTCTCTCCTACTTGAAATCCGTTCTCTCCTGGCCTTCGGAGGTTGGGCTACCTTGACTTCCCTTCTGTTTCCCCAAGTGTACCTTCTGAGTCTTCTCTTGACTCCCTCTGGACGCTCACTCATTCTCTTCACAAACATTTCTGGGGCACCAACTTGTTCCCAGGGAGTGTTTAGGCCCAGTGGATATGGCAATCGCCTCTCCTCTGGAAGAACCTAACGTTTCAATGCAGGGTGAGGGTGGAGAGCAAGGAACATGTGACAAATAAATGAATGCTTAAGTATGTACCACGAGGACAGGTGATGATAACCACTGGGCAGCAAAATAAAAGGAGGTGAAGTTGATGGAGAGTAACAGTTAGAAGACGGCTCTACCTGGATTAGGGTGATCGGAGAGGGAGGCTGCTGATCAGAGGTGGAATGACACAGGAAGGTGGCCAACATGAAGTCCTGGGGAGCATGCACTTGGCAAACAGAACAGCAAGTCCGGAGACCCTCAGGCAGGTCCCTGCTGCATGTGTTTGAGGGGCAGCAGGGGAGATATGGCGAGAGAGGAAGGGGTGGAGGGAGAGCGTGCGCCAAGGTGTCCAGGAGGGAATGACAGTTTCCATTATTGTCCTGATGAATCTACAACGTCAGCCCACACTTCTTGGTTAAGAATCAGACCCCCGTCGTTAGGATATCTCGATTTGGATGTCCCAGAAATATCTCAGACTCAACATGTCCAAACCCAACTTCCTCATTCCCCTCAGAACTGCTTCCTATCTGGGATTCCCCATCCTGTGAAGGGAGACATTATCTGCTAAGTCAATTGGCCGAACGGAGGCATCGTGCTAGTCTTCTCCTTCGTTCCCTCCACATAGCCACAAATCGAACAGCGCCTGCTGTCCTCACATCGAGCATCTCTGCTTACCACACTGCTACCACTCCAGTCCCAACCCTCATCACTTCTTGCCCCAGTTTCTGCAACAACCATTTAACTGTCCTTCATGACCCAAGTTTTGTCCCCTTCTGGTCCACCTTCCATACTCCAGACAGGAGGGACTTTTGAGGAACAGATGTCCTCATGGCCCTCCCCTGCTTTCAGTCTAGAGTATTCCGTTAACATCACTTGGAAAAGCGATCTGTCCTTTATCTGACTCTCAAGTCACATTCTCTCCAACACACATGCACAGACACATGTGCTACAATCTCACTCCTCCAGCCCACCTGGGCCACCCATGCCCAGCTCTTGCAATGTCCTAGGCTGTCCCGCATCCCACATCTTCCCACTGACTTCCTCCTCCACCTCCGATGCCCAGAGCCCCCTCTCGGTTAGTGGATACCTGTCATCCTTCAGAACTAACCCGACGTGGTGAATAAAGTCTGGCACAGCCGTGCAATAAAACACTCTATGTCCATTAAAGAGAAGGAGGCAACACTCTGCCCTCTGCTTTGGCACCATTTCCAGGATATTCTGTTTAGGCAGAAGGTAAGGTGCAGAATAGTGTTGTGCGGAGGCTAGCATTTGTGTGTTAAACAAATAGACTATTAGAAGTTTAATGGCAAAGATTTTAGAATTCAGTAGAAAATTTGGAAAATAAAATGAAGGCAGTATCTAAAAAGAGCTGAGCAAATAGACATAGAGATAGATAGGGAACACATGAGGAAAAAAAGAAAACAGGGTCAAACATCCAAAAAATCAGAGTCCCAGAGAGAAAAAAATCAGAGTTCCAGAGAGAGAAAATGGAGGAGCTCATTTTCTTTTTCTTTTATTTTTGTTTGTTTATTTATTTATTTATTTTGAGACGGAGTCTCACTGTGTCACCGAGGCTGGAGTGCAGTGGTGCAATCTTGGCTCACTGCAACCCCTGTCTCCCGGGTTCAAGAGATTCTCCAGCCTCAGCCTCCCAAGTAGCTGAGATTACAGGCGTGCGCCACCATGCCTGGCTAATTTTTGTATTTTTAGTAGGGACAGGGTTTCACCGTGTTGGCCATGGTGATCTCGAACTCCTGACCTCAAGTGATCTGCCCCTCTCAGCCTCCCAAAGTGCTGGGATTATAGGCGAGAGCCACCACGCCCGGCCGGGCTCAAATTATTAAAGAAAAAAGATTCAGGAAAATCTCCCACAATTTAAACACAAGAAGCACGTGTGTTTCCAGATTGAAAGTCTGTTAAATTGTTCATCACAAATCACAATAGATGAAAACAGAACACAAAGTGACATCTCAAGAAATTTCACAACCCTGGGAGCAGAGAGAAATTTCTAAGAACACCAAGAGAAGAAATATCTATCCATCAGATGCGCTGTGCACGTCAGAGGTGAAAACCGCTGGTCTATCTGGATAAGTGATACAATTCTTGTTAGTGGATAATAAGCGTATTCATAACTTCCCGTGTGTTCTCTTTTCTTTGGTTACCTGGGAGCTCGGTGTTAAATCTTATACCTCAACCAAGTTTTGCTGGGATAAAACAAACAAACAAACAAAAATAACTCCTTCCATCTTTAGTCCATATTACAAGGCTCTTAAACATATACTTTCTTTTTTTTTGGAATCATATGGTTTTTTTTTTTTTTGAGACAGAGTCTTGCTCTGTCGCCCAGGCTGGAATGCAGTGGCCGGATCTCAGCTCACTGCAAGCTCTGCCTCCCAGGTTTACGCCATTCTCCTGCCTCAGCCTCCTGAGTAGCTGGGACTACAGGCGCCCGCCACCTCGCCCAGCTAGTTTTTTTGTATTTTTTAGTAGAGACAGGGTTTCACCATGTTAGCCAGGATGGTCTCGATCTCCTGACCTCGTGATCCGATCTCGGCCTCCCAAAGTGCTGGGATTACAGGCTTCAGCCACCGCGCCCGGCCCATATACTTTCTTTTTAATGGCTTTATGGACTTCGTTTTATTCATCATGAACTGTCTAAATCCCCTTGGAGCACACACGGGCATGAAAAGTAAGCCTGAAGAAACGGTCTGCCTTTATCCCACCCCACCCCAGAGATACCACAGCCTCCAGCCTGTGCTCGGGGCACACTGCAGCCCTGGGAGCCTCCGTGTATGGGAATAGCCCCTCTCCTTCTGAACGGCCGTTTTTTCCCTCGAGTTCTCGATGATCTTCCTTTGTAGTGATTCTCCTGTCTAGGGAAAGGAGAAAGGAAAACGCCTCCCCTAGACTTTTTTATGTTGTCATGTATTGCCTGTTACCCCTACCTGATTTTAATTCTGTGACAGCATGTACGTTGCAATATTCCCTGGGGCTCCAACAATGCCTGGCCCACAGTAGGCTCTTAACTGTTTATTAAATGAACACATGAACCTGGGCTGTCAAGGCTTGAGGGGACTTCAGAGATGATCTAGTTCATCTGCTTATTTGACCCAAATGTAGGAAGAAAAGTGACCTATTGAAGGTCACACAGGCAGCTGTGGGCACACCTAGGACTGTACGGCCCTCACCTGTGGGGAAGCATCAGTAGGCACAAGCCTTGCAGGTGAAGAACACCTGCTGTTACGGAGACCTGGGTTCGAGCCTGTCATGTGCCACTTCCCAGCTATCTGTGATCTTGGGCAAAGTATTTAATCACTGAGAATGATTTTGTAAAAATGAAAATAATAGGAGGCAATGTGTGCAGCATAGTATCTGCCTCAGAAACAGCACTCAAGAGCTGTTAGTTCAATTTGATTCGGTGTTTATTGGGGAAGGTGCTACCCTGGAAAGTACGCAGAGAGATCTGAAGATGACAATCTATGCCTTTGCCTGACTCTTTCCGCAGCTGCCTGAGATGCTAGACCCAAAGGCTAGGGCATCAGAGTGCACCCCAGCCCAGGCGGGGTGATCCACCTGCAAAGGTGCAGAGCAGAATAAATGCCAGGAAGAGCTTCCCATGTAAACAACTGATAAAGACTCGGAATCCAAAGGTGGCATTTGCAACAAGTGCATAAACAGAGAGCCAGTCGTCAGGTCTGGGAGTCCTCCCCCGAGAGATACGGGTGACTGGTTCTTGTGCAGATGAAATATATCAGGTTTATACAGGATGAAGCAACAGCCCGGAAACCAGTGTCCCATTGCCTAGATTCCATACCCTGCTTCTATGAGGAGGAGGAACTAGAAACTGACATCAGAAACAGAGGTAGGAGGAGTTGGGGGAGGGCAGTTGTACTTTTAGCCTGCAGCATATAATTATACATTTTTAATAAGTGACAGTTTTTGAGACCCAGTCCTTTTGTTGCTGTCTAAAATAACTTCTCAGACGACCTCCTTCCTGCCCTCATCTATGAGAATTTAGATTCTGATGCTCAGAGGAGAAAATCAGGAAGCGCCCTCCCTGTTCTTTCCATGTGTGTGTAGACAGTGAGCCTGTGAGATTACTGCCCCCACGGTGGCCTTCTCTGACCATGCCCATTACCTGGGAAGGGAGCAGGGCCACCTGCCCTCCACTCTGTGCCCTCCCAGAACCCCTAGGGAGAGAGGCTGATACACAAAACTACCAGCTTAGGGAGAGATCACCCCAAAGCTGAGCCCGCAGTGGGCCCTCTCCCTACGCAGCCTGTCTTTAGTGACAGCTCCAACTGCTGCCCTGCTCTGCACTGACCAGAGGTGCGGGGCACCTGGCAGCCTCCGAATTCCTCTCCAGGGCTGGTACCTGCTTTCAGGTCAGCATGCTGCTGGGGAAGAATGAACTATGAGGTCCAGGCCCAGACTGTCTTAGAGTCCCAGCAAGCGTGAGCTCTCCTCATCACTTACTGGGCTGGAGAAATGGGACCCCACACACAACAAGCACCCCACCAAGGCACTTCTTGTTTTCTTTTTTTCTTTCTCAAACTATCTCTCAAGAGCACCTGATGCACAAGCAAGCATAAAAAAGCAAATCATTTCCCTCCTCTGCCCTTTATAACCAAAACAAAATGGAAATAAAAAATGGACATCGCTTACTTTGCAGCTTCTCTCCCGCATGCTTCCAGCAAAAGCCCTGGATTTCTGTCCCCCTGGCCTGACCTGGCTCAGGTGTCTGCCTCTGAGATTTGGAGGTTCTGACTGGCTGGTCCTGGAGTCAGGAGCTGCGGGCGCCACCAGAAGCACACATCTGAGTGTGACTCCCTAAAGGAAGATGAGGGTACGGTTCACCAAGGAGGGGGTAGAGTGGCAGGCAGGCAACCCAAAATGCACCAGAGGCCAGGAATACAAAGGTTTGCTATTGACTTTCCAGATGTTAAGAACCACGTGTTGACCAGACCTTTACCTCTCCCCAGTGAGTAACGTGCTATCTAAACAGAAATCTCAAATCTATGCTTCTCTCTGGCCCTCAAAAGGTCAACAAGGACAGAAATGTGGCTAAGGTAGATAAGCGGTAAAGAAAGCTCCTTATAATGCAAGAGAAAAAGGGGAAGGAAAGAAGAGAGGCAGGGAGAGCAGAGGAGGATGGAGGGGAGAATGAAAAAAGAAGAGGGAGAATGGGAGCCAGGGAGGAAGACAGAGGGAATAAGAGAGAATGCCTTCTCCAACATCTTACACACGGAGAGAAAAGTCCACCCACCAGTAGACACAACAACAAAAGAGAAGAAAAATTTGCAGGTTTTGCTATGGAATCTGTGTCCACATCTCCCTGGCATTCTTGAAAACACCAATTTTTTTTTTCTGATTATATCTAATTATCATTTTTATTATAAATTAACAAGCTATAGTTGTAAATACTTATGGGATACAAAGTGATATGATTCATGAATACAATGTGAAGTAATTAGATCAAGCCAACAAATACAACCATCACCTCAAATATTCATCATTTTTTGGGGTGAGAACACTTAAAATTTACTCTGTTAGCAATTTTGAAATGTACAATACACTATTATTTGCTATATTTGCCATGCCTTGCAACAGATTTCAAAGAAAAAAATTACTATTCCTCCTGTCCAACTGAGGCTTTGTACCCTTTGACCTTCACCTCCTCATGTCCCCAATCCCCAGCCTGTGTTACCACCATTCTACTCTTGGCTTCAATGAGTTTGATTGTTTTAGATTTCTCATATAAGTAAGAACCTGTGGTATTTGTCTTTCTGTGCCTGGGCATAATGTTTTTCTCTCCCATCTATGTTATCGAAAATTACAAAATTTCTTTCTTTTTAAAGGCTGAATAGTATTCTACCGTGTTTATACACAACGTTTTCTTTCTCCATTCAACTGTTGATGCACACTTAGGTTGATTCCATATTTTGGCTATTGTGAATAGTGCTGCAATGAACACGGAAGTGCAAATTTCTCTTCAACATACTCATTTCAAATATTTTGGGTAAATACCCAGAAGTGGGATTGCTGGATCATATGGTAATTCTACTTTTAGTTTTTAGAGGAATTTCCATACTGTCTTCCATAATGGCTGTACTAATTGACATTCCCATCAACAGCCCACAAGGGTTCCCCTTTCTCCACATCCTCATCAACACTTGTTACGTTTTGTCATTTTGATAATAGCCATTCTGACAGGTGTGAGTTGATGTCTCATTGTGGTTTTAATTTGTATTTCCCTAATGATTAATGATGTTGAACATTTTTACATATACCTGTGGGCCATTTATATGTTTTCTTTTGGGAAATATCTATTCAGGTTTCTTGCTATTTTAAAAATCAGATATTTTTTTCTCCTAATAGAGTTGCTTGAGTTTCTTATATATTTTGGGTATTAACCCCTTATTAGATATATGACTTGCAAATATTTTCTTCCAATCTGTGGGATGTCTTTTCATTATTAATTGTTTCCTTTAATGTATAGAAGCTTTTTTAGTTTTATGTAATCCCCTTCATTTATTTGTGCTTTTCTTACCTCTACTTTTGCAATCAAATCTAAAAACATCATTATGCAGACTAATGTAGCTTTTCCCCTACGTTCTCCTTCAGCAGTTTTATAGTCTCAAGTCTCAAGTCTTGAGACCTGGCTGTTTTTTTAAAATATTTTATGTTTAAATATTTAATCCATTTTGAGTTGATTTTTGTATATGGGGTGAGATAAGGATCCAGTTTTATTCTTCTGCATATGAATGTCCAATTTTCCCAGTACCATTTAGTAAACAGACTGTCCTTTTCCCATTGTGTATTCTTAGCACCTTTGTCAAAAACCCATTGACTGTACAGATGTGCATTCATTTTCGGGCTCTCTATTCTGTTGCATTGGTCAATGTGTCTATTTTTATGCCTGTGTCATGCTGTTTTAATTACTATCACTTTGTAGTATAATTTGAATTCAAGTAGTATCATGCTTCTAGCTTTGTCCTTTTTGTGTGTGATTGCCTTGGCTATTTGGATTTCTTTTGTGGTTTCACATGAATTTTAGGATCATTGTTTCTATTTTTATGTAAAATTACATTGGAGATTTTATAGTGATTTCATTAAATCTATAGATTATTTTGGGTAGCACAGACACTTTAACAATATTACTTCTTCCAATCTATGAACATAGGATATCTTTCTATTTATGTGTGTTTTCTTCAATTTCTTTCATCAGCATTTTATGGTTTTCAGTGTACAGGTTTTCACCTACTTGGCTACATTTATTCTTAAGTTGTTTTTGTTTCTGAAGCCATTGTAAATGGGATTGCTCTTTTAATTTGTTTTTTGGAAAGTTTGTTCATAGTGTCAACAAATCAATAGAAACTACTGATTTTTGTGTGTTGCTTTTGTAATAGTCAACTTTACTGTATTAATTTCTTAGTCCTAACAGTTTTTTGGTGAAATCTTTAAGGTTTCCTCTGTATGGGATCATGTCATCAACAAACAGCAACAATTTCACTTCGTCTTTTCCCATTTGGATGCCTTCTATTTCTTTCTCTTGCCTAATTGCAAGGACTTCCAATATGATGTTAAATAGAAGTGGTGAGAGTTGGTTTCCTTGTCTTGTTCTGAATTTTAGAGGAAAGGGTTTCAATTTTTCACCATTGAGTATAAGGTTAACTGTGTGCTCTCTCTCTATATATATATTCTTCATTGTGTTAAGGTACATTCCTTCTATACCTAATTTGTTGAGAGTTTTTATCATGAAAGGATGTCAAGTTTTGCCAAATGCTTTTTCTGTGTCTGATGACATGATCATATGGTTTTTGTCCCTCATTCTGTTAATGTGGTGTATCGCATTTGTAGATTTACATTTGTTGAACCATCTTCCTATCCTATGATAAATTCCACTTAATCATGGTGAATGATCCTTTTAATGTGTTGTTGAATTCGGTTTACTAGTATTTTGTTGAGGATTTTTGTATCTGTGTTCAACAGGGATCTTGGCCCATAGTTTTACTTACTTATTTATGTATTTATTTTTGTAGTGTCTTTTTCTGGTTTTGGTATCAGACTAATGCTGGCCTCATAAAAAGAGTTTGAAATATTTCCTCCTCTTTAATGTTTTGGAAGAGTTTGTGAAAGATTAGTATTAGTTATTCTTTAAGTATTTGGTAAAATTCAGCAGTGAAACCATGAGGTCTCTTAGGATCCTTTATATTTCTGTAGTATCAGTTGCAATATTTCCTCCTTTATTTCCGACTTTATTTATTTGTCCTCTCTTTTTTTCTTTTTCTAGCTAAAGGTTTGTCAGTTTTGTTTATCTTTTCTTTCTTCTTTTTCTGAGACAGAGTCATGCTCTGTCACCCAGGCTGGAGAGCAGTGATGAGATCTTGGCTCACTGCAACCTCCGCCTCTTAGGTTCAAGCAATTCTTGTGCCTCAGCCTCCCGAGTATCTGTGACTACAGGTACACGCCACCACACCTGGCTAATTTTTGTATTTTTAGTAGAGACAGGGTTTTACCATGTTGGCCAGGCTGGTCTTGAACTCCTAGCCTCAAGTGATTCACCCCTCTTGGCCTCCCTAAGTGCTAAGATTACAGGCATAAGCCACTGTACCTGGCCATTTATCTTTTCAAAAAACCAACCCTTCGTTTTGTTAATCTTTTGTATTTTATTTTTAGTGTTTTTCATTTATTTCTCCTCTGGTCTTTATTATTTTTTTCCTTCTACTAACATTAAGCTTAGTTTATTCTTCTTTCTGTGTTTCCTTGAGGCACGATGTTAAGTTGTTTATTTGAGATCTTTCTCCTTTTTTGATGTAAATGGAAAACACCAGTTAAAATCCCTATGTAAATACAATTGATATCCATGTTGACATGACTAATAGTTACTGATTTTTTTTTTTTTTTTTTTTTTTTTGAGACAGAGTCTCAACTGTGTACTCCTTGAGTAGAAGAATCTAGGACATACCTATCTTCCTATCCTCAGCTCCTATCAGTCATCCAGCCTGAAGTGCAGTGGTGCAATCTCAGCTCACTGCAACCTCTGCCTCCGGGATTCAAGTGATTCTCATGCCTCAGTCTCCCAAGTAGCTGGGATTACAGGTGCCCGCCACCACGCCCATCTAATTTTTGCATTTTTTAGTAGAGATAGGGTTTCGCCATGTTAGCCATGCCTGTCTCAAGCTCCTGACTTCAGGTGGTCCACCAGCCTCCGCATCCCAGAATGCTAGGATTACAGGCGTGAGCCACTGCTTCTGGCCCGGATTGTTTGTTTGTTTTTTTTTTTTTTAAGAAATAAAGCAACTTCTCCCAGGCCATGTGGAAAAGCCATGTGTGAACCAGAGAAACAAATGTGGGTAAATCTTAGCCCTCTAGACAGAATGTTCTGCTGTTCGTGCTATTTCCTAATCACAAGACTGGCTGTGGGATACAAACCTGTCACCTCTTTTATACATTCCCAAACTCACCAAAATGCCTTTGTCAAATTTTCATAGTTTGACACTGAAATGTTAACTGTGCAGACGATGACTGGCCTTGCACAGTTTTGATTCTATTCTTTGCAGGACTTTCTGGGCTTTGAGGTAGCCTGCATATCTGGCCTGGTGTTCCTTGGCCTCGCAGAAATATCCCACTCTCCTCACCAGACACAGAAAGCCCTTTGATCCTTTCCTGGAACTCCCTCAAATCTCCAAATTTTGCACTTGCAGATTCTGCCTGGGAAGTCTGTCCCCTAGTTCTATTTCTTTTTTTCTTTTTTTTTTTTTTTTTGAGACAGTCTCGCTCTGTCGCCCAGGCTGAAGTGTAGTGGCGTGATCTTGGCTCACTGCAACCTCTGCCTCCCTGGTTCAAGCAATTCTCCTGCTTCAGCCTCCCAAGTAGCTGGGATTACAGGCTCGTGCCACCACACCCAGCTAATTTTTGTATTTTTAGTAGAGACTAAAAATACGAAAAATTCACCATGTTGGCCAGGCTGGTCCCAAACTCCTGGTCTCAGGTGGTCTACCCACCTCGGCCTCCCAAAGTGCTGGGATTACAGGCGTGAGCCACTGCCCCCGGCCCCCAGCTCTGTTTCTAAGCCTACTAACAAATCATATTCACCCTTCATCATCCAGCCCTGAGGATACCCATGCCCACCTACATCCAGGATGGGTCCAGGTCGCCTTCCTCTGTGCACCCTGACACTTATCCAACTATTTATCATTCTATAGACTATATAGAATGATAGCAACTGTGTACTCCTTAAGTAGAAGAATCTAGAACATACCTATCTTCCTATCCTCAGCTCCTAGCACATTGCCTGACTCACAGCAAGCATTCTACATTATTTGTTGAATGGATAAGTGAATAAATGAGCAAGGTAATGAATATTTGTTTAGATGTATTTCTGGACGTTTCCTTAAAGCCACAGAACTCTTTTCAGCAGATCATTTTGTCTCTGTATCCCTTCTGGATTCTGTATGTTCCTGGGATGCCTGGGTTATGTCCCAGTGCATATGAATTTTTTTCTTTTTTTTTGAGACAGATTCTTGCTCTGTCGCCCAGGTTGGAGTGCAGTGGCTGGATCTTGGCTCACTGCAATCTCTGCCTCCTAGGTTCAAGTGATTCTCCTGCCTCAGCCTCCTGAGTAGCTGTAACTACAGGCATGCGCCACCACACCCGCTAATTTTTTTTTTTTTTTTTTTTTTTGGTATTTTTAGTAGAGATGAGGTTTCACTATCTTGGCCAGGCTGGTCTTAAACTCCTGACCTCAGATGATCCACCCACATTTGCCTCCCAAAGTGCTGGGATTATAAATGTAAGCCACCGTGCCTGGGCCCAGTGCATATAAATTTATTAAGGACAGTCAGCCGTGTGGAGGGGGCTCTCTGTCACAACTTTTTAGAACTGGAAGGACAGAGGCTTCTCAGAATGGCAAACATATCACCCAACATTTTCTGGCAAAACCGAAGTCTCGCTCTCTCTTATAGCTAGTGTCTCACGGAATTTTTGGCAAAGTAATGTTCTCCAAGCTGCTGGGGAAGTTACAGAGGATGGGCAGCATCTAGATGCCCCACGAGCCCTCATTTCCCAACACGGTCCCCTTGGAATCTCTCTCTTTCCCTCTTTCCATTCACTTCATTCTTTTCTCTCTGGTCTCACTGGTGTCATTTCAGTCCCTGAGGGTGTGAAGCGCTTTCAAGCCTCAGGGTCTTTGCACATGCCGCTCCCTCTGCCTGGCATGCCCCTCTCCACTCCTTTCCCTTTGGGTCCAATGTCACCTCCCCTAGAGCCTTCTCCAGCCCTCCCACATAAAGCAGGTCTCACGTCATCCTAGTTCACAGCAGCCTGTGCTTTCTTTTAGGACGCTTCTCACCACCTGTAGGCTTTGTGGTTCCCCTTCTGCCTCGCTCCACTCTGGAATCTCAGCTGCCTCTGTCTCACCAGGGCTCTCACTCCCTGGGGCCACGCTCTGGGGCTGGCATGCAGCAGATGTCCAATAAATATTTCTTGAACAAATGCATGTCATTCTGTAGGCTTGTGAATCATGTAAGCAGCATTTTCTCCCTCAACTTAAATCCACTGTATTAGGCTGTTCTTGTGTTGCTATAAAGGAAAACCTGAGACTGGGTAATTTATACAGAAAAGAGATCTATTTGGCTCACAGTTCTGCGGGCTGTACAAACACGGCTCCGGCCTCTGCTCAGTTTCTGATGAGGCCTCAGGGAGCTTTTACTCATGGTAGAAGGCGAAGTGGAAGCAAGAGAGAGATGGTGAGGTGCCACATACTTTTACAGGCCAGATCTCCCAAGTACTCACTCACTATTGGGGAGGACAGCACCAAGCCACGAGGGGTCTGTCACCATGACCCAAACACCTCCCACCAGGTCCCACCTCCAACATTGGGAGTTATATTTCAACATGAGAGTTCAAAGGAACAAATATCCAAATTTTATCACCAACAGAGGGTATGTATCCAGACTTGCATTTTGATAACAGGTCCTCTCTCCGCATTCTGAGTCAGAGACAACTAATTTAAAATTCCATTCACCCGCATTGATGATTCAATTTCTATTGTTACGGATTCCATTTGAAAAATATCCTATGTCTTGTGTTCTTCTTTGCTCCTTTAGCTGTGCTTTGTACATTTGTATTCTATTTTCCCTGTGACATGGACATTTTGGTCATTGATGATTTCACTTCACCAGAAGAACATTATTCTTTTTATTTCACTGCTGAGAAAAAAAAAATATATATATTTTTTTGTCCACAGGGAGATATTTTCGTGGTGGGCCACATGCAATTTCTGAGTAGTTATTTCCTAATGTGAAGTGTATTTTATAGGTGGCCAGAACATTAAAACTTATTAGAGGACTTATGTAGAGTTCAGGATAGTGTGTATTACTTGGGAGCTATTCTTGCCCGGGCTGCTTTTTCTGGGAGTGTTATATCTATTCTGAGAAGTCCCTGTGATGAATTGGTGGTGCTTGGTGTGATTGAACTGTTGCTGGTGTTAGTAACAGATGCAGCACATTGACCGTCAAACCTACCTCAATCTTTCCCTGCACGTCTGTGTGCATCTTACTTTCCTAGACGACAGAGACACTGAGTACACCCCAACACAGAGGAGCCCGTGCTCACCGAGAGATTTGCCAAGTGGAGTCCTTTCAAGATGTCCGAATTTCACTGTCTTCGACTTATTAATGTGAAACAAAGAATAGTGTATATGTGTGTGTAAATACTAATAGTAACAGCTTCTATTTGTAAACAATGTGCCGTGCGCCCAGCACTACGTTAAGCAGTCTCCATGCCCCACCTCCATTAATCCTGATGAGCACTGTACCCACTCCAAGGTGAGAACACTGGCACTGAGTGACCCGGCTTTATGTCACCCAGCGGGTGAGTGGTGGGGCTGGCATTCAAAGCTAGGCAGCCTGATTTTAGAACCCACCACACTGTCTTTATACATAGGTGCATTTGCATGTATATATACCCATACAAATCATGCACATATGTATCCTCTATACATGCACACACCCAACACGTGCAAACGCTTTCCCCAAGACGCTTGGGGAAAGCCTCCGGCAGAGTATAATTCACAGTTAACTATGGAATCTGGGAAAGGGTAGGACCTTAGGATCGATGCTTACTTTTTACTCTATACAATTCTCTAATCATTTTAATCCTTTGAAACAAATGTGTTATCTCTGTACTAAAAAAAACCCCAAGTTATTGATTTTGCTGTATGTGTTCCCACTGGAAAGCTTATTGAATAATTGAGTGTTACGAATGAATAGCTCTTTTTTTTTTTCTTTTGATCCAGAGGCCTTTAGAAGAGCAAGTAACAAAAATTGGTGGAAGAAAAGCACGCATTCAACAGGAAGCAACATCTAGAGACCTTTCTGCCTTCCAGGATGCAAAAAGAAAACAGTTCACAAACAACTTACACCTAAACCAGTAATGTTGACTCCCTGGCTCATACCAGCTGAAGAAGAATGCCAGTTACTGTAGTAAGAATATAAGGTAATATGTTCTCTCCCCCCGCCACCCCCCTCTTTGTTTAAACATTCTGACCTCTGTTAATTCCTCTCTAGGATGTGGACTGGTTTGAGGATGTTTGAGGCATGACTGTAGCCAGTACTGCGCATACATATGTGGACATCATAAGACACGTTCTCTGCTTCCTCAGGCGAAATCTGTAATGCTTTGTTTATTCACGTTCTATCCGGCATTTCCACGGCACTTTGTTCTTTGTGATTTTTAGGGTATCTTCCTCCCTCTCTGCTCAGTGAACTGAGCTGCCTGGACAGGCCTTGTGTTTTCTCATTCGATTTTTTTGTGTGTGTGTGTGTATTCAGCCCTAGTTCCCTCACTAGTATAGTCAAGGAGCTTTTCATGCTTTGAGCCATTTTCAGGAATTATCTACATAGCTTTTGTTCATTTTCTACTGGCTTGTCTTTTTCAATGTTTTTATAGGTATTTTTTTAAAAACACAGTGTGGATGTTATTTGGGATAGCAGTACTAATAGCCGCTAAAACTTATTAAAAGCTACTATGTGCCAGGCAGTCTGCTGAGCACTTTGCATGCTGCCTTTCATTTTCACACTCATTTAGGAAACTGAGTCACAGAGAGGCGAGATAACTTGCCAGAGATTCAGGCACACTCCAGACACATCCCTACACCAATCAGACCTTCTAGCCACCCAGAAACTTTCCTGTGTTCGGAGGCTTCTCTGCTTCCTCCACCTGCCCCTTCGCCTCACTGCCTCCTTTTAAAATCTGCCGCATGTATTTTAGGGATGCTCGTATCCGTTTTCAGGAATTCCATGATCTACACACAGATGACACCAAAATCAGAACAGCAATGTCCACCCTTCTCCCGAGCCCTAGGTCGGTGTCTCTGTCCACCTGTGTCTCCTGAAACTTCAACACAGACTTCAAATGCAGCGGCAGAAAACCAGATTCCTTAGAGAAAGGAAGGTCTACCAGACGGCAGGAGCGGCAGGGCTTGGGGCAGCCGCAGGGGCTTGGGAGTCTGAACGTTCCCGGTTTGAATTCAGACTCTGGCACGCCCCATGCAATCATAACATAATGTTTAACGTCTCAAGCCACCTATAAAATGGGGACAATAACAATATCTGCCTGGGGGTTAATGGGGAGGACTGACTGTGTGTGTCTCGGAGCAACAAATGTTGGCTTCTTCCCCGGCAAAGACCCGCGCTTTCTCCTGGGCTCCGGGTTCCCGGGGTGGGGGTGGGCGAGTCCCGAGGGCCCCAGGCAGTGGCACAGTGGTTAGACCCCAGCCTCTGGAATCGGCCTCGGTTCAGATTCTGGTTCTACCCTTCTCCTGCTGTGGCGAACCAACCCTCCGAGCTCTAAAAAACACTCGTGTGAAATGGACTAAGGAGAGTAGCCAATTTTTTTTTTTGTTTTTTTAAGGATTAGATGTGTCGGTCCATAGTCGTGGTTGGCCACATAGTTAAGTGGTACGTTCACTCACTGGGCATCGATGGAGCGCCTACTACGTGCCAGGCCTGTTTTACGCGCCGGGGGCCCAGAAGCGCCCAGGTCAGACGAAGTGTAAACTATTCCGACCAGAGCCCTTCAATCTGTATTCCGCTTCGCAGGAAGCTCTCCTCCCTTTATGATTTTCAGCGTGACTGCCTTCCCTCTTGTTAGTGTGTAACTTTCGCGCCGGCCCCCGCAGCCTCGCGCCTGCCTTCCCTCCACGGTCCTCCGCCAAGGTGTTGTAAGACGTCTCCGAACCCGGCGCGACCCTCGCCCACGCCCGCTCGCGGGGGGGGGCCGCACCCCCCCAGGGGTCCTCGCTAGGGGTTCCCGGAGAAGGGGTGGGAGATGGGGGTGCGGGGGAGCACAGGAGCGCGGGCCAGCACCCAGACCTGCTCGGTACCGGGGACCCAGACCTGGGGATGCCGGGCGACCAGGACCCCGCTACCCTGGCCGGCTCCGGGTGGAGTAACAAGAGAAGGCGCCCAGACTGCATCTCCGCCGGGACCCGGAGCCGCAGCACCACCCCCAGCCCGCCCCAAGCTCTCCAACCTCGGGCCGCCGCGCCCCGCCCCGCCCCTCTCCCGAAGCCCCGCCCCGGCGCGGGACCACCCCTCCGCGGCCTCCGCTCTGGTCCCGGCCCGCCCCGCGACCGCCCGCCCCGCCCGCCCCGCCCCGCCCCCGCCCCGGCGCTGACCGCCCTCCCGCCCACGGCGAGGCCAGGGGCCGCCCGGCACTCTCGGCGGTCCGGGCCCCTAGCCGCCGCCGCCGCCGCCGCCGCCGTGAGTCCCGCGGAGCCGCGCGCGCCCCCGGCTGGGCTGAGCCGCCGGCCGACCAGCGGAGCCGCAGGAGCCCGCGGGGACGCCATGCGAGCCAGGTAGGCAGGCGGCTGCGGGGAGCGCCTCGGGCGGCAGGGCCCTGGAGGCCGGCGGGGGCGCGGGGTCGTGCTCGGGGCTTTGCACTCCCTCGCGGGCGCCGATCGTGCCACCGCCGCCTGAGTTCGGGGCTGCGCGGGTGCCTGGGAGCGGGGCGGCTTCGGGGAAGCCTCGCGCGCCCCTCGCCGCTCCCCCGGGCGCTCGGGTCGCCCCGCTGCTGGCGGGCAGGGACCCGGCTCGGGGTTCCGGGGGCCGAGCAGCTCTCGGAGCCCCCCGCATGCGCTCGGGCCGACCCCCCCACCCCGGCTCTGGCCACTTCCCGGCGGGCGGCCCTGCAGGGTGGCCTCCCTGGGCAACCGGACGCGTCCTCGGGCGCGAATCGGGGGGCGCGCTCTGCTCGTGGGGGCCGTGGGGTTACGGGAGGGCGTGGAGGGGTCGGGGCGCCCCCCTCGCGCGGCGCTGGGGAGGAGGGAAGGACGCGCGGTCTCCAGTTAAACTTGTTGGTGACAATGCATATTTCAACTTCTTCGGAGATCCCTCCTGTGAGGATGAAATTGAAAACTCCGGTTTCTGGCTTGGCGATCGGGTGACCGGGCAGCCGCGAGGTGACAGCGCCGGCGGCCCGCGGGCGGGGACCGGCTGGGATAGAGGCGCGTTGTTCTCTGAGCGATGTTTACCGAGAAGCCCGCTCCGCGGCACGGGCGGGTGTCTGTTGGGACCCCAACCCTGGGTCCCGCGGCTCCTAGCCCGGGGCCTGCGGTGTAGACGGGGTTGGGGGACAGGCCCAGCTGGCCCTGACCGGGTGTCGGGCGCCCAGATATGCCACGCGGGAGGAGCCGCGGGAGAGCCGCCGGGCTCAGCGAGCAAAGGGTCGTGGAACCTGATGGATCAATGAAATCTGAAAAAGAACACTGTGCGAGATTGCATTCTTGCTTATTCTTTTCAAGTTAATAGGCAGATTGGAACTATAGAATTTATCCGGGATAATAATAAAGTTCGCATAACTTTTGTTCTGATTACAGAAACAATGTATGCTCAGGGCAGAAAGCTGGAGATAAAGAGAAATATAAACAGCAAACAGGAAGCCATCCCCAATCCCACAGTTTCTACCAGCGTTGTCACAGCCTGGCAGAGTTGAACATTAAGTTAGAACTGGAGCCATTCTTGCCTAAACCAGAGAATCCCTGAATGCAGCTTCCCCTTCTCACCCGTGTGATCGTCTCTGAGCTCCAAAGTTTGCGTTTTTTCCTTGCTCCCTACTCGGGCAGAGCCTCTGCTGGCCACGAGTCCCCTTCCCTGTGGGCTGGGGCTTTCCTTGAGATCCGTGGCCCAGATGGAATGATGGGAGAGGCCTGAATCCTCACCGCCCTCTGTGGTTTTGGTTCCTTGCCTTGTAAAAATGAAGGTAATGATTCTCAATCTGCTTCTCAGGCCACCATAAAAATTAATGGGTGGTTTGCAGAGCGTTTTGACATCCGTGGATGGACAGCGGCTGTACTTTAAGGTGCTGGGGAACATTTTGCTGTTCCTCATTGCAGTGGTCATCCAGTGTAGTATAGGCTGCTTCTCACCTGGCCGCCCTGTCCAGGAAACAGACTCCAGGAATGTCCAGTGGAGCCCTGAGGACAATATTCCTGGTTCCCTGCTCAGTGCCCTCGGGACTCGGCCAAATCCCTCAGAGTGGGAAGCTTGGGAGGAGGCAGCACTGTCAAATCCCTCTCCCCGACCTCTGCTTTCTGCTTGTAGGCAGATTTCTTAAAGTAAGGGGGCAATGATATTTAGGCAGGACCCCAGATTGCCCACTGCCTGATGTTTGTGGGTCTGTGGAATGCCCGGGCCATGCTTATCCAAAAGAACAGTTAGTTCTGGGAGGACGCGTGAACTGAACAAACCTGGCTTCCTAGGGGTTTGTATGGCTCACTTGTTTACTAAATGAACAATGACCGGCTGAGGAGAAGCCCAGGACACTTCTGTGAGCTTTATTATTTTTTTTCCTGTTGTCCCAAGACTACATTTTAGTGATCTTATAAAACAATAAATAAGAAGCCATGCCATTTGTTAATTCCGGGTACCAAAGGCCCAGGTGGGGAGAGGTACTTCACAGCATGCCTTTTGTCCCCAGGCACCCATGTCACCCTGCCAACCACAAAGTAATCAGGGTAGAAGATCCTCTTTCTGTAACAGTTTGTCATTTGATAGTTTCATTTTTTAAATTGTGGTTTCCACCAGCACGTGGATCTGATCAGGGTCTGTCTAGTTGCAGATGACAGCTCAACCGGGGATTTTGGAAAGACCCAGAAAGTGGGCTGAGAAAATTGCTGATAAAGTATCCTTCACCGGGTGCCTTGTCTGTGAATGTATTGTGCTCTTACTTTTCTCAGTGGAGGGAGGACCTTCCTGGATTTTCTTCATTGCTCTTGTTTGCTAATCCGGCAGCCTGGAATTATTTCCCTCTGGGCTGCTTGAATAGACTTTCTTCTTATTCTAATGCTGGGTTCTGGTCTGATCATAAGATATGCGAATGGTGAATGTGGTTTACGCCCTTGAGTCCTGGGAGGTGTTCCTGGTTTTAAATCCTGGGATCCTGGCCAGTTAAGAGCCCTTGGCTCCCCTGAGATTGCGTGGGAGGTGTGTGTGCTTTCTCTTCCTGGGGAGCTTCTTACAGCACCCTTGACCCAAACAAGGTTAAGAGCTCCAGAGTGCGGCCCTGCAGACCTCGTCCCTGGCCCCTGGCTCCGGGCAGACCTCCCCGTTCCTTGTTTCAGGTACCAGCCTTGTTTTGACCGAGTAGGAACTGCTGTTTACAATTGGCCAGCCATGTGGATTTCCCTTAGCTTTATTGTTTTCAAATTCCACACCTAAATGGGGCTGTGTTGTGATTTTTCTTCTGAAAGTTGGAGTCAGGCCCCTGGGACATTTCCCAAGGCCCTGGGAGTGGGCATCAGGTCTTTGTTGCGAGGTCGCTGCCTGACAACCAGGAATCCGAAAAGGTCACCGAGCACTAAATAGAGTTCTCAGAGCACTCTCAGTGCGCGGGTCAGCTTTGCTCCTGGCCGGGAGTGAGCCTCAGGCCAAGCAGCGTTTACACTTAGCTTCTGGGGAGCCGGGCTAGGTCTCTGGTCTCCCCAGCTATTTGCACAAAAGAAGCCTCACATTCTGCCACCACCCTGTGGAGCAGTGACAGAAAAACAATTCATTTAGCCCCCAAACGCCCGGGGAACAGTCCAGCTACTTGATTCAGTATCCTCCAGGAAGCCGAAACCAGCTCCTTGGTGGGCCCTGAGGGCATCCGTGTGTTACATAACCCAGCACCTGATGCCACCGTGACCTCGCTAAAGGGAAAAAGTCTCAATAATCAGTCTTCAGATGGCGAGGGAGTGCAGAATACGCTTTAGAAAGAAAGGCTGTGTGCGGTGTTTAAGAAGGGTGAAATCCCATTAGAACATCACAGCCTCCCATCTTCCAGGTGAACAGTGCCTCCTGAAGTCGTCAGGAAGCATGTGAATTTGAGGAGGTAGAATTGCTGTATGGAATTCCTCTAATTTAAGGTTTGGGGTATTTTGAGGGATGGAAATAGGTACCCCTTGTTGAGGGTTTACCATATGCTAGGCCACATGTGTGCCCTTTTGAATCCTCACGAAAGCTACCAGAGGTTTCATTTTACAGGGAAGCTACGAGAATTTAAGAAACTCCTCCAACCTTAGACTTTAATGAGTGCTTGACTTGGGATTTGAATCTGGATCTGTCCAAGTCCATTGCTCGTCATCACGTATCCCAGGGTGCTGAGATTAAAGAAACAAACGGCTCTCAGTCACACATTGGAGCCTGAAGATACAGGCATGCAAATAGCAGGGTGCCAGCCTCCTTCACCCAATTAGAAAATAGCTTGTACTCTGAAGGTGATGAAATCTTTAAAACATGTGATGCTTTCTCAGCCTAAATGGAAGGCAGCCATTTTGCACCTTTGTTCCTGAAACCCTCACCCCATTGCCAGGGTGAAGCAAGGTTTATTTGGAAGATTGTGACTTTGAACTTGGGATAACTCAGGATTTGGTACAACATCTTTCCTTGTCCCGTGAAAAGAGCGCATTTGGGCACATGAGGTCACTAGAATGAGATTAAGATTATAGGAAGGCTGTTAAGTAAATGTACAATAAGGGTTCCACCTTCCTCTTTACAATCAAATAAATGACATACTAATGAGATTATTCTTATCTGTACAATAAAAGCTTGTCTCAGGGGAGCTCTCTTTGCTGAAGCCTGTTAGCCCAATTCTTCTGTAGAGACTGAGAAGAATACTTCCTTTGAAAGGATTTTATGGTTCCAAGTTTTTGTTAAATCTTCCCCCCAATCTGCATAACTGAGGACAACCCTGCCTCTTTGTGTGTGTGTGTGTGTGTGTGTGTGTGTGTGTGTGTTGAGATTTCTCTGTTACCCAGGCTGGAGTGCAGTGGCTCAATCATAGCTCACCGCAGCCTTCAACTCCTGGGCTCAAGCAATCCTTCTTCCTCAGCCTCATGAGTGGCTGGAACTATATAGTTGCACACCAGCACGCCCGGGTAATTTTTTTTTTTTTTTAAATCCTTGTAGAAATGGGGTCTCGCTATGTTGTCCAGGCTGGTCTTGAACTCCTGGTTTCAAGTGATCCTCTGGCCTTGGTCTCCCAAAGCACTGGGCTTATAGGTGTAAGGCACGTTGCCCTGCCCTTGTCCCATTTTTATGAGCTACTAAAGTCTGCAGGCCTGAAGAAAGCTTTTCTAGCCCCTCCAATGTAGGAGGTCCCTCAGCCCGTAGTGTACTGGTAAACCTGCTCTCTGAGGAAAAAGCAGAACTTTGATTGCAGTATCTGCCAATTTCTGTGATGTAAATACTCCCACCACGGCTAATTTCTTTCTTTCTTTTCTTTTCTTTTTTTTTTTTTGAGTCTCACCCTGTCGCCCAGGCTGGAGTACAGTGGTGCAATCTTGGCTCACTGCACCCTCCACCTCCCAGGTTCAAGCTATTCACCTACCTCAGCCTCCTGAGTAGCTGGGACTGCAGGCGTGCACCACCACGCCCAGCAAACTTTTATATTTTCAGTAGAGACCGGCTTCCCCATGTTGGCTAGGCTGGTCTCTGACTCCTGACCTCAGGTGATCCGCCCACCTTGGCCTCCCAAAGTGTTGGAATTACAGATGTGAGCCACCGCGCCCAGCCTGATTTCAAACTGCCGGTTTGGGCTAGGAACATTACTAAACAGCTAACAATCTGTGTGAGCCAGTAAGAGCTGGGTCCTGCTCACCGTTCCTTGCGCTGAGCCCACCCACTTGACACCCCCGCTTCCCCTCCTGTCTGCCCCATCACTTAATAGCCAAAATCGTGGCCTCACGTCTGCTTGGTCCATGTCTGCCTAGGAGCAGTGCTGAAAAAGGATTTGGGTACTATTGAGTAACCAAATTTGGCCAGCAAGAGTAGAAGGCTTCAAAACTCAGGCTGCATTTTAAAATCACCCGGGAGCTTGAAAAAACAACAGTCCATGTTCCAGGCCCATCCCCAGTTGAATCAGAATGTCTGGGTGTAGGGCCAGACCTCTGTAGATTTGGAAAGCTTCCCGGGTGACTGTAATGTATATCCACGTTGAACTCCAGGGATGCAGTAATAATTTGTTCAAGAAGAAAGTTGGGGATGTGGGGGCAATTTGGGGCAGGGCGTGGCAGACCCTGTATTTGAGCCCAAGGAAGTAAGATCTCCCTTGAAAAGCAGGGAATGTTTTTCCTTGAAGCCTGGGAGCTGGTGAGGAAGTGCTGGCCTAGGAGAGGCAGGTGGAGCCCATCTTCCCCCGAGCAGTCTGTCCTCCTCCAGGGGCACGTGTCCTACACTGATGAGGTCCACATACTTGTTTAGCTTTGGTTGCTTCTGCT
Source organism: Papio anubis (assembly GCF_008728515.1). NCBI lineage: Eukaryota > Metazoa > Chordata > Mammalia > Primates > Cercopithecidae > Papio > Papio anubis. The sequence continues at coordinate 118,840,481 of NC_044985.1, forward strand.
GGTCTAGAAAGGAAAAGGGTCTTCCTTCCAGGAAGTCAGGGGGTCAGGATGAAGCCAGGCAGACCCCCTGGGTGGGTGTGATGAGCTGTTCTCAGATGTTAAAGCAGAGGGGCTTACTGGGACCACCCAGGCGAAGGAAAGAGAAATCCTATGGCTCGAGGACCAGAGCTGAGCACTTCGTAAGAGTGCTTGAGCTTGGGTGCACACATAAGCTGATTATTTTTTCTCCATCATAATTAGCAGTAAAATTATTTTAAAATGTGAGAGCTTTCTTTGGAGGCAGTAAGCATGTGGGAGGGAAACGTCATTCAACTTCAGAGCCAGCCTTGGTGAGCAGGGCTGGGACTGGGGAGAGGCATACGTGGCCCCTGGGGTTGAAGGAGGTGCTGACCCTGGAGGGTGTCTGGGGCAGGGTCTGTCCTGCTGGCCAGTGGAGGGCTGTTTGAGAGAGGGCGGGCCTGGGCTCCCTTCCTTAGAGTTGGACGGTGAGTGTGGAAGAGCTCACACATAGGAACCTAGTGTGAAGAGCAGGGGCTAGGATCACACTGCTGGGTCACCCCTGGGTGGGGCAGGAAGGCTAAGGGGGAGCCAGTGGAGGAGCAGCTGGGATGGGAGAATAAGTGCCCTGCATGGCCCTGAAGCCAAGGAGGAGAAACGTGGGGGTAGGAGGAGAGGGGGTTGAGAGTTCAAAGCAGACGGGACAGTTCTGGGTCTATCATGTGCTGAGGATTTATGGACGGGAGGACTGGAACCCTGTCACTGTGGTAGTGGAGAAACTCCTTTAATAGAAGAAATAGTGCAGAGTGGAGGCCACGCAGAAGAATGTTGGTGATAAGAGAAATTGGACTGTATTTCATGGTGTGGAGACAGGGCAGGAAGGAACCAGGGTTGGGTCAGAGGGACTGGGATTCTAGCAGGGGGCGGAAAATTCTCCTTGGGGTACCCGTGCACTGGGGAGTGGCCGCAGATACTGAGAGGGAAGCATTGGGTGTGAATAACTCATCACCAGGAGCAGCTTTTTAAAAGACCTTCCCCAAATGCTTTTTCAGATCATACATCTGCAACTTTTTCCCACTAGCCTTTGTGGAGGGCTGGCTGAGGGGGTCCATTTGTCCTTAAGACGCAGTTCACCAGACTCACTTGCTCTTCCAGGCCCAGTTCACACTCCCTTCGGAGACACACCCGAGTGATCTGCACCTGGCTCTGCCTGTGTCCTAGCTTTCTTACCTGTCTGTTGTCCCCCTAGGCAGGGCGCTGCTTGGGAGCAGTTGCATTTTATGATCTCTGCATCCTCCATACACAGGAGCCCCTCAGACACCATGCCCAGTGCATGAAAGAGCTGGCAGAGAGAGAGAGAGCAAGCGAGGCTGGGCAAGGTGAAAACTTAGGGTGGTGACTTCATACAGCCATGTAGTGACAACTCCAATATTCTCTTCTTGACATCTTGGCAGTTTAAAACTTACAATATATGATAGAAGTAATTCCTCCCTATGAATAATAAACAGCTTGCTTATAAGAACTGTCAAGTGGCCGTCCCCATAGTTCTGTGCAATTTCATTTTTAATTCAGGTAGGTTTACCTTGCCTTTGTTTACTCATTTTCCACTGTTGCCCTTTGTAAGAGGATTTGACTTTTTTTTTGGAGACGGAATCTCACTCTTGCCCACGCTGGAGTGCAATGGCACGATCTCGGCTCATTGAAACCTCTGCCTCCCGGGTTCAAGTGATTCTCCTGCCTCAGTCCCCCAAGTAGCTGGGATTACAGGTGTGCACCACCATGCCTGGCTAATTTTTGTGTTTTTAGTAGAGATGGGATTTTACCATGTTGGCCAGGCCGGTCTTGAACTCCTGACCTCACTTGATCCGCCCACCTTGGCCTCCCAAAGTGCTGGGATTACAGGCGTGAGTAACCTTGCCCGGCAAGGATTTGATTTTTTAATAGCTTTAAGATATTAAGAGGTAAATGGAGTATTCTTAAAATGCATGTGCATTTAAGCATTTTTAAATCCTCCTATCAATCATAGTTGATGGACAAGTGCTGTCAAATATTTGTATGTGTCCTGTGCATAAATGGAAAATAAGGGTCCTGTGTTCAGATCTAACTGAAAATAATGATTGATGTAATACTGATACGTAATTCATGTAGAATGCTAGGCCCAGGGCCTAGACCCCAGTGCAAAGTGGTGAATAAAAATATGGTTGTGGTTCTTACTGCTGTGGTCTGGTCTCACTTTTCCTTACTCCTGTCCCAGATATCCCCTTGGGAAAGTTGGGTTTTTGTTTTTATCTTGTGATTTGGGGAATCGATATTTCAGATGTTTGTAAGAGGCATGCTCTGTTCCGGTTCAGAACTGAGCAGCAACCATTGGTTCTCTCCTTTACAGTGTGGGACTAGGACATCGACGCAATTTTGAATTTTGGTCCCATTTCAGGCCTGTGGGAGGGGGTGCTGACTCTGGGTGACATCAGGAGATCAGGCACTGGCTAGTCATCAAAAACAGAATCCCAGGAGTTCACTTAGTGCCCATTTTTGCTAATATGTGTATCTTATTGGAGCCACCTGTGATTTTCAGAACTACTAAATTGGGGGAAAGCAGATGCTACTGTTTGGGGCCACATGCGCACACACTTGAAATGCTCAGTTGTACTGTGTAATGTAAGATGTTTCCCTGGGTTCGGATTCTTCCCAGAGTTGTTGGCCTTTTCCCTGTGTTAGGCACTGAGACACTTCTGTACACAGCTGTTTCTTCGAAATCAATCACATATGAAGCAGCCTGATTTGCAAAACTGAAAGTCGTCGTACGGAGGAAAATCCTTGGTAAGAATTTCATGGCTCACGCATCATGTTCTTCTAACATTGTTTTTTGTTTCCCAGCCATTGTCAGGGAACAATAGCTGGAATGACGTTTTCACAGACTGCAATATGAGAAGTTCCTTTTTCCAGTGGCGGCTCCGTGGCTCTTTGTTGGGACCTGGTTCATTGCGGGGACATCACAGTGGGAAAGAGCAGGGGGCGTCTCAGCCCCACACACCTGTCTGTGTCCGAATATTTGGCTTGTCTTCCTGATATGACCTGGGACATATTTTTGGATGTCTTTGAGGCTCAGCCTTCTGATCTCTAAAATGGTGACCATCGTACTTCGCTCCTAGAGTTGGGCAGTTTAAATGAGATCACACTAAATGCCACTGTACTGCTAGCTGTGGATTTGGCTGCATCATTGTCCCTGTGGTTTCTGTTATTTGTTTGTTTTTGAGACAGAGTCTTGCTCTGTCACCGAGGCTGGAGTGCAGTGGTGCGATCTTGGCTCACTGAAATCTCCACCCCCTGGGTTCAAGTGATTCTCCTGCTTCAGCCTCCCAAGTACCTGAGATTACAGGTGTGCACCACCATGCCCAGCTAAATTTTGTATTTTTAGTAGAGATGGGGTTTTACCATGTTGGCCAGGCTGGTCTTGAACTCCCGACCTCAGGTGATCCACCTACCTCAGCCTCCCCAGGTGCTGGGATTACAGGCCTGAGCCACTGCGCCTGGCCCCCATGTTGGTTTTGAGTCCCATACTTGTCAGCATGCAGTTCTTCATGCCTTGCTTCTTTTGTCTTGTGTACATGTGCCGTAGTTTATTCTTAGATATTGAGTTAATAGAGTTTCTGTGATGTTTCGGCATCTGAGTTGAACAGACTGTAGGGCTTTGATATTCTTTTGGTGCTCAACTTGACCTCTAAAAAGCGTGTAGGTGTGGACCAGGGGCTTGATGCGGTCCTAAGTGTCTAAATAAGGTTTAGGGCTCATCCATGCTGACTTTGCCCAGTTCCTGAAGTTCCTGGAGGAGGTGGGGTGGTGGGTGTGTGAAGAGAGGGATGAGTTTGATGAGGCCACAGGTCCCTCGACCTGGGGTGGAGTGTGGCTCTGGCGGGTAGCATAGAAGGACCAGCAGCAAGTGCCAGGGGCCCCTGTGCCTTTGTTTGCAAGAGGTCTTTACCTGCCCTGACTTCTTGGGTGGGGTGGGGAGGTGAGAAACATCTTTGTTCACTGTAAGTACTTTATAGACACATGAGTTGTTTTCAGAATTGTTGCTTGCGATTTTCTTTTGTCTTTTTTTTTTTTTTTTTTTTTTTAATTTCTGGAGGCAGCATCTCCCTCTGTCACCCAGACTGGAGTGCAGTGGCCCAATCTCAGCTCACTACAACCTCCGCCTCCCGGGTTCAAGCGATTCTCATGGCTCAGCCCCCCTAGTAGCTGGGATTACAGGTGCACGCCACCACGCTTGGCTAATTTTTGTATTTGTAACAGAGACGGGGGTTTCACTGTGGTGGCCAGGCAGGTCTCGAATTCCTGACCTCAAGTGATCTGCCCATCTTGGTCTCCCAAAGTGCTGGGATTACAGGTGTGAGCCACTGTGCCTGGCCTCTTCTTTAAAAAACAAAACAAAACAAAAAACCCTTTCTGCTTATGTATTTTAAATTACTCAATAAAGTACAGGTTTGTATGTGTTTGTTTTAGAAACACTAGAAAATGTAAAAGAATTCACATCAGTGGAATTCTGCCACCCACGATGACCCCTCTGGACACTTGCATATGCATCTTTCAGATATTTTTGCTTGGAAGTATAGAGCTTCCAGACAAAAATAGGCTGGGACAATGAGTGGTCTTCCGTGTGTATCTGGCATATAGCAATTTTTCAATAAGTATTTGTTGAATGGATACTACCCTTTTTTTTTTTTTTTTTTTTTTTGAGGCTTTTTGAGTATCGCTGCGTCACCCAGGGTGGCTCGCTCCAACCTCCACCTCCTGGGTTCAAGCAATTCTCCTGCCTCAGCCTCCAGAGTAGCTGGGATTACAGGCACTTGCCACCATGCCCGGCTAATTTTAATATTTTAGTAGAGACAGGGTTTTGCCATGTTGGCCAGGCTGGTCTTGAACTCCTGATCTCAAGCGATCCACCTGTCTCGGCCTCCCAAAGTGCTGGGATTACAGGCGTGAGCCACCGTGCTCAGCAATACTATGCTTTTAAAAATAGCTTTTTATCTAAAATTGTTGACTTATTTTCAGATCAATAAATACAGATTTGCATCCTCATTTTTCATGTCAGGTTTGTATAGGTAAGTACCCTGTTTGTTTAACAAGCGTTTATGAATAGACACTTCCCAGTTATTTTGAAATTATAAACAACACTGCAATGAACGTCTCTGATATATAGATTTTTCCATGCATATTAAGTTTCTCCTTTGAATGAATCTTTTACTTTTATTGTGCTTAAAATCTATGAAGAACTTCTAATTATATTAATTGTTGGGTGACTGTGTAATTACTATTCAGAAAAGCACCTCAAAAGGGAGGAATGTTGGGAAGAGTTCCAGAATCTGTTGTATAAAACTTGGTGAACTTTAAGAGCAGCCTTACTCATTCCCCATTCCCGTCCTTTTTGGGGAAATGCTTTCTGTTTCTCCAGATCCTGATGTGCTTTGCGTCCTGTGCTTTTGGAGTGGGAGGTTGGGTAACAGGGTAGCGTTGATGCCTTAAGCGCATACTTCAGTTTTAGGATGCACACATCCATGCCAGCTTCAGAAACATTAACATCTGGGGGTAACTCTGTGTCCTAGAGCCCAGGAGGTGTTTCTGCTGGGAGGTCTTCAAGGCCCACTGCCTCCTAGAAGGGGATGAGTGATGGTTTTCATGCGTTCAGCTTCGGAACTGTCGTTGCGAGCTTCTCCAGGGTCATGTCGTCATGGGTGTCCAGAGTGATTTTGTGGCTGTGTCACTTGATCAGCTGTGACAAGACAGACTGCAGTTGGATCTGGCATCTGGTAAAAGCGCAGACTTGGTTTTCAGGACCTCTGGGTTCACTAAGGGGAGAGTTTGTCATGCCTCCTGCTGATTGCAAGACTGTAATTTGGATCTTGGACTGCGGTCTGGTGTCGCAAGCCTTCTTTCTGGCAAGGGAGGAAAACTAATTTATGGGCGGAATATTTTTTGGCCTGTCTCCTGTGCGTAGTTTTGTACAGGGGCCTGGCTGCCTCCTTGGGTCTTGGCACTGCAGTATTTGTGAGTCATCCACCTATAGGTAACATGAGGCAGCACTTTGGGGCTTTGTGAAACCCCAGCTAGGCGGGTAAGGGACTGGCCAGCATTCCCAGGACACCCCAGGGGCTGCCTGGAAGCAGGAGACTGTCCATGAGTTCTGGTTTTTTGTTCTGAGTGTGGGGGACACCTTCAGGAGACTGGGGGAGGGTGCCGACATCAAGCCTGAGAGCTGACCCCTTTTCTAACTCTCTGGGACATGGTCCTGGCTCTTCCCCTCTTCTTGTTCACGCTTTAACGCCTTTTAATTCCTTGACTGACTGCTGAGCCCCTCTGGTTTCCAGGTGGAGGACGTAAATGGGGAGCCCACCAGACACAGCATCTGCTAAAAGGGAGTTCGCTACCCAGCAGGGGAGAAGGGGCGTTAAAGTGCACCAGGGGAAAGGTCAGGGCTCATGAGGTTGTGTTAGGGGTCAGGACAGGATCCCCAAAGAAGTCCCACTAAGTAGGGGGACCTGAAGAATGAGCAGGCCAGGAAGTGCATGGTGATTTAGGGGGGCAGTGGACTGGTGGGTTCTGGGCAGGGTGACTTGGTGAGTCCAAGGAACCAAAAGAGGGCCATAGTGAGACCCCTTCCTAAGAGCACCTGGGAGGGATTCCGGGGCAGGTGGCTGGATCGGACAGGTCCTTCTGCGCTTCCCTAGCTTTGAACTGGTATCTAAGTGCACAAAGAAGATGAGATTAGATGTGTAAGCACGACTTGAAAGGGGCCAGGTGACCTGCCCGGGGTTCCCTGGCACAGGGGGTGATCCATCCATCATCGAGGCATGGCGGGGAGGTTACCCTGTGCACCACATCCTGTTCCAGACCCCATCTTCACAGCCCTGGCACTACGTGTAGCAGAGTCAGTCTCCCAGCCCAGTGCTCCCGTGACCCCACAGGTGACCCACATGTGGTACTTCTCCCTCCCGGCCTGCTGTGAGATTCTTATAAAATTGTCTCCTGATTAATCACCCTGTACAGCTTTTAAAAGTTACTTTTATTACCTAAAACAACACTTCAGAAACTAAGCTGACCGTTGAATCATTAAAGGAGTCACAGCGTTCTTTCATCCCAGAGGGAAAAAAGTGTTGAAGAAGAGAAGACTGTCCAGTGAAAACCACATGAGAGGCACCCAGCATCGGTGCACCTCTCTCTGGTCAGCTGAGTCCTTGAACTCCTGGGCAGTTCCCCCTCAGGGAAGGTCAGTGGACAGGCTGTGCTGTGTCCTGGCTTTAATTGTCAGTTTCTGAAACTCGCCGGGCTGGGTGGTCAGACCCCTGACAGCCACTGTCTCTGCACTCCCATGAGCTGCTGAGTTTACTGGCCATTCAGAAAGACTTCTGTGTTGAACCCACATGAATCTGGCTAATCCCATCTCTTCTGTGAAAACTTGAATACAACCTTCTGCTGCAATAGGAAAACCGGCTGTCCTTAACTTGCTCAGAGGAAAACCATTGGTTTTTCAAGGTGAAAAGGAAACAGTGAAAAGCTGAGAGATGATGTCATAAACACTGAATTTTTTGTCATTAGTGAAATTGTCTAGAAATTGGCTGCTTACTAAATTGGGAGTCGGATTGTTATTCTGGGAAGATGGGGGTTATTTTTCATGAGCAGGAAGATGGATAAAATGGCAGTGATTCCCAAAGTGAACCTGTGTTGGAGGGCTGTGACTAACAGGTGAGTAACATTCGGGACAAAATTCCGATTTACTGCTTAGCCAATGATTGCCAGTTAGGCATTATGGGAAAAACTTGCGCTTGTGTGACTTTGAAAGTCAGGTTGTTTGTTGGCCTCTTGTGCTACTAGGAATTGCAAATAGGCAACGCAGTAGAGCTTGCAAATAGGGTCTGGAAGGGAATGTACAAAAATAACAATTGTTGTTTGGGTTGAGATTTGGCCTGGCGAGGTTCAGGATGGTTATCTTCTGCCCAGCCACACCTCACCCCTCCCGTTGTCTTTAAGGAAACAAAGTAAACTGTAAATTTAAATACTTTGGGAGAAAAGAGGAGAAATAGGCTGGACATGGTCGCTCACGCCTGTAATCCCAACACTTTGGGAGGCCAAGGCAGGTGGATCACTTGAGGTCAGGAGTTCGAGACCGGCCTGGCCAACATGGTGAATCCCCATTTTACTAAAAATGCAGAATTAACCAGGCATGGCCTGTAATCCCAGCTACTTGGGAGGCTAAGGCAGGAGAACCACTGAACCCAGGAGATGGAAGTTGCAGTGAGCTGAGATTGTGCCATTGCACTCCAGCCTGGGCGACTAGAGCAAAACTCTGTTTAAAAAAAAAGGAGGAGAAAGGGAGGTGGTGGCTAAAATTTGTAAAGCAGCTACCGGCGGTCACTGTACTAGGTTATTTCACTTCCTTAATCCTCGGGAAAACTCAGTGGAGTAAATGATTTTGTTTCCATTTTATGATGAAACTAAAGGCAAGAGGATAATTAATGTGTCCGTGAACACAGCAAGTATCTGAAACACCAAGCAGTAAATCTTGTGTGTGGCACTTAGGTCTGGATATTAACCGAGGGGAACTGGAGACACAAGGCACCGGCATGTTGCTTTTACTTTTCTGCAAACTCTATTTCACATTCTACGTTTGAGGATGCCTGTGACTTGGACATCGTTTTGACTCTCTAATATTCCTTTGTATTATAAGGGTCTTTTGAAACTTTGGAAATAATTATTTTCATTGGCAGCAAATAGCCCTGGTGTCAAACTAATGTGAACATTGCCTGTCTGGCAGAAAAGGTAAAAAAAGCTTTGCTTAATGAAGGTAACATTATTCTTGATAATAGAAATATTAAAAATATGTAATCCTACTTTGCTAACTAATCATGTTTATGTATTCCGTCTTTCTGATCCTTGTTTGGTGTTCATGCATAATGCATATATTATGCTCACAGTAATAATAGTAGTAGAATAGGGCTGCATGCCATCCTGTGTTTTCAGCACTTTACAACCTTACAACACATAGGAGGGGAGGGACTCTTTCTCTGTTTAACAGATCGGGAAACTGAGGAACCACGGGGTTTAGGGACTTGTGTGAGCTGGGAAGGGCAGAAGCCGGGAGTTAAGTCCTGGCTGTCTCAACCATGATACTGTTCTCCCCGACACGGGCCGCCGGGTCTCGATTCCAGGGTGAGCAAGGTGCTTAACTGGGACCAGACTGGGGAGCAGGATGGGGCTGTGTTGTGGGAGGTGGGGAACCTGAGGTCCCAGATGAGGTGTGAGGGTGGGCGGGAGATTGCCAGGTGGGTAGTCAGGAGGATGAGTCCGGACCTACAGCAGGAGCCACTCCTTGGAGGATGAGGGGAAGGCCCTAACACCAAGAGGGTATGGAGCTGGGGTCTCACCACTGCACCCTGACACGTGGGCTCCGTATCTTCCCTGCCAGCTTGGAGTCTCCTGCAGCAGTCCTCGACCTCCCAGCCCTGCGGCTTCTGCTGCAGCCTTACACTTCCCTAAGTGGTACTGGGGCTGCGCTCATTGCAACAAGGAATTCTTCTCATGGCTTCCTATCCGTGTCAGGTTTCCTCTTTCCCGTTCCTCCCTGGCTGCCCGGGTTCTTGGTGCTCACCACTGCACAGACAGGTGTCACTGAAGCCACTTACCTTGTGACCTGGTGATGCTGAGTCCTGCTTTGGGAGGTGTGGCACAGGGGCAGCCACAGTGGACCCTTGGTGGAGATGATCGGAGCCAGGATCCCTGCCACCCTGAGTGGCGGATGCTGCAGAGACACTCTTTAAACCTGAGAAGCTTGCCCTCAGGTATCTGTACATTGTGGGGTTTCTCTGATTGGCCATTTTGTGTTCATCTAAGAATTAGTGCAGGACAGGAAGCCCCCACCCAGATGGTGAAGGCACCTGCTGGGTTTCCTGCCGCCTGTGGAGAAGCCCACTCCTTCGCTTGCTCAGTTGAGGGCGACCACACCCAGGTCCGCCTGGTTCCACCAAGCCGTCTGTAGCTGATGGAACGAAGGGAGCAGCTGGGCTGTAGCCGGGTGGTCAGGGATCTCGTCAGCTCGGTGGTAGCAATGATAATAGATGGAGTGTTCTAGGTTTTCCCCTTTAGAAATCTGAACTCTACTCAGGGAATATTTGTTAGTAGCAACCTCAGTAGACTCATGAGGTGGGGATTAGGGGCTTGTGTTTCCATGAGGGGCTGCAGAAACACGGCCACCTGGTGCCCAGTGGGTTTGTAGAGCCAGATGGACCCTGGGGTATTCTCCTTGTACCTTCTAAGGAGTCTTTAACTCAAGAGAGTTTTTTCTTTCTTTCTTTTTTTTTTTTTTCAAATTGTTTACTCTTATTTTCTAGTTACCTTCTAGAATTATTGCACTGGGGCTAAGTGGTGCCTAGTACAGGTTTTTACTTTGGGGAATTTATTGAAATTTTCTTTGGCTGAGAATGCCTTCAGTGTTTGTGGTTACTCCTTGGATACTTGCAAATCAATTGTATTTTCTCTGGGACATGGGATTTCAGATAGATCGGTTAAATCAAGCTTGATTGTATCGTATTTCACGTCGCATGCCACGTGTCTTGTCTGTTGGACTGTCAGATCTCAAGAGACGGGCTTGGGTTTCCCTGTGTGACTGCTGCTTTGCCCTTTCCCTGATCCTCACTCACAGCTTTTACCATATGTTTTAGTCATTCTTTCGGCATAATTGGATGTTTCCGTTGCTTTGCAGTTTTACCAGTAGAGAAATCCTGTGTGTGTGTATTTCATACTTTTCCTGATACCCTTTTATTGCCTCTCTTTCTAGGTCATTTGTTGTGGTTTTATTTTATGCAAACAGTGTGCAAGTGATTCCTTCTGCTGGTTTTCATATTTGGTGTTTGATCTGACTCCACTGGTTTCATCAATGCCTTCTTATATGAAGAGGCCATCTTCTAGAACTCTTCTTTCCTTTATGATTTGGAAGTGAGACCAGCCACCCTGGTTCCAGGCGACTTTGCTGTTAGCTTTAGAAAGGAGAGCATTCAAGCTCATCCCAGCCCAGGGCAACTTCCCCCAGGGTGCCTCTTCCCCTTAGCCACAGGGGAACTTTCATTTGAGAGGTTCTAATTTTGTGTTGTTGAAGCTGCCAGTCTTGTTAGGCAGATTGGCAGCGTAGGATATCTCATTTATTGGCTTTTTGCAGAATTTTGTGGGTGGTTTTGGTTTTGTACTTTTGGTGCTCTGATCTGTGGGTGGCTTTGGGGAACGGTAGAGTCTGGGTCTATGCCCCTTCCTCATGCTCAGAGTCCCCTCCCCTGAAGTTTGGAAGTTGCATGCCATCACGTGCAGTCCTGGGACGTCCCAGTGTGTGCTGGCTCTGAGTAGGTGGCTCTGTGACCCTGGACTCTGTCTGGGAGGCTCCCCTTGTGCCTTCTGCCCATTCGTTCATTGATTCACTCAGCAGACACGCACAGGCTGCCTTCAGCGCCAGTTGTGGCCTTACTGCTGTTCAAGGACTGAAAACACAGATCTGATCGTGCCTCTTCCTGGCCTGCAGACTTCCAAGGGCTTCGTGGTTTTACAGAATAAACCTCCACTTTCCATTACTGCATACGGAGCCTCGCTGGGCTGGACTGCAGGGTTTTATCCATTCGTGCCTGCCCCTGCCTCCTCCAGCGGGCCCCTAAGATGCCTGTGGGTCCCTTCAGGGAAGCATGTGTGCACCCCAGCCTTTCCCTTACTGCCTCGCCTGGTGGGACCTTCCTTCTCAGCTTTCAGGCTGAAACACGTGTGTGTGTGCACACACACACTCTCACACACACACACACACACACATACACACACACTCACACACACACTCACACATACACACTCACACACACACATACACACACACACTCTCACATACGCACACTCTCGCTGTCTCACATATAATAAAATACACACCTACACATACATATTATTAATTAAGTCATATACATACACTTCACACATACACACTTCATACACACTCTTATACATTACACTCTTTACATACACACAGTCTCGCTTTTGTCTCTACATACATATACATACACATACTCTTTACATATATACACACATACTTCACATATATACATATACTCTCTCTATATACACTTGTTGTTCTATTACTACTACATAAACACATACATATATTAATACTAATTTTGTCAGCATACATACACTCTCACATATACATACTTCATACCTATATACACATACTCATATACATACATTCTTGCTGTCTCACACTTACACATATAAATATACACTCTTTACATATACATACTCATATATACATATCACTTCATATATACATACATACTTCATATATACATATACACTCTTTGTCTCTCACACTCTCTTTAAAAGTGATATTCTTAAAAAACTCTCTTATGAGAATGATTTATTTCTTATATTCTTATGAGTCTGTTATTATTAAATATTATTACTCTGTTAATTTTTCCTCTTACATTTCTTTATGAAATCTCAAGACATATAACATATTATACTCATATTATTACATTTTTATGAGCCTCTTTGTTACACTTTGTTGTTCACTTTTATTATTACATACCATTACACTTCACTCTTGTCTCATATAACACATATATACATTCTTTTTGTCTTCTTTACATACTTATGAGCCTTTATATTTTTACTTTATATTAACACACACCTGGCCACACATACACTCACACACATCTCCTCACACACACACACACACACCACATACTCTCACACCCACACACACCCCTCTTTGTTTCCAGAGCGCTTCTGCTTTACTTCTAGCTGTGTTGGTCAGAACTCAAAACACGTGGGAACGCTGATGCTGAAGGACTGACCGGATGGAATCTTAAATGTGGAGAAGCCTTAACCCATCTGTAAACCTTGGTGGGACTTCTCCTCCTCCTGTGCATCAGAATCAACTGTGAGGGTTAAAGATATTGCTCAGGTCCTTCCCCTAGAGATTCCATTGGCCTGCAGCTGGGACCTCTGCCTTTTTAATTGTAAAAGCATCCTAGGTGATTGGGTAGGCCCAACTGGCATTGAAAATGAGCAGTTTAGACAGTTACCTCCTTTGGAATACGTGTCTTGAGTGGTATCATTTCTGAGATCATGGTTTTTCAAAACTTTGGGTGTGCATAACTGTTTTTATTGTAGGAATAATAAAAGCCTTTGTAGTCATTCCAAATATTACAGACACATAGAAAGTGAACAGTGAGTCACCCTCCTTTCCTGGAACGCCTTCCCCCAGGGTGCCGGTCTTGCATTCCACCACTAATTCCAGCTAATTGGGGTGCACTCTTCAGCTGACTTCTGTTGCGTAGGTTTCCATGTCTGTATTCCCAGATGGGATTTATGTGTCATTTGCTTTTTTGTTTATTAGCGCTGGGGATCGGGATCACTTTTTGCCTAGTAAAAACAATTGGAGAGAGGGTTGACTTTTTTTTTTAACTGCTTTAGAATTGTTTTGTGGGTTATCAGGTCTAAATGGAAAGAAGGTAGATGTGGTGATGGCTGTAGCGTGAGTTACCAGACACAAATTTCTTCAGAGACTACATGAAGACAACAAAATAGGCTACTCAATATGGCCTTCCCTCACTGCCTTTAAAAAAATATTCTAAAATTGTGGTAAAAGACATAATATAAATGTTATCATCTTAACCATCTGGAAGCATACAGTTCAGTTGCCTTAGAGTTGTGTAGCAGAATCTTCACCACTTTTTCATCTTGCAGAATGAAAATTCTGTACCCGTTTCCTCCTCCCCCAGCTCCTGGCACCCACCATTCCACTTTCTGTTGCTATGGATTTGACTACTGCAGGTACTTCGTATAGGTGGAATCATACAGTATTTGTCTTTTTGTGATTGGTGTATTTCACTTAGTGTAGTGTCTTCAAGGTTCATCCATGCTGTGGCCTGTGATGTTACAGTTGAAGGCTGCATAATATTCCATTATATGTATGTGTTATATTTTGTTTATCCATTCATCTGTCCATGGACATTTGAGTTACACCTCCTGGCTATAGTGAATAATGCTGCTGTGAACCTGGGTGTGCAGATATCTCTTCGAGACCATGCTCCCAGCTCTTTTGGGTATATTCCCAGGGGTGGAATTGCTGGATTATATGGTAATTCTATTTTTAATTTTTTGCGGAACTTCCATATTATTCTCCATAGCATTCACTCCATTTGGCGTTTCCATCGACAGTGTTACAAGGGTTCCGGTTCCTTCACATCCTCACCAGCATTTGTTGTTTTTTGTTTTTTTTTGACAGTAGCCGTCTCAACAGGTGTGTGGTGGTCTCTCACGGTGGTTTCGATTTGCATCTCTCTGACGACTCATGATGTTGGCTAGCTTCCCTTCTTTAAACTGCATTTATTAACTTAAAGTTTCTGTAAAGTTTTCCTTTTTCGTTTCCCTTTTTTCTTTCTTTCTTTTCTTTTCTTTCTTTTTTTTTTTTGAGACAGAGTCTTGCTCTGTTGCTAGGCTGGAGTGCAGTGGCGTGATCTCGGCTCACTGCAACCTCCACCTCCCGGGTTCAAGCGATTCTTCTGCCTCAGCCTCCAGAGTAGCTGAGACTATGGGCGTGCACCACCACGCCCAGCTAATTTTTGTATTTTTAATAGAGACGGGGTTTCACCATGTTGGCCAGGATGGCCTCAATCTCTTGACCTCATGATCCACCCATCTCAGCCTCCCTAAGTGCTGGGATTACAGGTGTGAACCACTGTGCCCAGCCCTTTTTTTTTTTTTTTTTTGAGACAGTGTCGCCCAGGCTGGAGTGCAGTGGCGCCATCTCGGCTCACTGCAACCTCTGCCTCCTGGGTTCAAGTGATTGTCATGCCGCAGCCTCCTGAATAGCTGGGATTATAGGCATGCGCCAGCATGCTTGGCTAATTTTTGTATTTTTTTGGTAGAGACAGGGTTTTACTATGTTGGCCAGGCTGGTCTTGGACTCTTGACCTCAGGTGATCCACCTGCCTCAGCCTCCCAAAGTGCTGGGAAGCATGGTGGCTCATGCCTGTAATCCCTTCAGTTTTTTTTTTTTTTTTTTTTTTTTTTTTTGTAGAGATGGAGGAGGGAGGAGGGAAGCTGAGGCAGAAGGATCGCTTGAGCCCATCAGTCTGAGACCAACCTGGGCAACATAGTGAAACCCCGTCTCTACAAAAAAATACAAAAACTGAGCTGGGCAGGTGGCATGCGCCTGTAGTCCCAGCTACTGGGGAGACTAAGCTGGAAGGATGACTGAGCTCAGGAGAGGATGGTTGAGCCCAGGAGGTCAAGGCTGCAGTGAACTGCGATCATGCCACTGCACTGCAGCCTCCAGCCTGGGTACAGAGCAAGAGCTTGTTTCAAAAAAAAGAAAAAACAAAAGAAAAGAAAAAGTAAAGCTCAAGTGAGTTGTTTTAGATAGTGTATGTTTCTTTCATTGCACATTTGCTTGGGGAGCTTATTTCTGAACAGACTGCAGAGAGAAGTTCCTTCCGTGGAAAGTGGGAACGAACCTTTTTCCTGGGTTTACTCTTCCAAAGCCACCTGTACCCTTGCAGATCGTTGAGAGTGCATGCAGTTGAAGTATGTTGTGTTGAAAAACACATGCGGAACACAGACATCACTGCAGACCCGAGGGCTGAGACTCCAGCCTCCTGGTGACTCTAAAGTATGGCCAGCAATTGTCCTTTTGTCTGTTGGTGAGTTACATGTGTATCGTAGAAGATGTAGAAAATAGAGCGTCGGAAAGAAATTAAAAATCATCTGACTTCTCTTAACTCCATTACTGTGAGCTCAGTCACACAGACATTCTTTTTAGATGGGGTCATTTGTGTTCATATCTGCACCCTGCTTCTTTCACTGGGAGGTTTCACTGGCGGTGCTGACGTCGCCCACACACCATCCACCTGTGAGCCACCCCCGGCGGGAGGTGGAAGGCCATCTTCCGGGGAAGTTATTTTCAGTGCTGTTTCGTGACCCCTCGCTGATGGAACACAGTGGTTCACCTACCCCTGTGCCCTCCCAGTTTTAACATTTCCCTTGCCAATCTTCCTTGCTAAGATTGGCATCTTTGCAGCATTTCTAAGCAGTAGATACAGCTTCACTTTGCAAAAGTCATTCCAGTGCTTTGTCCTGAAGTCAAGTCATCGAGGATTTGTTGACCACCTCTTATGCGGGAGGCACCCGTCAGTCCCAAAGCAGTTTGACTTTCTGAGGCGGTCATATGCAATACGTACCCCCCTGAACTGACGGTACCTGCCCTTCCTCACTTAATTCAGCTGTGGGCTCCCAGAAACCCTTCTATCTAAAGCCCGGATTTTTTGTTTTGTTTTGTTTTGAGACTCGGTCTTGCTCTGTTGCCCAGGCTGGAGTGGAGGGCACAAGGATGAGTGACTTCTGGGCTCAAGGGATCCTCCTGCCTCAGCCTCCTAAGTAGCTGGGCCCACAGCCGTGTGCCACCACACCCAGCTAAGTTTTAAAACTGTTTTTGTAGAAGGTTTCCCTATGTTGTCCAGGCTAGTCTCAAACTCCTGGGGTCAAGGGATCCTCCTACCTCAGCTTCCAAAAGTGCCAGGACTATAGGTGTGAGCCACTGCACCTGGTCAAGCCTGGATTTTTGGGAGACTATGAGGCTGCACTGCTGACACAAGCCAGTCTCCAAGTGCTCCGGGTCTAGTAAGTCAACAGGGGAGGCTTTTAGAACTCAGCAGCTCCTCACTGGTCGTGGGAAAACTCATTTAGCAATTTGTGAAGGGCCTGGCATGGTGGCTCACGCCCATCCCAGCACTTTGGGAGGCCATGGTGGGCGGATCACTTGAGATCAGGAGTTCGAGAGCAGCCTGGCCAACATGGTAAAGCCCCATCTCTACTAAAAATACAGAATTAGCCGAGCGTGGTGGTGCACGCCTGTAATCCCAACTACTCAGGTGGCTGAAGCAGGAGAATCACTTGAACCCGGGAGGCTGGGGTTGCAGTGAGCCAAGATCGCGCTATTGCACTCCAGCCTGGGCAAAGAGTAAAACTCTGTCTCAAAAAAAAAAAGAGAGAGATTTATGAAGGTCATGAGCTCCAGCCCATTTCACTGCTCCATAAAGTGCTGCGTTGGTGAAATGGGCAGGACACGCAGCTCTATGGACACGCAGCCGTGGAGCTAGCAGGAGTATCCTGCATCCCACCACAGGATGTGCTGAGTCCACTTGGAAGCCCAGAAAAAGCCTCTGTGTTTAGCCCTTCAGGTCTTGCCTTAGTGTTGGGCTGGCACAGGCCTTCTGGTGCTCAGGGTCTTTGTTCCCTGGTTGCATTTTACAGTAACAAAGGCTCCATGCAGTCCGTGACCCAGGGCGTTCACAAGCTCTCTTAGCTCCGAAAAATCGAGGGGTTCCTTGCCAGCTTCTCTGGCTCCTCTCTGCCTCCTCTTTGTTCCTTGGCTGGTGCTGGGGTGCTTTTTGGCCAAGGATGAGGGGAGGGGAAGGAATCTGAGCCCGTCAGTGTGCCCACACTGAGGGTGCTGCAGGTCGCGTTTCACCCCGGCATGCCCTGCCTGCCCGTGACATGTGGCGATTTGTTATGGGGATCATAATAAAACTTAGTCTGATTAGAGGCATGTGGGAAGCATGCCCAGCACACATCTCAGTCCCATCCCTCAGAGCAGGCCAAGCTCAGGCGGCAGGCAGCTGCCTTGCAATTCTCAGAGTTTCAGGAACTGGACAGGGGAAAGTTGGCTTGCGATGTATTTCTCTGGGTTCGTTTGGTGCTGGGATTGAGTATTTCTGGTGGAGACAGTTGTTGGAGAGCTCCTGGGGAGACAGGCATTTTTTGGTTGGTTGCATTGTTATCCCACAGGGAATTGGTTTCTTGCCTCCAGGAAATGGCAGTAACATCAGGGACAGCAGCAGTCGCAGGACGGCAGACGCGTCACTCAGGGTGCAGGGTGCTCTGGCTGGAGCTGCTGCTGTTCTCCCTTTCACTGGTGGAGAAGCCAGGCCTGGGGAGGTGCAGGCACTTGCTGAGGTCACAGCGGCCAGACTTGAGCCCAGAAATCTGTCTGCACCTAAGCGCAGTGTCTCTTACCTCCAGCATCTGAGTCCCATCGTCTGATGTGGCTTTAACCTCAGGATCGGGCCTAATTCTAGAATCCTACCTGTGAGGCAAGCACTGTGAGTGGCTTCATTTCATATATGGGGAAACTGAGGCATCAAGCAGTTTGCTCAAGCTTTGAGGGTCAAAAATTGAATGAAAGTTGTTTGAGGCTGGGTGCTGTGGCTCCTGTCTGTAATCCCAACACTTTAGGAGACTGAAACAGGGGGATTGCTTGAGTCCAGGGGTTCAAATCCAGCCTGAGCAACATGGTGAAACCCCATCTCTACAAAAAATACGAAAATTAGCTGGGCATGGTGGTGCGTGCCTATAGTCTCAGCTACCCAGGAGGCTGAGGTGGGAGGATCACCTGAGCCCAGGAGATTGAGGCTGCAGTGAGCTGCAGTCATGCCATTGTGCTCCAGCCTGGGCAACAGAGCAAGACCCTCTCTCAAAAAAAATAAAAGTAGTTTGACCAGGATCATTCAACCTTAGTTTCCCCCTAACCTCTAGTGGCTTCCCCGCTTCTCTGCTTAAAAGAGACTATTTCTTTTCTCCAGCCTCAGCTTCTTGTCTCCTCAGCTCCATAGAAACTGAGCTCCAGGTCCTCCATAGAAACTGAGCTCCAGGTCCCCTATAGAAACTGAGCTCTCCAAATTGAACAAGGACCCCAGAACACAGGAGTCTGTGTCGAGTTTGGTGCCAGGGATGATGCGTGTGGTTGTATCTTCTAGGGACAGGGGCCCTGGCTTTCATCTAGTGACCCCTGTGGGGGACTCCTGCGGATTCCCCATCCACCCCTGAAGAGTAGCTCCTGCAGGGTGGTCCAGGTTACCCCAGCAGCAGCCCACCTGGCCAGCTTTGAAGGGCTTGGGCAGGACAAGTGGTATCTGGGCCCTTCTTCTAGAAATTGCCTTTTTATAAATGCAGGCCAGTCTGTCACCTTTATTTATTCATTCAGTCACTTAGATTTTAAACTCGTGTTGAGCTTATAGTCAACTGACAGTTCTGAGTATCTCACTTAGATCCTTATGGGGTGACAGGGCAGGTGTGTACCAGGTTAAGGTCTCTGTTGCATTTTATGGGTGGCTGCCTGCAGTTAAGCAGGGCTACCGTCTCTTGGTCCCGGGCTTCTTTTTTCGTGATAAATACAGAAGCCGATGTTTACCCCCTTCTGGTAGTGGACATAGGGGCATCTCTGAGCAGAAAGCAAGCAGGGGCCTGCGGAAGGGGTTAAGAGGGGCTGGACAGGTGACCAAGGTCACCATCGCATGGATAAGTCACGCTGATGGCATCGTGTGGCGAGAAGGGCACTTGCCTCTGTGGTCTTTTCCTCAGTAACACACAACCCAGTCTAACTGGGAGAAATACATGAGACAAACCTCAGCCGAGGGGCATCTTACAGAATACCTAACCAGGCCTCCTCTACTGTCAAGGTCACCCAAAACACACAATGTCTGGGGAGATGCCCTAGCCAAGAGGAGCTTAAAGAGACACGACACGTAACGTCGTGTGGGGATCTGGATGGGATCCTGGAACAGATAAAAGGACCTCAGGGACAAACATAGGAGACCCGGATGAAGGACGGGCTTTATTGTTTGACATTAGTGCCACAAAGGTGGCCCTCCTGTAAGACATTCACAGGGAAGCCGGGGGTGGGGGGCCTGTGGGAATTCTCTATATTATCTCCATGACTTTTCTATGAATATAAATCTATCCTAAAAGAAAAAGCGTATTTAAGAAAACAGGTAAGAGTGGTTGGGAAGACTGGTCGGAGGCTGGGGTTCCAGGCCTGACCCTCTGCACCCGTGTCCGCTTCAGGCAGGCGACACTGGGCACCCCTGCCAGGGAGAAGCCCAGGGTCCCCACTCTCTGGCCGGGAACTTCCCTTTCCTACAGACCCTCGCTTGGTGCGCCGTGGCAGATGGGTCCAGGCCTCCCAGTTGGGCCGAGGCCCATCTCTTTTCCCACCAGCACGTCCTTTGTTGTCTCCAGCCCAGACGTGTAGAGGTGAGCCACCCTCCTGGCCAGTGAGGAGCTTCTAAACACAGAAACAGATCAGCTTTTTGCCGAGTGAACTTGAGAACCAGAGCAGAGCTGCAGGGACAATGGTGCATTATTAAACGGCTCTGAAACTCAGAGCCCAGAGCACCCGGCTCTGGGGTGATTGGCAGGTGTTGGACCTGTGGCTGTGGCCCCAGCCCCCACTAATCCCATTACCGACTTAGGGGGTGAGTGGATGGAAAACAGGATGAGAGTGTCTCTCCCCCAAAGAGGGCTGGTTCAAGTGTGAATATTCACAGCCACACCAAGGCACCTGCTCCTTAGATGTTTTTGTTTTGCTTATGCAGTCAGTGCACAGAGTGAGCCCTGCACTGGAAAAGACACGCACGTGCATATGCACACACACAGACACACACACACACACGCATGCGCACACACAGACACACACACACACGCATGTGCACACACAGACACACACACACGCATGCGCACACATAGGCACACACACGCATGCACACACAGGCACACACACACGCACACACACATGCATGCACACACAGGCACACACACACACACGCATGCACACACACAGGCACACACACATGCATGCACACACACAGGCGCGCACACACACACATGCACACACACAGACCCTGAGGCCCTGCACTTGAGTTTCTAGTCTTAAGAAGGGGTCACCGAGGCTGTGTCCTGCAGCTGCCAGTGGCCCGTCTGCCCCACTCGGATGGTCTATTTTATTTATTTATTTATTTTTTGAGATGGAGTTTGGCTCTTGTTACCCAGGCTGGAGTGCAGAGGCGCCATCTCTGCTCACTGCAACCTCCACCTCCTGGGTTTAAGTGATTCTCCTGCCTCAGCCTCCCGAGTAGCTGGGATTACAGGCATGCGCCACCACGCCTGGCTAATTTTTGTATTTTTTAGTAGAGATGGGGTTTCACTGTGTTGGCCAGGCTGGTCTTGAACTCCCGACCTCAGGTGATCCGCCTGCCTCAGCCTCCCGAAGTGCTGGGATTACAGGTGTGAGCCACCGTACCTGGCAGTCTGTTTCTATTTTGACATTTCCTCACTGCACCTGGAGAAGAGCTTCATTCGTTCATTCATCCATCCATTCATTCATTCTTTCATCCATTCATTCATTCATTAATTCATTCAACAAGTACCTGCCAGCCTGTGCAGCAGTGTTGCCAGGTGAGAAGGGTGGGTAAAAATGCAGGGACCCCCTCACTCGGTCACTGCAGGACCAGGTACTCTTTTCCTGCACCCCACAGTGCCCCGAGGCCCCACTGGTCATCCGTCCAGCACTCTGCTCGCTGACTGGTGCGGTGAACTTTCCGGCTGGGCTCCTTTCCTGCTGCAGGTGCTGCGTCTCTTTCTTAAGCCTGTGTAGAAAGTTCTTTTGTCCGGGTGACATTGGCATGATTGAATCAGTGCCAGGGCCAAACAGGATGTGGTTCTGGGCAACTCCCAACTCCCTGCAAATCCATGGTTGTTTTCAGTTGCCTTAAGAGGGATAACTGAAACAGAGACAAACGCCCCAACGGTAGGGTGCTTCGAGGTCCTGGAGGGCAGCCCTGGCCCTGTGGAGAGAGACCGAGTTCTGCAGCATCCGTGGCCTGCATTTGAAACTGAAGGGCAAGAGGCTGGTGAACTCCGAGAGTCATGCCGCGGCACGGAGGAACAGGCTGAACCTCTGGAGGAACGGCTCTACCTCCAGGTCAGGCTAGAGGCTTTTACATTTGGTTTGGTGAGGAGAGACAGCAGGGTTTCTGGGTGCTGGACATGCTTCTGGGTCAGAGCTGGTGCATTTCTTTGCAGGGCAAGGTGGACAGGAGGCGGGGATGCCGGGGAAGCATCTGCTGCATTTCTTGAGGTTTCACAGGGTGCAGAGCCCCTGTCCTCACTGTTCCGTGGGGTGCCAAGGGAGCAAGCCATGTGGCCCCTGAACTTTGAGTAGATACAGATAATATTTGAAAATATTTGGGAATGTTTACACAATCACAAAAGCAATGAACGCTTGCATAGCCACTACTCAGGCCAAGAAATGGAACTTAACTTTGAAATTCCCTTTGCCCCTCCCAATCCCAGCTCCCTGCTGCCGATCCTCTTTCCTCCCTGCAAAAATGTGTTTATCGGATAAACCCAAAGCATTTAAGGGAGTCCCTGTCCTGAATTTCACGGTTGTCATTCTCTGCTGTTTTTTGGTTTTATCACATGGGGTTGTGTTTCTAAGCAACATCATTTGTTTTTGTTTTTAACTTTTATATACATGGAATCATGCAATATCTTTTGTGGCTGGCAGACTCTGAGATGCCCTTCAGTGATCCACACCTCCTGGTGTTCACATCCTGTGAAGTCCCCTCCCTTTGGTGTGAGCCGAGCTAGCAACTTGCTTCTAACCAGTAGGATGCATCCAAGTTGATGCTGCGCCTTCCTCCTGTGATTAGGTTATGTGGGCTTAGAACTTCCCCCTTGACAACAGATGGTCTCCCCTGCTGGCTGTGGTGGCGCGGGCTGCCATATAGAGAGGCCACATGGCAAGGAACTGAGGGTGGCCACCCCCTGGCAGCCAGCATGCAGTTGAGGCTTCAGTCCCATGGCCATGAGGAACTGGATGCTACAGCAAGCAGGTGACCCTGGAGGACCCCTCCCCAGTTTAACCTTGAGATGAGACCCAAGCCTGCACCAAGACCTTGATGGCAGCTCTGTGAGAGGCCCTGAAGAAGAGGGTCTCTTCTTCACCCAGCTAAGCCGCATCTGGATTCCTGACCTATAGAAACTGTGCAATAATAGAAGTCTGTTGTTTGGGGCAATTTGTTACACAGCATTAGCTAGCTAATACATAGTCTTGCAAGAGTTCCTTTTTTGCCTGAGCGTGATGTTCTTGAGGTTCGTCTGTGTTGATATCTGTAGTTGTAGTTCATCTGCTTTCATTACTATGTTCCTTTCCCTTGTAAGTAGTCCGCTCTTATCTGCAGGGGATACAAGGCCCCCAGAAGGTGTGCCTGAAACTTCAGATAGTACCAAACCCTATATATACGATATATTTTTTCCTATGTATACATGCCTCTGACAAAGTTTAGTTTGCAAACTTAGGCACACTTATTTTTTCCTATGTATACATGCCTATGACAAAGTTTAGTTTGCAAACTTAGGCACACTGAGAGATGAACAATAATGAATAATAAAATAGAACAATTATAGCACTGTATTGTAATAAAAGTTG
Organism: Papio anubis; assembly: GCF_008728515.1. Lineage (NCBI taxonomy): Eukaryota > Metazoa > Chordata > Mammalia > Primates > Cercopithecidae > Papio > Papio anubis. The sequence continues at coordinate 118,863,822 of NC_044985.1, forward strand.
TGTGAATGTGTTTTCTCCCTGCCAGAATATCTTATTGTACTGTAGCACCTGTTTTGGGACCACAGTTGGCCAGGGGTAACTGAAACCATGGAAACTTGGGATGAGGGGGGACTGCTGTATGTTAATGCCTTGGCTTAATTATTCTTTCTGCTCCTGAAGGACAATAGGTTGTTTACAGCCTTTGCTATCAGAAACCACACTTGCTGTGAAGGTCTTTGTACATGACTTCCAGCTCAGCGTGCAAATGTTTATCTAGGGAGTGCTGCTGGGCCTTGGCTGCCAGTCCAGCTCCACTTCCCACAGCAGCCTTCAGGTTCGCCCAGGCTCCTCCACATGCTCCCCTCCCTCAATATTGTCCACCTTTTTTCACTTGGGGGGATGCTGATGGGTGTGAGATGGTATCTGAGTGTTTTTATGTTCTTCCAGAAGCTAATGTTTACGGACCATTCTGATTTCCTCCCATGCGGAGATCCTTTTTGTGGTTTTTGCCCACTTTTCTTATTGAATTGTAGGAGTGCTTTTTGTTTTTGTTTTTTTAAGACGGGGTCTCACTGTGTCGCCCAGGCTGGAGTAGAGCGGTGCGCAAGCTCTGCTCACTGCAACCTCCGTCTCTGGGGTAGCTGGGATTACAGGCTTGTGCCACCATGCCTGGCTCATTGTAGGAGTGCTTTGGATTTTCGGGAAAATAAGCCTCTCTTAGTTATGAGCATTGCAGATACTGCATCCCGGTATGTCCCTTGCCCTCGTAGGCTTTTAAAATCAAATCAGGCACAATTCTGAGTTTTTCTGTCCCGGGGGGATAATTTGCAGAATTATGCTTTTGCGGCATTCCCAGTCCTGGCCTGTGTGTCCTGGTCTCTGGGTCATGGACTGATGCCTGTGGACTCGGCCCCTGTTTATCGCTGTTGCTTGATGGTGCCTTCCTGAGGTGGAGACTGCTGGGCTCTGTTCCCGTCTGTGGCTCACCCTCTAGTCTGGGAGTGCTTTCCTGTTCAGATAGCTCATTGCAACCTCTTAGTCACTTTGGAGAGCATGGTTCAGTGAGTCAGCACGGGACCTGGAGCCCAGGGACCCCTCCCAGCCAGGCCAGCGCGCACTTGAAATCTGCAGTTTGTCTTGGGCTCCCTGGAGGTGATTGCTTGACTACAGAGGAATGCGCGGGTCTGGGGAGAATTTGCCCAGTGTGTTTAGAAGGAATGCATTCCTGGAGAAAGTTAAAATTAGAAAAAGCTGCTACATTTCCTGCCATTCAGTCGCAGTTGGCTGGTGTTTGTTTGCACAAGGATTCTTTGGTAAGGATCTGTAGTCGGTTTCTGGTGGAATGCGAGGTGAAGTCACGATTTTCGGGATGGAGGTGAGCGGTTTCCACAGTGATCTCTGTTGTGGGAGTCACTGCTTTGTTTTCCGAGTTGTTGAAGAATCATACCGGAATGGAAAAATATTATTGAAACAATCCGTTGTTGATAATTAGCAAGAAGATTATTTTCTTTATGTATTTTAGAAAGCAGCTCTTTAGTGGGAAGCAAATATTGCAGAGTGTATCTCTTTGTAAGCTCGGCTGCCGTCTTCCCGTGTCCGCCTGCTTCCTGGGCGGCCACCTCTGATGTCACCTCCTGAGGCTGGGCTTTTTAGGAAACCCCCTTTGACTGACACAGGCAGTGGGGTCCAGGTTGCGCAAATACAAATACCCAAGTCCATTTGAATATCTGGGGTAATGTACACTAAAACGTTATTAACTGTACACCTGAAGTTCAGATGTAACCGGGTGCTCTGGGTTTTGTCTAGAGACCTCTCCTGGTGCAGCTACACCTTGAAGGCCCCTCTGTCCTGGTCTCTGGTGGTGCCTGGGCCTCTCCCAGCTAAAAGGGGTGTCGCCGGTACCAGGCGGGCTATTGGCACCAGTGGGCACACCTGTGGCTTTGCAGGGTTTTGTCCACTTCTGTGTTGGCACCCTCCTCCTGCTGGTGCTGGGCTGGGGTCGTGTACCCATTTTATGGAGGCGGAAGGGAGAGGCTGGAGGGTTACCAGCCTGTCCAGCGGTGTGGAGCTCGTGAATGGAACTCTTAGTCTGTAGAATTCAAAGCCCAGCAGCTGGAGGGCACAGGAGAAATGAAACCATCATCTTCCCTGGAGAACAAAAAAGATGGTCAGAAACTCGTGCACAGGGAAGAAGTGCCATGGGGCTGAGAGTCTGGGTGGCAGGGGGGCCTATCCCCGAGACCCGGGAACACAGGCTGTAGGGAAGCCTCAGTGTGGGCCTTGAGGGAGAGGTAATTTTTGTGCAGGCAGGGAGGGGACCAAGGAGGCATTGCCTAGTAACAGGCAGTGGGCAAATGGGAGGAGGTGGGATGTGTGTAGGAGAGTCTGAGGGTGGGGCCGCTGACCTGGCTTGAGTGAAGGGGGTTGGCGGTGGATGCCATGGAGTCTGTCCACGTGGGGTAGGGCAAACTGCAGAGAAGCCTGGCTCCAAGGGAGGAAGGGGCAGGAAGGAGCAGGGCACCCTGTGCTCTTGAGCCGAGGATAATACACTGATGGTGATGGCAGTGGGGCTGTACATTTGGTGGAGAGATGCCGCTGAGATCGGCAGGGAGGCGGTGGATCGGTGGACCCAAGACCAAGCTGCCGGTCACAGGTGCTGGGGAAGCTTCCTTTTCTGTTCAGGCAGCAGGTGCTATTGATGCAGCTGCCGCTAAGCACTAGTGCAGGCCTAGGGGCTGGGGATACAGAAGTGAGCAGGACAGGTGGGTTCCTGCCCACAGGCCACACAGGCCAGCTTGCCAAACACCCAGATGCCAATTCCCCAGGGCACTCCACGCAGCCCGTTCAAGGTGCTTCTTGTTCTTGTCCACAGATTTGTGCTTGAGAAGCTCTGAGTTCCCGTGCGTCCACCCGCATTGGCATTATGGGTACTCTATAAATCATCCATCCATTCAAACACTGACTGCACCTGCTATGTTCCAGGTGGTTCCCGGTGAACAGGACAAAGTCCTTGCGTTCATGGGGGCTGTTCTGGTGGGAGAAAAAGGAGAGAAGTAAATGATAGATAAAAGAATGTCAAGAGCGGTGGACGAGACCGGGGGAGGGAGTGGGCAGCAATAGTGTGCTTGTGTTTTTGATATGGTGTGTGAATCTCCTCTACAAAAAAGATATTTCTATCCTAATGCTCAGAACTTGTAGGTGTTACCTTATTTGGCAAAAGGGACTTTGCAGGTGTGATTCATTGAAGGCTCTTGAGATGGTGAGATACCCTGGATTACCCAGATGGACCCTAAATGTTATCACGAGTCTTTGAAGAGGGAGATGGAGATCTGACCACCGGAGGAGGCCCTGGAATGGTGGGAACAGAGACAGGAGTCCTGAGCTTTGAAGATGGAGGAGGGGCCTTGAGCCAGGAATCCAGGCAGCCATGGGATGCAGGAAAGGGCAGGGCCACGGAAGCAGCTCGCCCCCTTGAAGCCTCCAAAAGGCACTGGCCTTGACGTCAGCCCAGTGAGCCTGGTTTCAGATTTCCAGCCTCCAGAACTGTTGAAGAGTCAGTGTGTGTTTTAAGCCACGAAGTTTGTGGTAATTTGCTACAACATCGATAGGAAAGTCATGCAGGGTTCTGCGGCTTTGAGGGAGGTATGTTTGAGCAGAGCCCTCTGAGGTTGGGGCTGGGCTTCCCTGCTGACACGTGGGCTGGTGCCACAGAGCCTGAACCAGGATCCAGGCCTAGTTAAGGGTCAGGAATCCCTGCTCTGGCAGTTGTCCTCAGCCTGGAAATGACCCACAGTGCATATATATGTGTATGGGTTTTGTTGTTGTTGTTGTTGTTGTTTTGGTGCGGGGCAGGGTCTCATTCTGTCTCCAGACTGGAGTGCAGTGGTGCAATCATGGCTCACTGTAGCCTCGACCTCTGGGCTCAAGTGATCCTCCCATCCCAGCCTCCCGAGTAGCTGGGACTACAGGCGCACATCACCATGGCTGGCTAATTTTTTTTTTTTTTTTTTTTTTAACTTTTTGTAGAGACTAAGTCTTGCTGTGTTGCCCGGTCTGGTCTCAAACTCCTGGGCTCAGGCAATCTCCCTGCTTGGGCTGTCCAAGGTGTTGAAATTACAGGCATGAGCCACTAAGCCCTGTCCTTTTAAATGTAAAAATGCCAGATGAGGTATCAACCTCTTTGCTGAGTATAAGTGTATCTTATTAACAGAAGAAAATATTTGCTTGGCTTTCTAAATTGGGAATTTCTAACAATTCGTAACAGCCCACTAGCTTTGACCAGAACCGACCAAGTGCCTATGTCGTGGACAGAAAACCCAGTGGTCTAACTCCATTTACCATCTGTCCTGGTTTGCAACCCCTGAAAGCAGAGCCCGAGACAAGGACTTGGGTGCTGATGTTTTTGGGGAGCTGACTGGTCCCAGCAGTCCATCCAAGCAGAAGAGAGTGAGAAGAGGGAAGAGGAAAAGCAAATCAGGGGTCAGCTACTGAGCTAGTGGCCACTGTTAACCACTGTTAGGGCTCCATCATGCTGGAGACGCATTTGAGGAGCCATGATACTATGCCCTAGAATTGTCTTTCTGGAGGCCAGAGGCGGGGACGTTGACCCCAGGGCAGCCCCGGGGGCTATATGTCTGCAGCACATCCTCCATCCTGCAGGCTGACCCGGGCTTGGGGCTGCCGTGTGCTGGGGTGGTGGAGCTCCCGCAGATCACACCCACCATTTGGAGAACGTTTTGACAGCGCAGCAACAGAGTAGTGAGTGTATAAAGATCTGCTTTAGCTGGTCTTCCACTTCCACCAAGTCCTCACTTTGTGGCTGTCCCCTGGGAGTCATAAGAAAGGACCATAGTTTAGCTCCATCCACCAAGACTTGAGTCACCTACCAACGTCTGCCTTAATGACTTTACAAACAGTCAGCGTGGCAGAAGATGTTTAGAAGAATACGGGAGAGAGTCAAAGTGTGCATGAATGAAGGGGAACGAAGTGGGAAAGCGCATCTCACCTGCACACGCGTTGTTTGACTCTTCTGCGCAAGCATTTCTGACCCAAGGTACACAGGCGTTCTTGACCCTCTGCGCATGGGCATTTTTGACCCTCTGCATGCAGGCATTTTGACTCTCCGCACACAGGTATTTTTGACCCTCTGCCCACAGGCGTTTTGACTCTCTGTTTGTAGCAGCCTCCCTTGATGTATGTTCAGGTGAACCAGCCCTCAACGCACACCTACAAGCTCAGGGACCATGTGCAGGTGAACCAGCCTGTGACACACACCTACGAGTACAAGGAGCACGGTGCAGGTGAACCAGCCCTTGATATATACCTATGAGCTCAGGGTCCACGTGCAGGTGAACCAACTTCTGACACAAACCTTCAAGAACAGGGACCGTGTGCAGGTGAACCAGCCCTGGATACATACCTATGAGCTCAGGGTCCATGTGCAGGTGAACCAGCCCTCGATACACACCTGTGAGCACAGAGACCACGGTGCAGGCGTTATCTCTCTTATTCACGAGGAGGCCCAGTCATTCCCTCCCCACCCTGAGTTGAGGAGGAAGGATAAGACTTAACTGTGGTCCCAGCATTTAGTGGCAGAGCCAGGATTTGAGTCCATATTCAAATAAGGTCCAAGTCTTCAACACACTCATGTTTCCTAGATATTTTCAGCCTCCTAAAGGCTTATTAGGGGGGCATAAACTCTTTCAAGACTCCATCACAAGCATTGTTAGTCTGATTCAGGACAGGAATGTTCACTTCTGCTTTGAAAGACTTGCGATTTTATAACCTGCCATGGGAAAAGGAAATGCAGGATTGGAGCCGGGTCTGGAATCTTGCACCCTCACTTGTCCACGTCCTGTCTTACTGCAGCCTGTCTGGTCCTGGGATTGTTCCATTTGTGTTTGCCATTACTCTGCATATCAAGGCTGCTGGCTTTGGGTTAGGATCCCAGCTTTTCGCTCCCTGATCTCTGGTGAGTCTTTGAAACCTGATCAGTCTCAGTTCTCTTATCTACTAAATGATGGCATGATAATACCTGTGTGGCCTACCTCACAGGGTTGTTGTGACAAGTGACTGAGAGGCCAGATGGGAAAGTATATTATCAACTAGGATACATTCTGCTAATAATTCTATTTATTATATTTTGGGGATGAAGTTTCACTCTTGTTGCCCAGGCTGGAGTGCAATGGTGCAATCTTGGCTCCCTGCAACCTCAGCCTCCCAAGTGGCTGGGATTACAGGCGTGTGCCTCCATGCCTGGCTAATTTTTTGTATTTAGTAGAGATGGGGTTCCACCCTGTTGGTCAGGCTGGTCTCTAACTCCTGACCTCAAGGGATCCACCTGCCTCGGCCTCCCAAAGTGCTGGGATTACAGGCATGAGCCACCCCGCCTGGCCTGCTAATGGTTTTCAGAGGCAGCATCAACATCAGCTGGGAGCAGGTTAGAAGTGCACATTCTCAAGCCCACCCCAGACCTACAGAATCAGAAACTGAGGGTTGTTGGGCCCAGAAACCTATATTATAATCAGCCCTCCAGGAAATTCCAGTGAATGCTGGTGTTTGAGAACCACTGCCTTAGTCACAGAATTTCACGGGTGTTGTGTGCCATTTCTACTATGTATTTGGTAATCAGTGTCTGGTATGTTTCAAAGAAAACAAAACAAAACGAAAGACAGGGTCTCTGCCCTCAACATGGTCTATAGGCTGGAAGAAAAACTAAAAGAAGAGAAACCCATACAAACTGGATGTACGCTAGAGTTCTGCGTTACAGTTGTGGAAAACGAGACCCAGGAAAGATAAGTCATTTAGCAAAGGTCGTGGAGCTGGGGTGAGAAACGTGAACCCTCTCGTTTGACTCATGACCATCTCCAGACCCTTCATTCCCCAGGCTGCCTTCCCCCAACATGGGCGGCTCATGGTGTCCCCCTACTTGTTCATGGGAGAGAGTTCTGAGGTCAGAATCAAAGCCTAGGACGCCTTCCTTGAGACGCTGTCCTGGCTAGCTTTTAGGTGGTGATTGTCGAAACCTTGGATTAAAACCTTCACCGCCTGCAGCCCCAGTAGAGCCCAGAATGATGAGCTAGATCAGCTTGTGAGGCTCCGGAAGTGATTGGCCAGTGAGTTGAAAAAGTCAAAGTCTAGAAGAATCATTAAAAATACAAGGAAAAGCTGAGTGTGCACGGATCTTCCAGTCTTTCTGTTGGGTTCGGGTCTTTTCTGAGTGTGGGTTTGGCCCTGGTGTCTCCTGTGTGACCCACATGCGTGATTCCATGATTGATTTCCAGTCTAAGATGGTGCCATGACACGGGGACACTGGTGAAGCCGTCTGTGCCCAGAGTTCTCCTAGAGTTGACTCTATTTTTCTCAGGTGTTGAATGTCATCTAGCTTGCCAGCCACATTTTTGAGTCAGTGTCTTGCTCTGTCACCCAGGCTGGAGTGCAGTGGTGTAATCCCGGCTCACTGCATCCTTCGCCTACCGGGTTCAAGCAATTCTCCTGCCTCAACCTCCCAGGTAGCTGGGACTAAAGGTGCCCGCCACCACGCCCGGCTAATATTTGTATTTTTAGTAGAGACGGGGTTTCACTGTGTTAGCCTGAATAGTCTTGATCTCCTGACCTCGTGATCCGCCCACCTCAGCCTCCCAAAGTGCTGGGATTACAGGCATGAGCCACCATGCCCGGCCCGCCAGCCACATTTTTAAGTGATTCACCTTTAGTGAGTCTTTCTGAAATATTCCACTTGAGTTGCCATGGGAGCTGCCCTTGTCTCACCCCTGCCATCAGTTTGTGTAGTAATTAAATATGTAAAATTTCCACAATGAGCTTCCCCCAGCTCCAGCCAGGGGAGCAGAGCCCAAAGGGGAATGAGAAAATGGTCTTGTGGCCCCACAGGTGTAGTGGGCCCTGTGTCTCATCATCCTCCTGTCTTCACATTGAAGGGCGGGGGGCCTCCACCTCCTCCACCGCCCTGCCAGGGTGGAAGGGCGTTCAGAGAAGGCAGCCACTCGGTGCTGCGCAGGTGCCAGGAGGAGCTCACGGTGTACAGGGGGGACTCATGAACAGGTGTACAAAGCTGTTGCGGGTGCTGGGTGGGTGGTTGTCTCAATGCCCCTCCCCCGTTATTATGCTTAGTATTCATTCCAGGTTTAACACGGGAGAGAGGAAGATCATATCCCATTCCTTATCACATTCTCTGTAAAATTGGAAATTTTGTGTAATTATAGGAAAGGTAAGTGAAGCAGTTTTGTGTTCTGCATAAGAAAATGTAACGTGCATCAGGTGAGATTTCAGGCCCTCTCACGTGGCTGCTTCATCCTTCCCTTGCCCAAATATGTTGTCAGTGTGTAAGTTTTAATAGCGTTGATTTTGATAGCATGAAGTACAAAGGCTTTTGTCCGTCTGCCAGAGTGCCGCTGTCTCAGTTCTGTAAATTGGTTGTCTCAGAGTGGAATGATCTGCCCTCACAGAGAATGAAGAACCTGGGGTTGGGTCCATGGCCAGGCCATGAAGCCCCCCTGTAGTCTTGGACGTGCCGTGCATGAGGACAGATTGTGCGAACCCGAAGCTGGAGGAGGATGGCGTCACTGTGCTGCCGGAGGGGGGCCAGAGATGCCTCCCCTCTTTTTGAGGTTGGAGCCAGCTCTAGAAAGAAACCTTGAAATGGATGTTGGGCCCATTCCCGTCTCCCTTTCTGACCACACCTCCATCTGATTTTCTTTCCTTCCCTCTTGCCATCTCTCACCCTAGCTGGTCTCTTGGCAAACACTCCTGGCATGCAGCCATGTACCCGGGTAAATGCCCACTTCCGTTTGGCCTGAGCCTACATCCCGCCTGGCCCTTTGCCTGCTGCGTAAGTAGGAAGGGTAGAGAACAGGGCTTGGCACGCTTTTCTCTGTAAAAAGCCAGAGAGTAAATATTTTCCACTTTGTGGGCCATAAGGTCTGTGTCACAGCTACTCTGTTTTGGTTGCACAGAAGTGCTATTGATAAACGGGTGGGGCTGTGCTCTGTGAAACTTAGGTAAGGACACTGGGACTTAAATTTCATATCATTTCACATCGTGAAATATTACTCTTTTTATTTTCCCTCCAACTATTTAAAAACAGAAAGACATTCTTTGTTCACGGGCCATACAAAGATAGGTGGCCAGGTTGGATTTGCACGGGCTGTAGTTTGCCTTTGATTTGGACAAGAATTTTCCGGGTGAACACGCCTCATCCAAAAATTTGAAATCCAAAGTGCTGCAAAGTCTGAAACTTTTTCAGCACCGACGTGATGCCACAAGTGGAAAATTTCACACCTAATCTCACATGACAGGTGGCAGTCAAAGCTGCAGAACAAAATTATTTAAAATGTTACGTAAAATCACCTTTGGACTGTGTGTATAAAGTACGGATGAAACATAAATGAACTTAGTGTTTAGACTTGGGTCCCCTCCACAAGATATCTCATTGTGTATATGCAGATGTTCCAAAATCTGAAATCCGAAACGCTTCCGGTCCCAGGGATTTTGGATAAATGGTACTCAGCGTGTATTTAGTTCTACTTTGTAGTTTGGTTCTAGTGATTGGCTCTGATGTATGGTGGTGGGTGAGGATGGAGCGACCCCAGTCATCCAGCTGTCGGGGATGCGGGATATAGAGGCTCCTCTGGCCAATGGCTCCATTGATATTCACTGTAGAGGCTTGGAAATCTAAGAAATAGGCTTACATGTTTTCCAGTTTACTCAACACCAGCCTAACATTGGTTCACCTCAACCCTTCAAGAACTATGTCCCATAACTAGTGGGTTGGACTTTTGGGCCCATAGCTGAGGTTGCTGTAACAAAATTAGTTGTGGGTGTTCCTGCATGTTCACCATGTGGATCTGGCCCTGAAAAACTCAGCTCTGCAGCAAGGACCAGCTCTTGGTGTGGTCAGCACAGGCCGGCCTGTAGGTTGAGTTGGGCGAAGAGTTCACGGAATATTTTCAAAGCTGTCACTCCCTCAGCAACCTCTGAGATGGGCAGAGCTGTGAGAATTCCTTTTCCCAATTTGCAGATGGAGACTCTAAGGTCTGATGAATTACTTTGACGGGGCTGTTGTCAATGAACCACAAACTGCTGGGTGGTTTGCACCACGGAAAGGGATTATCTTACAGGTCAGAAGGCTGGAAGTCCAAGAGGAGTGTCAGCGGGGCCGGTTCCTCCTGAGGCTGAGGGAGAATCAGTTCCAGGCCTTTCTCCCTTAGCATCTGGGGGTTTGCCGGTAGCCATTGGCTTGTAGAAGCCTCACCCCCCATCTCCGTTGTCCTGTCACCTGTCCCTCTCTGTGTGCATGTCTGTTGAAACTCTCCCCTTTTATAAAGTCACTGGGTCATATTGGATTGGGACCCACCCTGGTGCTCTCACTTTAGCTTGATTGCACCTTGAACGCTGTGTCTCCAAATAAGGTCACTTTCTGAGGTACTGGGGATTAGGACTTAACATGCAAATTTGGCGGGACACAGTTCCATCTGTACCATTTGGGAAATGGGGCGATCGCTGTCTTTTTGACTGTTCCGAAATGAGGATTTAGGACACAGTGGTCATCTCTGTGTATGAGTATAGCTTCCTGTCTGGATGTGGTGGAGTGAGGACCATGAGCCTCGTATCATTTGTCCACTCCCCCTCCCAGACCCGCTGAGGTGGGATGAACCCTCTGCAGATTTGTCATCAGCTGAGACTGTCAGCATTGTTAAAACAGCTACTGAGATGGACAAAGTGACATAACTGCCCTTCTCTCTGCACCGTGGGAGAAGACTCTTGTGTTTTGAGCTGCTGAAGACAACAGAATCTTGTCTTCTTGGCATTGTGGTTTATGGCGATTTGCCCCAAATCATGGTTAATGACAACACTGATGTTTCTTGAAACAACTGGAGAACAAGGCATCCCCTAGACTTCATGCTAATTCCATCCACCCACACTAAACTGCTTGGTTTTCTTGGGGCTCCTGAAGACTGATGGGCCCACACTGGTGTCTGGTGGTGCCCACGGGAGAAGTGAAAGATCGTGCCCCCCTCTTCTCAACAGGGCCGGTCCTTGTCCAGAAACCTTGGGCCTCTGGAGAGGTTGATCAGGAGGTGATCAACCTCCTGGGGAGGTGGAAAGGGGCCAGCGGTCCTGTCCACTGAATCCGTCCACTGGGACCTTCTGGACGTGACAGAGCCAGATTCTCTCCTCCCTCCACTCCAGCACTGAGGGGGCCAGTGGGGCCACATGTGCACCTGTCCCTGCCCAGGGTCCAGTTCTGGCGTCTTTGAGTCCCTTGTCAGGGAAGCTGGGTCCTCCCTTACTTAGGCATGAGGTGTGAGTTTACCCAATCATCCTCGCTGTCCAGGGAGCCTTCTGGGCTCAGTTTCGGGCCCGCAAGGCTGTTAAGTAAAGACGCCACCTAAAGAACCTGCCAGAAGGAAAGCTCCAGAGGGCTTGCAGGGCCCTTATCCAAAAATGTGAAGAGAATCAGTGCCGAAAGCCACAGTGACGGAGGGTGTTGTCAGTGCAGCCTCTCTCTAAATAGAGAAAGGAGCGTGGCAGCTTTTTGGAGTGGGGGCGAGGTGGTATCTGGAATTATCCAGCAAAGATTTATTTTGCGCCTTGGGGGGCGGGAGCTGGGCAGCCTGGGGAGGGCTGGGCAGCAGCGAGGATGGGGAGGTTGAGGCCCTGGGCCACACGCAGGTCGTTTTCCTTGTGGCGGCTGGAGGGTGGCTCTTCAGGTAGCTCCGTGGCCTCGGTAGCCCCCACGACTGAGTGGAGTGGAGTGAGTTGGGGGAGGAGTGTCACAAGGAGGAAGGCATCTTGGGCCCCTGGAGATCCATGTGTTCCTGCCGTGTGGCTCTGGGTCTGGAGCCCCTGGAGATGGATGCATTCCTGCTGCGTGGCTCTGGGGCTGGAGCCCCTGGAGATGGACACGTTCCTGCCACGTGGCTCTGGTTCTAGGCAGCACCTGGAGATGGACATGTTCCTGCCATGTGGCTCTGGGTCTGGGCAGCACCTGGCAGGTTTGGGGCAGGCCTTGCCCACAGCCTGGGAGGCTGGGGAGTTCCTGTGAGGGGAGCCGGGTCTTTCTGGGGAGCGCTTGGTGGGGCAGGGAAAATACACTTGTCCCTGCCTTGGGCTTGTCTCAGGAAGTGCCCCGAGCAGAGTGAGGAAGCTGAGATGAGCCCCGGGGATCCGTTTCTCAAAGTCCCTGTCAGAGCTGATGTTCGGGCCACACGTTCTCTTGGGGTGTTCTGTTCTGTGTCACTGGACTCGCCCTCCCCTCATTTCCTCACCTGCCCAGTAGTAACTGCAGCCACTGGAGGCGGGCCCCCACTGAGGCAGTTCCCATCTGTCCTTTATGACAGCCTGCAACGGACCTGCCTGACGAAGGGGCCCAGCAGTGCCGGTGCCTGCCTAGAATTCAGGATGGAGATTCCCAGTACCCTGACCAGGGCATAGGGGCTTGGGGTACAAAGGAAGGAAGAGGCACCAGGTTCTCAGAGATGCTGGTGCAGCGGCTTTTAGAATCAGAAAGAAGAAAAGGGAAAGGCGTGCTCACGGTGAAGGAAATGGGAAGAGTCTGAAGAAGGCAGGGATGTATACCGTGAAGCCAACTCCCTTTGTAGTTTCACTTCCCCCAGGTTTTTTTCAGTGCCCTTTTATTTCTTTTAAGATGATGAGATTTTCAACTGCTCTGTCTTGGGATGACTCTTTGGAGAACGAGTACTTTGAGAGAGATTCTGAAGAGCTCTGAGCAATATGGTAGACCTGTCTCAAAGGAGGGGGATGGACGGATGGCGGCATCCTGCCTTCTCTCCCGTGAACAGGGCCGCCTTGGGATTCCTGTCCAGAAAGTCAGTCTAGGTGTGAGTGGCTGCGTGGGAGCCGTGGTGGCACCTGCAGTCCCACCTGTCTTCCCACCCTTTGTTTTTGTCTTCTCTGGTTTGAGATCGTTTGTTGTGTTTGTGCATATATTTTGTCACATTGTTGCAGCCTTTTTCTTAGCGTTCATTGATTCTTTTCCTTTTGCCTGTGTGATTTTGCACATCGCTTGTACCCTTAGAAGGTCCGTGTCTATGTAGAGATCAACTATACAGCTAGATTTTCTATTATCTACTGGACAATTTCCTTTCCTCCCTCCCTCTCCTGCTCCACACTGTTCTATTGATCTGGAATTCATTTTATCTTTGGGTATGAGTTGAAGCCCTGAAGTGGGGAGGTCTGTGCTCTGAACACCAGCCAGTTGTCCCGGCACCACAGGGAATGATTCTTTCCTTCTTGGGTGATTGTGGTGCTTCTTTTAATTGCATGTTAAATATTTACATGGATGGAGGTCTGTTCTGGGCTGTCTGGTTCCTGCGGAGGCTGAGTGGCCATGATTTAGGGAAGGTGTCCAGAAGGAAGTTCTCACTCCTTCTTTCATAGTCCGATGAGGTCCTGGATTCCTCAGAAGGCGCCGGGGCCCACTCTGTTATTCCTGTGGAGAAAGCCTGCTTGAGGGGGAGGGCGTCATGGTGGCACCTGCAGTCCCACCTGTCACGTCGACATTGGCCAGTTCTGCTCTCAAAGGCGCTGGCTCTGTAGTGACGTCAGCGCCATGTGACTTGAGGAGGAGACCCCACTGCTGCGGCATGTCTGGGGTTCATCTTCAGGGCGCAGCTGATAAGATGCTTCTGTTGCGCTCACAATGCCAGTCGTTGCAGCAGAAGTAATGGCAGGTGATGGGAGACTCAGTGTTGGGGTGAGAAAAGGCACAATAAGCTATTGTCACAGGCAGGACTCCCTGTGAAGCAGACCGTGACACAGAGGCCACTGGGCAGGATGTTTAGGTTTGCTGGGGAGCACAGCAGCAGGGGCAGAGGACAGTGAGGCTGGGACGCAGCCTCCACACAGCCCGTCGCTGACCCCACAGGAGTTCTGGCCTGGGCTGGACTGCCAAGTCACCCCGATTCAGGAGTGGGGTGAGGGGCAGGCTTTGTTACCCTGCGTTGGTCACTGGTCTGGTCATTGGGTGCAGGCTGGCCCAGGAATGGGGCTGATGTGACCTCGAGAAGGGCTCTTTCCAGTGAGACAGTTCTGGGTGGCCCTGGGTCAAGGTCCTTCCGCTGGCCGCACTCCCAGAGTTGGTTTCAGAAGGGGACCTGGGGGCCACGTGGCAGCGTCCACCACTGTCCTCACCTGCCGTGGAAATGCACTGCAGAGCCCGTCTGTCCTCCAGGACGTGAAGGGGCCCTGGCGGGAAGCAGGCCTGAGTTCTGCACTGGATGGGACTGAAGCTCACTCGTGTTTCCTTCTTGTCTTGCAGCACTTCCCTTCTCTCCTGGACAGAAGGCTGTGTCCTGGGACTTCTCTGACGACGGGAGGCTGTGGCTGTACCAGGTAGGCAGTGCAGGCATGGTGTGAGTGGGTTGCCATACCTGGACCCGCTTTACCATGTCATGACCAAGGTGCCGGACTCATGGGGAGACAGGCCCCAAATGTGTGCAGAGCAGCTGCAGGAGGGAGAAAGCTTCTGGAAGCTTCTGGTGACACTTGACCTTTTGCAGGCACTGCAGTCCTGTCCCTCATGGTGCTCTCCTCCTGTCCTCCAAGCCCACAGTGTTGGCCCCGGTGTGGGAAGGTCGTTTGTCATCCTGGCATCCAGAAGCTCAGCCCCAGCGCGTTCCCAGAACAGCCCCGTGTTTCTGTTTTCAGCGAATCCCCTTTCTGTTGCCTCCCGTGGAACGTTCTCACTCTTCTGAGAAGCCGGGCTAGCATCTCATCCCCGCCCCAGCAGCCGCAGGACAGAGCCCAGGTTGGCTGTCCTCTCCTGTGGTGTGTGCACAGAGGAGGGATTGTTCTCACGTCGCAGGAGGTTACCTGCAACGAGGTGGGGACGACCCGCGGTTACAGGTCACCCTCCCTGGGGCGTCGGGAGCATTTGTCCTTGAAACACGCTGGCAGAAAATGTTCCAAGGAAGCCTTGGCTGGTGTTCGTGAGGAGTAGCTGGATTAAATGGTGTTCTGGTAAAATGTTCCTGGAGGTTTTCTTGGCTGTTCTTGGCCTTTATCGTCCTGGTTGGCAGTAGAAGGAGCACCCTCCTTTGTAAATTCGGTTGGATAGGACCGCCTACCTCGTAGGGCACAGCCTCCGTTTGCTTAAAAAGCAACGTACGAGTCTTTCCCCAGCAAGCAGAAAGGATTGATCTCAGTAAACGCTACATTTGGATGCTCAAGGCTGAAGGGGGAGTTGAGAAGCCGCGGCTCGCAGTGGGATTCGTGTTTGGGCCATGTTGGAATTTTAAAAACCCTTCTAAGTAAAGCAGGCAGCTACTTGCACGGTTTCAGGTTTTTCTTAAATCCTGTAAACTAAGGGTAACTGACTGGATTTTGTTTAAACTTCTCCCCCCACCCTTTCTGTCCTGTCTCTTTGTTTTCCAGTATCTGCCTGTACCTTAGGGTGGAGAGAAGGTTTGAGACATTCAGGAGGAGGCTCAGGGCTTTTCACAGTGATGTGAGGAATTCAGGGGTTTTCTGGTCGTAGGGTCAGTCCTCCGCCCACTGGGGCCTCAGCGACTTGAAACACTTCAGCCCAGGCCCACCAGCAGGCCTTTCCTTATAAGTGCAGCCCCTGGCCCCAGAGGCCGTGGTCTCTTTGGGCTGCGGTGAACCCTCCTGAAAGGCGTCCACATTCCTGGCATTCTTTTGGCCTGGCATTGGTCAGAAAGCGGGGGTTTCTAAAATCAAAGGCGAGTGCTGCAGCTTGGTTCTTGTCTAGATAAACTGGAGAGACGTGGGGGTTCTTGTCTCTAGATAAACTGTGCAGCGTGGTTCTCTGGGGGCCCCCACATGGGCTCGCCTCGCTGGACTTCGCATTTGGGGCTTTGCCAGAGCAGGCCCCATCCTGAGCAAAGCAGGAGAAGGTTAATGGGGGTCCCTCTTGGGCTGCAGCAGTTCCTTGGGCGGCACGCATGTGGTTTGCTTTTTCTGACCCTGTGCCAGAGTGACTGGGGCAGCAAGATGTCTGGAAAGAGAAACGGGAGGGTGGGACGGGTGTTGCCATCCCACAGCGGTGCCCGCTGGTCTCCATGGCGGGTACACAGGCTTCCGGGAGCCTGGTGAGGGAGGTGCACCTAGACTTGCCCCGGATACAGTGGGCGGAGCGTTGCATGCGCCTCTGGGTGAAGTTTAGGGGTGCTTGGGGGCGTGGGTCCTCACAGCAGTTAGAGACCATCCACAGGCCACGGAGCTGATTTTCGGAGCTGATTTTCGTTTTGCCTTGTTTTCCCGGAGGCGTACATGCAGTGTTTTCTTGGTGCCTCTGAATAGTCACAGTCTGATTTGCCTGGGGGTCAGTGAGAGACAGGGCTGCCCAGGGTTTCTGTTTCCGTGCCCTGAGTTTTGCCCGTGGCAAATTTTGTGATTTGCATGTAGTTCCCCCCTCCTGGGTTCAGGTTGTTAACCTGTTCCTGCTCCTGTCGTCATCACCGTCATCACCGTCTGAGGTAATTTATCCTGGTGCCTGGTGTCCTTCAGGACAAAGGAGGCAGCAGAAATGCTCCCTGACTCAGTTTCTGAGACCAGGACGACTGAGGAAACGGAGGCCTGCGGCAGAGGACGACCGACTGCTCCTCCGGGGAGTGTCAGCCAGAGGACAGAGCCGGTGCGAGACGGAGGCCCCACAAGGCCTGCCCCTATGGTTGTTCCCACCATCCCACTGATGGCTGGGAAGGGTGAGCTCCAGCCCCCCCCGGCTTCAACACCCACCCTCTGTAGTTGTGTCTGTTCAAGTCCTGGGAACACCCTGCCTGTTTCACAGATGAGAAACTCATCTCAGAGTACTCAGAAACCCAGACTACTTCATTCAAGTTCAAGTTCAGAGGGTGATTAAGAAGTATCGGTGGACTGGGTACGGTGGCTCATGCCTGTAATCCCAGCACTTTGGGAGGCTGAAGTGGGCGGATCACGAGGTCAGGAGATCGAGACCATCCTGGCTAACACGGTGAGCCCTGTCTCTACTAAAAATACAAAAAATTAGCTGTGCATGGTGGCGGGTGCTGTAGTCCCAGCTGCTTGGGAGGCTGAGGCAGGAGAATCGCCTGAACCCAGGAGGCGGAGGTTGCAGTGAGCCGAGATCGTACCACTGCACTCCAGCCTGGGCGACAGAGCGAGACTCTGTCTCAAAAAGAAAGAAGTCTTGGAGCTTAGCCTGAAGTCCAGCTGTATTTGTGTGCCCCCTAAACCACTCCGTTCCCTTAGCTTAGCTGGGTGCCTGGGGCGGGGGGGCGCGTGAACCACGTGGGCTGGTACCACACCCCCACTCTAGACTGGCCAATGGGAATACATTGTGAGCCACAAACAGGAGACGTAAAAATGAACAGGTAAACATGATTTTTTTTCTTAGGACTGTGAATTCACACGACAGTTGAAGGTGCAGTGAAGAAATAGGTGGTAGTAGAATCACCCACTCTCCACAGGGCAACTGGCCACGCCGGCTCTGCCTGGGCACCTCCTGCCTGGACCATATGGAAAGTCTTCAGCGGTCACTTCAGACTGAGGGTCTCCTAAGTTCCTAGCCCTGTGTGCGTTTGGTGAGCTTTTTGTTTGTTGGTTTTGGTTTCGAAGTGAAAGTCACATAACGTCCAGCTGACCACTGCAGTGGGCATCGAGCGCATTCTTGGTGCTATGTCACCTCCACCTCTGTCTCGTTTCAAAACTTCCTCATCACCCTGGAAGAGCACCCTGTACTCGCTACGTCACCACCCCCGTTGCCCCTGTCCCCGCCTCTGGCAACCACTAATTGGTTTACTTTTGAGGTTTGCATTGGGTTAAGTCCCCGTGGCCTTCAATCTGGGACAGTGATCCTGGCTTTCATACATCCTTGGGACAGAGAAACTAAGGCCAGTGTCCTTAATAGCATGACCAGGTCTGCTTGGACTGTCCTTTGGGGTGACCTGCAGGCACTGATTCTGCACCTGCCAAGGCCTGACCTCCGGGTTATCAGCAGATAATCCATCGGAGGAGAAGGGCACTTGAGGCCATGTAGCGGCTGAACGGGATTGTGCTCAGCGTCTCTCCAAGCCTCTGCATTCCGGTGACAATGTCTGCAGGGCCTCAGTGAATAAACCATTGCAAGTGCACATTGGTGAGGCCATCAGCCACTGAAGGGAAGCTGGGGAATCTGCACGGAGGAGAAGGAAATGTGAGCCGCACTCCCGGCGACACACTGGACTAAGAACGGCGCCTGCGTTCTTAAGAGGCTTGTTCTGTGGTGTCATAACTAGCCTGCCTTACACCTCTCTCAAAGCAAGCATGTCGTGAGTTCACAGGAGGGATTTTTAACATACTTGAGGCTGTGGGGACAAAAGATGTCAGTCAAAGAAAGACTCCACTATGATTTATTTCAAGAGTCTTTGAATCTCTTGCTGAAATCTGCTCCCATTTGGAAGAACCTTCCCATCAAATCAGAAAAGCCCTGATTTTCCTGTCTCTGTGCTTGGAGTTGTCCCCCACCCTGTTGTTAGTTCATTCCTTGAAGTTGTCTGGGCTGACTGCAATTTCAGAAGGGCACCTGGATGTATTCCATTCTTGGGTCCGAAAAAGACCTATGCAAAGAGCTTCTGACTACGCATAGACAGATTTCAATTATTGGCACAATAGCATGTTATATAAATCAATTTCCTTGGACCTCAGTTTCCTCTGGCAAAGATGGAACCTGGGTTTCTGAAGGTTCTCAAAGACTAAAAAGGAATCGAAGATACCCTCAGACTTGCTCAGGAAGAAAAGGGGGCAGGATTATTGGAATGATCCAGAAACAGCATAGTGAGTCTTCTCAAACTTTGAGAAATGAATTGGCCATCAAAAATTATACTTTCCTCTCACCTGTGGGGCTGGCTCCGTCACCTGGCCTCTGCTGCTCACCACCAGCACACACCTGGCCCGGGAGTGGCTGCCAGTCAAGGTGCAGAAGCCCATTGCAGGACCTGCCCTTGGGCCGCTTTTGAGTTTCTGAGCATCCAAGTCTCAGTCTCAGAAGCAGCTGGTTGGGCCAGCTCAAGCTCTGGGTTTGCTGTGGATTGATTCACCTGTACCTGGTCTCCACCGCTGATCCATCTGGGGAGGGGTGAGGCCATAGGGGTTTCCGGGCTGGGGGTGTGCCTGGGCCAGGCAGCGACAGCCACTGGGACCCCCAGGCAATCAGGGAAGTATCACTCATCCTCAGCTGGGCTTCTCTGCAAGCTCCCTCCCTCCTTCCCTTCTTCCTTCCTTTCGAAAGTCCCCACAACCCCATCACTTCAAGCAAGTCCTGTATCCTCTCTTTTCTCATATGCTTATGGAGGGCCCCCAAGCCTGAGCTGTGTGGCTTCACTCTTATGTTATTGATGTGACGAGGGGGGCCACCCCTGTCCCTGACATTTCATTCATGCTATTCTCCCATGCAGGTTGCTCTCCTGATCTGGGCCCCGCCCTTTGGTTCCAGGGGATAGGAAGGTCAGAGGAGGGATTAGCATGATCCACTGGCCAGAGTCAATAACATGAGGCCCCTCCTTCCAAGAAGTCAGCAAGAGGCTTAGCCAGAAGGGGAAGCCTGGATCTTGGGGTCAGGCTCTGATCCTTTGTCTCTGAGCCACTGACACAGAGGACGTCAAGCTGCGATGTTCATGTCCCCGTTGCATGGAGGCAGGTCCTGGAGCCCCACATGTGGTGTGCCCAGAATCTCCTTTCCACTCTGTTGGAGGGCCAGAGGGACCTGAAAGATCACGGAGCCCAGCCTTGCATTTGGCAGAGGAGGAAGCAGAGACATAAAGGCCAGGGACTTGTCCTGCATCCTACCCTCCATCTGGTGCCCCACACACTGGGGCCTGTCCCCACTGCCAGCAGCCTCCATGTGGTCTCTGCCTTTTTCTGCACTGGTGGTATCTCCCAGTTGCCCCAGCTGCTTGTGGGCAGGCGTCACCTCGTTCTGACCCCTTTCCTTCCCCCAGGCAGCTCTGGACTTTGCTCTCAGTAAACACAACTTGATTCTTTTTCTTGTTACCTTGTCATTGCCCATAAATCCCGTTTACACGGTGCTCACTTTTGTGTCTGAGCTGGGGCGTACAACCTCGTCTCTGCCTCCAGTTTTTGAGAAATTAATTATAAACAGTGTTGACAGAGGCTCTGGCTTGACCTGGGGCATCTGCTGCTCTTCCCAGCCTTGGTCTTCTGAAGGTAACTGTTATCAGTAACAGAACAGATGTGTTTATCCTGGGCTCCTGGGCCCTTGGCGTGGCCCTTTGAGAGGGTCTGTGAAACCCCTAAAACTGCATGCAGAACTTTACAGATGGAGGTGGTTTTCTAAAGAGAGGGTCCAGAGACTTTGTCAGATTCCTTAGAGGATTTGCACCCTCAAAAAAACGTTAACAACCTCTGAGCTGGAGGCAGGCCTCAGACAAGCCTATCGCACTTGGAGATAAGATACGCCGAGGTGGGACCTAAGGGGCCTGAATGGGGCCTGAATGCCGTGGCTGGAGTGCACAGCTGAAACAGAGATGACACTTGACAGAAACCAGAGTGTAAAACTCTCCTTCCCTTTATGTAGCTTTTATTTCTTGTGCTTTTCATTAAGTACATATATTCTTTGCCCACTTGCAGAACAGGGAAGACCTGGCTTCTGAACATTATCTTTAGGTTTTTCATTGAATTTGGTCTTCTTCTGAACGATACCTGAGAGTCGAAGGTGCTCCCCTAGATAGGTTAATAGAAACCCACAGTCCAGGGCGAGAGGCAGCTTCCAGGGAGCCCGTGGGGAGGTGACTGGAGACGTGAGTCCTCACGAATCGTTCGGGCTTCCTGGTATTCAAGCCTGGACATTTCAGTGCTGCATTTGAAGAGGAATTATGAATTGGCTCTCAAAGGAGGGTTAGGTGTTTTTTTGTTGTTGTTTTTGCTTTTTGTTTTTTGTTTTTGAGATGGAGTCTTACTCTGTTGCCCAGGCTGGAGTGCAGTGGTGCAATCTCACCTCTCTGCAACCTCCGCCTCCCGGGTCCAAGTGATTCTCCTGCCTCAGACTCCAGAGTAGCTGGGATTACAGGTGTGTGCCACCACACCTGGCTAATTTGTGTATTTTTAGCAGAGACAGGGTTTCACCATGTTGGCCAGACTGATCTCAAACTCCTGACCTCAGGTGACCCACCCACCTCGGCCTCCCCAGAGTGCTGGGATTACAGGTGTGCGTCACCACACCGGGCCAGAGGGTAAGTTTTTAAGTGATGCAATTCTGGGGCCATCATCAGATTTGGCGAAGAGGAAGCTGCGGGAGAGAACTGTTACTATACAGGTTTTGAAGAACTCTCCTGCAGGCTTATTTTATATTTACATTGTGCACAGTGGTTTATAGATTGCCAGGCTCTCTTGGGTTTGTTATGTTGCATAATCTCAAGGACAGGTGGGCTGAGCCAAGTATTCATTAGCAGCCTCGTTTTGCAGATGAGGAAACTTGTGCCTCAGAGAAGCTAAACAGTCATCAAACCAAGGTCAAGTCGGATGCAGTGGCTCACACCTGTAATCCAAGGGAGGCTGAGGCAGGCGGATCACTAGAGTCCAGGAGTTCAAGACCAGCCTGGGCAACATAGCAAAACCTGGTATCTATAAAAAATACAAAAAGTTAGCCAGTCGTGCTGGTGACACTTGTATCCCCAACTACTCAGGAGGCTGAGGTGGGAGGATTGATTGAGCCCAGGAGGTCAAGGCTGCAGTGAGCTGTGATCACACCACTGCATTGCAGCCTGCATGACAGAATGAGACCCTGTCTCAAAAACAAAACAAGGAAAACAAAAAGGGTCAGGCATTTGACAGGGATGGGCCTAAACAGAAACTTCTGATCCCAGTGCCATGACATAGTGTACCCAGAGCAAATGGGCTGGGTTCAGATCACAGAAGGCCACACAAGATTCCAGAATTGTCAGCAGAGGGAGGAGTTGGCTGACAGTAGCAGATTCCAAGGACGGCCCGGATGAACCTCTAACGGGAATGCTGATTCCGTTCTGCCTTTGATCTCTTGATTTCAAAAGAACTTGAAGTAACTTGAACCTGGCTGCCATCTGCCCAGGCATAGATGTGTGCCAGGAGGCAGGTCTGCATCTAAGTTGCTATGAAATAGTTTGCCCAACTCGGATGCTACGTTTCTTTAGAAAATCTTCAGGCTAACACACGTGAATAGGCTTCTGATCGAATAAACCCAGGGCTTTGGTGGATGGGGCATGGCTGGCAGCAGGGCCAATGTGGCCCTGTCCTTTCAGTCCTCCATAGTGGGGACCCGGGAGGTAGAACCCAAGGGCTGGAACCAGCGTGACCGAGGAGAGCTCTCCTCTGGCCAGGGCCTGGCATTCAAATAGCAGATTCTGGGGTGGACTTCAATCCTACAAACCCAGGCCATGGAATCTAGGGTACCAATGTATTCATTTGACAGGAAGAAAGGGGATACTTTGGAGGTGCAGATAATGCATCCTCACTGTACAGGTCAGGGGCATGAGAGCAGAATGAGGGCTGTTTACAGTCTGTTTACAGTCTGTTTCATCTGCTGAGAAGCAGACCCTGTTTTCTTCCCATTTTGCCGGCACCTGTGTGTAGCCTGGACTCTGGAACTAAACTATCTGGTCTTGGGGGTAGAGGGGGTCGAATCTTGGTGAGGAACAGTTGCATGGCTCTGCTCGCTGACCTCTGTTGGGCCTTAGTTTGCTCATCTGTAAAGTGGGAGTGAGAAGTCACAGTTATGGGCGTGTGACGCCTTCCCAGTCACGCTCCTATGCAGGGAGATGTGGCTCTGGCATACAGAAGCTGAACCCACAGCGATGGTGACAGAGGCTAGAGGCTGGGGGACTTGGAGTGTCTGCATCCAGTTGGCTCCAGGGATGGCCCCAGCCCTGTCCTCACCTCGGTGTGATTTTAGGGGCCACAGTCTGTTCCTGTTTTTTCTTAGCTGGTTTGAGTTGTGTTTTTAGAGTCCTAAAACCCACCCAAGATGGCCCTGGGTAACTGCCCTCTGTGGGGTGCACTGCTCCAGTGGGACTGCAGGCTTTGGGGCTCCCTGTTAGCACCCCAACCGCTCCCAGCTCCTGGCTGTCACTCGGTGAAGTTTGCCACGGCTTCTCCTGTTGGTGGCGTTGTTCCTGGGCCTGACTGACTAGGGACCCTCCTAACTCCTAACTAAACATAGGTTTTCTTTTTCTCTGCTTTAGTAGTTTATTGCTCATGATGAAAAAATGCTGTCCGTGTCCCAGTTCTTTTTAATCAATGTATCTTTCCAGACTGTTCTCTGTGCATGTGTATAATATTTTAGCCCCAGATGGGTTCCTTGTGGGCAGCTTCTTAAGGTGTCATTGCCTGTAGTGGCCCTGGTGGCACTGGGCCTCTTTAGAGTGACTTTGCTTCTTTATCGGGTTTCATTATTTTTTAAAAAAATTATTGAAATGAAGTTCACATAACATATAATTTACCATTTTGAAATGTCACAATTCTGTGCCGTATAGAATATTCACGAAGTTGTGCAACCACCACCTCTATCAATTTCCAGAACGTTTTTTCAACCCTAAAGGGCCCCCATTAGCAGTCGCTGCCCCTCCTTCCAGCCCCTGACAGCCACTGCTCTGCTGTTGGTGTCTATGGATTCCTATGGATTTGTGTATTCTGGACATGACTTATAAATGGAACCATACAGTATGTGGCCTTTGGTGACTGTCTTCTTTCACTGCAGAGTGTTTCCAGGGTTCATCCACGTGGCAGCATGTGTCAGAATCCCATTCCTTTTTATGGCTGCATAATATTCCATTGTATGGCTATATCACTTTCTGTTTACACTTTCATTCATTGATGGACATTTGGGTCATTGCCACCTTCTGGCTCTTTTGACTGGTGCTACTAAGACTCATGTATGATCTAATTCTATTCTAAGAGCTGTCTTCTCTCATTCCCAAGTTCTTGGAGAGGTCCCAGGCTTTTGATTCCTTCTCCCCCATCCCATGCCTATCCCCAGGATTTTATGGATCTCCCAGGAGCTAGGGCATGGTCTGTTGTTGAACTCGCTGTCGGCATGGAGCAGCAAGGGTCGCTGTCATATAAAGGCCTGTGCTAGGTGCTGTCCGCCTGCAGATCCTCCTGGGTGTTAACACAGGAATGCGAGGAAGCGCTGCTTGTGGAGAGCAGGGTAGTCAACAACAGACCTAGACCAGGTGTTTGCCCAGGTGTCACACAGGAGGCTTGTGGTGAAAAAGCAGCTTCCTGGGCCTCCCCTGTGCTGGCCATGTCTGTCTGTCTGTCTGTCTGTCCCTCCCAGCCCTGCTGTGCTGTTGGCCCGGGGAGTGGTCTGAATTGGCTGCACCCCAGGGGCTCCCCTGCCTTCTGGCTTGCAGTGGAGAGGGAAGTGTCGGGGAGCCCCTCACCTGGGGCTGACTCCGGCTCCCCTGACTGGGGGTCCCTGTCTCCCCCAGGTTCCAGTAGAGGCTTCTGTAGTGTCACTTCCCCCTGGGGTCCCTGCACTGTTGTAAATTGCCCCTTTTCTGTTGGGACCTTGAGTGATGTCTCAGCCCGAGTGAGTGAAGATCTCCGAGGCAGGCTCAGAACCTGCATTTCAGCGAATCTTCCCCTGACACCATGAACCCCTCAGAGTTGCTGAACCCCCGCCTCTGCCACCCCACTTAGTTGTTGATCTCGGCTTCCTTGTGCCCAGGCTACAGGCTGACCTCTCTTGTGCTTCTGCCTTTCAGAGCTTCAAAGGAAGCGCTTGTTTGCTGAACCCTCCCAGGGATCCAGGCTTTGCAGGTTTCGCACACATCTTACAAAATGCAGTGGGGGCAGAACGGGAGGAGAGCCGGAGCATGCTGGCTTTGGGAAGGTGGCCCATTGTAAACAAGCCAGCGCTGGCCGTCCCAGGGTCCCAAGCAGGCTGGCTTCGTGGGGGCTGCACACAGCCAAGCCCTCTTAGCTCCTGCAGTTGGAATCCGCTGTTGCGTGCCTGCCTGTGTTCCTGGCTGTGGGAGTCGCCAGGGGCAGGTTTTGATCCCTGGGTGAGTAGGAAGCCCGCCCAGCCCCTGCCGCTGTCTGGCCCCAGCCACTCATCCTGGGCAGGAGCCGCCTGTCCTGGCACGGTGCTGGGCTGGCTGGAGCAGAGTGACCTGAGAATGGGGCCTGCTTTGTACCCAGAGCACACGCCGGCCACGGCTTTTCTGACCTAGCGAGCGGGATGGAAAAAGGACAGCAGGTGGGAGATGGGAGTCAGCCTCGGTCTCCTTTGTCTTCACGGGCTTTGTTCCGCGAGGCTTTTTTCTTACCTGCCCTTTTCCTTTGGGATGGGCATGGGTGTGTTCAGAAAATCTCAGAGCGGCTACTTGCTGCCTGGGGGGTATCATACGCATTGTGGGTTTGGTCAAGAGTGGATCCATCAGAAATCTGTGGGGTAGCATTTTGTTTTAGGAAACGAAGCATAGTGCCTTTTATTCCTAGTGGATTTTTAGCTGTGATACAAAAGCATTCCGGAAGGAAGCCAGCGGATGAAGGTCCCGATGGTGCTGGGCTGGCTGCAGTCGGGACCACAGGACTCTCAGAAGCAGAGGGCCTGTGCTTTCAGGGGCCTGTGTCCTCAGGAGCCCGTGGACTCAGGGGCCCCCTCCTCGCTCTGCTTTGCCAGGAGCCGCCCAGCCTAGATTTCTGCTGGGCCAGCACCCTGCGGGCTCTCAGATGAGACTGGCAAGGCCAAGGGCATGAGGCCTGTTCCCAAATGGAAGCATCCGTCCGTGCTGCTGCACGCCTGCCAAGACCCTCCAGCTCTGACCCTCCACCTGGGTTTTGCCTGGGGGTTCGAAGAGGGGCTGGGTTAGGGGAGATAAAGAGAGGGGGACCAGGGCAGGACCTCAGTGACAGCAGCAACATGGCTGATGGTGCCTAATGTTTAGTGATGAAGATTGGGGGTGCGACGCTGCATCTGTGTGTCCTTAGACAAGTTCATTCTCTAAATCCATTCCATTTCCTCTACTCATCAGACCTGCTTCAGAGACTTCAATGAGCTGACGGAACATTTAGCACAGGGCCCGGCCGTGGGTAAAGGGTGTCGTCTTGTCGGTCAGGATGGAAATGAATTCCATTTCCTAGGGTCAGGTGAACCCACATCTGAGAAATCAAGTAGAGGGGAGGGAGTGGAGGCAGTTGAGGGGGAGAGTCCAGGTGAGACAGGTGAGTCCCTACAGAAAGGCAGGGGTGGGGGGCGCAGAGGGGAGCTGGTCAGAGATGGAGAGACGGCAGGTGAGGTCCAGAGCAACTCCTCCCTGCTTCCTCCAGGTTGCAGTGGAGACCAAATGGCCTGAAAAGCCCCAGATACTGACTCTCTGATCCTTTACCACAGGGCTTCTCACCTGGGGCGACCTTGCCTCTCCCGGCCCCCCAGGGACATTTGGCAATGTCTGGAGACTTGTGGTTGTCACCACTCAGGGAGGAGGGAGGAGGTTCCAACCGGCGTGGGGTGGGTAGAGCCTGAGGACGCTGCTGCACATCGTACAGTGCCCAGGACAGCCCACAGCAAAGGCGGATCCGGCCCCAAATGTCAGCAGTGGTGATATGGAGAAATCATTTTCCAGACAAAGTTTGCTGTTTCACCTAGAGAATTGATTGACTGGTTTTGGAGGAAGGAGGAGTTTAGGATGAGGGATTTCTGGGCACTGCCACTTGCTATCTGGGGAAGAAGAGGCCAGGCGTGCAGTGCTCGAGAGGCTGTGGCCATCCTGAGCCTGGGCTGTGGCCATCCTGAGCCCATGGGGGCAATTGTGGGTGATGCTGAGGAGGCAGAGTAGAGACAAGGTTTGAGCATCAGGAGAGATGCTCCTAGCCATTCCCAGGGTGGACTCAGGCACCTGAGGAGAATGCGCCAGCAAGGAGACCAGCAGAGCAGGGATGGACACCGGAGAGGTTGGACATCAAAGACAGGCAGGGGAGGTGACTCTTTGAAGGAGGCCAAGAAGGACCAGCGTGGGGGGTGGCCGGTGCCCTGTGAGCTGTACCCCCACGGGAAAGGGAGAGCCGCAGCTGGGTGGCTCGGAGGTTTCGGAGCTGTCAGGAAAGCTGCTCTGGGACGTGGCCTTCCTCTCCAGCCTGGGTGGGAACGGTGTCGTGAGCTGTTAGGTGGGAGCTGGTGCCCGGAGAGGTGTGGCACAGCTTGAGGGGCCACCGCAGGATGTATATAAGCTGAAAGAAAGAAGGCCTGTTTGCCAGCCTCGCCTCCCAGCTCAGCCAGCCTGAAGCCCTGGGCTGGAACAGCCCCTTGGTGGGAGGGAGGCCCTTTGATGCAGCCGGGGCTGTGTGGTCGCCTGGCATGAACTCTGGGCTGCAGCCTCCCTGCAGGGCACCAGGAGGGCCGGAGAGAAAACGCCAGGAAGAACCCGCTGAGGCCTGCTCAGGAACCATGGCGAAATAAAGCAGGGGCGGAGAACGCTTGAGGTGCTGCCTCTTGTACCGCTTCTCCTTGTAGGTGGTTATTTTCTCCTGATTCTGTTTTTGGTATACCTCTGTGTAGAATAATGCTCCTTAGGTACTTTCTAGTTGGAGACAAGAAAGAAGCTTCTCCAAGCTCCCCTTGGTTCTGGCGGTGTCCTCTGGCTCTGGATCACTCTTGGTGCCCTTTCCAAGCACCTCTCCCTACGTCACTGTAAAAACTCCAAGGCAAACAAGCTGTGAATTATCAAAAGGCCACCGGCCTCTGGGGAACTCATTCTCCTGCTCGGAAACCTGTTGGGTAAGTTTTGTTCCATTTTATCTCCACCTGGTATGGGCTTGTAGTAGAGGCCCTACTGAAAAACGGGGTGATTCACACACTTTGCTCATTTATGCTTTGCTTTAAAAAAGAAAGCAATGGGAGCAGCTGGCTGCTGCCTGCCTGTTTTTGTCTGACTGCCCTGTTACCTCCACCACACCAGCGCAACACTGGGGTTCCAGCTGGCTTACAGGGGCTGGGCTGACATTCGCCCAAGGGACAGGTGGAGGGACAGCTTGTGTTCTCTGGGACTGTCTAGAAATCAGCTGATTTGCATAAGAGTGTTTCCCCATAGCTGAGAGCTAAGTGTTCATCACTGACCCATTGGTGAGTTTGTTTAAATAGAAATGGTTCCGGGTAGAATATACTTGCTACCTTACCACCTGAAGGACTATTACTTGGGATAAGCAGGCTTCCTGGAGTGCTGTCTGGGCCCTCCTGCTGCCCAGCTCCCCTCTGAGCTCTGCAGGTGCCGTCTGGCCTGCAGCGTGTATCTGTCTGCTGTGGCCTCCACTCTGCAAAGGCAGTTGGCCCCTCCACTTCCAAGAAACAAAACTCAGAGGCTCGCTCCAGTATGGCGGGATGGTTGAAGGCACCAAAGTGTCACTGAATGGGCCAGAGATAAAAGGATCTTAATGGAGAGTTTGAGAGAGGGGCCGTGGTGTGCCTGGGACCCTGGAGGGCGGAGCTCCTAGGTCATTGCGTCCAAGAGTGCTTTGGGGATTCAGCTCCTTCCGTTGGCCTGCATTATTTCTCAGCTTCTCGTCATGTCTCTTCTGTCTCTCCTTGGCCTCTCTCTGCATCTGTCTCTGCTCTTTGCCAGCTGGCCCGCCTGTGATGGTAACTGTTCTCTGGGGTCCTGCCCTTGACCCTTGCCTCCTTCCCATATCCTTGATCTCATCCTCTTTCTATGGATCTCTCCCCAAAAGTCTATTCCAGATCTAATTGAGATTTACCTCTCACTGCCAGAGCCATGTGTTTGCTCCTCCTATGGGTACCCCACATTGGCATGTCCAGGAGAAAACCCTCTACCTTCCTTTTTCTCCATGCTGCCCACATTCAGCCTATTTTGGGGATCCCAGCTAATAACGTCTTTGTTTGTGGTTTTCCCTCGCCACCTCCATGTCACCCCCAGGCCCTGCCTCTTCCTCCTGGGCAAGTGTGTTAGTCTCACCTCTCCTCAGACCCTCCCTGCCGTGGTGGAGATGTTCAGTCACCTCCTTCTGGTGAGTGCTGGAGCTTCCTGGAGGGTCTTTTTTCAGGGTTACCCCCTGCTTATCTACCCTTCATCCCATCCCTGGAGTCCCCCAAACTACGTAGGGTGTATCATCCCCTCCTTGGCAGCCTGACTTGCAGATTGGAGACCCCTCCCCCTGGTACACACAGCCCCTGTGTCTCCCACCCCAGGTTTTCTCTGTAAACCTTGAGCCAGTACACCTTCGCGCGCAAGAAATGATGGGTGTTTCTGTGAGCCCCCTTTGCTCTGTCCCTGGGCCCACCCCACTTTATCTCTAGTTGCCTGTCTGAGTCTTGTGGTGCTGACCTCCCGTACTGGGCCCAGCCTGCTTCGAGGAGGCCCGCAGGGCAAGGTGCACACAGTAGGCCTCAGAACTACTCAGTCTAGCTGTTTGGTGGCTGGAAAACCTTGGACAAGAGGCTTGGCTTCTCTGCATCTCGGTTTCCTCCTTTGTGAAATAGAGGTCATAATCCTTGTCTGTCTCATAGGGCACTTGTGATACACAAATGAATTAACACATTGAAAGCACTTAGAATGGTGCCTGACACACACCCAGCAGCCAACGAATGTTGCTGGGCATACTGGTTCCCTAGGGCTGCCGTAACACAGTGCCAAGGACTGCGTGCCTTAAACCAGAAACACATTCTCAGTCTGGCGGCTGGAGCCTGAAAGCAAGTTGTTGGCAGTACCATGTCTCTCCAAAGACTCTAGGAAAACCCTTCCCTGCTCTCCAAGGAGAACCCTTCCTCCCTCTCCTAGGAAAACCCTTCCCTCCTAGAACCCTCCCTCTCCTAGAACCCTTCCTCCCTCTCCCTCCTAGAACCCTTCCTGCCTCTCCTAGAACCCTTCCTCCTCTCCTCCTAGAACCTCCCTCCTCCCAGGAGAACCTCCTCCTAGAACCCTTCTCCCTCTCCCTAGAACCTCTTCCTCCTCTCTCCTTGATCTCTTTGATCTCGTTTGATCGCTTGACGTTTTGATCCTGTTTGATCTGATCTTGACTTTGATCTGCTTGACGCTGACCGGATCTCGGCGATCTTGATTCGCGCTGAAAGCGGACTGCTGATCTTGCGCCGGATCTGCAGCGGATCGGTTTGACCTGTTTTGATCTCGCTTTTTTCTGGATCTTTCTGACTGTTTGACCTCGCGTTTTCTGATCCTGCTGACTATGCCTGACCGACTTTTTCGACCCTGACCGGATCTGCGCTTTTGATCCTGTTTTGATCCTGACTGCGCCGGACCTGCTGCTTTTGACGGTAAAGCGCTGATCTTTCCTCCTCTCCTCGGAGAACCCTTCCTCCCTCTCCTAGGAGAACCTTCCTCCCTCTCCTAGAACCCTTCCTCCCTCTCCTAGAACCCTTCCTCCCTCTCCTCGGAGAACCCTTCCTCTCTCTCCTAGGAGACCCCTTCCTCCCTCTCCTAGCTTCTGGAGGTTGTTGGCAGTCTTCATTGGCTTAAAGCTGCCTTCCTGCAAAAAAAAGTCTGCCTTCATTGTTATGTGGCCCTCTTCTGTTGGTGTCTCTGTATTGGATTTAAATTTCCCTCTTATAAGGACACCAGTGATTGGAGTTAGAGCCCATCCTAATTCAGTGTGACCTCATCCTGGCCACATCTGCAAAGACTCTATTCCAAAATACGGTAAAATGTACAGGTACCAGGAGTTAGGACTTGAACACATCTTTTGGGGTGACTCAGTTCCACCCATAACAATGACTCTTGCTGTCTTCCCTGGATCATAGTCTCTTTGATTTCACTCGTCTTTGCCATTTCTGTAAACCTGCTGGGGTCAGCGACAGTCTTGCTTTTCTTTGTATTCCTGGCAAAGGCTCAGTACCTGTGTATTTAGTGAATGTCCTTTCTCTCGACTTAAATGAAGGAAGACTGGAGTTCTGATAACTCTGGTTGTCAGAACATATGCCTGTACCAGCTGGAAATGAGAAGGATATGAGCATAAGATGTCTTGCTTTTGGGAAGCAGCCCCATTCATATAGAAGGAGATGGATGGGAGCCACCCTGAAGCCCTCTGTGCAGTTGACTAGTGTCCATTGAGCGGTTGCTGCTGCATTCCAGGCTGTGGGTGGGGGCTGGGATACTGAGAGACAGACACAGCCCTTGCTGACCCAGAGCGCACAGCTTGGCTGGAGAGACACGCAATTCAATAAGCTGTTACAATAAAGTGATTAGGTCCTATTAGAGGGAGAGCATGGGGCTGGTGCCCGCACACTCGGTGTGGACGCAGGGAGCAGCTTGTTGGTTTAAACACTCTGGCATCTTCCCTCCAGCTGCTCGTGGGTGTTACGGGGAACTGACGGTGGCTCAGAGCACTGGGAGGGACAGCTGGCCCAGAGGAAACACAAGAACAGTAACTGGAAGGGGAAGGGTCCTGACCTCGGCAGACCATCTCCTGGGTTTCTGCTGCACATGGCACAGTTCAGTGATTGACAGCCACAGCCAGTGACCCAGCGTCTTCACCCCACAGACAGGTCATGCTGACCAGGCTCCATCTACACAGGTCGAGAAGGGTAGTAGCTACAAATGTGTCCTGTAACGTTCTATAAACGGGAGCTGAGGGGACGCCTGAGTTGTCTGCCAAGTTTTCATCCTGGTTGTCATGTTTCGATCATTGTACGTCCCACCTAAAGAAAGCACGCCCTGTGTCTGAGTGGGGACAATGACCAGCCACACTGCAAGGGAAGGCTCTTCCTTTTACTGCCGGTGACCCGTGTGCCTACAGGCCTGGCCTGACCCCAAGCCTCGCTCATAGTTCCCCTCTTTCACCTGCCCGGCCGGCTGGGCTGCAGTGCCTGCAGGGTGCACTGGCCTGGCACCAGCCCATGGCCCTTACTGTCACCCACCTTACTCCTCGGAGTGCATTACACACTTGTAACCCCAACACGCGTTTCCAACTCGTGCCGTGCCATCACCCCAACTTAGTCTCCACTGTGGTCCAAGGAGCAGGAGGAAGGAGATGGGGATGAGTTTTTAATATTTTACCAAGGATCAGGTGAGAAAGCCAAGGACTATATCAGACGAGTACACAGGCCTCTGGGAGCAGAACTGGCCTTTCTGCGCCTCGGCTGTGGGGCTGGAGGCCGGATGCTGAATGTGCTTGCTCTCTAAATGCAGATGGTGACACAGCTTTTCTCCCAGGCTGTGGAAACCAGCCCACTCGTAATAAAAAGAAATGTTTCCAAAACAGCCTTTCTGTTCCCTGGTCTTTTCCCAGAATGACTCTCTTGAATCAGCAGAGGTGAGAGTCAGTTGTGAGAGAAGACACGTTAAAACCCTAAATGCCGACTCGCCGGGCACATCTGGCCAGTGTGGGAAGGGAGGAGGTCTTCAGGCCTCTGCTGTCTGAGTGGCCTTCTCCCTGGCCTGCGTGGTTCGCTGCCAGCCCTTCCTCCCTCCTGTGCGGAAGGTCCGGCCCGTCTTCCCCATGATCACGCAGGAACCTTGTGTATGGAGCTGTTCCCCCTTCTCCAGTTGTCCCCCATGTCTCTGGGCAGTCCATGTGCTTCCCAGCCCTCCTGCAAGCTGGGATCTCCCACCCTTGGCCGGTTTTCACTCAGCTCCTACTAGCTGCTGGAAATTTCTCCTTGGAGTTTGATCTCAGCGCTGTGACTAGGGATGGGCATTCATTTGCATTAGTAATTATTTTGTTCGTTGGTGCGTATACTGCTGCAGACTAGTTGAGCCCCACCAGGAGGAACTTGATTTTCTGGGGAGATCAACACTGCCTCGAGAGCTCCCAAGGTAACTGCTGGGCTGAGGACAAGGGGATTTTGCCTGCCGTCTCTTACAGGGTCTCCATTCTGCTCTGTCCTTTTATTCCCAAGACCCTCCCCCCATTTTCTAATGGTTTGAGTGCATTCCTAGTTAATCGCAATGTTCAGGTAGCTCCAGTATCTTAGAGAAAGCTAGCGTGAAAGCCCCAGTGATTTGGTTGCCATTAAGAAATGCCTTTGTGTGGCTCTTAAGGTGACGTAGCAGGATTTAGTAAATTGCACGGTGGATATAGAGGTATAATTACCCGTTGCCTGCCGACGTCAGCCTGATCCTTCAAGAATGGCGAGCAGGATCGGGCGATGCCGGATAGTTTGGGCTCTTAGGAAAGTACACTCAGTGAGCGTGGAGGCTGGCCGAGTTTCGCGGTGGAGGCCTCGTCCCTCTGTTTCAGGAGCTCGCCCTCTGTGTGCTCTGAGTCCACATCATGTTAGATGTGAGAGGCACCCGGGAAGCAGCGCCCACACAGCGTTAAGGGGAGTGAGTTCTGAGAATAGGGATCTGCGTCCGAGCCTTCTCGGTTTTAGCCTTTAAGGAAATGTTTGTTTCCTGGGGCCGCCGTAACAAAGCACCACCAGCTGAGTGTCTTGCCCGTGGAAGTCTGTTCTCGGCTCGGGAAGCCCAATGTCCACAATCAAGCATCAGCAGAGCTGTTCCTTCCGAAGCTGTGAGGGAGAATCTGTGCCATTCTCCACTCCTGGCTTCCACTCCTCAGCATCCCTTCTTGGCTTGCAGTTGGTCACCGTCTCACCGGGTGTTCACATCACGTTTCCTTGTGTGAGTCTCTCCGTGTCCACATTTCCTCCTTGTATAAATGAGGATGCCAGTCCTACTGGATTGGGGCCCCCCAGTCACTTCATCTTAACTTGATCATCTGCAAAGACCTTCTTTCCAAAGACAGTCACATTTACAGCTACTGGGGATGAGGACTTCAGCATCTTTAGAAGGGACAGAGGGTATTAAAACAATGGGAGCACAGTGACTTCTCAGTATCATCCTCTCCAGGGCCTGGTGGCATTTAGGTTTTAGCCAAAAGGCGCTTGTTCACAAGCATTTCTGTGTTATCCTTTAACCCCTTGTTTGGGCCTTAAATGGCTCAAACAAATGCAAATAAGGTACAGTGAATATTGCTAACCCTTCACTAAGCGCAGCCCATAGTTTCCACAGCTATCAATGGAGGGAAAATTTAGTAACTGAGCAGTAGTTAATAAAGAAATCATACTACCCAATGTAATGAAGCACCTGTTAACCCAATCTGGTGTAATTCTTTGCATTCCAGACCACATTGGAACATTTGGGAAGCAGCAAGGCTGAGTAAAAATAAGTGTGTCAAACAAACTTTCACAGACTTTGAGCTCTTGCCACCACGCCCAGCTAATTTTTTTGTATTTTTAGTAGAGACGGGGTTTCACCATGTTGGCCAGGATGGTCTCAATCTCCTGACCTCATGATCCACCCACCTCTGCCTCCCAAAGTCCTGGAATTACAAGTGTGAGCCACCACAACTCATCTTTTCATCCATCCTGTCTGTCTGTCCATCCATCCATCCGTCCGTCCCTTCCAAGCTGATGCAGAGATGCGGGTTTCTGTCTATGGGAGATGGGGATGCCACCTCACACTTCCCCCAAGAACGAACCACGTTGACTTCAGAAGATACAGGGAACACAGAAAAAAATTATAAGCAACAGCGTAAATCATCCAGATCTCAATTCCTGCAGTGAGTTTCTGTTTGCTTTCTTTTCTTTTTTCCTTTTTTTCTTTTTTTGTAGCTTTCTCATGTACCCAAAGAAAATTGAGACCATGCTGTAATATTGTTTGGTAAAATACTCTAAGACTTAATATATTCACATTTCTCATGTTTTAAAATGCTCTCCTGGCTGGGCGAGATCCAGCACTTTGGGAGGCCAAGGCAGGTGGATAGCGAGGTCTGGAGTTTAAGACCAGCCTGGCCAAGATGGTGAAACCTATCTCTACTACAAATACAAAAATTAGCCAAGTGTGGTGGCAGGTGCCTGTAATCCCAGCTACTTGGGAGGC
Source organism: Papio anubis (assembly GCF_008728515.1). Lineage (NCBI taxonomy): Eukaryota > Metazoa > Chordata > Mammalia > Primates > Cercopithecidae > Papio > Papio anubis. The sequence continues at coordinate 118,898,603 of NC_044985.1, forward strand.
TGAGCCAGAGAATTGCTTGAACCCGAGAGGTGGAGGTTGCAGTGAGCTGAGATTGTGCCACTACATTCCAGCCTGAGTGACAGAGTGAGACTCAGTCTCAAAAAAAAAAAAAAAAAAAAAAAAAAAAAAAAAAAATCCAGTCCTAAGCCATATTAATGGCTGCTTGGCATTCTGTCATCCATAGATCAGACTTTAATTAATCAGTTTCACCCTTGTCTGTGGGGTTATCTCGAGCTTTTGTGTCTGGCTTCTCAGAATGAATGGCTGGGCATAAGTAGCTTTATCAACACGGGTGGGCATTGATATTTCTGCACACGTGCTTATCTCCCCTGCCCTCCAGGGGCCCAGAGTCATTCCCTGGGTGCCATGTGTCAGGCCCCCTCCCTTGCCTTTTCATATGGGTGGAGTGTTATCAGTGTTAAAATCCCTTTCAGGAAATTAGAGGCAGTGCCACATTAAATCTGTAATGAATTATTTTAGAATGTTGGTTTTAGGTTGAACCACATCAAATGGTTGATATTCAACCAGTTTTTTTGGTTCTTTCTAAAACACAGCAGGACTCTTGGTGGGTCCACTGGAGCAGAAAGCACTGTGGGTACCTCGTATCTTGGGTCCTATCAACACCACCTACATAAACATTCTGTGCGGAAGTGAGACACAGGCCCTAATTCCGGGGACCTGGCAGATCTCCATGGCCCAGGGAGAGTGGGGGCAGACGAGAGCTTACAGGGTCTTGGATTACCTGTGTTCAAGGGTCTAAGTGGCTTATGGTGTAGCCAAACCCTTGGTGCGGGGCAGGGAGACTGCAGGAGGGAGGAAGCTGGATGAGGTGATTGTTTCTGGTCTGAACTCATTTCAGACCATGGCCCTGAGTTCATTCTGTAGAGTCTGGATGCTTGCTCGGAGTGAGGCGCAGTTCCAAAAACCAGGGGATTGGGCAGGGGGCAGGGTAGAGCAATAAATGAAACAAAACAGCAGTGCCTGTGCCTATTTTAGTCTCATGGGGAACGGGTACAGGCTGTCCCTCCCAGGCCAGTGTGCAATAGCCAGGTTCAGGCCTCTGGGCAGGTGAGCAGGAAAAGCTGCCACTTCCCTCTTAAACACCAACATTAGTTACCAAAGCATCTAGCATGATTCTGGCATAAGCTTGCCTTCAGGGAGGCTTTATTGAATAGGTAAATCATTCTTCCACCCCTCCATGATCTTTGCAAGCAAAAGTTCCTGAAATTTTTGATCAAAAAAGATACGTATTATTATGACTATTGTTTCCACAGTGAAGTGCTTCTGGGAGAAAGGGAGGCAGGACTGGGGTGCTCTGAGGGGCCCCTTTGGTGTGTGATGCTGTCTTTGGGTTTCAGTTGGTTTTTTTTTTTTAACCCATTTTCCTGAGTGACTAAGTCATACCTGGTGCTGTTCTGGGAATCCGGGCACATCTGGGAACAGGGAGTTTGTTCATGGAGCTTACCTTCCAGAGGGAGCCAGGAAATAGACAAGACCTGAAGACAGAGTTGATTGAGGTAAGTCATGTGCCCTCCAGAAAACAGCAAAACCCGCTGAGCAAGGCTGCAGTGGTGGGTGGTAAGATCGACCTTTCTGGCACAATGGCATTGGCCTGAGATCTGGGTGGCAAAAGTTCTCAGCCAGGTGATGTTCTGGAGCAGGGTTTGCCTGCCAGAGGGAACAGCCAGTGCAAGGGTCCTGGGGCAGGAACAATTCCATTGTGCACCAGGGAGGAGACAAGGACGGGCAGGGCCTCGGGGCCTAGTCAAGAGGTGAAATTTTGTTCTGAATGCAGCGAGATGCCCCTGGAGAGACTTAATTTGTTGAAAGAGGCCTGGGTGCCCTAAGGAGAATGGTTTTGTTGGTGGGTAGGTGGAGGGAGTGGAACCAGGGAGCCTAGGCGGGAGGGCGCTGCAGGGCACCCAGGTGAGTGATGGAGCACATGGCCAGGAGCAGGTAATAGAGAGAGGAGGTCAGACTGGAATACAGTGGCGATCACACTGACTGGACATAGTGGGCTGGATTGGGGGCAGAAAAAGGGGAGAGATGCAGGGAAAGCCTCTTGTGTGAGGATGATGGGCTTGACGGCGGGAAGGGTGATTTTTTTTTTTTTTTTCCTTTTGAGATGGAGTTTCGATCTTGTTGCCCAGGCTGCAGTGCAATGGTGCGATCTCAGTTCACTGCCACCTCCGCCTCCTAGGTTCAAGCGATTCTCCTGCCTCAGCCTCCCGAGTAGCTGGGATTACAGGCATGCATCGCCACACCTGGCTAATTTTGTATTTTTAGTGGAGACGGGGTTTCACCATGTTGGTCAGGCTGGTCTCAAACTCCTGACCTCAGGCGATCTGCCCGCCTCAGCCTCCCAAAGTGCTGGCATTACAGGTGTGAGCCCCCGCACCTGGCCAGGGAAGGGTGAGTTCTGTTGTCACCACTGTTTCTGCTGCTGCTACCTTCTCAATCTAGAAGGAGGTCCATTCCGCTCCTCCTTTTCCAGATGAGACATCTGAGGCCAGAGTTCCCAGACTATACTCTGAAATTCTTAAAAAAAAAAAAAAAATCTTTAAAAGAGAGAAGAAAAGCAAGTTACATGTTCTATATGGAAATGTTGTAAATGACATTTTAATTGATTATTGACCAGATTATGAGAAAGAAACTCAAGCTGGAGCTTGTGGCCCCCCCGAGGGAGAGCCACCAAATCTAGGAAGATTCTTCTTTGCGACGTAAGAGATAGAACGGGAAAGGCAGTGAGACAGACACCACTGAGCTGGGCAGACTCTGGCTTGCCTTGAAGCAGGTTTATAGGAATGGGTGTCTTTAAAACAAGATTTTAGTTACTGAATTGAAAATGCCTAGATATAGAAATAAGTGACTTCTTGAGCAAATTCAGTAACTCACGCCTCTAATCCCGGCACTTTGGGAGGCCAAGGCAGCAGATCACCTGTGGTCAGGAATTCAAGACCAGCCTGGACAGCATGGCGAAACCCTGTCTCTGCCAATAAATACAAAAATTAGCCAGGCGTGGTGGTGCATGCCTGTAATCCCAGCTACTCAGGAGACGGAGGCAGGAGAATTGCTTGAACCCGGGAGGCAGAGGTTGCAGTGAGCCGAAATTGTACCACTGCACTCCAGCCTGGGCCACAGAGTGAGACCCTGTCTGAAAAAAAAGAAAAGAAAAAATAAGTGACTTCGGTTTTCTGGCAATAATCTCCTGAAAATACAATCAGGAAAAAGAGACGGCATTCACGGTGATGACAACATCCAAACCCAAATTTAAAATATCGTAACGTATTAAAAAGGTTTTCTGCAAAGAAAATACTTTGAGTCCTCTTCTGACTCCTACTGTTACTACTACAGCTGGTGTTGGTGGTAGTGCTGGTGTTACCCGACAGTTATTGTTATGCTTTTAGTTAATATCAACCCTAGAAGCAGTGCTTTTTGTGTACCTATTATCTCATTGCGTTTTCATTGTTTCCATTTTGCAGTTAAGGACGCCTTTCAAGGTCAAGTGATTTTTGCCCTAAGCCTCCCAGCTGGTGATTGGCAGTGCCAAGGCCCCAAGTCCATCAGCCAGACTCCAGGCAGAGTGTCCCACCCTCATACTCTTGACACCGGGGAGAGGCAAACTGTATCTGCCTCCTGTTTTTTATAAATACATTTTTGTTGGAACGTGTTCCTCCTCATGTATTTGTATCATCTATGGCTGCTTTTGGATCACAAGGGCAGAGCTGAGTCTTTGTGACAGAGAATATATGGCCACCCAAAGCTTCGTTTCCTCTCTGTCCCTTTACAGGAAAAGTTTGGCAATCCCTGCCCTACGCTGCTCTGGGACTTATACCTAAATCAATGCGGACCCAGCGACATTTGTGGGAGAAAAGATGGAAGAGTATAAAGCTGTCACTTCTTGTAGGGCAGTACCCAGGAAATGCCAGTGGGAATACGTTTTTGCAGAAATTAGATGATGGGAGACATTTTATTAAATTATTCTAAAGTTTATTTGGAAGAGAGCTGGGTATAGTGGCTCACTCCTGTAATCCCAGCATTTTGGGAGGCTGAGGTGTGTGGATCCCTTGAGGTCAGGAGTTCAAGCCTGACCAGTGACCAGCCTGGCCAGCATGGTGAAACCCTGTCTTTACTAAAAAAAAAAAAAAAAAGTCAGGCATGGTGGCACATGCCTGTAATCCCAGTTACTCAAGAGGCTGAGGCAGGAGAATCCCTTGAACTTGGGAGGCAGAGGTTGCAGTGAGCCAAGATCATGCCACTGTGCTCTAGCCTGGGTGAAAGAGTTGAGACTTTGTCTCCAAAAAAAATGATAATAATAAAGTTTATTTGGAAGGAAAAAAAGGTAAAAATAACTGATAGGACTTTGAAATAGAATAGTGCATAGAAACTAGACCTTCCATGTAGCCCAACACAGCAGAACTGTCATGGTTAAATAAAGGTTGATATTGTGATAAATATAGGCAAACTAATGACACAGAACAGCCCGGTTCAGACCCTAGTGTCTGTACACATTTAAAAATGCATTAAGATGACATCACATGAGTCAGAAGGGGACAGATTGTTCAGGAATTCATGCAGGAGTAATTGCTCATCTGTTTGCTAGTTAATTTTGTAACATCCCTCCCCGAAAAGCAAAATAAATTCTTTGTACATTAATCTCAGTCCACAAACCTTTTTTTTTTAAGTAAAGGAAAATAGATGTGAATGTTTATTGAATTTGTCATCAAGGGAGGCCTTTCTGTGCATCAAGGAGAAATGACAAAGGAAAGATTGATACGATTACATAATTGAGACTTTATCAAGTTACCAAATGGATTAGTGCAAGCGAGCACAGAGCGGAGGAGATATTTGCAGCTGACCTGCTGAGATTTTAGGATGTAATTGAGCAGAGGGTGCAAAATGATAATCCACCAGGTAGGACTAAGAAGTAGTTGCTACTTGGCCAGTTGCGGTGGCTCACGCTTGTGATCCCAGCACTTCGGGAGGCCGAGGCGGGCAGATCACTTGAGGTCAGGGGTTTGAGACCAGCCTGGCCAACATGCTGAAAACCCATCTCTAATAAAATACAAAAATTAGCCAGGTGTGGTGGCACACACCTGTGGTCCCAGCTACTCGGGAGGTGGAGGCTGCAGTGAGCCAAGATCGTGCCACTGCATTCCGGCCTGGGCGACAGAGCAAGACTGTGTCTCAAAAAAAAAAAAAAAAAAAAAAAAAGAGGTAGCTGGTACTTGAACTATTTCTGACTAATATTCAAAGGAGGGTGGATTGAGATGTTGAAAGCGGGTGAATCGAAACATTGACGGCCCATCCCCTTGTTGTCAGATGAGCAAGGCTTTTCTTGACCTGCTGGTTAAGGGTGAGAACTGGACACTCACTGCTGTGGAGAGGATGGATTGCCACAGTCTTCCAGGACTGCTTTTGGCAACCCTTCATGCTGTACTTGAAAGCAGTCGTAAGAAAATAACCCAAAATGCTGAGTATGATTGGATATAAAGATGATCACTGCTGTGCCACTTACAGTAGCAAAAATGTGGCAGTCTTGCTGGGAGGAGTGGGGTCAGGGTGGTGCTCCTTCTGCAGAGCTGCAGTTGGGGCCTGATGAGTCTGGCTGAGCCCCACTCCTCGACCTTGTCCCTCCTCACATCTTTCTAGCCAGTAGCCCATATCTCCTACTTAGTGGAGTAATAAGGCCAAGAGAAATAGGTGTACCTTTTATTTTCATGTCATGGCAAAATGACTTTCCCCAGATCATAGAGCTGGAATTGGGAATCCTGGAGTTAGATCCACCAGGATTAGTACACGATTAGAGGTGCTCAGTCAAGTAAGTATCTGAGAACATCCAGGATCAGCTCGGCTGGCATCCTCTTCACTTGCTCATAGCATGGCCTTACAAAGTTGCAAAGACCTGCTGGAATCAGGCCTCATGTTTCGGAATAAGAATGGGAATTCAGGCTGGGTGTGGTGGCTCACACCTGTACTCTCAGCACTTTCAGAGGCTGAGGCAGGTGGATCACCTGCAGTCAGGAGTTAAGACCAGTCTGGCCAACATGGTGAAACCCCGTCTCTACTAAAAATACAAAAAATTAACTGGTGGCGGGTGCCTGTAATTCCAGCTACTTGGGAGGCTGAGGCAGGAGAATTGCCCGAACCTGGGTGGTGGAGGGTGCAGTGAGCCGAGATCGCACCACTGCACTCCAGCCTGGGTGACAGAGTGAGACTCCATCTCAGGGGCGGGGGAAAAAAAAAAGAATGGAAATTCATCTTATAAAAAGCACTTTTGATTATAGAAAAATCTTAGGAAAATTAAGAAAATTTTGAAGAGGAAAAGAGCTCTCCATATGCTTGCTACCTAGAGATAATGTCAGCATTGAGTGTGAAATTTACTCTTCTTTTTCTATAAAAGCTATTTTTTTGAAAACAAAGTAGAAGAAGATTTTATTATACAATCTGTGGATTTAATTGTTTAAATATCATGTTGTATGGATTTTCCATTCTGTTAAATAGCCTAAGAAGAATTGTAATGGCTGCATGGCTGTTTATGGAGATACGGTGCCCTTAATCTCTGTGTGAGGAACTAGGTTGTTCCCATTTCCATATCACTAAACACTTTATCTACATCTTTGATTTCCTAAAGGCAGGTATATTGAGGGACAGTGGGAGGGGAGGAGGGACAGGAATTCTGTCCCCTCTCATTTTGTTAATAAATATTGGTCAAGGATGGAGTTTTCATTGCTTTTTTGCTCTAGATATCTCAATTAGTAATTCATGGACATGTGAGCTCTTCAGTGGGGAAATTCATTCATTCACAAATTGTACTAATTGCTTAGAGGCCAGATTCTTGATAAATTGGTGGATAAAATTGCAGTTGCTCCCTTTTTTTGTGGCTGAAGGTCTGGCTGAGAGGCAGAGGCTAAAACAATAAACTAAGGAGTGACACCTTGGAAAGTCGTCTCTCCTAAGTGACAGCCTGAGGGCCCTTCCACAGTTTTCACGTAGGGGGTTGACAGGTCAGGCATCCTGGGTGTGTTGGCGCTTTTTCAGCAGATCCTTCGAGTGGGTTTTGCTTTCTGCTTGTGGCTTTTTGCAATGACTGTGGCATCCGCATGGCTGCTTTGGCTTCAGGACTCCACTCACGTCCTCACCGTATGAAATTCCTTGAGCCTCAGACATGGTATGTGTATGTCACTAATGAGAACTGTTAGTAGAATCAGGAACAGTATTAAACCCTAGAAGCCACCTTCCCCTCTCCAGCCTGTTCAGATCCAGCGTTTTAATCAGGGAAAGCCCCTTTCAATAAAAGGGAGGCCTCACTTTTCTCATCTATAAGATGTGTAGGGCTGGCTAGCTCTGCAGTTTTCGGAATGGCACCTAAGATGCACTTTAAAACATTCCTTTAAGTTAATGTGCACTAGGAAAGATCTATCAAGTCTCTTTAGAGTACGATAGAAAGCTTCCTTTAAAATGACCAAGTTGTAAAAAGTGGGTTGATTGATAAAGAAGTATTAATAACATTTGATTTTTTTTTAAAGAAGATGGTAAGTCAGTGACTAGTGTTTGGAGGGCACAGATCCTTCCAGTGCCGATGCTTTGCAGTCTTAAGTGGCAGGTGGGAGCCAGGAGTCTGACTTCAGCCCTCTGGCCAGCCCCAGTCAAATGAATGGGACTCTCTGCTTGCTGCTCTTAAAACGTCTTCAGAGACAGTTGCACTTTTTCTTTCTGGTCACTGGCTGGGGACCCGAGCTTGGAAGTATTTCTGGTCTGGGCTGATCACAAGGTCCTACTTCACAGCCTGTCTGCTGTCAGTCGTCTGACACGGGCAGGCCAGCCTTCCCATGTGATTCAAGGGGACTGACAGAAGCCCCTTGCCACGAATGTCCACCTAAACCCCAGGCTTGATGAGCACTTGACAGGTACACACTGGTGTGTCTGTGAGCTCTTCATGATTCTCAGCGGCAGGGTGAGGGCGGGGAAGGTGAGGGATGTAGGTGAAGAACTTTGACCTAGGAGCACGCCAGGGAAGGTGTCTGCGGACTTCCAGTCCCATCCACGCCCAGAAGACATGGTGGGGACCCCCACCCCTCTCCTGTGGTGTTGGTTTCACGTGTGTATCTTTCCAGCTTAATGATAAGCAGTAGAGGGAAGGTCCGGGTCCTGCTTTCCCTTGTGTATTTACTGGTCCTGAATGCATGTGATGCTGAATTAATGTCTGAGCGCAACAGTCATCCGTGCCACAGATGGCACCAAGCACCGAGCTTCGGGGGCCGCCACAGTCTGTGGGAGACAATCCAAGCTTGGGCTAGGCATTGCGCTCAGTGCTGGAAAATTATAAAGACAGAGCAGCCAAGTCACCAGCTTTCAAGGAAACGAGTATAGTTAGGGAACTAAGAAAAAATAGCAAGCATGATGAACGGTGCGACGCTCGGGATAAAAGCAGTAAATGCCTAGAGACGATGACGATGTGTCCAGGAGAGCTAGGAAAAGAGGTGGACTTCCATTTGCAAAGGCAAAGGCACTGTTTTGGGGGGGTCATTCTCCAACTGGTAGGTTTTGATGTTGTAGAAATAGGGAACCCTGTTGGGTCTTCAAGAAAGTGGGTGGGAAGAAACGCACGAGGTCTGGAGATGTTTTGGAAGAAACAGTAGCTGTGTTTGGTGAGTCCATGGGATGTACGGAGGAAGGTGTGAAGAATCTGGAAAGCTTAGACTGTCTCCCACAGACTGTGGGGGCCTCTGAAGAGTCTGTCATGGTTGCTTTGAACACAAGGAGATCTGTGCCGTGTGCTGAGAACAACCCCACAGCCCGGCATCACGTCGAGGGGAGGCAGAGAGGGAGGGAACCAGGAAGGGAAGAAGCAGGGGAGAGGGGAGGCAGGAAAGGGAGGAGGCCAGGTGAGAAACTCAGGCCTTGGAGAGGGATTCGCATGCCCTCCCCTCCCCTTCCTGGCCTGTCTGGGCGATCCCCAGCCTCAGATGTTCTTAGTCTGGCCGGTGAAAACATCTGGAGTCCTGACTCCAGCTGCGCTAGCCATCTTACTTTTTACAGTGAAAACTGAGCAAGCAAGGAGCTCCTAGTGGCAACTCGTGGCCCTTGTCTTCCATGCATCTCTGGAGTCTGAGTCACCAGCTTTGCACCCACAGTGAAGCCTTGAATGTGTGCAAGTTATAACCTGGTGTCTGGCACGGAGAAGCTTAGCGCTCCTTCCCCTCCAGGTCTTCCATTTTGTTGGTGTGTCTCCAATATAGGTTCCTTCAAAACCAACTCTCTTCATTTGTTTCTGTCCCTAGTTTTGAGCACAGAGCCTCGTTACTAGAGCCCGGCACTCAGTAGATGTTCACTAAGATGACCTCTGTGCGTGGTCCCAGGTAGATGTGGCACCCGGGAGATGCCCACCTTTCTCAAACTCCGACTGGAACGCGTGGTCCTGTCCTCGTTCCTCATTCGTTCACTCTGTGGCGTGGCCTTGGCTCTGAATAACCACTGCCACCTCCTGAACTGAACTCAGTTGTTTAGGGAAATGCACCCCAGAGGGGCACTGTGAGTGAGTCTGATCTGCCGGCGTGCCTGTCGGTGGCTGCCCGTGCCTTCCAATGGGCCGTGCTGTTTTCTCCCTCAATAAGAGGCAGCCCGCCTGAGCCCCGGGCAGCGTGTTCCTCCTGTGCCCTGGGTGCGTTAGGCGAGATCAGGCGCGTTCAGGGTGGTATGACCATAGACAGTGCTCCGGGTGCATTAGGAAAGGTTCTGCTGATCAGGCTTCTGTAACAGGGAGGGGCATCTGCCAAGGTGGCGGGAAAGATTTGGATTTCACTGCAGCTGGGCTGGTCCTCGCCCTGAGTCGGAGCCTTGCATTCCCTGCCAAGCCACGCCCAGAAGCCTCCTGGCAGGGACACCAGTCACGTGTTGACTCCACTTGGGCTGTTGCCCAGACCAGTCGGGTCAGGAGTAGGAGGCAGATTTCCGTGATTTTGCTTTTGGAGTGAGAGAGGGAGCTGGGGTGTTAAACCCATAGTCTTCTTGTGGTCCCATCAAATGACTCTGAAAGCCAGGTGTCCCTCTCACCCACCCCAGGCCCCCAGACCCCGAAGGCTTTTCCGCTATAGCGATGGGGTCCAAAGCGCGGGGTGCTGGGTGTTAGGCCGTCAGTAACAGGAGGACCGACCTGCTGGGGAGGAACGTCTGTGGATTTCAGGGTCCTCCGGAAAGCACTCTTGCTCAGGGAGGGAGGTGAGCAGATGTGATGAGTTTCCATTGACAGGCTGGTGACAGAAATTACAGAGAGCAGGTGGAAACTCACGCTCTTTGTTTTCTAAGCCGGAGGAAATCTGATGAAATCAACATGATACTCCAGAAATTATCATCAAACATGGAGAATGAGTCATCCTAAACAAGGCACGCAGGGAATTGGCAGGGGAGGAGCAAGGGCAGTATTTATGCCTCGATTCCCTCCAGGCTGGCTGCTTTCCTTCTGCAGGGTTCAGGTTCGTGGCCGCAGGAGAACAGAGGAGAACATGAACAGTCCGTGCGCTCAGCCTGAGGCTCCCGTAAGACCTTCTCCACCCCAGACACGCTCTCGTTAGGTTGGTTTTTCTGGATCGGTTTGTTCTCTAATTGTTCCTTGGGGCAGATCGTTGGCAGAGGCCACAGGGAGAATATTCTGTGATCTGGAGTCTGCGCATGGCGTGACAGCATCCGTAGCAGAGGGGGTGTGTGCGAGTTCTTGAGTTTGCCGCCGGATTCTGTCAGTGATTCCTTCTGTATGCAGTGATGCTGTCTGTTCAGAGGCTGCCCTCTTGGTTCCTGGGGAGGAGCCAAGAGCAGCCTCTTTTGTCTCTAGATGAATCAGCCTTTGCACAGAAAAAGCAAAAGCTTATCAGTTATGAGCTCAAATACGCCTTCCTGTCTTCCTAGACCTGACCCCGGCTGGGAAGAGAAGAGGTGAGATGGGCCCTGCTCTTCTAGCGGGTCTTGAGATCCAGTGGTGGCTGCCCTGCCCAGGGTGGGCCCTGCACTTGCAGGCTGTCCTGGAGAAGTGACCACTGGGACCCGCTGAGTAGAGGGTGGCCAAGCTTGTTGGGTGGTCCAGGTAGACCCGAGGTGCCCACCAAGGGAACCTGTTGGTGTTTTGAGAACGTGTGGCTTAGGTTTCAGGAATAGAGTAGAATTCCTAAATTCAGACTCCTGAGTATAATCCTGTCACATCAGCCATTTGGCTCCTTTAAAGATTATCCCAGAGATACCTACCAAGGTAACTCTGAAACAGTCATCTTTATTGAAACCGAATTCATTCATTGATTCGGGTTTGAGAGGCAACCATGCACATGACAGCAACAGAGAAAGACAAACAGATGGTCCTATGTCCTGCGAACACTCAGATTCTCATGGAAAAATTGGGCTAGGGACAAGTCTATGCATGGTGTGCCTAGTGGTGATAAAGAAGGGCAGAGAAAGAGGATGGGGTGAGGGCTGTTTCTGTTGCATTGACATTTGAGCAAAGACCTGAATGAAATGAGGGGATGAGAGCATCTTGTGTCTAGGCCAGGGCCTTCTGGGCTGAGGGCACTGCATGTGCAAAGGCCCTGTGGTGGGAGGGGCTTGGTACCTGGGGAACTTCATGGAGACCAGAAGAGTCAAGTGGCGGGAGGCAGAGAACAGCAGGAAATGGGACAGGAGCTGATGATGTTGGGCTTCTAGGGCACTGGAAGCTGCTGATGAGAGCCCAGGAGCCTTTGGAGGGTTTCAAACAGAGTCCTGAGGGTGTCTGACTGACTTTTCAAAATGTTCCAGCTGCTAATTGAGGGGTGGACTCCAGGCCGCAGGCAGGCCTGCTGATGACTGTAATTGCGTTGGGAGATGACTGTGGCGTGGAGGTGCTGGGGAGAGGTCAGCCAGAGGTTGTGTTCTGCAGGTGGAGCCACCAGGAGTGCATGAGAGAGGGATGGGGCAGGGAGGACGGGGAGGGATGTTCAGCTTCTTGGCTGGTTGGATGGAGCTGCCGTACATGGCTGAAATGGAAGAGGCCAGGGGCAGGGGTTTGGGGCAAGCTCCAGAGTTGGCTTTGGATCCAGGAAATTCAAGTTGCACCTTAGGTACTGAAGGGAGCACTTGGTGGACAGGGGGTTGTCTGAGTCTGAGGTTCAGCAACCACTTGTTAACAGAATGGGAACGCAGCCATGTCCACCTGCGCTTTGAGGGGGCTCAGGCTGCCTGGGCATTTGAGTTGGTGGCTCCTTAGCAGTTTTTCTAGCCAAGGGGAGATAGCCACACCCATGAACACACATTCTCTCTCATGGCACGTGCCTGGGAAGGTAGGTAATGCATGTTTCCTAATATTTTCTAGTTTTAAAAATGTTTTATTGTGCACATTTTCATACAAGTACCTAATTTTAGGAAAGATAGTATAATGAACCTTTGGGAGCTCATGATAAAGTCAATCACAGCGACGTGCCCTTTACAACCCTACTTTTCTACTAAAGCAAGGACCAGTTCACGGGCATGGCACTCGGGCTGGGTAAGGCGGATCTGAGGCTCTGGGCTACCTGCGCTCCGCAGGCCGTGCACTGGTGAGTCACTCTAGGACCTCGCAGGGCTGGGGAACAGTGGAACTAAGAGATGGGGAGAGAGAAGACGGGCTTCCTGGAAGCTTGGGTGAGGCCTGGCTGCTCCAAGCAGCAGTTGAAGGAATAATACAGAGGTGGACAGTGCTGGGCCGGCTGGAGACACAGCAAGTTCCAGCGAATGTGGCCGGTGATTGATTGAAGGGTTGCGATCGGCGATACGTAATCCTGGAGGTACAGGTGGACACTGAGGAGCGGGGGGCTTTGCATCCCAGGCCAGGGGAGAGCAGACTGATTTCTTTGAAAAGCAGTGAGCACTGTCCAGAGGTGTTCGAGCAGGACAGCAGCATGACTTTGAGAAAATCAAGGGCTCACCAGAGGTGGATGGCGAGGAGCTTGAGGAGCTCCAGGGGCCCAGCAGCCACTGGCAGCGAAGGCCTGGGCAACCCTGGACGTGGGAAGAAATAGTTAGCAAGTCTGGGAGCAGAGAGTGTTTTGTCAGGCTCACGTCTTGGCTGCATTACCCTGGGCAAGTTGCTTTAGTGATCTCTCCAAGCCCGTTTTCATGGAATCTGCAAAGTGCAGCCAAGTCTGGTACCTGCCGCCTAGGGCCCTTGAGGACGCAGTGGGATGGTGCCTGGTGGAGCTTGGAGCTAAGCCTGTGCTATAAGGGGAGGACACGTAACCGTCAGCATCCACATCTATTCGGTATAAGAGATGCTGTTAGGATCCATCAGGGGAAGTGGGTGATCCGAGGGAGATTGGGAGGTTATCAGCCAGGAGGTGACCAGAGAGGGCGGCCACACCAGGCTGAGCTGGGAGGAGGAGGAGAAGTGGGAGGGGAGAGGATTCTGCTGTAGGAGAGAGGACAGAGCTGACATCCCAGCGAGGAGCACACAGGGCAGCCCTGTGGTGCTGGCTGCGTTCTCCATCCCGTGCTAGCTCTCTGTAGATGCGGTGGTGTCTGGAGGAGCAGAGCTTCCCTTTTAGCCCTCGGTCTGACTCCACCTGCTCAGGAAGGTTTTGGGAGTGGGGAGCCCTCCACACTCAGTCCACACCAGGGCTGGCTGCCCTCTTTCTGTACTGTAAAAATGGCCCCGAGGGTTCAGACAGTGGGCATCTCCGTTACTCACCCCGAATGTCTGGACGGGTGAAGCCTCCCTCTGGCCCTGGGGAAGAAGCTGTCAATCTGGGGATTTACAGAGCATTGAGGACCACAGGACACACGTCTCCCACCTGCTGCGTGGAGGGGAAGGCTGCCTGTGAGTGAGCTCAGTGGTGCCCGTGGGAACATGGTGGCATCTGGGCCCTGGGAGTGGGACTTCCCTGCTTGGCTTCTCTCAGCCTGAAAAGGGGCAAGGGTGGCAGAGTCCACAGTTGTTGACACATCTTCCTTGAATGGCTTCCTCTATGGAGAGAGGACTGCAGATCTCTTTCTAGAACCGCGAACACTTTAGCTTTTTGTCTCATCACTGGTTCAGGGGAGTGGCCATACCCCTCCATCAATAATGAACACAAATACTGCTGCATCTCCAGAAAGCACGTGCGCAATTCTGTGACTTCTTTCTTCTGCCCCCAGGGTGCTGGAGGCCATATGTCAGTAGTTTTCAAAGAAAACGACATTGCTGCTTCCATTTTCCCCTTGTCTGCAGCCAGAGTTCTCTTGTCTACAGCCAGAGTTCCCTTGTCTACAGCCAGAGTTCTCTTGTCTACAGCCAGAGTTCTCTTTCTCAATCAGAAAGCTGCAGTGGCTTTCCGGGGTGTCCTGGGCAAGACTGACCTTCACCTCCACATTCCGCCCGCTTACCTGGCCTCCTGCCTTCGCTGCGGGCCCCACCACAGCCCCTCCATCCCTCTAGCCCCTCCACACTGGTGTAGCCAGGTCTTCACTGCGCCCACCTGTTAGGCCTTCCACAGGCCTCTGGGCCGCCTCCTCCTCCTCACTGAACATTCACTGGCATCTCACCTCATGTGGGAGCTCTCTGGGCCTCACCGTGTCACCAGTCGTGCTCTCCAGACCCCGTTCCTGTTACTGCCCTCGGCCCCATTGGGCCTGGCGATGTCCTGAGCAGCCTGCGTGGAGCCCCAGCTGCCTGACGCCTGTCTCTGCTGACAGCTTTGCAGAGCCAGGACATGCCGGGCAGCTTTTGGGAATGCCTCCCTCTTGTGCCCAGATGGACTTTTTGTTAACCCTCCATGAAATAATTCTTCCTGGTGTGACTGGGAAACCAGGCAATGCTATAGTCATGAGGGGGCGGGGTGACCATGGTGGCCGAGGCAGCCCTTTCCCTTCTGCAGGAGAGTCGTGGCCCCGGTGGGAAGGGCACATATTAGTGATTAACAGGAGCCTTCGTTCGGCCACGGTGACCCAGAGTCTCACCCGGCGCAGTCCTCAGAGTAGCTCTGGACTGGTGGGGGTGGGGGCACCCCAGTCCCTGACCGGATGGGCAGGTGGGCTCCAGTTGCCCTCACAGCTGACACCCCCTGACTTTTCCTCCTCCTCGGGTGCAGTCAGATGGAGACTCTCAGGCAGGAACTGTCACCGTCACATGTGAAAGGCCGCATGGCAAGTGCTGGTTGTGGGCTTGCGATTGTCCTGAAGCTCCTCCCCTCACCCACTCATGGGTCTCTTCATTTTCTCTCCGCATCAATTCTCTTCAGTAAATGATCCCGCATTTTTGTATGGGAAGGATTTTTACTCCTCACTCAGCCTGTTGAAGTCAGGCTGCTCTGGAGGTAGCCGTCACTGAGGTCTCCGCAGTGGCCTCCAAGCAGCCCAGGGGCTTGCACATGTGGCCCTTGCATTTGGGGGCTGCCGGGCTACCTGGCTGTGGTAGGGGGGTCTCTCAAGTGGCGGCAAGACCCCTTCATCCAGCTCTGCACGCAGGCTGTGCAGACAGAGCCACTCGGTCACCGCTTCTGGTAGGGGGCGAGGGTGCTGTCCCGTCAGTGTTGAGCCTCAGCGTCCCAGACCCCAGCAGAGGGGTGGAGTGTGGGGTGGAAGGAGGCTGCCTCCTGGCCTGAGCTCCGTCACTTCCAGCCAGGCAGTCTGGGTCCCGGGCATCCGGGGAGTCTGTGGTCTCCCCAACGCACGGTTCTCTGGGGCCGGGAATAGGGAATGAGCATGCAGACCTGACCATCGTAACTTCATAGGGAAAGATGGAAACGTCTGTGACCACCCAGTTTGGGGAGAACAGCTTCATTCCTTCCTGTGAGTAACTGGCCTGTGTGCGTGCTGGTCTCCACTCCGCCCCTCCCTACCATGCTGGGTAGGAGAGACAGCGAAGCTGGCCTCAGGTGGGTGTTTTCTAAGGGAAGGGCCCCCAACAGAGCAGCTCTGCCCCTCCCCAGAGAGGTGGCCGCCGTGCCTTCCTCTCCTGCTGCCGGCTGCGTTCAAGCACCACAGCCCCAGCGGCTCCAGCACGGGAGGCTCATCTCTCACAGTTCCAGGGCCCAGAAGTCCAAAGTCAAGGCGCCGGCCAACTCTGTTCCTGGGAAGGCCCTCTTCCTGGCTTCATGTGTCCTCACGTGGTAGAGGGAGAGAGAACGGAAGCTCTCTGGTGTCTCAAATAAAGGTGCTGATCTGATCATGGGGACCCTACCTTCATGACCTCTTGTAACTCTAACTACTCCCCACTGCCCCATCTCCCAGTGCCATCACGTTAGGGGACAGAGCTTCAACATAGGACTTTAGGGAAACATAGTTCAGTCCGTAATACATGCCTTCTGTCCAGACAGCGTTCAGGTGCAGAGTGCAGCCTTCTGAGGCCTTGACGTGGAAACGATGCCTCCCTTGAGCCACTGTCCGCCGGTCACTTGGAGCTGGAATTGCAGCTTCTGATGCAGTGGTGACGGTGGCTGAGACTCGGCAGGGTTAAATACTGAACACAAGATTGCCCCTATAGCAGCATGTGGACACACGCCTGGCTCTGCTTACTGCACAGGGGCCCTCCAAGCCGTGCTCACTGCACTTGGAGCCTGGGGGAAGAATGGGGATGGTCAGGGTTCCGTCCTGGCTGCTGCAGAAACGTTGCAAAGGGTGGTGTCAGGGCCTCCGGGTCTCTGCATGGTAAAGGCGGCACGCTGGGTCAGAAGCTACATTCTCAGCTGTCTCTGGATAGAGCAATTGAGGAATAAGGGACCTCAGACCATCGTATATGTGCCTGGTTATGTAGGGGTGAGATTTGCTTGCTCAGAGCTCTACGTACTGTGGCCTGCTATGACAGTGTCTGCCAGTTTCTCTTGGAGAGCATATGAAATTCACCGCTTTGAAATCGGCTCATTGCTCTTCCTGTCCCTTCTCCCCGGGCCCTGGTGAAGGGCCTGCTCAAAGCCAGTTACCTCATTCATATCCAGAACCCCCAACATGCTTCTGTCCTGTCTGTGTGCCCGTCCAGAAAAAAAAGCAGAGGCCTTAGGGGTGATTCTTGGGGTCTCTTCCACGGAAAGATCTTTCCTGCTTAGTTACAGTGGTTCAGTAAATATGCCCTGGTTTCATCTGCACACGTTGCATCTGCATACATTGCATTGAGAATACCTTATGGCCACTCTGTGTTGTGTTTAGAATTGTTTATTTGGGGTGCAGGGGGGATTTCAGCAGTGGATGGGTAGGGACCATCACCCTTGGGGCCTCTGCTGGGCTGTGCCATTGATGGCCGCTTCCCAGGGCCGAGTCACCACGATGACTGCTCCTGCACTGGAATCAACCACTCTGAACAAGCAGAAGCCGATTTTTCCTTTTCCGAGCCCTGCAGCTAGCAGCGTGGACTGTACAGTCCTACTCTGTCCTCCTCTTTGACTGTAATGAATGGGCTGGCCTGGAGCACATTTCACAAACCCTCTTGTGCTCCCAAGAAGAGCAGGTGCAAATAGCCAGAAAACACTGCTGGGCTGTGTGTGCCCAGGGTGCCAATGAGACAAGCACAAAGTGGGCACAGAGGCCAAGGAGCAAGTGCTGCTCTGCTCTGTGGGGCCAGGAGGGATGAAATGGGTCTATCCTCATTGGAGCAGCCTGGAAGAAAGAGGATTCCCACTTCCCATAAAATTACCATTGAACCCATGTTTCGCTTGCTCAGGGGACTTTTTTTTTCCTCCTCTACTTTCAGGAAGAAGCATATTGCCAAGTGGATGCCGCCGCGCAGCATGTTTGCTTGAGGCGGAAGCTTCAGCGTCTGCTGGGATAACTGGAGGAAGAAATATGAAGCCTTAGCAGCTTTTTCCGGGAAGCGAGTTTCGAGATGGCGGCTCAGCGGATCCGAGCTGCCAACTCCAGCGGCCTCCCTCGCTGCAAGTCAGAGGGGACCCTGATTGACCTGAGCGAAGGATTTTCAGAGACGAGCTTTAATGATGTCAAAGGTGAGCTTCTGGGGAACAGGACTGTGGCTCAGGGAGAACGTTGGGATTTCCAAGTTGGAACTCAAGAACTTTTCCGCTTTAAAGATCGCCAGTTTAGCATTCAGATCATTAAAGTTTAGTTCTTTAAACTTCACCGTGTTCATAGGTTTAGCCCTGGAATCATAGCCGCTTGTCTTATTTTTTGGTTCCCCCTTATTAGTGAAACCCCTTCTTAATACAGGGTATGTTTCTTTTTTCGTGATAAAATTCAGTGACAGTGTGGTAGGGAGCTTGGTGGTACAGAAACCCAGGGGAACAGAGAGTGTGGCAAATAGATGAAATAGTGAGAACCACTAGAGAAGAAAAAAAGGTGGCTTAGGGGAGGGGTCAGCAAACCTTTTCTCTAAACGGTCTGATAGGAAATATTTGAAGCTTTGCAGGCCATATACCATCTCTGTCACTACTATTCATTGCTGCTTCGTTGCATGAAAGCAGCCACAGAAGTAAGTCATTAAATAGCCACAGTCGTGTTCCAAGACAACTTTTTTTTTTGCAGACAACCCCGTGTGGCCCCAGGGCCGTGCTTTACCAAGCCCTGTTCTAGAAGGTAGTCCTAAGGTTTAATAACCCTGGGTCTCCGGGTTTCTCCAGTGGCCTCATAAAATTGAGTTCATGAGAAGACCTATCTTTTGGACACCAAGGTTGATACCAGTAGGGCATTTTCTTCCTGGACATCTGCCCCAACCTAGGCCACATTCAGTCTCTCTCAACATGCTACCTCGGGGCTTGGCAGCTGCAGTGACGGCACCATCATCATCAATATCATCATCCCTTGGCTTTCTCTTAGCTGTTGAAATTGTCTTGCCTGGAGCACAGCTGAAAAGTAGGAACTTGACTTTGACCTTTGTATCCTCAGCCCCGGCCTAAAGTCAGTGCTAAGTAAATGTTTCTTGAACTAAACCGCTATCCCCCAGATAAAGTTGTAATCCTCTATCCTGATGTACTGGAAATTATACGCACTGTGTTTATGTCTGTCTAATTGAGTAGCTTCTCCTTCCCCTTTATCCCAAACATCTTCTCCCTGCCTCTGATTGATGCTGGCATCCCTGAGCATTGCTGTAAATGTTCTTTAAAATAAAAGGCTAGCCAGTATGAGATGTTATTAATAAGAGAGCAATAGTGATTGGGTGTTGCCATAAGTAACTGAAGCATTTATTTTTCAGATTCTGTTAATGGACATTGGTTTTTTTTACTTTATGGCCCAACTCATCAGAGTCAAAGCTAGGACTAGGGAGCAAAGATTGTGTGATTTGGGCAGAGTGTTACAGTGAGGAGGGCAGAGTCTTAAAGTGAGGTGAACTTTTTAAAATAATGACAGCGGGCCGGGCACGGTGGCTCACACCTGTAATCCCAGCACTTTAGGAGGCCGAGGCAGGCGGATCACAAGGTCAGGAGTTCGAGACCAGCCTGGCCAACATGGTGAAACCCGTCTCTACTAAAAATACCAAAAATCGCCGGGCGCGGTGGCTCACGCCTGTAATCCCAGCACTTTGGGAGGCCGAGGCGGGCGGATCACAAGGTCAGGAGATCGAGACCACGGTGAAACCCCGTCTCTACTAAAAATACAAAAAATTAGCCGGGCGCGGTTGTGGGTGCCTGTAGTCCCAGCTACTCGGGAGGCTGAGGCAGGAGAATGGCGTGAACCCGGGAGGCGGAGCTTGCAGTGAGCCGAGATCGCGCCACTGCACTCCAGCCTGGGCGACAGAGCGAGACTCCGTCTCAAAAAAAAAAAAAAAAAAAAAAAAAAATACCAAAAATTAGCCAGGCATGGTGGAACGTACCTGTAATCCCAGCTACTCAGGAGGCTGAGACAGGAGAATCACTTGAACCCAGGAGGCGGCGGTTGCCGTGAGCTGAGATCACACCACTGCACTCTGAGACTCTGTCTCAAAAATAAATAAATTAATAATAATAATAATGACAGTGCTCCAGAGGAAATATTGGCTGTTATCCCTAAAAGACTCCCGAATTTAGAGGAGGAAGACAAACAAGACAGCCTCGAACGTGAGGAGGAGGGTGTTTTGAGAATCTGAGGTTGACAGAACCGTGGGATCTCCGGTCTGGCCCAGAGATCCTGGGGAGTCTACCTCCAAGGTACCACGTGTGACCCGGGCAGTGCACCAGCCAGAGGCTTCACGCACATCCCGGTGATAGACAGGCTCCAAGGTGGGAATTTATTTCAGCCAAAATATCTGCCATGGAACCTTCTGCTCTGATGAATGTTTTGCCTGCGGAAGAACGTAGGCAGAGGGATAGGAAATGTATTATTCAGTACACTGAACTTCCTAAAACCCAGGGAGATTTTTTGTATTAGAATCAAGGTGGCTGTGAATCTGGGTAACACTCCTCAGAATTCATTAAGATGTAATTCGATAGGGATTCTCTGGCATTTGATGGGATGGAAGCCCTTCCCCAGGGTCCCCAGCTGCTTGGTGGCAGTTGACTGATGGAGGGCCTCGTCTAGAAGGGGTTATCACACAACAGTCCACCTTCCTGGGATTCTGGAAAGGAAGAGTGGGGTGGTTTCCCTTGGGTAAGCCTGATCCCTTGAGTGAAACCTGTGACAACTTCTCTTCCAAGGAGAGTGCCGGGAATTTTAAGTGAAACCGTTCTTAATTCTTCAGTTGGATGAAATTGAGTGATAATTCTCGTTGATACATTCTAGGCTATGCACAAAGCATGCTTGATTGCTTTGGTTTCTTAGTTTTGAAATGACTATAAAGCAATTATTCTGGGGGAGCATAATAAGGACATAACCTTTGAGGGATTCTGGCAAGATTTTGATGGCCGGCAAGCTTTATTTAATTTCCATTTAGTTTTCATCTTTATGTGACATTTCCAGTAGATGTGTCAAGGAGACAAAATGGTTGATATTCCTGGAGATCATGACTAGCAAGCAGAAATAGGGGAGAAGAGCTTCTGTATCCTCTGGCCTCAGCCTGACCCACGTCACTTCTTCCCACTTCTCCATCAGAGCCATTTTCTTTCACAGGTTTTTGTTCACTTCCATCTCATATTAAATAATTTGTCAGTTTTATGATTTTTTTAGAGCACAAGAGCATAGCCGGGGGGAATTCAGACATTGCTTTGACCAGCGCCAGGATCCAATAACACAGACTATGGCTTCTCTGTGTCATTTATGCACGCACGATGATCATTCATTCCACAAATACTCATTGAGCCCCTGCTCTGTGCCAGGCCTTGTACGAGGCCCAGGGATACAACAGCAAACAAAACAGGCTCTAATAGTGCTGATATCCTAATGGGGAGATGGAGGCTCCCCTCCTGAAAAAAAATATATATATACATATATTTTATTTTTCATATATATATTTTATTTTTTGTGTATATATATATATATATATATGTAAGGTATGTAGAGAAGGAAAAATTCTGAGTTCTTGGCTTGGGCCCCTTTAACAAAAGACATTAATAAGAGAAAAGCATGCAAACTGACTTAATCTATGTTTTATGTATATTGCAGACATTTCTTCATAAGGAAATGAAGACTTAAAGAAGTAGTTAAGCCTGAGGGGTTCGATGAGGTGTGGAGAGTCCTGGAAAAAATGTGATGGGATTAAAAAAAAGCATGAGCAAGTGTCACGAGCCAGAGGACAGCAAGGCCTGGGCATTGCAGATTCCCTGTGTCCTTGGAGATAGGATGCTGTGTCCCCCACATACAGTGAGGGCCCCTCCCACTTGAGAGTCTATGACCTGCTTCAGGGGGTGGGCAGGGAGTTCTTCCTGCACCTGCTGTTTCTCCAATTCCTCCAGCTTAAAATATGCATGGTACTATATTCTGAGGTAGCATGTTCTGAACCCCATCAGGTACATGATGTAGTGGTTAGTGATAAGAACTATGGAAGAAGATAACGTTGGGACGAGGAGATGTCTGTTTCACATAACATCCTGTGCCTCTTCAAGTTGGGACAAGCAATATTATGACAAGTGCCTTATCTACGTCTTTGCATTTTATCCTCTCCAAAGCTCATTGAGGAAATATACTTTTTCTCCACCATGAGTAGAGTCTTAGGCTCTGGAGATCACACAGTTGCTAAGGGCTCCATTCAAGTCTTGGTTCAGTGATCCCAGAGCCAGGTTCTCTGAGACACCCAGATAGACCCCCTGCTGTAATTTCACAGGAGGAGGTAGGTGGGGCTTCAAGGCCCAGGGATGCTCCCAGCCAAGCGCATCTCTGGGACCCAGTTCATGTAAATGAATAGAAACTGTCTACCTGATTTCCTAACACTTTCCCAAGGAAGTGTGATTATTTCCTTTCAAAGGAAAAGGAAACTGGCAGGTGATTTTTTCTGGGGCGGGGCGGGGGCAATTTGATAGAATACGATGACTGTGGACTTAATCACATTAGAAAAGATGTAGGTTTAATTCACCTAAAAATGGATTCCTTGCTTTGGTCATTTGCTTTGGCAACTTAAAAAGAAAAAAAAAAAAGAAAAGAAAAAGAAAAAGAAACGTTTCCTTTCTTTCTTTCAGTTGTTTATTACAGGAAGCCAGAATGTCCGCAGACTCCCAAAGTGAGGCAGTGTAGGAGGTGGGGGAGGGGAGTCCTGGGGAGAAGTGTATATGCTTATTTTCTTCAGAAAGAATGTTCTTCATCTTCTGAATATATCTTCTCATGTATGGGAAGGAGAGAAAACATTTGGATATTTAATCATACCCATTATTTTTCAAAACACACCACTTGTTTAACTGACTTATTTTTGCTGTTTCAATTGCTGTCTACATTGGTAACATACAGAGTTTAATGGCAGGAACCATAAATTAACTTGATTCACTTTTTAAAGGGTTGGAATTTTTCAGACTGCTTCAACACTTCTTCAATGATAGTATGAGCTATGACTAGGTGTAATCTCTCATTTTCAAGGTATGTGGACAGTCTATTTTCATGTTGTGATTTTGAATGATAATTTAAAAGAGGTTGGGCCGGGCGCGGTGGCTCATGCCTGTAATCCCAGCATTTTGGGAGGCTGAGGTGGGAGGATCATTTGAGGTCAGGAGTTCGAGACCAGCCTGGTCAACATGGTGAAACCCCATTTCTACTAAAAATACAAAAATTAGCCAGACGTGGTGGCACACACCTGTAATCTTGGCTACTTTGGAGGCTGAGGCAGGAGAATCACTTGAACCTAAGCGGCTGAGGTTGCAGTAAGCTGAGATCATGCCACTACACTCCAGCCTGGGTGGCGGAGCGAGACGCTGTCTCATAAATAAATAAATACATAAAATAAGAATAAAAGAGGTTGGAAGGAACTGACTTCAGAATTCATACTTTATCTGAGGAAACAGTTGGATGAGGAACAGGTTGAGCTTGGAAATTTAAGAAGCAGGTTGAGGGAATCTTTCCATCCAGAGGCAGGGCTTGGAATCGGCTCAGACATGTCATTGTGGGAATTTTGGGAGACTGTTCAAAATTTTCAGTCCCTGGTCACATGCAGTGGTCACGTAACTCATCATGTCACCATGTTTTCTAGGTAAATCACATTCAGTTTCTCTTTGTATCTAGTAGCAGTTCTTTTAAGAAGTTAAAGTTGCCCAAAATGAGATGTCTAGGGCGTAGGGCATGTTAAATATTCCATTGCACTGATTTGCTTTTCTGTGAGTGATGGAGAGGCTCCTCTGTGGTCTTTCTGCCGGGTATAGGCTGTCGATTTCGAAAGTAACCAAGTAGCAATGGTGCTCTCAGTAACCAGTTCATTGGCCAGGTAAATGACGTACCGAATTTCATTTTGGTTTGTTTCTGTTGGTGACTTGCCTGGGTTATTGTCCACCTGTCTGGTTTACCACCTTCCTCCCTCCTTTGGGAAGCACTCTGGATGCACCACCGGCCTTGCCCTCACTGTCTGTTTTCTTTGTGTTTTGCACAGTGCCTTCTCCCAGTGCCTTGCTAGTAGACAACCCCACACCTTTTGGAAATGCGAAGGAAGTGATTGCGATCAAGGACTATTGCCCCACCAACTTCACCACACTGAAGTTCTCCAAGGGCGACCATCTCTACGTCTTGGACACATCTGGCGGTGAGTGGTGGTACGCACACAACACCACCGAAATGGGCTACATCCCCTCCTCCTACGTGCAGCCCTTGAACTACCGGAACTCAACACTGAGTGACAGCGGTATGATTGACAATCTTCCAGACAGCCCAGACGAGGTAGCCAAGGAGCTGGATCTGCTCGGGGGATGGATGGATGACAAAAAAGTACCAGGCAGAACGTACAGTAATAACCCTTTCTGGAACGGGGTCCAGACCAACCCGTTTCTGAATGGGAACGTGCCCGTCACGCCCAGCCTGGATGAGCTGAATCCGAAAAGTACTGTGGATTTGCTCCTTTTTGACACAGGCACATCCTCCTTCACTGAATCCAGCTCAGCCACCACGAATAGCACTGGCAACATCTTCGACGAGCTTCCAGTCACAAACGGGCTCCACGCAGAGCCGCCGGTCAGGCGGGACAACCCCTTCTTCAGGAGCAAGCGCTCCTACAGTCTCTCGGAACTCTCCGTCCTCCAAGCCAAGTCCGACGCTCCCACATCGTCGAGTTTCTTCACCGGCTTGAAATCACCTGCCCCCGAGCAATTTCAGAGCCGGGAGGATTTCCGAACTGCCTGGCTAAACCACCGGAAGCTGGCCCGGTCTTGCCATGACCTGGACTTGCTTGGCCAAAGCCCTGGTTGGGGCCAGACCCAAGCTGTGGAGACAAACATCGTGTGCAAGCTGGATAGCTCCGGGGGTGCTGTGCAGCTTCCCGACACCAGCATCAGTATCCATGTGCCCGAGGGCCACGTCGCCCCTGGGGAGACCCAGCAGATCTCCATGAAAGCCCTGCTGGACCCCCCGCTGGAGCTCAACAGTGACAGGTCCTGCAGCATCAGCCCCGTGCTGGAGGTCAAGCTGAGCAACCTGGAAGTGAAAACCTCTATCATCTTGGAGATGAAAGTGTCAGCAGAGATAAAAAATGACCTTTTTAGCAAAAGCACAGTGGGCCTCCAGTGCCTGAGGAGCGACTCAAAGGAAGGGCCGTATGTCTCCGTCCCGCTTAACTGCAGCTGTGGGGACACGGTCCAGGCACAGCTGCACAACCTGGAGCCCTGTATGTACGTGGCTATCGTTGCCCACGGCCCAAGCATCCTCTACCCTTCCACCGTGTGGGACTTCATCCATAAAAAAGTCACGGTGGGTCTCTATGGCCCCAAACACATCCACCCATCCTTCAAGACGGTAGTGACCATTTTTGGGCATGACTGTGCCCCAAAGACACTCCTGGTCAGCGAGGTCACACGCCAGGCACCCAACCCTGCCCCGGTGGCCCTGCAGCTATGGGGCAAGCACCAGTTCGTTTTATCCAGGCCCCAGGATCTCAAGGTCTGTATGTTTTCCAATATGACGAATTACGAGGTCAAAGCCAGCGAGCAGGCCAAAGTGGTGCGAGGATTCCAGCTGAAGCTGGGCAAGGTGAGCCGCCTGATCTTCCCCATCACCTCCCAGAACCCCAACGAGCTCTCTGACTTCACGCTGCGGGTTCAGGTGAAGGACGACCAGGAGGCCATCCTCACCCAGTTTTGCGTCCAGACTCCTCAGCCACCCCCTAAAAGTGCCATCAAGCCTTCCGGGCAAAGGAGGTTTCTCAAGAAGAACGAAGTCGGGAAAATCATCCTGTCCCCGTTTGCCACCACTACAAAGTACCCGACTTTCCAGGACCGCCCGGTGTCCAGCCTCAAGTTTGGTAAGTTGCTCAAGACGGTGGTGCGGCAGAACAAGAACCACTACCTGCTAGAGTACAAGAAGGGCGACGGGATCGCCCTGCTCAGCGAGGAGCGCGTCAGGCTCCGGGGCCAGCTGTGGACCAAGGAGTGGTACATCGGCTACTACCAGGGCAGGGTGGGCCTCGTGCACACCAAGAACGTGCTGGTGGTCGGCAGGGCCCGGCCCAGCCTGTGCTCGGGCCCCGAGCTGAGCACCTCGGTGCTGCTGGAGCAGATCCTGCGGCCCTGCAAGTTCCTCACCTACATCTATGCCTCCGTGAGGACCCTGCTCATGGAGAACATCAGCAGCTGGCGCTCCTTCGCCGACGCCCTGGGCTACGTGAACCTGCCGCTCACCTTTTTCTGCCGGGCAGAGCTGGATAGTGAGCCCGAACGGGTGGCGTCCGTCCTGGAAAAGCTGAAGGAGGACTGTAACAACACGGAGAGCAAAGACCGGAAGTCCTTCCAGAAGGAGCTTGTGATGGTGAGTGCTCAGCAGGTGCCTGGGAGGTCAGGGGTGCGGCTCAGCAAAGCCCTTCCGCCTTCCCGGTGCACATGGGCGTGGGCTGCGGTGTCGTAAGTCACCACAACAGTGTCTGTGGCTGATGTCCCGCTGCCTGGGATAGGTGCGGCTGGCTCAGCATAGCCTTTCGCCTTCCCAAGATGCCTGGGCGTGGGCTGCGGTGTCGTAAGTCACCAGGACAGTGTCTGTGGCTGATGTCCCGCTGCCTGAGATAGGTGCAGCTCAGCACAGCCTTTCGCCTTCCCAAGATGCCTGGGCATGGGGCCGTGGTGTAAGTCACCACAACAGTGTCTGAAGCTGATGGCCCGCTGCCTGAGATAAGTGCGGCTCAGCATAGCCTTTCGCCTTCCCAATATGCCTGGGCGTGGGCTATGGTGTCGTAAGTCACCACGACAGTGTCTGTGGCTGATGTCCCGCTGCCTGAGATAGGTGCGGCTCAGCACAGCCTTTTACCTTCCCAATATGCCTGGGCGTCGGCCATGGTGTAAGTCACCACGACAGTGTCTATGGCTGATGTCCCGCTGCCTGGGATATACATGTGGGGCTTGAAGTGTGCATCTGGCAATACGGGTGTACCGGGGATCCTGGGAGGCCCAGACCACCCGAGAACCCTGCAAAGAGAGCATTCCAGTCAGTCACTTTTCCCACGGAGTCTGTGAGCTCCTCGAGGGTCCCCGAGTGGATCCGCTGGGGGTGGGGGCAGAAGGAGGCCTGTGCTCTCACCACTTCAGTTTAGATCTCTTGGGAGCAGATCTGTGGTTCGTTAGATTCCCAACAGGGTCTGTGACTCCAGAGTCTCAAGAACCACTGCCCCAAAGCCTGAGTTCATTGTAATGTGAGTTTTTCTTGCCTTTGCTTCCTTGAAGCTTCCAACATCTCTGTGTTGTTTCCACTTCCCCCTCTGTGTTGGTTTGAGTTGTGGGGCGAGGACAGCATTTGTTTTGCCGGCACAACTGTGAGCTGGAATCCAAAGAAATAAAAGGGGGAAATAAGCATCAGACTGTGGGTTACGCCCCAGCCCACAAGCCAACTGGGGAGCGTTTGCTCAATGCTTTGTCAGCGCCGCTCCCCGCAGGCAGCCCCACCGTCAGCAGAGCCGGGTCCTGGCGGTTACCTTGGCTAGGCTTAGCGACACCTGTGTTCTGGCATCAGGGGTGTTTGTGGTGGAGAGTCCCTGTGGACTTCCCCCTGTGATAGAACAGAGTCCACCCCCATCCTCCGGAGAGGGGCGCATCATGGTGTTCATTCCTGTGGGAAAACCCTGTGACCTTGCCATGTGCCGCCTTTCCTTGTTCCTCTGAACCTGCAGCCTTTCTTGCGTCCTGGCTTCTGAGAGGTGTGGTTCTTGGTGCCCTGGCCTTTCTGCCACCTCCCCGGCTCCCCTGGATTGAGCCCTGTGTGTCTGGGAGAGCCCAGAGTGTCCTGTAGACACAGGTGTGCAGGCAAGGGGCGCACATGGCACATACCTGGCTCGGCTGCCCACGTTGAGCCAGGAGACAGAAGAGATGCAGCCCAGCAGGAGTGGGGCAGGAGTGGGGCGAGAGACCCTCTCTGGGTGTCGTGCAGTTGTGTGCAGTACCAGAAGCATGGAGCCACGAGATTGGCTAGGGGAGGGAGATAGAACTGGAAGCGGCTGTCAGAGGGGCCACCTTGGCAACCAGGAAGGCACTGCACTTGGGTGGGGAGGAGGCGAACAAACGCAGCAGGGGAGCCTCTGGGGCCCACATGGGGTCACCTGCAGGGAGGGGATGGCCTGTGTCCCTCCCATCAGCCATCACCCATCACCTGTGTGTGATTCAGAGCACACCTCCCGGCTCTCCAGTAAAATAACTTTCCAGAACCTGGTGCCTGGCCGTGGCCTGGTCTCCTCACGGGTGCACCCAGCACAGTGGCACACAAAGCGCTTCCATCCTGTGAGAGGCTTTGTGCGGGCGGCCCCGAGACCACAGCCATGGCCGTGCATTCCGTCATGGAACCTGACAGCGTTGGTGAGCCCAGGACACTCACCTCGACGTTGCACCAGAGGTGGAAAAATGACACAACCGGGACTACTACACCAGCGGCGGAAAATAACCTCCAAGGAGGTGGCTTTTACACTCATTTCCTGCTTTGTTGTCTTTTTCCAAAAGACGTAAATGATCAAACTCTTTCAATCAAATTGCTTGGCGTCTCTGGGAGGGGATTTATCGGTGGGCTTCCCCGTCCGCTCCAGGGACGGGTGTGTCCTCCATGCCCGAGTCCTTCCTCTACCCAGAGAGGAGGAAGTGAAACTTGCCCTTGGCCAGGTCAGCTCCCTGAGGCAAAGTTAGATTTTGTGGTGATAAAGTAAAACTGGTTTTGCAGTGTCTCCACCCGCCCCCCCACCCCCCACCCCCGACACCTGTGTCAGTCATCACCTTGACCAAACTTCTAGAAACCGCAGATGGATTTCTCCCAGGGCGTTTATTAGGAGACCCTGAAAACTGGCTGTTCTATTCCGCTTGTCATCACAGGGCTGTCACGATTTCTGCGGCCTCTGCCACTGCTTTACCTGCCCCTCCCAGAGAGTCACAGCCCGGCCACCCCCTGCCTCTTATTTTTATCATGGCTTTCTGTGTCCTTGTTCTGATGCCTTGGGTTGGAAACCGTGTTTAAATGATGGGGAAAGTGTGAGAGTTTGAGACGGTCAGTATGCAGGGAGATGGGAAGGAAAAAGGAATCAAATGAGACCTGGGTTGTTCCTCTCTCCACTGCCATTAGAACGGGGTCAGCCCCTGCGCCTGCCCCACAAAGTCCTGTAAGATCTTGCCCTACCCATCCCACCCCTGGAGGCCACCATGCTCCGTGCATCCCTGCCCTGAACACACCCAGCTCGCCCGGCTTCCAGCCCCTGCAGATGCTATGCTGTTCCTCTTCCTGAAGCTCCCTTTCCCAGACCTCCTCATCTCCCTCAGCTGCCGGCTCAAATACCATCTCTCCAGGACGTCCTTCCCTGCAGCCCCGTGCACCCCATCATCTCTCTGTGGTGTTTCTTGAATCAGAAGCAATTTGTTTTGGCCAGGCATGGAGGTTCACACCTGTAATACCAGCACTTTGGGAGGCTGAGGCAGGAGAATCGCTTGAGCCCAGGAATTCAAGACCAGCCTGAGGAACATAGTGAGGCTTCATCTCTCCATTTTTTTTTTTTTTTAAATCAGCCGGATGTAGTGGTGCACACCTATAGTCCCAGCTACTCAGGAGGCTGAGGTGGGAGGATCGCTTGAGCCCAGGAGTTCAAGGCTGCAGTGAGCTGTGATCGCAGCACTATACTCCAGCCTGGACAACAGAGTGAAACCCTGTCTTGAAAATAAAGGAAGAAAAGAAAAGAAACAAGTTTATGTTCTTGTGTACTTGTTTCTCATTATTACTCTAACTGAACATAGGTCGCATGAGAGGAAGGGTCCCGGCACGTAAGAATCACTGAGGCACTCGATGGATAAGCGATGAATGAATGGATGAGTGATGAATGAATGATGCATGAATGAATGAGTGATGAATGAATGAATGCAGGCCTTGGGCTGGGCTAAGAATCCAAGCTGGAGGCATTCTCACGTGGCCGTACCATGCTTCTGTTCTCTGGTTCCATTTCCTCTTTCCATTATTTTTGCGCCTGTTTTTGATAGAACCCGTGCGTGAGGCATCCCAGTGCCTCTGCCTGCCCCTTCCCAGCAACATAATGTGGCTGCACTCAGAGTACCCCTCTGTCCTGGCCACCTCTCTCCCACTAGAGCCTCTGTCTGTGATGGTGTCAGCTGAAGAATGACAAGGTTTGTGCATTTGGAAAGGAGAGCCTCATTCCTCATAAAGGGTTGCAGCCTGCGGGTGGCTATTCTGACAGGTTGGGAAGGAGAGCCTCCTGCCAGAAGCCAAAAACAGACACTTCAAGGGAGGAGCAAAGGCAACAAGAATTTATGGATATTGGTGGCCAAATATACATATTCAATAAGCTGTAGGGGGAGTCATAAATATTTATGAAAGGAGAAGCGTGCACATTCACATTTAAGCCTTATGCTCTTTCGTGGTCCCATGTTCAAAAAAATGGTGGCAATGGCATGATTCGAGGGTAGGGTTTTCTTTCAGCCCCCTGAGACATCAGAGGGGAAGCAGGGGACATGAAACCCTCACCGTGCATCCTCTGTAGACTGGCCAGAAACACTGTGTGGTTGGTGGATTCCTGTCAGGCAAAGAGGAGGAGCAGCATCTGGCAGTGGTGGAGGCCTTTGAAAGGGAACCCAGCTTTTTGAGAATCAGAAAACTTTGCATTCAGCAGTGCCCTTTTGGTGCAAGAGACTATTCCCAATTCTCGGCATACTGTCAGCACTCGGCACGTGGTCTCTGTTATGGTGGGGAAGGAAGGGGAGTTGGCTGGAGATGGCCATGGGCAGTGGCCATCAGCCATGGGGGCAGAAGCAGCCCACGGTGGTCTCAGGCCCAGGGAGAACTTCCTAAGGGGCCAGAGTGAGCTGTCACAACTGGTCCTGGATCCACCATAAGAACGAAGCCATAGGGTGTGGTGACCTGGAGCCATCGGTGATGGCTATAGCAGGGACTTTTTGCTCAAGTTGTGGGAGGTAGGGAAATAGGTGTGTCGGGCTCTGTGGAGAAGTTTCTAAGAGAAAAAAAGACGAGTTGCTGTGGGATGCAAAGCAAGGGAGGGTGGTTGTTTTAGGAGTGGAGTGGGGGCTGGAATAAACCCAAAGAGACTTGAAAACTAACAGAAATAAGGAAGCTAGCAAGTGCGTGGGGCGCATTGGGGTGGGAAAGAATGGTGTGGAGGGACTCTCTGTGAATTGGGAGAAGACGCACTTTAACCTCCAGAAGAGAAAGAGTTGATGGACAGTGTGCATTGAATGGGGTCCTGGGGGGTTCCTCCCAGGCAGCCCCAGAGCCAGGGCCTGTGGCTGTTAACGTGGGAAAGGGAAGGAGGCTGGGGCCCATTGTCCAGGTGCTGTGTGCAGAAGGCTTCCTTTCCAGTTTTGGCACATGTTGGGAAGGAAGCAGGATGGAATAAACATGCAGCAAAAAACCTGAATTGTATTTCTTTGTACTTTATAAGAATATTCCCCCCCCGCCGCCCCTTTTTTGAGACAAAGTCTTGCTCTGTCCCCTAGGTGCAAGTGCAGTGGTGTGATCAGAGCTCACTGCAGCCTCGAACTCCTGGGCTCCAGCCGTCCTCCCACCTCAGCCTCCCAAGTAGCTGGGACCACAGGCACGTGCCACCACACCCAGCTAATTTTTTTTTTTTTTTTGTCTGTAGTAGAGACAAGGTTTCACTGTGTTGCCCAGGCTGATGTGGAACTCATTGAACTCAAGCAATCCTCCCCCCTCAGCCTCCCAAAATGCTGGTATTATAGGGGTGAGCCACCCTGCCTGGCCAAGAATGTCTCTTGAAACAAGTTGCCGAACTCTAGCCCCCAGGTCTGCTCTTCCTGTCAATGGCATTTTGTTGGAACTCAGCCACGCCCATTCCCATATGCTTTGTCTGTGGCTTTCAGGCTTCGTGTTACCCACAAAGCCAAAATTACTATCTGTCCCTTTATAAAGTTCAGTAACCCTGACTGAACTCACAGTGTACTCACTTTAACAAAATTCCAACTGAAATCAGGATAGTGCATCAGTCCACTGAGTGCTTCCTGGTGTACCTGTGTGCCCATACAAAGAGGAAGCTGCAGGGATCAGGCTCATAGAGCTAGAGCCTCCTGCTGTGAGATTTTTCTATTGCTAACAATTGGTGGACACCCAAAATTTGCCCTTTGAAAATATGCATCAATTATGCCTTGTCGATGGTACGGGTGGTTTGTAACAAACTAAACCAGGGCTGGACTCAGTAAAAGTTGTGTAAGTGGAGCCAAAGTGAGTGAGGGAAAGATGCCTTCATTCTTGGCGTTGGAAGTGCCGACCTCTCCATTCATCCAGGATCTGTGGAAAATGGGACCCTGGCTGCCCTTGGATGGAGTCCAGGCACCCTTCTTCCCAGGGGCCAGAGAACACCTGTGTTTCCCAGGACGTTGGGGACCTGTGCTCAGTTCCCCTGGGGAGAGAGCAGTTCTGATCACTCGTGCCAGGAATGACTCGAGTCAGAAGCAGGTGACTTTGACGTGTTCTGTTACCTAGAAAATGAGACTGCTTTGGAGCCAGGCAGCTGTGCACACAGCCAGATGGGCTTGATGTGTGCTGAGTAGCCACAAAAGACCTGAGTGGGGACATTGAGTGACTTCGTATCAAACCCTGTGGTGGTCCAGCGCACCTTCCCAGGACCGCAGACGAGGCTCCCACCACAGCAAGAAAATTAGGATCTGACAGCCTACCAACTTAGTACACACCTTCCCGACACGTGAATACACACCTGTATGCTTTTATCTGCTGAAACAAATCTAGCAACATTTCATTGTTTAAAACAATTTCTTTTGAATATATCCAAATTCAAATTGAAACAGACCTTCTTCTGAAATATATAAAGAGTTGATATGAAGCATAATCCAGGCCAGTATTACATTTGGTTCAATTCCCAATGCCCTGTGGGGCTCACGGCATCGGGAAGGATGCTGGCCGAGTGCCAAGACGTTTGTGTTTGCCCCCACGCCTGTCACTTCCAGCTGTGGGACCCGGGACAAGCCTGATGTCTGCGGGCTTCTTGTGCTTATCTGTAGAACAGACGCCTTGCAGCCTACACAGCAGGGGGGGAGCTGGGGATGGGCGCCTGGAGGCAGCTCTGGCTGTGGCATTTCTAGGTGTGAAACCCACTTCGCCTCTCTCAGCTTCTTCTGTAAAGTGGGTTGAACTCAGGCTCTGCTTTGTGGGGTGGTTCTGGGGAGTGGAGGAGCCCAGTGTCTGGCTTGCAGCAAGCCCTGAGTTTCTAGTAGCTTCTACAAAAACAGAAACGGCCACCAGGTCCTCAAACCACCCCCTTCTGGCCAACCTCGTTGGTAGCCAGATGTCAGCCTCAGCCTCTCATATCTAGGGAGGCATCAGAATGATCTGTCGCTCATGGTTCTGGTTTTTTTTTTTTCCTTTTTTTTTTTTTTTGAGACGGAGTCTCGCTCTGTCGCCCAGGCTTGCCTGATCTCGGCTCACTGCAAGCTCCGCCTCCCGGGTTTACGCCATTCTCCTGCCTCAGCCTCCTGAGTAGCTGGGACTACAGGTGCCTGCCACCTCGCCCGGCTAGTTTTTTTGTATTTTTTAGTAGAGATGGGGTTTCACTGTGTTTGCCAGGATGGTCTCGATCTCCTGACCTCGTGATCCGCCCGCCTCGGCCTCCCAAAGTGCTGGGATTACGGGCGTGAGCCACCGTGCCCGGTGCTCATGGTTCTTTTTAAATTGCACAGATTGAGATGCTGGGGGCCACCTAGAAGGACCGTGAGTCACCTGCTCTGGCTGATGCATGCCACATGTCACCAGAAAGGTCACCTTTTTGTATTGTTAGACTCCCCCCAAGTAAACTTACAATGTACCTCAGAATACTCAGTCTAAAACAACCGGGCTCGCTTTGAAGCAAGCAGCCCAGCCGACTGCATGAGCGCTAGCAAGACGACCCAGCTGTCCGCACAAAATAGTCGGCCAAACAGCGCTGGCAACCAGCGGTGCAGTTGGCGGGGGTGGGGGGTTGTTTGTTTTTTAGCACACTTTGGAGTCCTAAAATGACAACCTCAGGTGCTGAAGTAGAGCGTAGGGAGAAAGAACGCCAGGCCTGGTGACTTTCCTCTCTTCTTAGCAACTCGCCTGTCCAAGGGCCCACGGGAGCCTCAGAAACCGTCTCTGGGCTGCCTCGGGCCGCTTTGCCCTGGAAGCCAAGCCTTTCCCATTGTTGGATGAGAGAAAGCTTGAAGGGTGGCGGTGAGCTGTGCCTTCTATGGCAGAGGAGACTCAGACGAGAATCAGACCCAGCGTGTGGCTCTCCTGCCTTCCTGGTGACATCATCCTGACTGGCTCAGAGCCTCACGCTAACCCTGTGTGGCCTCATTTATAATTAGGATGGCGCCAGAGCTGCTCGCATGACACCCAGTGGCAGTCATGTGACTTGGCACGGTGTGCAGGACTAGCAGGCCTGGTGGCTTGTGCTAGCCAATTTGATTTGTTTCTTTAAATCAGAAATGTGAGTTTGACCCCAGCCTGGGGTCTGCCACGTATATTAGGCTATTGAGCCATATGTTCAGTGTCTGTCCCATCCAGCCCCCGTTTTTAGGTGGGAATTGAGTCCCAAGGCGGCATGTGGTTGTTCCAGCCTCAGCTGGGACTTCACTGTCCCAGCAGGGCTGTCTGTCCTGTTAACTCCCCTCTGACTTCCTCTGTGGTTAGTAATCCCTGTCCTAAAGACACACAAAGTTCTTGCAGCTTTGGCATGGGAGCAGTCCCACCAGTTGTGGAAACTGTTTCCTCATGTTGCACAGTCCTGGGGGAGGTCCGTGGATCTCCTGATCACTGTGGTTCTTGGTGGTACACCCTCTGTCTCTGCCCCGGGCCTCTTCTGTTCTCTGCCTTCTCCTCCCTGGGTGGTCTGTGTCTGAGTCCACCAGCCTTCGTCTCTTCTGCCCGCAGTGCTCTCTAACTGGCCAAGGTCAGCACTGCACGCTCAGCAGGTCCAGCTCGCCCTCTGTCCCTTTCAGCCTCAGGCTATGGTGTCTGTTTGGTGAAATGCATTCGTTTCTCTCTGGCATCCCCAGAGAGTGGGAATGGTGACAACTATAATCCATATTCACCCTGTCTGTTAGCTTTCCGGGGCTACCAAGACAAATGACCACAAACCAAGGGGCTTCAAACAACAGATACTTGTCCTCTGACTGTTCAGGAGGCCACAGGTCTCAGTCAGGGCTCCCAGGGTGGCCCCGTCTGGAAGCTGTGGGGGAGAAGGTGTTGCAGGCCTGCCTCTCCTAGGCCCTGCTGGCTCAACCCTCCTTCTGTTCCTTGGCTTGTGGCTGCGTCTGTCCAGCTTCTGCCTCCATCTTCACATGGCCTTCTTCCCTCTGCCTCTGTGTCTGCTTTCTCTTCTTATGAGGACGCCAGTCGTTGGTGACTTCCCCTAATCCACAAGAACCTCATCTTAATTCTCTCTGCAAAGACCCCATTTTCAAGTAAGGTCACATTCTGAGGTTCTGGGGGGATGTGGGCTTTGGAGGGAGACACTGGTGAACCCAGCACGCTCTGCACATCATCTTTTCTCTCCCGTGAGCCCTGGCAGTGATCGATTTCAGGGGACATTTGGTAGACCAGGGAACATGGAGAATAGAGAGCCCATGGCCATTCCTGCGCCATCTGCTGGAATTCTGCGGGGAGCGAGCCTGCCCTGCTCCCTACACTGTGTCACACTGTGCCTCTTCCTCTGCAGGCCCTACTGAAGATGGACTGCCAGGGCCTGGTGGTCAGACTCATCCAGGACTTCGTGCTCCTGACCACGGCCGTAGAGGTGGCCCAGCGCTGGCGGGAGCTGGCCGAGAAGCTGGCCAAGGTCTCCAAGCAGCAGATGGACGCCTACGAGTCTCCTCACCGGGACAGGAACGGGGTTGTGGACAGCGAGGTGAGCCGCGGCTGAGCTTCGAGCTCACTGAGCCCCTCTGTCCCTTGGCTCTTTGGACCCATGCAGTGCAGCTGTAAAAAGGTCTGCCTCGTGGCATTTCCGTGAGGGTGAGATGGGTGGAAATGTGCACGCATGTGCCCAGCACTGGGTGCGCCTCACTGAGCGGGAACCGTCCTCTGGATTGGTTGCCATGAGCCCTGGCTTTAGGATGTCCTTCCCACACGACATGGGAAAGACAAACAGAACTGCCTGTCGCTTGCTCATTTCGATCTTAAATTACCATCAGTAGGATTGAATAATGCAGTGACGCATACACAGAGGCCTTTGTGAGCTGTTCTGGGCTGGAGTGATACCTGGTACGTTACATAACTTGGGCCAAAGCCGGTGTGGCCGGGCTGTTGCTCAGAGGTCCTTTGTATGCTTGCTTGTTTGCGGAGGGCACCCTAGTAAGCTTCCTGGAAGGCGGTTCAGGCTTGCAAGATCCAGGAAGCAGGAAGTCCCAAGCGCAAGGCTGTGTTTTATGAATGGGATGAATTTCCAAATGAATGGCACAGAGAGGAAGTGCCATAAGGATTGTAAGGAAAGAGAAGTCCTTTCTGATGATTCATTTGTTATGCACCTACTCTTGCACAAAGCCCTGCTTTTTTCCCTCTGGAGTGTGTGGACCCCGGCCCCGAGATGGTTCCCCTGTTTTTTTCTGTGGGCTCGTTCACTCGCGAAAGAGTGTCTCAAATAGTGACTACAGAAGCTGCACCAAGGAATAGGAACAAATCTCGTTCTGTCTCCTAATCTTTCTTCTTCTCTCCCTCCTTTTGTTTTTTACGACTCCACCTCCCAGGCCATGTGGAAGCCTGCGTATGACTTCTTACTCACCTGGAGCCATCAGATCGGGGACAGCTACCGGGATGTCATCCAGGAGCTGCACCTGGGCCTGGACAAGATGAAAAACCCCATCACCAAGCGCTGGAAGCACCTCACGGGGACTCTGATCTTGGTGAACTCCCTGGACATTCTGAGAGCAGCCGCCTTCAGCCCCGCGGACCAGGACGACTTCGTGATTTGAGTGGGTCCCCTCCCCTCCTGCTGCTCTGGAGTGCAAGCCCTCTTCTGCCCTGAGTGCCGCGGTCACCACGGAGCTGAAGAGGGAGGAAGGGACAGCTGCTCAGACAGATTTAGGGCCCGCCAGCTAGGCCTACACCCATCCTGTGCCACCCTCCTCCATCGAGGGAGAGGCCTGAAGGGACTGCCTATTGCAGCTCGTTGCCAATCACATAGCTTTCTATTTGTTAAGTGTAAATTGAAATTTAAAATCACTTTTCTAAAGAATGGGGGGAAGGGATCTATGAGAAAGGTGGTGTCTAATTTTTTTATGGACCATAAAGGTTTAAAAGAAAACTTAATAGGGGCACAGGCTGTTGAGGTTTTTATGTTGTTATAGACCTTTTTAAATTATGTTAGAGATGTCTATATGTATTTAAAGGTCACTGGGGGCATTTCTGATTCCCGGCCACACTTTGCATTTCAGCACTCAGCCCAGAAAGACACTCGTTCGGTTGCTGGACCTCTTTCACTCCCTACACATAAGAACGTGAATCACGTGGGAAAAGTGGCTTTTCAATAAACGGGTACAGCTTATTCTTTCTGAGAAGGCCCGAGGTCCTGCTCCCTCCTCGGGTTGGATTGTCTTCTGAGCTTTGCCTCACGCGTAGTGAATGACCATCCACAGAACATGTGAATCTTTGGTGAGCTTTGGTGGGCAGAGTGAAGTCCCGCGTTAGCATTTAGGTGCCCTGAGCTGTTTCCACCAATAGATTAGAAAGCAGCCGTGCCAGTTGCATTTAGTCACTGACAAGAACAATGCCATTTGAGAGTGAGGTGGTCCCACTACTACGAGGCCATTGTACTGTTTTTTCCTTGGGGTCAAAGCAGTGCTTCCCATAGAGTTTGCTGCCTCTTCTGTGGACAGGAAGAAAACTTCACGAGCGAATCAGAGCCTTGGTGGCCACCGACTCTCGTGCTTCTTGCAAATGCTGTGGTTGGCCTCACAAGCAACGCCTTATGCTGATGTGCACAGGTGCCAGCTACCATTTGCCAAACTCCGCATTTCATTTCATCTAAGGCTTAACCCCTCTTCCTTCCTGGTGTACCTACGTCTCCTCGAAGGAAGTAATAGTTTGGATGAAACGGTTTTTTGTACAATGTAAAGATCATCTGAGCAAGATGAGCATTCTGTAAAAATGAAAATGTGTCTCCCATAAAATCAGGAACTTGGCACAGTGTCGCATTAATAACTTTAGGGTGCAGACGTGCTGTGTGAATCTCACAATGCCTCATAGATGTCACGTCTTGGAAGGGAGCAGGAGGAAGGACTGATACCTGGCAAATCAGTAGAGTGAGGTGATCCCCAGCAACGCGCCAGGACACACCTGTGTGCCTGCAGTTGTCAGGGGCCATTTGGGATCCCAAATCTCATTCTCTAAAACTGCTTTCCTGAAACATGTTACTTCCTTAGTGTAATCAATGTATACTCCCTTACTGCCCTGAAACGTTGTATAGCTACTTATTCAGATACTGAAGACCGATGGACTGAAAATAAGAACAAACACTAGCTATTTTATGCTGCAAGAACCAGGACACACAATTCGCCAATCATCCCACCATGTAACCTTCGATTGTGCTTCTGAACTCCACCCCATAATTTCTCCCAGAGATCATCTATCACCTTTTCCCCAAAGAAGAAACAAAACCAGTTGCACCTTAAACCATGGATATTTTTTCCTCAGGGGCTTTAAATAGTTTCCTATGCAACGTGTCTTGTAGCACAAATAAAATTCTACAAAAGTTGCAGTAAATTTTATTTGGATATTTTCACCTGTTAAGTGTGTGTGTGTTTTCTGTACCCAACCAAACTTTAAATAAAACAAAAATAAAACCTAATGTAAGTATTTATACATAGACCAATGGCTGCCTCCCCAAAATAGTCACCCCTAGATGACAGCATGACAGCTGGTGTGGCAGGTGTCTATTTTCTTGCTATTCATTTAATTTGCTCTTGAAACAAGAGTCACTCAGTCATCACTAACCAAATGGGAATTGGTGTTACGTCAGGCACCCAAAGGAAAGCACATCGATGCCTTGCTTTTTTCTGGGTCCTGTGAATTGGCAACCCCAATCCCGCAATAAAAAGTTTAGGATGGAGTCATTTCTGTGTGTCAGGCGTCAGCCTTGAAGTGCTGATTGCAGCAAACAAGGGCACACCCTGCTTTAGGAAGACCGTGTTATGGGGGACTCCTAATGGAGACCAACTCCACCTGGAGGTAGGGGGAGGAATGGGGCTTATGGAACATGACTTTGATGCAAGGCTTGAAGGCTGAGTGGGAGTCAGACCACCAACAGGCCAGACCTGGGGACCAGTGTGTCAGCAACGTTGATAACACAGTACATGGGGCAAGGAGAGGCTGAACCCGCCACATGGCTGGAACTTGGGGAGTGAGCACAAGCCCTCTGTTAGCTGGACGCTTTCCACCCCTTGTACCTGTGTTGATTCCACCCTGCAGCACCTGCCAGCTGGGTCCTCACACCCATTTTGCAATTGAGGACAGGGCTCAATGTGGTCCCATAATTTACATAGCCAATAAGAGAGGCAGGGACCTTGACTCAGGGCTGCTGTAACAAAGTGCCGTGCGTGGCTTAGGACAACAGAAATGTGTTCTGTCACAGTTTTGGAGGCCAGATGTCTGAAATCAAGCTATCACATGGTCGCTTGTTCTCCGTGTCTGTGACTAAATCTATCTCTAAGGGCACCAGTCATAGGATTTAGAGCCCACCCTAATCCATCAAGACCTCATCTTAACTTGATCACACCTAGGATGACCCTGTCTTTAAGTAGGGTCACATTCACAGTGGGATTTAGAACTTGGACACGTCTTTTTGAGAGGCACAATTCACCCACCACCCTGCTCCATGCCTGGCCCTTTGGGCATAGCCTGCTTGGGAAGAACGGTGCACGAATCAGGTTTAATCTATCTTGGTGCCCTCCGCCCAACATAAAGCCAGGGTGGAGGAAGGCAATTCTTTAAAGGGAGAAAGCTCTTCTGATGGACTGCTGTGTTCCCCCAAGACCCATCCTCTTCCTGAGCCAACGACTGGGCTGTCTTTCCCCATCTCCCTTGCAGTCAGGTGCAGTCCAGCTGGAGGATGGGAACCAAAATGCTATGGGCCACCTGCTGTTGAGTCTGGCTCGCAGGAACCTTCCAGAAATCCTCCATTCTTCCAACTGATCACGAGGAACTCCAAGTTCCTAAAGGTGAGGCAGGGGCAGACAGAAGGACCCCAGGTCCCTTAGGGACCCCCCGTAAGCTCTGTTCAGCAGAGTATCTGTCACATGGTATCTAGAGAGATAAAACTGTGATTGGCCACTGAGAAGGTGAGAGTTACTTGTTAGAGTGGCTGGTGTTGCTTTACCTTATCTCAGGTATATTATGCCCAGATGATCACTGTAATCTACAAGCTGGCGGGGAATGCAGCTTGTTCTTAACTGGGAAACATCCCTACCACGCCTCATTATTTCAGGCAACAAGATCCCCCTTTCACACTATTTTTTCTTGGCCTACACATGTTCACAATTGGTCAGTACCAGTCTGAATATAAATGACTTTTCTCCCTAATACTCCTAGGCCAGCTCAAGCAGTTCAGTTAAACCTCCAGCTTGTTATTGATATTGATTTGGACATTGACATTGTTGAGAATGATAATTAACATTATGGTACTTGTAGGTCTTCTTCAGGACCTCATTCAGGAGAAAAGATTTAGTTAGAAAAGAGTTAGGCTCTGACTTCTTGAGGAAAGGACAATTTTGTCCCTGATTAATTCTTGCCTTGATCTGCACCTGGCCATCTTTATGTCAAGTCACTTGGGGCATGTGTCAAGTTAGTTATTCTGTAATCCTCCAGGCCCCAGCCCCTCTAAGTATCCATCACCCCACAGTAGTGCCCAAGCTCAGACTCGGTCCTAGGGCCCTTCCCCAGCCGTGGTCCAGATTCCAGCAGCTCAGGTTTCACAACCATTCCTACTGCCATGACCAGAATTAAGACTTTTTTTTCTTGATGCTCATCCTCTTTTTTTGGTCAAGCTACTCCAACACCCTCCCCCTGGTCCTCCCTTCCATTTCTGTCCTCCTCTATCCAAAGGACAAAGGAGTCCTTTCACAGGAGCCCTTCCTGCATCCTGCTGTGTGGTCAACTCTGGGCTCATCCCCTTTGCTCTGTCCTTGCACACACGGACTTCCTCCAGCACTCCCTCGACCATCTTTTTATAAAGCTTCCTGCATTGGTCTAAGCTGTACCCAGGCTGTGGCACCTTTCCTTCCCTACCTGGCAGAGTCACACACTGAGTTCCTTGAGGACAGCGACATTGTCTTGGCTCATCTCTGAATTCCAAGAGCCTAACACAATCAATATTGGTTTCTTGGAGGAATTGTTCTTACCTCTGCAATAGAAATGCATCTCCAAATAAGACGGCTTTGGCTATTGGAGTGAATAAAATGGCTTCATGTTGTGTTTACAACCAATGTAAGAAACAAGTGAAAAGTTGTCTACCAATGAATGCATCAAAACCAGCTTGGATTTTAAGAAGTCAAAGATGATCCTTGCAGGGATGGAGCTCAATGAAGTGTATACCAAGAACCATTATATTCCTTAATGAATCATTCTCTGGCATGAGGGAAATGTGGTCAGTTTGGTCCATGATTTATGCTACAATAAAATTTGGCTTTATGTAAAATAGATTGAAATGAACAACTTAGCTCTTCCGTGCCATAGATCAACCCCTCTGGCAGTTTGATAAAGGCAATAAACTCCTCAGTATTATGGAAATGCACATAAAAACCCTGGGCTCACAGGTGAAAGCAATTATGTTTACGTACAATTACCAACAATTTTTAGAAATTGTGGTGTAATATATGTACTTCTTTACGCATTAAATAACACAATCTAGTAGTTCATCTTACATCCGCCGGAAACTCAAAATAGTGATGAGCTTTTCGCTACCTGCAAAAGCATTGACGGAAATAAAAATATCAGAGATTTCTATGTTTGGCACATCACAGGAACTCCTAATACTAGAGAGGTTCCTTGCCTAAGTGCATTCTTGAAGGAAGCACCAACGTCCAGTTGCAGGTTAATGAAAATAAAGACGTAATGTTTTCTCCTTATTCAAGAAAAAAGAGCTTGTCCTAAGGAAACTGAAGTCACCCAGATTTGCTATACACATTTTTTAAGTGCTTGTATTAGTCTTTTCTGCTCCAGGCTAGCAAGAATTGTATTTTTAAAGCTTTGCTTCTCTGATAGAATTTTCTGTTTAATGAGGGAGAAGGAAAATGTGAAAAATTAATTGGTTGCACCTGTGACTTTTTAAATATCTAAAGTCATCTTTCTTAATTTTCCATTTCAATTGGCTTTAAAAAAAATCTTTGTGCTTATGTCATATATATATATTACAACTTTCAATGTAATTTTCATTTTGGGAGGGTGCAGCATACATCTTAGTGAGCTGCAGGCAGCTTGGCGTTGGCAGAGGGCCACTCGCTGCTTGTCAGAGACAGGCCGGCCCATGTCAGTCCTGGGCACGCAGAGGGTCCAAGGGACAGCAAGGGAGAAAAGAGATGGTTCCTGGGCCTCTAGGAGTTTGCATCCAATAAGGAAGATCAACACACAGGAGCAGGCCAGGAGCACTGGTTCATGCCTGTAATCCCAGCACTTTGGGAGGCTGAGGCAGGCAGACCACTTGAGGTCAGGAGTTCGAGACCACCCTGGCCAACATGGTGAAACCCCGTCTCTACTAAAAATACAAAAACTAGCCGGGTGTGGTGGCGAGTGCCTGTAGTCCCAGCTACTAGGGAGGCTGAGACACGAGAATCGCTTCAACCATGGAGCATGGAGGTGGAGGCTGCCACCGTGAGTCAAGATTGTGCCACTATACGCCAGCCTGGGTGACAGAGCAAGACCCTGTCTCAGAAAAAAAAAAAAAAAAAAAGACCCAGGAGCAAACACCTGAAACTGAAGGGAGACGGCAGCAAGCGGAGAAAGTGCTTGAGGAAGAGGAGAGCACCTGGTGCGTGATGCAGCTTTGGATGCTACCAAGGCTGAGTATTCCAAGGCTGTGAGAAGAGACTCCCAAGGCAGGGTGGGGTCCTGAGAAGATAGAGAAAGGACAGGGAGAGGTGTTTATTAATTGATAGACACTGATTTTCTGTTTGCCAGGCATTCTTCTAGGCCCTGGGATGGGGTCCCTGTCCCCATGGAGCCCACATGCTAGTGGGGAAACAGCAATGAACTAGACTCATATGCTTGAGGAGAGAGAGATGATAGGAAGAAAAATCAGTGATGCACTGGCCAGGGCGAGGCTGGAGCAGGGTAGCCTGGAAGGCCTCCCCTGTGAGGTGAAGTCTGGGGAAGAGTGAGCAGCTCAGAGAAGCTGGAGAGTAAGTTGCTTTAAAAAGGGCAAGGGGGGATTAGAGTGGGACGAGCTATGGTTTGGATGTGTCTCAAAACGAAATGTCATGGCCGGTGTAATGGGATGAAGAGGTGGGTCTTTAAAGAGTGATTAGATCAGGAGGCTGCTGCCTCTACAGCCCTTAA
Source organism: Papio anubis (assembly GCF_008728515.1). Classification (NCBI taxonomy): domain Eukaryota; kingdom Metazoa; phylum Chordata; class Mammalia; order Primates; family Cercopithecidae; genus Papio; species Papio anubis. The sequence continues at coordinate 118,941,998 of NC_044985.1, forward strand.
AAAAAAAAGAGGTTTTGGCCGAGCTCAGTGGCTTACACCTGCAATCCCAACATTTTGGGAGGCTGAGGCGGGTGGATCACCTGAGATCAGGAGTTCAAGACCAGCCTGACCAACACGGTGAAACCCCATCTCTACTAAAAATACAAAAAATTAGCTGGGCATGGTGGCACATGCTTGTAATCCCAGCTACTCGGGAGGCTGAGGCAGGAGAATTGCTTGAACCTGGGAGGCGGAGGTTGCGGTGAGCTGAGATTGCACCATTGCACTCCAGCCTAGGCGACAAGAATGAAACTCCACCTGAAAAAAAATAAAAAATAAAAAACGGTTTCAAGTAGCGTTTGGCACACTTGCCCCTCTGCCCTGCCCGTGAGGACACAGCATTCCTCCCCTTTGATGGTAGCAAAGTTTGATCTTGGAAGCAGAGAGCAGCCCTCACCAGCCCACAAACCTGCCCAAGCTGTGATCCTTGCCTCCCAGCCACCAAACTAAGAAATACATTTCTGCTGTCTTGACACCACCCAGCGCTGGGCATTCGTTAGAGCAGCACAAATGGACTAAGAGAGATGGGAAGACAGGCCAGTGGTGAGCAGCCTGGACTGGCAGACAGGGAGGCAGAGGCCATGAGACCTTCAGGCAGTGCCAGGCTCGGCCTGAAGAGGCCTTGGAATGGGGAAGGCAGAAGGCAGACAGACACGGAGGAGGGAGGGTCAACTCGTCTGCCGTTTGGCTGGACAGGAGCAGGCTGGGCCAAGAGGGACTGGTGTCCTGGGAGGATGTGGCCCAGGCTGTGGTGAGCAGCTTTGCTGGACTGGAGGAGAGGAGGGTTGGAGGGAGAAGCTGTGGTTGGGGGAGAAGCTGAGTAAGACATAGATGGGGGAGCAGGAGGGAAAGCAGATCTAGGACTCAGCTCTGAATGGGAGGATCTAAGGCATAGCTGGAAGATTGTGGACCAGAGGGTAAAGGCCTTTGAGAGACGGCCGGTGAGAAGAAAAGGTGGAAATACGTAGAAACCTGTTCAGCAGCCCCTCATGTATCCACCCATTGAGTTGGTCATTAGGCGTCTGATTCAACCGCCTTCCATCTCTTCCTTCCCTTTCCACGGCGACTCCTGTACTTCCGGGCACTGTCACCTCTCGCTGTAACCGCAATTCCAGCCTTGTCCCATCAGCTCATCCTCCATGGCCCCCAGAAGGGTCCTTCTAAAATGGATTCAGGCCAGGCACGATGACTCACACCTGTAATCCCAGCACTTTGGGAGGCCAAGGTGGGTGGGTCACATGAGGTCGGGAGTTTGAGACTGGCCTAACAAACATGGTGAAACCCTGTTTCTACTAAAAATATAAAATTAGCCGGATGTGGTGGTGTATGCCTATAATCTCAGCTACTTGGGAGGCTGAGGTAGGAGAATCATTTGAACTCGAGAGGTGGAGGTTGCAGTGAGCAGAGATCACGCCACTGCACTCCAGCCTGGGTGACAAGAGAAAGACTACATCTTAAAATAAAATAAAATACAAAATAAATTAAAAATTGGATTCAGGCCGGGCGCAGTGGCTCATACCTATAATCACAGCACTTTGGGAGGCCGAGGTGGGTGGATCACTTAGGTCAGGAGTTCAAGACCAACCAGACCAACATGGTGAAACCTCATCTCTACTAAAAGCACAAAAAATTAGATGGGTGTGGTAGCACACTCCTGTAATCCCAGCTACTAGGGAGGCTGAAGTGGGAGGATCACTTGAACCCAGGAGGCAGAGGCTGCAGGGAGTCGAGATTGTGCCACTGCACTCCAGCCTGGGCAACAGAACGAGACTCTGTCTCAAGATAAAAAAGGATTCATACCCCTCTCCTGCTTAGCCTCTGCCATCAGCAGTCCCCAGGTTTAAGCTGATGAATGGAGGCTCCCAAATGCCAGCTTGGAGGTCACTGTGGGTCCCGATGAAGCTTTCACAGGTACACGAAAAATGAGAGAAGAAGACGGTGCACAGAGGATTTTCATGAAGTCACATTGATGCAAATCAAATAACTGTCTCTGATCCTGAAGTTAAGCCCTTCTTCACTTCTTTCTGGTGTTAAAATGTCCTATATCCTGGTGACTGAAGGTGACAGGGGATTGTAGTGGCAGGAGTTGTTTTGGTGTTTTAATGCCTTGCTTGGCAAGGTGAAAGGCTGGCCAATAACACATATCGTTCCAGACTTCTCTTGTTGAACACAGGGAGGGAGAGACGGGATGCCTGCCTGCAGCATTTCCACGCTGTCTGCCCCTGCGGCTGTTTCTGCCCTCACTGGAAGGGTGGCCTTTGTCCTATCTTCCGGGTGCTCAGCATCTTGGAAACTCTCTTGCTGTATTTAGGACCCTTAAAAAACAAACTCACAGCTTCCCTAGCAGCTAAATCTAAGCATATGACCAGAATCCACCACGTGGAGCTTGGACTCTGAGGCTCTGATTCATGCAGAAGGAGGGAAGGGAGCTGGCGGGAGTGTCAGGGCAGCCGTGGTCGCCAGGGTGAGCTCCTGACCCGGCTGAGAGTCCGTGGGGGACATACGGCCATGGCAGTTTGTCCTAGTGCCAGGCACGCCCGCTGCAGCCACACGTTTATCGCCAGGTCAGTTCTGGACGGGGTTCCTGGAAGCTTAGTGCGGAGTGTGGGGCTCAGCTCTCCCAACCCTGTTGTGAATTGCCCAAGTCTCCTTTAATAAGCCCCTTTGGTGAAGAATCAACCCTTGGCAATTTCTATTGCCTTCAAATTAGCACCTTGACTTCCTACTCTGTTTACTCCTTCAGGATTCAGCTCTACAAATCGTGCACCTAGGAGAGTCTTCTGGAATGTTCCCTCTGTGAAAGGTCCTTCCTTCGTTTTCCCATAGCTCTCTGACCTCACCACAAATAGAACCTGAATCTCTCTGTATCACAGCTGAGTCTTTGCCTGGTGTACCCCACAGACTGTGAAATGGACAAAGAGGATGTCACAGCACTGGACTCACACTCAATAAATTCAAACTCACACTCAATACATTCTTGGATGAATGAAATCTTCAGAGAAATTCCCTCAGGGGCATGGAGGCCACGTCCCAGTGCCTGAATAGCTTTGTGAGTACCTTGTGGTACTCCTTTCTTTTTTTTATTGAGACGGAGTCTCGCACTGTCGCCCGGGCTGGAGTGCAGTGGCACAATCTCGGCTCACTGCAACTTCTGCATCCCAGGTTCAAGTGATTCTCCTGCCTCAGCGTCCAGAGTAGCTGGGATTACAGGTGCCCGCCACCATGCCGGGCTAATGTTTTGTATTTTTAGTAAGATGAGGTTTCACTAGGTTGGCCAGGCTGGTCTCGAACTCCTGACCTTGTGATCTACCTGCCTCGACCTCCCAAGGTGCTGGGATTACAGGCGTGAGCCACCATCCCCGGCTGACTCCTTCTTTCTTAATCAAACAAATACATGTTTTGTGGGGGAATCCAGACTTTGTTCTAGAAAGTTTCATCGCTACTCGTTTCTAGTTTGCTGGTCTTCCCGCTATAATGTTACGTATGTTTAACTCAGCTGAAGCTCACACTTTGGAATAACAAGTGCTTGCTGTATTTTTCACACACCCACATATTTTTCTGCACTTGAAGTGTAAAATCAGTTCACACCCAGGGTGTAGATGATCCCACTTAGGCGAGAATAGCAAGTATGGGTACACTTGGTGGACATCTATAGCCTCAGGTGGGCTTTCTGGGTGTTGAAAGTTCTCTCTGAATAGTCCCCTGACACCTGAGCCAGCCCAAGACAGGTAGAGGGGGGTAGGGAGGTTGCCTGGCAACTCCAGGAGGCTCAAAGCCATCCTTTTTGTCTAGGAAAGAAAAGATCCAGAAAACAGAGTCACTTACATTTTTTTAATTCTGAGCCTGGTTAGAACCAACATACATAGAATGAGGAATTTACAGCAAAATTCACACCGACAGATCAGCATAACAACCTGCAACGCTGACAGGTACAAACGCAACTCTGTGCCTGTTTACGGGAGTGCTGGATGGGGTGGATTCTTTGCACAGCCAGTGAATTCATAAGGATATAATTATGCATTAAACATCTCTTTAGAAAATCAGATTCCAGTTCTTCCAGGCACTTTGTACAACACCTTTATATGTTCCTCATTATCACATTTTCCACATGATAGATGAGCTGAGAAATTAAAGACAGGAAAGGGGATGTGTGTGTGTTTTGAGGGACTCAGGGCACTTGACCTACTTAAAAATAATTCACACAGACCCTAGAGATTTATGGATTTTTCTCAGGTCCTGGGAGGTGGCTATCATTTTTCAAATATTAAGTTTGTCCAAAACATACACAGATATACCAAAGGCTGATGTCACCATGTCACGCACAAGAATATCAAAACAGGGATTTTTTTTTTCACATTCAGAAATTCATATCCAAGCAAAAACAACTCCACTTTCTGTTTGTGATGTGCATATAACAATATTCCAAAATTCTACTTCAAGTATTATTAAAGTCCTTTGGTGTAGTCAGGCAGCTTTCTCTCCTGTAATGAAAGAGCTTTGTATGGTTACTCACACTTCACTTCAAACAAAGCAGTTTCTTAGTGTCATTATTAGTATCACTACTTTCGAAATGTCTTAAAAATATGTTTTCTAGGTCGGGCGCAGTGGCTCACGCCTGTAATCCCAACACTTTGGGAGGCTGAGATGGGAGCATTGCTTGAAGCCAGGAGTTCGAGGCCAGCCTGGGCAACATAACGACACCCCCATCTCTAAAATAAATAAATGAATAAATACAATTTAAAAAAATATATGGTTTCCTTACATTATTGATTTTTTTTTTTTTTTTTTGTGGTCAGAATCTCTTTCTTGTTGCCCATGCTGGAGTGCAGTGGCACCATCACAGGTCACTGCAGCCTCAACCTCCTGGGCTCAAGTGATCCTACCACTGTAGCCTCCCAAGTAGCTGGGACCACAGCTGTGTGCCACCACCGTGCCCGGCTACATTTTTTCTTTTTTAACTTTTAATGGAGATGAGGTCTTGCCACGATGCCTAGGCTGGTCTCGAACTACTGGCCTCAAACCCTCCTCCCACCTCGAACCCCCAAAGTGCTGGGATTACAAGCATGCGCCATGGCACCCAGCCACGTTATTGAAATTTTTATAAAATTTTCTTATTTGGGTATTTTGCAAATCAACCAGATCACAACAGAGCTCTGGTTGAAATATAATTACCTTGGGTTTCCATGTATATTCTTTCATTCACAGCTCTGGGAGGAGGTACCAGCCTAGTAATCTGGAGAAAATGAAAGAAGTCCACTATTTAATATCATTCTGAAAACATAGTTGCTGTGGCCACTCATCTGTGTCTTTAAGTGTAGCCCATGGAGCTCCTGAAGAAAACTCAGCAGGAGAACGCCTGGTAAAAATGCAGCTTCCAAGGCCTTCCCAGGTCTCCTGAATCTGATGCCTGTGGAGGCCCAGGAATCTACATTTTAGCAAGCTTTCCCTCGGATTCTTCCGTGTCCTAAGGTGTGAGGACAAGCTCCATTTTTGATTTTTTGGTAAAATTCTAGACAGAAAAGAAACAAATGACTGCCATGTCTGGAGAGGAGGGGAGGAGCGGGGATTCTGTTTGTGGTTTCTAAATATTTCAGCAGCCACAGCTCCAGCCTCTTCCTTCTGCATCTCCTGGCTTCCAATCATTGTCCGACTTGCAGCACCTCCCGCTGAAGTGTAATTAAAATCCAAGCAGTGGTGTTCAGGGAGCCTTCTTGATGCAGATCATGTGACTGGGATCTGTTGGGTTGCCCCCGCTGAGAGGGATAAAGAAGCCAGCCAGGGCTTAGCAACGGACCCCCTCTCTCTACCCAGTGTCTGTCTCAGGCTTTCTGTGCATCCAACAGAGTGATTTTTTTTTTTTTTTTTTTTTTTGAGACAGAGTTTTGCTCTTGTTTCCCAGGCTGGCGTATAATGGCATAATCTCCGCTTACCACAACCTCTACCTCCCGGCTTCCAGCAATTCTCCTGCCTCAGCCTCCCAAGTAGCTGAGGTTACAGGCACGCACCACCACACCCAGTTGCTTCTTTAAAATTTTTAGTAGATACGGAGTTTCTCCATGTTGATCAGGCTGGTCTTGAACCTCCAACCTCAGGTGATCCGCCCATCTCAGCCTCCCAAAGTGCTGGCTTTACAGGCATAGGCCACCTCGCCTGGCCTGAGAGAGTGATTCTTATCCCCTTGCTGGAAACTCTGAAACAGGACAGCATGTGCCCCTGGCCAGGCTGAGGCTTGGGGCTGACCCGGGGCTATATGTTCAGGGACTAAGGGCCATGGCTGTTTGGATGGACAGAGGTTCCCTGTCTCTGTGGAAGGTACCACGTGGGCAGATCCACAGTCCTCACATCTGGCTGATGCCAGTCTTCCGACAGGACTTGGCTCAGGCCCCTCTTGCACACTGGTACCTGCGTAGTAGGCCTTTGTAAGTCCCTGGGAGGTGTGCAGGTGAGGATGTGTGTGTGTGTGTGTGTGTGTGTGTGTGTGTCCACCAGGGTCAAGGAGGGTTCTGAGACAAGCCCAGTTCCTGGCATTCCTTACCCTGGGCAACACCACGACTGCAGAAGCAAAAGCGGCTCCAGTTTTATTCCTAGGCCACCTGGACTAATAACAGCCAAGACTCACTTAGCACTTACCCTGTGCCCATCACAGTCCTACGCACTTTAGAGATTTTTAACTCATTTGATTCTGGCAACAGCCTGTAAAGTAGACAGAATTAACCAAACTGCACGTTCTGCACATGTATCCCAGAACTTAAAGTATAATTTTTAAAAAGTGAGGCACAGAGGGGTTAAGCAACTTTCCCAAGGTCACACAGCTAGGAAGTGCGGAGCTGAGATCTAAATGCGGCTCCAAGGCTCTAACGTGTGTGCAGTATCCTGCTGCCATCATGCTCAGGTGATGGTTTTCTGAGTCAAAAACCTCCAGCCTGGGCGAAGAAGCGAGACTCCGTCTCAAAAAGCCAAAAAACAAAAACAAAACAAAACAAAAATAAACCAGCAAGATAAAAATAGTGACTTAATTCAAAGTGGTAAATAGCAAAAGTTGTAATTTCTCACTCTTGACATGAAGAGGACGGTAAGAAGTGGAGAAAGACTTGCCATCGATTTGATGCTTTTTGTTTTGATTTCCTTTGGCCAAGCAGATATCATTAGTTTGCATTCTCTCTGCACACTCTGATGGCTGGCGTGGAGACAGCACGCAGGCCTCCTGAACCAAGAGTGATTTTAAAATTTGCTGCAACATAAATGTCTGTCAATAATGGAGTAGTTAGAGAGCTCGCACTACATTTAGACAATGGCATCCTGTTCCACCATTAAAAGGGAAAAGGCAGCTCTATAATTATTGGTGTGAAAGGCTTTCCAAGATACAGTAAAGGGAAAAAAGAGAGCAGTGAGTATAAAATCTCTCATTTATAGTGAAAGAAAAAAAATAGAGCTGTACGTGAAGTATTTCTAAAATGACACTCAAGAAACTTAGTCATGGGTTTGCTGGGACCTGCAGTTCAACTTTTGGAGAAGGACCCAGTTTCCATTGTGTTTCCTTTGATGTTGTTCAGCATCTTACTCAGTGCCCATGTAATTTTCATAATTCTACAGACTTTTTTGGGACAGATAACTTATGAAATGAGAGCAATTTAGAATTGTCTGTAAGTACCCAAGGAATAGAGCAAATACCCCAATTTGCAAAATTAAAAATCAAACAAGTACCTAATTAACATGTTGTTAATCAACAAAGTGGGCATATACAGACAGATAATCAAAACGAATTGCGTATTCCTACAAGACTTTTGCAGCCAGGGTCCATGGATGGGTTTTAGGGGGTGTATTAGTCCGTTTTCATACTGCTGATAAAGACATACCCGAGACTGGGTGATTTATAAATAAAAAGAGATTTAATGGACTCACAGTTCCACATGGCTGGGGAGGCCTCACAACCGTGGTGGAAGGCGAAAAGTACATCTTACATGGCAGCAGGCAAGAGAGAATGAGAACCAAGCAAAAGGGGTTTCCCCTCTAAAACCATCAGATCTTATAAGACTTACTCACTACCATGAGAACAGTATGGGGGAAACCACTCCCATGATTCAGTTATCTCCCACCAGATCCCTCCCACGACACATGGGAATTATAGGAGCTACAATTCAAGATGAGATTTGGGTGGGCACACAGACAAACCATATCGGGGGTCCATGAAACCCTTAAAATGATGCACAAATGTTTTGATAATTTTGGCTTGTGCATCTTCTGAGGAGATTATGCAGAGTTTTTAATAGATTCTCACACAGGTTTGTGATCCACAAAAGCTTAATCACCATTAGCCTAGAAGTAGGCAAAGGAGGATGTCAGTATATTGTTCAAAGGTTAATGAGTATTGGTGAGGGACTCTCCTGTACAAAGCTAAACAAAATGAAGGTATGAGGCTGTTAGTCTCCAGGGACCAACTCACTGACTCTGATGCCCAGGCACACCTTGCCCAGATGTTCTCAGCAAGTACACATCAGGCAAAGCACACCCACAACAGGCACCTGCACCTCTAGCAGTCTGCAGGATTGCACTCCACTGGCTGCAACAGGAACCCGACCGAGAGCGGATGTGGCAAGGAAAGGGTTTCATTTTCTCACCTAATGTGTTGTCCAGGGTGGGTGAGCGTCCCTTACTCAGAACACACAGCCTCCCTTAGAGTGTAGCTTTGTCCCATGGTCCGCCTCTGGGTGTCAGGTCCATTTTCAGGCAGGAGGAAGGGGAGGGGTCTCTGCTAGCTCAGTGTGTCTCTTTGTGAAAGGGAAACAAGGACTTTGCAGGTGACTGCATTCAGTGGAATTCTGTTGCATTGCATTAGCAGAGCTGTGCTCCATGGTTGCCCCTGGTTATAGGGAGCCTGGGGTGGGGCGTGGAGGGTTATGTTCACTCATTGGTTACAATCTAACCATGTATCCCTAGGGATGCTGCTCATCGGGAAGAATAGAAGTGAAGAGAAATTATTCAGGCCTCAAGTGGAGTCTGCCATGTATGGCTTTGTTTCCCCTGTGAGCTGGCAAGCACAGATTCCTGGATCAATTGGGGTTAAAAACTGGTCTCATAGCCCCATTGCGAAGGTGCAGCCAGAGGGTCTGACTCACAACCTGCGTTCATTAGTGTCACTGGAATATAAGATGAATGTACTGACACGATTTTTAACTACTCAAGTTTTATTTTGATAAAAGTATATGACACAGGTGGAGCAGAGAATGAGTCTGGTCACCAGGGAAGTGGCTTGATAGAAAAAGTGGGAGCTGAATTGACAAGAAATGATCTTGAACCAAAGGACCAAACAAGTCTTTAAGAGTGCAGAGAGTGACTGCCTGTGGGCCATAAGACTTCCATCTACACAGAGTTCAAGTCGAATGAAGTAAGGTCAACTTTATTCCTGTGAGTTTCCTTGAATTTTAACTGAAAGCCTTTTCTAGGCAGGATAACTGCATGGATCAACCACTTTTACAATAGCTGCAAAAAAAAAATGAAATACTTAGGAATATACCTAACCAAGGAGGTGAAAGACCTCTACAAGGAATACTACAAAACACTGCTGAAAGAAATCATAGATGACACAAACAAACGGAAACACATCACATGCTCATGGATGGGTGGAATCAATAATGTGAAAATGACCATACTGCCAAGAGCAATTTACAAATTCAATGCAATTCCCATCAAAATACCATCATCATTATTCACAGAATTAGAAGGAAACAATCCTAAAATTCTTAGGGAACCAAAAAAGAACCCACATAGCCAAAGTAAGAATAAGCAAAAAGAACACATCTGGAGGCATCACATGATCTGATTTCAAACTATACTATAAGGCCACAGTCACCAAAACAGTATGGTACTAGTATAAAAATAGGCACATAGACCTATGGAACAGAATACAGAATCCACAAATAAACCCAAATACTTACAGCCAACTGATCTTCAACAAAGCAAACAAAACAGAAAGTGGGGAAAGGACATCCTTTTCAACAAATGGTGCTGGGATAATTGGCAAGCCACATGTAGGAGAATGAAACTGGATCTTCATCTCTCACCTTATTTAAAAATCAACTCAAGATGGATCAAAGACTTAAATCTAAGACCTGAAACTATAAAAATTCTGGAAGATAACAATGGGAAACCCCTTCTAGACATTGACTTAGGCAAGGATTTCATGATCAAGAACCCAAAAGCAAATGCAATAAACACAAAGATAAATAGCTGGGACTTAATTAAACTAAAGAACTTTTGCACAGCAAAAGGAACAGTCAGCAGAGTAAACAGCCCACATAGTGGGAGAAAATCTTCACAATCTATACATCTGACAAAGGACTAATATCCACAATCTACAACAAACTCAAATTAGCAAGAAAAAATAATCCCATCAAAATGTGGGCTAAGGACATGAATAGACAATTCTCAAAAGAGGATATACAAATGAATATCAAACCTATGAAAAAATGCTCAACATCAGTAATGATCAGGGAAATGCAAATCAAAACCACAATGCGATACCACCTCACTCCTGCAAGAATGGCCATAATCAAAAAATCAAAAACTGATAGATGTTGGCATGGATGTGGTGTACAGGGAACACCTCTACACTGCTGGTGGGAATGTAAACTAGTAAAATCACTATGGAACACAGTGTGGAGATTCCTTAAAGAACTAAAAGTAGATCTACCATTTGATCCAGCAATCCCACAACTGGGTATCTACCCAGAGGAAAAGAAGTCACTATATGAAAAAGATACTTGTACATGCATGTTTATAGCAGCACAATTCACAATTGCAAAAACATGGAACCAACCCAAATGCCCATCAATCAATGAGTGGAAAAAGAAACTGTGATATATATATATACACACACACACACACACATATATGATGATATGTATATACACACACACACATATATGATATATATATACACATATATATGATGGAATACTACTCAGCCATAAAAAGGAATGAATTAATGGCATTCACAGTGATCTGGAAAGATTGGAGATTATTATACTAAGTGAAGTAACTCAGAAATGGAAAACCAAACATATGGTCTCACTCAAAAGTGGGAGCCAAACTATGAGAATGCAAAGGTATAAGAATAACATGATGGACTTTGGGGACTCGGGGGAAAGGGTGGGAAGGGGATGAGGGATAAAAGACCACAAATTGTGCGCAGTGTATACTGCTCAGGTGATGGGTGCACCAAAATCACAGAAATCAGCACTGAAGAACTTATGCAGGTAACCAAACATTCCCCAATAACCTGTGGAAATAAAAAATAAAAGCTTATTTTTTTAAAAAAAGCCAGTCACAGTGGCTAGCACCTGTAGTTCCAACTACTGGGGAGGCTCAGATGTGAAGATCTCCTGAGCCCAGGAGTTCAAGGCTGCAGTGAGCTATGACTGTGACACTACACTTCAGGTTGGGTGACAGAATAAGACCCCATCTCAAAAAAATAAAGAAAAACAAGAATGGAATATTTGCAGTGTGATATTTCTCCAAAGGACAATAACTTACTAATTGATAGTAACATTTCACCAGAAACTATTATGAATATAAACTTAAAAGCATTCTCTTCCTTGGAAATTTTCCATGTTCTTTACATTAATTCCAAAAATTTAACTTGAGACCTTTGTATTTTAAACAGATGCTACTGCAAAGTATAGTCTCCAAATTTTCCCTCTTGTTTATTGCAATATAATGGTTGCCCTGAATGCAGCGGAAATCTCCAGAATCAGAAAATTTGTATGACCTAATACATGAGGAAAAATAATTGAGTGTATCTTTGCAAAAACCCACAGTCTAAGAAAAAGAGGAAGGTTTTTTCTTAGTTTCCAATAGAGAAAATCCAAAATACACAGATACTTGCTCAGCCTTTTATAAGAAATTACTGGAGAATGATTTTGGATCACAGCTTTTCTTTCACTGTTACACAAGATGGTATTTTTAAAAAATCGTGTAAAGTACCTTTGATTTATGTTTTCCATACACACAAAGAAATAGCCATAAGGCAATTCAAAAGCTGTAATTTTGGAAAATATTAGTCCTTCCATTAAGGTTCTGAGGATAAATTGAAAGCCATGTTTCTTTAACATAGGTTTTGTTTATCACAGCTCTCTCTACAATATTTTAAAACAGGTGTATTTCATGTAGTCTGATGCTTTTGAGTATCTTGAGGCATCCTGCGAACAGCTTGTAAATCTTTAAAATGCCCTTGTGGGAGCTGCATAAAAAATTAAAGAGATATGCAATCAAAAATGCAGGGGCCCGCAAGTGCTGTTGTTAAAGTCAGTCTACATTTACTGGGTGACTGGCCGGCCCGGTCACTCTGATTAGAGGCAGCCAGAATCTCTTATCTGAATGGACTCCAGAGGACTCAAAATAACATCTTGTCAAGCTGGATGTCACTTCTTTAGCAGAGGCCTCTGCGAGAACAAGATGAATGGAAGGGTCACATTTCACACATGAAAAAGCACATCTGGGAGCTGCTCTTGGTTCTCTGGCCGTCTGTGGGGTCCCCTCCCTGGAGATGACTCTCTCCATCACATCCCTTCCTAACCCTCCCCTGGGTCACTCCCTCTAACACTTTCCTAGGGATGCCCTCTGAACCCCTGGAGGCTTCTTTGTTAAAGTCTCACAGGCCCCATAACCCTTTACTCTGGGCAACTTACCTTGTTTTATAATTACTTCATCTTTCTTTTCTCTTTCTTTGGGACAGTGTCTTGCTCTGTCACCCAGGCTGGAGTGCAGTGGCACCATCATAGCTGACTGCAGCCATAATCTCAAGATACCCTCCCATTGCTCAGCCTCCCGAGTCGCCGGGACTACAAACATGCACCACCATGCCCAGCTAATTTTTAAAATCTTTTGTAGAGATAGGGTCTCACTATGTTGACCAGGCTGATCTCAAACTTCTGGCCTCAAGCCATCCTCCTGCCTTGGCCTCCCAAAGTGCTGGGATTACAGACATGAGCCACCACACCCAGCCTACACCATCTTTAATATAACTATTTCCTTCATGCTACCTCCCCACGAGATTCTGGGTGGTGTCCCACCTGGCTGTGCTCACCATTGCATCCCTGGCAGGCAGTATAGGGGCTGGCACACTGAACATTGAGTAGGAAAGAAGGAATGGAAGAGACGGCAAGGAAAGAGGGAAGGAAGGATCCCATTGCTGGGCCATCCAAATTCTCATACGGGCAGTCTGATCTGACAACCCTGTGGAACTCAAAATTGGAGCTGGACATAGTGTTTAATTGGCTGTTTACATCTGAATGCAAACAGCCAGCCATTGTCAGTGCTAGAGTGAGGGCTTCCCCCATTTGGAGAAGTCAGCCAGCTCTTGGGGCTCATTCACCTTTCTTAATGTCATTTTTAAGCAGCATCCTCTATTGGTGCTTAGAGTTGCTTAAAGGAACAAAACTACTATCATATTTGATAAAACAATTTCATGCCCAGAGGCCTGGATGTATGGTAGGTTCCTGAAAATGCCTGCAGGTGCCTGGTTCTAATATTATTACCTGTGACTTAATAGCCCAACTTTGTCAAAATGAAAGACCGCCATAAGCCCCCAAGAGCTCGGCTGAAGTTAGTCTCCTAGTCTCCCGGGAAAACTCACGACCTTTAACTGCACTTGCTACACTTTGCTCTGCAACAGACACCATCCGTCGGTGCTTTTTCTGCCTGAGTTATACGTACATATCCAGAGTCGAATGAAGAAAGACAAAACATGGTCTAGCCTTGGAGAAGTCAACCTGGACCTCACGTAAGGAGAAATGATTTGACTCTTGGTGTTTCGAGTGGAAATCAGCAAGGAGGCAGGCCTGGCATGTCGGAGGTATGGCTGCACTCATGACAACAACTGGGTACAGCTGGCTGGCGTCCCCCGGCCTGACCTTCACTTCAGGCCATGCCCTTGACCACCCTGGAAGATCAGATGTGATCTCAGCCAGGCCAACCACTCGCCCAGCACCTAGGGAAGCCTGCTTCGCTCTGGACCTGAGGGTTTGAGAGAGAAGACAGTTTCCTAAAAGAAAAATGTCTGGAGATTTTCCTATCCCTCCTCTTCATCTCCGTCCACTGCTCTCGAACAGGCTTATTTGTTTAGCATTTGCACTCTTAATAAAAGTGGTGTTATACCAATACCTATCCACTCAAGTGCTGGTGGTGAAAATTCAAAGCCCTCTGGACATGGCATGAGATGACGCATGTTTACAAGGTGTTGAATCCCGATGTGATTACAAGTGGGTAACAGACCACGTCCTCCAGACCTACTGTTGGCAGGGACTGGGGAGGAAGGACGCTCCAGCTTTTCACTAGTTAACTTGCTCACTATTCATTCTGAGGAATTCATTTTCTTCCAAAGTCTTTCAGGCCTATAGGAACCTGTTTCCTTTTCTATTGTTGTTTATTGTTTTATGTTTCTTTTTTTATTTTTCCATTGTTTTTCCTGCAAAGAAAACTGCTGAAGAAATAAGAGCATGTCGTGAGTAATAGTCGCCTCTTCCCTTAGATATTCTTCACAATGGCTGAAAACCAGCCTCTTCCCTTAGATACTCCTCATACTGGCTGAAAACCACTGACCCTATTTTTGTCAAGACTTCATTTCTGCCTTGGTCATTTAGTAGAAACATCTAGACTGGCAAATGATTTTTTTTTTTTTTTTTGAGGCGGAGTCTCGTTCTGTCGCCCAGGCTGGAGTGCAGTGGCGTGATCTGGGCTCACTGCAACCTCCGCCTCCTGAGTTCATGCCAGTGTCCTGCCTCAGCCTCCTGAGTAGCTGGGACTACAAGCACCCACCACCATGCCTGGGTAATTTTTTGTATTTTTAGTAGAGATGGGGTTTCACCGTGTTAGCCAGGATGATCTCAATCTCCTGACCTCGTGATCCACCTGCCTCGGCCTCCCAAAGTGCTAGGATTACAGGCGTGAGCCACCGCGCCCGACCATGATTTTTTTTTTTTTTTTTTTTTTTTGAGAAATGGTAAAGTTGTATCCTTGCTTCCAGCCATGAGGAATAATAATTTTATCACCCCTGGAAGGTTCCTTCTGGCCCCTGCGATTAATCTTATTCCCTGACTCCAGCCCCGGGCAACCACAGATTAGTTTCTTGTAATATAGCTAAGTATTATCATTCTAAAAGTTCACGTAAAAGAAATCATTGTTCTTGCTCAGGAAGAAGTTTTAAAGTTTTATCCACATTGCCCATGTGTCAGTAGTTTGTTACTTTCTATTGAGGTGGGATGTCTTTCTGTATGGATATACTACTATTTGTCTGTTTCTCTGCTGATTACTTTTGCCATTTGGAGTGTTCCTGTGTCCAGGCTATCATGAGTAATGCTGCTGTGAACATTCATGGACAAGTGTTTGTATGGACAAATGCTTCCATCTTTCTAGGGTAAAAAACTAGGAACAGAATTACTGGGTGATGCGGGTTCTGTTCTCTGCCCTTGTCATTCTCACCCTATTCTCCTGGTTGTTCTACATGTGGCTTATGAACCAAATACGGTCTTCTTAAAATGTGTTAGTCACACAATTAGCCTCTCAGTCTCATTCATGAATCACTTGGTGAGAGGATAGAGGAAAAAACAGACTCCATTTCCCCGACTCTCTACTCATCATAGCACAGTCAGCACAGAATACTTCTGTGACCCTTGTTTGTCAAAATGTGTGGGGATTTCTTTCCACCGGCAACCAATTCTGCAATGGACACCAACTGAATGTCCCTAATGCAATTCAATTCTAACACTGCCTACTGGGAGGTAGCATCGGATCTCACAGGTTGAAGGCTCAGTCCCACAAGGCTTCTCCCCCGTGCCACTTCAGATGCTGGTTGCAAGCACAGGTTGTGGCTGTGCTTCTGACCTACTGACTGTAGATTGAGGTTCCCATGATTCCCTCTTCTGGTTCAATTAATTTGCTATAGCTGCTCACAGAACTCAAGGAGACACATGTGCTGGTATACAGTCACCCGTTGATTAACAACAGCAATACATTCTGAGACATGTGTCATTAGGTAATTTTGTCATTGTGCAAACATCATAGAGTGTACTCACACAAACAGATTGTATAGCCTACTATACACCTAGGCTATATGGTATAACCTGTTGCCCCGAGGCTACAAGCCTGTACAGCATGTTAGTGTACTGAACACTGTAGGCAACTATAACACAATGGTGAGTGTATGTGTATCTAAACATATCAAAACACAGAAAAAGTACAGTAAAAACACAGTATGGTACTCTTAGGGCACCACTGTTCTACATGTGGTCTATCATTATGTGGCACATGACTGTATTGTAAAGGATATTATAAAAAATACCAAAGAACAGATACACAGGGCAAGGGATGGAGGAATGGGTGCCGAGCTTCCAGGCCCTCCACAGGCACACCATCTTTCAGGAGCCTCCCTCCACATGTTCAGTTATTGGGAAGTTCCTGAACTCAGTCCTTTTGGGTTTTAATGGAGGCTTCACTGCGTAGGCATGATTGATGAATCATTGGCCATTGGTGATTAACTTGACCTTCAACCTTTCTCCCCTCCCTGGAGGTTGCAGGCTGAGGTTGAAAGTCCCAATCGTCAATCACACCTTGGTCTTTCCTGTGACCAGCTCCCATCCTGAAGCCACCTAGAGGCTGACAGCCACTGGTCATCTCATTAGCATACAAAAGACATTCTTACAGCTCCGGAGATTCCAAGGAGTTTAGGAGCTGTGTGTTAGGAAACAATGAGGAAGACCAAATGTATATTTCACAACATCACACTTGGTTTCTAGAAAGAAGCCCATTCAACCAGGTGAGTCAAGAGAGCCTTATGATGTAGACAAAGGTACCTTAAGCAGTCTAAAGGCAAGAAACATGGTCAGGACTCGGGAAGGACTGAACAGGGAAAGCTGTCAGGAACAAAGGCAGCGGTGACTTCAAGTTGTGTCTGGTCAGTTCCCTTCAACACCATCTCTTTCACTGTTCCCTGCTACCAACCAGCCCACACATTTGCACATGGTCCTGTGTGGCCATCCTCAAATGGGTGGCCCAAACTCCAAGTCAACAGGATATTCCTGCTCTGTCCTTGATAGGTTAGTTTTAGTGTCCACACATTTAAAGATCCCAGGAAAGAGAATCAGATGGGTCAGCTTGTGGCAACTGTCATTCCCTAGTTCAATTAGCTTGTGTGTGTGTGTGTGTATGCGTGTGAATGTGTGTATGTGAATGTGTGTATGTATATGTGCATTTGTGAGTGTGTGTGTACATATGAGTGTTGTGTGTGTGTATATGTGTCATGTGAGTGTGAATGCACGTGTATGAGTGTGTATGTGTGTGCTGTATGTGAATGTGTGTATAAATGTGTATGTGTGTATATGTGAATGTGTGTGCATGTGTGTGAATGTGTATGTGAGAGTGTGCATGTATGTGTGATGTGTGTGTGTTTATGTGCAGGTGTGTGTATGTGAGTGTGTATATGTGAGAGTGTGTGTGCTGTGTGTATGTGAATGTGTGTGTATGTGAGAGTGTGTGCATATGTGTGAGTGTGCATGCATGCGTGTGTGTCAGGCAATCGTGGATTGATGTACCATAGCGGATTATCCAAATGGACTAAGAAAAAGGCAGTTTCTCTGTGTACACATGTGATTGGCAGAACCTGGAGCAATGCCGTATATGATGGGCATTTCTCGTTGAACCCCTTCCGCCTGTAGAACGGCTCTGGCAGCTGGTAGCCTCTGGTAGGCAGCTGACTGCCACCATGTCCATGCCAGCAGCTTGGGTCTTTACTCATGCAATTGATTCTGTGCATAATTAATTACTGAAAAAGTGAGCAACTCAAATTTAATTTCACTAAAAGTGCATCACAAGGCACGAGTATTCAGAAAGACCCCTGTCTCCAAAGAGGTACAAATGAAACCTTCATATGTCTTTGACTGATATTTGAGCCACACTCGCTTCAATCCTGAATTTGCATCACTTTCTGACTCATACTTTTATATGTTTCATTCTGTGTATTTTTAATAGTTTATTGTTCACATATCATACAATTTATCCATTAAAAGGATACGATTGAATGATTTTTAGTATATCCACAAATATATGCAGCTACCATTACAATGTTAGAACATTTTCATCACCTCCAGAAGAAGCCCCATAAGCTTTAGCTATGGAACTCTACTCTCCTAGCTCCCTCCCCCCGTCCTAGGCAAACACTAATCTGCTTTCTGCCTCTGTAGAAATGTTCTGGACATTTCATGTATATGGAATCATATAATATTTGGTCTTTTGGGACTAGCATCTTTCACTTAGCATAATGTTTAATGCTTTTGAGATTCATCCATGCCATAGCATGTGTTAATGCTTCCTTCCTTTTTAAACCTGAGTAACTTTGCACTGTATGTATTAATATATTCTGCATTTGTTTATCCATTCATCTGTCGACAGATACTTGGGTTATTTCTGCCTTTTGGCTATTGTGAGTAATGCTGCTATGAACTTGGGTGTGCAACTATCTCTCGGAAACTCTGCATTCTTTTCTTTTGAATATATACCCAGAAGTGGAGTAGCTGAATCACATGCTAATTCGATCTTTGTTTTTTTGTGAAACTGCCACACTGTTTTCCATAGCAGCTGCAGTGTTTTCTGTTTCCACCAACAGTGCACTTGGGTTCAATTTCTTCACATTGTTGTCAGCACTTGTTACTGTCTCAGTTTGATTCTAGCCATCCTAGCGGGTGTGAAGTGGCGTCTCTTTGTAGTTTTGAAGACTCACTGGCATTTTCAACTAGCTATGTCCAAACAGAACTATCTTTTTCCTCTCAAAATCTGCTTCTCTCGTTGTGAGTCCCATTTACATCAAAGGCATCAAGATTCGCCCACAAACCAGTGCATGTTTCCAGCATCTTCTTTCTAATCTAGCACCCATGTCCATGCTCGACATTGGCACCCCGAGCCAGCCACGCTCTCAGCGTGCTGCGTGTTGCATTAAATTTTAAAAATCTATGTCATGTATCTTTCATCATTTTTCTTCGATTACAACCTACGTTCATTACTGAGAATCTGCAAAAGTATAAAGATAAAAATTTAAAATACTTCCCTCACCTACGGAAAACAATGGACCGGTGAATTAACTTCTTAGTGTGGTTGCCATGTGTACACACTCCATGCGTTTAATTTAAAAATAAACACTCTTTACCCCTGACCAAGGCAACTCTAAAGTGTGAGCTCCCCTTCCTCTGGAGTTCTCCTGTGGTGTGGAGCCAAAGTTTGTATTAGCCCATTTTCATACTGCTATAAAGAAACAACTCAAGATGAGATTTGGGTGGGGACACAGCCAAACCATATCATTTACCCTCCAGGGGACTTTGTTGGATACTACCCCCTGCCCCGGCAACTCCCTATCCCTGGTGTCACTTTCCTTTCCCCACTAGTCTTTTCTGGGGCATGTCTTGTTCCATCACCCTTATAAGATCTGCTTCTCAACATCTGCCATAGGGAAGCCTGACACATCCTGATATGGTTTGGCTCTGTGTCCCCACCCAAATCTCATCTTAAATTGTAGCTCCCATAATTCCTATGTGTTGTTGGAGGGACCTGGTGGGAGATAATTGAATCATGGGGGCGATTTCCCCCATACTGTTCTCATGGTAGTGAATAAGTCTCACAAGATCTGATGTTTTTATAAGGGGAAACACCTTTCTCTTGGCTCTCATTCTCTTCTCTTGTCTGCCACCATATGAGACATGCCTTTCACCTTCTGCCATGATTGTGAGGCCTTCCCAGCCACATGGAACTGTGAGTCCATTAAACCTCTTTGTTTTGTAAATCGCCCAATCTTGGGTATGTCTTTATCAGCAGCATGAAAACAGACTAATACAGATCTTTCCACACCTTAGCTAATCCAGGGTGACATTTTAAAACAATCTTTTAATATAAAATAATTTAAAGGTCAGGTACAGTGGCTCACACCTGTAATCTCAGCACTTTGGGAGGCTGAGGTGGGCAGATCACCTAAGGTCAGGAGTTCAAGATCAGCTTATCCAACATGGTGAAACCCCATCACCACTAAAAATACAAAAATAGCCAGGCATGGTGGCATGTGCCTATAATCCCAGCTACTACTTGGTAGACTGACGCACAAGAATCACTTGAACCCAGGAGGCAGTGGTTGCAGTGAGCCGAGATCGCACCACTGCCCTCCAGCCTGGGCAACAGAGAGAGACTCCATCTCAAAAAAATATATATATACAGAGAATAGTATAATGAACCCCTAGTTCCATTCCAACAATTACCCACATTCTGTTCTTTGTGTTGCGTCTGTCCTCCCAAAACTGTTTTGGCTTTTTTTCTCGAGCATGTACAACAAATTCCAGATGCCATATCATTTACTGAAAAATACTCCAGTGCTTATCTCTAACGAATAAATGATGAATGCTTAAATGCACACACACAATACCATTCTTATATCCAAAAGATTAGTAATCATTCCTTAATATTATCTAATAAACAATCTATCTTCAGTTTTCCTGATTGTTGTCTCGAAAGTGACTTTTTCCGGTTCATTTGCACTATTTATTGCTCTTAGCTGATATGTCTCTTAATTATCCTGTGATCTTAACAGTTTCAACTCTTCCTCTGGTTTCTCCATGCCAGCTATTTGTTGGAAGCAATCAGCTCATTTTCCAGGTCATTTATCTTATAGAATGTCTCACTTTTGGTTGAATCGTTGAGGAATCATTTAAGGCTATCTTCCAACCCTCATATTTCCTGTGGATGGATAGTTAGATCTAGAGGCTCAATTCAGCTCAGGTTGTTCAATTTATGGACAATAATATGTTACAGGTGATGCTAGAAACTTATTGCTGAGAGTCAAGAGGCACAGGATGTCTGGGGTCCCACCTTTGGTGACGTTAAGATAAATGAGAGGAATCAGGTGTTGTCAGCCTGATCCATCCATTATAAAGTTTCCCATCAACTTTCCACCTCATGGTTTTAGCTCTCTCTTGGGATTATAAATTTAAAGTATCTTTGTGAGCTTGACAGCTGAGAAAAGAGACCTATGTGTGTTGGTTGATAAACTTATTGCTCATTTGGCAGCTCTGGGGATTCTATGTGATTTAGCGCCCTGACTCCTGGTCAGGCCTCCCTGTCGGGTCTTGATCTGGTCTGGTCCTGACCTTGCCTTTCCCATCAAGCCCTTTGGACTGTTTGATGCAGGAATCATTCCATACACTACTCCTGGGGATTGTCTCCACATTCCAGGCAACAGGGATGTTTGAGATCCAGGGCATGTCTTGGAAGCAGGTGCTACCTGGATTCCAGCTCCATGCTGAGATGTCTGCTGCCACATCAAGATCAACATCTTTGAAGCCACCAGTGCTGCAAGAGAACTGCAGAAGTCACCATGAAACCTTCACGAAACCACCTGCAGGGCCACCAGTTCAACACGCTTTCCCTCCCACAGTCAACATTGCAGAATGAGAGTTGAGTGAAACAGTTAATCTGTTCATTCTTACTTACCTTTTTTCACTTGTTTATTTCAGAACCCTCTTCCCAAGGCACAGACATGAGTCTGTGTGGGCTGGGCCACAGAGCAGTTTGCGGGGTAGATGCTGTCCAGAACCCAAATGAGCCCTTGATCCTTACCTGGCTCACTCACTAGAGACCCTCGTGTGCTCTTCAACCCTCCTTCCTCTTAGGATGAGTTACTTCCCAGGGAGCTCCAAAGTCTCTCAGCAAATGTGTCTTTGATAGGGTCAGTCCATAGGCCATATAGACAAGATATACAGACCTGTCAGACCCGTCTGAATCATGGTATGAGAACAGGGAACTCCACACACTGGAGCTCCGCTGCTGCCTAAACAGCAGCAGAAAGCAGAGAGGTTGGAACCTTCAGAGAGGTACAAACCATGGGCTACCAAAGGAGTGTTCTTCCAAAAGGCCTTTTAAAAATATGAAAAATCATTCTAGTAATTCAAGTATCTCTGTTTGTGGAATGTGTTTAGGAAATGGGTAGGAAACAAAGACTTGAACAGCTGCCCGGGGACTGGGAAGGACTCTCAAATGGCATTATTTCTATTTTCCTCTCAGGGAAACTCCCTCGAGTCTCAGGTCTTGATCAAGGATGCATGTAGGACTCTGGTGAATTTTTCAACTGGTTCTTGTCCTTCACTGATCTGAGGGGAATTCCAACGCTAGTCACCCACCATCTTGTGATGAGTGGCCAGGGACAGGCCCAAGCTAGATCCGTGACCATTGCAGCAATGATGTTCAACCATTCTGGGAACCCTCCTGGGGATGGCGATGACATTGGAATACTGTTAAGGTGGAATTTTGCCCCCTGATACCAGCCTGGAATCACAGACACCTCTCAGAAAGGTCCCCAAGGGAGAAATATACACACCTTGAAAACAAGCAGCCCAAAGACAGTGTTCTCTTACTAAGCATTCACATCATATTTTAATTTTATTTTTGGCGTAGCATTGTAGTGGCACCTTTTCCTGTTTTCACAATTAGGAACCCATCATTCCTATTCAGCTCCTGAGCCCACAGCTGTGTAGGAGTTCTCTGGACACCACTCCCTTCCTCTGACTTCCCCTCTGCCAGCTTCCCATGTGGCTTTCTTCTCTCCAACCAAAGAGCCAGTGGATCCCAAGCACTATTTTATCACAGTTAAAGACTGTCTTCTTTCTCATTAGAATAGATTCCAGGTGAATGCCAACCCATTTGATCTTACTCAGGGAGGAACTGCCAAGTCCCAGTGACAGTTAGTGAGGACATTAGAAGAAAATGAACCGTGGACCACTTGGTAATTCTGCATCTCAATAGTCGGCCCTTCACACACGGCTGAGTTAGAGGTGCTGGATCCAGCTCTCATGCCCCGCAAGAACGTGACCAGTGGGATCAAGTCTTTAGAGTTCTTCAGGCCAAATGTGAGGCTGTGTGGCTTCCGAAGCCAGGACTAAAAGGCCATGTGGGTTCTGCCTTGTTCACTGGAGCATTTGCTCTTGAAATCCTGACTGCCTTGTAAAAAGTCCAATGCCTCTGAAGCTGCCATGCTCTGAGGAAGCCCACGCCACATGGGGAGGCCATCTGGAAACATTCTGATCTGTAGTCCCAGCTGAGCTCAGGCACCAGAGATGTGAGTGAAGAAACTTCTAGAAGACTGCAGTCATTCAAGTCTTTTACATTGTGGAACAGAGAACAGAGATAAGTCAACTCTACAACTCCTGCCCAAATTCCCAACCCATGAAATTCGTAATAATAATAAAATGATTATTGTTTTCCTCCTGTAAGTTTTGGGGAATTTTGTTCCTTAGCAACTAACAGCTGAAACACTGAGAACTCTGGTCCTCACTTCCACACAAGGATAGAAAATTTTTATTTTGTATCTTTTCTTTTATGTTGTTTTCCTTCTCTTTCACTTGACATCTATTATTGTGGGAGAAATCCTGAACTCTTCCAATTCCTTCTAGAAAAGCCAAAGAAGCATCTTTCAATTGATAATCAGTGATAAATGATCAATTATTTGCAGATCTATACAAATATGCTGAACACAGAACCCATAGCGGCATGATATGGTTTGGCTTTGTGTCCCCACCCAAATCTCACCTTGAATTATAATCCCGATAATCCCCAAATGTCAAGGGTGAGGTCAGGTGGAAGCAATTGAATCATAGGGGCAGTTTCCTCCATGCTGTTCTCATGATAGTGAGTGAGTCTCATGAGATCTGATGGTTTTATAAGTGTCTGGCATTTCCCCTGCTTGTACTCACTCCCTCCTGCCGCTCTGTGAAGAAGGCGCCTTGCTTCCCCTTCGCCGTCTGCCATGATTGTGTAAGTTTCCTGAGGCCTCCCCAGGAACGTGGAAATGTGGATCAATTAAACCTTGTAAATACTCCAGTCTCAGATATTTCTTCATAGCAGTGTAAGAATGGATGAATACAAGGCACATACAGTGAAGGTGGCTGAAAGGTTTCCATTTGGCCACTGACTTCACTTACTCTACTTTTCAGTGATATGCAATGACATAGGAAGAAAGGAAAAACAAATCTAAAGACAAAGGAAGTCACGTTTTCAGGACACTCATGGTGGAATCATTGAATTGGCCAGAAGTCCTGCAGTAGGGAGGCCACCAGGTCAATGGCTACATCCGTATGACAGAGGATGTGACCACTTACAGTGATGGCAGAGAGCACAGGAGAGATGGCGGAAATGCTGAGATACACATTGTTGTGGAAAACAACAGACATGTGTGCATTGAAAGCAGTTCTGGTTAAAGTAATTTTAAAAGAAGAGAGACAAACCCAGGAGATATCAGTCACTTACAACCGGAAACATATACAAGGATGTTCATTGCAGCCCTGCTGGTTTTAGCAAAAACATGGAAACAACCTCATGCATCAAAAGACAAGTGAGCAGATGAACTCTTCATTGGCATAAATACAAGCAATAAAACTGTATGAAAAGGAAAGCAGGCCAATGAAAGCCAGGACTCAGGTGATAATTAGTCTCAGGTGGAGAAATGCAGAAGGGTCAAAGGAGAACCATCTGGATACAGGAAGTTCGTTGTCAAAGTTAGAGCTTTTGTTTTGGGTAGTAAATTTTCTGGTGCTCAAAAATAACTAGATACATAAAAATCCAAATG
The DNA here is from genome assembly GCF_008728515.1 of Papio anubis. Lineage (NCBI taxonomy): Eukaryota > Metazoa > Chordata > Mammalia > Primates > Cercopithecidae > Papio > Papio anubis. Next base: position 118,966,680 of record NC_044985.1, read on the forward strand.
TGCGCCATCCATGGGTCAGCGATGAGGGCATGTCTGAGAGCAAGGACTGTGGTTAATCCAGCCCGGTACAGGAGGCCCAGCCGAGCAAAGGAAGGGAGACCATGACACGGGAGAAAGACAGGTGCAGGAGCAGGCAGAGGGGCTCCTCCAAGCAGCTGAGCTGCAGGGGGGAAGAAAGTGAAGGCAGCAGCAGAAGGGCGTGAACAGGGCCAGGATGTTGTTCTGTGTGTTTGTTTTTAGTGCATTTGCTAATGGAAACAATCCAGGAACTGATGATGCAGGAGTGAGGGAGAATCCCGGGACTGGCACTGCGAGGAAGCAGGAGGGATTGTGAAGTGGTGTCAAATGAGCTTCGCTCTGTGGAACAGAATGTCCTGTCCTCCTTGCAGAAGGGGCAGCTGCCTGCTTGCCTGGCAAAGCATTGTCTCAAATAAAAGGAATGTGGGTGTCAGGTGTAACCTAAGACATCCACCTTGCACCCACACCTGGCATCTATCTCACCCCTACACATTGTGTGTCTTACAGACCCGCCTACCTTCCCATGGAGACATCGTCTTATTTGCAGAAAGCCATGGACCCAAACAATCCCCCTCCACCTGCCTGCCTTTCCTCAAAATCCTGCCTTGATCTCCATTCTCTGGGTGAGGGAAGATACTGCATGTTTTCCAAGGGAGGCACATTTCTCAGCTGTCATGTCCCTGCCTGATTTCTGGACTCCCCTGCTTGGTTTCTGGGCTCCCCTGCCTATCAACAGTGACTGCAGGCTCCTTGAACCTGCTCGGGCCCACCCTGTGGCTTCCACCTTCACAGACCCTGAGCTGCAGACACCTGGGCATGGAACTTCCCCCACCACGTTGTTCCTGGGGGGTCTTTCTTCCTTCTTATTTGTAAGAAACAGTCGATACGATTTCAGGCGTAGTTTAATGCTGCTTCCCACATGGCACATCCCCACCTGCAGTGGACGTGCTCCCCTTCACACCCCTGCCTCATGTCATCTGGACATTTCTCATGGGCCCTGCCCGCCTGCCCCCTCCACACCTGCTCTGGGCTGGGCTCTCCCCGGGACCCAGTTATGTCCTGTTCGTCGTTATGTGCCCCACAGCAGGCAGGCTCCCAAAGGCCTCTTTTGCCCTCCCCGGCAGTGAGAGTCCTGATGCTGCTCCCAAATCCATGTCCTTCTAAGAGAAGAGTTGGGGGAACCAAGCATTATGCCTGATGCCAAATCCAACTCAGGCCAATGGAGCTGAGTCAAACACAGTTTTACTTTCCTGAAAATCTTGGGGCTTTCTCTAAAAAGTGGAGTCAATCATTTTGTGAGGAGCCGCCTCACCCTGAGCTAGAGTGAGACCTCTGACTCCTGGACCTTCCTTCTAGGCTCATCCTGGGAGCACCCTCCTCTGTCCCTGCCCCTCCTTCCCATGGATCCTCCTGCCAGTGTGGGTGGACGCTGCTAACTCAGAAGTCCCACCCCTGCCCTGGCCAAGTGCCCACTCCTGCACGCACATGGCCAGCTAGGTCTCCACACCGCTGTCTCCACCTTGCCTCTCCTACTCCCTGTTTCCATTCCCATCTCTGTCCTCATCCTGCTGGTTCCCTTTTCAGTGGTCCTGGCCCCGCCCAGTTCCTAGGGCCCCCGCTGCACCATCTGACCGGATGCTGACCTTAGCTGCTACATTCACTTCTGTTGCCTGGGGACTTGGAGGAGCTGACCCCTGGCTGGAGGGAATGGGAGAGGCTTTAATTTAGTACTTTCTTTTGAGGCTTTCCCTCTCCCAACCAGCTTTCATTTCCTCCCTGTGGCATTTGCCGTTCCTTGTCTCCACCCCAGGCCTTTTCCCACAACCAGGAAGGTGGGCTGGGGCAGGAGAGGGTGGTGCCGGGCTTTGCAGGGGTGGTTTCCATTAATTATTGGGATAACAATAAGAAGCTGAGAAGAGAGGGAGAGACAGAGACAGAGATGCAGAGACTCACCGTGCCACACTGCACTGCAACTACCCCACACTGCATTGCCTGTACATTTTCCAAAAGTTACCATCTCCAGCTGGGGTGGAGGAGGTTGTGAGTGAGGGCTGGGCCTCCAGGGGAGAGATCTCCTAGCCCCCTCATCCTGCGGCGTAAGGGACCCTAACAAGAGAGCAGGGGAGAAAATCCAGTGGGTGGAGGACGGAAGCACCCGAAGATCCTCCTATTCAGGGCAGGTCTTGTCTTCAAAAATTTTTAGATATGGTTTTGTTCCTGGCATAGGAATCTTCATTCCTTTCACTCCTGGAACCAAAATAAGAGAGACAGGTTTCCTCGGTAACTAAGGAAACATCTCTAGAGAAGGGTTATATTGTTTTGAAGTGTTTTGAAATCTTATCAATGGTTTCCAGGGAAACGCAAGATGATGAATAGAGGCCTTGCTAGGTAAATTTAAGAAGAAACATGGGGGAACATATTTGGATTCACAGTGTGCAAGTATTCAGCTGTGTATCAAGGCAGGAAAGTATATTTCACTCTCATCTGACATTTTAATTTTATTACTGGTTCAGCTTCATGTACAGTAAGTCCTCAGGGAGGTCAGCATTATTTGAACCCCAATTAAAGAAATTACACAAAATTTTTAAATTATGAAATTTGTGAATCCCATGGGAATCAAAATTTTAATTAACATTATGTATGACACGTAGGGAAAATAAAGATTTAAAGTAGCAACTGAGCCGCCAAACTGTGACCAGAACAGTTTGCGAATTAAACAGCAGTGGCATCTCCAGCAGAAACGGCAGAACGGCAAATGAGCTCAGGGAGATATGGCCAGAACTGTGTCTCCAGTTCATCTGTCACTCCTACCCCGTGTGCCAGTCAAAAACACCTGGTAAGTCTGACTGTCCAGTGGTATGGGGTTTTAATGGTTTTTCGTTTTGTTAAGCTACTGAAATCACCAGGTGCCCTTGTGTTCTTTCAGGAGGTAATATTTTTTCTTGGTTGATCCATGATCACACCTCAGGGTTCATCTTTGCCCGTATTGCTTGTGACTATTTTTTGTTTGTTTTTGAAACAGGGTCTTGCTCTGTCATCCAGGTTGGAGTGCAGTGGCACAATCACAGCTCACCGCAGCCTCAACTTCCCTAGCTCAAGGGATCCTCCCACATCAGCCTCCCGAGTAGCTGGGACCATGGGTGTGTGACCACACTCAGCTAATTTTTAAAATTGTTTTTGTAGAGATGAGGTCTCACTATGTTGCCCAAACTGCTGTTGAATTCAAAGTACCAATGTCCTCTAAGTCCAGATAATTTCATATCACTACATCTCTTGAGAAACATCTTCCCTTTAAGTGAAATTGAAATTTGCACTTCAATATCTTGAGTAATATTTTCTGTTGTCACAGTGCCCTTACATGCTTTATATAAGGTGAGACTCTTCTATTTTTCCTTGGCTTTTGTTATTGGAATCAAATACAATTGATTACAAGCAAAAACAGATGAGCTGACCAGGCTCGGTGCCTCACGCCTACAATCCCAGCACTTTGGGAGGCCTAGGCAGGTAGATCGCCTGAGGTCAGTAGTTCAAGACCAGCCTGGGCAACATGGTGAAACTCTGTCTCTACTGAAAAATACACAAATTACCCGGGTGTGGTGGCGGGCACCTGTCATCCCAGCTACTCAGGAGGCTGAGGCAGGGAGAATTACTTGAACCCAGGAGGTGGAGATTGCAGTGAGCCAAGATCACGCCACTGCACTCCAGCCTGGGTGACAGAGCGAGACTCCATCTCAATAATAATAATAATAATAATAATAATAATAATAATAATAATAAAACAAAAAACCCAGATGAGCCTAACTATATATCAAATTGATATTATAACCACATAGAAAAATAACAATTAATTCAAGTAACTTTTGAAAAGTGTACTTTGATTGCGTACCTTCCAGTGGGATAGATTTTAAGGACAAAAGGTCTTCAAAGAAATGTTGACATTTACTTAATAGGTTTGCTTTCAGCAGTGACATTGGTATAGTGATTGCAAAACTATTTTGTGAGGTTGTAGGACTGGGCAAATGAAGAACTATGTAGTTATTGGAAACCCAGGACCTCACAGTGGGAGAAGGGAGATAAACATATATGAGGTGTGCGAATGTGAAGAAGAACCTGTTGGTGTGGGATTGGAGGTAGGAGGTAAAGGCATCATCACAAGAACTCATGATTTTAATTTAAAAAACTATGTTTCATATCTCTGCCCATTGAAAAGAAGAAACAGTGACACAATAGCAGCAAAGAGCACACTTGGCACCCAGACTTTGGTTGGTTTTCCTTCCTTCCTTCCTTCCTTCCTTCCTTCCTTCCTTCCTTCCTTCCTTCCTTCCTTCCTTCCTTCCTTCCTTCCTTCTTTCCTTCCCTTTCTTTCTTTCTCTCTCTCTTTCTTTCTTTTTTCTTTTCTTTCCTTTCTTTCTCTCTTTTTCTCTCTCCCTTCCTTCCCTCCCTCCCTCCCTCCCTCCTTACGTGATAGTCTTAATTTGTTATATTTCACTGTAGCTTTAAGCGACCTTGCGACTGAATCTCCTGTTCTCCTTAATCCAGCTCCACTCCACCACCACAGCTTAATTCTGACTTTAGATCCGGAGCAGTTGTTCGGCTGGTCTCGAACTCATGGTCTGGCGGATCCTCCGTTCGACTCTGTTGTGTGAGCCACTTCATGCTCAGTCCCATTGGTGGAGGATGGTGTTTAGAAACCAGACCTTGGTTTGGTTTCTCCACCAAAGGGGAAAAGGGTGATTCTAGGCCTGGGGCACGGAAAGTATGAGGTCAGCCTGAAATGTCTTCTAGTATCAGAAGGAAGGGTGTACCCAAAGCCTAGGCAAAGAATGTGAAATTAGCAGACTTAAAGGGCCTCCAACTGGCAGCATTTGGGATGGTTTGAATGTTTTCCAAAAATGGATTACAACACATTGCATTTTTAAAAAGCATTCACAAATCCAAAATAATTCCAAAAAATGGTGATGTTGGGGGCAGATCTTCTTTACAGAACAATTCAGGTAATAAATAGATAAGAAACAATAGAATTAGAAAAAAGTTACCATTTTGTAGCCACCAATGTCATAGTATATTCAGATAAGAATATATTCAGGGCGCAGCTGGAGGAGAGAGGCGGTGGCTGGCAGAGTGGATGCCCCCACCGTGCCAAGCCCACCTTCCCCTCCTGACAGTCTCTGAAAACAGGGCCTGGCCTTAACACTTCACCCTCCAGCGTGGAACCCCGCTCACCCCTCCAGCGCCGGAAACCCTCGCTCACCCTCCAGCTGAACCTCCTGCTTCACTCTCCAGCTGAACCCTGCTTTCACCCTCCAGCGCGGAACCCTGCTCACCCTCCAGCTGAACCCTGCTCTTCTCACCTCTCCAGCTGAACTCCTGTTTCGCCTCCCTCTCCAGCGCTGAACCTTGCTCACCCTCTCCCAGCGCTGAACCCTGCTTCACCTCTCCCAGCGCTGAACCCTGCTTCACTTCTCCAGTTGAACCCTGTTCACTCCTCTCCAGCTGGAACCCCACCACCTCCAGCTGAACCCTGCTCACTCTCCAGCTGAACCCTGGCAGCCACATTGTGGAACGGGTATTTTTTCAAAATCCTTTCCTAATACCCACGTTTGCAGGGAAGTTCAGACCAGGCTGCCAGGTCACTGTTAAACAATGACTTTGGGAACACAGTCCCCTTCAGCTGGCATTTGGCTAGAAGGTGGCACCGGGGCAGAGGGCAGCCTTCAGCCCACAGCAATCCCAGGAAGGCTCCTGCCCAGCCAGTGGGTCTGCTGGGGGCAGCTCCTCAGCTCCAAAAACCTAAAATCACTCCAGAGGTGAGTGAGAGTGACAGAGCGACCACTGAGTCCCCGCCAGGTGCCAAGAACACGAGGAGGTGGAGTCCCCTCTCCCGGAAGCCTTGCAGGCGTCCTCCAGGCCCATTTGGAATCCCCACCCCACATTTAGTTCTCTTAGGACTCTGTTAGCAGAAGAGGGGCAAGATCTAAATACATGTTTGTTGAAGGCCATGCAAATTCCACAAGTTCAATAATTTTGCAAACACTTGGACTTTTTATGCTGTTTATGAGCTCAATGCTCCCTCCTGCTCCCCACAAGCACGAGGGGGGCCTCACAGACACAGCAAATCCTGTTTGCTCCTATGCCCTGTGCATCAAGGTCAGGCACACCAACGGTGCGCTAGCATTGGAGACAGGTCCGGTCTCAGTCTCAGTTCCAGAGTGACCTTGGGCAGCCTTTTATTTCATCACTGGTGCCTTCGTCTCTCATGTGGGATGGATTTTCTGCCCCATGGGGTGATTATGAGCACTAAATGAAATTAGAAGCTTGTGAGAGTTTGAAACTGCTTTCTTCTGAATGCAGTTTCATGCCTTCCATGCAGCTGAATGCCTGCCCTTGGCAGCAGTGATAGTTAATCAGATGTGGGTTTCCTTGTACTTTGAAGCCGTGGAAGCACCCATTGGGATTTGGAAATAATTGCAGGTATTCTTCAGCTCATCAGGACTGGAGTGATCCAACACAAACAAGGAAGAGCGTGCTCTGGGTAACCTGCTGGCTTCTGCCAGTACAGGCGGGCAGGCCCCACTGTCTGTGCCTGGGTCCCTGCGCTGCTCTGCAACCATCTACCTCGTCTTGCTGATGAGCAGCTGCTGCAGAATTAGAGACTGGGAGGAATTATTAGAGGTCCACCCATGGCAATGTAAAACCAAACCAAACGAAACCAAAAAACAAAGAAACAAACAAAAACACAACAAAGTACTGGTATTATTATTTTTTAAAACAGCTTTCTTTCCCCCAAATCTCCATTTTTCATTTCATTTCAGAGAGTGTATGCCAGCATCTATAGAAACCCAATATGTGCATCGATAACCAGAACCTGGGGCTGCACTGATGAGGTTGTCTAAGCACCTGGAGTAGTGCTGGTAAAATCCACACCCTGGACATCATTCGCCACTGAGGCAGCAAACTTAGGGGATTTCCCAGAAGATGAGGAGGAAGAGTTTGGGAGCACATCAGATACCAGATGGCAGTGAGGTTGGGGAAGCAAGGCAGAACAGGATCTTAAATGAATCAATAGAAACCCAGTCAATTGAACTGGGTCATGTTGGAGTTGAAAGGGTGTTGGGCAGGCATGGAAACCTAGACACAAATATTGGCAGGGCTCTTCTAGCTCCCTGGGACCGAATGAAGCTTGATTCAAGGAGTTTGTGCAGTCAAGCGTCCTTGGCGCACACCCCCTAGGATGAGAGGAACATCCCAAGATCAACCTTCTTCCAATTCTTTGTGCATCAAGCAGTGTCATCAGTTCAGCTGCCCTGGCAACCAGCCTACAGAAGAAAGTGTTCCTGAGCCATGTCACACCAACACCATTCTATCCCATCAATAATCACCTCTCTTCTTATTGATGGATAAATTAGCTTCAGGGTTTATACCTCAGTTTTTATGAGTCTAGTTAACTTCTGTCTGTCCTTGAAAGACAGGCACTGTCAGTGTAATAAAAAAATCAAGTTTCTGGAGACCAGAGCTGGGCTACAAAGAATTCACCCAGGTCAGGACCCCCACCCCAAGGAGCAGCTGCTTGTGCAGCCAGCCCAGCTGCATTTGAGGCTGGCTTGCCTTGAGGCTCAGCATATGTGATCACATAAGAATCATTGTTAAAGAATGACAGATCACATTTCCAATTCTTTAGGTTAACATCTACGCTTTTACGTTACTCACTGTGTCTAGTCTCCCTTTTATTGTAACTGTAAACACAAATAAAATGTTCAATAAATGCTGATTTATTTATTTAATGGACAGATTTATGTAATAAAATATTGAACCTATATTTATTAAATATATTTAATTTATTAAATATATTTATATATTTTATAAATATTTAATTTATTTATATAATTGTATAAATTTATATTACTATATTAATAAATTAATAAATATATTAATATATAATTATATGAATAGATTAATAAATTAATATATTTAATTTAATATATAATTTATATAATATTAAATATATTTAATAAATATAGGTTCAATATTTTAGACTGAAAATGACTAAATACAAATGAGGGCAAAAGGCAGACTGTATGTGAAAGCACTTTAAGATAAATATGCTTTATAAATACAAGTGATTGTAAATTGCCCAGCGGGATTCCATTCTAACACCGGCCACACATGGGATAGGACTTACATCCAAACCGTGACCCAAGTCTGCTTTATGGGTTTCATGGTTGTAAGCAGTTTCTCACTCACGCCTGCACTTTATCCTCATAGCGCTGTAGGTGGGGCAAGGTGGAAACTAAGGTTTGAATGTTGTGTTGTGTTATTTGTATTTGATTCAAGAATGCCTTAACCTTGATTTGCCAATCACCTCTTTTTTTCCCTTCTTCCCCCCTCACTCTTTAGCGTGGGACTCCTGTGGGAGCAAAATACAAAAACAAAACAAAAATACAATTATCAACTGATGGGAATAAATTATTTAAAATTAGCACAGGCCTACTGTCTATGGACGTCCATCGTCCAAAAACAAACAAAAATGAACCTTGACCTAAACCTCACACCATACACAATTATCTCAAAATGGATCATGGACTTAAATGTAAAACATAGAACTATAAACTTTTGAAAAAACCCAAGAAGAGAATCTTTGAAATCTAGGGCTAGTCAGAGTTCTTAGACTTGACACCAAATCACCATCCATAATAGAGGAAATTGATCAATTGGGCCTCATGATAGTTAAAGACATTTGCTCTCTGAGAGACCATGTTAAGAGATTGAAGAGACAAGCTATAGACTGGGAGACAATATTTGCAAACCGCATATCTGACAAAGGACTTGCCTCTAGAATACATGAAGAACTCTTACATGATGATATGCAGATGGCAAATAAGTGCATGAAAGGCTGGTCAACATAATCAGCCAGAAAAATGTAAAATAAAACCAGAATAGGATGCGAGATACACCTGCCAGAGCGACTAACATAAAAATAACAACCATGCCAAATATTGACAAGGATGGAAGAAGCTGGGCCACTCATGCGTGACTGGAGGGAATGTGAAATGGTACATCCTCTCTGGAAAGGAGGATGAGCCGTTTCGTACAAAACCAAGCATGAACTTGCCATACAGCCCAGGAGCTGCACTCTTGGACATTTAACCCAGAGAAATGAGAACTTCTATTCACAGAAAAACTTGTTCATCAGTGTTCATTATAGACTCGTTTGTAGTAGCCCAAACTGGAGACAATCCAAATAATCCATCATGGGTGTATGGTTAAAAAACTGTGGTAAGGCCAGGCATAGTGGCTCATGCCTGTAATCCCAGCACTTTGGGAGGCCAAGATGGGAAGATCGCTTGAAGTCAGGATCACTTGAGCTCGGGAGTTCAAGACCAGCCTGGGCAACATGGCAAAAGCTTGTCTCTACAGAAAATACAGAAATTATCCAGGTGTGGTGGCACATTCCTGTGGTCCCAGCTACTTAGGAGGCTGAGGTGGAAGGATGGCTTGAGCCCAGGAGGTAGAGGTTGCAGTGAGCCAAGATCATCCCACTGCACTTCAGTGTGGGCTACAGAGTGATGCCCTGTCTCAAAAACAAACAAAAAATCTGTGGAATGTATGGTGTGAAGTTTAGGTCAAGGTTCATTTTTGTTTGTTTTTGGACGATGGACATCCATAGACAGTAGGCCTGTGCTAATTTTAAATAATTTATCCCCATGTCTCTCTGTGTATCAGCGTCATTTTTCTGGTGGTGTGATATTGTCTTATACTATAGTTATGCCACCGTTGGGAAAGTTGGGCGAAAGTTCTGTGAGATCTCTCTGCGGTATTTCTTGCAACTGCATGTCAATGTGCAAGCATCCAAACTAAAAAGGTGTTTTTTGTTTGTTTGTTTGTTTGTTTTTGTTTGTTTGAAGTCGGCACAGGGAGAGGCTGAGCGAGGAGGGACGTACAGGTCCTGGTGTCTGCTTGGCTGTGGGGCAGAGGGAGGCATGGAATGTAGCATCCAAGTTTCATGCCTGGATGATGGGAGATGGGTTGGACCAGGACACCACGTAGGACAGGGAAGGAGGACCACACCAGAGCCAGACCAGGGGACTGGTGGTTGGCATGATGCCTTCAGGGACTAGAAGAGTGAATTTCTTTGGGATGCAAGTAACACCAGCCAGCTTAAGCAGAAATAGGGAGTTTCCTATAAGATCAAAGAGAAGAACCATTGAAGCTAACGGCAGAAATGCAACAGGACCTCAGGAAAGGCCAGTGCCGGGCATGGGAGGCCAGTGGGCACCCAGGGAGAACGTGCTGGCTTTCTACTTGATTTCAATGCTGTTCCTTGACAGGCCAGCCATCTCTATCCCTTAGTCCACCTGCTGTCGAGAAAATGGCTGTCCCCAGCTCCCAAGTTCACATGTTGTCATTTCAACCACTGGGAGAAACTGCCCTCTTGTTATTAGTCCTAGTGTCAAATTCCCAGATAAAAGGTTCTGACTGGCTCTCTTGGGGCCAGGTGCCATCTCCACTGTGGCCAGAAGACAGGATTATTTTACACACACATGGCCAGAGCTCTCCAGAGAGCAACAGTTTAGGGAGGTCATTTTGAGCTGAGCAGACATCCCCAGATGTATTCTCTCTCTACCACAGAAGTCTTTAAAGCACCTTATATTCAGTTCCATACACTTATTAGAGAAATAGAATTAGCCAGATTTTTAAAAATAAAAGCATCTCTATATATTTTTTCAACCATCACATTTTAGAGGGACTTTCAACAGTAACTGAAACAAACATTCAGATTGGTTTTTATGTAACCATAAATTAACCAAAACATCACCTCCCTAAGCATTCTTAGAGTCAGAGTTTTATTTTATTATAAATCCAGATCTATGAAAGCAGAAACCATCCTCTTCTAGATTGATAACAATTGCTCACTCACAATCCCTTAAGCCTTCTAAAATCATTTATTACTCTGATAAAAATAATTCATCTGGAAACAAACACAGTAGAATAACCTCTTAGGGCAAAGCCAGTTTCTTTTAATAGAGCAATACTGTTTCCTCTTAGAGACAAACACAACAGTAAGTGCAAACATTAGCAGATTGTAGTAATTTATAACCTGAGTTATTGTCTGGGAGATTGGCTGTAACAAGTGGGTGACCCGCTGGAGGTCAGGTGACAGTGACTTGAGCAGAGAGAGAACTGTGAGATTCAGAACCAGATATTAAGCATCAGAGGAAAGCCTAAGAAACCAGGAACAGGAAGGGAGCCTCTTCTTCCCTTCTTTTGTATAAAAAACCCTCGGAGGAGGATTTTCCTTCTTGTAAGAACACTTATGGAGCTGAGTCACAAATGCCATGCAGGTACATGCTGAATAAATAAATAGGTCCTCGAAGCATCTGCTTCCTAGATTTGAGATTTGTTGATTTAGTCCCAGCGTTGTGCCTCTTGGTGATTTTTCATTAATCGAGAGCTCTAGAACCAAAAGAACTTTGTATTCTTTTCAGAACATCAAAGTAGACAGAGGGGTTTCTGGAAACTCTTTGATTCTAAACCCATCTTCCTTGCCTTTCCGGGCATCCACCATTGAAGGAGGCAGACGGTCAGCCTGGGGAGGACGGGGCTGAAAAGCAAGGAGGAAGAGTCTAGAAGTTGCGTGCACAGCGTCACCAGCACATGTGGTGGAAGATGGTTTTGGAAAACAAGAGCTTTGGGCAACTTCAAGAGTGAACTCTGCCGGTGTTTTGACAGTTAGGGATGTGGATGATATAAAATGAAATCACATTCCAAGCATGCCATTTCTGGTGGAGAGTAAATACAGTCAGTAAAGCCAGGTTCAAAGAGGAATCTGTGTAATGTCCGAATGAAATATTAAGTAGTGCTGAAATATTTAAAGGTCAACTTACATGCACAACAAGGTTTGTGTGAAGTTTTTCTCAGAAATCATGTAAGAAGTGAACTAAAAAGAATTCCGGTGAGATGCTGGAATTCCAATGAAAATGAATGGTGTGGGAGGCAGAATTCTAAAGTGGCCCAGGAGATTTCTGCCCGCAGGCGTACATATCATGTGCGATCCCCCTGCATTTCACCTGGGAATTGAGGACACAGACACTCCTTAGGCTAGGTTTTGTTATACAACAAAGGTGATGGGTTGGTCATTCCCGTGATTATGTTATGCCATATAAGACTCCAAGACCAGCCAATTGACCTTGAAGACCAACCAAACAGCTGTGCAGTGAGCTACCATATCCTAAAAGGGCCATGTGGCTGGGACCTCAGGGACGCTCTAGGAGTTAAAAGTGACCCCCAGTTGACAGCCAACAAGAAAACAGGGACCTCAGTGCTGCAGCCTTGTGGTACTGGATTCTACTAACAACTACATGAGCTTGGAGGACCCAGAGGCTTACAAAAGAACCACAGCCCCTACAGTGACACCATGAGCTTGGAGGACCCAGAGGCTTACACAAGAACCACAGCACCTACACTGACATCTTGAGTTCAGCCCGGTGACGCCCTGGACAGAGGACCCAGTTAACCCGTGCGGAGACTCCTGACTTATAGAAACTGTGAGATAATACATTTGTGTCATTGCTCTATATTCTCATGTAGTAAAATAAATAAATAAATAAACAAACAAATAAATACATTTATGTTGCTTTAAGCCACTGAGTTTGTGCCAATTTCTTATACAACCATAGAAAACTAATGCAGATCATATCAGAATATAAATAAGTATAGCTGACCTCAGTGAGTTTTAAAAAGAATTTTATGCATCCGTCATAGAATAAAGAATTGTTGCTATTGGATTAAAAACGTGAGAACCCTGAATGCACCATTTAAAAGAACTAGCACTGTGCTGGGGGTCAAAGAACATGGCCATGCCATGCTAATGAAGACAAGTCACTTCATTGCTAAGCATGTTAGTTTTAGGCCCTGTTAAATGAGGAGATGCAGCAAAATTGCTCCTTAAGTTTCTTGTTAGTTTCAAAACACGATGCCAATAACTCCCAAGTTTCTCTTTCAATTACAAAAGCTATGAATGTTAACATTCACTTTCCCATGTAAACCCTCACAGTAGTCAGCCTCCTTGGTTTATTTTTTAAGAGTCCAAATTATGTGGCCTTGTCAGTGTCTCCACCTTGTCTTTTATCCTTCCATTCTCAATTACTCCAGCTAAGCTGACGGCTTTGCAGGGTTCTTTTTCTTGTGTAGGTGTGTGTACCTTTATGCGCCTGTATATCCACCACGGGGCCCTGGCACATCACAAGTTAGTGGTTCTGGGAAAAGTTCCCTAACCTCTTTGTGTCTCCCTTTTCTCGTGTATAAAATGGAGGTAATAATACTGTCTTGTCTTCTGTATAGGATTATTCATTCCTTCAGCACACATTTTTTAAGGACCTACACCGTGTCACCTACTCTTTAGGTGCTGGTGATGCAGCAATGAACAAACTACACAAAATCACCTGCCCTGTGGAGCTCATATTCTATAGCAGACGGTCCATGAAGTTCTCTTTGAGGAGATGAAATGTGCAGCAAGATCTGAATGCAGGCAGGTGGGGATCACACGGAACCCTGGGGCAACAATATCCAGGACAGGGAACAGCACAGGCTCAGGCCAAGGCATGCTATAATCAGTGCCTCCAGCTTGCTGTGCAGCTTGGAGAAAGTCACTCTGCTCCTCTGAGCCACCTTTCTCTAATTTGTATGAGACAGTCAGTGATTTTCACCCTGGAGACTTGGACCTATAGAAGGCCCACAAAGAAAATAATGCAGGCTGGGTGTGGTGACTCACGTCTGTAATTCCGGTATTTTGGGAGGCCAAGGTGGGAGGAAGGCTCGAGGTCAGGAATTCAAGACCAGCCCTGCTAATATAGGGCGATTCCACCTCTACAAAAAAGAAAAAAAAATAGCTAGGCATGTTGGCTCACACCGGTAGTCCCAGCTACTCAGGAGGCCGAGGTGGGAGGATTGCTTTGCACCCAGGAGTTTGGGGTTGCAATGAGTTATGATCATGCCACTGCACTCTAGCCTGGACGACAGAGCAAGCCCTTGTCCCCAAAAAACAGAGAGAGAGAAAGAAAGAAGAAGGAAGGAAGGGAGCAGAGAGGGAAGGAAGGAAAGAAGGAAGACCAAGAAGGAAGTCTCGTCATACAAATAAAGACAGTCCAGTTTCAACATTTTAAATGTGACTTTTTGTTGTTTTTGGCTGGAATCATATCAACTCTCTAACACCAGCTATCTTACAATTGATCTTCAGCCATGTCGCTGAGGAGTTAAAAATGGAAAAATAATTATTACAGAATAAGAACATGTTTTAAGTGGAGGCTCTTTTTTTCATTTCCTTTTTTTTTTTTTTTAAATTTCTATAGGTTTTAGGGGAACGGGTGGTGTTTAGTTACATGAATAAGTTCTATAGCAGTGATTTCTGAGATTTTGGTGTGCCCATCATTCAAGCAGTGTATACCATACCCAATTTGTAGTATTTTATCCCTCACTCCTCTCATCCCTTCCCCCAAATCCCCAAAGTCCATTCTACCATTCCTATGCCTTTACATCCTCATAGCTTAGCTCCCACTTACGAGTGAGAGCATGCAATGTTTGGTTTTCCATTCATGAGTTGCTTCACTTGGAATAATAGTCTCCAAATCCATCCAGGTAACTGCAAATGCCATTATTTCATTCCTTTTTATAACTGAGTAGTATTCCGTTATATATATATATAAATATATATATAAATAAAAAATATATATATGTATATCACAATGTCTTTATTAGCTTGTTGGTTGATGGGCATTTGGGCTGGTAAGTGGAGGCTCTTTTCAGTGGAGGCTCACATGCACAGCTCTGTGGGAAAGAGAACTTGGGGACCACAGGGCCAAGGAGGTTTGGAGGCCTCCCAGCTCTAGCTGGTCATCATTTTCCAACCTCAGGAAAAACTTGCTCTCTCACTGCAGAGCACCATATCCTGAAAACTTGTCTTTTACTGAGGCCCTCCATCTACAAATGCAATTGATGGGGCCAAAGGTACCACTTTTGTCTGAAGGCGCTTAGTTCCCAGACCAAGAAACATATCTACCCTAAAGAGGAATGTCACCAAAAGACACAGGGCAGGAGCTACCAGCAAGCAGAAGAAACTGCTCTCTGGCTTTGTAAATTCCGATTTCTGCAGCTACTGGAGTCTGGGAAATATCTTCTAAACCTCCTCCTACTCTTCCTCCCCACTCTCTCAATGAAAGAGACTGAGAGTCCAACAAAGAAATGCCAGCAGTGTTCAAGGGAGTTGAAGCCCCCGTTAGCAAGGCAGTCTGCTCAGACTGGGAGCAGTGGCACACATTCTGTTATCGGGGACGTTGCTGCCTGAATTCACGTTTCCTGGAGGATGCTGCGGGCTGCATCCTCTAGCCAGGAACAGGATACTTCATCTGGAAGTTTTCAGGAGCCTTTCCTCTCAATAGGATGTTATTGTGCCAGATAATTGCCTCTTTTTTTTCAACTTTGTTTTACACTGGACTGGTACACAGGGAGGCAAAGATCTCATCAAGGAACTTCCAATGACTTTAAGCAGCCACATAATATAGGCCCCAGTTTCAGCTGCTGCTTTGGCCCTTGGCAACAGAAGATAACGTTTAAGCCAATATATGCTGAAGTTTGGGCTTTACTGATAAGTATTTCTATTTAAGGGAAGGGGATATGGATGATGCCAACAGTTATGGATGGAAAAGGAAGATTATACACCAGGAAAACTCATTTCCAAGGAAGCAGCTTGTGCGCGTGGCTTCCCGGGCTGTGGCTGGGTTCTGAGTGCCGGCAGCAGCTGGGGAGGGCACAGCACTGATCTGCCAACCACAGGGACAAATGTGCTCCTGCCCAGGAGCAAACCCACAGCTCCTTCGACTTCTATACTTGGATGATCGGAATCAAACGCGCTTGCTTTTCTTTCTCTCTCTTCTCCTTTCTTAAAATGCTTTTCCAAAGACATTTTTCTTCCTTGAACCACTGTCTGCTATTTGCACCACTGGACTTTTTAGTCTCTGGATAATTTTTTCTTTAACATCCTGTGAATGATTCATGTACTGGGTGCCCAGTCCTCCCAAACAGCACACGTTGGTATAAATGAAATGTGAGAGTAACAGCCAAGTACTCACGCACTCCTGGTTCTGAGGCCCTGTACTTCACAGCAGAGCCTCTTCCCCTGTGCACAGGCAGGTACTTTAACCCTAGTATTTCTGCTAAGTCAACCAGCCTCCAGAGAGATTAGGACATTAACACTTTGTCTAGTCCTACGGGTAGTTGGAAATAAGGGCTGAAATCTTCCAAGCAACATTTCTAAATGGCAGGTCCATAGACCACCTGCATCAGAATTCCCAGGGATCCTAAGGAAGCCCAGGAATTTGCATTTTCAATTAATTCACTAGGTGATTTAAAAACAAAGCTTGAGTCCCTATCTGTATTAGTCTGTTCTCACACTGCTATAAAGACATACCTGCCACTGGGTAATTTATAAGGAAAAGAGGTTTAATTGGCTCATCGTTCTGCGGGCTGTACAGGCTTCTGCTTCTGGGGAGGCCTCAGGAAACTTAAAATCATGGTGGAAGGCGAAGGGGAAGGAAGCACGTCTTACACGGTGGGAGCAAGAGGAAGAGAGAGCAAAGGGGAAGGTGCTACACACTTTCAAACAGACAGACCTTGTGAGAACTCTATGACGAGACAGCACTGGGGGGACGGTGCTACAACATGAGGAAGCGTCCCCATGATCCAGTCACCGCCCACCAGGCCCCACCACAACACTCAGGATCACAATTCAACATGAGGTTTGGGTGGGGACACAGAGTCAAACCATATCCGTATCCTAATGTCTATGAAACAATTAAACAACACACACACACACCCCAGAAGCTGTAATTTCTGTGAAAGTGAACAGCTTCCAACTCGAAATAGCAGTCAGAGTGGGTGGGTGGGTGGTCATTGATATGAGAAGTGGGTCATTGCCATGCAGTAAAAGGCATTTAAAAAATAATTTTTTTAAACAGGCACACCATGCCCATGGAATAAGTCCCAGGATACAAAAGAAAAAACAGTGACAAGCAATCTGCCTGCCCTATCTCCCCTAGGGACACTTTCTCCCTCCCCAGAGGCCACCACAACCGATAGACTCTGTTTAGGAGAAAAGTCTTGAAAACTGGGGAAAACCTTACAGACCCTGTTCAACCTGGAAATGGTATTTTTATCATCTAAAGACAATGAGGTCCATAAAATCTTCCCTCAACCCACTTGCAGGCAGAATCCCACCCCTCCCCCATCACCAAGATGTCCTCACTCTCACCCTTATCCCTGGGACCTGTGAATGGGTTCCATTCTGTGGCAAAAGGGAATGTGCAAATGAGGCTAAGATTATGGGATTTGTAGTCTGGCGCTGGTGGCTTCTTCCTGTAATCCCAACAGTTTGGGAGGCCAATGTGGGAGGATCACTTGGGGTCAGGAGTTTGAGACCAGCCTGACCAACATGATGAAACCCCGTTGCTACTAAAATACAAAAAACATTAGCCGGGCGTGGTGGCGGGCATCTGTAGTCCCAGCTACTCAGGAGGCTGAGGCAGGAGAATCGCTTGAACCTGGAAGGCAGAGGTTGCAGTGAATCGAGATTGCGCCACTGCACTCCAGCCTGGGAGACGGAGCAAGACTCCGCCTCAAAAGAAAATATATGTGATTTTAAAATAGAGAGATCTTCCTGGCTTATATGGGTGAGCCCAATCTAATTACATGAGCCCTTGTAGGAGACAAACCATAATTTCTTTTCTTTCCTTTCCCTTTTTCTAGGTTCTTAGTGGAGACACTCTCCTGAAAGCAAAAGTCAAATTAATGAAAGAAAAACAAGCAGAAGTTTATTAACACCCGCTGTACCCATCACATGGGAGTGGTCTCAGCTCAAAAGTATTTCTCTCTGAAGGCAGTGGCTGAGGGGCCTTGCTTAAACAGTGTTCTAATGAAGAGCCATATATCCTATACAGTGACAAGATGAAGGTGAGAGCAGCTCTCTTCTTTTAAAAGCTGGGAAACTGAAGGAAGATGGTAAAATGAGTTCCCAGATTCTTGTGGTGTCTGCTGCTGCCTTCTCTGGGTGGATGACAAGCGCTATCTCCAGGAAGGAAGGACTGATGCCCTGCCATCAGGTAAGGGGAGGCCAAGGCAGTGTTTCCCTGCATTTTCAGTGTCTTGAACTAACAGTCCTCAGTATTTCAAGGAGAAATATTTTGGTTTCCTTTACCCTTAAAAGCAGAGAACTTTGTCCAGCTTCCGTCCAAAGCTGTTGCTGCAGAGAGTTGCAGGATCCGGAGTGTGGGAGAGACGAGTGGTTGTGGCTGAAGGAGAAGCCACGTGGAAAGTGGAGGGAATACAGCTCACCTCGAGGAGCAAAGACTGGCTCCCCGTGGAGACCACAGGGAAACGTGACCTCCCTCCACAACTGCAGGGAAGCAGACTTGCCCACCAACCTGAACGAGTCATCCCCAGAGCCACAGAAAGCAGTGCAGACCAGCTGACGCCTTGCTTTCAGGCTTGTGACTCTCCACTCAGCTGTCGTCAGACTTCTGACCTGTAGAACCATGAGCTCATAAACAGGTGTTGTGTTAAGCCTCTGACTTTGTGATGATTTGTTGAAGTTGCCGGACATGCGCTGTAGGGATGCGTGGGTGCACATCATCGTACGTGGAGGTGTGTGCAGTGTTAACACCTGCATCGGGTCCGCGGAAGAGGGTTCATTCGATTGAGAGTTGTCGCATGCTAGCTTGTCACTCCAGGAGCGGCTGCGGCCCTGCCTTGCTGGACAGTGGGAATGAAAGAGTTTCTGTGATGTTCCTGGGGAGGGGTGAGGACTAGAGGAGTGGGGATTGGTTGGAAGGGTTGGGAGGGTCACTTGAAGATGGGTTTGTGGCAAGCGTTGTTTCCAAGGGTTGCTCTTCAGGCTGGAGCTGATTTGGGGAGGGGAAGCCGCAGGAGGGTGAGTGTGGCTCACTCCCCAGCCAGCCTGGTACTCACGCAAACTGCTGTCCTGCCTGGCCCTGTGGGTTTGCTGCTGCTGTTGCTCTTGTTCTTTTCATGGCTGGCCCCACGTGTGTTCAGCCCTTAACTTGTTGGGAGGACGAGCTTTGGAACTGACACCCCTGGGCCATTTCTCCAAGTCTTTATGCCTTGCTGACCTCATGTATATAATGGTGTGATAATAATAGGATGCCTTTTATAGGGCTCTGTAAGGACCCAAAAGGACACCTGTTTGTAAAGCACAGAGTGTGGAGTGTGGGAGCTCGTGCCCTATAAAACGCATTCTTATCTTGCCCAATGCCTTTCCGTTGGCGGGTTGTCCTCCGTGGACCCCGAGAAGCTTTCACATGGTGTGAGGGCCCCACTTGTCTGGAGCTTCCTTGGATCATCTACCCCCAAATCGACACACTCTTGGTCTGCCATGGAACCAAATCCAGCCCTAGCCCTCAAGGCAGCCCCGTTTTCCAATTAAAATGAAGAGGTTTTTTTTTAAAGTTCTGTCATCTGCATCTCTTCTGAGGGACTCCAGGAGATGACCTGCACTGGGCCCTGGGATCACATTGCTCGTCCCCAGCCTGACCCCCATCTGTGGGGCAGCATGAAAGCGGCTTGTCTCTCTTGCAAGGTGCTGCTGGGCATTTCACGAGGGTGGTGGGCAGCCTCTTCATGGCGAAGTCCAGCACGATTTAAATTAGTTAATGATTTGGATAGTGATCCTCTGCCTTGCCCCACCCTCCCCTGAGAATGCTGCATCTCCCCTTTTCATTTCTGAACTGGGATGGAAAAGTGACCCTGGACCCACGGCGGTCAGGAGCAAAGTCAGAGCCTTTGATTGGAAGCCAGGCGCCACCTGCTGACTCCCAACGCTCACTTCTTTGGTCAGTTTCTGTGCCTCGGACAAGGAGTCTAAGAGCTCCTATCTTCTCAGGCAAAGTTGCACATTGACTCTGCCTTTGACATCAGCAAGAGGAGCTCCTTCCTTCGGACCCAAGCATTAGAAGGTCAAAATGACTTATTCAAACAGCATAGCCTGTCCACAGGACATTCAGGCATATACAATAGTGGCTAAATTCAGACATCTTTGATATTTTACCAACTTTCTGTCATTTAAAACAGCTTTACGTATATTGCTCAGGGTCTGAAATTTGTCTCTGGCAAAAGTGACCCTAAACCCTAAACATCTGCTCTGGTCAATAACACTGTGTACGCCCCAGGAAAATGCTTCTCTGTAGGTCTGTGCCTTGAGACCAAAGGAGACTTTATCCAAAAGCTATGAGGTTTGTAGATTGTACAACTGCAGCTGTAAGAGATAGTCACTGAACTGTGACCATTTAGAAAAGAGAAGGTACAAACTAATGGACTTGTCCAATTTTTCCTTGCAGAAAGCATGGATGCAACCGATTCTTGCATAACCAAATCCTTTCCCAGGAGTGCTGAAAATCCATTTTCTGTGAGTGATTCCAGAAATATTCATAGATAAATAGAGTACTCGCAGCCCTTGCACCTCGTGTCTCAGGAACATTTTTCTTTTTCTTTCTTTTTTTTTTTTTTTTTGAGACAAACTCTTGCTCCGTTGCTCAGGCTAGAGTGCAGCGGTGTGATCTTAGTGCACTACAACCTCTGCCTCCCTGGTTCAAGTGATTCTCCTGCCTGAGCCTCCCGAGTAGCTGAGATTACAGGCACCCACCACCACACCCAGCTAATTTTGTATAGAAGAAAAATTACTACTAAATTTTATCATGTTGGATCTCGCCATGTTGGCCAGGCTGGTCTTGAACTCCTGACCTCAGGTGATCCTCCCGCCTCGGCCTCCTAAGGTGCTGGGATTACAGGCATGAGCCACTGTGCCCAACCAACATTTTTCAATATTGAACAATTTGTGTCACTTTTACATTTTATGTGTGTATGTCTAGATGCAACATATGTGATGCTAAAGCTGATTCTTTATATTTATCTATGAATCTTGACATTGCTTTAAGGGATGGTAAAAATCATATGAGTGCTAATAATTTAAATGATAACATTAAAACATTTTGTATTTTATGCCACAATGACAATCTCTTTTGTGCAGCCCTATTACAATGTTTGAATAAGGTATGTAAATTCCTGGTACGTTTCTGCATCAAAGTACTTTCCTAAGACTTATCGACGATTCCAATAGCTATAGCTTTAGCAGGTCAAAGTTTCTTAAAAATAAAACCAATAAAAAATGATCTGAGAAACTTAATGATTTCAGAAAATTTGCTTAATTTGTCATTACTATCAATAGAATGCAAATTATATGAAAATATTGATTCTAATTAGTGTTTTTTGAAAATATTGATTCTATTAGTGTTTTTTTGCTAAAATTAAGAAAAGACAAAAATTTATGGATAATATATAACTTATCAATTATGCATGTTGTTATTTACTTATTCAAACAGTGTAACCTATCCACAGGATATTTAGGCATACACAATAATTATTAAATTCAGATGTCTTGGATATTTTACCGACTTTCTGTCATCTAAAACAGCAGCTTTACATATATCCCTCCATTTTTGTTCTTATGAAGGTATGCTTTTCCAGACAGAATGATGAAACATACTTATTCATTCGTTTTATTTGTACCTTTTAAATATCTCTCTACTATATCTGTATCTCATCTCTCCCGATATACACACACACATACACACACACACATACACATGCGTGCATGCACACATACACAAACACACACACACACACTACCTGTGTCTCCTTTGTACCCTTGCCCTAGACCCCACAAATGCTAGGAGAAACCTGTTGTTACTGATTTCTTCCAAAGTAAAACTTGCTCAGGTTGGTTCTAACATATGACACTCTGGTTTATAAAAGTATTGGGGTAAGCATTTAGGTTTATTAAAATGTTAGGTTAGGGGCACTGTCTCTAAAGGGGATTGCCTGACTTGGGAACAAGGATGATAAGGAAGGCCAGCAAGACACTTTAAAGCTACCAATGTCAAAATAAAGGGGGTTCTGGCCAGGCACGGTGGCTCACGCCTGTAATCCCAGCACTTTGGGAGGCTGAGGCAGGTGAATCACCTGAGATCAGGAGTTCGAGACCAGCCAAACCCCATCTCTACTGAAAACACATAAATTAGCCAGGCATGGTGGCAGGTGCCTGTAATCCCAGTTACTCGGGAGGCTGAGGCAGGAGAATCGCTTGAACCCGGGAGGCAGAGGTTGCAGTGAGCGAAGATCGTGCCATTGCACTCCAGCCTGGGCAACAAGAGTGAGACTCTGTCTCAAAATGAATAAATAAATAAATAGAGGGGGTTCAATCCGGAAGGTGTCCTGGAGAGGAGGCTTTGTCTGGGAAACTGTGAAGAGGGGACGTGAGCTTTGTTACAGGAGCTATTATTGAGTTCAGAAATTCTCAAGTCAGCTTCTGGAAGCCTGCTCCTCTTTTCTGAGCAGTAATGTGGAAATCATAGTGGATTCTGATGTCTGTAGTGCAGAGTTTCAGTTTTGTAAGACGAAGAGCTCTGGGGTTGGATGGTGGTAATGGTTGCCCAACAATGAGAACGTACTTAATGCTACTAAACTCTACGCTTAAAAATGGTTAAAATGGTCCATTTTAATCTTATGTGTATTCTACCAAATTTAAAAAACTACTTGCTACTAATTCACACATTGCTTCCTTCTTTCATTAATCATAAGATGTTTTCTAAGAGGCCTACAGTGATTTGAGGGGCAGAGGGCTGAACAAGAGCCCCCATTCTCTGCCCCAGCAGGCTGTGACCTAGTGAAGAAGACAAGCCCAAACAAGTAATAAGGGGCCCAGGTCTGAAGCTTCCGAATGAAATGACTTTTCTCCAGCATCTAGAAGTCACCTTCAGGAAAGCTCATTTTGAGATTTTGGACTGGTATAATTTATAATCACTAGATCATGGAACATGAGGCTGCTAAGCGTCTTCAGATATCACCGGGACGACAGCCACCTCCTATCGATGAGAACACTGGGATGCAGGGTTTCTGTGGGCTGCTCAAAGCCCCGTGGGCAGGGAATCCTTGCACATAATCCCACCCAGCCTCTGGGTTTTATATTTGTCCACAGAGCTTTCCTTTTGGCATTGCAGACAATATTCATAAGCAAAGAGTCAGTGTCACCCATGGTCTGTCCAATGGAGTGAGGTCCTCAGATTTCCAGGGGAGAAGTCCAACCTGCAGGGCGAGACACACATGAAATGATAACGCAAGCCTTGCAGTCCATGGGTTTCTAGGATACAAGGGCCCCAAAGTGAGTCCTCAGATGCTGAAATGCTTTGTGTTAATCTCAGGCAGCGTCACTTCCAGAAGTCAGGTTCTCAACTTTTCAACAGAAAGGCATTTCAGGGTGAAGCTGGCATTTCAGCCCAGACCACCAGCATAGGTTTATGATCTCAATAAAATCAACATTAGCCTTTTATTTCCTGGAGGTGGCAGTTTTCATGGTGTGCAGGATAAAAACGCCAACGGATCCTTTATACTCTCTTGAAATAGAAAGCTGAGAAATGTATTCAGGAGGCCGCTGCTGGGAACTAGCTCACCTGAAGCACATCAACCCTCCTGGTGCTTTTCAAAATTCTTACTTATTTCCCCCAAAGTTTGAATATGTGAAAATTCAGACAGAGGATATAAGATGTATTAAATTGAAAAGTATCAAAAAGGTACTTGCTTTGTGTGATGGTTAATTTTATGAGTCAACTTGGCTGGGCCATGGTGCCCAGTTGTTTGGTCAAACACCAGTCTCCATGTCGCGGTTAAGGCGATTTTTAGATGTGGTTAACATTCAAATCAGCTGGCTTTGAATAAAGCCTAAAATCCTGCATAATGTGGGTGGGCCTCATCCAATCAGTTGAAGGCCATAAGAGAAAAGACTGAAGTTCCCTGAAGAGGAAGAAATGTTGCCTCCAGACAACCTTTGGATTCAAGATTGCAACATCAACTCTTTCCAACCTGCCAGTCTGCCCTGCAGATTTCATACTTGCCAGCTCCTATAATTGTGTGAGCTAATTCCTGCTCTCTCTCTCTCTCCTTGGACCCTCTCTCTTTCCGTGTGTGTGTGTGTTTGTGTGTGTGTGTGTACATTGTATTCAGTTGACCTTTGAACAACACAGATTTGAACTGCATGGGTCCACTTATACATGGATTTTCCTCCACCTCTACCACTCCTGAGAGAAAAAGACCAACCCTTCCTCTTCCTCTTCCATCTACTCAACATGAAGATGACCAGGATGAAGAGCTTTATGATGATACACTTCTACTTAATAAATAGTAAACATATTTTCTCTTCCTTATGATTTTCTTAGTGACATTTTCTTTTCTCTAGCATACTTTATTGTAATAATACAGTATATAATACATATAACATACAAAATATGTGTTAACTGTTTATGTTATGGGTAAGACTTCAGATGAACTGTAAGCTATTAGTAGCTAAGTTTTGGGGGAGTCAAAAATTATATGCAGATTTTGAACTGCACAGGGAGTTGAAACCCTCAACCCACTTGTTGTTCAAGGGTCAAGTGAATATACATATATCCATTATATATAAAAATATATACAGTATGTGTATATGTGTCTGTGTGTGCGTATCTCATATTGGTTCTATTTTTCTGCAGAACCTTGACTAACACATTTAGAAATCAATCATTGGTACTCATGAAAACTATGAATCAAGCTTTTAGATGAAAATACTGAACTTTATTGGTTTCTTATTTGTTCTTTGGCATTTTCTTCGATAAAATACACTTAATATAAGTGGTAAATCTGTACTTTCTTCAGAGCTATTCTAGGACTCTAGAATTTTCTCTAGTCCTCACTCTGCCCTTTCTTTAATCCCTTCCGGAGCCAGAGTCCTCCCCTCTCTGCAGCCCCATCTCGAGGTGTCGTCTCTTCTCCTCTTCTCACCTCCTTCTCTGGGCTCCATGCCTTTCCTTGCCTTGCAGCTCAAACCTTGTTGCTCCCTGTTCTTTGCTTCCCCAAAGAAGAAAGGCTCCCGGCCCCCGCACTCCTCATGGAGGAGTCCATGGCCCCGGTGGGGGCTGTCCCGTGAAGTCAGAGCACGACGGAGCCTGCCTGTGCCTGATTCGCGGCTGCTGAGACTCGATACCAGCAGAGGGGCCTTGCCCTTCCGTGTGTTCGCCAGGTGCTCAGCCTATTCCCAGAGCCCTCGTCTCCAAGACCAGCAGCCCCGCTTCTGTGTTGGTGGTAGTGATCCAGGTGGTGTGAGGTGCTGAGGGCTCCACCAGAGGTCAGGCCTTAGCCCCACAATAGCCTGCGGCAGAGCCAGGAGGACTCTTGCAGAGCAGGGAGCTGGTGGAGGGAAGGGCCCAGCACCCTCTGGGGCCATGCAGGGGGCAGGGCAGGGAGAAGGTGGTGGCAGGACCAGGACCTGCCCCAGCACTCCCAGTGCTCTCCGCTGGGCCCTTCTGCACATTGCCTTCCTCCCACCCTAGGCAGAGCCCGACCTCCACTCAGCCCCACCTGCTTTGGGTCATTCTTGGGATCCAATTCCAGACTCTTTTGGGCTTTATCTAGCACACTTTCACTCACTTCCACCACCTCCTCTATGCTGCAAAGCAAGCGCCACCTTCAATGTGTTTGAGTTATGTGAATTAAAATAGTGTGATATAGGAAAGATTAAAAAAATCTCACTCCAAATGAGATGGATCTCCTCCAAGCTAAGAACAACAATCACTGAGAATTGCATACTGTAATTTCAAAGCTTGCAAGCAGAGTCCATTCTAACTTGCCTTCGTGCTCTCCTCATATGCTGGGGATGTTTCCACTGAAAAGAAATTCCTACCCAGCTTTAAAAAAAAAATAATATGAGGCACATGGCTGTTCATTTGCATCTGAACTTCTGTGAGCAACCACTGTAGCACAATTTTAACAACGTTCTTATCTCCTATGGGAACATCATCTAAGCCATCGAGAAGTGGTGGTATCATTGCTGTGTGACAATCTGTGTCCTTAAAACAGGAGTCAATGGTGACAGGCCGGGCACGGTGGCTCAGACCTGTAATCCCAGCACTTTGGGAGGCCGAGGCAGGCAGATCACCCGAGGTCAAGAGTTCGACACCAGCCTGGCCAACATGGTGAAACCCCATCTCTACTAAAAATGCAAAAACAGTCGGGCGTGGTAGTGGGTGCCTGTAATCCCAGCTACTTGGGAGGCTGAGGCAGGAGAATAGTTTGAACCCAGGAGGCGGAGGTTGTGGTGAGCCAAGATCACGCCATTGCACTCCAGCCTGGGCGAAAAGAGTGAAACTCCATCTAAAAAAAAAAAAAAAAAGTCAGTGGTGAGGAGGCCAAAGAGGCACTATTATACTACTTTCTATTTTAGAAGAGGCCATTGAAAAATATTAAGGATGTTGCTGAGGAAAAAAATAAAAGTAGTATTGAGGTAATTAAAGTTTTATAGTAAAATATTGTATAATAAAGCAAGGGTAATAAAAACTAAAAGTGTTGGCTACATGGCGATAACACCCTTTCCTGGGTCAGATCCAAGATCTCATTGGTTATGGAGAATCTGCTCATGGTTATTGAGGAAAGAAACCTAAAACAAAGTAGAAAGGCTAAGCTGACTTAGAATGCAGAAAAAGCAAAGCAGAGAAGAAACAGAAAAAGCAAATGGGTAGGCTTCGGAAAAGTTTAGGGGTTTGTAGAGAGGGAGAAAAAAGAAAAGAAGAAAAGGAATTTTAAAAGAATTGCTGTCATGTGTTAAATATATGTCATTTAACTTTCTTTGAGAGATACAACTATGGTTAGCATTGGAATTACTTCGTATACTTTGGATGACACTGTGGTGAGAATGGGCCATGTGGACCATTGAGGTATATTTGGATTTCGCATGGCAGAGAAAATCAGCTGAATGATAATTAATGACGTGTCTGTTTTTGAAAGTCTATTGTTTTATATTGAGCTATGTAAATTTGATATAGGAAGGATTCATAAAATCTCACTCCAAATGACATGGATTCTCTCCAAATTAAGAAAAAAATCACTGAGAATAGCATACTGTAATTTCAAAGCTTGCAAGCAGCTTTGAAATTTTAAAATATTCATGTAATTTTTTAAAAGGATGGGTAGGAATTTCTGTTGACAGTGGAAATATTCCTGGCATATGACAGCAGCATAAAGAAAAGCCAGAATGAACTCTGCTCGCACGCTTTGAAATTACAGTATGCAATCCTCAGTGATTTTTTTTTCTTAGTTTGGAGAAGATCCATCTCATTTGGAGTGAGATTTTATTAATCTTTCCTGTATCACACTATTTTTAATTTACATAACTCAAACACAGAAGGGTACTGTGTGGGTGGCATTTCCTTTGCAGTCTAGAGGAGGTGGTGGATGTGAGTCTTTCTCTGACTTGACCAGAGATGTGAGCATGAGAAAGTATTGGCTGAGCCTGGGTCTCTGGTTTGAGACTCAGGGACATTCAGCTCAGTCCCCTTCCACCTGCACACCCCCACCTGATGCTGCTGTCATCGTGCCTCATCTGGCCACATCTCTCATCCTTGGCTTGGCACTCAAGGTCATCCATAATGCGAAGCCACCTCTCCAGTCATGCCTTAGCTCCCACTTTTCCTGAAAGCGAAGCTCTGCCTCTCTCACCCTGTGGTCCTTCCTGATGCTCCTATCCTGCAGGCCAGGCCATCCTCTCCCCTGCAACTTGCCTCTGCTCCTTTTCTTCCGGCCTCTGTAGTTTCTGTCTTCACTGCAGACTCTGGGGCCTCCATGAATTTGCTCCAAACACCTTCTTTTTTTCCTTTCATTCCTTGGATGTGCTCAGCACGATCTCGGCCTTTATGTGTTGGTGCCTCCCGGGCAGCAACCCTTAGTTATGTGTTGTTTATGTCCTTCCCTCATCGACCCATGCTTGATACATTCTAAATTATTTTAAATTAATTTGTAAAACCCACAATTATTATCATTTCACTCTTATTCCAGGTCAATTTTGACAAATGTTTCAAAGATTTTCATTGAAAATGACATATATCTTAGGAAGAGTTAGTACAAAGGTGAAGTTTATGTCAATATAATTTTATTTTTTTCAAAATTATAGTATGAAGTTTTTTCTGGAGAAGGACAAATTTTGTTGAATTCCTACACAGGAGCTTCTCTTCTCCTTATCATATGGTACAGGAATTAAGCATGAAAGGTTAATTCACATAGTCTTAGAACTCTCTCTTCCCTACCTTCTTTCAGCAAAACCAGAAAAAAAAAGAAAAAAAAGAAAAAAAAAAGCCTGTTTTCAGTCAATAGCTATTTTATTAACCCTGGTTGTTAAATAATTTAACTTTATTTGCAATACTATACCTCCCCCTGGTGGAAATAAACAGGCTATAACAATTGCAATCTTTCTTTTTCTGAATCCATTACAGCAGATGGTGAAAAGACTAGGAAGGAAATAGTAGCTTGTTTATTTCCAGTCTTTTCATCCCAAACTAGTAATTCCCTCTCCACTGGTTCTGTATCTGAAATTTCTTTTTATTCTTTATTTTCCTCCCTAACTGATGATGTTGTATATGGTCTTGCAACTTAAATTCTTTTGTAGTGTTATTCAAGTGAAAATTCATAGGTTTTCAAAAGTACTTTATTTCCTAAACTTTCATGTATTAATTAATAATGCCTTTATCTTTATGGGCCAATTTTAGACATATAGCTCGTCAGTCTGAGCTAATAAGCATAGATTGAATAGTGCCTTTGCTTGATGTCATCGCAGAGAAAGCTAAGAAGCCTGCTGCTTTAGCAATATTTGGGGTAAGTATTTTTATTAAGAAAATAAGCCTAAAGCCAGTGGAATACTACTTTTTAAACCTTTATACTTGTAGTGAACAAATCGTTTTGCTTAATTGATTTGTTCTAGAGGTGACAAAACTGAGGACCTTGCCTGAGATGACAAAGACAGTTAAGTGGTGGGACTGTGATCAAAATGTATTAATGGATTGAAAGTCGGGAAGCTGTTCCCTCACTTGAAACTTAGTAGGCAATCCACTA
Source organism: Papio anubis (assembly GCF_008728515.1). Classification (NCBI taxonomy): domain Eukaryota; kingdom Metazoa; phylum Chordata; class Mammalia; order Primates; family Cercopithecidae; genus Papio; species Papio anubis. The sequence continues at coordinate 118,995,720 of NC_044985.1, forward strand.
ACAGACTAAGGAATAGATTGTGTGCCTGGCGATCAGTTTTACATGGGGACGTGAATCATAGTTTCCTAGAGTAAATGGAAGAACCAAAAAGAAATATCAAGGTGACTGAAAAAAAAAAAATGCATAAAATCTGACATGTAGTAAGTGCTATTTATTAAAAGGCAAAGGCTCCCATCTTCTATTAGAACACAAAATGACAATGGACTGCTGATTAAAAGAGAAGTTACAATTAAATAACATTAAAAAGGTTATTCTATATGGAAAGCATGGCAGGCATCGGTGAACAAAACAGATAAATATTTGGATGGTTTGGCAAAGATGATAAGAAACAAAGTGGTAAGGTGGTAACTCTCCCTGCTATTACTGTCTCTGGAGTTTCTCCACTCCTATTTTTTTCCAGGCTACCGAACTACTAATGAGAGAAAGAAATTATGACAGCAATGGCTAGAAAAAATACTTGAGACAAAATTGGACATTTAAATTTATAGAAAGTGCCATCTACCGCTCTAAAAATGCATAAAGCAAAAACTGAAATACAAGGAGTAATTAACAGAAGTATGAAAGCAGTAGAAGTGTGTGTATACACAAATACACACACACACATATTCATAATGCCAACATTCTATATTCCAATCAGGCATATAGAAAGTGAGGCCATGAAAGCTTTGTAAAATATGTCTAATTGAGACAAATCAAGTGTCTGCTTTCAGACATAATGGAGTGACTTAAATTGGGCTAACTTTCATGCCAAGAAAAAAATCCTGTAAAAGCTGAATAAAATGTACAAAATGACTGTGTGAAGCAGTGGGCAGCAAATAATGTAGACAGTACTGAAAGGCACAATTGTGAAAGAAGGAAAGTACACAAGATAATTTCTACATTAACCCTGGTGGTTTTCCCTGAGGGAATTTTTTAAAATCCTTGCCTGAGGAATAGAGACCACCTCTAACAAAGCTGAAAATCAAGCCTCCATGGGACCGAAGGTGATTCACTGGTAGAGTACTGCCTGACAGGAAAAAAAAATACCTTCTCTGAAGAAAAACATCATTGTCAGAGCCTCTACAATTTTTATCTACAATGAGCAAAATAAAATTTAAAAATTAAAGGACATGGTAAAAAAGATAGTACCAAGAGAGACAAACACTAAGCAAAATGTAAACATTATATATAGTCTCACAGGTGATTTAGATATTGGAGTTATCGAAGAGGAATTTAAAAAATTGATTAGCCATTCAAGAAAATAAAGGATGGCATGGAAAAACAAGAGAAAATATAGAGAATTTCAACATTATTGAATATATAAGAACAAAGCAACTGGGCAGGCTAGAATTGAAAAATACAATATTTGAAATAAAGAATTCATTAGATGAATTTAACAGTACACTGGACATAGCAGAAGGTAGAGGAATAGAATTTATTCAAACTGAAGCAAAGAGAGAAAAATAATGGAATAAACATTACAGAATATTGTACACATATACAGAATATTGATACATATACAGAATATTGTGTCCCCAAAGGAGAGGGAAAAGAGCATAAACAATATTTGAAGACAGAATGGCTAAGTATATGGTTTAAAAAATAATGAAAGACAGCAACCTACAGGTTCAAGAGCCTCCGCAAACCCCAAGATAACCAGAATAGGCACATCTTAGTCAATCTACTGAAAACCAAAGACAAAATGAAAATCTTAAAAGCAGACGGGAGTAGTGGGAATACTTTACTTTCAAAGGATTAAGAATAAAGCTTACAGCTGACTTTACAACATACTCATGTTGTAAATGACATCTTTAAAGAGCTAGGTATCAGTCAACCTAAAATTTTATAAACATTGAAAATATTAATGAAAATAAAAGCAAAGTAAGGAATTTTTGACAAATGAAAGTTGAGAAAATTTGTGTCCAGTAGACTTGCACTAAAAGAAATACTAAAGATGGAGAATAGCTTCATGACTTTGATGTAAGAATAGATATCTGAAATAGTTTTTAAAAAGACACTAAACTTAATGAACATAATTGATAAATTGAACATAAATTGATAATGGACATTAAGCATTTGTTTACCAAAATATACCTTTTAAAGAATAAAAATGCAACACCAACAAATATAATTGTTTATATTTGGAACCATGTACTTGACCAAAGGCTTATATTCAAGATCAATGAAAAGGAAAATGTGTAAAAAGTTTGATGAGGAACTTCCCAAAAGAATCTAAGAACTTTGACTTCATTAGTTACCAGAGAAATACAAATTTAAACCACAGTAAGAGACTACCATTTTATTAGCTAAATTCTTAAATAACTAGATTAGCTGAAATTAAAAGACTGACTTCATTAAGTGTTGATGAGGATGTAGAGTAATTCATGTGTACTATTAGTGGCAGTGTAAGTAAATTGATATAAGCACTTTGGAAATCTATTTAGTATTATCTATTAAAATTGAATATACACATATTCTAGGGCCTATGCACAAATATTCCAAAATACACGTGCAAAAGCATTCACAGCAACATTAGATGTAAAGCTAAAAATGCAAAACAATGCGAATATCCTTGAATAGTAGGATGAATGTATAAATTATGGTATTGTCATACAGTGGAGCACAATTATTCTCTTAAGAAATTTAATCAAGTAGATAAAAGGAACAAATTAAATAGGAGATTTGGAGGGGGGTTGCAGATCTATTCTTGATAAAAACAAAAATTTTGTAAGCTAAGAACATACTGATACTTTTCTGTTTTACTTTTCTTTTTGAGACTTCAGCTGCAGAGATTTAAATTAGTTATTCTCTTCAGTTCAAGGTACACCTTCACCATGATTTGTGCAAGACTCCCTCTTGGCTTTTATCTATACATTCATTTTTTTCCCTCCTCCACATTCTCCGATTCTATCCTCCTTAGGTCTTTCTTCAGATACAGCTGCCCTACAGGGTTTGATATGTGTCCTTGGAAAATACGTTCATGAATGTGTGTGTGTTGGCAGGGGGCAGGGCAGGGCAGGGAGTGGTGGTGAAGTTAATTCACATAAAATATAAATGACATAGTTTCTTGCTTTAAATTAAATGGTTTCTTATCTTTTCATTATATCTCTTAAGATCTCTCTGTGTTACTATTGCAATATCTGGGGTATTGTTACAAAGCCTGGCAGCTATTTCTTCGCCTGCCTTCACTTCATTTTCTTATCTATTATTCCCCTCGCGATGAACACCTAGGTTGCCTCCAACTATCCCCAAATTACTACAAAGGACATCCTTCTACTTGTCTCCACATGGACCTGTGTGAGAATCACTTTGGGATACATATTTGCCAGTGTGATTGTGAAGTAACCGTGTGTGTGTGTGCGTGTGTGTGTGTGTGTGTGCGCATGCACGTGCAATTTGGCAAATCCAGGAAGATTGCTCTTCAAAATGACTGCATCAATCTCGTTTTCTGGCAAATATAGATATTATATGCTTCTCTTTTTTCTGGCAAATATAGATATTATTCTACTTTGTCATAGTGATGGATTAAAGTGATATCTTCATTTCCCTGGGCAATACAGTCTTGAGCATCATTTTCATATTCTTGCTAGCTATTAGCATTTCCTCTCTATGCATTACTTGTTCATTTTTGCCTGTTTTTCCATAGGGCTTCTGGTCTTCTTGTTTATTTACGGAAAAAACAAGATTGTAATTTCATGGCATTGATTCATTATTAGTTATAGATGTTGCAAATACCATTAACCAATCATTCATCTGTCTGTTGTCATTATCTATGTGATACTTTAGAGAACAGAAATCTTTAATTTTGATATAATCAAATCATAATTTCCCCACTTATAATTGTACTACTTTGACTTTTTAAAGAACTCTTACTTGCCTAGGTTCAAAGGGATTCCCCACCTTGTTTTCTTCTTTTTTAAAGTAGGTTTATAGAGATATAATTGACATACAATAAATTACATCGATTTCATATATAATTTGATAAGTTTTAAAATACATATACACCCACAAAAGATCATCACACTGAAGATAATGAACCTATCCATCACTCCCCAAAATTTACTCAAGACCCCATAATCCATCTCTTCCTCCCACTCATTTCCAGTCCCGGAAATTACTGATTTTCTTTGTCTCTATAAATTAGTTTGAATTTTCTGGAATTGTATATAAGTGGAACCACAAGAATGTATTGTTTTTGGTGTGGCTTCTTTCCTTCAGCATATTTTGAGTTTTATCCATGGTGTGTGTTAACTCATTCTTTTGTGTTATTGAGTGGTGTTGCCTTGCATACATAGGCCATGATTTTATCCATTTACTTCTTTTTGTTGGACATTTGGGTTATTTCAAGTTTTGGATTAGTGTAAACAATAATAATTTATAATTTTAAATTTATAACATTAGTGTAAGTAATAATACTTGTACTTTGTGTATAAGTCTTTGTATGGATGTGTTTCCGTTTTTCATGGATATAAGCCATGTATGGTAAGAGTCAGTATGGTAAATGGATATTTAATGTTTAAGAAATTGCTGTACTGTTTTGAGGTGGTTGAGCCACTTTACGTTCCCATCAATAGTGCATGAAAGTTCCAGTTGCTTTGAATCTTTACCAACACTTGGTATTGTCATTATCTATCTATCTACTATCTATCTATCTATCTATCTATCTATCTATATCTGTATATCATCTATTCATTCATCTATCTATCTATCTATCTATCTATCTATCTATCTATCTCTATCATCTATCTATCTATCTATCTATCTATCTATCTATCTATCTATCTATCTATCTCTATGACATTCTAATACTTGCACATGGTACCTTGTGGTTTTAATTTTTATTTCCTTAATGATTTACGAGTAACTTTGCGATGCTTATTCGCCATCTGTATATGCTCTTTGGTGAAGTGTCTGGTCAATTTTGTATTGCATTGCTTTTCTTTTTTGATTGTATTTTTGAGTCTTTCTGTATTCTATATACACAAGTCCTTTGTTTACGATTTTGATTACATCCATGATTTATAGATATTTTCTTTCAGTCCATGGCTTATCTTTTCATTTTTGTAACACTGTCTTTTGAAGAGCAAAGTTTTTCATTTTGATGAGGTCCAGTTGGCTCATTCTTTTCTTTTACAATTAGTAGTTTTAATTTTAAAACCTACTTTTAAAATCCTTGCGAAACCCAACATTGCTAAGATTTTTTCTTATGCTTTCTTCTGAAAGTCTTTAAGTTTTGACACTTAGATTAAAGTCTATAGTCCATTTTGAGTTAACTTTTGTGTATTATGTGAGGAAAAGATCATTCTTGTGTATATGGCTGTCCAATTGTTCTAGCACCTTTTGTTGAAAACATTGTTATTGCCCCACTAAATTACCTCTGCTCCTTTGTCAAAAATCAACTGACCATGTAATATGGGTCTATTTCTAGACTCCCTTTTCTTTCATTGATTTATATGTCTGTCTCTATTCTTTTTTTTTTTTTCTTTTAGACAGGGTTGCACTCTGTCACCCAGGCTGGAATGCAGTGGCAAAATCACAGCTCCCTCAGCCTCCTTAGGCTCAGGTCATCCTCCCACCTCAGCTTCACAAGTAGCTGGGACCACAGCAGCATGCCACTATGCCCAGCTAATTTTGGTATTTTTTGTAGAGATGGCGTCTCCCTATGTTGCCCAGGCTGGTCTCAAACTCGTGGGCTAAGGGATCCATCCACCTTGGCCTCCCAAAGAGTTGGGATTACAGGCATGAGCCACTGCACCTGGTCTGTTTTTATTCTAATACCACACTGCTTTGATTCCTGTAGCTCATAATAAGTCTTGAAATCAAGTAGTTTAAATTTTCTAATGTTCTTCTTTTTCAAAATTGTTGTGGCTATTCTAGGTTCTTTATATTTCCATAAAAATTTTTAGAACCAGTTTGTCAATCTCTCCACCCACAACTCCAAGAAAAAAAATCTGGAATTTTTATTTGTCAGAGATTGCACTGAATGTATAAATCAATTTGGGAAGAATTGACATGCTAACAATATTGAGTCTTCTAGACAATGAACTCTATTTAGGTCTATTTATTTAGGTCTTCATTAAATTTTCTCAGCAATGTTGTGTAGTTTTCAACATACAAATCTTACACATCTTTTGTCAACTTTACACATAAGTACTTAAAAATTTTTGATGCTATTGTAAACTGTATTAATTATTCAATTTCAATTTCCAACTTTGCCAGTATATAGAAATATAACTGGTTTTTACATAGTGTCCTTATATCCTGCAGTTTTGCTAAACACACTTATTACTTCTAGTAGCTTTTCTGTAGATGCCATGGGATTTCACGACTATGTCATATGGGAATGAAGACTAGTTTACTTCTTCATTTCCAATCTGGATGCCTTTTAATTATTTTTATTGCCTTATTGCCCTAGCTAGGACCACCAGTACAACATTTAATAGAAGTGGTGAGAGCAGACATCCTTGCTTTGTTCTGGATCTTATAGAAAGAATTAATCTTTGACCATTATCTATGACACTGAATGGGGTTTTTTCATAGATGTCATTCAGTAGGTTGAAGATGTTCCCTTCTATTTATAGTTTTGTGGGAGTTTTTTTATAAGTGGATATTGTATTTTGCCAAAGGCTTTTACTGCCTCTATTCAAGTGATCATGTGCCTTTTCTTCTTTAGTCTAACAAGTGAGTGATTTTCAAATGTTAGACTAACTTTGCATTCCTAGGATCACCACACTTTGGTCATAATATATTATTCTTCTCAGATATTGTTGAATGTGATTTGCTAAAACTTAGTTATGAATTTTTATGTCTACATTCATGATAGATGTTGATCTCTTATTTTCTTCTTACAATGTCTGTATTTGGCTTTGTTGCCAAAGTAGTGCTGGCTTTGTAGAATGGATTGGGAAGTATTCCTCCGCATCTATTTTCTGGAAGAGTTTAGATAGAATTGCCATTATTTCCTCCTTAAGTGTTTGATAAAATTTATCAGGGAAACCATCTAGGACCAGAATTTTCTTTGTGGAAATGTTTTAAACTACAAGTTAAATTTCTTGTAATAAGTATATGCCAAATGCACATATGTTAGATGATTTGAAGCTATCTCACAGTTCATTGATCTTTTTTTCTTCAGTTATTTTCCTCTGTATGCTTTATTTAGTTTCCATTGCTTTGTCTTCAAGTTTACTATTTTTTCTTCTGTAGTGTCTAATATGTATTATTCCAATCCATTGTATTTTTCATTTCAGATCTTGCATTTGCTTTTATCTCTAAAAGTTTGATTTGGGTCTTTTTTTTCTCCTGTCCCTTCCGAGTATGCTCATGCTTTCCTCTCCCCTCTTGAAAATATGAAGTCTATTTATAATAGCTATTTGAATGTTCTTGTATATTCTATTATCTCTGTCATTTCTGGTTTGGTTTCTACTGATTAATTTTTTCTCTTAATTAAAGTTCATATTTTCTTGCTTCTTTGCACACCTGGTCATGTTTTATTGGATATTAAACATTATAAATTTTACATTTTGGGGGACTGGATGATTTTGTATTTCTTAGCATTATTTTAGGTTTTGTTCTAGGACATGGCTAAGTTACTTGAAAACAGGCTCATCCTTTGGGGATTGCTTTTAGACTTTGTTAGGCAGGACCAAAGAACAGCCTCTAGCCATTGACTAATTTTGGTCACTGCTGAGACAGTGCTCACTTGAGTGCTCTTCCCACTGACATGTGTATTGTGAGGTTTACCACTGTGATTGTTTTGGATATAAACTGCTACCAGCCCTGGGAATAGTTCCATCTGCTCCTTTCTCATGGTTCTTTCCCCACACATGAGTAGTTCACTCACGCTCTTTGCTATGGACTGAATGTTTGTGTCTTCCCTTCCTCCAAATTCATAAGTTGAAATCCTAACCCTCAATGTGATGGGGTTAGGAGGTGGGGCCTTGGGAGGTAATTAAGTCATGAGTGCAGAATCGTAATGAGTGAGATTAGTACCCTTATAAGAAGAGACATGAAAGATCTTGTCCTTCTCTCTCTGCTCTCCACCATGTGTGGATAAAATCAGAAGATGGTCATCTGTGAGCCAGGAGGCACATCCTCACTGAGAACCTATGCTGGCTCCCTGATCTTGAATTTCAGCATCTAGAACCATGAGAAATAAACGTTTGTTTAAGCCACCCAGTCTGTCATATTTTCCATAGCAGCTGATATGGTTTGGCTCTGTGTCCCCACCCAAATCTCATGTCAACAAAGGGACCTGTAATCCCTACATGTCGAGGAGAGAGGTGATTGGATCATGGGGGTGGTTTCCCCCATGCTGTTCTCATGATAGTGAGTTCCCTCAAGATCTGATGGTTTTGTAAGTGTTTGGAAGTTCCTCCTTTGCTCTTCTCTCTCCTGTCGCCTTGCTTCCCCTTTGCCTTCTGCCATGATTGTAAACTTCCTGAGGCCTCCCCAGCCATATGGAACTGAGTCAATTAAACCTCTTTCCTTTCTAAATTACCCAGTCTCAGTTATTTCTCTATAACAGTATGAAAACGGGACTAAAACAGCAGCCTAATTAGACTGAGAACCTCACGCACTGATCCATACTCAGCTACAAACATGAGGAAAAAACCTTCTGTCGGGTCTCAGAAATCTTGCTGCCTATCCAGCTCTCTCCTTTCTGGTTCCCTGTCCTGCAAACTCCAACCTCCTTAGCCAGTTGAAATTCTCAACCCTATCTCCTTAGCTTGAGAAGACCACTGGGCTTGGCCTAAGTTTCACATTCATGCATTGCTGGTTGGAAACTCTTCCCAGGGAGTAAACTGGGGCGATCAGAAGTGTCATCTCATTTATTTCTCCTTTCTCAGTGATTTCTTCTCACTGTCCAATGTTTGAACCGTTGTTTGATATATTTTTTTTTCTAGTTTCTTAAGGTGGTAGGGTAAATCTGGTCCTCGTTATTTCATCTTGGCTGGAATCAGACATTCTTTGATTACTTCTGTTGACCATATAATTTCTCCCTTTTCATTTAGGTTTTTGATCCATCTAGAGTAGTGCACCTTTATTGAGTCTATGATGTAAGATCCAGTGTTGTTTTCTTTATAGAATGAGCCAGTTCTCCCAATAATATCTACAAAACAGTCTTTCTCCATTGATGCAGTCTTTACTATACATCAAGTTCTTAATTTCCAAGGAACTCTAAGATCTCTGCTCTGTTCCATTGGCCACTATCTGACCTTTTACCTGCACCATACCATACTGTTGGAATACTTTTGAGTCTGTATTAATTTAGTAGGTCAAGTCTGTTTTTTCCTTTTCTTTTGTCAAGGTTCACTTACCTATTGGGAATTTTATTCTTCCATGCAAATCAATTAGATGCTTAAAATTTTCAAAAAAAAAAACTATCTGAAAATTTTAATGTAATTGCTTGAAACTTATAGATGATCTTTTGGGAAAATTGACATCTTTAAAAGCTAATTCACCTCCTCCATAGCATACTTTTACATTTTTGTTTTTAGTTTTCTTATTTATTCTTTCATGGCACTCTTTCTTTTCATAATGTTCACATTTTTAAGGGGATTCTTTGATATTGCATAGTTTTGTTACTGCTGTGAATTGCATATTATTTTTGATTGTATTTTCTAGTTGTATTTACCTATGTGGAAAATGCTGTTGTGTTTTTGTGATTTGATCTGGTATCAAGTTAAATTTTCTAAACTCTCTCATTGTTTCTAAATAGTCAATTCTGTTTATTTTTTAAGTGTAGTGTTGGAGAGAAACTTTTTCCCAGAGTTTTGTTTAAAATGGCAACACAGATCTTATTCAGACTATTGGCAGTAGGAGGGAGAGAGTTCAGTATAGAACTGAGCTGAACTCTGTACAGAGATGACTGGGTATTTGAAGAGAGAATAAGAGAGTAAGAAGAGAGAATGAGAGAGTAAGAATAAACAGGGATTCCAGCAAAGTCAGGAAAATAGACAATCGCAGAAGATGATGGTGGGTGGATCAATGTTAGGCCATCTGTGTTTGCCAACTAGTGTTTATCAAACTTAGGTTCCTACCTTCCCACAGAGATGGGGAGGCAGAGGCCCTATATTTCTTGCTGATTATATGTCAGCAAGGACCTGGCTGGCTCCCAGGTCCTTAAGAAAGACATTCCTATGTTGTAGAAGATGCATCTCAAAGGAACAGAGACAGGATTTACAAATGCAAGTTTCTAAAGTAAATGCTCTAAGAAAAGGGAGGTCAGTGGCCTTTAGACAGGATTTGGTTGGAACAAACAGTAAATTCTTCTTGTGGTATTGAGCTTTCTCAGACAGGAACTTAAGAAGACTGGGGCTGTCATTCTAGGGACATGGGCTTGAGCAGAAAGAAACTATCCAAGTGTATGTTCAAGTCTCTTTGTGTGGAGGGTGGACAAAAATCATTTTATGTGATTTTTGTGATGAAAGTTTGCAGTTCTCACAGGCCAAGCTTGAGGCCTAGTAGAGAAGAGGGCTCAGTTTGGTCATGGAGAGAGTCTTAGTCAATAGGATCATATCATTTGCAAAATGCAGTTTTAAATCATTTCTTCCAAACACTATAACACTTTTCTTTTATAATTGTCTTATGTGTCAGTACCACCAGTATTTCTTCAGATACTAGTAGCTGAAATATTTTCATTAAATAATGGCTGGGCTCATGCCTGTAATCCCAGCACTTTGGGAGGCCAAGGCAGGTGGATCACTTAAGATTGAGAGTTCGAGACCCGCCTGGCTAACATGGCGAAACCCCATCTCTACTAAAAAAATACAAAAAATAACTGGGTATGGTGGTGCACACCTGTAGTCCCAGCCACTCAGAAGGCTGAGGCACAAGAATCCCTTGAACCTTGGGGGCAGAGGTTGCAGTGGGCCGAGATCACACCACTGCACTCCAACCTGGGAGACAGAGTGAGACTCCATCTCAAAAAAAAAAAAAAAAAAAAAAAAAGAATTAAATAATAAATAAATAAATAAAATAGGATGTTTGCTGTAGGTTGTGAAGTTCTTCTTATTTCCTAGTTTGCTAAGAAGATTAAATAATATAAGTAATTATTGAACTTTATTAAAGAGTATTTTCTGACTCAATTGAGATAATCTTAAGACTTTTTAAAATTTAACTAATGTGTTAGTGCATTCTCACACTGCTAATGAAGACATACCCGAGACTGGGTAATTTATAAAGAAAAGGAGGTTTAATGGACTCACAGTTCCACATGGCTAGGGAGGCCTCACAATCATGGCGGAAGGTGAAGGAGGAGCAAAGGCGCATCTTACAAGGTGGCAGACAAGAGAGCATGTGCAGGGGAACTCCCATTTATAAAACCATCAGACCTTGTGAGACTTACTCACTATCACGAAAAAAGCCTGGAATAACCTACCCTCATGATTCAGTTACCTCCCACCAGGTCCCTCCCACGACACGTGGAGATTGTGGGAGCTACAATGCAAGATGTCATTTGGGTGGGGACACAGCCAAACCATATAAACTAACAATGTGGTACATATATTCTTAGATTCTTCAGCTGTTGAACCATCCTTACAATACTCAGATAAACCTCATTTGATTAAGATGTAATTTTTTAAATATCTTCTTAGATTAGGTTCACTAGTATTTTGTTAGGGTTGTTACATGACTGCTCAGAAATGAAATGGAACTATATATATTTTTCTTGTACTACTGTACCCAATTTTGCAATAAAAATTACACATGCATCAAAAAATTAATTTGGCAGCTTCCCATTTTCTAGAATAATTTATGGAAGATAGAAATTATCTCTTCCTTCAAAGTTTGGTTACCTGTCAAACTGAACCTAGGGGTGATTTTCAGGAGAGGATGGTGTTTAATTTTCATTTAAGCTTTTACATTTTTGTGGGTTTTGTTCAAGTTTTCTACTTTTTCTTCTGTGCCTGTTTTCACATTCTCTATTTTTTCTAGAATTTATTTTTTTTGTCGAGTTTTTACAGTTTATCAGAGCATAGTTGTTCATGGTATTCTCTTTTTCAAAAATCTGTGACTTCCCATCTATTTATTCTCTCTCTCTCTCTCTTTTTTTTTTTTTTTTTTTTTTTTTGGGAGAGTCTCACTCTCTCACCCAGGCTGGAGTGCAGTGGTGTGATCTCAGCTCACTGCAACCTCAGCCTCCCAGGTTCAAGTGATACTCCCGTCTCAGCCTCCTGAGTAGCTGGGACTATGGGCACACACCACCATGCTGGGATAATTTTATTGTTTTTAGTAGAGATGGGGTTTCACCATGTTGGCCAGGTTGGTCTGGAACTCCTGACTTCAGGTGATCTGCCCGTCTTGGCCTCCCAAAGTTCTGGGATTATAGGCGTGAGCCACCGCGCCTGCCCTGTTCATTCTCTATATTGTTTATTTGCATTTTCTATTTTTGATTTTTAATTTATCTTGCTAGACTTTATCTAATTTTCTTCTTATAAAACCAACTTTTTGTGTTGCTAATCTTTTCTATTTTTATTCTCTATCTTGTTGATTTCTGGCATTATTTTTATTATTTCACTCCTTTTTTATTAATATTTGAGCAATATTTTTTACAACTTTCTAGACAAAATATTTAACTTGTTTGTTTGCAATCTTTCCTGTTTCCTAGTAAGTATATTTGTACATTTTTCTATATATACTGACTTTTCTGGTTTTCAAAATGTTGACCCACAGGATTTTAATATTATTCAGTTATAAATATTTTACTGTTTTAAGGATGTTTACCCCTAAAGTCAATCTTTATTTAGAAATATAATATTTAGTTTTCAGTCATATGGGACTTTTTAAGTTTTGTTTCTTAATTAAAAATTTATTCCATTATGGCATTTATTGTGGCTTCTTTTTGTCTAAAACATGGTCAATGTTTTCATGGATTTTTTATGACTATTTGAAAATAGTGTGTTTTCACTAGAGTTGGGGATAGCTTTCACACTTAACAGTTGTGTTGTTCAGCTCCTCTGATTAATTTTGACTAATGCATTTCATTTGTTTCCAAATCTGTTTTGGTTTGTTGTAGTTGTTATTATAATTAAGCAATACATATATACAATAAACAAACGAAATATAACTATCAACATAGTTTTTCTATGAAATTGAAGATAAATCCTGTAGAAACACAAACTAAAGTGATTTGCTTAAAAATATATATGAAATTTAGTGACGAGGTTTTAGTAAGATAATTGTAAAGGTTGGGGAAAAAAGCATAAAATCTGGAAAGATTCTGCACTTAGATTTCTTATGCATGTCCTTAAGGACTTACTTGGCTTTACAGGATACAAAATGATACATCATCAAGAATGCATTCTGGGTGCGGTTTATGCAAGAAAAATGACTCAGAATTCCAGGCAGAGCCAAAGCGTTGCGTTAAGATATTGTCTATTTTAATTTATTATAGGTTTTAAATTAAAATAAAATATTTAATGTATTCATGTATTTTTTATGATTCTCTACTTTTGGTTTTTTGATTAACGAACCAAGTAATCATTCTCATTGTTCAGCTGAGAGGGCATCTACTGCATATGTGTGAATATCAGTCCATCTATAGAAAAGATTGATGGGATATATTCCAAAATGCTAGAATAATTCTAGCTCTATGAAAGAATTATAAATAGTTATAATATCTTCTTGTAGCTTTTGTCTATTTGACACTTTTATGGTAAATTTGTATTATTCTTGTGATCAGAGGGGTAATTTGTTTCTCTGGTTTTTTTTTTTTTTGAGACAGGGTTTTACTCCTTTCGCCTAAGCTGGAGCACAATGGTGCCACCTCAGCTCACTGCAACCTCTGGCTCCTGGGCTCAAGCGATCCTCCCACCTCAGCCTCCTGAGTAGCTGGAACTACAGGTGCTCACAACACCATACCTAGTCAATTTTTGTATTTTTTGTAGAGATGGGGTTTCTTCAGGTTGCCTAGGCTGGTCTCAAACTCCCAAGCTCAAATGATCCGCCCTCCTCGGCCTCCCAAAGTGCTGGGATTACAACTATGAGCCCTGCCGGGGGTGGGGGGTGGTAATTTTTTAAATAGAAGAAAAAAAGAAATAGCAATAGAATTAGAAGGAAGAACTGATAGATAAAAGCAGTAACACTGTCCAGCACTTAATAGATCTTTAAAGTACTTTTATTTGATCTTCACCAAAACCTTTAGTATAGGTCAGTCCTAAAAATAAAATCTGAAAAGTTGAGGAACCAGACAAAGGTCCTCAAGCCTTGTTTTAGTTATCACTTACCCCATAGCAAACCACCTCAAAACTTAGTGGCTTCAAACAACAATTGATTATTATTTCTCAGGGCTCTGTGGATTGACTGGGCTCAGCTGCACAGCTCCCAGTTGGGTCTCTCATGAGGTTGCAGTGACGTGTTGGCTGGGGCTGGGTCATCTGAAGGCTGGGCTGGCCTTCAAGATGGCACACTCACGAGTCTAGTGTTACCAGGGCAGTCCTAGAGAAAGAGCTGAAAAAGCTCATTATTTTCATAACCAGTCTTTTTCTAGTCTCTTTATCTACAGGTTCTCCTGCTTAAAGAACTCCAGCTGGCCTAGAACGCTGCAGGAACTTCTTAATCTTTTGCCAAATACCAGAGAAAGAAAAGGCCTGCAGGAAGCCGGTGCAAATCAGAACCGACAACCCCTTATTACCTTTAGATCATTAATATATCATGATGAGGCTAGGATCCCCAACCCTAAAAGGAAATCGCCGCCGTTTTCTGTTTGTGTGACATATGAAGGTGCGTGTTTACGACCTGCACCTGTGCGATGGGTTCCTCCCTGCACGTGTTTGCATACCTCCCTGCCCCACATCGAATGCCTTAAAATTCCCGGCTTCCTGCAGCCTGGGCAGAAGGAGCTCTCCCTCTCCATTCCTGGCCACGGAATAAAACCTGCTTGCCTTTTTTTTTTTTTTAACAATTGGATGCTCTTTCTTTGTAACCAATACAAAGTAGGGAAAGAACTCAGTTTCCTGGTGACACTCGCAGTTGATACTGGCTGTGTCCTGGGAGCTCGGCTTGGGCCCCGGAGCAGAGTGCTTGCACGAGGTTCCCTCTTGGCATGGAGGCTGGGTTCTTAAGGATACCACCAAGAGTGAGCCTTCCGAGAGCCATGGGCAAAAGCTGTAGTGAGCCTTCTGCACTGTTCTCCAAACTTCCAGAGCACCCTTTCCACCACGTTCGATTGGCCAAGCAGTCACTAAGACCAGCCTGGATTCAAGGGAAGGGGGCTTAATCCCTCCTTTTGACAGGGCATGGCAACATCACAACACAGAAGAGCCTGTGGAATGAGATTTTGCTGGGGCCGTCTTTGGACAAGAGAATCTGCCCTAGTCGCCTTGCTAAAGATTGCCGGGAATAGGATGATGCTGGTGTTCTTTTTACTGTAAAATACCACCTCTTAATGAGATTTACAGATACAAATTGTATCACAGCGTCTGAAATGATATAGATCTGGTAATAATGTCATTAAAAATGAAGAGTATATGAAGGCAGCTGCATTTTCTAGTGTAGCATCAAGACTGTTTTGTTGTTGTTGTTGAGACGGAGTCTCGCTCTGTTGCCCAGGCTGTAGTGCAGTGGCACGATCTCAGCTCACTGTAAGCTCCGCCTCCCGGGGTCCCACCATTCTCCTACCTCAGTCTCCCAAGTACCTGGGACTACAGGCACCCGCCAGCCACCGCGCCCGGCTGATTTTGTTTTGTATTTTTAGTAGAGATGGGGTTTCACCGTGTTAGCCAGGATAGTCTCAATCCCCTGACCTCGTGATCCACCCACCTCTGCCTCCCAAAGTGCTGGGATTACAGGCGTGAGCCATAGCACCCGGTCAAGACTGGTATTTTAAAAGTTCTAAAGCCAGGCTGGGTGCAGTGGCTCACGCCTGTATCCCAGCACTTTGGGAGGCTGAGGTGGGTGCATCACCTGAGGTCAGGAGTTTGAGACCAGCCTGGCCAACATGGTGAAATCCCATCTCTACTAAAAATACAAAAAATTAGCCAGGCGGGGTGACACATGCCTGTAATCCCAGCTACTTGGGAGGCTGAGACACGATAATCACTTGAACCCAGGAGGGAGAGGTTGCAGTGAGCAGAGATCCCGCCACTGAACTCTAGCCTGCATGACAGAACAAAAGCTTGTCTCAAAAATAATAATAATAAATTTAAAAAATAAATAAAAGTTCTAAAGCCAGTTGGAGTTTACTAACTGCTTCAAATATGCCTGTTATTTCTTCTGTTCCTATGGAGGGTGCAGGGGAAAAACAAAAACAAAACAAAACAAAACAAAAAATCCCCACAAAATATGCCTGTTACTTAACAAGGGCTCAGATGGGACTATTAATTCCCAGTTCAATGCTTTTCTTAGAGTGGAAGTTGATATGTTTTGGTTGCTCATTGGTTATTGGATAAAGCTATTTTCCTAGGCATAAAAAGAAGACTTAGTAACTGCTTTCTTTATTAAAATTGTGAATTGCTCAAAGCAGCTTCCTGTCCTCCAGGAAATCTAAAGCAAAGCACTGAGAGATTTTATAGCCTCCTTCCTTTCCCCAGAGCCCACAAGAACGATTTTCTTCCCTTCTATCTCTTTTATTTTCCCAGACCGTAATTTCTGTGGAGAGAACCCAGTTCATCGCAAATTTCTGGAAGGCAGGGATGCCAGAGCGTGGCAACATCATTCCAAGGGCCATCACTGGTGCTCAAGAAGTCGTGGGCCTCTGGCCACTGAGTACCTTTTACTTTAAAGACACATGGTTTCTGGGCACGGTGGTTCACACCTGTAATCTCAGAACTTTGGGAGGCCAAGGCAGGTAGATCACTTGAGCCCAGGGGTATGAGACCAGCCTGGGCATCATGGCAAAACCTTGTCTATACAAAAAGAATTTAAAAATTAGCCAGGTATGGTGGTGGGCACCTTTAGTCCCAGCTACTCAGGAGGCTGAGGCAGGAGGATCAAATGAGCCTGGGAGGTCAAGGCTGCAGTGAGCTGTGATGGCACCACTGCACTCCAGCCTGGGTAACACAGAGAGTCCTTAACACACACACACACACACACACACACACACACACACACACACACAGACATGGTCTATTTGTTTTTGTTCCTTCTGAGCCTTAATGAAAGGCCATTTTAAGTGAGCAAAGCAAGAATCTTTTTATAGATGATACCACTAATAAACATTACTAGTTATTTGTCATATTTGAAATGATGCTCAGTTCATTTTACTCATTACTGTTCATGGCGATTACTGGATACTTGCTTTGCTAATTACTTTTATTAATTGCCATTAGAATTAGAAGTTTACTATGACTAAAATTCAAACCACGCTTGACAAATAGTTGGGAGACTGCCTTTCCCCCCATTGATGGCTTTGCCAGAGCTGCAATCATGGTGTCCTCAGCTGGCCTGCCAAGGGCAGCCTCTGTCCTTCCCTCTGACCAGCTCTGTCCTTCTGCACATGATGACTCCATGGAAAGCTCAGAGAGGTGTAGGAATGAGCAGGAAGTGTCAGGAAGCAGGGTGGCCCTGACTGCTAGGAAATGGGGCTTAACAGGAGGAAGCGGCTGGCTTGAGCAGGTTTCCTTTTTGGTGGGGGAGGGAGGGAAGGATAAGAAACTGAGATCACAGCAGGAGCTGTGGGGAGCCAGCCAGAGGGGTCCTAGAAGGAGGGCAGAGACTACTGGTGGGAAATGATGATGCTACAGACTGGGCTTCCTGGGGATCCAGGAGTGCAGCTATGCCTCCAGCACTGTCCTAGCAGTGTGGGGAGCTCAGGGTCAAGCCCGGGCTGCGGTTTGGGGGCTTCTTTCAGCAGCTGCTCTCTCTCGCTAATGTCCCTGTGGTCTGCAACTGCTTTTCCTGGTTTGCTTCGATTGACTTTTTTTAGCGTGTTCCTTCCCTGGTTCTTGTATACCTCTGTTTGGTCTCTTTTCCCTCTTGTACCTCCTTCCTTTCTGATCTCTCAGAACAACTGCCATCAAAGATGCCTTTCTGTTGACATTTTTCTGGATGCAGTATATACCTACAGATCAAAAAAGATTGCAGCTCTTTTGAAAAAAGCAAGCGTGTTTCTTGCTTAAATAGCCCAGTGCCTGGACACATAACAATTTCTCTAGAAGTAGATTGCAAATGACTACATTGATTAGTTCCTATAAGCAGCTTAGCCCTGTGGTGCATAGTGTTACTGGGATCTTATTGCTCTAGGGGGTTGACTTTGTAATTTGTGACTTGTTCTTTGCTGCAGGCTTTGCTGCTGGAATACAAAGGAGGCCATATTGACATTTATGCCCAGACGCAAAGGTCCCCACCGACTCTTCTGAAACGGATCCAAACTTTTTCTGAATACTTTTTTGCTCAGGCATTCCCAAATAAGCCTAGAGGTGCTTGTACACGTTCATGAATCAGTCCAGCATCTGAGCTGCCCCACAGGTGCCTGTTCCCCTCACTGGTAGAATAGACCATCCCCTTTGTATCTAGACTGTGAGGATTCCTCAAGAGAAGGAGGATACGGACTCAGGAGTATCCCACAGAAAAGCTACCTGGACCCCAAGTGTAGCATCTTACAACTCATCCTTGGATAAGCCCCTTCCAATTCACCCTTGGACAAGCCCCTTCCAATTCACACTTGGGTGAGACTCTTCCAATTCACCTTTGGACAGCCCCCTTCCAGTTCACCCTTGGACAAGCCTCCTTTCAATTAACACTTGGATGAGCCTCTTTCAATTCACACTCGGACAAGCTCCTTCCAATTCACCCTGGGACAAGGTCATTCCAATCCACCCCTGGACAAGCCTCCTTCCAATTCACCCTTGGACAAGTCCTTTCTAATTCACATTTGGACAAGCCTCCTTCCAGTTCACACTTGAGTGAGTCTCTTCCAATTCACCGTTGGACAAGCCCCTTCCAATTCACACTTAGGTGAGCCTCTTCCAATTCACCCTTGGACAAGCCTCTTCCAATTCACACTTGAACACACCTTCCTCCAATTCACACTTGGTAAGCTCTTTCAATTCGTCCTTGGACAAGCCCCTTCCAATTCACACTTGGACACACCACCTTCCAATTCACACTTGGGTGAGCTCTTTCAATTTGTCCTTGGACAAGCCCCTTCCAGTTCACTCATGGGGAGCCTCTTCCAATTCACTCTTGGATAAACCTATTCCAATTCACCCTTGGACAGACCTCCTTCAATTCACTCTTGAAGATATTCTTTCAGTTTACACTTGGGCAGGCCTCTTTCACCAGACACAAATGACACCAGGGTTGCTGCATCCAAATGGTGTTCCTTATCACCACTCAGCTGACCCAGAGCCAGCCTTTAGATGGTGGTGTGAATCTTCAGTGCTCATGGTTCCAGTCTCCCCCAATTCTTGAGGTGGATTTCCTCTCAGAATTCCAGGGTCCTTCCTTTCAATTTATAAAGAAAAGGAGGTTTAACGGACTCACAGTTCCACATGACTGGGGAGGCCTCGCAATCGTGGCAGAAGGCAAAGGAGGAGCAAAGGCATGTCTTACACGGTGGCAGACAAGAGAGTGTATGCAGGGGAACTGCCCTTTATAAACCATCAGATCTTGTGAGACTTACTCACTATCACAAGAACAGCATGGGAAAAACCCACCCTCATGATTCAATTACTTCCCACCAGGTACCTCCCACAACACGTGGAGATTTGTGGACAAATGCAAGATGTCATTTGGGGACACAAAACCATAAACAAGAATGTGGGAAAAGGCTATCTAGATTCTGTACAAGTTGAATCATCCCTTACAATACTCTTCCAGATAAACCATTTGATTAAGATAATTTTTTAAATATCTCTTAGATTAGGGTTCACTAGTATTTGTTATTGGGTTGTTACATGACTTTTCATTCAGAAATAAAATGGAATCCATATATATATTTTCTTGTACTACCATACCCAATTTTTGCAATAAAGCTACATCGAAAAATTAATTTGGCAGCTTC
This sequence comes from Papio anubis, assembly GCF_008728515.1. NCBI lineage: Eukaryota > Metazoa > Chordata > Mammalia > Primates > Cercopithecidae > Papio > Papio anubis. The sequence goes on from NC_044985.1 coordinate 119,015,644, forward strand.
CCATTTTCTAGAATAATTTTATGGAAGATAGAATTCATCTCTCCTTCAAAGTTTGGTTACCTGTCAAACTGAACCTAGGGGTGATTTTCAGTGGAGATGGTGTTCTTCATTTTAATCTTTACATTTTGTGGTTTTGTTCAAGTTTTCTTTTTTTTTTTTTCTGTGCCTATTTTCACATTCTGTATTTTTTTCTCAAAATTTATTTATTTTGTCCAGCTTTTACAATTTATCAGAGCATAGTTGTTCATGATATTCTCTTTTTAAAAAATCTATAGCTTCCCATCTATCCTCTCTTTTTTTTCTTTTTTGAGACAGTCTCACTCTGTCTCCCAGGATGGAGTGCAGCGGTGCGATCTCAGCTCACTGCAACCTCAACCTCCCAGCTTCAAGTGATACTCCTGTCTCAGCCTCCTGAGTAGCAGGGACTACAGGCACACACCACCATGCTGGGCTAATTTTTTTTAATTTTTAGTGGAGATGGGGTTTCACCATATTGGCCAGGTTGGTCTGGAACTCCTGATTTCAGGTGATCCACCCCTCTCGGCCTCCCAGAATGCTGGGATTACAGTCATGAGCCACCGCGCCTGGCCTATTCATTCTCTGTGTTGTTTATTTGCATTTTCTATCTTTGATTTTTAATTTATCTTGCTAGGCTTTATCTAATTTTCTTTTTATGAAACCTTTTGTATTGTTAATCTTTTCTATTTTTTCCCCTGTTTTGTTGATTTCTGGCATTATTTTTATTATTTCACTCCTTCAGTGCTCATGGTTCCAGTCTCCCCCATTTCTTGAGGTGGATTTTCTCTCAGGATTTCAGAGTCCTTCGTTTCAATTCATCACATTAGACATACAACCCCTCAGGCATAGTTTCGTATTTCTGAGCCTGAGGTAAAGGGAGATAGAGTCTTTGTCCCCTTTCTTTCTGAGGGTAATGTATCCTTCTTTACATAAAAATAACTGGAGCAACCCTGCAGGATCTGAGTCCCAAAACCGGATTGTGGAGGGAGACACAGGGTCAGACTCCACAAGGCGGTAGGCGAACACCGCACCTCGAGTCCATCTGCTTTGTTGCTTGAGGGTATGGATGATGTGTGGGATGGAGGCCCAGAGCTGTTCATCCCTGCAACCAGTGTTCACACACCCACCAGGGGACGAAAGGGCTCTAACCCCAAACGTCATGAGTGGTGTCCATGCTACCTTCCAGTAGGAGAAATGACATTCCTGGGGACAGAAGAAGATGGCGCTGTCACCTGGTGTGCCCAGAATGTTTGACCTCCTGAGCAGCTTATGTTTCAGCACCTCTCTCTATATAAGATAAGATTTTTTTTTATGGCAATTATAAAATGAAACAAATAATAATAGTGGCCAGAAAAGAAACATTACCAGTGAAATTTTTTGTTTTATTGAATTTCATAAATATAATCATACCAGTAAAAACACAAATGAATACAAATAAAGCAAACATCATAATACAAAAAAGGAAATAAGTCCTGCTTTTTTTCCCAAGAGTCTAAAAATCTACATCTTGGTTTCAACTTTGATGCCTTGGTAACAGTTTAGTGTAATATTTTGTGCAAATAATTGTCCAGTAACCAATAAGTGGATGTTAATCAAACTGAATCGTCTACAGAAGACACGGTTTAGGCAACTACTAAATCATTACACTTTTGTAAATTTTCTTGATTTACTTTTGTTTTAAAACAATTGACAATAACTACAGAATGCACTTCATTTTCAAGATATCATTTAAATTCAACCAGTAGTGGACATATGAAGTAAACCAAATAAAAACATTACACCTCCAAAGTGGCACTGTCTCACTGCTCTAAATTATAAACAAAAGTTAAAACTCCAAGTGGAGAGAGTGGGGTTTTGTTGTTGTTGTTGTTGTTGTTGTTGTTTTTAAACACAGGGCCTTGCTCTGCCGCTCAGGCTGAAGTGCAATGGCATGATCTGAGCTCAGTGCAGCCTCAAACCAATGGACTCAAGTAAACCTTCCACTTCAGCCTCCTGAATAACTAGGATTACAGATGTATGCTACCACACCTGGCTAATTTTTAGAATTTTTTTTTGTAGAGACTGGCGGTCTCACTATATTGCCGAGGCTGGTCACGAACTCCTGGTCTCAAGCAATCCTCCCTTCTTGGCCTCCCAAAGTGCTGGAATTGCAGGCATGAGCCCCCAGCGTTCTGGTTCTTGGTCTTTGCTTCTCCATGCTGCCACAACTGGTTGCAAATCCCCTGTTACAGGGGTAATGCGTAGACTGGAGTGGGAGATCCAAACTGCACCCCACAGCCTTATCAAAGCCCATCCACATCACTGGGAGTTCTCTGAATCACCTTCCACGCAGAACACAGTGTTTAGTAAAGTGAGCGGTAACAAAGGTGCTCCGCTAAAGCTTACATGTATATTATCAAAACAGTGGCCACAGCAGTTGTTTTTGACTGAGACCAAAATAAATAAATAACTAAATAATTAAAAAAAGATTCTTTTTCACGTGGGAGTATTTTTATTATTGACATTGTTTAGAATTGCTGGCATATGGCGATAATAAAAAGCAGTTGGATTTTAGTTGGTTTTGTTTTTCTTGTTCAACATACTTCAGAAAATGCCCACACCCCTACTATCGTCTGCACCCGGGCAGACCCACCCACTGCCTTGAGAATGCGGCTACCTGCTTTGTAGAAACAAATAAATAGACAAATAAACAACATGAGCCCTGCCTGCGGGATCTGGTTATGGAGAAGGGTTCCTTCTTTGTGTCCTGCCTCAAGGAGGCCTGGTTTTTATTGTTTTGTTTTGTTTTTTCTAAATATTGAGGTCTGAAAATCTCTGAACCTTCCAGGGATAATGCCACAGGCCATTGGCCCCAAAATGGTTGCTGTGGCTCCTGAAATCAACTTAGACATTCCTGTGACAGGTCATCAGAACAGGCTTCAGGATGGCTAGCTTGTGAGCTTTCTGCAGAGTTGCTAAAGGCCTCATGTGACTAAACTGAACTATTCACTCCTCTCTGTCTCCCCAGGCCAGGTATCCACAGCTCCCAGAAGCCCAGTTCTCATCCACACCTCCACTGTCTTTCCAACACCCTGAAATCGTACATGAAAATCAGCCTAAATACAAGTAATCATTAATGGCATATTGAATTTCTTTGGGACTGAAGTTAACTATAAACTGGATTACACTGTTCTAATTTGGGAGATAGAAATAAACACTCAAGATGGAGCTTTCTTTAGTGAATCAAAGTTATTAGTTTTCAAAAATGGCCCTAGAGTCCCATGGTAAACAGAATAATAGCCCCCACCCGCAAAGACATCCACATCCTAATCCCCAGAACTTGTGAACACGGTACAGCGCCAAGCTGGATTTGGGGGGAAAAGTCCAGCACCAGTAGCTGGGACCCATCAGCAATGGGCAGGGTTGAGGTGGCCCCAGGAGCAGGGAGCCCAGACCCCAGAAACAGCTACATCCCGAGGGCCTCAACTGTGATTGGTGTCGCCAGGGGCTCTGGGTCCTTCTGGAGTCACAGCACAGTGGGTGAGCTGGGTGGAAGGGTCTCTCATCTAAGCCACCGTCTCGTCACTGACTCCACTGACTCCACTGACCAGTGTCCGGGCAGTGGAATCTTCTCATCCCCTGGCAGTCTGCAGAGTCCCCAGTGGCGGGAATGGAGAGGAAACTTGATCTACATGAAGTGTGAGTCCACGGTCAGTTCAGAGACTCTTTTGCCTTTCCAGGCTTAATATTTTATATTAAGAGATGGACTTGTGTCTGCTGCTCATTGCTGCTGTCACAAACTACCACAAACCTAATGGCTTACAACAATGGAAACTTATCTCACCATGCTGAGGTCAGAAGCCTGACATGGGTCTTACAGGCTAGAATCAAGGTGTCGGCAGAGCTGTGTTCCTTCCCGGGACTCGAGGGACAATTCGTTCTTGCCTTTCCTGGCATCTAGAGGCCACCTGCATTCTTTGTCTCATGGTTCCCCTCTCCATTTCAAAGTGTGTCCTCGCATTGCTCTCTCTGACTCTGACCTGCCTCTCTCTTATAAAAACCCTGTGATGGGCCTGGCGCAGTGGCTCATGCCTATAATCCCAGCACTTTGGGAGGCCAAGGAGGGAAGATCACGAGCTCAGGAGATCGAGACCATCCTGGTCAATGTGGTGAAACCTCTTTTCTACTAAAATATAAAAAATTAGTCGGGCGTGGTGATGCGCACCTGTAGTCCCAGCTACTTGGGAGGCTGAGGCAGGAGAATTGCTTTACCTGGGGAGGCGGAGGTTGCAGTGAGCCAGGGTTACACCACCGCACTCCAGCCGGGGTGACAGAGCAAGATTCTGTCTCAAAAAAATAAAAAATAAAAAATAAAACCCTGTGATAACACTGGTCTCACTCACCTATTCCAGGGTCACCTCCTCTTCTCGAGATCCTTAGCTGGATTACATCTGCCAAGTGCAAAATGTAAAGTCAGCTGTTGAGAGATTCGATGTCAGGGATTAGGATGTGAACATTTGGGGGCTGGGCATGGTTATTGTGCCTGTCGCTGGACTCTCCTGCCATTTTTGAAAAACACTTTAAAAATATTAGATTTGGTCAGTTCATTTTTCTGTCTTCTAAATTAGAACAATTTTTTTCCAGTTTATGTTTAGCTTAAGTCCCAAAGAAATTCAAAATGAAACTAATAATTGCTGGTTATTAGCCTAATTTATCATTTGGGACTTAGCTATACTTTTCATCAAACTAAAAGACAGTGGTGAATTAGTTAATAATTTTTACTTAAAATGTGTGTAGGTCTTTAAAAAATGATTTGAGACTGTTTTCAAACTTAAAATAGAATGAATAAAGTTAAAACCCAAATGACTCAAAGAGACAAGCAGATTTTACCAGGCACCTCATCTACAGAATGGGAACATCACCTCAAGGCGATTTGGTTGGTTGTTGCAGTTTCGGTTCAAAGATGAACCCATTATGCTTCCTGGTCATGTTGTCTGACAAACAAAAATACACACGAGGTTGGAAAGAAAACGGATGCCCAGACCTGAGTTAGGGGAGGTGTCTGTATGTGGAGGCCTGAGCTGGGGGAAGTATCTGTGTGCACTGGCCTGGGATGGGGGAGGTGTCTGTATGTGAGGGCGCCGAGACCCAGGTTCCCTGCTACTGTGCTGTCAGCCTCCCATCCTGAGCCTGCCTACATGAGGCCAGGTCTATCGGCAGATATGCCAACCTTGTCTTGTCTCATCTTCCTCCCCACTGCTCCCAACTCTAACCCCTTCTCCTCCTCTCAACGCCCTCCTGAAGGCTGTCTCAGGTCCCTCCTAGTAACACAGTCTCCCTCGACCCCTCTGGACCCACTCTTTTCTAATGTGACAAACCAGCGTGCCACATGATCCTGCCCACCTCGCTGGGACTGAACCTCCTAAACAGCTCCAGCACCTGCCCCACTCTCTCTATTAGAGACTTTTGTTCTTCCAGAGTTCCTGCCTGGGGTTGGAGACAGAGTGCGAGAGATCAGCCTGCTCCTGGCTAACTGCACATTCCAGATTCCTCCCCTTTGAGACCCATGCTGCCAGCCACCACCCAGCACCCATGTGCAGCTCACGCTGAAGCACGGAGTAGGAGCCTCACGCTGCAGGCCCTACCCTTCTCCCTCCCTCTGCCCATGCTGCTCGGTCCCAGCCTTGGCCCCAGCCTTGGCCCCAACCCTGTTGCTGCTCCCCATCCTGCCAGCCCAGGTCCTCACCCTTTGCTTGATTGCGGAGATTCATGGCCCCACAGCATCCCTGTCTTTGGTTGCCCAGCAGCTCGCATCACATCTCCCACACTGATGCTGAGTAGGGCTGCAGGAACTCAGCCCAGCACCACAGACCCCTGGTCGCCAACTCCATATGTGGCTCAGGCCTCTCGGCAGCTTACACACCAGTGTCCACCCCTCCCCAAGTAGCTCCCACTGTTCCAGACCTCCCCTTCTCTCCCCATGCACAAACCCCACATCCCCTTCCCAGCTCTCCCTGAAGACCCCGATCCAACTTCACAGAGCAAGCCAAGATGACAGAGGATCCTCTCCTTCCATCCTAAGAGGGCTTTGCATCTGGCCAAAAAGCTCAGCCTTCTCCTCTTCACAATTAAGAGTCACCCAGGGCATTGTCCATTGCCCGGAGTGGATAGAGAGGCCTGGGGATGCTGGAACGGGCAGAACCTTCTGACATCTTACACACAGGGGACTTTGAGAGGTCTCCAGGCCTGGAAATTACTCTCAGCAGCAGAAAGCCAGGGGGAATTAATTAACACTAGGATCAGGAGGAACTGGACGAAGAGCCTAAGTCACCCTTTATATGTTTTGTTTTGTTTTTTTTTTTTTCATTTAGTTGCTGTATTCTCAACACTTTACATGCCCAGAGATTGAAAGGGGAATTGCTCTGCAAAGCACATTCGAGATAATGGTGGTCCTCTTCACCACCATTTCCTACTTCCCAGGGCCAGGTGCCTTCACCATGGCTGCAGATTCTCTTGGTATCTATCTGCAAGTCTGAGATCACACAGCACCTCTGGATGTAGCTATCCTGGTCCTTATCTAGAGACATCCCCACAGTGCCTTAGGACATGGCTCTGTTTTACCCCTTTGACTTCACAACGCACCTGAGCCCTGTCCTGCCTTCTACCTCCCAATTAGGTGATATGGTAGCTTTAGTGAACTCAATAGTCAGTGCTTACATTAATCTAAACTGGTAAATGCAATGCCCAGCTGTGATGGTTAGTTTTACATGTCCATGTGGCTAGGCACTAGTGCCCAGCTATTAATTCAGATGCCAACCTGGGGGTTGCTGTGAAGGTGTTTTGTACAAACGGCTAATGTCTACAATCATTGACTTTAATCAAAGGAGAGGACCCTCAGCCATGTGAGTGGGCCCCATCCAATCGGTTGAAAGATCTTAAGTAGAAAACTGAGGCTTCCTTGAGGATGAAGAAATTCTGCCTCCACACATCAGTGTCAGCTCTAGGCTGAGAGTTTCCAGCCTGTCAGCTGCCCTACAGATTTTGGACTTGTTAACCCCACAATTACATCAGCCCATTCTTTGAAATAAATCTTTTTATGTTATGCATACATACATACCTATGTATGTGTACGTATGCGTGTGTGTGTGTGTGTGTGTGTGTGTGTATGGCTAACATGTCCCACAGGTTTGGTTTTCCTGGAGAACCCTGATTAATGTATCAGTTAAGCCTGGAGTATATAAGCTTTCTACATCCTCCTGGTTTTCTAGGAGTTAATGATGGTCTTGGTTTTTATTTGCCTAGTTTCCAACGTAATTTACAGTGATTTATCCCGAGATGTCCCACCTAGTACTCTCTACTCTTAAGTCTCTTTCTGGGGTGCTGTGGAAGCCTCTCAGCCTTGCAGGAAGGTCTGGGCCTTGCAGGGTTGGCCTCCCAGGACCCCGGAGGATTCGCGGGGTCTCACTGCCTTGTGGGACCACCCTCCGCACTCCTGGATTCTGCACCCTCTCTTGCCTGCTTTATTCCCTCAGTTCAGTGGAGCACATCTTCATGGGTGTTCAGAGGCAATTGGAAATGTGTTTCTCTCTCTTCAGACTGAGGGCTATAGAATTCTGGGCTGGAAATCACCTTTCCTCAGAGTCTCGAAGACACTGTTCTATTGTCCCAGCATTGCTCTTACTAAGTCCAAAGTGCATTCTGGACCCTTTGTCCGAAGCTACCCCTGCCCTTTCTGAAAACTGGAAGGTATTATTTTTGTCCACAGTGTTGGGAAATTTCAAGGCAAAGTGTCCTTGGAAGACTATTTGCATCCGCTGTGCTGTGCGCTGGCTGGTCCCTGCCCTTCGGGAACCCACGTACTTCAGTTCTGGACTTCCCTCTTGCCTTCCTTTGTCTTATCTTCTTCTTTTGTTTTTTTATTCTTGTTTTTTTTTTTTAATTGACACATAATAATTACACATATGTATGGGGTACATGTGATATTTTGATACATGCCTACAATGTGTAATGATCAAATCAGGTTAGCTGGAATATCCATTGCCTCAAACATTTATCCTTTCTTTGTGCCGGGAGCTTTTCAGATCCTCTTTTCTAGCTACTTTGAAACATATAATAAGATATTGTTAACTATCGTCACCCTCCTGCACTATGGAGTGCTGGAACTTGTTCCTTCTCTCTATCTGCATTTTCATACCCATTCACTACATTCACCAGCCTCTTTTCTGGAACTCCCATTATTTGGATGTGAGTCCTGAACTGGTTTTAGAATTATCTTTTCTCTCCTGACTTCCATCTCTTTCCTTTCTTCTTTGATCTGGAAAATCGTTTAAACTTTAGTTTCAAAATGTTTATCAAGTGTTACATATCTTTCTTCCTCCTCTTCTTCTTCTTCTTCTTCTTCTTCTTCTTCTTCTTCTTCTTCTTCTTCTTCTTCTTCTTCTTCTTGTTCTTCTTCTTCTTCTTCTTCTTTCTTCTTCTTCTTCTTCTCCTCCTCCTCCTCCTCCTCCTCCTCCTCCTTCTTCTTCTTCTTCTTCTTTTAAATTTCAGAAGCCTTGTTATTCCCTTACATTACTTTTTAAAAAGCATTATATTTTTGCTCTTTAGGCCTTGCTGGGATTTTGATAGTTTTCTGTTTTTTGTGTTTTAAGTTTTTGTCTCCTTGTACGTTCTAAAAAGTCGGTGGGCAGCTCCACGTGGGAAGATCGATCTTGATAAAAGTACACTTGCTAACGCCTGTAATCCGGCACTTTGGGAGGCTGAGGCGGGTGGATCACTTGAGGTCAGGAGTTTGAGACTAGCCTGGCCAACATGGTGAAGCCCCGTCTCTACTAAAACTGCAAAAATTAGCCAGGCATGGTGGCAGGCACCTGTAATCTCAGCTACTCAGGAGGCTGAGGCAGGACAATTGCTTGAACCCAGGAGGTGGAGGTTGCAGTGAGCCCCGATCACACCACTGCACTCCAGCCTGGGTGACAAGAGTAAGACTCCATCTCAAAAAAAAAAAAGGTGCATTTGCTCTAGGGGTTCTGCATGAACTGTTCAATTTGGGGAATTTCTTTCTTATGTTGCTTCAGATTCCTAGACTCCAGCAAACTCATTCTTAGAAGCTCAAAGGCTGAGGTTCTGGGAGCCCCCTGGCAGAAGCAGGTTGGATGTCTTTTTTTCCCCTGGGTGCCTTCAGAACAGTGTTTCTGGCACAGAGGTGCTGTTTCCCCCACACCAGAGCCGTCTGTTTTCCCCTTCAGGGGTTCCTCCAGTCTTTTTCAGGATGGAGGTGAGGTCATCTGGTTGATGGGCAGGGTAAGGAGATCTGGAAGTCTCTGTACTTTTAATCTACTTTCAACTGTTCCTCCAGTGTTTAGCCCACCCTTACCCCCTTCCAGAGTGCTGGATGCCACCAACCCCTGAGCTTCCTGGCTCTCTAGGGTTCAAATTCAGCTGCTAAGTTAGGATTCCCTGTTCTTTTTGGGGATAGTTCAGTTGCAATTGGTCCTGCCACTCTTTGGCTTGCAAATCTTTTTTGCTATCATCTTGTCTTCTATTTGCCCTTGGAAATGTATGACTAAAGAATAAAACAAATGACACAGGTGAAAATCTTTGCTGTATTTTAGTGGGGTCTCAGGAGGAAACGGGGAGAATGCGTGTTTGCAGTGCTTCGTCTTTCACAGGCAGCTTCCCTCACCTGCCCTCTGTGCATTCAGCAGCCACTGTTTCTGAAACTTACACCTGGAGGGTGGCTTTCATAAGGACAGTCTTCCTGGCAGGGGAGATCTCCAGATTGGGAGTCATACTGGATATGAGGAACTCTCATTCCACTTTTGGATGCTAACAGCTGGTGACTAGGAATAAGAGCTGCTTCATGTGGTAAGTAATGATCCTGAGGTTCTGAATTGGGGCTGGTAGAGAGCCCCTCTCTCCTCCTGGAAGAGTTTGGGTCTCCTGCAATCTTTATGGCTATTATCCAATGCTTTTGTTGCACTCTTCACTAAGAATGTGCCTCTCCAGGAGTCTAACGGGCTCAGTCTCATCCCTCAAAGTGAGGTTCTTCATATTAATGAAAATTGATCCCTTTCTGATTTCCCAGTGCTAGGCGCTGTGAGCATTCAAAGCACAGCAGATTAACCTCTATGTGGCTGTGCTCAGGGGTGATCTGGGCATAGGCTGGCTGGCTCCATCCCTGCTTCCTGGTCCAGCCTGGGAGTGATGGAGTTCCCCCAGGGCACTTGTCTCTGTCCCTGGTGTTGCATCTACACTGAGCCTGAAGCATTCCATTCAGAGAGGGCAAAGGCCGCTCATGAGGCGATCTCGTCTGGCCTCGGCTTGACTTCGTTGTAATGGATGGAACTACAGCTCCAAGGGGACACATTGTTTCTTGGAAAACCATTTGCTTTTTTTCAAATCATGGACCTGACTGATCTAGGAGAGTTTAATTTCACTGACTGGCTGACTGATGCTACCTACAACTTGGCTTTTAGTGTTTTCTGTGATCATCTGTATAGGTAAAGAGAGACGTAAAGAATGAAGCCTGAAGGACATGAATTTCCTAATTTTTATTTTAAAAGCTATATGGAGTTTATAAAAGCTCGGTTATGGAAATATAATTTACATAGAATAAAATTCACCAATTTTAAAAATTATTTTTACAGTTTTATTCAATGAATATTAATTTTCTTATAGAAAACATAGAATTTCTAGCAATTAAACAATATTATAGTAAGAATAGATGTATGAAATCACAGATAACCTTGCTAAACAAAGATCTTCTCTTGTAGATCCAAAGTCATGAGTAGGCCTAAACCGGCAGTACCTATTGTTCATTTATGGTAGGAGGATTTCCCATTTTATAAACAAACCTGTTATTTCTGGGAGGAGGTTCAGGGCCTCAGAATGTCTTCAGTGTATATTTCCTGATACCCAAGGGGCGAAATTCCCCTTCTGTCCATCAAGTAGCAGCTACTTGCAGCTGCAGAGCGTTTTGCAGAGGCTTCTCCAGAGTTAAATACACAAAAAGATAATTCCCTGGTAGCCAAATATGGCCCCTGTGTTAGCCCATTCTCACGCTGCTATGAAGACATAGCTGAGACTGTGTAATTTATAAAGGAAAGAGGTTTAGTTGACTCACAGTTCCACATGGGTGGGGAGGCCTCAGGAAACTTACAATCATGGCAGGAGGGGAAGAAAACATGTCCTTCTTCACATGGCAGCAGCAAGGAGAAGTGCCGAGCAAAGGTGGAAAAAGCCCTTTATAAAACCATCAGATCTTGTGAGAACTCACTCACTATCATGAGAATAGCGTAAGGGTAAACACCCCCATGATTTAATTACCTCCCACCAGGTCCCTCCCACGATGTGTGAGAATTATGGGAACTACAATTCAAAATGAGATTGGGTGGGGACACAGTCAAACCAGATTACCCCCACACCCCAATCTTGTCAAACTATAATTTACTTACTGTTATATATATGTGTGTGTGTGTGTGTGTGTGTATAAGCTATATAAAAATATATCTTATTTCTTATCTCTTTATTATCTCTCCTCCCCTGCTTTTCAGTTGCTGTTCTCTAGAATCCTACACAAGCTTCTACCCAAATACTACCATTTCAAGGGGCAGTAAAGTCCTTCATTAAAGGACAAAGTCTTCCTTTGCTTTTCTACTCTACAGTCATCTAGGCTCTGACCTTCTTTAGTCATTATCAAGTATCTGGCTCTAATTTTTTGGTTGCCCAATATTGCTAATTAGCTTTTCACAAGTTTTGGTATCCTCCAATTAGATGATAAGCTACTTAAAGGCGTGTGCAGTGGCTCGTGCCTTTAATTGTAGCACTTTGGGAGGCTGAGGTGGACAGATAGCTTGAGTCCAGAAGTTTGAGACAAGCCTGGGTAACAAGGCAAAACCCCATCTCTACAAAAAAACAAACAACAACAACAACAACAAAATTAGCCGGGTATGGTGGTGCACGCCTGTAGTCCCAGCTACTTAGGGGGCTGAGGTGGGAGGACTTCTTGGGCCCAGGAAGTGGGGGCTGCAGTGAGCTGAGATCTCGCCACTGCATTCTAACCTGGGCAACAGAGAAAAACCCTGTCTCAAAAAAGTTAAAAAAAAAAAGTATTCCATTTTTCCTGTTTTCCTCCTGCACCTACATGGTAGATGCTCTAAATGTCCTGGTTTTGAAAAGTAACATAGTCAATATCCTTATGACTCAACATATACATTTTAGTGTTCTCTAAAGATTTTTCTAGAACCAATGTATGTTATTTATATAAACATGAATATTCTGCTAGCCCAATAAATCTTTTGGGTGTTTCGTATCAGAACTCATGAGCTGACTGTGTCCAAGCCACAGGACTGCAGATATTCATCCTGTGGGATTTTGACCTCAATGTCATAAACAAAATTTGGATCATTCTTCTTCTGATTTTTCTCAAAAAGTTCATCCATGATGCTCTTCCTTTTGGCAAGCTCCTTGTTATCTGGTAAGTTCAGGTCTTTTTCAGGATCAATGGTTGTTTCTGGTCGAATTTGTCCCATCGTTTCTGCCAAACTCTGCCCCGACAAGTAACCTCGTAAAATACTGGAAAGCTTCTCTAGATGCCTCAGGAATCCTTGTTATGGGTAATTCTCGTGTCATGGGTTATTCTTTAACTGTTCAGCCACTTGGGTGCAACCTGAAAACTTCAAAAACTTTTGAACTGGCAGAATGTGTGAGCGAATTCTCCCCTTAATCTCATTCTCGTAGATGAAGGCACTAGCTGGAGGCTAGAATCAGATCCCATACTTCCCGGCAGTGCACCTCATTCCCACACACACTTCAGAGGATATCAGAAGAAATCTGATGAAAATGCATAAGTTGCATAATGACTTCCTGCCTTGGAAAACTACAGAAAGGGCATCTTCTTCTGCAGACCAACATCTATACTGACAGGAAGGGGTTGCTCCCACCCAACAGCAATGCAAAGAGGAGCACCCAACAGCAATGCAAAGAGGAGCACTTTGAGGCTGGGCAGAGCCTGGTACTGCAGGAAGAGGCAATGGCCACAGTCCGGTGAACTCCCTGGAAGTAGAGGTGGGGCCGGCACAGGGCACCATATGCTGGCTCCCATGATGGCATGTGGGGATTCAGAGTCCTGAAGGGCACTGGTTGAGTTGTTTCCACAGCAACACCCAGGGCTCACCAAAATTCACCCGTTCTAGGTGTATAGCTCAATGAGTTTTGTGACAGTATACAGTACACAGTCACGCAACCACCACTTTCTATATTCAAGAAATAGAACGTGTCCATTCCTGGAAAAAGCCCCTTGTGCCTCTTAGCGGTCCTCCCTTCCCCTCTGCCCCCAGGCAGCCACCGCTCTGCTTTCCATCTCTATAGCTTTGCCTCCCCTGGAGAAGTGAAATCACACAATGAGACACTCTTTCACTTAGCAAAGTACTGCTGTGTGTCAGAATTGTGTTTCTTTTCACCTCTGGGTAATATTCCATTAATGGTTATACCATCATTTGTTTTTCTGCTCCTCAGTTGATAGACATTTGTGTGGTTTCCCATCTCTGGCTATCCTGAAGGAAGCTGCTACAAACATTTTGCATACGATTCTCTGTGTGTTCATTTCCTTTCATTTCTCTTGGATAAATACCTAGGAATAGGCTTGCTGGGTCATGTGTCAGTGCATGTTAAACTTTATAAGCAAATGCATAACTGTAAAAGTTATATAGAGGACACATGGCTATGCACATTTGAATCAAATCAAATAAAAACTTAAAGTCACTTCCTCAGTTGCAGTTACCACAGGTCAGGTGCTACTCACTAGCCACATGCAAATATATGTGGGAGAGCACAGCATGGAATATTTCCATCATCCTGGAAACTTCCATTAGACAGCATTGGTACAGAATTTAATACACTGGGTTTCAGAACAGAAACACTTGTATTGAGTTGGGCAAAGGATATTTCAAAAAGCCATGGATAGCCTTTCTCACTATTGTTTATATGAACAATAAGACCCTTGCCAAGTCTAGTTAAAAGAGGAAGCATCCCATCTTGTGTTAGCTTTGTGGAAAAAAATATTAGGAGCAGTCCAAGGACCAAAGCATCTGACAGCCTGAAGAAGTGATTCTTCATCCCGTTGCAGCTGGCTGTCCATGTGGGGAAACCACCCACAGAGACCCAATTTCCTCCAGACCTTGGCAAATTCCTGTCGACAGCTCTAAGACCCAAGGACTCCATACAATGGAGAGGGGGCTCTGCTCATGGCTGGGAAAATGCCAGGGGCCCCATGACAGGTGACATAATGAAATGATTGGAATCATTATCTCAGAAATAAGCTTTCTCCATTGCTTCTCAGATGGTGTCTTCACTCATCACTGATAAGAAAGGGCATGGAGCCCACCTGAGAGAGTGCAAGTCGCCCATCCACCTTCACACTTTCAAGGCTTCCAGTTCAGCATCCTTGACTCTCTTTATGGATGAAGACCTTAGGATTTGGCAAACAGAATTTTTTTTCTGACCATGGTGCAGATGGGCTTGTTTTACCTTGGCTTTTTCACATGCAGTTCCAATTTCCTGGCAGCTGGGCTATTGGTGAGGAATCGAGACCCAGGACAATCAGAAGCATTGACTGTGGGCATGGCTCAGTTTCTTGTGTGTGGTCTCGCTCAAGAAGGGAAGGCACATCACTACAGAAGGGTTTTTTGTTACCTCTAGGGCAATGTTGTGTTTTGTGAAAGAAAGTATTTTAACCACACATTTGAACAAAGCTGGCAAAACAATAGTTCCTCTTGTGGTCTTAGCCATTAATCTTCTTTTATGTAAGGAGAAAATCAGATGCCTTAATGATGTCATCATTTGGCCTGGAAAAGAACCAATGGACTTAAAGGACCCCATTGTTTCCCTGACACAGTGGTGGAAGAGAAAGAGGCATTTGCTTTTACTGTTCCAGAGAGAAGAGGGCACATCTGCAGCCCACCACCCATAAACACGCTGGAATCTCAACACTGGGAGGATTCGCCAGGAGGGCTTTGTGGACATAGTCCTTATTTCCACAGAGGCTCCCTCATCTGTCATCTGCTTTCTTTTCACCCCCCAAATAAAAAGAGCTCAAATTTGTTTATGGTAAGTCTAGTGGAAAGTCCCTTCCCACAACCCTTCCCTCTGTGGTTCCTTGGTGGAAAAGCAATAAAGCCATCTTCTGAGAGGTCAGGGAAAATGTGGGTGTGTTGTAGATACTTTGCAGGAAGAAGCTGAATGGTGTGATAAGCCCATTTTGTGGGAGGAGCGTAAGGGTTAAGTGCTGCCCTTCCAGGGCAATTCTGCAAAATTAAAATCTCCATGGACTTTCTGAGCAAGGGTTCCTTGGGTAAGGGGTGAGAAAGAGAAGATAGATGTGGCAGAAAAAGAGAGGGACACCAAATCAGACAGGAGACTCCCAGACACCCAACCAGATTTAACTCTGCGTGCACCAAAAGCTGCCTTGGTGGCAAAATGGCAGCTCACAAATGGCCCCATAGTGTGACTATTTATGTTCTATCTCTATGTGCCCTTGCAGAGACGATGTGACCAGCAGGGTTACATAATTGACTTTCAGTAGATTGATTGCAAAAGTGATCCCAATGTTTCACCCTTTCCTCCACTTGTGCCTTTTGCAATGTGACTTTGCACTCTTTCCTTCAAGAGTTGGAGTTCATTTCTGCATTCCTTGAATGGAACTGGTCTTTAGGCTTGCTTTAGCCAACAGAGTAGAGTGGAAGCGACTGAGTTCTGAGCCTAGGCCTCAAGATGTTTTGTACAATTCTGCTCTCTCACTTAGACCCTTGCCTCCACCATGAAAACAAGCCCAGGCTAAGTGGTTGGAGGGAGAGAGACTAAATGTATGTATGGAACAGAGAGCACTGAGTCTTCCTAGCTGAGACCAGGCTAGACCAGCTGTCATCCAGCCAGCTTACAGATGTACCCAGAAGTCCAGTGGAACTTGCCCAGGCAAACTCTAGGCTTGTAAGAAATCATGCATGATTGTTTATTTAAGCCGCTAACTTTTGGGGAGGTTTGTTACATAGCAGCAACTAACTGATAACTCTTTATAAGAGATATTGAGGGTAAAGAGATTATGGATGAGATAAAATCATGATAAAAGCCAAACTACAACAGCACTGGCTTGTGCATAAGCTGTGGATACCATGAAGCAGAGCCCTGGGGTGTGTCCTCCCAGGCTTGGGAACCAGCAGTTAGTGAGCTTGACTATGGCCCGCACCAGGATGGAAGAGGAGAGGGCTTTGGCCCTGGAATCTGACAGGAGCAGCAGGGAGGTCTAACTGCAAGGCACTCGAGCCTCTCCATTCAGCTTGGAAAAGAGCACTTTATTTAGATCCTTGACTCAATCAACTCCCATCTCTAAAGCCAGCACTCAGACTGCTGTGAAAGTGAGCAGTCTCCAGGTTCCCCTCAATCTGCAAACTGGATCATCATTAGCACTGGGCAATTTAAAGTTTACTGTAAGACTAACAACCATTTATTGAAACAGATGCAGACTATTAAACCACACCAATTAGAGAAAAGAGCTGTTAACATTTTGGTGAGCATCCTTCACACATCTCATAGTGTACAAACACACACATAGAGTTTTAATAAATGCAAACCTGAGATTCAAATTTATGCTTATTTTCCTAAAATTGAAAAATTGGGTGGGACTGGTGGCTCATGCCTATAATCCCAGCAATTCCAGAGGTTGAGGTGAAAGGATCACTTTAGCCCAGGAGTTGGAGACCAGACTGGGCAACACAGCAAGACCTCGTCTCTACAAATAACTTAACAAGTTAGCCAGGACCTCGTCGCTATAGATAATTTTTAAATTAGCCAGGAATGGTGACAGGTGCCTGTAGTCTCGAGTACTCAGGAGGCTGAGATGGGAGGATTGCTTGAGCCCAGGAGATTGAGGCTGCAGTGAGCCGTGATTGGGCCACTGCACTCCAGCCTAGTGACAGAGGGGGAGACCCCATCTCAAAAATAATACTAATAAAAATAAATAAAATAAAGTTGCAAAATATCCCATGCTTAATGTAGACAATTCAACCAACAAGAAACATCTAAAGTTAAATATGAACGTTCTCCTCCTCTCTGTAACTGTGAATTTCTTTCAGTGTATTCATTAAAGCATTGTTTCCTTTGTAATTTTGCTGTATGTTCTGTGTTCTAAAACACTCACTTGGTTTTCAGCTGCATCTATTTAACTACCAGTTAGTCCACCAAGTTCTTGTTTAGATTCTTATTACTGTTTTATTGTTTTTAATTTCCAAAAACCTGTTGACTATCTTCTTATTGATCATTTTCACTGCAATCTGTTCTTCTTTCATGAATGCAGTACTGATTCTTAAAATGTTCTACAGATATTAATTAGGCTTATAAAAATGTCTTTTTCTTTCTTGTGTGAACCACATTTCCTTGAAAACCATTTGCTATGCTTGCCGCTTTAAGCCAGTTGGTTTTCCTCAAATGTCTCATGATTCCTGTTGTGGGCTTTTATCTGTCAATGCAGATCTCAGTTTAATCAGTATTGGTAACTGTTGTGAGCATCTTTTGAAAATATGAAAGCCACTGCTTTGATTCTCTAGTTAGGTAGATCCCTGGCGTGCAAGCCTTGGCTGTGTGTTTGAGCGTGGGCTTACCCACGGCTGCAAGGAAAAGGTGAATATTTGCCATTAGAGACGTCTCTTTGGTTTGTATGGATAGAGAAGTAGCTGCTGGACTGGAGATTCTCTTTTGTGAAGGACGAAAGGTAGAAGTTATCTTGGAAGCAGAGTAGGTTAGTGTGTTTGGGGATCGCTTGCAGGGTGTGTTAACAGGCCACTCGCTGGGCACCACCTGCTCAGTTTCTGATTCAGGGAGTCTGGGGAAGGTCCTCAGAATGTGTCTTTCTTGTTTGCTTTTTGTTTGTTTGTTTTTTATTGTGATTTAAGTTCTAGGGTACATGTGCACAATGTGCAGGTTTGTTACATACGTATACATGTGCCATGTTGGTGTGCTGCACCCATTAACTCGACATTTACATTAGGTATATCTTCTAATGCTATCCCTCCCCCTCCCCCCACCCCACAACAGGCCCTGGTGTGTGATGTTCCCCTTCCCATGTCCAAGTGTTCTCATTGTTCAATTCCACCTATGAGTGAGAACATGCGGTGTTTGATTTTTTGTCCTTGC
This sequence comes from Papio anubis, assembly GCF_008728515.1. Classification (NCBI taxonomy): domain Eukaryota; kingdom Metazoa; phylum Chordata; class Mammalia; order Primates; family Cercopithecidae; genus Papio; species Papio anubis. The sequence continues at coordinate 119,033,824 of NC_044985.1, forward strand.
AATAGTTTGCTTTTTTTTTTTTGGAGACAGAGTTTCTCTCTTGTTGCCCAGGCTGGAGTGCAATGGCACGATCTTGGCTCACCACAACCTCTGCCTCCTGGGTTCAAGCAATTCTCCTGCCTCAGCCTCCCGAGTAGCTGGGATTACAGGCGTGTGCCACCATGCCCGGCTAATTTTGTATTTTTAGTAGAGACCGGGTTTCTCCATGTTGGTCAGGCTGGTCTCGAACTCCCGACCTCAGGTGATCCACCCTCCTCGGCTTCCAAAAGTGCTGGAATTACAGGCATGAGCCACCACGCCCAGCCTGTCTTTCTAACACACTTACAGTAGGTGCTGATGCTGCCGGTCCCAGAATGACAATCTGAGAAACACTGATTAGGGGACTGCACTGCTGTGCTAAAAACTTTTTGCTTTTTACTCCTCTGTGCTGAGGTGGTGGCAGGAAGCTGCCCATGGACAGGGCCAGTCGCCTGCATGGCCTTGATGCTCTCATGCAGTCCACAGACCTGCAGCACAGTCCTAGACCTTTCTAGAATCTGGCTGCCGACTCGTAGCCCCAGCCTGCTCCCTGCATTTGAGTTTGAGACGTTTCTGAGATTGTGTAGGAAAAAGTGGTCCACTCACTTTTCCTGCAGCCTCTGATGGCTGTGATTTGTTTCAGCTCTACTAAATTTCATCGCTGCTATCCTTTCTGCTTTGCATCATTCATAGATTTTCTCGAGTTACTGGTTACCCTCTCTTCTGGCACTGTGATGAGCTCCTTCTTTTTACCTTTTCATATGATAATTTCTAAACACACAAAAAGCAGAGAAAATAATATAATAAACTCCTGTGTACCCACCACTACATTTTAAAGGCTTTTGGTTTTTAAATATTTCTTCTGTCATTTAAATAAGATTTGGAGAGGGAGGCCAGTAAACCAAGAGTTCAGTCTGCCATCTGGACCTGGTATCACCCACTCCTTGTCATTTTAAAATATTACCATCTGAGCTTATTTATACATTTCCATTCTCAAAATACCCATCAACCCAGTTATTCGAGCTATGCTGTTTTTTCTAGAAAGTACTGCCCATGTCACACATGCAATTGCATTTCATGAATAGCCACAGATAAGCCCAACATCTGTAGCAATGGAGGCCACATGGATGTGACTAAGCAGAGTCTCCACTGTGGACCCCATGAGGCTTTAAGCCTTGAAGACACACGTGAGCCTCATCATGGATATTAGTAACTGCATTGTGGGAGGATAGTTTGTTCGTTTGTTTGTTTGTTTATAGATTCAACTTCTTCTTGTGTTTAGTCCATGCCTCCAGTTCTACTTTTCTCCTAGCTGCATATCCTTCCACCTGTCTCCAAATGGCAAGCCTCTGCTATACTTGGATAAACTTTCAGGTTATATTTGGATAAACTTTTAGGCATAAGGTGGAGATCAACAACGTTGACTTTCTTGAGAGTTAATGATATAGTTTGGCTGTGTCTCCACCCGAATCTCATCTTGAATTGTAGCTCCCATAATTCCACATGTCATGGGAGGGACCTGGTGGGAGGTAATTGAATCATGGGAACAGGTTTCTCCTGTGCTGTTCTCGTGATAGTGAATAAGTCTCATGAGATCTGATGGTTTTATAAAGGGAGTTCCCCTGCACATGTCCTCTTGTCTGCCACATAAGATGTGACTTTGCTCCTCCTTTGCCTTCCGCCGTGACTGTGAAGCCTCCCAGCCATGTGGAACTGTGAGTCTATTAAACCTCTTTTCCTTATAAATTACCCAGTCTCAGGTATGTCTCCATTAGCAGCATGGAAACAGACTAATAGAGTTAGTGTTGTTCTATATATATGAGAAACATACAGCTGGCAATAAAAATAGGACTTTAGAACAAAGGTTTCCCTACCTACTACTGTGTGCTGTTGGGCACAGTACTTAACCTCCCTAATTCTGGTTTCTCTCATCTGTTTTTTGTTTTTTGTTTTGTTTTGTTTTGTTTTTTGAGATGGAGTTTTGCTCTTATTGCCCAGGCTAGAGTGCAGTGGTGAAATCTCGGCTCACTGCGACCTCCGCCTTCCAGTTTCAAGGGGTTCTCCTGACTCAGCTTCCCAAGTCGCTGGGATTACAGGCACCCGCCACTAAGCCTAGCTAATTTTTTTGTGTTTTTAGTAGAGACCAGGTTTCGCCATGTTGGTCAGGCTGGTCTCAAACTGCTTACCTCGTGATCCACCTGCCTCAGCCTCCCAAAGTGCTGGGATTACAGGCATGAGCCACTGTGCCCGGCCCGCTCTCATCTGTTAAAGAGAAAGTGTCCACTTCATGGAATTATTGGGAGGATCATATATGATGATGTCATAAAATCTTGTGGGGTTCGACCTGGCACACAGTGGGAGCTCAACTCCCGTTAGCCTGGGCTTCCCACTGTGCAGTCACTGCTTTTCTGTGCTGGGTGAGATCGGTGGAGCCCAGGTAGGAATTGGAATTGTTAGGAAATTCTTCATGATGCAGTTGACCAAGGAAAAGGAAGACTTTGAAAGGTGTTTTTTCTGCATATACTGGTCAGAATTCTTTCAATTATAAATAACAGAGACCCAACTCATACTGGCTGAAGCCAACAAAAAGAACAGTGGCTCTGGCGCCTGAACTATCCAGAGGGACAGCTGGGGCCTGGGCTTGCTGGGTGTCAGCCCAGGTCTCTTTCTCTCTCCATTTCTCAGGACTGCTCTTCCTCCATTTTCAAGTAGGAGCTCACACGGTGTTGGGTTTATTTTTGGGCACAATCGATCTCACTGTCTGTGCTCCCTGAGGATCCCAGGATTCCATCAGAATCACAGTCAACAATTCCAGCAGAAACTCAGCTGCTTTTCCTAATAGTTTCAGCAACACCCTGGAGTTGGATGGCATCCCCCAGGCTTGGGCCATGTGCCTGTCTGTGGTGAGAAGAATGGATGCACTTATTAGTCAGGCCTGAGGCACACACCCCCATCCTAGAACTGACCAGCTCAAACCATAGAGACTGAGAGTGAAGGAGGGGCACTTCCCAAATGAAAACTGACATGCTCCAGTCAGCACAAAAAGGAACGGATATAAGGTAGGCAAACCCAGCAGATAAATGCCGCGCTAAAGAAGTGTGTTTTCCTTTGCATGGATATACCTGGCCCTAATTGAGGGTCATTTCGGTGGTAACCATTTCTCACCAGTCAAATATCTGTGTGAGTGTATCTGCGAGGGGAGCTGCCAGGTCAAAGTACCTCTGAATTTTAGATTAGACACATATTGCCAAATTACTCCCAACTCCTGCTCTTTTGAGTCTTAGCACTTTTGGTCTCTCCCTTCCTGACTGTGTTCTGTGATCACCTTGCCGGCTCTAGTGGGGATCTCTCCAAAAGAGTGCCTACTGATACCTCCACCTCGATTCTGTTCCAGGGCTCTGCTCTCCCCTGTTCCTTAAAGGTCAGAATTTGAAGCAGATTCCTATTGAGCTCAAAGCCCTTTCCCACTTCATGCCGAAGGATTGCTTCTCCCACTGCTTTCTGCTCCATCTGATAGATCACATTAGCAGCTAACAGTGGTCCTCAGCATGTGGGCTGGTCTCCAGACCCCGGGGCCCCGCCTGGAAAGCCTTCCCTGGGTGCAGATGGGCAGGGCACACCTGCTCCTGCTGTGGCTCACACATCCCCTCCTTGGCTCCTGTTCCCACTATCCTAGGTCCACACTGCCTGGTGGAGTGTCTGCCAGGCTGTGTATAGAGGGCTGGGAATTCGAAGGAGAAAGAACCTTCTGTGATGGCTACTCCCTGGGAGGCCATCAGCTGCCTCTGTGCCTCTCCTCCCCCTGTGGCCAGGAAGGACAGAGGTAGCCCAGAGGCAACTCAGTGTGCATGTGTGATCCAAGAAATGAGAGGGCACCCAGTGCCAGCCAGCCATTTCAAAGGGCTTCCCCAGCCAGCGACAGGAGTGGGACATATGTGTGAGTGAGTGTGTGTGTGTGGTGTGTGGGGTGTGTGTCTTTTCTCATGCATACACTTCTCCGGTTTTTGTATTCTACATCTTCCCTTCACTCCTCCCCACCTCACTCTCCCGGGCTGCCGGGATCATATCATTCTGTCCATGCGCTCTTTCCTCTCTGTGCTATAAAAAGTGTGTGTGCGCAGTCAAAAGCAGTGGTTTGCTGGTACGTGTTAACCAACCAGCTTCTTGGAGAGAAAAAAAAAAAAAAACTCTGATCAGCATTTGCCTATTTCTGTGGCCAATTTCAAGCTACGAACATGACATCACTCAACGTGGCGCTGGGAAGAAGTGCACACTGGTCGCCAGGGATTAGGATTTCCACCACACAGACGCACAGATGGAAATAATCTCATGGCCATTGATAATGTAAAATAAGCAAGAAGTGATGTCTTTTGGGTTTTATTACTTTGTTTTTAATATAATTTTATTTCCAAGTTTGTATACTTTCATTTTTAATATTGGTTGTGTTTAACAATCGCTTTGCAAAATTCCCAAAAAAGTCGCGTTCGCACCCGTGAGCCGGTAAAGCCAGTACACCACTGAATGGCTCCTGGAGGGAAGCAAAGGCCTGAGATTCATGGATTTTCTGACGCGTTTGTGCTCAACAGCTCCTCTTTTTTCTGTTCAGCCCTTTGCGGTGAGTGACTAGGCCTTGGCTGTGACATCCCACACCCCTATCTCAGCTCTGCACCGTTCCCAGGAGGTGTCCTGATTGTGGGTTATGGAGCCTTCTGGAGTGCTCTAAAATTAATGCCTCTGAGAATTGTTTTGAGTTTTTCCCCCAGAGCAAAACTGGGCCTTGATTCTAACATACAGATCTCTGCATGTTGTCATTACATCTCTTGGGTGCCTGGATCAAGAGCTATCTGTGTGCACTTTTACAAAAGAAAGCTAGAGCCGGCCTCTCTGGCTGCTGGGAATGGACTTACCTGAGACCAGCCTAGAAGCTCCTCAGCAGGGAGTAATTGGTGAAAAGATCCCAAATGAGTCTCTGGAAGGTCTTATTGTCTCACATAAACTCGCTATTTTCAACTTGCAATTAAAGAGCTAGAAGACCTCTTTCCACTGATTAGAGAAAACCTAGTTTTGGGGTTAAATCCAGCCAACCAATTTAAGTCTCCAAATTGGTTCAATTTGTAAATTTCTCAACAGTGGCCAAAATGAAAGTCAACAGTTGTGCGTGTAACACAACCCTCTCCATCCCTGTGGGCGGGCCTGCCGGTGTCAGGTGGTGAGAACTGACTTCCCCACAGTCCCACCTCTGTCCCTTGCTTCAGGATGTGGGCCGCCTGCTGCTCCTCATCCCTGCCTGTTCCATGCCTTCCCCTCTGATGCTTTTCAACACAGCACTCCAAGGAGCGGCTATCTACCAGGGGACACACAAGGGAGGAAACAAATGTGTTACCCCACCAACACTAACACACACACACACACACACACAAAACACAAATTCAGAGTCTGTGTTTTAGGAAACCTTTTAGCCACCCCATTTCTTGCCTTTCTGCCACCTGTTCATATGGATCCTGCACTGGCTGACTTAGCCAGCAGGAGCATCCTGCAGCAAGCTGCCCGTTGCATGTGAAGATGGTTATGCATCCCACATGGCATCTGGATTTGGGTGTGCATCAATCTGAGCAAAATCAATGGACAGTGCTTGGATTCTGACTTCATTTGATCTATTAAATAATTGCATCCCTTGGCACAAGGGTTATGCATGTTAATATACAATGATGTGTTTGCACCACCACCTGAGGAGCAGAGGAGCTGTTTCATGGGGAAACAATGCCAGGATAGGCCCCCCTCCCCATAGCGGGATTTCGCTAAGACCCCCGGCTTTGGCACAGGATGAGTTCCCTGGGAAGGCAGGAGGGGATCGATGCAAAGCCCTGGTGGAGGATGAGTCTCGAGCAGGTAATGAGCCTGAGAGCGTTCTGTTCTCCAGTAATATCCCAGGGGCACTTGGGCAGGCAGGCCACCCTTGAGCGGGGCAGGGTCAGCTCTTACAGTGGACCAGGAGGCATTGAAGGCAGTGCCACACTCCCAAGGTATACCAGCCAGTGATTTGCAACTGGCTCTCCTGAAGAGAAAAACACCCTGATGCGTGGTGTCTGCCAATTCCCTGGCATAAACACTCCCACCATGGCTGATTTCAAACTATCTGTGGACATTCCCTGAATGGCAGAGCTGCGAAGAAAAGTGCATGACCAGCTCGTCCAAGTGAGCTGCACAACACTCACTGACACTCTCCAGAGGGCTGTGCCCAGCCACATGGTCATCCGGGTTTTGGAAATGGTTGGAATGTGAGGACACCAAAGGCCCAAGTGGAGAGTGGAGGGCAGGCAGTGAGGGAGGTTAGGCCAGCCAGATGGCAAGAGGCCCCATGGGGCATTACGTGAACAGCCCTGTAATTCCCGTGTCTTTAGTGATGTCGCCACATTTATAACATGCCGAGGTGACTGCGTTATCGTAGAAAATAAAGGTAATATAGAAAATAGAGGTGACAGTGGCACACGCCTGCAGGCTGGTGTTGAGTCCAAGTTTAAGTATGGATGCAACCATGAGAAGAAAAGAGAGTGTGACAGAACAAAAGGTGTCATTGAGGCACAGCCGAATCGGCTGCACACGTGCTGTGTCATAGGCCTCTTGGAAGCACGTTACATTTTACAAAGACAAGTAACTAAATTCCTTTCTAAAGAGCCCAGACATAAATAACTGGAATTGCATGGATTGGCCGTTTGTTTATGGACTGATATTTTTCAATGATTTTAAAATAAAACTTCCCATAGAAATGCTTCACATTTCTAGAAAGGTAGCTTCTCATGGCCTTTGTCATGTATCCCCAAATTCACCATCTCCGTTGAGCTACAAACGTCTTCCTGGGATTTATGATTCAAGATGACATTTATTGAGCACCTGCTGTCTGTCAGGGGTACTGAACATGTTGATCCATTTAATACCACCACCGGTCAAAGTTGGTACTCTTCTCGTTTTGAGACCTCAGAGGCTTGGGCAGACAAGCAGATCCTCTCTCTGCTCTGAGCCCCAGGAGGCTGCCTGCACAACTGCAGCAACCTGGCCCTTGAACTTGGAGATTCGGCCAAGGGGATTGCCCAGCATGAGAGTAGGGGAGGCTGGGGTCTCTATCTCCTTGGCACCCTTCCTGCAGGTCCCTGTAGAAGCTATGGCCCTTGACCAAAGGCTGCTGCTCTTCTTGCCCTCTTCATCTGCCTCTTCTTCTTCCAGGTGTTGGTAGCTGCCCCCTCCCCTCATCCCACAGTGACCAGCAATGCTGTGAGCAGTCCCAGGGTACTGCTGTGAACCTTGTCATCTCCCTACACCCTGCCCAAACCTTTGTAAATAGGTCCTCCAATGTATACGTTTCCTATTAGAAATACGAATTTAGTACTTAAAAAACAACGTATTGTTTTACAGTTCTGGAGGTCAGAAGTCCAAAATCAGTGTCACTGGGCTGCACCCAAGGTGTGGGCAGGGCTGCTCTCCCTCTGGAGGCTCTTGGGAAGAATCTGTCTCTCACCTCCTCCAGCATCTAGATGCCATTCCTTGGCTCATGACCACATCACTCCAGTCTCCTCCAGGATCACATCACCTCCCCTTCTGTCTGTGGTCAAATCTCCCGCCACCCTCCTCCTTTAAGGACACTTGTGACTGCATTTAGGAACCACCAGGATAATCTAGGGTAATCTCCCCATCTCAAAATCCTTAATTGCATTGGCAGTCTTTGCCACATAAAGGAACATTTACAGATTCCAGGGATTAAGGCCTGATGTCTTTGGAGGTCATTATTCAGTCGACCACATTTATTATTTTAATTTGAGCATGCGATTTGCCTCCTGCTGGGACTTGATTGATGCAGCCTGGGTTACTACGTATGAAAGAACAGGAATTCAAACCATGCAAATAAGTTAATTTTGAGAACTTGCACTTGGTTTTATATGTTAATGACTTCCGAATTCATACCTCTGGTCCATTCCTTTTCTCTGAGTGCCAAGATCATATATCCAATTGACTATTTGATATTCTATTTACATGTTTCATAGGCACCTCGAGCTTGGGATGGCAAAACCAAACAGTTCTCTTTCCTATATCTCACCATGCTTCTCAGCAAATTGCACCATCCCACACTTGTTTGCTCAAGCTGGGAACCTGGACATCAACTCAGTGACCTCCAAGGCTCGGGGACCTCCCCACCACACCCACAGAACCACCCAGTGCTGCTTCCCTGTGGGTTCTTCCTTCACTGCATCACCGTGTCCCTGGAGGCCCTCCCTCCACAACAGATGTAGTATCTCTCTTCTCCCCATCTCTGCTGACACCAGTCTATTCCAAGGCACTAGTCGCTCACCCGGAGTGTAGCAATGGCCTCCTCAGTGACGACTTCCACTCCAGTCTCCTCTCTGGCACACTTGGTGCAGGAGCCACAGGGCCAAATACAACCCAGGCTGACTCACATCACCCCCACGTACAACCCTCCAATACACTTCAATTGCATTCTGGTTTTGCCCACTGCATCTTTTGCTAAGTTCCTTCCCACTTCTGCCCTCTCATTGATGTCTCCTATGCTTGGAATGCTCCTTCCTCCAACTCTTCTCCTATCTGGCTTGGTTATGATGTCTATGTCCTGTGCTTGACACAGTTCTGAACGTAGCAGAAAGCTACTGACTCTACCTCTTGATGGACTGAGCTACGACGTCACCTTGCAAAGGTGAGAACGCCAGGAGACATGAAGGATTGTGGCCGTGGGGAGACTCTACCACGTGGTGGACAATGGTGGAAACCAGGCTGACCCGGGGAAAGTGGCTCATGATCTTAGCAATGTCAAAACCAACATATCCACCACGTCCGAGTTCATCCGGAGCTGGCTGCCTACCCAGCCTGGGTCCCCATGAGAAGTTGTTACCGGTGGAGAGTAGTCTAGGTTCTTGGCATTTTGAACAAATAATTGGACAAAATGCACAAACAAAGCAAAGCAGGAAAAGCAGAGATTTATTTTAAATGAAAACACACTCCACAGGATGGAAATGCGCTGGAACAAGTAGCTCAAGAGCCTCCGTAACAGAATTTTCTGGGGTTTAAATACCCTCTAGGGGTTTCCCATTGGTTCACTTTATGCAAATGACATAGTGGCCCATGACCAGGATGACTGATTGCAGGAGGGTGCCAATCAGAATGAAGAGCAGGCCCACAACCAGTCTGATTGGTTGTGGGAGGGGACCAATCAGAATGAAGAGGAGGCCCACAGCCAGTCTGACTGGTTGCAGGAGGTGACCAATTAGAGGTACTTTCATTTTTCAACTGCCAGGCAGAAAAAGGAGGGATTGAAAACGGAGTAGTCTCTGATTTCCACTCAGCATGATTAGGCCTTAGGTTTCCTGCCTCCATATCCTATTCTCCTGCCTCAAAATGATGAGGCTGCTCCTCCTGGGATTGGAGGAGACTGGTTCACCAGGGAAAAGTCTGTGTCATTTCCCATGTGCCCCTACTCGAGTCATTGGAGGAGTGTTTTAATAAGGGGTTATGAAATTGTGACTGCTTGTCCCAGCATTCTTAGCTTGATGTTGAGATCCCTGCATCCCCTCCAGCGGCGGTGATGGACAGCGGGGAGAAGTAGTACAGATTCCCACTGTATGTCAGAAAAAAAGTCAAACTGGGAATGAGTCACAAAATAAAGATACATGCTGGACGATGCAAAGGCTCCCAGCACGAGCTTAATAAGTGTGGGGGAGCCTTCAAGAATGTGACTGTGATATGAAGCCACAGCCTGAAGCAGCGGCTGAGCACGTATTAAAAGGTCCAGCGTGCCTCCTTAACACTCACAGGGGCGGGCCCCAGGCAGGTCTGGGGCTGGGGAAGTACAGGGGCTGCTCATGGCTGGTGGGGCCCGATGCCCCCGGCTAGAGGACATGTCCTCTTTCTTTTTCCTTTTTTTTTTTTTTTTTTTTTTGAGATGGAGTCTTGCTCTGTCGTCCAGGCTGTAGTGCAGTGGTGCGATGTTGGCTCACCGCAACCTCCGCCTCCCGAGTTCAAGCAATTCTCCCGCCTTAGCCTTCCAAGTAGCTAGTCTTACAGGCGCTTGCCGCCACGCCCAGCTAATTTTTATATTTTTAGTAGAGACAGGGTTTCACCATGTTGGCAAGGCTGGTCTCAAACTCCTGACCTCAGGTGACCCGCTCGCCTCAGCCTCCCAAAGTGCTGGGATCACAGGCGTGAACCACCGCGTGAGACGCCACGCCCGGCCGGGCACGTCTGCTGTCTTGCTGTAATGTTACCATCAAGACCAGGAATAAGTCTTTGGATTTTTTTCCCTGTGGTTGGTCACTAGATGTCACTGCAGGAAAAAATCTGACCAGAAAACAAATGCAAGGGGAGAGATATTAATGTTTTGGAGCTCAAGGAAGTGGTTGCCTTGGCAACAGGGAGCACGTGAAAGAACTTCCTTTTCTGTGGAGTGCGTGCGGCTGCTGAGAGACGTTTCAGTTTGGTGCCCAAAGAGAACATGCCCACGGGAACTGGACGGGAACTGAAGCCAACTCATCCTGAGCCTGAATGAAACAGCAGGAGAAAAAGAGGGAGAGAGGATGGTAGGGGTGCTGCAGGGAGAGGGGGCGGAGAGAGAGAGAGAGAGACAGAGAGATACCAAAAGCACTTTGCACTGCATGAGAGACAACCCTGTGTTGCGTCTGAGCCCAAAATCCAAAGACGCTACTCCAGAATGAGGTTTTTCCGCTCCAGATGCTCGTTATCTTAATTAAGATGCTCTTTGTTAGTAAATTCAACCATATCTGCACAAATCCTCAGAAAGAGGAGAGCCTAGGAGACCCTGCATTCACCCATAAGTGGATTTTCCACGGACAGGGGAACGCCACGAACAGAAACCCGCAGGTAGAGAACCCTTAATAAGGGGAGAAGAAGGCAGGGAGCGGGCGTGGAGGCACAGGCTGGAGACTCCGGCGCTGGTCTCTCCGTGTTCTCTCTTCTGCTTCTTCCACTTTCTGTCTACACCTCTTTATGGAAAGGAGAGAGATTCTACCTCAAGATGTGGAAATGCGAGAGAAAATGGGAGAATGGAAAGCTAAGTGTTTTGATGCTCCACACCACCGTCTTGGGAATTTGATTTAAGTATTGACCAGCTAAGGAACTGCAAACCAGGCCAGTTGGGAAGGCTTGGACATGAAATCCTGTTCCCTGCAGATGCCGCAGCCTTCAGCAGAGTGACCCAGTGGAGGAGGAACCTCAGCCCCTCCCCGTCTCTGCTCTCCCTTTCCTTTCTCCTTTCTCTCCCATTTTCCAAGATGCCAGGGTCCTGGAATTGCCCTCTGACTTTCCAAAAATGTCCATTCCACACAGCTTTTCCTTCCTGCCTCCATCTGAGCTGGTTCCCTGAGCCCCACTGATCTTTGGATATTTGAAAAAACTCACAAGAGCCTAGAGGTGTAACTCATCCAGGGTATTCGTGTTTGAAGGGGCAGCTTCTTGTCCAAATGCATCTCCAATTGCTAGTCTGCATGCAAATAAGAGAGTGAGAAATTGCCAGACGGGACACCAACCAGCACTATCGAAACCAGGCACCCTCTCTCCAGCATGGTCTTGGGCAGGGCCCAGTACAGCAGGGTGGGCTAGATCAGGGAGGTTGGCTACGATCCCCAGCCTCGAATATGGGAGATGATGGAAGCACCCAGAGAGGTTGGTATCTCCTGGATGGTTCTCAAGGGGAGGCCACCAAGGAAACTGTACTCCTGAGAGATCAGAAGAAGTTACAAAAAGACAAAAGACATGGTCTGCTCAAAGCAAAGGTCCAGACTGTTCACCCATCCTGGGGTGCAGTGAATTGACCATATGGAGGCCATGCAGGAGTGATGGGCAGTGGATCCATGAGAGGCAGGAGGAGTTTCTCAGGTGGGGCACCACACACGGGCTCCTCCCAGCAAGAAGGGGCCCAGGAGCAGCCCAGCAAGCCCCTGAGAGCAGGCATCCAGGGTAAGCTCCCCAGTTTGGGGGACCTGACACCTCTTTTTGTCTATCTGTATTTTTATTCTTCTACAAGAAACATTTATTATTCATCTTATTTAACAAATGCAAAAGCATTATTTGGGCATGCTTTGCACACAGCAACATGCTGCTTTCCATCCTATTTCAAGGATCTGCTTTATCACATGCTTTCTTTATTACTAAATCCATATTAAGTACATTGAGTCAAGTGATGCATATTGGCTGTTGTTAAGACAGCATGTTTTAGGCTTTCTGTCAAACATGCATACATGCATGAGAACACAGTATGCACACAGGAGAAGCCTGCAGGCTGGCCATCAGGCCCGGCTCTCCATCTGCCACATTTCAGGGCACCCAGGAAAGAGTCAAACAAGAGAGCTGGCTCCCACCCGCGGGCTTCAGCTCTGCTGCCTCCCTGGCCTTGCAGGAACCTTCTCTCCATCGCGTGGCTGGCTGCTGCTGCCCGAGGCTCTCCACTCCTGCACACAGAGCAGGGACGGCAGTGCCTGGTGACATGCGGCACATGTTCGCCCACATTTGCTGTGAAGAGGAAATGCATCTTTGGATACTTGGCGCCAACTTCACCCATGCTAAAGCAACACGTGCAAATCAGGGAAAGATCCTGCTTTGGGATTATTGGCAAATGTCAATGCACTTGGCAATGCCTGCCTGGAAATATTAGTTCTCAAGCTTGTTTTGGTATGTTCCAGATTGCTCTCAAGGCCTGTATGGGGGCCACTTCCCCCAGCATGGTGGCTGGGCAGGATGTGCTGGCACAGTGTCTACCTGCGGAGAGACTGTCTTTCCACCACTTCCACTGTGGGTTGCTCCTTTCTACCCTGTCAGCACGTCTTGCTTGGCGCCCTGCCCGCTGTAGACCTGGTGACTGATGAGGTGACCCAGGGTCTGCTTTCCCGACCCCACATCAGTGGTTCTAGTGTGGTCTGTGGATCCACCGCGAAAGCACCCAGAGCTGTCAGACATGCAGTCTCAGGCCGCACCTCAGACCCTAGGAGTCTGAACCTGCATCTTAACAGCACCCTCTGAGGAACACCAGGGACACCAGAGGCTGGCACACGGTAGCCACCTATTTTCATGTGGCCCACAAGTAGAGAATGATCTTTACATTTTTTTTAACGATTGGGGAAAAAAAGAAGAAGAATATTTTGTGATATGTGAGAATTATATGAAATTTGAACTGCAATGTCCATCACTAAAGTTTGATTGGAACACAGCCACACTCATGCCTTTATATGTCTCTTGGCTGCTTTCACGCTCCAATGACAGAGCCGAGTAGTTGCAATAGACACCATAGGCAACCACACAGCCGGAGAGATTTACTGTCGGGTCCTTTACCGGAGAAGTTTCCCAACCCTTGACCAGTAGGCTTAGACCCCACAGACTCATCTCACCTTACTTCCCATGATATCCCAACGCTTGTTCTGGGGAAAATTAAAAATAGAGCCTCACTCTTCGGCTAGGTGCGGTGGCTTATGCCTATAATCCCAACACTTTGGGAGGTCGAGGTGGGCAGATAACCTGAGGTCAGGAGTTCAAGACCATCCTGACCAACACGGTGAAACCCCAACTCTACTAAAAATATAAAAATTACAAAGGGGTGGTGGCTCCTGTAGTCTCAGCTGCTCAGGAGGCTGAGGCTGGAGAATCGCTTGAACCCAGGAGGTGGAGGTTGCAGTGAGCCGAGATTGGGCCACTGTACTCCAGCCTGGGCAACAAGAGTGAAACTCCATCTCAAAAGAAAATAATACAGCTTCACTCTTTGACCTGCTTCCCACATCTGGCAACTTGTGTGACTTCCAACCATTTTCCTTGCTCTAACCCTGCACCCTCTCCTTGGACAGTCCAGAACCAAAACTGAAGCCTGTACCAGTTTCTCTCACCTGCCTCAATTTCTTTTCTATGCTCTGCTTGTAGCCTGGCCATCAGGACCACACAGTTGAGTGAGCCACTGGACTCTGTTCCAGTTGTTTCCTTTTTTGTTTTTTGTTTGTTTGTTTTTTGAGACAGAGTCTCGCTCTGTCACCCAGGCTGGAGTGCAGTGGCGTAATCTGGGCCCACTGGAATCTATGCCTTCCAGGTTCAAACAATTCTCCTGCCTCAGCTTCCTAAGAAGCTGGGATTGCAGGCATGAACCACCACACCCAGCTAATTTTTGTATTTTTAGTAGAGACGAGGTTTCGCCATGTTGGCGAGGCTGGTCTTGAACTCCTGACCTCAAGTGATCCTCCTGTCTCAGCCTCCCAAAGTGCTGGGATTACAGGAGTGAGCCATTGTGCCCTGCCTCTGTTCCTGTTTTATCTGTTCTTCGGGATTGCTCATCCGAGTGTCTGGACCAGGCCATCTTTGTGACTCCCGGCAGGTAGGGAGCCCAGCACAGAGAAGGCGCTCAATAACTTGTTTACTGAGTAAACGACAGAGTTAATGGGCCATATGTTGCCTGTTTCTGGGTGCTTTTCCAGTGGGCTCTGCACTGCCCAATGGAATGATTCACTGATGAATCGATTTTCCTTCAGAGATCCAAAATGCCTTGTCGATCTCATTTACCCATTTATTCTCCACAAATATATTAAGCATTGATGCTGTGCTGGTTTCTAGGGTTACAAAGATGAATTAAGATAGAAACCACCCCTTTATCATCTTGCAAATCAGTAGGAGAGGGAGGTACGTTGTAAATAGCCCTGATGCTGGCTCCTTTCTGCTTCTGCAAAGACTTCTCCCCGCTGCCAAGCATTTCTGGGAGTCCACGTGAGGTTCCGAACACATCCACTTCCAAGCTAAGGGATGGGGGCAGGTGTGGTCCTACTGTCACTCGGCTAGGTGTTCCTGGCACCAAGGTCCCTGCTATGGCTCAGGGCTAGGAAGAGCCATTTAGCAGGGCACAGCAGGGGCCTTGCCAGCCCTTGTGATTCAGCAGCTTTCTCCTGGAGGTTACTTGTGCCTGGGCTGCCTGATGGCCTGGAGTGGTGTGTTAGCTGGGCATGGTGGTGCCTGTATACACCCCATCATAGTACACGACATTGGAGAAGCGCTGTTGGGGTCCCAGTATGTCGCAGGGTTCAGCGATTGTTATGGGACGAATTATACTGCCTTAAAATTCATACATGGCAGTCCCAGCCGCCAGGACCTCAGAATGTGACCTTGTTTGGTTAGAGGGTCATTGCAGTTACAATCATCTCAGCTAGGAAGAAGCCATCCCAGAGTAGGGTGGGCCCTAATCCAATGTGACCGGGACCCTCTCCGGAGGACTCAGAGACACACGGGGTAGGGTGGGCCCTAATCCAATGTGACCCGGACCCTCTCCGGAGGTCACAGAGACACACGGGGTAGGGTGGGCCCTAATCCAATGTGACCGGGACCCTCTCCGGAGGACACAGAGACACACGGGGTAGGGTGGGCCCTAATCCAATGTGACCGGGATCCTCTCCGGAGGACACAGAGACTTACCTGAGGCGGGTGGGCCCCTAATCCAATGTGAGCCGGGATCCTCTCGAGGAACTACAGAGACACCACCCGGGGTAGGGTGGGCCCTAATCCAATGTGACCGGGATCCTCTCCGGAGGAGACAGAGACACACGGGGTAGGGTGGGCCCTAATCCAATGTGACCGGGATCCTATCCAGAGGACACAGAGACACACGGGGGATAGAAGAAAGCAGATGTAAAGAGACCCAGGGAGAAGACAGCTGTCGCAAGCCAAGGAAAGCCCTGGAACAGACCCTCCCTCACAGCCTCAGAAGGCACCAACCCCGGAGACACCTTGTAGCTGGACTTGAGTCTCCAGAACTGTGAGAGAATCAATGTCTGTTGTTCAAGTCACCCAGTTTGCAGCACTTTGCGGTAGCCTTAGCAGACTAATCCAACGACACCGCTCACTCAGGTGCACGTGTGGTCCTCTTCCGCCAGGATACTGCTTCAGGAGGAGCCCTTGTAGGCTCAGTTAACTTCCAGGATGCTGTTCTCAGAATCTCTCCTTCTTATGGACAGCCAAAATGCTGTCAGTGGGTCCAGCGCATCCTGCCTGGCTCCTTTCCCCTTAAGGGAAATTCTCTTCCTGTAGACTCTTTGGCCTCCTCTCCACCCACAGGTAGCTATGGAAGTCCATCCATTTGCCCTGTCAGTGGAGGTTAGGCTCATCCCCAGCAGAGGAAACAGCGTGAGCCTTATCCCAGGGTGGCCCTTAGCCCCCGTGCAGAGACAGCCCTGCCCCTTCCAGTCTGCTCCCTCATGCCAAGTCCTGGAAAACAGGCAGCTGAGGGGACAGCTCACACTGACAGCCCTGCCGCAGCACACAAAGGGCAAGCACAGTCAGAATGGAAGTGTGCTCAGGGTGCAGCATGGCACCGAGGAGGATGTGATGGCAAAGCCTCATGGAGGAGGTGGCAGACGAGCAGAAAGGGATTTGCAAGGTGTTTCGGAGGAGGCAAGAGCTGAGGCAGAATGTGCAGGAAAACAGCCCTTGTGGGTTTAAGAGCAGCTCAAGGAGCAGTGAGAGGCATTACAGAGGCTTTAAAGGGGGTTGGGGAAGACTGGATGGGGCCAGGAAGACAGCAGGGCCAGATGGGGAATGGCCACAGGGGTCATGATAAGCAGAGTAGACTCTGCTGCTTTCTCTGGAAACGGAGACCACTAGAGGGCTTGAAGAGGATGCCACATGACCGGAGAGGACTTCAGAAGGAGCGGCCTTGCAGAAACAGCAGTTATTTGAGTGCGCAGTATTGGCTTATGCTGCCAACCTCTTCCCTTTGCTTGGAATGTGTTTCTCCTCCTCAAACAACTGCATGAGCACACAGGCCACACGCACGCGTGCTCTCTCTCTCTCTCCTCACTTTCAGCCTGACAAACACTTTCTATTGTGAGGGCAAGAGTCACACCCTGGGAAAACCTCTTTGAAGTCCAGATTGAGCAGGGAAGTAGCTTCGTCTCTGAGTTTTAGCCTTCCCTCCTGTCAAATGGCATAATTGTCCCTGCTGTCTTGCCTACAGCGTGTTGTAAGGATAAAATCAGGTTAGAATATTGGATAACACCTTCTAAACTGCATTCAATATAAGGAGGGTCAGTGACCATGGTGATGATGATAGTGGTGAAGACGATGGTGAGTTGATGATAATGGTGGTGGTAATGGTGATGATGGTGATGGCGGTGATGGTGATAGTGATGGTAGTGGTGGTGATGGTGGTGATGGCGATGATAATGTTGATGGTGCTGATGGTGATGGTGATGATGATGGTGTTTATGTGATGATGATGATGGCAGTGACGGTGGTGGTGATGGTGATAGTGATGGTGATGATGGTGATGAGTGATGATGATGATGATGGTGGTGGTAATGATGGTAAATAAATTAATAAATGTCATGTCATAAAGTAATGTCGTGTCGTAAAGACATAAATAAATGTCGATATTCGTAATAATAATGTCGCAATGTCGTAAATAAAGTAATCGTATCATGTCGTAATGTCGTAATAAAATGTCGTAATAAATAATAATGTCGTAAAGATAAATTAATCATTAATGTCACTTATTAATGGCATAATAATATCCCTTAATGTCGTGGTAAACAATAAATAATAAAGTAATGTCGTAAATAAATGTCATCGTAATAATAAATGTCGTAAAGATAAATATCGTAATAATGCGTCTTTTCGTAATGTCATCTCGTAAATGTCGTAATGTAAAGTAATATTGATGGTGATAGTGACGACAATGGTGATGATGGTGATGGTGAGGATAATGGTGATGGTGATGATGAATGGTTTATGGTGATGATGATGATGATGATGATGGTGATGGTGACGATGGTGATAGTGATGATGATAGTGATGACGGTGATAGTGATGATGGTGATGGTGGTCATGGTGGTGGTGATGATAATGGTGATGTGGTGGTCGTGGTGACAGTGATCATTGTGATAGTGGTGATGGCGATGGTGACAATGGTGAGGTGATAATGCAGAGGACTGTCTTTTTCTTCCTGCAAGGTGGTTTAGAAACCCTATGGTTTCTATCTTGCTTCATCTCTTGGAGGAGCACTTAATTTGTCATCCAAAGTGAGTCAGTTTGTGAGTGCTATTAACATTTACACCAGGACAATGATGCATGAACAGCCTTCAATTGCATTTTACACTTCACCACTACTGCAACAAACTGGTTGAAGTAGACCTTCAAAAAGTCTAGAGACAGCAGGTACAGTTCAGCTGAGTGCTCAAAATTTTGGCCTGGTTTTAAATTTGGGTTTAAATTACTGAGAAAAGGACTTGGCCAGGGATGTGGGAAGTCAGTGTACCCTACCTTCCAGGCTATTAGAACTTTTGGCTGAACAATGATCATTTGCTGTCCTTGATACTACAGCCAAGAGGAGACTGGTTGGCAAGTGTGGACAGGGAAGCTCTATTTCCCGGATAGTCATGCCCATCAGAGCACAGTGACCCACTGCTCACAAACCCTCTGTCTGTCTTTCAATTGGAGCTTGTGCTTCACACTTGGAGGAACAGTGGGGACTTCTGGGGCACCTCCAACCTGCTGGGCCCTTGAACAGCTGAAGGAGGTCCTCTACTCAGTGGAATTGAGGCAGCGAGCAGGACAGGCCTTCTGTCTTGGTGGGTGAGGCCAAATTAAGCTACTTCTTGCAGCCCCATGCAACCAAGTCATGATATGCTCCCCAGTGACATACTCAGTGTAGCCAGCGGAAATGGAAACTCTGTGCTTATTCTTGTGAATTAAAAAGTGATGAGCAGTCTCCTGTCTTAGTCATATCCCTTTACCTCTGTCCTAGAAATCTGAGACTTGTGACAAGGAAAATGCTGTCACTCAGTCTGCAAAGGTAGCCTAAGACAAATTCTAAGGACCATAAGTTCTGACTCAGCAACTTTGTTTTCCCAAGGGCATTGAATCTTTTAAAGGTTAGCCCTTATAGACTGAATATTTTTGGTTTATTGGAACAAAAGTGAACTTCTGGAATATTCCATACAATCTGTTTTCTAAAACAGGTTCAATCCAAGGAGGAGAATTAAAAACAAATGTCTGATGGCCCGAGGTGAGCCATTAGTTAGGACAAACAAACATCTTGCAAAAATGACAGATGGGAACAGGAGGAGTGTTTCTCTTCCATCCGAGCTGACTCTCCCTGAATGTAGCAGGATAGTCAAAGAAATTGATAGGAATCCTATCTGAAGACAAGCCTGTTGGGCTCTGTGTCAGAAATCCCACCAATCACTTCCCAAGCTCCCCACCCCATCGCTGAAGCCTGGGCCGCAGCATTTACAGTTCAGAATGTTATTAAAATCAAACCAAGCAATTCCTGCCAACCCCCAGGAGGAAAGCTGCAGAGAATGAATAATTCTGCAAAGATCCTGGGCATCTGTGTGCATTAACCATAAAGGCCATTAAAGTTGGAGCAGCAAGGAAAGGGTGTACAAGACTTTGGCCCATAGAAAATGCTGGCTCTCTCCCCTTCGGCCTGTTTGGGAGGTGCCACGACATGGGTCCCTACCCACTGTCTCAGCCTGGGGGACTGCCTTCTCTCTCTTTTGATCACCAGAAAAGAACAAGCAAATTCCTTCTCAGCTATTTCACCAGGACTGCAGCTGTCATTGCCTCAGGCTATTATAACATCCCTAAGCACCCCAGGAGGCTGAGATGAGGCTTGCAGCCAGCGAACAGTGTCAGAGAAGAAGGAGCCCTGTAGCCTGTGCCAATCTGACCCAGATGCAGGTGAAGCTAGGGTATTGATCTGCTTCTGGCCTCAAGTAGGAGCACCAATGATGTTCAGGGACTTCTTTTCTGCTCTGCCTCTCATTTTGCAACCCCCACCAATGATCAACATTCTAGGTTTTGCCATCTTGCAGGAGACAGCCCACGCTGACCTTTGGCATCAGCGTATCTTTATGACATCATGCCTGTTACCTAAGCAACCTGAACCTCAGTTTTCTCATCTGACAAATGGCAATGATCCTCTCCTGTTGCAAGAACAAACTCACTCAGGTTATAGCACAAGAGGCAAGAAAACTCTTGGAAATAAGGGTGGCATGGCCTTGACACTGGGCCATTTTGCCAAGAGAACAAATCACGTTAGGCTCTGAGCAATGGTCCTAGGGTCCTGGGAGCCCACCAGCTGAACTACCAGCCAAGAGGTCTGGAGAATGTCTTCTCATGAGGGGACGTCTACTCATCCTGATCTTGTTGCTGAGTCATCAACATGTAATTCCTCTGGGTGTGTGTGTGTGTGTGTGTGTCTGTCTGTCTGTCTCCATCTGCTCACAGTTTCAGCTGGCAATCCTGATAAAAACCACTCTAACTGGAGTGGACCATCACCACCATGAGGGGACATCTACTCATCCTGATCCTGTTGCTGAGTCATCAACATGTAATCCCTCTGGGTGTGTGTGTGTGTTTGTGTGTGTGTGTGTGTGTGTGTGTGTCTGTCTCCATCTGCTCACAGTTTCAGCTTGCAATCCTGATAAAAACCACTCTAACTGGAGTGGACCATCACCACCACTTCTGTTTGGCAGAGTTTTTTGTGTGAAGCTACATAATAGGGTGTCAGCCAGCCTATAGGTTATCTGTTCTTGGGCCACGTACCTGTCCCTGGTCTAATCAGACTGTAAGCGTCAGGGTCACAAACATAACAGAATGATTGCCTAGGCACAGGTGGTATTTCCTGCCACTCCCTCAGCAAGGAAGCAGGCATGTGGGCTGTGCTTCCCAAATATGTCCAGTCATGAGAATTATTGTGGCTCTATGACACAAATGACCAGGTTCCTGCCCTGGCCTTGATTCTGGCTAAGTCTGGGGTGATCAGAAAAGTCTTAATGTCCAGCAAGTACCCTTCAGAGATTCTTAGCATCCCACACACAGAGCTGGCTTCATAGATATGTGATCGGGGTCATTGCTCAGGGTCCCGACTCAGAAGAGCCCTTGCTTGCCGTTTAACACTCTGGGGATCACTGTCTTAAACTTCTAGATCATTTTCTTTCTGAATTTGTGTTTTGTGAGTAAAGTCTGATGGGACAATGGAGTGCGGTTCCGGGTTCTGGGCCTGCTCACTTATGGTGTTACCATTTCCTTTCTCATGAGGGAAATTGGCCAGCCACTTTTTTTCCATTTTTTGTAGAGGCAGGGATCTCACTTTGTTGCCCAGGCTGGTCTCAAACTCCTGGGCTCAAGCAATCCTCCTGCTTGGCCTCCCAAAGTGCTGGGATAACAGGCAGGAGCCATGCGCCCTGCCCTGACTACTTTAGATAGCACATGGAAGTGGACTCATACAGTGTGTGTCTTTCTGTGGCTGGCTCATTTCACTCAGCTTAGTGTCCTCAAGGCCCATCCATGTGGCAGCATGTGACAGGATTTTCCTCTCTCTTAGGTTGCAGAGTATTCCATTGTGCGTACTTACCACATCTTGCTCAGCCGTTCATCTGCTGATGGGCACTTGGGCTGCTGCTAAATTCTGACTATTATAAATAATGCTGCTGTGAACATAGGTATACAGATACCTCTTTAAGACCCTGCTTCCAGGCCGGGTGCGGTGGCTCAAGCCTGTAATCCCAGCACTTTGGGAGGCCGAGATGGGCGGATCACGAGGTCAGGAGATCGAGACCATGCTGGCTAACACGGTGAAATACAAAAAAAATCTAGCCGGGCGAGGTGGCGTGCGCCTGTAGTCCCAAATACTCGGGAGGCTGAGGCAGGAGAATGCCGTGAACCCAGGAGGCGGAGCTTGCAGTGAGCTGAGATCCGGCCACTGCACTCCAGCCTGGGCGACAGAGCCAGACTCCTTCTCAAAAAAAAAAAAAAAAAAAAAAAAAAAAGACCCTGCTTCCAATGCTTTCAGACATACACCCCGAAGTAGGATTGCGGCATTTGGTGGATCCATGCTGAATTCTTTTAGGAACATCCATATTATTTTCCATGGTGGTGGCACATTTTACAGTCCCACCAAGAGCGCACAGAGATTCGAATTTCTCCACATCCTTGCCAACACTTGCTATTTTCAGGTTTTTGTTTTGTTTGTTTTATAATAGCCATCCTAGTGGGTGGGGTAGTGTCTCATTGCGGTTTTGATTTGCATTTCTCTGATGATGAGTGGCATTGAGCGTCTTTTCAGGTGCTTATTGGCCTTCTGTGTATCCTCTTTGGACAGCCACGGTTTTAAGTATAGAAACTTGGCATAAAAAAGACAAACCCTCACCTTTCCAGGGCACACATCCTGCTAGGTGAAAACGAAACAAGACTAAAGCACCTCTAGGTGTCAGAAGATAATCAATATCCCACAGAACAACAGGGTTGGCAGGGACAATTTTATGCACAAGACCAAGAAACGCTCCTCTAAGGAACAGGTGTCCATGGGGGGGCCTAGAGGCAATGAGAGGGAGCTGTGTGGATTGAGAATTTGGGAGGAGGCGTTCAGGCAGAGGCCAGACCAACTGCTAAGGCCCTGAAGGAGGAGCTGATCTATGTGTCTGGGGACAGAAGATGCCAAGGACTGGGGAGGAGGTTGGGAGGCAGAGGGGTAGGGACTATCTCATGGGCTCATAGGTTCAATGGAAGACTTTGGCTCTAACTGAGCTAGATGGGGATGTAGAAAGAGCTTATCACAATGCCTAGTGGAAAAAGGTGCTTCTCGAATATTAGTGATGATGATGATGATGATGATTTGAGATGGAATCTCACTCTGTCACTGGGCTGGAGTGCAGTGGCACGGCTTACTGCAACCTCTGCCTCCTGTGTTCAAGCAATTCTCCTGCCTCAGCCTCCCGAGTAGCTGGGACTACAGGTGCATGCCACCACACCCAGCTCATTTTTGTATTTTTAGTAGAGACGGGGTTTCACTGTGTTGGCCAGGATGGTCTCAATCTCTTGACCTCGTGATCCACCCACCTTGGCCTCCCAAAGTGCTGGGATTACAGGCATGAGCCACTGCACCCAGCCTAGTGATTATTATTAATGTTAGCCCATTTCACTCATTTAAGAGACAATGTCTTGGCTGCTTTAGTTTTACAGACAATTTAAGGACGGGGTCTGAGAAGAAAACATAGAAACCCCCTTTCCATCTGGGAGCTGGGGTGGAGGGCCCTGGAAGCAGCCCCCTCGTCGCTTCAGAGGTGGCTGATCTGGAATTTGTTCTGCACCTCTGTTATGTGGCTGCCTCCTGGAATTCTTTAAACTCTTCAGGATTCCAGGGGTCTGGCAACAGTTATGCCAGGACATATTCTGGGCCAATGAGTGAGCAATCGAGCCCTGCTTGTGAGATTTTCTTGGCCGTTTCAGCTTCTATTTACATCCACAACCTGAACTGGGAAACTCAGGTTCAGCCCAAGTCTTGGAATGTTTCTGTGTCTTCAGAATAGCGCAGACAGGTTGATATTCCCCACCGCATGGGGGTTGCCTTGTGATGCTGGAGCTGTCCCATAGAGCAGGTTGGCACCTTTTGGCAGGAGAGAGCATAGTTCTTTCTCCAGAGATGAAGTCCTTCATGATGCGAGGGTCAGTCAGCCCTGCCAACCCGTGGGGAGCTGTCTCCACTGCAGCCAATGGTGCCAGGCACATGGGAAGGAAGAGCTGGTCTGGAATTGGAAAGCTCCATCATCCACACCAGGGAAGGGAAGGGAGGAGGAAAGACTGTGTATACAGGCAGGGCCTTCTTTTCTCACCAGCCCTGTGTTGATGAAGCTCCCTCTTTTTTCTAAGAGCATGTAGAGTCATCAGCATGGCTCCTACCATCCTACAGAAGACCTTGCCTGTTGGGAGTTCCTGAAGCGCTGAGATCTGAGGGGAAGGTCACCTGTCAGTCCTGCTGTGAGTGAGTAGAAGCCACAGAGCACAGGCCAGTGAAGGGAGGGCTGTACTTTGTGTGATCAGTGTCATCAACATGGAGCCGGGGTGAGGTGCGTAGTAGATTCCACAGGATGGAGAAAGACGCAGGGGATGTGGTCTCCCATCAGGGAGTGGCAATCTGTAGGGCTACGTGGGTTGTGGGCATCAGGGATCAGTTGGCATTACAAAGAGGGCAAACCAAACCTCGTCCCCAGCCTCTTTGGGCAAAAAGAAGCACAAGAAAACCATCAATCCATTGTATAATCAGAACCACTGTAGAAAGTTCTACTTGAAAGATTACTAAAAGGAATACTTCAGCATAGGAGAGAGTTTATCTTCTCACTTGAAAATTTGTATGCTCCAAAATGATAGGCAGGTACTACATATCTATTGGCTATATTTAAGTTATAGAACAATAATAATTTTAAAAGAATTTTATCATAAAATAATGTGTGCATATCAGGGAAAATTTAGAACATACAAAAAATACAAAGGAAACATTGAAATCACCCCTAACTCTCTACCCAAGACTGTCACTGTTAAGATTTTGATGCTTGTCTTTTATTTTATATACATAATTATAAAATATAATTAGGCTCAAATTATGTGGAGATGTAACATATTTTTCACACTATATTATACAATTTTTTCATGTCATTAGAAAATGTAAAACATTATTTTAAATGACTACATCTTATTCCATTCTATGGATATTTGAACTTATTTGGCAATTCCTCTACTGTTGGACATTTATGTAGTTGTAAATATGTTACTATTATAAATAATGCTTTGATGAATATCCTTGTACAGAAATCTTTGTGCACTTCATTCATTCAAGAAATATTTATAAGCATTTACCAAGCATCCCTCACAGTCTTAGGTACTGATGATCCATTATGGAATAGGACAAAATCCACACTTTCATGGAATTTACATTATAGTAGGGGAGACAAGCCATAAATAAGTGAACAAGTAATGGGATATCAGAATATAAGTGCTTAAACAAATTAAGCAGGGTAATGGGTAAAGAGTGACCATGGAATAGAGGTTATTTTAGGTGCAGTCTTTGGAGAAGGCCTTTAAGGAACTGATGTTTGTGTACAGACTTGCATGATCAGAAGGGGCCATTCACGGCATTTCAGACAAGGGAAACTGGAAGGATAGAGGCCTTAACGAGGAAAGTAGCATGACAGATTGACAAAACCTCAAAAAGACCAGTGTGCTGCCGTCCAAGGAGCAAGAGAGAGGTATCAAGACATGAAGGTCAAGAGGTAGGCACTGGAGACCTTGGTGGGTGCTCTGCATGGTGTGTGCAATGGGAAGCCATTGGAGGTGGGGTCAGAACATGATAGACTTGATTTACATTTAGAATGTATTTTAGATACTGAATTTAAAATCAATTGTGGGGAGCAAGGCTGGAAGTAGATCCCACCTCAATCTGATACCAAAACCATGCAAAGATATCACAAGAAGAGAAAACTACAGACCAATGTTTCCTATGAATATAAATGTAAAATCCTTCAACAAAATGCTAGCAAACCAAATCCAGCAACATATAAAAAGGATGATACACCATGACCAAGTGTGATGCATCTCAGGTATGCAAGGTTGGTTTAACACTCAAAAATCAATTAAGTGTTCTGGAGTCCTGGACATGTTCACTCTGCTTTGCCAAAGTGAATCCCAAGAGACATTGTCCCTGAATGGAAAGATAGAGAAGAACATATGCTTTATGAAGATTTTAGTTTAGTGGTTCATAACCCACTGGGGCCTCATGGTAGTTAGAATGATGAATCACCTTTAAGTCCTAACTTCCTATAAAATTCATATGGATGGATGCAAATGGAAGAATGAATCCAGGTCAAATTTTAGGCACCTTATTCTGCAAGCTCTGTACTTCCCAAAAAATATGAGGGCTAAGTTGTCTGCACTCTGTATCTAAGATGCTCCCAAAAGAATTGCAAGCTACTACTTTACAGGGATGTAGCTTAAACATTTAACTGATGCTTGGCAGGACAAACTATCATCAGCTCTCAAAGGAGATCCTGTAGTTTTAATAAGTTTAGCAGGTTGTGATTTGTTGTTATCTCAAGGAAAAGGAAGGGACAGAACAATCTTTAGGAGGAGGTGCGCTAAGATAAGAATATAGAGCTCTGGCCGGGCGCGGTGGCTCACGCCTGTAATCCCAGCACTTTGGGAGGCCGAGGCGGGCGGATCACAAGGTCAGGAGATCAAGACCACGGTGAAACCCCGTCTCTACTAAAAATACAAAAAATTAGCCGGGCGCGGTTGTGGGCGCCTGTAGTCCCAGCTACTCGGGAGGCTGAGGCAGGAGAATGGCGTGAACCCGGGAGGCGGAGCTTGCAGTGAGCCGAGATCGCGCCACTGCACTCCAGCCTGGGCGACAGAGCGAGACTCTGTCTCAAAAAAAAAAAAAAAAAAAAAAGAATATAGAGCTCTGTGTGGAAGATATGATAGGAGGAGGGATGGTCCAATGGGAAAGACTGTCTTTACTCCTTTAAGATGGCTTTCCAGAAATCCTGCATCATAGATTCAAATCTATTGCCCATCAAAGACCTATTGCCCATTGGGCAATAGGGACAAGATGTGTCAGGAAAACCCCACCCAACTGTGGGTGGTGTATGAGTTGGGTAAAAGTAGGTAGGGCATAAAGCGAAAGACTACGTTGTGGTCTTTCTAGAGTCCACCTGAGTGCTTGCTTGGATAGGAGTTTCTTTTAAAACACACACACACACAGACACACAACAATGACAACGAAGCAAAGCCAAACAAAAACCTCTGCCCCTCCCCACCTCCATCTCTTAAGGAGCCAGTACTAGGCACCTATCCTGCTTTCAATGAGAAGACTGCTGCTATTTGTCTTGGATAATAAGTCAGAATTGTGAAATAGTCTCTGACATTTCGTCTCAGTATTTGATTTTGAGGCCAGTGAGCTGAAAATCATGGGTTTAAAATTAGCTATTAGTAATAGAATCAGTGCTTCCATTAGCTCACTTTGCTAGGTGAGGTTTCCATTCTGTCAAACGATTCCAGAATTCTCCAAGGCTTTTTGAGTTGAGTCCATGTTGCACGATTTCCCTTGTCCACAAGGCAGTGAAGTCATCTCTGACCAGCCTTGCACTATTTTCTTGTCTGTTCTGGCAAAGCAAGGACTATACATCCGCATTTCAACGTGAAGTTCCTGTAAAGAAGGATATTGTCGGAAACGTTCTGCAGGGTTTCCAGGTACCTACAGATTTCTTCCTGCAGAAGCCTTGACAAGGCCTTGTCACCTTGACTCCTGCTTGTCCCACACTTACTCCAGGATTGAAAAGTTTGTTTACTTCTAGTCTTTTCTTTCAGAGTAGGAGCTTGGTCAAAATACCTTGCAATTTTCTAGTAGCATTTGTATTTATTACAAACTCTTTTTTTTTTTTTTTTTTTTTGAGACGGAGTCTCGCCTCTGTCACCCAGGCTGGAGTGCAGTGGCACGATCTTGGCTCACTGCAACCTCCACCTCCCGGGTTCACACCATTCTCTGCCTCAGCCTCCCGAGTAGCTGGGACTGCAGGCACCTGCCACCATGCCCAGCTAATTTTTTGTATTTTTAGTAGAGACGGGGTTTCACCATGTTAGCCATGATGGTCTCGATCTCCTGACCTCGTGATCCACCTGCCTCAGCCTCCCAAAGTGCTGGGATGACAGGCGTGAGCTCCAGGAATCTGAACTGTGAATGAATGTCATGTGATCAAATAAATTTTTCTGTTCTCTCTCAAGAAAAGATAAGCTACCTAAATTTGTATGGTGGGTTAGTCAGCTAAGTTCTTTTCCATAGCTCCAGGAGGCGATGTAAGTAGGGAGAAGAAGAGTGCCAAGGAGAAATTGCTGTTGCCAAAGAGAAGGGAGGAAGAAGAGGATGGAGGAAAGAGGAAAACAAACAAAACCTCAAACAAAACCCAGCTTTGCTAGCACACAGATGGATAATGGGAAGACAGAGATGCAGAGAGCTGGATGTCTCTGGCAATAAGTACACTGGAAAAGCTCATTCAGGCGACATCATCTAAGATCTCTGCTCTGGGTAAAAAGAGAACATCAGCTTGAAAAGCTTAAAATTCTACTGGCAGACACTGTCTGACATGGAAATATCTCTAACCTCAAGATGATTTGCAATTAGCATTCTTTCTAGTGGCACAGTAATTTCCTCACATGATTGCTAAGGAGATTAAATAAGGTAGAGCTTGAGAAAGACCCCATTAAACTGTAATGGGCTATTCAATTGTAGGTATTGTTATTTTCAGAGTCACCAAATAAAATTCGACTTGCATAAAAATATTTACTGCGGTCCTATTAATATGCTGGGGACATTAAATTTGTGATTTAAGTTAATTCTTACAACGACCCTGCAAGGCAGGTATCGGTCCCATAGATTTTTTAAAAAATGAAGATAACTTATAGCGTGTCTATACAAAATGTACTTCAAAGTGTGGGTGATATTTCCTGGGCATACCAAGTGTCTCTCAATGTAATTTCTGAAAACACAAGAAGAACGATAACATAGGGTTTGGATTTAACTAGACTGTGTCACTAAGCCTGGAGTTGAGTGTTAAACACAAATGCAGCTGGCTCTTTTTGGCAATCGGGCAGTGGTGGGTCAGGGTTCATTCCTCCTCCAAGAGGAAAATATAGAAAGATAAGAGTGTGCTGTGAAAAAGAGAGAAAGGGCACCTTTCTCAGGTTATCTGGGCTGCTAGCTACCACCTGACTGGTTGTCATTAGTGAGTGGAAATTGGCCAGATCCTCCCATGGTTTTTGTCAATCACTGGTCAGGAAAAATGGGAAGAGAGGCTCTCAGCGCAGGGTACAGGGGTGTGAGAGAAGATGCAGTGTGGATGAAAAGTACTGGATGGTCCCAGACTCTTCAGAGGAGCTAAAGAGGTGCCCTTCTAGCACCATGAGCCCAGAATATCCTGGGCTGAACAGAAGATACAGAGAGAGGGAGAGAGAGAAAGCAAAGCTGGAAGTACTGTAAAATACAATCACAGGAATAAGGAAGAGAAAATGGAGTTTCTGGGCTTATTGCTGGCCACCCTTTTCTCAAATAGAGAACTGACTTTCAGCACAGCACTGTGATTCCTGGTGCTGAAGACTTGGGCCAAATCCAAGCAGTTTCATTTGTTGGCTGTGTATTGTGGACCAGGAGTGGCTCGAGGCTCTGAGAAGGTGCAGTGGGCGGAACCCAGCGCCTGTCCTCACGTGGTCCCTGGAGGCAGGGGTAAGACGGGTAAGTGGAGGTCGTGAAACTGAAGGACTGTGCTCCAACGAGGAAGATGAAGACTTCGAGGGCCTGTAGCAGCGCAGACTAAGCCCAACACACCGCAGCCTCGAGGTTGGAGAGGGAGCTGAGCAGTTGATCCCCTGCGACCCTGTCCAGCTCTTCCTTTTGTTTGGTTTTATTTTTTAACTTGTATTTTACGTTCAGGGGTACTTGTGCAGTTTTGCTATACAAGTAAATTGACTGTTGGGGGGTGGGGGGCAGGGGCTGATGTACAAAGTATTCTATCACCTGGGTAATAAGCATAGAACCCAATAGGTAGTTTTTCGATCCTTGCCCTCCTCCCACCCTCCACCCACAAGTATGTCCTGACCCCTGTTGTTCCTTCTTTGTGTCCATGTGTACTCTATGTTTAGCTTCCACTTATAAGTGAGAACCTGCAGTATTTGGTTTTCTGTGCCTGCGTTCGTTTGCTTAGGATAATGACAGCTCTTCATTCTAAAAGCAAGGAAGGTCCAAAGAAGACAGACAAATGGCCAACAAACATTTGCCAAGATGCTCAACATCATTAATCATCAGGCAAATGCAAAACGAAGCTGCATGGAGATGACACCTCACACCCGTCAGGATGGTTACTATCAGAAAACAGAAAACCACCAGTGAGGGGGAAGATGCTCAAACCTTTGTGCATTGTTGGTGGGAATGTGAAATGGTACAGCCACTGTGGGAAACGGTGTGGCAATTCCTGAAAAAATAAAAGAATTACCATACGATTTAGCAATTCTATTTCTGGGTATATATATTCAAAAGCATTGAAAGCAGGGTCTTGAAGAGATGTTTGTACACCTGTATTCGTGGCAGCATTCTCTACGATAGCCAAAAGGTGGAAGCAACTCAATGATCCCTCAACGGGTGAATGAATAAACAAAATGAATAAGTCTATAAACAAAAAGGAATATTATTCAGCCTTGAAAAAGGAAGGACATCTTGTCATATACTACAGCATGGATGAACCTTGCGGGCATTATGCTAAGTGAAATGAGCCAGTCACAAAAGGACAAATACCGTATGACTCCACTTCTACCGGGTGCCTGGAGTAATCACATTCCTAGGGACAGAAAATAGAAAGGTGATGGCCAGGGAATGGAGGGAGAAGGAAGTAGGGAGTTAGTATTCAATAGGCACAAAGTTTCAGTTTTGCTAAATCAAAAGAATTCTGTGGCTGGATGATGGTGATGCCTGCACAAGAAGAGAGTATTTAATAGCACTGAACTGTACACTTAAGAGGGTTAAACGATGAATTTTATGTTAGGCTTATCTTGCCACAATAGGAAAAGAATCGAGGGACAAAGGCAGATACTAGAAATTCAGGAAGTTGGAGATGCAGGAGAAAGGTGTCTCTGCTCCCAAGTGACATGGCTTCTCTCCCCTTCTCCAGGGGAAAGCTCCTCCTCCACTGTGGGTTTCCCACCCTCCTGAAATCAGGGGATTAGCTCTCTGGGGACTACTCCTCCACTGTGGGTTTCCCACCCTCCTGAAGTCAGGGGATTAGCTCTCTGGGGACTCTTGTCAAGGTTCACGTTAACCTATTTTTCACGTGGAAAAATATGTTCTCCAAAGAGAAGTGGGACACATGAAATGATTGAGAGGCCCTGGCACTCTCAGCCTGAATACATCACAAAGCCAGTTCTATGCTGATCCCTCCTCTAACCCCTGCTGGGAGCCTGCAGCCTGGGGTTAGGAATGGTGTCCTCATGGATCAGGACAAATCCCCAGATGACCTTTGCCTTAACCTCCTCCACCCCAGCTCTTTGGGGTTGCTGGAGATCTGGGGCTTTCATTACTTAGAGGGAGAAATGAATCCTGCCATTGTATTCTGGTAATAACCTGTCAAGACTCGTGAAAAGCCCTTGCTAGAGGACTTGGGAAACACTGCAATGTTATTATGTGTGAAGAAAGACCACTTCGTTTCTCCTGTGCTGGAGACAGATGTGTTTGTTAACCTTTAGAGGCCCTTAGCACAGAAATACAAGCATGGCACCCTCCTCCTCATCCTCCAAAAGAAATTAAATCATAAAATAGAGGGAAAAAAAAAAAAAAAAACAGAACAAGTATAAGGAAATCCACCAATGGTCTTATTTCTTCCCACAATGACTTCTTAGATAAGCTTTTAAAAATATGTTTAAATTAATAGACTATTGTTGCAGCAGTTTTAGGTTTATAGAAACATTTAGCAAAAAGTACAGCGTTCCTGTCTCTCCCTCAGCACCATTCCCCACAGCTTCCTCTACTGCTAACGTCTTGCATTGGTGCTACATTTGTTACTACTGATGAGACAGTGGTAACACATTATTATTAACTAAAGTCCACAGATCACATTGGGCTTCACACTGTGCGTGGACATTCTGTGGGTTCCGATCAATGCATAAAGACAGACATCCACCATCATAGTATCCTACAGAGTGGTTTCACTGCCCTAAAAATCGTCTGTGCTCCACCTATTAATCTCTCGCTTTCTACCCCCCAGCCAAACCCCTGGTAACCACTGATACTTTTGCTTTCTCCATAGTTTTGCCTTTCCAGAGTGGCCCAGAGTTGGAACCATGCAGTCCGTGGCCTTTTCAGGCTGACTTCTTTCACATAGTAACAAGCGTTTAAGCTTCTGCCATGGCTTTTCACGGATTGATGGCTCATTTCTCTTTATCACTGGATTATAGTCCATTGCATGGATATACCAGTTTGTCGATCTGCTCACCTACTGAAGGACATCCTGGTTGCTTCCAAGTTTCATCCATTATGAGTAAAGCTGCTGTAAACATCTGTGTGTAGATGTTTGTGTGGACACAGGTTTTCAGCTCATTTGGGTAAACACCAAGGAGCATGACTGCTGGATCATGTGGTAAGACTATGTTTACTTTTGTAAGCAAGAGCCAGGTGTCTTCCAAGGTGGCTGTTCCATTTTGCATTCCACCAGCAATGAACAAGTGCCTGCTGCTCCACATCCTCACCCTACCAAATATTTCATTTTGTTTTTTGAGATGCTGTCTCACTCTGTCACCCAGGCAGGAGTGCAATGGCACGATCTCGGCTCACTGCAACTTCCCCCTCCCAGGTTCAAGCTATTCTCCTGCCTTAGCCTCCTGAGTAGCTGGAATTACAGGCACGTGCCACCACGCCTGGCTATTTTTTGTATTTTTAGTAGAGATGGGGTTTCACCATATTAGCCAGGCTGGTCTTGAACTCCTGACTTCAGGTGATCCACCCACCTTGGCCTCCCCAAACGTAAACCTGGCATTACAGGTGTGAGCCACTGCACCCTGCCAGTATCACATGTTTATATCAAAAACATTTTCATTTGTCACAGAGTGAGCTAAGTCGGGCATGACCCTGTGCTTTGGGTAATTCGGCACTGAAGGGGGATACGTGTTGTCCTCTGGAAAACTACTGCTCCATTCTGAGTCATGTTCTGCTTCTCCTGGTTCTCCTGGCTTTAAACACAGGTTGATTCCTTTAGTGGCTTGGAGACGTTGGCACCTGCCTTGTCATTTGTAGAAATAAAATAGTCTTAGTTTCTAAAGTAATTAGGAGTATTAGTATTAGTATTAGTAATTAGTTCCTAATTACTTTAGAAACTAGCTTACTTTTAATAAACTAAAGTATTATTAGTTTCTAAAGTCACGCTGTGACCCAGTGTGATTACAATAACCCATTTCCAGCTGTCCCCAGCTACCCAAAGCCTAGTGGCCAAGGATGATGTTACCATGACGAGTGTGTGCTCCTGTGCACGGTGTCCTCCACGGTGCACATTGAACTGTGTTTCCTCGGATGAGTTCTCTACAGTGGAGTTTTGAAAAGTGCTGTGAGGTGCATTAGTGGACTTTGCAGGGAGGAGCACTGGGCTCTCAACAAGGTCTGGCTTTTCAGTGACAAAGATAATGCTCTCAGACAAGGTAGTTAGGAAGCTCAGAGGGAATGAGGGTTGAGATTCCTTGAGAACATGACAGATTTACTATTATTCATAAAGCAATCCAGCTGGTCAATGGTAAATGTGAGGACTTTTCCATCCTCACAGTGAAATTATGGACCTGAGTTGCTTTGCTGGTGGCACTTCCTACCCCCTTGCCTCCCAAATGCAGTCACTGGAGTCCCAGGACCATGCCTTCCTCCCTGTCTCTCCACAGAGAGGGTCTGAGATGTAGTCTCAACATATGGTGGCTGAATAGTGACTCACGAGGGCAAGAAATTCAGACATGTATTTTCTGCATTTCCCCCCTGAGCTTCTCTATGCTGGTTCACCTTTCTAATTGGCAAACATTTTCTGCATTAAGAGGAAAAAAAAAAAGCTCACCAAGTAAAACACTGAATGCTCAAATATATATTTGGGTTGGTTGTTTAACAGAAGATGTATATGCCAACATCTAGTCTCGTAAAACCTAAAGGTTAAGATCTTTGAACTAAGATTTTTTTTCTTTTGCAGTAGTTTTCAAAGTAGTAAATATAGCTGTTGCCTTAGTCTGTTGCTATAAAGGAATACACAGGGAGGGTGATTTATTTTTTAAAAAAAGATGTTTCTTTGAGTTACAGTTCAGCAGGATGTACAAGAAGCATGGCATCAGCGTCTGCTTCTGCTGAGGGCTTCAGGAAGCTTCCACTCATGATGGAAGGTGAAGGAGGAGCAGGTGTCACGGGGGAGAGAAGAAGGAAGAGAGAGGGGAGGGAAGTGCCAGGTTTTATCCTACAACCAGCCCTTGCAAAAATGAATAGAGCAAGAACTCACTCTTTCCTACGGGAAGGACGCCAAGCCATTCACGAGGGATTCACCATCATCAACACAACCCCTCCCATCAGGCCCCACCTCCAACACTGGGGATCACATTTTTCAACATGAGATTTGGAGGGGATAAATATTCAAACCGTATCACCTGTTATAATTAAAGTGACTTCAACTTGTTAATATTTGATCCATAGTCAGTTTTTAAGATGGTGTTAAATAATTTACATAGTAACTGCTAAGGAGCACAGAAACACAATCAAAATGTGCAGCTTTAACATTAACATATAACATAAGGATCAGCTTCATTATCAAGGGTCAGTCACTCACCCTGAAATAGCACACTGGGGAGGAGGATCTCCATGTCCTGAATAATGTCCTTGGAGTGAAACTTGTGGCTTTGGAGCACTGGGATCAGTCCTCTTGATGTGTTTATTGCCAGCACCTGTGGCCAAATTCAGATTTGCAAAGGAAGAGACATAGCTGAGATTCCCAGCTGTGGTCATCACCTCCACAAAAGATGGGGTTGCAGAATTACAGAATGATGAAGCTGTTCACAGAATCTAGAAGCCACAGGGTCAACCTTCTCCCCTCTGGCAAAACTGCACTTAAATGAGACTAGGAGGAAAGTTGTCTGTTCATTCTTAAGGAGCCTTCAGGGAATAAAATTCCTCAAACTCCCTTGGTAACCAGTCACTCTTAAAATTCTTCTCTGTCATGAGTTTCTTTGGATCTCACGTGTTAAAATAACGATTCATGGGATCACGGGATCCTCTCATAGAAATGTTAAAAGGAACCTTAAGGGTCAACTAGTCTTGCCTCAAACTTGATAGATTAGAGACTCAGGTCCAAAGAGGTTGAAAAATGTGCTGAAATCACACAGCTAATGAGGGGCGGAGCAGAAGGTCTCCCAGGTGCTTCTTTTTTTTTTTTTTTTTTTTTTCCTTAAAATTTAATGGAGTTTAATTGAGAAAAAAAGAAAAGAAATGATTTGCGAATTTGGCAACTTCCAGAATCACAGGAGATTCGGAGTGACTTCAGAGGTGCCTCATGGTCAAAACAAATTTATAGACACAAAAAGGGATGTGACATACAATAATTGGAAGTGAGGTACAGAAACAGTGGGATTGATTATAGCTCAGCATTTGCCTTATTTGAACACAGTCTGAATACTCAGCAGTCTATGAGTGGTTTGATGTATGGCCGCTGGGATTGGCCAACACTCAGCTATTGTTACAAGTGCGTACTACTAGGTTAGGTTTTCAATCGTGTCGGCAGGGACACAACAAAAAAAGAGAATTTCAGGCCAATATCCCTGATGAACATCGATGTGAAAATCCTCAGTAAAATACTGGCAAACCGAATCCAGCAGCACATCAAAAACCTTATCCACAATAATCAAGTCGGCTTCATCCCTGGGATGCAACGTGGGTTCAACATACACAGATCAATAAATGTAATCCATCACATAAACAGAACCAATGACCAAAACCATGTGATTATCTCAGTAGATGCAGAGAAGGCCTTTAATAAAATTCAACACCCCTTCGTGCTAAAAACTCTCAATAAACTAGGTATTGATGGAGCGTATCTCAAAATAATAAGAGCTACTTATGACAAACCCACAGCCAATATCATACTGAATGGGCAAAGGTTTGAAGCGTTCCCTTCGAAAACCAGCACAATACAAGGATGACCTCTCTCACCACTCCCATTCAACATAGTGTTGGAAGTTCTGGCCAGGGCAATTAGGCAAGAGAAAGAAATAAAGGTATTCAAATAGGAAGAGAGGAAGTCAAATTATCTCTTTTTGCAGATGACATGATTGTATATTTAGAAAATCTCATCATCTCAGCCCAAAATCTCCTTAAGCTGAGAAGCAAATTCAGCAAAGTCTCAGGATACAAAATCAATGTGTGAAAATCACAAGCATTCCTATACATCAATAACAGACAAACAGAGAGCCATCATGAATGAACTCCCATTCGCAATTACTACAAAGAGAATAAAATATCTAGGAATACAACTTACAAGGGATGTGAAGGACCTCTTCAAGGAGAACTACAAACCACTGCTCAAGGAAATAAAAGAGGACACTAACAAATGGAAACACATTCCATACTCATGGACAGGAAGAATCAATGTCATAGAAATGGCTGTACTGCCCAAAGTAATTCGTAGATTCAATGCTATCGCCATCAAGCTACAATTGACTTTCTTCACATAATTAGCAAAAGCTACTTTAAATTTCATATGGAACCAAAAAAGACCCGTAGAGCCAAGACAATCCTAATCAAAAAGAACAAAGCTGGGGGCATCAAGCTACCTGACTTCAAACTATACTACAAGGCTACAGTAACCAAAACAGCATGGTACTGGTACCAAAACAGATATAGAGACCAATGGAACAGAACAGAGGCCTCAGAAATAATGCCACACATCTACAACCATCTGATCTTTGACAAACCTGACTAAAACAAGCAATGGGAAAGGATTCCCTATTTAATAAGTGGTGTTGGGAAAGCGGGCTAGCCATATGCAGAAAACCAGGTGCTACTTTCTACTCATTCTTCTCCATCCCCTTCGGAGCTCCCTGATCTGCTCCTCTATGTGTTTATTTTAAGCAATACCGACAAAGAAATGGAGTATCAGAAGCACAGTTCTCCCCTGCCCTATGTGGGGCCTTGAAAATACTCTGACTTGGCCATGTGCTCTGGTTCTCCTGAGCACAGAACCAGGTTCATTCCCTCCTGCTATACATCAATGTGGATTTCATACACATCTGTGTAAGGCTCCCTGAGTGGCAGTAACCCTCTTACCATCATCTAGGTGAACTGACTCAGATGTCAGTGGGTTCCCTACCCCTTGGCTTTAGGACTGACTCATGTTCAGGGCAGGGAGAGCCAAAAACTGAAGTGAATCTCTGACTTCACCTCCTCTTCTTCTCTACCTCCTCTTCCTCCTCCTCCTCTTCCTCCTTCCTCTTCCTCCTCCTTCTCTTCCTCTTCCTCTTACCCCTGTGCCACCGCCATCCTGATTCTTCCCTGCAGCCCTTCAGAGCCAAGCATCTCAGGAACACAGGCACCTCCCTGAAGGCTGCTGGTGTCTAGGTACCATGGCTGAACAGCATCCTTGCTCTCACCACCCTGGCCTGGGGTGAAACATGAGATCATCACTGTGTGTGAATTGGGATGGAGGACATGGTTTCCATGATGCTCTTGCCTGAACCTGTGAATCAAAGCACAGAGGACAGACGGCAATGCAGCTGCATGGCAAACATTTCAACGGATCATTAAAATATGGCATCCTTTTACGTGCATCTTTAATAAGAAGAGGCTTCCTGTCATCACCACTATGATAGTCATTTCTAAGCAAGCTCACAAAGGGTTTTGAAAGATATTTCATTGATATTTCAAGTAACCCTTTTTAAAAACCCTTTAAAAGCCAAAATTAATTCATAACTAAAAATTAATCCATACTTAAGGAGCTTACTCGTGAGAAGACAACAGTGTTTTATTCTGAAGAAAGATATATGTAAGGTTTGACAGCCCTGTCCAAGGGTTCCCAGCAT
Organism: Papio anubis; assembly: GCF_008728515.1. NCBI lineage: Eukaryota > Metazoa > Chordata > Mammalia > Primates > Cercopithecidae > Papio > Papio anubis. The sequence continues at coordinate 119,071,267 of NC_044985.1, forward strand.
ACTGTGTTCTGTGGGGTGAGAGCATCACACATGGGCCTTGACCTGGTCCAATATTTTAAATTAACTGAGCTATTCATCCTGGCCCACATACATCCCTACTGAGCACTCACGATGCTCAAAGGATTGTGTGGGGCTTGATTAGAGCAAGCTGCCTTCAGCCAGGATTTCACAACCAGCAGGGATAAAGCCAGATGCTCACTGTACCTTTGGGTGCAAGCTTTCTGCTCTGAGGCATGCCTGCCACCTCTGCCAGGCCCATTTCAACCTTATGTCCAGGTGGATGTCCAGGTGGATACATATGAGTGAATGGTGCTGTGAAAATGCTGGCCTGTTAGCAGGCACCTGCCACCAGGAAGGTGTGGGGATGCCCAACTTGTAGCTGCCAGGATGCAGGGACCACAGCACTGGGAGCTGGCCACTTGGGAGAAGCAGGCTTGGAGATCCGGATGGCTTGCAACCTCCAACTCCTTCTGACCAAAATCTAAACCCCCTTTGTGAGAATGACTTTGCCTTGGGGAGGCAGTGATGGTCAAAATTGTCACTGAGAAGCGGCAAGGTGTGGCTGAGCATTTTCAGAGTAAAAAGTCCTGATTTAGCCTTAAAAAATCCCAAGTTCTGGATTAGCATGAATATTTTACAACAAATTTCTCTTCTTACCATTCCTGGCTGCTGAGACTACAGAGATGGAGCCCTGAGCTCTGGATGCAAATTCATTTCGTCAACTAATTGGCTGTCTAAGTCACTGTAGATAATCAGAACTGGAAATGAAGACAAAAATAAGGTGCCAACATCGCAAGCAATTAGTTCATCCTTTTTTCTCTCTCTCTCTTTTGAAAAAAGGACATGTGCACATGATACAGAGTTAAATATTAACACCAGAAGCAAATATAATGAGAGGTTAGGATCTCCATTTAATACAAGTGCTTCTCCCAAAGCTAGGTACCCACAGTTGGGGCTGACCCAGTCTTTTCCATTCCTTGATGGGAACTCAATCTGCCTTGATCTTGGTCTGCCTTAGTGGAGTAGAGTTGCTTTCCAACTATGCTACGTGGCTGTCAGGGCCAGTGCCATGGAAATGTGACCCGTGCAGACACACAAGGCTCTGCACGTAGGAGACCTCACACTTGGTTCAAAGTTATGCATCACCATCTTGAAATCCTTAATACATTTCAGAAACCCATCCTAAAAAGTGTTTCCATTTTGCCATAAGCTTTGCAATCTACGTAGCTGGTCCCAGTGACTCGGGTCTTTGTGCAGGGGTGTCCTCTAGAATCCAGTATTTCTGTACTGGGGAGCATCTGGGCTAAACCTGCCATGCAGAGCTAGGTGTCCATTGACACATGACAAAGTGAAACAGAGCCTGGGACTTGACATGAGGTGCCCAGGTGTCCAAGGTGGTCCAGGTGACAACCTGGACAAGCAGCCCTAGGGAACATGACATGAGAATGACATAGTTCATGGAGTAAACAGGAGAAAGACCTTGATATGGTTTGGATCTGTGTCCCTGCCCAAATCTCATGTCAAATTGTAATCCCCAATGTTGGAGGTGGGACCTGGTGGGAGGGGATTGGATCATGGAGGCAGATTTCTCCCTTGGTGCTGTTCTCATGATAGTGAGTGAGTTCATGTAAGAGCTGGTCTTTTACAAATGTGTGGCAATTTCCCTGCCCCCCTCTCCTCCTTCCACTCCAGCCTTGTGAGATGTTCCTGTTTACCCTTCACCTTCCACCATGATTGTTAGTTTCCTGAGGCCTCCCAAGAAGCAGAAACAGAAGCTGCTATGCTTTCTGTACAGCCCGCAGAGCTGTAAGCCAACATAACCTCTTTTCTTTATGAATTACCCTGTCTCAGGTATTTACAGCAGTGCAAGAAGCAACTAACACAGATCTGAAATTAGACCACCGGTGTTTTCTTAAGAAGAGAAGCACAGGAGACAGTGGGAGCCACGTTGCCACCTGGGCATCACAGGCTTTGCTTCTGGGGTCTGCCAGTGACTCACCAGAGGTGGTGGGAGGGTCACCTGCATGCCCAGAGTTGGTTGTGGCTTCAGTTATAATGTGATGTCCCATGAAGAACTCTTCTTTTTTGGGATAGTTTTTATCTCCAGGTCTCTGGAGAGCTCTGAGCATACTGCAGGGAAATGTAGGCTAATGCTGAATCCTTCACACCTGTGGGAATTGTGGGAATGGAGTGTAAACCCCACCTTGAGTTCTGCCTGGGGAGGCTGGGGATGAGATGTGCGTTTGGAGTGGGGGACAGTTCTCTTCTAGACTCCACTCCATAGACTGAGATCTATATAGTGACTTATAAAGGACAGCAGAAGAGAATCAGGCCAAATGTCTCAACTCTGAATAAACAGAGTGCAGCCCAATGCTGTACAGGCTGAGTGTCCCTTATCTGAAATACCTGAGACCAGAGTGTTTCTGATTTTGAACTGTTTTGGATTTTGGAATATTTGCATATACACAATGCGGTATCTTGGGGATGGGACTCGAGTCTAAACACGAAATTCACTTATGTTTTATATGCACCTTACACACATACCCTGAAGGTAAATTTATGGCAGATTTTAATCATTTTGTGCATTTGATTTCATTCTGACTGTGACCTGTCACGAGGCCAGGTGTGAAATTTTCCTCTTGTGGCATTATGTTGGTGCTCACAAAGTTTGGGATTTTGGACTTTGGATTTTCAGAGGAAGCATGCTCAACCTGTATTTCCTTCTGATTAGAAGCCTCTCATACTATTAGGATAAAGTCAGAGGCCATCATAGGAATGCTCCACCCTTGACTGATGTGGAGGTGTGGATCCCAGTTTCTACTCATTTTTCCTTTTGCCTTTTTCTCCTTTTTCTCCCATTTTCCTGGAGAATTTGACATCTCTCCTCTTCCCAACTTCTACTCGTTTTCCTTTTGCCCCTTTTCTCCTCCTCCTCTCCTCTCCTCTCCTCTCCTGGGGAGTCTGACCTCCCTCCCAGCTGCTCCTCTCCCAGTCTCCCCATTGAGCCCAGTTGATGCAGGAACCTCCAGGGGCTGGCTGCAGCCGATTCTCCGCTCAGCCCTAGAGTGGGTTCCCATGGGCACCATGTTGCTACACGAATCCAACAACTGCTATTTCCCATCACACGTAGAATAGAACCAAACCCCGCCACTCGACCCTGGGGACCCCTCAAGACCCAGCCTCTGCCTCCTCCCCACCTCACCCCACAGCGGCTTCCTTGCTTTGGCCACGTGAGCCCACTCTCTGTCCCGAGCTAGCTCCCATGTCAGTCCCCTCTGTCTTCTCCCTCAGCGAGCCCCGCGAGGCCCATTCCCTCCTTCCTGCTCTTGTGCTCAAACGTCGCCCCTTCCCGACCACCCTGTGTAAAACAGCCTCGCACACACATATATGTGTATCTGGCTCTATGTATCTATCACCACCATTTTCCAAAATTAATAATGCAGCGCATCGAAACCATTGAATTGTATGCTTTAAACAGGTCCATTGTAGGCACGGGATTTATGTCTCAGTAAAGCTGTTTAAAAAACAAAGCAAGAATTCTTATCCCCCTGAGGCTCGTGTCAGCTCCATGAGAATGTTTGCATGCTTGGTTCGTCCTTACGGAAAATAGAGAATAGGCGGGTTCCTGGAACCCCTGCGCTGTCTGGGTGGCACATCTCCATCCCCACCCCGCTCCAGCGCTCTGGCCCGGACTTACTGCAACTCTGTCCAGGCGGGGACTCCGCCGGCCAGTCCAGCCTCCCTGGGAGCTGGGTCGTGGGAGGAACCTGGCAGCAGGCACCAACCAACAGACTCTGCATGCTGAGACACAAGCAGCCCATGCCGGCAAGACTATTTTATAAACATGATTTCTTTTCAGCGTTAATCCAGTGGATTAGATACAGCTGTGTTCATTCTGCTGGTTCTTTCATTTCAAAGCTGCTCCAACGCACTTTCATCTTCAAAAGTCCAGTCTGTGGAGGTGGAAGCTGTTCATTTTCATTATTTGCTCCTTCATTGCAATTTGTTCTAGATTTGTTCACTTTCAAGATACCACTTGGGCATCTTCTGTATTTCAAGCGATGATGAAAGAGAAGCATGGATTACATAACGTGGTTTCCAGGCACGCGGAACTGGTGACTTCTTCTGACTTGCACCGTTTGTGTCTTTCCAAAGTTCTCCAGGGAGTTGGCGGAAATGTGCACAAAATGGAAGGGAAGGAGAAATGTGCTCCAAGGGCAGGACAATTGACTGCTGCTCACGGGCTAGGCAAGTCCAGCACGGTCCTTCAGGGAAAAAGCACCTTCTAAAGAGAGTGAGGGAGAATCATCTACAACTCAGCTCATCCTCCCCCGCTCCTCTAAAATGTTACTAAAACCAACAGAGCCACTTTGTACCAGTGTATTTGTACTTATTCTAAAACACTCATTCTGGGAACAAATAGCCATTTCTGGAAAACTTTCCTTTTTTTTTTTTTTTTTTTTTTTGAGATGGAGTCTTGCTTAGTCACCCAGGTTGGAGTACAGTGGCGCGATCTCAGCTCACTGCAACCTCCACCTCCCGGGTTCAAGCGATTCTCCTGCCTCGGCCTCCTGAGTAGCTGGGATTATAGGCGTCTGCCACCATGCCCAGCTAATTTTTGTATTATCAGTAGAGACAGGGTTTTACCATGTTGGCCAAGCTGGTCTCGAACTTCTGATCTCAGGTGATTCACCCGCCTTGGCCTCCCAAAATGCTGGGATTACAGGCGTGAGCCACAGTGCCTGGCTGAACTTTCCATTCTTGACACTTTAATATAATAAATCTCCAATACAACACTCATGAAGACACATTACGCATACCCGTGTGCAGGTGTGCAGACACACACACGCTACCTTCCCATTTCCTTTCCTTTTCCAAGATGGTCTCTGATTCCCAAACCGATCAATCATGATGAGACCACTGGAAGTGGCACTGCACCCAGCTGCATTTCTAATGCAACAAACTGTAAGATGGGTGGCATGAGCCCATGTGACAGATGGAGACACTGTCATACTCAAAGAGCATGAGGATTTTGCCCAAGGCCACCAGGCCATGGATAGGGAGCTTGGATCAGTGTACAGGCCCTATAGCTCACACTCTTTCCATGAAGCTAAAATGCTTTTCTAGTGGGCCAATGAGGGATGAGAACCACACAAGACAATGCACCTACATTCAAAGGGTGCCAGTAAGACACACAGGGTGTCAGTAAGACACAGACACTCAACATTGAGTCCCTCAACATAGAAATTAAAGTTCTGTTACTACATTCCTGTCTTTCATCTCATGTGCACAAAGCAAAGGCACCCTAGATCATTTGAAAATATTAGAAACACTCTGGCATTATGTCATTATCATTCTGCGCCATTGTTTCATCACGGGAACAGAACCACACACACAGACACCAGTCATCAGGAACAAAAGCATTGTTGTCTGGGCTCAGGCAATCATCCTTGACAACAGGATATGCTCTGTCTGATCATCACATAGGCTACTATACAATACAGCATGCATGTGTGTGCATGTGTGTGTGTGCATGTGTGGGTGTGTGCAGTGTTGCTACTAACTGTAACACTCATATGCCTGCTCCCACCATTCCTCTGCTGATGTTTGATTATTGAGGACCTCTGCCAAGAGATAAATCAGTTCTTAAAGGTGCAGCTCTTTTAATTAATACCTGTGGATACAACATTTAGCATGCCTTCTTTCATAAAGACATCCACAATGCACAAAATTTACCCTTCTTCATATCGAAATGTTAGTGAGGAGCTTGGCGAATGTGAATCCAGGTCTCTGAAGTGGTAGCTAAAAGCTCTGTGGCTGTGCATTTGGGTTCAGAGTTGAGCATCAGAGAGCAGACTGCACTCTGGACCTCAGCAGAGATCTGCAGGCAAGTTATGAAAACCTTGTCTGGGCAGCACACACATGGTCTAGAAGAGCACGGCTTTCAAGGGTAGCTCTGGGATCTGGACCTGGATGAGGTTCTCATCAGAGGTCAAAGTTAGAGCCATGGCTGGAGCAAGACAAGGAAAGCAAAGAAGGAAAGCTGAGATGTTTGATGCTTGGCTCTCTCTATAAGAAAAGCTTAACGTTGTGTTTAACTTTTTTTTCCAATTGTTCTCCCTCTCAGTGAATGCCCCAGCAGGCACCTGGGGGTCATCAGTGACCTTTCCTTTCTCCCTGGAACCATCTGTCTGCCTCTCATCTAGTTCTACCAATTTTCCCCCTTCCCAGTGTCTAACAAGTTCACCTCCACGCACCACCACTGCTGCAGCCCTCTCCAGCCTTCCATCAGATCTTGCCTGGACGACTGCAGTGTTTCACCATCTCCTCCACCTGCACTCCCTCATGCTTAACCCAAAGGAGTCTCCCCCTGCCATGGGAGGGATCTTTGGGAAATGCAGCTATCCTCCCAGGAGCTACCTGCAGGAATCACTGTACAGCATCCCACCTGCAGGCTAAAGACACATGCTTTAGACATGGCCTCTGGCCGTGCACAGTTTGGCCCATTGGCCTCCCTGGCTCCATCCTACTATTCTGTTGCACCCTCTCTGCCCCTACCCACTGCTCTCTCACCACAGGGCCTTTGCATAGTCTGCTCATCCTGCCCAGACCCCCTTTTCTCCCTCTTTCCTCAGGTGAATCTTGCTCACCTGCCAAATCTCAGGACAGCTATCAACTCCCAAAGAAAGTTCCCTTACTTCTCTAAATCAAACCCCTGCCTCATGCTTGCATGTGATGCCATGCCTATTCCACTGAGCAGGGAGTAATTGCTATTGTGCATTACTTATGGTTTAGCAATTACTGTTTGTCTCCCAAAGGACCGCTGGCTTCCCCAGGCAAAGGCCATAATTGCAACTGTTATCATCCTATCCCCAGCACTTAGCAAGTGACTAGGACATGGTGAGCCCTGGTGGATGCTTGGTGACTGAAGGAAGGAATCAATGCTGTGTTTTGATTGCCTTGGCTCTAGAACAATGATGACCAGTTTGTGGTGCCAGGCCCTTTGATGGTCAAGCCACCGGTCATCATTCAGAAGTTTGACTCTGCCTGGTACCAAACAGCCACACACGAGTTAGGCCGACAGCTGTCAGCCTCTCTGAAAGGTTTACATTTGCAGCCAAGATACATATCAATCATAAGACTCTGCCTGATAAAAAGAATTTTTTTTTTTTAGAAAAACCTTTTTCCCCAGCCTCTACCCACCCTGTGGGATGACCACTCATATCAGGTAGACGGCAGAGCAGTCAAATGTACTGCTGTCCAAAGCATGGGGATATAGAACCAATATTTCCATAAGAACTGGCATGTATTGGCCAGGCACGGTGGCTCACACCTGTAATCCCAGCACTTTGGGAGGCCGAGGTGGGCGAATCATGAGGTCAGAAGTTCGAGACCAGCCTGACCAACATAGTGAAACCCTGTTTCTACTAAAAATACAAAAATTAGCTGGGCATGGAGGCATATGCCTGTAATCCCAGCTACTCAGGAAGCTGAGGCAGGAGAATCACTTGAACTCAGGAGGCAGAGGTTGCAGTGAGCCAAGATTGCACCATTGCACTCCAGCCTGGGCGACAGAGTGAGACTCCATCTCAAAAAAAAGAAAAAGAAAAAAAAAAGAACTGGCATGTATTTATTGAAATGTGTATTAAAAACATGTACAACTGGCATACCCATCCTGGGACTTTACAGATACTACTGCTTAGAATAAAGCTAAATAAGAAAGAAAAGAAATACATAAAATTCATTTACAAAGTCTGTATATAGAAAAAATAAGCTAAATCAGAGGTTGGCAAACTGTGGCTCAGGCCGAAGCTGACTGAAGCCTGTTTCTGTATTGCCCATAGCTAAGAATACTTTTTCTTTTTAAAAGAGTAAAAATTAAAGAGATAAATAGATTACAGAGACCATGTGGGACACGATGTCAAATACTTACAATACGGCCCTTTTCAGAAAGAGGTACCTGACCCTGAACTAAAGACTCACAGTAGGCAGACGTGGGCAGATGTGACCAGGATGGTGGAGGTGGTGTGTGGGTGGACATTTGGGAAGCACGGTGCTCAAGAAAGTTAGATCAGAAGTCAAGTACGTCTGAATCTAAATCTCTACTACTTTCCAGCTCTGTGACCTTGGATGAATTGTTCAACCTTCCTGAGACTTAGCTTTCCAGTCTGTAAAATGGGAAGAATAATGTCTGCTTCATAAGTGTGAAAATAAATACAATTTAAAAGCTGTTGAAACCCCTCAAACACTTTAAGCCTCGAGAGAGACGCGACTGTGATCTGAGTCACAGACGGTTATCACGTCTGTTTTTCAGATCATAGATTCCCTTGCTTTTTTATTTTTCTTGTTCTGTACAATGACCAGAGAGAGCTGAATGACTTCAGGGGTGAAAACCTCCTGCCTTCTTAATTAATGAGCCCTGTGATAGATTAACTTCCCCTTTTGTTGCCCTGCTTTGCTTAGACCAGATAACGGAAAGCCCATGACTAGTACTTCCTCTGTCAAAAATGTTAAATGTACCGTTCCCAAAAAGAAACACTGCCTAACCAATCAAATTGCTGCAACTGTTAATATACACCAAAGTTGTATGAAAAATGTAATCCTGCTCAAAAAAAAACCAAAAAAACAAAAAAAAACCAAAAAAACCTCCATCTCTGCCTGTTTAAGTGAAACCTTAAGTTTCCCACTTGGAAACATTGACTCCATTTCTTGAAATCGGTGTTTCCCGATGGGCCATCCTCACACTTGGTGTTTGAAGAAAGTCTCTTTATTCATTCCCTCATTTATTGTGCTTAATGCGCCAGTTGGGTCCTCCAAGGGGCAGATGCTGAGATGGAGTGAGGACTCCAGAGGATTGCTGGATTGCTGGGAATTGGCCTCGGTGAGCGATGAGGGAGAGGTGGATTGGACAGGGAGCGCCTGCAGATGCAGTGCAGCTCTGACAAGGTCTCGGCCAACCACACAGGGAGGAGTTCCTGCACTGGGTAGAAACTGCCAGGCTCCAGTGCCCAGCTGTGCTCAGTCAGTGTCTGGGGGCAGCCTGGAAGGAGTGGGGAGGGGGCTGGAGCAGCTACTGGCTGGAGCCCACTGCACCCTTGCAGCTGAATGGCAAGTTTTCTCTTGCAGGGAGATGTCTGCTGTGCTTTCTCACGGACGCTGCAGCCCATCCCTTGCTCCCTGGCCCTCTGCTTCTCCATACATGTGCTGGACCTGCACCTGCAGGGCTCCAGTGGGCTTCTCTTTGTGAGCAGAAGGAGGGTGCCAGTGGTACTCCTTTTCACCCTCCTCCACTATCTGTTGTAAATTCACCTCACCCTGCACCATCCACTCGGCAGGTCTAGGGGGCTTACCTGGTGGTGCGACCCAGACCAGCATCCCAGGAGGAAGAGTTCGGGATCGCATCCCTTCTCAGGCTGGGGCTGCTGCGTGCCTCCATTTGTCATCACAATGGATCAAGAAAACACTAAGAAGTTCACACAAGTGCATCACCTGAGTTCCTCATGGATCCCTCCTGACCCTACTGTGTTCAAAGCAGTCTTGACTCTTCCAAAGACCAGAGCCCATGACCTCTGCCAAGACGGTAAGTCCTCTTTCACCACTGATCCCTGGGTGGAAGGGGTCCACAGTGCTCTGCAGGCAGCTGGAGCTGGTACTTTGGTGGAACTCTTGCAGTTTCACCAGCAACAAAGCACACTTTTGAAAAATAGACTGTTGAGACCCAAAGAGCCCTGACTTGCAGGCCGGGGAGGCAACAGCCTCAGGGTCCAGTCTTTGGAAGTTTGGTGTGTTAGCCTGGGTCCACTAGAGGCTGACGCCCAGACAGCCTGAGACTGACTGCAGGATAAAGGAATGGGAGCCAGAGGTAGAGGGAGTACCTTAGACCAGGGCAGGTCTGACCCCCCAGTGAAGAAGAGAGAAGGAAAGAGGAGCAGGTGGGAATTGTCTCAGACTGCAGCCCAGTTCCAAGAGAGTTCTGGCCAAGCCAAGGGGGAGTTCTCAAAATGGTTACCCGATAGACGTGTCCTGTGGAACATAAAAGAGGGAGGAAGCAAGGCTGAGTAGGAAGAGACTTTCAGCTGTCGTGGAGACCTGACATCTGCGAAAGGATGAGGTGAGGAGACAGCACTGGCTACGGGCAGACTCCTGACCACATGGACACTGCAGATCTGAGGAAGACGCAGAGCCCTCCCGAGCAAGGACTGCTGGCGAGGAGGGGGTCCACACCGGGTGGATGGGCCTAGGCCTCAGTACCTGCAGTGAGCCTGGCCTCAGCCAAAAACCTGGCGTTGACCGGAAGTTGCTAAAGGCTGGAAGTTACCAGCTCACCACCCCTTGAGCAGGCTCTTTTTTAAAAAAATGAGTGCTCACTGCATCTTTTTAAAAATTGATACATAATATTTGTGCGTATTTATGGGATACCTGCATCATTTTGTTACATGCATATAATGTGTTCTCTTTCATATGTGGTAGCTAAAACAGTTCATCTCATGGAGGTAGAGAGTAGACTGATGGTTTCCAGAGGCCGGGGGCAGGGGCAGGGGCAACGGGTGGGCAACAACAGGGTGGTTAATGGGCATAAACCTACATTCAGATAGAGGAGTAAGTTATGTGTTCCACGCCAGGGTCTTCCTTGAAAGGAGGTTCATGTAGCAGCCTCCAGAGCTGCCACACGCCCCATCATATCAGAACCCTTTCCACTTTGTTGCCAACATTAAGTTAAATGACTGCTTATTTTTTCCAAAACCAATAAAAAATGTTAGCTATTTTTAGTCCCTATTTATAAGTATTTATATGGCTTAGGAGAGTTTTCTCAACATGAAACACCAGAGTCAAAAATGTGATCATTTTTAAGGTTCTTGGTACAGTTGCTAATTTTTTCTCACAACATCTGAGCAACTTTGAGTTTCCCCCAGCAACATAGGAGCATGTTTAGCTCCTTAAAAAAATCCAGCCAGGGGTAGTCTAGTTAAAAAACAAACCAACCAGCAAAACTTTCATCATGATAGTGATTGCAACTTGAATGGGATATTTGAATATTATAGGGGTTGAATATTTTTTTCTCATTGTTGTTAAACCAGTAGTGGTTTGTTAAAAATTTGTGAGTCTGTGTCTGTTGAGAGACAGACGCCAAGCTGGGTTCAGCCCCACAAGAAATTCACAAAGGCTCTGCCCCGTGAGGATCCTGGGAGGGTGCTGGGAAGACTGGGGGGCTGCCGGAAGGTAATGAAGGTGTGACCCACGCGAAGGAGGTAGGGAGGGAAGGAAGGAGGAGGGCTTGAGAAACAGCACCCTCAGCTGCAGTGCAGTCTGGTGGAGTCCAGCGAGGCTGTCGGGAAGTCCTGGAGTTAATATTGTCAATCAGAGGAGTCCCACGTACCCCGGGCACAGTCTGCCTCCAGTGAGACAAAGCAGCAAACCGTAAGAAGCCACCTTTGCTCATTTCTGCTTGCCAGCGTCACTTCACAAAGCCCCTGACTCTGAGACGATGTGCAGCTCCCTGGAAAGATGCTTTGAAGACAAAACAGGATAGGGCACACAGCCCCCAGGTCTCTCGCCCAGATCACCCTCTTCCTCAAAAGCTGAATGATGCCTTTTCCTGCACGTCAAGTAATGTCTGAAGGCTTTGTCATTGTGCCTCTGGAAACTATGACCAGGTGTCCTCTTGCACCCAAACCTTGATGTGATTTTGCACGGACTGAACCTTCAGCCCCTGTACATCAACTGTGAGCCACAATGCTGCTTTGGCAGTGGCTGACAGAACCACTCTGAAAGACCTGCCCTTAGGAAGACCTCTGAGCAAAACGAACTTTAATTCTTAAAGATTTCATTTTTGTTTTAGGAGACACTTAGCATCCCTGCCGCCTCCGTCTCTGCCTGGGAACAGCCTGCAACAAGTGTGGCCTCACTGCAAACCAGTGACAGACTTGGTGACCAAATAATGTGGTGACTGAGTGCCCTTGGTCAGTGATTGTCCCCGTGGCTGAAGAGCTGAGAGGCCCATTTCCATGGGCACCACAAAAGTCTTCATAGATAGTGTGGTGCCGACACACCTACAGGTATTTTAGTTTATTTAACTGATTTGTATGAGACTTTCATGTGTTTACTAGTTGTTTGTGTGTAAATCATTTCTAAGATATTTTCCTCAATTTATAGTTTTTTCTTCTGTTTTTATGCAGATTTAATGCAGTCGAACTTTATTTTTCTTCCTTTTCTACATTGCAATATCAACAAATAAGTTGATTCGGTTTGGATTTTTACATTTAATTTTTGAATAGTTCTGGAATGTATTTTAACATCGGGTTTAAAGTTTGGCATACACCGTTTTTAAATTCCAAATCGTCAGCTAATTTTCCCCCAACAGTTGGTTGAACAATTCCTCCCTTGTTTATTGCTTCAAAATGCCACTTTTATCGAATAGTATGTCCTTACACATAAGTTTCTCTGGTAGAAGTTGTGTGTCGTATCTGCTGTTTCCCCAGCATCTCACTTCATACCCAGTGGTAGCTCCACAATCATCTTCCATGACCTGAATGCTCATGTGAGCAGAACACCGCGAAGCACGTTACCTGAGCATCTCATTTGATTCCCACAATCAGCTTACACTGTGGGCTCTTACCGCCTTCATCCTGTAGACGAGGAGTCTGGGGCTCACGGGGGACAGGTGACCTGCACACCTCATCGAGCCAGCAAGTGTCAGCAGTGTCCAGCCGAGAACAGCCGCGACTCTCCTGTCACACCGTTCACATCTCTACACACACAAGTGTCTGCAGCTTCTCCATTCTGTCTCCCAGAGCAGCATGTTCTGCTTTTAGAGACCAGCAGGGCACTCAGGAGTAACTGGTTGGGCAAGTCACATCTTTCCTCCTCCTCTGCCTCCTCCTCCATCTCCTTGTTCTTTCTCAGTGTTTTCCTGAGTGGGAGTGAACTCGACTCCGGTGAGCTGGGCCTAAACAACTGAGCTGTTGAGGTGTCTTCATTCCCCAGGGCTGCTGCAACAAAACACCAGAAACCCGATGGTTTCAAACAACAAACTGATTGTCCCGCAGATGGAGCCTGATTGTCCCGCCAGGAGCCTGCAACCGAGAGGCTGGCAGTGCCACGCTCCCTTTGGGGGTTCCAGGGAAGAACGTGTTCCATTCTCCAGGCTTCTGGAGCTGCAGTCAGTCCCCGGAGCTCCTTGACTAGGAGATGCGCACTCCCACCTCCACCTCCGCCAGGCATGGTGTCCGCCCTGTGCTCCTCTAGGCATCTCTCCTTCTCTTATAAGGACACCAGTCCCATTGGATCAGGGCCCACCCTACTCCAGAATGACCTAATCTGAACCAAATACAGCAAGCCATGATGCTATTTTCAAAGAAAGCCACATTCTGAGAGGTTCCAGGAAGGACAGGAATGTAGGGGGAAAAGCCCTATTCAAACCCTGTATGTGCCATATGGAAACACGGTATGAAATGTATGTAAACCAACTGACCCCGTAGGTCAATTCCTAGTCCTCAATTTCCCACAGAGGGGAGAGGCCTGCACCTTTCTCTCCACCCCACTGTCGTGTGCCTCTCTGCAGGGTGAGACTGAGAGGAGGAGGGAGCCTGTGTGGGCCGCTCAGCTGCTGGGGTTCTCTCTGTTTCCCTCCTCGTGCCTGTAAAGAAGGGAGGGGTCTTCTTCTGTGTCACTGCTTCCCCGTGCTCAGCATGGTGGGCTCGGGCCCCACCTGCCTTCTGGAAGCCCTGGGTAAGCGAGTTTGCTCAGCCAACCCCAACCCTCTCTGGTGTCATTGTCCTGCACTTCTGACAAAGGCCAAGAGGTTTGGAAGCCAGTCCGTGGCCCCAAGTAAAGTTCAGGTCTCCCAGCCAGCTTTAGCAGGAGAAAGACTGATTTATTATGTCTGTATGTCTGAATCCTCTGTCTGCCCGCCAACTGGTTTGGGATTTGACAGTGAACTAAATCGGAGAGGTGGCTGGAAAGGATTGACATGTGCTGGTCAGAATTCACAGGTGGAGAGAGAAGCCTGAGGCTGGGCCAGGGCAGTGGCTTTCAGCATTACTGCTTTAGGAAGCTCAGTCCCTTGACCTTGGTGGTGTCAGAGGGATGGTGCTGGGGCTCCTTAGTGACAGGCGAGGACGCCAGTGTGCCCAGGTCTCACCTTGGCCTGACTTTCCCAGCTCCACCTGGGCCACAGCAGGGACTAGAAAACCAGAAGAGAGTCTCTGTAGCCCAGCCAGGCAGAGCAGGTGGGCAAGCAGATGCTTCTGGGAGTTCTCCCTGGTTCCATAGCCAGGGCAGTATCTATACTAGGAGATATTTTGGTATTTTCCTCTTCATCTTGTCTGACCTTCATCTAAAGTGAAAGGGGGCTTATCCAGTCATGACGTGGCTTCCCCCATTTGCTCTGAAATCCAGAAATGTGTCGTTATGATTCTGGATTTTGGAAATGGGAGCACAGCTTTCCCCATGGGACATAGATTGTATTAAGGAACAAATGGAGCGTGTGAAGAGCCATTTTGGAGAGGGAAATGGAGGAATAAAGTTGAATGACATTCAGGAAAATCTAAAGACCAAAATTATCCTTACCTGAGGTTTACATGTGGGACACGGGTGACATGGGCACCACGAGACCTGGGGCAGCAGCTAGAGAAGTTTCAGGATGATGCTGGAACCAGAAGAGACAACTCCAGGCCCAGCCCACCCCTGCACTGGACCTCCAGGTCTGCAGAGTCCACGCTGAGCACAGGCAGGTTTGGAGAAGAGCAGACGGCAGAAACCTTGGTCCCACCAGGCCACTGGGCATCTCACAATCATCAACAGCAGCTGCTGTTCAGGCATCTGCTGAGCGGGAGTCTCGGGCCAAAATAGATGCTGAGAAGGAGAGACAAAATAACCTCTAGCTGTTAGATTTCACTGGCAGGGGCAAGTGGTGGTGGTAGCTGCAGCATGGCCCCAGGTGCCATTGCTAAGCAGCCCACCCTCAACACAGCACCCAGGTGCCAGGGCATGAGGCTCAAAGAGAAGTGAAAATTGCAAGCCTTTATATATTCAAAATGTGCAAAAAGCAACCCAAATCTAAGACCTGGTGACCAGGGTGTCATTATAACTTCCTAAGTTTTACAAGATAATGGGTATATTTCAGATGTCACTCTCTGATACAGGAAACATCTGTGTTTGACTTTTTGTCTTTGCATCAGACAGCTATTGCTGCAAAAATGCTGTGTAACAAACAGAACCAGAACCTCAGGCTTTATTTTTCATTCACAGAGTCGTGTGCAGGTTGTGGCCCTGCTGGGCTCAGCTGGGATTGACTGGGCTTGGCTCCAGTCTGTGGGCATGGCTTAGGTCCACTCACTGAATCCCCTCATACCTCTCAGAACAGCAGCTAGCAGGGGATGTCACTTTTATGGCAGAAGGGCAAGAAGCCAAGCTAAACCACATGGGTGTGAGTGAGGACTGTTAGCTTCTTGTCTGCTGACTTTCTAGGGGCCAAGAAAGCAAGTCATGTGACAAACCTTTAAATCAACCCAAGATAGATTGTCCTCCACATATTCCACCAGGAGACACCAAGGAATCACATGGAACAAGTTTTGGCTGTATGATCTATTACAGAAAGAGGGTGAAGGTCTGGGACCCTGAATCTAAGCTACCACTATACCACTAAGAGATTTTTTCCAAACCAGTGTAGGGCTGGAGGCTCTGCTTTTGGACACATGGCACTAACGCTTGGCAGGAGTGAAATCAAGAAGAGCTTTCTTTGACCTGCCCTCTGTCTGTCCGCCTTCCTTCAGGTGCGTGAGTCTCTAGGACAGCCTTTGGAAGTATTTCTGCCTTTACCTGGAAGAACCTCTCCTGGCCTTCTTCCTCATCCCAATTCACTCACTTGTCCCAAAGACTTCTCTGACTGGTGAGACTCGAGAGGGGAACAGGCCACTGTGGCTGACCTCAGCTCCCCACTTTGCAGCAAGCACACTAGGGTCAGGTGTGGGTCAGGATGCCCTTCTCCCTCTGTCAGGCAGAGCACCCAGTGGTGATCCAGCCGACAGTCTGACTCTTCTTACTCTGCAGACCTCAATCCTCCTCCATGTGAGTCAGCCCAAGGACTGGCTTGGGATAGAGGCTGACAAGAAGTCCAGTAGGAGCCATAAATCCAAACTGAACTCTCCAATATAAATTTGCCTCTCAGACAACAAACAACAGATGAACAAAATCTCTTGTTGGCTTTAAAACTCAATCTCTATAGCTCCTGTGTCTTATTTCTTAGTAGGTCTTAATTCATAGGAGATTTAGGGCTTATGAATGATTATCCACCTAAGAACCAGCAAGCCCCTCTTCGTTCTTTCTTTTTCCCATTTTTAAATAAAATTTCATTAAATACAGTTTCATTAAAGTATAACACACATGCAGAAAGATGCACATATAATAAGCAAACAGATAAATGGATCTCATAAAGTAAACACACTCATGCAACCAACCCGCAGATCATCAACAGAATGTCACTTAGATGAAGAAGCAGCTGGGTATTTATCCAAAGCAAAAGAAATCTGTATATCAAGGACATAGCTGCATCAAATGTTTATTGCAGCACTATTCGCAATAGCAAAGACATGGACTCAACCTAAGTGTCCATTGACGGACAAAGGGATAAAGAAAATGCGGTATATACGCACAACGGAATACTTTTCAGCCATAAAAAAGAATGAAATCATGTCTTTTGCAGCAACATGGATGAAACTGGAGGTTATTGTTAAGTGAAATAAGCCACACACAGAAAGACAGATGCTTCATGTTCTCGCTCATATACAGAAGCTAAAAAAAAAGAAAAATAGAAAAACAAAACAAAAAAACTATGATTTCATGGAGATAGAGAATAGAATGCTATATTATCTGGCTCATTACAGGAAAAAAGGAGCGGGGTGTGGAGAATAGGATGCCAGATATGAAAGGCTGGGAAGAGGGTGAGAGGGAGAGGGGATAAAAAAAGGTTGATTCGTGGGTACAAACATACAGTTAGATAGAAAAAAATAAGTCCCAATATTTGATAGCAGAATAGAGTGACAATAGCAACCGTATAGTGTATTTCAAAGTAGTTAGAAGAGAGAAATTGAGGCCGGGTGCGGTGGCTCACGCCTGTAATCCCAGCACTATGGGAGGCCAAGGCGGGCAGGTCACAAGGTCAGGAGTTCGAGACCAGCCTGGCCAGCATAGTGAAACCCCGTCTCTACTAAAAATACAAAAAATTAGCCGCGTGTGGTGGTGGGGAATCTGTAATCCCAGCTACTCGGGAGGCTGAGACAAGAGAATCGCTTGGACCTGGGAGGCAGAGGTTGCAGTGAGCTGAGATCACTCCACTGCACTCCAGCCCAGGTGACAGTGCAAGACTCCGCCTTAAAAAAAAAAAAAAAAAAGGAAAAGAGAACTTGAAATGTTATCGACACATAGAAATGATTAATACTCAGGGTGATGGATGCCCCAGATACTCTGACTTGATCATTACACATTCTATGCATAGAACAAATACATGTACATCATAAATATTTTAAAATATTTTATGTCAATTAAAAGAAGAAACAGAACCTTGCCAGCAACCCAGAATTACCCCTCTCATGTCCACTTTTGTTAACTAGCCCCCTTCTCCCATTATTCAGATTCTGAACACCATAGACCAGTTTCGCCTACTTTTGAACTTAACATAAATAGAATCATATAGTATATCTTTGGTGTCTGGCTTCTGATGTCTAAAGTTGTATCTGCAAGCTTCATTTATGTTGTTGTGGTGAATTGTTCTGATTTGTCCATTTCTATGACTGTATGAGATTTTACTGTATTTATCTTTTCTTGATGGACTCTTGGATTGGTTCCACTTTGTTACTGATATGACTATGGCTGCTATGAACATTTCTGTGCATATGTCTTTGGTGAACATTCATATGCATTTCTGCTGGATACCTACCTGAGAGTGGAATTGCTAGGGAATAAGATACAAAGGGGTGTGTGGACATTCAGTTTCCAAACTGGTGGTGCCACTTACACCCCCAGTGGCAGTGTATGAGAGGTTTAACAGCTCCAAATCCTCATCAATGCTGGGTCTTGCCTGTCGTCCTTGTTTGAGCCATTCTGGTGGATGTGTTGCAGCATCTCCTGTGGTTTTCTGTGGCGTTTCCTTGACAACGCATCAAGGTGAGCATCTTCTCGTGCATGGGCCATTTGAATATCCCCTTTGTGAAACACTCAGTCACATCTTCTACCCACTCTCTGCTGGGTTTTCCCTTTTTCTTATTGGTGTGTGAGAGTTCTTTATATTTGCTACAGATGAGTTCTATGCCAGGTATGTATCTTGAAAAGCCTTCTCCTGCTCCGTGCTCTACTCCTTCCCTATCGTCCTTTATTTGAGCTAGCTCTTCACTCCCTGGGAATGACCCATCGTAGGTCTCTCTACACATCCGCTATGGTTTGGCATTCTAGTCCTAACTATAACTCAATACCCTGCCGATTGGTTTGTAGCTGGCTGGATCGCACAGGCATTGCTCCTCCCTCATTAGTTAATGCCCATAGTCCCTGAACATGTATAACTTCTTAAGCGGGACCCTAGTAAGGAAATACATTTTTACTCAGAGATACCCACAATTCCTATCAATCCGCCATCAACCCAGGTGTCTTCAAAGACGCTTCCACTGAAATGACTCTAATTCTATCATGAAAGTCTGGGAATCAATCTGGAACAAGGGTAAGAAGAAAAAACACTTTTCTTCACAGTGAGATCTTCGTCAAGAGGTCCAACTCACCCATGGGACCCTAAGTCACTTGTACAGCAAAGTCAAAATGGGACCAATTCTGGTTCTACTTCCAAGAAAAGAACAAAAGGAGGAAATCATTTCTTTCTTGTTCACATGAGCGGGGTGTCACGTAGGTTTTCCTACTGCACAGCAGGCATTTGGGCAGGGAACATTTGCAACATTGAGGTGGGACAGGGAGCAATGCCAGTCTGCGACCACTGGTGCCTTTTCCATGAGGGTCCACCTGACTCGAACATTGGTTGGGAAGGTGGCAACCAAGACAGCAACACACAGCATTGTGTAAGAAGTGGATGAACACACCACCCCTGGGTGGGCACGGCTGGAGGAGGAGAGCACTCACCGGGGTGTCACCAGAGACCCCAGGAAACACCCTGGAACCTCTGCCCCAGCACAGTTTCAGAAAATCAATCTCAGCTCACGAGGTCTGCAAAGCACCCTTAGCCATGGGTATTCTAACAAAGCCCACAGCCGTTCCCGAGAATTCCAGCTGAAGGGGAATGCCGAGCAGATGTGATAGCTTGGCCTTGGGAATTTCCGAGTCTCTTGTTTCTCTCCCAGGAAGCTCCACCATGCTCTGCCTGAGTCTCGGGTGTCCAGCATTCCTCGCATGACAGGAGGTACAACACCCCAGCCTGATCAAGGACAGAGTGAAAAACGTGGGTGATGCGGCTGGTGCCACCTACAAAGCTGTCTGCAAAACCACGCTTAGTATTAAAAAAAAAAAAACTGACTGAAAATCCGAATATAGCAATACTCTAAGTCCACATGTGATTTTGATGAGAAGGGTTTGCACCTCCTATAAAGCCCTGGAGTAAATAAGCAAACTCATTAGATTGCCAAGTGTGAGAAAGTTTCCTTTGAAGAATTCTCAAAGCAAGTCAATAATTTCTGGATGGAAAACGGGCACTTCCCACCGCCTGCCCATGCGGCCCTGGGGAAATGTGAGTTTTCACAGGATGGAAGCAAGAGTTGAGCAAGCAAGTTAGGGAGTTTGAAGCCCCTGGCAACTCTAAGAAAGTGGAAAACCGAAGCTATTCTGCCCTGGATTTGTGGGCCCCAGGGCCACTGTGGAGATGAAAGGAGAGAGAAGGAAGTCCCTAGGGCACTCAATCAATGAGTTCATTAATGGCACTGCTGAGAAATACAGTGGGGAGGAGGAGAGAAACCTCAAACCTCAGTGGGTGTTGCGGCCATCCTTGGCCAGCCTGCAGACCTGCACCCATGGTTGTTTGTATTGTGTCCAACAGAGCTCTGACTCTCTCAAGTCATCCCCAGCTGACCATCCCTTCTTCCCTGCATCACACATGCAATTCCCTGTAGAGGGGACCTGCATCCCCAGCACTAAGGGCCCCCCAGGGAAGGGGACCCCTGAGCTGTCAGTGCCTGGCACAGCTCACCCTGCCACACATCCAGCCCGGCCTTCATGGCTCCCACCACAAACACTGCCTCAAACCCTCACCAGAAATCCTTCTAGAATGAGGTGCTCTTTAAATCCAGAAGCAACTGGGAATAAATACTTGGTTTTTATATAGGATTTCCAAGTCCCCAGTGAAGAGTCTATTGTGGCATTACAACCTGACATTTACTAGAGTAAAAGAAAAATAAGGAGACCAGATTTCCTTTGTAGATTTTGCACTCAGTAGGAGTTGAGTAGCAGGGAAGAAATTACATTTTTGTATCACCTACTAAATGCCCTCACCCATCCTCTGGGCAGTCTCAGGGGTACCTTGGGCTCTTTCCCATCACTTGGTCTTTGATGTCCCCTCCCTCCCTGCTCCCCTCTGGGTGGTTTCTGAGAGTGAAGGATGAAAATGATACTGCAGCTCCATGGGAAAGGGCAGCTTAGGCCTAGAGTTGCCCTTGGCATGCATGGTCTGGTGGCCCTGGTCTGGCTCTGTCTCTGCCACTGCTGCCCACATCTCTGGCTGTTCTCAGCTGGGTCATGGCCCAGTAGCTCTCTCTGCCAACCAACCGGTGCTATCTCAGCCTCCCTAGTGCATTTTTCCTGAGTCTGACAATGCTGCCCATTGGCTTTAGCTTAGGTGTTTGGCCTGTATCTGCCTATGGGGTCCTTTTCCCTACCCTGGCCACTCCTGGAAACTTCCTGGTCAAACTTCCATGACCCCTGAGTACCCCCACAGGCATGGGCAGGAATTTCTCACTGCCCTCCACACCCGGAAGGAGCCAGGGGCATCCTAAGAGTACTGGTCTTGGATCTTCTGCAGGACCATGCATTCTCCTCCCCAAGTCCTCAGTGGGGAGTGACACGGAAGCCCCTCTGTTTTCGCTTTATCCTCAATCTTTCTCTTAATGTACGTCCTCCATACCGCTTGAACTCCAGCCTCAATTGTGACACATATCTGACTAATTTTTTTCTCCTTCTCCTGCCACTATGTGGGGCAATCGAGAGCACAATGAAAGATCCAAGAGCCAATTGTTAGATTTTCAGGGGTTTTGCAAACTGGTTGTTAAGGCATTATTAAAAAGCAAATCATAAAAATTCACAATTAGATTCATTTTATTAAAAGCAACTGCAATAAATACTTAAACCTTATCACTTCCTAATTATCTTGCTACTGTTTACTATTATTAGTGCTCTTGTCTACGTTCATTGTCTCTTGATGGTGGAAACACTGTTTGACGGTGACCACTGGGAACCTCTTTCCAGGGTTGTGATCTGTCAGGTCACATCGGTAGCTTGGAATTGGCCATGGAGGGAGTACTTACACCATGGACATTGGCCAATGCTATGAACCAGGGCTTGACTTATTGTTTTGTTGATTATTTAGTCTTAAAGATATGATAGAGGAAATGTTAATACTCAATGAAGATTAAACATGAAAGCGTGTTATGTCTGTAGCCATCATATTGTGAATAGCCCAAAAACTTGAGGATATATTCTTTCATTATCAGAAAACTCAGCAATTCAGCAAAGAAGTCACTCACATCATGAACAAGCTAGTGGAGCTTCATTGTTGTTTCATTTCTTTTTTACTTGTTAACATGAATGAAAATATCAACCAACATTTATGTCAGAACTACTCTCATTCAAGAACAGGTTGACTACAGATATTACATAAAAGTTTGGCAGAAAAAAAAATCAATAAACTATTCTGTGAGAATAAATTGGTATAAGAAATTTATAATAATGAGTATTATAGGATTTGGCATTATTTGTAAATATTTGCTGCATATTTTTATAGCAGTAAATTTACAATGAACTTATATCTACATGCATACATTTTAGACATCTAGTTATTAATCCCTCACCAGCACACCACACAACTGGCTAGAATAGTGGGCTGGGTACAAAGAGAGACAAACCAGTTTACCAGTAAGGAAACAAAAATTGAGAAGTATTGTTAAAAGGCTATGTCTAGGTTGGGTGCGGTGGCTCACGCCTGTAATCCCAGCACTTTGGGAGGCTGAGATGGGCGGATCACGAGGTCAGGAGATCAAGACCTTCCTGGCTAATCCGGTGAAAATCCATCTCTACTAAAAATACAAATAATTAGTTGGGTGTGGTGGCGGGCGCCTGTAGTCCCAGCTAGTCAGGAGGCTGAGGCAGGAGAATGGCGTGAACCCAGGAGGCAGAGCTTGTAGTGAGCCGAGATGGGGCCACTGCACTCCAGCCTGGGTGACAGAGCAAGACTCCATCTCAAAACAAAATAATAAAATAAAATAAAATAAAATAGCCTGTCTATTAAAAATCCAGAAAATGTCATGTAAGAGATGACTTCACTCCAAGACTAGTTAGGAACAAAAGCAAAAGCTAAAAAGAGAGAGTACATCTGGGTCTAAGGAAGTATGATTCTATCTCCCTAGCCTACCTTCTTTTACCCCCTCAGACTGGGAGAAGAGAAATTAGAAAGGAGAGGAGAGGGGTACAGTTATACCACATTGTGGCTTTAATTTTCACTTTAATGACTAGGGAAGTCAAGTACCTTTTGCATGTTTATTGGACATTTGGATTTCCTCTTTTGTAAAGTGCCTGTTCAAGTCTTTTGATCATTTTCCCATTGGGTTATCTGTCTTTTGCTGGCCAATTTCTCATTATTTACTCATCTAACTTGAGAATTTTTTTAAAAATTATATTATTTCTATTATCCTTTTAACATAATTTTTTTCCAAAACGTTTTTATCTGGGATATTTCACAGCTTTTTCTGTGAGTCATCAATGTGTGTATTTATATCTCTAAGGATATCTTTTTATTGATTTTAGATGTTTATCCATAATTCTTTTCAATGACAACTTTCTCACTCTCAAATATTTGTCTTCAACATTTATAGACTTAAAGACATGTTTAGTCATTATTATAGTAAAGGCCATTCTTTTCTGTTTCACTGCCATATTTTAGTTTTTTGCATTACAACATATGACTTGTTTATTTGTTTCCTTGTTTACCATATTTTTCCTATCAACAGTCTTCATCTTGTTCATCTCCAGTGTTTAGAACAGTGAACACTGTATAAAGGAAATGGCTTCAAATCCTTATTGAATTAAAGTAACCTGATTTTTGTCTAATAATGGGTTTTCTTTTTCATCTTAAAGCTCGAACATTCCACCAGAATGTCTTGAGAAATTTTCTGTTTGTTTTGCCTTGAATATGGTGAGCTGTTTTCATATTTAGTCATAGTCAATTGCATTATATCTTTGATTACCAATTCTGATCCCATTACAAAGGACGGTATTTCCAGACTCTATTTTCCATGTCTGTTGATTATTTTTAATGTTTTTGTGTTACCTTTAATAAAATTACACAAATAACAGATTTATTCATGCTTTTCATTAAAAGTCAAAAAATAGAAAATTTTAAAAGTGAAATTCTTTCTTCTCCTGTCAGTACTGACAAATTTGTGATTATTTTCCTCGACTATGTAGTAGTCATTGTCAAATGCACATATTATAGAATATTCAACCTCCTCCCAACGGATGGACATTTAAGTGATTACTAGTTTTTCACACTTACAGAGCTGCATTGTATATTTCTGTGAATGTATCATTCTGCGTGTGTGCAAGCATTTCTATAGGATATTTTCCTAGAGGTAGAATTACAAGGCCAAAGAGCGTGTATCTTTAAAATGTTAGCAGATAATGCTAAATGGCTCCTCAAAAATACTATACCAATTTATAGGCCCCAAACTAAAGCGTTTATTTCTTGTACTTTGGTGACCAACATTGGCTAGTATCAATTCTGATAAGCAAAAATGTCATCTTCATTCACATTCTTCTTATTTCTTAATAAATTTCAACTTTTTGAGTGTTTTTCTCTATTTTTATTTTTTATATCATTTGCTTAACTTGCTGAAGGGCCATTTTTTGATTTTAATTTCTTCCAACAATGATGCTATTTGGTTTATTAAATGTTTTATTCTCCCCTTCTACCATCATATTTCTGTTTAACAAGTGACATACTTTTTTTTAATCCCTTTAAGAATAGAAAACCATCCCTTTATAAGATTTTCCTTTGTTCCATGAAGTACATTCATTTCAGGTGAAGATTTTCCTCTTAGTTGTTGTAACAATGATCTTTTTATGTCTCTAGGTCCTTGCTCCTTGTTGTTCTCTGCTTGTCTCATTCTTGAAACATAGATGTTTTGTTTTATTGTTGTATCTTAGGCGTATTGAAGGCCTGCTTGTTTTATTATGAAAACTACCAAACACCACAAAAGCATGTCTACAATGACCCCATGTACCCATCACCCAGATTCCAAATATTATCAGGAAATTGCCATAATTCATTTATTTGTTTTCTTATCTTCCTTCCTTCCCTCCCTCTTTCTCCGTTCCTTCCTTCCCTCTTTCCTTCCTCCTGTCCTTCCTTATTTCTGAAATATTGTAAAGCAAATTCTAGATACCAGATCCTTTCATCCTGACCTTCTTCGGTATGCTTTGCTGTTTTAAAAAATGGGGATTTTCTTATATAATTATGATGCTATTAACACCTAACATAATTAACAATTCTTTGAAATAATCCAATACCCATTTCAAATGTCGCTAAGGACTTCAAAAGTGACTTTTGTAAAGTTGGTTTGAAAAGGTCCACTTTTAAAATGTATTATCACCTGCCTATTTGAGTATTGTGGGCTCTGTGCTGTGCTGGTCTAGGACTAGAAAAGAAATTAAATGGAGGGATGGTCCCTGTCCCCCAATTCCAGCTAATCAGTTGTCCCATCTCTCTGTGTGCTGAGTACATTGCAGAATAGTAGTAAAATTGGTACTAAGTACTTAGGCACAGTTCTTAGAATGAATATTTGATTTACCAGCTTCATTTACTAAGTGGTCTATCAAGCCTTTTCTGTTACAGCTGCCAGGAAGCCCCAGGAAAAGCCCAGCCACATGGCCAGTCTGGCACTTAAGCTGGTGATGTTAAAGGAGCTCTTTTTAAATTTATGTCATATCCACTTAAGAAATTTCTGAAGCCTGGAAAACATTTTCACTGTGGAAAAGGTTAAGAATAAAAAATCAGGCAGAGCAGCATTTTTCTAAGGAGAAAACAATTCAGCAGATCAAAGGGCAGATTATGCAAATTATAGTAATGGATTTGTATTTTCCCCTGGTGATCACAGAAGCCTGTCTGCAGAGAAAAGTGACTATACATCTGGAAATATCTGGATTAAGGACTGACAGTGTCCGTGCAAGTAGAAAGGAATTATCTCCTGTAACCCCCAACCCACCAAGGTCCTCTGAAGATATCACTGCTATCAAAACAGCCTTGCCACAGAGGAGAGCCCTAGCTGGGACTTTCCGTTTTACAGAAGCATGAGCTATGCCCTCAGTTGAGAACTAACAGCTGAAACCAACCACAGTGAAGGCACCAGTGAAGACCAATTCCCAGACCAGGGGTTGAGAACTCAAGACTCATTCTAGGCTCTGCTCCAACCCCCATTTTGGTTTCGAACACGTCCTTCAGATTCTTTCTGGGAGTGCATTCCTGGTGATTCTGCTCCCCATATGTGCTTCCATCGTCATCTAGCAGGTACGATGCCATCATATCTGCAGAACAGAGGGACTATTTACCCATGGCAATACTTTTTATCCACAAAAGTGAGTCTTTGCCCTAATGGGACAAAGCATAAGCTTTTTTTGAGCAAGTCGTAAGTTTTCTCCAAGTCCTGGCTCCCTTTTCTGAACAATAGGAATAGTAGTACCTACCTTCCACATTGTTCTGAATAAGTAAATATTATTGGCTGCTTATTAACAATTCCTGCTTTCCTCATTATTTTGCTTTCATTTAACCTGTAGTACTCATAGCTCTTCTTCATTCTAAAAACAATCTCACAAATCATTTAATTTCCTTACATGCAGGTGCTCTGGAGTTTATTGTCTCTGTGGCCTATAGCGGAGAAGCTGAACCCCCTGGCTGATGTCATGGAGGGGACTTTGTACGTGTCCCTGATCCCACTTCACCAGCCTTGCAAAACCAGGGCCTATCTCAACGTCCACCTCACCTGACTTGGAAGTTTGAAGAACCTCTGTCCCCACGCCTGTTCCGTGCTTTGCCCAGCACACATGGGACAGACAACTGCATTGGTAAGAACCGTCCCTTCTTAATTTGCTTCTCCCAGAGGTTTTAGACTGGGCTGGACCCACAAATTGAGCTTGAGGGTAGCAGGCAGATGTCCCTCAAAGGTTAGAGAGGGGCCGATTGTAGTGTTGGTTCACAACTCTTCTGTCCCTCCCCCCTCCATATGGCTTCCTTTGGGCAAGGTGTGCCTCCCTCCCCCACTGAACTGGGCTTGGCCACATGACTTGCTGTGACCCATGAAATGTGGGCAGGAGCGACTGTGTGTCCACCCTGAACAGCTGCTTTAGGAGGTCTGTGTGGTGACATTGGCTCTCTTGTGCCCCTGCAGTTCCCCTGCTGGTTAGTATCCAAAATTCTCATGTTAAGGAGTTCCCTGCCTTGGTTCAGGTGATAGCTGTCCCTTACACAATGATCTGACCCAAATTCAGCACCAACCCTCCCTTTATCACACCTCTTGGCATGGGTAGGCCCCACTATGACACCTCTGGGGCCATCTGCTGCTTGTAACACAAGCCTGAGGCCACCTGCCGAAGCCCTTTCCCTTCCTGTCTCATCTCTGAGGCCGTAAGTGACCTCATGATTGAGACAAGGCCTTAGATACAATTGCTTTCCCAAAGTCCCATGACATTTCAACACGCGTTGCATCCTTGCAATGGGCCACTCCTTCCCTGGCCTCTGGTAAATGGCAGACCCTCCTTGCAGGGAGCATTCAGTTGTCTGGTGAGTGCCTTTGCCTTCGGAGGTGGGTGCTCTTGAGCAGAAGAGTCTGGTTGTCAGGAGCTGGTCCTGGGAGGTTGGGGCAAGGAGGCAAGGATGACTCTCAAGACACATGGCCACTTCTCTGGTCTGCGTTGAGCTGGCTCCAAGGAGCTCCAGGTGGGGGTCCCTCTAATTCCTGCTCACTTGCCCAGTCCTGATTTTAACACAGCCCTTTCAGAAGTACCAGGCTTCTGATCCTGTTTTTCTGGCACTGAAACAGGAAAGAGGAGTAGGCAGTAGAAGGTGCTAATAGCAGTGGTCCCCAGCCTTTTTGATACCAGTGACTGATTTCATGGAAGACAATTTTTCCACAGACCAGGGAGGTAGGAGGGGGGATAGTTTTGTGGTTTGGGGGTGATTCAAGCCCATTATATTTGTTATGCACTTTATTTCTGTAATTATTACATTGCAATTTATAATGAAATACTTACACAACTCACCATAATGTAGAATCAGTGGGAGCCCTGAGCTTGTTTCCCTGCAACTAGACAGTCCCATCTAGGAGTGATGGGAGACAGTGACAGATCATCAGGCATTAGATTCTTATAAAGAGCATGCAACCTAGATCCCTTGCATGCACAGTTGACTGTAGTGTTGGCACTTTTATTAGAATCTAATGCCATCTGCCGCTGATCTGATAGGAGGCAGAGCTCAAGCAGTAATTCGAGCGATGGTGGGGTGGCTGTAAATACAGATGAAGCTTCACTCACTTGTCCACAGCTCACCTCCTGCTGTGTGGTACCGGTCTGGGGCCTGGGGGTTGAGGACCCCTGTGCTACAGCATAGAACGCCCATGCTGATGCCAAACCACCCAGGTTCAAGGCTACCTCCTCCCCTCACTAGGTGGGTGACCTTGGAAAATGCATGTATCTTCTCTCAGCTCAGTTTTCTCAAGACTTCAGCAGGAATCATGACTAGAGGTAGAGTGAGCACGTGTTTGGGGTTGCTCAGGACTATCCTACATAAACCTCGCACACTCTCGAGTATAGCAGGAGCTGTCAGGAGTCTGTTACACAGTAGAGCTGAAGCCCCTGAAACTTCGCCTGGCACACAGGAAAGGCTATGTTCCTTGCTCAATACTTTCATCATGGAGCTATCAGAGGAGAGGCTGTCCAGGGTAGGATGCACATCCCCCATGGAGACTGGAAGGAGTGCTGCTGTTTCCCCGGCTGCTATGGTGAGGTGCATCCATTACTTCCTGCATAAATCCACATTAAGGGAGTTTTCATTGGGTCTGTGCTTGGAGGTAAGTGGGCAGAAGAGGAACAGATTATTCAGGGCGTGAGAAGGCAGGCCGAGGAGGCTGGGTATCAGGGAGCTTGAGTGGACAAAGAGGCAAGAAGAGAGACAGGCAGATGAGCAGGGCAAGGTGACATACTTTTGTTGGAAATGCCATTGGCTGCCAATGGAAAAGGAGATGAAATGAAAGCCACCCCAAGCTTGCTTCAGAGCTCCACTTCTTTGGTTTGCAAATGTAAAAATTGCCCAACAGGAACTTGTCTCTAAATTGGTGCTTGGTCCTGCTTGGTCCCCAGCCATGAAATAGGACTCATGAAGCATAAGGGTAATATTCTTTCTCAGCCCAGCCAAGCTCACCCTGGGGTAGCAGGGAGGTCAAGGACCACGGGGAAGGGTTTATCCTGTTGAGTTCACCTGCGAGGCAGCTGACTGGGCAAGGGCTTTAGGGACTCTGGGAAACATAATCCTATAATTGGGTTGATCGTTCAAGGACACAGGTGCATCTTTTCTCCCCAAAGGATTGAGCTTGGTTGGAGAGATGAGGCAAATTGGAAAATGAGATGTATGCTTTGTTAGTAAGATTGGTCATTGTTCACCTAGGCAACAGGTCATGAAGATCAAAAACACATGCTCCAGGGTGGAAGGAGGGAGTCCAGACTCCTCACCATCGATTACCAATTAATATTGACAGAACTCTCACCGCGGGCTGGGAGGCGGGTGTAACCAGGGCTTTCTCTAAAATAACACTTTAGTGAGGAAAGGACAGAAGAGTTCGAATATATCTCAAAATGATCTGTAGCTAGTAATAATAATGATACTGATATTTTAATCCTGCAAAGGAAAGATAAAACCTGAGTATCACATAACAATGAAGAAATTGGGTCCACACATGGGAAAAATGCTGCAAAAATAAAGGAAATTAAAATGCAAAAGTCTGGTTGATCAGCCTAACCCTGTGGCCGGGTTCCTGGACTATTCTTTTTTCTCCCGAAATACTTGTGTTGCTTGCATCACTGTGACAATAGAATAAGAATGTGCCACTTTGAGGTAACTCAAAGTCATCTTCACTCTCTGCTCAGTAAGGGGAAAGGCATCCACCGGGGAGTCGGAGGCTCAGTGGAGAGGCTGGGCATTGTCTCCGGTTGAATCCTGACACTGAGGCTCCGGGCAAATTGTTTGCCTCTATGAGGCCTGACTTCCTAATCCCTAAGAAAGTCCCATGAAGCCTTGCAGGGTCTTCTGAAGATGACCCAACAGGAAGCTGAGCCACAGCAGGGCTCATCCCACGCTAGGTCCTTCTTCTCCCGCCTCCGCCTGCATTTTCTGTGTGTGAAGGAAGAACTTATGGGGGAGGGGTTAGTACAAGATTCAGACTCATGGTCTATATGATTTTAGCAAAAACCCCCTAAGAATTTCCCAAGACAAACATAGAATTGGAATTAAAAACATATATGCTCCAAATGTGTCTATTGTTGGCTATTTATTTAATAATAAAATTGTGAACTAAGTTAAAAAGAAGAAAAATAGCCATATCTTTGATTCTGTCTCGTAGTCAACATTTTTCAATACCCAAGAAAACCTTTTTGGTGTTTACCTGCCAATAGTTGATGTGTGGTTTTCAACATTCTCCATACTAAACAAGGCCATTGGGGAATTAAAAAAAAAAAAAAATACAAGTCATTGCCACATGCAATTTTGTCGTTGTCATCCTTTTAACAGTTTTCTTTATGAAAATAAACATTATTCGTGGTCTTGTCCGCACTTGAAACTATTAAATAAATATATACTATACATATATCTCTCACAGAGCTTTCAAGTTCTACCTAGTAGGAACCATCCCCCACCACTTCAGCCCTGGCAGAAGTTTAGGTTGACACTAACTAAGGGGCCTAATTCATAGATTTTGTTAAAGAGTCACTGCTTTATTCAGTGTCTTCACAAAACACACAGTGACAGCACAGAAGCACACAACCACTGTAAAAAACTCTTGATCTTCCCTTTGACCCCTCCCTTCCTTTCCCTGCCATTAAACCTTTCTTGAAGCTAATTTGGAATAGGGAGCCTTGAAAAGCCTTTCAACTTACCCAATAGGTGGTGGAAGTAGGCAACACATTTCTGGGAGAAGTTCTACACTGTGAAGTTATTATATCATGTATCTCGCTTAATTCAGGTGTAACTATAGCAACTGCCTATAATTGGAGATCAGTGAAGAGTAATCTCTCGTGAAAATTAGTTTTGCCTTAGGCCACTTTAATTAAAGTATAAATATTTTGGGGAAGGAACAAGTTAGTTTTTTTAAAAGGGGAGAGTAACGAGGAGAAATTGTGTGTGTCTGTGTGCGCGTGCGTGCACGCGCACGCATCTTCTTTACTTCTCTTTTCTGTCATGGGCCACAAAGCTGGGAAAACTATCAACATAAAATAAAAATGTCTTTGAAAAAGAAACATGTAATAACA
Organism: Papio anubis; assembly: GCF_008728515.1. Classification (NCBI taxonomy): domain Eukaryota; kingdom Metazoa; phylum Chordata; class Mammalia; order Primates; family Cercopithecidae; genus Papio; species Papio anubis. The sequence continues at coordinate 119,102,029 of NC_044985.1, forward strand.
TTCATTTTTAAATGCATTATTTAAACACATAATACATTTGTTTTCCTCTATATACATGAACTCTAGCTACTACAACGTGTGATACCTGTTTGGAGAGTGAAGTAAAACTCCCATTACTACTGAGGATTGGGAGGCAGTATGGATTCTTCCGGGGGAGGCCTGATTGGGTAACAGACGCCAGCATCATTGTGGATGCCAGTGGTGTTCCAATCCTCTACCGCCAGCAGTTAGCTGCATAATCTTGAGCAAGTTGCCCAACTCTGAACCGAGGTGTCCTCATCCATAAAAGGGAAGTAATACCACCAGCTTCACAGGATTGTTTGTGGATCGAAGATAATGAGTGAAAAGGACTTGGCACGGGATAAAGTCAACACATGTTGGGTTTTAATGTCATCGCTAGACGTTTTATCAGCGAGGCAGAGCTGACGGGACGCTCAGGATGGATTGCTTGGAGACTTGGGTCCTGAGACTCACTCTTCCAGGAACCAGTGAGGAAATCTCTTCCCCTGTCGTGCTGCCGCTCCCTCACTTACAGTCTCAGGAGATCCGACTAGATCTCATTTAAAATTCATCCAATCCCCCAGTCCTGTGCTTCCGATTCAGCCTCCACTAAATACTCCTTGCCATTGTCTCATTTACTTTTTGGAAGGGCCCAATAAAGTGGAGATCAGCGAATCTATTTGTCCCAGGCAAGGACACTGGGGTTCACAGAGGGTCTCAGAGCCAGACTGGGGAGGAGCTGAGTGTTGGTCCTACCGACTCACATCTTTCTAATCCTCCTGAGTTCAGAGTAAGTGCAAGGAAATTCAATCAGAGGCACGCTGTATACCTCATCAAGCTGAGGCCACGCCCCAGAGTCCAGATGGGTCCCTGAGCTCAGAGCCCATTGATCAGCTTCTCCCAAGGGATCTCCTTTGCCCTGTGTTCACCAAGCAGTCATCTGAGTGTCCTCTCAGCAGCCGGCTGTTAATTAGCCTGGAAATGACAGCCTGGACACTGATGTAAGGTTATGATTCCCAAGCTTCCCGCTGGAGCTGTGAATGATGACCCTGTGAATACATTTACCAGTATTTGTATGGAGGAATTCGGATTCATTTCAGATTTTTTTTTTAAAGTCAAAATACTGTGTAAAAAGAAAACACATGCCCCTTCAACCCCCAACATAATTGAACGTTTAAAGGGCCTGGGTGGTTCCATTTATTAGAATCACATGGGGAGAATGTATTGAATCTGTTAAATGTACGATTCTCTTAAATGGATAATTCTATTAAAAGAAGGGGAGGAAAATCTTTCTCACGAAACTTCTAATTTAAGTTCAACAATTCTGTAATATTTAGTGAGAATGTAGAGTGCATAGGGAAAATTAAGGCAAATTATTGCCACAGATTTTACACCATAGATTTGAGGAATGGGTTGGGTGCCCCATTTGCCTATGGTGGTGCCAGCTTTGCCTGTCGCCCAGGCAACCCTGGGAATGTGCAGAGTGACCTAGGGCTTGGAGGGGCACATCACTTCAGGGTCTTGGGGAAGACTAGCAAACAAACAGGTTTTTCTTGAAGGATAAGCAAAACTTACAGGGTGAAGAAATGAAAGGTTGGCCTTTAAGACCGTGGCCATAACACAGAGGTCAAGGCTTTTAGCCCTCAGGCGGACGGGGTCTGGTAAAATGAACTGACAAGCTGGCCTGCTGGGTTCTTCAGGAAACAGACTTAGACCCAGGAACATGTCAGTGATGACATCTGAGAAGGAAAAAGAGATGGCACACAGCTCCCCTGCCCCTACAAAGGGCTTCCCATTGATGGAGGCCCACACTGGTAGACAGGGCTGGGCCCTTTTACCGCAACTCCCCACCCCAGACCCAGCCTACACAGTCTGGGACCTCCCTGAGAAGAGTAGGACCTGGATTCAAAAGCCAAGAGTGGACTTTGAAGGAGCCGACAGGTGGAGGCTCCAGGCGACCACCTCCGGTTGAAGGCAGCGCTGAGTGACACCTCTGTGCCAGCCATAGTGAGATCCAGCAGTGACAGGAGTGAAGGCTTATAGAGGGCAGGGTATGTCTCCTGCTGAGCACGTTTCCTTCATTATTTCATTCAATCCTCAGGGGAACCCAGTAAGGGAAGTGCCGTTAGGATGATTCCCGTTTTCCAGGTGAGGGACATGGCTCAGGAAGGTAAGGTTAACTCAGAACCAAGAGGCTGGCATGCAGCAGGAGCAGTAGCAACCCCAGTCCTCCACATGCGGAGCTGGTGGTCTTAACAGGATGCAGGTGCCAGGAAAGGCAGACCAGGGCCAAGCCACTGAGGCAGGAGACTTGGTCAGAGGGCTGTGACAGCCCAGCCCAGAGCAGGGGCAGGGTCAGCTAAAGAAGAAAGGATGGTTTTGAAAAAGCTTCCAAGGGCAAACTTGCATGGTGTTGTCCCCACACAGATGCATTGGGTTAGAAAGATGTAACTGGAGTATGCTGAGATGACAGGCATGCTAAGCTTTGACACCGCTCCTTTCACCCATTTCAGCAGCCTGTATGAAAAGACATCACCACATCTAGATTCCTCATTTTCTTGAATTGTTTGTTTGTTTGTTTTGTTCTGAGACAGTCTCACTCTGTCGTACAGGCTGGAGTGCAGTGGTGTGATCTCGGCTCACTGCAACCTCCGCCTTCCAGGTTCAAGAGACACTTCTGCCTCAGTCTCCCAAGTACCTGGGATTACAAGCACCCACCACCATGCCTGGCTAATATTTGTATTTGTAGTAGAGACGTGGGGTCTCACCATGTTGGCCAGGCTGGTCTCAAACTCCTGACCTCAGGTGATCCACCCGCCTCAGCCTCCCAAAGTGCTGGGATTACAGGCGTGAGCCACCATGCTTGGCCATAATCTGCTTAAATTCTATTCACAACACTTCTATTTTACTTATTTAACTTACTGAATAGGTCATACATTCACAAGTTTCTAAGGGCAAAAGTATCAAGGTATATATACAGGAAAAAAAAAAAATCTCCCTTTTCTCTGATTCCATCTAATTAGTTCCTGCCGTGCACTATACCCAAAGCATCTATCCAGTGTTATCAAACATTTTTGATGTTTTCTTCTAGAGCTTTTAAATGTACATGGAAGCAAAGATGAAAAACATACCCATCCTTTTGCCCACAAGTTAAAGCGTTCTACATATGTAATTCTAATTTTTCCATATTAGTACGTAAAGGCCTATCTCACACTTTTAAACAGCACCATCTATTCCACAGATTGGAGGTAATACATTTGATTTATCTATTGATGAATATGTACTTGGGTTTTTTTGTTATTAAGAATACTACCACTATTGTGTAGCACACCAGCACGGCACATGTACACCTACGTAACAAACCTGCACGTTGTGCACATGTACCCTGGAACTTAAAGTATAATTCAAAAATAAAAATAAAGTATGAGCTACAAAAAAAAAAAAAAGAGAGAGAGAGAGAGAGAGAATATTACCACTATAAAAAACGTATTCTTGGCCAAGCATAGTGGCTCACGCCTGTAATCCCAGCACTTTGGGAGGCCAGGGCGGGAGGATCACTTATCATTTGAGCCCAGGAGTTTGAGACCACCCTGGGCAACATGGCAAAACCCCATCTACAAAAAGTACAAAAATTAGCTGGACTCAATGGCTCTTGCCTGTAGTCCCAGCTACTCAGGAGATTGAGGTGGGAGAATCACCTCGGCCTAGGAAGTTGAAGCTGCAGTGAGCTGTGATCACGCCACTGCACTCCTGCGTGGGTGATGGGAGTGAGACCTTGTCTCAAAAAAAATAAATAAATAAATAATTCTTTATTTGAAAAGTTTTAGTTTGCCGTCTATCTGTGGTGATACCATCTTTCTAATTCCAAATATTATATGTTTTAATTTGTTTCTTTAATTTGTTCAAGGGAACTTGGTGACATTTCCCCAAAACAACTCTATTTTGTTAATCTTTTCAAAGAGCTGGATCTTCACTCTATTATTTCTATGCATTTTATTTCTAACTTAATTGTGTTCTTCTATCATGATTAATACCTGATTTTGCTTATTTTTGTTTTTATGTACTTCTTGAGTTGAATATTTCTCGTTAATCCTTAAAAGTATTTCTTCTCTAATAGTAAAGGCTTTTAAAGTTTTGGATTTGAATTGACAACACTATTTATAGTTTTGATTTGTATGTTTGATTTGTATTTTTCTCATTATTATTAATTTCCAACCCATTTGTAAATTTACTTTAACAATAAATTGATTTACTTTTTGACTCAAAACTGTTTTGAAAGAGTGCTTTCAAAATGTCGCAGTATACTTATAATTTATGTCTCATTATTTGTTTGCAGCCTATTTTTAGATTTAATACAAATGATTAAATAATGAGATGTGTAAGTTCTACTTTGAGGTAAGTAATCAAGTTTTCCTTTAGCCTACATATAGCCAAATTTTATAAATATTCCCTGGTTATTTGAGGGGGATAAGCCTCTACTAGTATCTGTTAGTAGGGTACAAAAGTCATTGTATCTATTAAAATAAACATGTTAATTGAAACGTTCATATCCTTTTTTCTTTCTTTCTTGTTTCTGTCAAATTCTGAATTGGTGCATTAATGTCTTGCATTGTTACTGTGTCTTGATAATTTCTCCTAGCAATTTTAACAATTTGCAGTTATCCATATTTCGATGCTATGTTGTTTGTGCATCAAAAGGTTTATGACTTAACTTACAGCATAGCATTTCTATGGAGTATAAAAATAAGGGCTAAAGAGCTGCATTTGCTTTTTCTTATTTCTAGAACAGGCCAGGGCACAACCTCTGACTCTCATGTAATCTCTTTAACCATCAAATTTGACCAAACTACACATGGTGCCCAGATATCAATTTGCTCAGTAATTTCACTGATGACTCAGAAACTCAGCCAGTGTCTTTTCCCGAATGTAATCCAGTCCTTTCATGGAGCTCATTATCTCTTCCAAGATATTAGTTTACATTTTTTTAAATGACAGGGTCACCGTAACAACATAAGCATGGTCTAATTTGTACCCAGACATGAGTTTCTACTCTTGGCAAGATTTGCCCTTTTTCTTCCAAAAAAAGTTTACTGTAAAGATTAAAAACTCAACCACAGTTGGGTTAGTTTCTAAAGAGGTCAAGTCAAATTGCAAAATAAACATTTTGCCTTGCTACACAAAGTTTTGTCCAGCACAGTAGGAAAGAAATTTAAACACGTTTCCATTTGGAGAAGTAATTAAAGGGATTTTTTTCCCTTTTGATATCACTTTTCCAGCAAAACCTTTTTTAAAGTATCTTTATACATACACTTTCACACACTTGAGCTACCATTCCATAGCCACAAACTCCTGGAAGTGGAATTCTTCTATCAAAGAATGAGAAACTTAAAATGTTGATGTATAATTTTAACAGGGCTGGGCACAGTGGCTCACACCTTGAATCCCAGCACTTTAGGAGGCCGAGGCGGGCGGATCATGAGGTCAGGAGATCAAGACCATCCTGGCTAACACGGTGAAACCCTGTCTCTACTAAAAAATACAAAAAATTAGCCGGGTGTGGTGGTGGGTGCCTGTAGTCCCAGCTACTCGGGAGGCTGAGGCAGGAGAATGGCATGAACCCGGGAGTGGAGCTTGCATTGAGCGGAGATTGCGCCACTGCACTCCAGCCTGGGTGACAGAGCGAGACTCTGTCTCAAAAAAAATAATAATAAAATTAAATTAAACGAAAAAAAGAAAAAAAAACACAAGACTGAGAATTTAAATAATAACTAATAATGCAACCAAGAAAAGAAAACACGGCCGGGCGTGGTGACTCACGCCTGTAATCCCAGCACTTTGCGAGGCCGAGGCGGGCGGATCACATGGGCAGGAGAGTAAGACCACCCTGGTTAACACGATGAAACCCCGTCTCTACTAAAAATACAAAAAAATTAGCCGGGTGTGGTGGTGGGTGCCTGTAGTCCCAGCTACTCGGGAGGCTGAGGCAGGAGAATGGCATGAACCCGGGAGGCGGAGCTTGCAGTGAGCTTAGATCATGCCACTGTGCTCCAGCCTGGGCAACAGAGCGAGACTCTGTCTCAAAGAAAAAAAAAAAAAATTTTAAAGGATCTTTGAAACACTTATCTCAGTCTACACATTTAGTGTGCAACCGTATCTATCTCCCCCTACCCTCACTACACCAGACAACCTCAATTTCATGTTTGCAATTTGGCAGAAAAAATATTTCCCCACTTTAATTGCATTTCTTTCATTGATAGTAAGTTTAAACATTTTCCTAAATTTAATAGCCATTTGTATTTCCTCCATTAATTGCTTGTTCATTCTCATTGCCCATTTTTCTCTTGGGTTTTCTTTCTTATTTATCTTTAAGAGCTGTGTGTAGAAATATTAATCTTTTGTCATATTGATGATATTTTTAAAACATTCTATATTCCATCCTTGTGCATGTATGATCTTGGCTGAGTTTCTTCCCAATCATCTCAGTATAAAGACACTGCAAAGTAGGTTGGTATTGTTCTTCTTATTTATACTTGATAAGAACAGAACCTCGAAGTTAAGTGGATGCAAATGGACTTAAAAACCAGTATTATATTCTGAAGTTCCATTCATTTGTCATCATCAGTCCCCCAAGGGCTTGCTGCACACGTTTTCAGGATACCTGTGGTTGCTGCTAGTATGGCTCCATACAGTTCTAACATACAAAATGAAAATTTCATTTCATAAATGAAAGTTCAACCAACTTTCATTTCATTTCAGAGAAATCTACTGTCCCCCAAACCCATAACAACCCTTATCCTAATCTAGGACCAACTTAGTTTAAGGTCCTGCCTCCTTAAATTCATGGAGTGTCAGTTTTCAAGTATACCCATCTATGTTCAATCTTAAAGGAAAATCTATTATTTTGTTTTGGTTTGGTTTGCATTCGAGAAACCAGAGAACACTGAGTTCTGTGGATGGAGACGAGACGGTCCTGCGGCAAGTCTGCCTTCCATTTGGTATTTGCCATGAACACTGGGGAGCTCTGATCATAATCACAGAACCTTCACTGCAAATTTCCCTCCAGAGAATGAGGTTGACCAGAATCGCATATCATGTTATTAACAGTCTCTAGCTGATGCCAGCCTGCTGAACTGTTTCAGAGAGGAACCAGGAAAAGCTGAAACACAGCAGTGTCTTGTTTCCCTGCCACAGCATAAAACCAGCATCTCTCTTTTAGAACCACTACTCTTTGGTGAGTAGACATTTGTGGACAGGGGGCAAACTGCCTAGCCTGGTCATAAAAGCCACTGCCAATAAGCTAGTATAATTACAGGGTGGCAGAATCGTCTAACACAGCAGCATGCCTAGGCCACGGACGGTCTTTGTTCCAGTGCCGTGTCTGTGGCCATCCCTGTCCAGGCTCCAGCTGTAGGTGGGTTTGGACTGTTCACCATGAGCAATTTCTAGACCACTGAAGCTCTCGTTTACTTTTTATTTGTTTCACTCTGGGCTTTAGAGACTCTCGAAAGTGGCCACAGTCCAGCAAGGTCAACTTTGGGCAACTCAAATTTCTGTACAGTGAATGCCTTGAGTGCAGGGAGGAACTGCTCCCTAACACAGTGGGTGCCTGAGAAGGGTTTGTTGAATTCAGCCGACTCTGCATAAGGTTTTCTTAAGAGGTAACACCATCAATTCATGAGTTAGAGAGGAATACGGGGACCAGGGCAGAGATGGAGGAGTAAAGCAAGCGAATCTACAGTCAGAGCACTGGCTTGAGACACTGACTATCCTCACAGTGCGATCTTGGGCAAGACGCCTCCACTTCCCTCTGTATCCCAGTTTCTTCATCGGTAACAGAACCCACACTGCATGGTACTGTGAGGATTAAACTGAATAACACATTCAGGGCCTTACTGTGCCTAGAAAAATCAAAGAAATCAGCTGCTGTCATCACTGTCAGTTCAGTGCCCTCCCCCTCGCTGGGGTGCATCGCCTGCTGAGTCAGCCCAGCCATGTCAGGTGCTCCACCTGCTTCTGCCTTCCTGCTCCTCTCCTGGCCCAGCTCCCTTCAGCCCTAGTTTCAGGGGTGATCAGACCACCTCTGTGTGTTGCTTACGATTCAATGATGAATACTGTTTGTGAATTCAAATTATGCAAATTTGAAATTATATCTATTTTTAAATTAATATAACTTAACTATATGCAGATATTTGGAATAATACAACGCCTTAAAGCCCAAACGTCAAGAATCACCTAATTTCAAGGCTGGCGAGCTGCAGGACTTTGAAACCACATCTTTGCCATTGCGGCGAGGCGGTGCTGTGTGAGCTGGTGGACAGCCGTGCCTGGATTCCTCTGCCCACGTCACTCTTGGATTAGGCAGATTTGAATTATTCCACAGCTCAGGAGTGCATCCTTTTCACAGAGTCTTCTTCCCAGTGTGTGTCACGACAGCTACGCTATGCTTCTATTCCTGCCACCAAGGCTATTTGGTACAGTTCAACAAACTCACTGAACAACTACTTTGCACCAGGTACTCTCCTAGTTGCTAGAGATGCAATAAGAAGTGAGACACATTCCCCTGAGAAGCATATGCTCCAAGGCCGAGAACAGCCCATAAATACATGCCAATGTAATGCGACAAGTGATAGCAGGAAGCCTGCAAGTGGGTGTGCAGAGGCTGGCCCAGAGGGCTGCAAATGCTTCCTGGAGAAAATAACCCAAGATTTTAAGGACCAAAAGAGATTAGCCAGGTGAAAAGCAGGGGAGAAGAGGGAGAGGTGAGAAAAGAATTCAAGGCAGGTCTGATGAAAACACACACATTTTCCTATTCTTAGACTCAACACAGAATACTTACTCTGTGGTCACCAAAAGGCACTGTGAGGATTTGTCCCCACCAGCAACCCATTGTCCAGCAGATACCAGCTGGGTGTCCTCTAATCCAATTCGGTTCTGACATGATCTACCTACAGACAGCATCAGGTCCCACAGGCGGAGGGCTCAGTCTCACAAGACTGCCCCCTACTTCAGATGCCAACCACAGGTAGTAGGTTGTCACCTGTGCTTCTGACTGACAAAGTATAAACCGGGGGTTTCCACAACACCCTCCTCAGGTTCAATTAATCTGCTAGAGTGCTCCACAGATCTCAGGGAAACACCTTCCTTATGTTTATACATTTAGCATAAAGGGTATTACAAAGAGCACAGATGAACCGTCGGATGGAAGAGGTGGGCATGGCGGCGTGGGAGAGAGGGCAGGGAGTTTCCAAGGCACCCCCCTCCAGGCGCCTTCCCACGTTCAGCTATACAGAAGCTCTCTGAACCCAGTTTTGGGGGCTATATGTAGACTTTGTTACGCAGGCATGATGGATTAAATCATCAGCCATTGGTGATCAACTCAACCTCAGTCCCTCACCTCTCCCCAGATGCCAGGGGTAAGGGAGCAGGTTTGAAAGTTCCAATCCTCTAATTGCATGGTGGTTCCCCTCACAGGCAGCCCCCCAATCCTGACGCTGTCCAGGAGTCCATCAAGGACACTTCATTAGGACAAAAGATGCTTCTGTCACTCAGGAAATTCCAAAGGATTAGGAGCTCTGTGTCAGGAACCAGGGTAAAAGCCAAACATTAGAACAAAAGATTCTCCTGGTGCCCCCATCGACAAGGGTTTTAGGAACTCTGTCAGGAGCAGACAAAGTGACAGGTTCTCCCTCTGCGGCCCAGGCTGGAGTGCAGTCGTGCAGCTGCAGCTCACTGCAGTCTCAACCTCCCAGAGCTCAGGTGATCCTCTCACCTCAGCCTCCCTAGTAGCTGGGACTACAGGCACATGCCACCACGCCCAGCTAATTTTTGTATTTGTTGTAGAGACAGGGTTTCACCATATTGTCCAGGCTGGCCATGTCAAGGGCACCTTGTCCTTGGGCAGCTAAAGCTCTTCCCAAAGTGAATCTCAGGCCAATCTCATTGGCCAAACCAGGCATCCTCAAGCTGCTTTCAGCCCACTCCTGTGAAGCTTGAGCAGCCTCTGTACTCAGGAGCTCTGGTGGATGGTGCCCCCAACCCCTCGGGCTCCTACCCCAACCCACAAGTCTTTCAGCCACGGCTGGAAAGACTCTAATCTTCTCATCCCTGGAGTTTCCTGTCTCCTGGCTGACAGATCTCAGTGAAGCCTCCTTGCTTCTCACTGATTTTGTGAAGAACATGCTGGGAAGAACCTTCTGTCCCATCTCAGTGCAAATCACTGTTTTCAGCACTGGCAAAGCCCTCCCTCCAAAATCCACACTGACCTCTGCTGTCCTTTTCTGTTTTCTTCTTGCAAACTCAGTAAATCAAGTATATTTTCAGCTCCCACTATATGAGCTGAAATACTGCCTTCCAAGGTCCAAGTTTTTTGTTTTTTTTTGTGTGTTTGTTTGTTTTAAGATGTTTAGCCCTCTCTTTCCTCTTACATGTAGGTTCATCTTAAGAAAATATACCTAAAAGCAGAAATCGCTGAGCATTGGTCTTTAGGCAGCTGCTGCGTTCTGTCCCACAGTGTGTCCCTGAGTGGGAGTTTCCTCTGCTGGTCCTGGCTACCCAGGACTCACGTGAGCTCTTCCAGAGTCATGCAGCTTTCTTGAACTTCAGGATCCCCCACTGCAAAATAAAGACTGCAACCCTATGTCACAGAATTCATTTGAAGATAACATCCATAAAGCATGTAGCATAGTGCTTGCCACATAGCATAAGCAATGAGAATTGTGATGATTATAAATGATATTATTATTTTTGCATCTTTAAAAAATATGAGGCCAGGCACAGTGGTTCATGCCTTTAATCCCAGCACTGTCGGAGGCTGAAGCGGGTGGTTTGCTTGAACCCAGGAGTTTGAGACCAGCTCAGGAAACATAGTGAAACCTCATCTCCACAAAAAAATACAAAAATTAGCCACGCGTGAGTGCGCATGCCTGTAGCCCAGTTATTCAGGAGGCTGAGGTGGGAGGATCACCTGAGCCCAGGGAGGTCAAGGCTGCAGGGAGCTGTAATTGTACCACTGCACTCCAGCCTGGGCGACAGAGTGAGGCTCTGTCTCAAAATAAATAAATAAATAAAAATTTAAAAATATGAAATGCTTCTATTTACAACCTCTTCTTTTTTATACAGTGCAGATAATTTTTTACAAGGTTCTGAAGACTCATTAAAAGAGTCACAGTGATGCTGGTCAATATGGAACTCCCTTTTCTCACCATGAGAAGTCCAGTTTGACTACCTCAGTTACCACCCAGTGTTGAACATTCTCATGTAGCCTATTTGAAATGGAAAGTGCTGTACTTTATTTTTAGCATATTTATTTGTAGGTTGTACTAGAAGACCCCCGTAGGCATTTCTGGCCCTGAGTCCTCATTGGGGACAACCAGCAGATCCCACTGGTTCTGGGCTTGCATTTAATATGACATCCCCACAAGCCAACTGCAGGTGACAATCAATGTATTCCTTCGGGAAGTTTATCAGTGCTTTCAGATTAGCAAAACAAAGCCATTTCCTATTTGTTTTAGAGTGTTTACATCTACATATACAATTGCCATCAGTCTCTGAAATTAACCCCACAGATTTCCTCTCAAGGAAACCAAGGTGAGGAGAGAGACGTGTGAAGGGCCACGAAGCTGGGAAGGAAGGATTGAGGTGAGGTGGTTTCTGCTCTCCCACACTCTAGCAAGGTGTTGTCAGTGTGATGCTGTGGTTGACAGCAGGTGAAGGTGCTCTCTGCTGTACCTGACTCGATCCCCTGGCAGTAGCTCTGGGTGTCTCTGGGGTTGGACACTGGACCTAAACTAGACCAGTTTTTGCCTCGGGAGTGTGAAGTGAAATTCTGTGTGGGCAACCAGCAGGCGGCTGGCAATGTGCCTTTCAGAGCTGAGGGCGAGTGTCTGTGCCCTATCCAGGTGCCCAAGGAAGCAAAGGAAGGCTGTCTACGAAGAGAAAGCAAATGAGGCCAATGGCCCAGAGAAGAGCCATGGCGAGTCCTCCAAGCCTTCCTCATCCTGTATCCAACTCACTCCCATTCTTGGCTCCTGGAGACACTCCAGAACCCATATGTCATATAACCCCACCTTTTCCTTAATCTATTTGATTTACTTCTAATCCGTATAACTTAAGAGCCTTCTACTTTTTCCTTAGTCGACTTAGCCTTCATTTCTGTTGCTCATAATTTAAGAATCTTGACAAAGACTATGAGTTCCACATGATTTGCATGCCCAAACCTCAAATTTAATGAAGATTTTTTATTTTTATTTATTTATTATTATTATTATTTTGAGACAGAGTCTCACTCTGTTGCCCAGGCTGGAGTGCACTGGTGCCATCTCTGCTTTCTCCAACCTCTGCCTCCCGGGTTCAAGCAATTCTCTTGCCTCAGCCACCCAAGTAGTTGGGATTACAGGCACCCACCATCATGCCCAGCTAATTTTTGTACTTTTTGGTAAAGAAGAGGTTTCATCATGTTAGCCAGGTTGATCTCGAACTACTTGACCTCAAGTGATCCACCTGCCTTGGCTTCCCAAAGTGCTGGGATTACAGGCATGAGCTACTGCGCCCAGCCTACGAAGACTTCAAATGTCTGTTTGGAGATGAGGAACATTTGAGGATACAACAAACAGTCCAGGCTTAGCTGATTCCATTGCTGCAAAGAATTTTCCACAGCAAGAATTACAAAACTAATCATTCCCTTTTCCCTGTGGCACAAAAGTGCAGATACCTAACATTTAGTAAATGATCATTAAGAAAGAAAAATGGGCTCTCAGATGGCACTGCCCCTGGCATATACAAGAAAACAAACAAAAGCAGATCTTATGAGTGAAGCAAAGCTTTAATTACACACAACTAAACATATAGTACTCAGTTTTCTAAAATTATCTGATTTCAGGTTTGTAGCAGAGACCTGAAGTTGAGGCTGGTGGGAGGACTAACCTTTCTCCGTGAGGGTTCATAGGAGGCAAAGATGAGAGGAAGGAAGAAGCTTAAAGAAAGAATGGGAGGAGACAAAAGACTAGGGTGGGAGAAAGGGAACCCAGGAAGCAGCAGAGGAACAAACGGAGGGGAAGAAACAGAGGTTCCCACAACACCCACGTCCTGGAACCCTCCACGGAACCTCGGAAGCAAACCCTGCTTTCATTTCATCTCTTTTCTTCTCTCTCTCTTTTTCTGTTTCTTTTCCTCTCCCTTCTTTCCTTCCTTCTTTTCTATTTTTTCCTTCTTCAGAGTCTCAAGCAAGAGTTGGTAACTCTTTATCCGAAGGAATTATGATAAGGTTTTGAGCTCTGGGAATGTGGGATGTTTCAGAAGCACAAGTAATTTATTATCTATTCTCCAAACAAAGCAATAATTAGATCACTTCTGATAACTAATATCATGTTTTCAGAAGCCCTGAGTAGATGATAAGCTAATATTTGTACAGTTGACCTTAAAAATGTGGCAGCTAAGAAGCTCTTGGAGAGATGCCCAGAAAGGCACTAATTAGTAAAGTATTTAGCAATGAGATGTGGAAAGGAAATTTCAGAATTCTTTTAAAAATGTTTTCAGTTTTGTAAATCACTATGCTAGAGTAACTGTAGAATTATCCTTTGACAGTATAATTACATTTTAATTGTATAGCAATTATGTGTTCAATAGTAATCAAGGGGAAATTCAGTAGCCAATCGGCTTTTACCACTGTGAAATGCACAGACGTTGTTGTTCACAGGGTAGACTTCTGTTTTCCCTTGGCCCTCTGAATCTTTCCGGCGTACTTGCGCATTGACAAACACGGTGAGGACTCTCTCCAAGGCGTGAGAATGCTCAGATACTCCCAAAGAACCGGCCACTGTCTATTAAAAACCTAGCTAGAGGCTATTTTATGAAATGTTCTGCTGACAATTATAGGAAAATATTCTTCCTTGTGCAATCAGCTCCCATGGGACAATCAAGCCTACAGAGAAAAAAAGAAAGCATCTTGTAGGGGACTGGGGTGGGTGCGGGAGCCTCAGCCAAGATTCCCCTTGGATGGTCCCACTTAGAACTGTTCCTCCTTTCTTTCTGCTCTAAATGTTAAGTAATTCAGACTAGAAACCACAATCTGGCACTAATGAGCAATAAAACAGTCCTTAATCCCAAAGATCTGTGCATTATTTTTCCCCTATTTTTTACATTTTGTGACTTACGGATCTGCTGTCTGGGCTGTGAGGACTGTAAAAACTATTATGTTGTCCTTGTTCACTGTAAAGTGTTTTCCAAAACGCTGTCTAAAATACTAAGTGTTTTATCTCTGTTATCATTGTTAACCCCTGCAGCGCTGCTCACTGTGTCTACTGTGGTAGTTGTGGTATGTGGATAAATTGGAAGCTATTTAGAAAACTAGAGTCTTTTAAAAATTGATCTGGATAGGTATGATGATAAATCAAATACGAACTGATCTATATTCGTACGGGGGAGACAAGCAAGTCATTTATGGACTTATGGGCAGGACCAAGCTAAACTCCAAGAGATGCCGGGGAAGGGGAAGGAATTCGCTGAGGGGGTCTAGTTGAACTTGACCGCCAGGGTGATTTTAGCAGGCTCGGAGGAGGGACCATCCCAGTGTCACGTAAAATGTTTAACAAGCCAGCTGTGGGGGAGAGGAAGTGCAGTGATTGCCACTTTCTGTGGTGTAAATGCTCTTGACATGGCCATTTCAAAACTATTAGCATGACACCACTGAATGCTCAATAGGAGAGAGAGATGCACCCAATTTCCTTTCACAATTCTCTCTCTTTCTCATTTCTGAATTGAGAGTAAAGGGAGACTCTGTATCCTCCTACATATTTTAGAGCACGCTGATACTGGAGGCATAGCCCAGCAGGGTCTATAGGGTGGGGGCGGCTGGGCTGGGGGCTGCACCTCCTGCGAGTGCTGACTGTGGTGGTGGCGCTGGTGCTGCCTGGCATCCCTTTTCTACACTGAACTCTTTTCATCAACTCTGCTCAAATCAGCCAGAGCAGGTGGTGGAGCTGCCCTGACTCGGAGCAGGAGGGCGGTTTTCAGGTTTCTACAGCCAGCTTCTCGCCACACAAGGCAGTGTGGGGTGGCTACCTTGGCAGCCGCAAAGTCAGGAGAGAGAGGATACCCTGTTTCCTCTGCAGTGGAACTCGGTCTGGATATCACCATGAGATGACAATGGGTCACTGCTGGACCCACCTCGGATCCAGCCTGGGATCCAGTCTCGCCCTCCACATCCTGACTGAGCGGTCCCCACCTCCCTGGGCCTCTTTCCTTATGTCTCCAGTGTGGTACTAACGGGTGCAGGATGATTGTGGAGAGGCAGGTCTGCGGAGGGTACTTCTCACGCGGCTGGTGCACGGCCAGTGCCTGGGTGGACTCAGCCCCTCTCCCCAGAATGTTCCTGTGATTCCTGTGTTTTGCTAAGCACAGTAGTGTCTCACACCATCTCACAGCTCTTTGGAGAGAAACAGTATTTTTATCCTATAACACAAACTCTGTTTTACAAAGGCCAGTTTTAAGATTTTGCAGGGGAGTCATGGATCCCCCAAAAGCCTGCTCGTGTTCTCTAGGTGTCTGTGGAGCCTGGGTGAGTCCATTCTGCAGGGAGTCAATGAGATCTGGGTAGGTAACTGCAACCAGACATGTCTGAAATCTCCCCACCATCTGGCCTTCCCCAGGGAGGGGGATAGCATTGGTTGCACGATTGTTAAACGTGTCTGTCACGCGAGGGAAACACGGAGGCGCCTAGAGGTTGTGTGACTTGCCAACTTTAAGGCCTAGAGCCGAGTGCAGCCTGGGTTCTGTGTCCCCTGGCTTGAAAGTCTGTGCCATTTCATCTACAGTAGCAGAAGATCAGCAGGACTTTTCCAGACTTGTGTGTGGGGTGGGTAGGGAGTGGGGGACTACTGCGGGAAAGAGTGCTTCCTCATGCCCAGAGAATGAGATTATAAACCAGGGGATTTTTAATGAAAACTGATGAGGTAATACGCCACAAGGATCTTGAGATTATTCATAATCTTTGCCTAATTCTGCTTCCAGGAATCCATCGATGGGACTCAACCTGAGATACAGTCAAAGCTGTAACTTCAACACTGTTTATTTCAGCTTCATTTATAAAAGCAGAAATTGGAAGTAACACAGTGTAAAGGGTGAAGATGATTGAAAAATTACAATGCATCTCTTGTATGAAAATCCATGTTTTCAATGGCATGAAAACATTCTCAACAGTCAATGTTTAGTGAAAAAATGACATAAAACTTATTCAGTGCACCAATTTTCTGTGAAATGAAAACGTTAAGAATGATTCTTTCTGGCTACAGGGGTCATTGCGATGTACAGCATTTTCCAAAATCTCTGCAATGAGATTTTGTAAAGAATCTACAAAATTTTCTAATGCACATTTTGATGTATTAAAACAAAAAGAATGTGTATAGCAATTCATCTAAATAGTCTCGATTTCACTACTAAAAACAAAATGTTTTGATAAGATTACATTAAAAGCCAAAAAAAAAAAAACCACACAAAGAACTCCAACAAGACCCACAACACAATGCTTAAATATGATGGGAATAAAACAGTGGAAAGCAAAAAGGAGGCAGACATCTAATATTGATAGAAGATGAAATTGAAATTCAGTTGTACAGTACTGTGAGAAACCTTGTCATTTTGTATAGAATTAAACAGGAAAGGTCATCTTCAGATGTGTACTAGGGCACTATGTTGGCCACAAGCCTGGAGTTGAGAATTAGGTGTGAATTTGAACTCTTAACAGTGACCTGCTCACCTGTAACCCCAGCACTTTGAGAGGCCGAGGTAGGCAGATCACCTGAGGTCAGGAGTTCAAGACCAGCCTGGCCAACATGGTGAAACTCCATCTCTACTAAAAATACAAAAATTAGCCGGGCATGGTGGCAGGTACCTGTAGTCCCAGCTATTTGGGACGCTGAGGCAGGATAATCGCTTGAAGCCAGGAGGCGGAGGTTGTAGTGAGCCCAGATCACACCATTGCACTCCAGCCTGGGCAACAAGAGCGAGACTCCATCTCAAAACAACAACAACAACAAAAAACCAGTGACCTCCTACCAGCCAGTCTGGGGACACCAGCACCTCTCTGCACCGTTTTCTTCATCCCTAAAAGCAGAAATACCATTAGTGACCCCACAAGGTCGTGGAATTAAATGGATTGTATGTGAAGGCACTCACACAGTAACGGGTATAAATAGCTGCTCAATAATTTTCTTTTTCCATGCACTGAGCAACGTGGCAACAAAATATGTAAAGAAGAATTTATTAGACATACGAGAGAAATAGACAGAAATACAATCATTACATGAGATTATGACTCGCTGCCGTCTAAATTCAGACAACAGCAACCACTCAAATTGCTGCCTGGGGATCAGGAGGGATACAAAAGGGCTTTGTAAACTATGAGGCAGCATAAAAGTGTTAGCTGTTTTGCAAGACGCAAAATAATATTTATGGGAAGTGATTATATTTTTTCCAAGGTCATAAAGAAATGCTCAATAAATTTTAAAGTAGAAATGTTCCAGTCCATATTTATGACCTCAATATGATACATTGTAATACTAGTTGTTTATATTCAAAGTAGAGAAATTTTATCTTCTCCAACATTTTGAAGTGCTCCCTGAACTAATACTTACCAAACAAATCAAATAATTTAATAGTAAATTATTGGGAAAATAAAACACTATATATTGAAATAAAATTATAATAATAAATTATGCCTGAAAAAACGGAATTGACGATTAGAATTTAAATACAAGATTAATGTATGAGCTTTGATGTAATAAAAAATCACAAAAAAGGATATTCAAAAGATTTGGTATTTAAAAATGTTTAAAATATATAAATGAGGACAGGCTACGATAACTACTACCAGAAAATGTCAGAGTCCATAAAGAACTTACAGAAATTGATTAGAAAAAATTAAACTCAACAGATTTGTGGAAAAGAGAAACTATTTTAACCCATACAGCACTACTTCATTATTAGCTAACAGATGCAAAGATGAACAAGAATATTTTATTTAATAGTGTGAAAGTTGTCAGAATCAAAATGGAGTCACTAACGTTAAGACCACGCTGAGAAGTAGAGACAGGGAAGGCCGTGAAGAGAAGGTTCTCATACCTGTGTGCCTGATCACACAAAAAACAAAAAAAAAACCCACAACGTTACACAAAGACTGTCACAACCTCTCTCAAAAAATACTTCTGCAATGATATCTGCCCAGCCACTGCCTGTCCAGCCTTGGAATGGCATCGCCCTTGTTATGGATCTTTGTCACCAAGGATACTTGTTTCAAAATAATTACATAATCCTCCACATTTTTTTCCTGTGAAAACCTTCGCCTCTTTACCTTCCCGAACACACACGTAGTTTACTATGGCATTGCATATAGTAATGCTCTATTCTCAAATAAAACATCTCTTTTTTTAGACAGCCTCTCTCTGTTTGTTATTTAGGTTGACAATCTTCATATATTCTCCCATGCGCTGGGGAATGTTCCAAGCACTGATATGTTCATACCTTTCACCCTCACAACAATGCTCTAAGGTAGACAGTGTCATTGTTGCCATTTTACAGATGGGGAAACGAGTCACAGGGAGGTGGAAAGACTCATCCACGGTCACAGCCACAAAGTGGCAAAGCTAGGATTCAAGGCCAGGGTCTGTTTTCTGCTGTTCATTTTATTACACAACCATGATTGATGAAAACAAAGGTGTATCCATAAATATGGGAAGGCACCAAGATTTATAGCGGTTAAAACAATAGAAACTGCCAACAACGTAGTGATGCTGAAATAGATAAGTTGCATTAACTGTAGAACTTTTATACTGTCACTGAATTTAAATCATGCCAACTTTGAGCAAACTAAAAATACAAAGTTAAGTGAAAAGAACATAACCTGCATTCATGTTATGCTTGCAACCATGTAAAACATGTACGCATAAAGATGAGGACAGGAAGGATGCGTGGAAAGGAAAACAGGCTCAGTGCGCTGTTGTAGGCAGTGTTGTTAGTTTCAGGCTACTCAGTTTAAAAAGCAGTAACTAGGCCGGGTGTGGTGGCTCACACATGTAATCTCAGCACTTTGGGAGGCCGAGGCGGGCAGATCACGAGGTCAGGAGATCAAGACCATCCTGTCTAACACGGTGAAACTCCGTCTCTACTAAAAATACAAAATATTAGCTGGGCGTGGTGGCGGGCACCTGTAGTCCCAGCTACTCGGGAGGCTGAGGCAGGAGAATCGCTTGAACAAGGGAGGCAGAGGCCATAGTGAGTCAAGATCATGCCACTGCACTCTAACCTGGTGGCAGAGCAAGACTCCGTCTCAAAAAAGAAAAAAAAAAAGTGAATGAAGCAGAACGCTGAGATTACTCCAGTTCCTTGGTGATAGTAACAGTATCAGGGGTGGTTCACACTGGTGTGGCACTTTGTCGTTTTCAAAGTAGTGTCATGTGTACGCTGGGCTTCCGTTTGCACCTTCTGAAGTTTCAGAGCTGTATTCACCTTATTTAATTTGAGCTCTGTTGAAGGCGAGGTTGAGAGAAATGTCCAGTAACAACACAAAGCCACGCTCCACGTCCAGTACGGAGCTCTCAGCTCTCCTGGGTCCTCTCCTCTCATCCCACAAGAGCACCTTGAGTGGGTGCATTAGGATGCAGATGTTATAGATGTGGGAAGTGAAGATGGGGGAATTTAGGTAATACTCCTGATATCGCACAGCCAGTGAAAGGAAAAATCAGGAGTTGAGCATCTGGGTCTGCATCCACATCCAGCACGCTTAGCACTGAGGCAGGGGTTCTCACAGTGTGACCCCTGCACCAGCAGCATCAGCACCATTTGGTAACTTGTTAGAGGTGCAGATTCTGGGGCCTCCCCTGACGCTGCTGTATCAGATCTGCTGGAGGCGGAGCTCTGCCTTTTTGCAAGCTCTGGGACGATCCTAATGCTCTCATCTGTGTGTGCAAAGCTGTAGCTATCAATGGCTGCTAACTGGTGGATGATGACTTGAACACAGGTGTTTTGATCTCTAATTCCAAACTCTTTCAATGGATTATATCAGCTGTTCTCAGTCCCATCTGAACATTGAATCATGTGGAGAGTTTAAAAGCAACTCGTCAACAATAAAAACAAAACACACAAAGAAAGAAACAAACACATTCTCCAGGCCCCATCCCAAGACTATTAAGTCAGAGTTGCTTGGGGTGGTGCCAGGAGCTGCCTTTGTTTAGAGCTCCCAGATGCCAGGCAGCTGTTTCCCCTGACTGTCTGATAATCCTTGGCAATCGGTTTCCATCTAAGTGCCAGGCCTTGAAAAGCAGACTGCAAGCTCTAAGCTCTGTGCATGGGGGGCTGCTGGCTGTGTGGCCACTGGAAGGATTAGTCTCCACTGCAGGTGATGGCCCAGGCTGCATCTCTGGGGACACTCCCAAGTTGTACTCTTTTTTTTTTTTTTTTGAGACAGAGTTTCACTCTTGTTGCCCAGGCTGGAGGGCAATGCCATGATCTCGGCTCACTGCAACCTCCGCCTCCTGGGTTCAAGCAATTCTCCTGCCTCAGCCTCCCGAGTACCTGGAATTACAGGCATGCGCCACCAAGCCCAGCTAATTTTTTTGTATTTTTAGTAGAGACGTGGTTTCTCCATGTTGGTCAAACTGGTCTCGAACTCCCGACCTCAGGTGATCTGGCCACCTTGGCCTCCCAAAGTGCTGGGATTACAGGCATGAGCCACCACGCCCGGCCCCATGTTGTACTCTTAATGTTCTCTAAGTGTTTGTGCCCTAAGGTGAACATGCTGAGCGTTCATCTCTGACTGACCAGAGTCAGAACCTTCTTGTCTAGAAGGTTCTCCTAGTCTCCTTCCTGCAGGAGGTGTTGGGAGTCAAGTGAGGAACAAGCCTGGGGCCTGGGTGTCTGAACCACCTGCATAAAACCTTGTCGTGGAGCTTATAGGGGCTGAGGCATGTATCGGATTGCTTCTCTGCTTTCCCTGTTTAGGTTCACCTGCTTATACAATTTTATTGCTGTTCTCTCTTCTTTCATTATATCCTTGAGGGTTTATGCTTTTTAAAAAACAAGCAAACAAACAAAACACCTTTTTGTTGTTTTAGTGATATTTCGGGAATAAGGGTGACACAATGGATGTGTTAAGTCTGCCACTTCTAACCAGAAATCTGTACAAAATTTCCTATGAGCCTTTGTCCAGACACACTGCCCTTGTTCTCTGGAGAAGCAGCTTCCTTCTGTCCTCGTATGCTTGCATCGTTCCTTCTTGCCTCCCTCTCTGCCGGAAATGCTCTTCCCTCTGCATTCTGATGGCTTAATTCCTCTCAACCTTTGGTGTTCAGTACCAGATCTGTCCCCTTATTGTAGCTTTCCCTGTAGCCCCTGGAGCTGTGCTTGAGTCACACTGTAGTGTGGTCTGATTATGTGATTGATGTCAGTCTTCCCAACTAAACCGTAGGTTCATGAGGCCACAAACCTGGCTGATTGTGTGTGCCATCGTATCCATCTCCTCTACCCAATGCAGATTTTTGAATAAATAAATGAATGAATAGGCAGGTGGGGGCTTGAAGGCCTCCTGATTTTGGCAGTAGCATAATGTAATGTGAACTGGCTTCACAGGCCGGTGAAGTTGACACATCCCGAAACTCTCTCAGCAACGCAAGAACAATTCACAGCTACCTTGATCGACAAAAACCGAAAGCAAATGAAACCAGGCTTTTACTGAAAATATCTGCAAGACCAGAAATACATGGGTAATTAACACCTTCCCCTTACACTCCTATTTAATATTTAATTTCTACTATTAGCATCCTAGAAGAAGCAGAAGCTAGGTCACCTGCATTGGGTCCATTCTTTTACTTCTTATCAAAAACCTGGCCATCTGACGCGTTAGGATCTCAGTAGAAAACGAAACAAAATCCACAGGGCGTTGGTGAGTTGATTTTTATGGCAAACTTTAGGAACTTTCAGTAAAAGCCATAAAACAAATGAAGCAGAAGATATCATGGATGGAAAAAATGCCCCCTCTTGTCCTGATGCATTTCTGGATGGTTGAACATTATTCCCTGAGTTGAATTTCCTTGAATAAGGGAATTCTGTTTAGGAAATGGGAGATGCAAGGTAAATCCCCATTCATGGACATGGACTGTGAAGGATTCCTCAGTCTGCTCTCATGTCAGGTGAGCACAGCCCCAGGGCAGGGTCTCTCCTGCCAGTCCTCCTCTGGGTTCCTGCCCCTGCCTAAGCCCCACCCCCAGACATTCTGAGTCTGGCCCGAGCCCTGACAAAGGTTTCCTATTATTCTACCTAGCAACTGCGGGCCGTCAGGACAAGAATCCAGAAACCTGACATTTTACATCAGTAGGACATAAGGAGCATGTGTTGGTTATCTATTGTTGCATAACAAATTGCCGTCTAACTTTGTGTTTGAAAACAACACGCATGCATCTCGTGGTTTCTGTGAATCAGAAGCCTTGGCACAGCTGTACTGGCTCCTCGACGTCATGGTCACTCGCAACATCATGGTCACTCGACGTCATGGTCACTCGACGTCATGGTCATCATCATCAGCCAGGTGTTTCACAGCTCACAGTGGACTGGGGAAGAGCCTGCTTCCCAGCTCGTGTGGTTGTTGGTGTGATTGTTGGTGTGATACCTGTGTTTTGCCTGTCCCTATGTGGTGCCTGTGGCTTGTGCACTCCCTGGCCTACCTCTGAAGTCTTGGCCTGGGAATGTTTTGCAGCACGTGCCCATGGCTACTGTCTGAAGGCCACCATCAGCTCCTATCTGGCCTCTGCAACAGAGCCGTGTGCTCCATCAAGGCGTGTGAGCTGAAGAGACAAGAGTCTGGCAGCAGATCAATGTCAAGGGTGCTACCCTGTGAGGTGATCTAATCCCATCATCTTCACCACATCCTATTGGCCAGCAGCAGTCACTAGGTTCAGTTCACACTCAAATGGCGGGGCAGGAATACCACCTTTCTGCATCCTCCTGGAGGTGGAGTTGACTAGGGAGTGTCAGGTCACCCATGGCAGCCAACCTGGGCATCAAGAGGCCACTCATACTGTCTTGGTTTCCTGGAGCTGCCCTAACAAAGTCCCACAAACTAGGTGACTCAAACAACAGAAATTTTTCATCTCACAGTTCTGGAGGTCAGAAGGCCAACATCGGACAGGGTTTGTTCTTCCTAAGGGCTGCGTAGGAGAATCTGGTATCCATGGGCCTTTCTCTGTCTTGTACGTCTTCACATCCTCTTCCCTCTATTTCTGTCTCTGTGTCCAAATTTTCCCTGTTTTTAAGGCCAACAGTCATATTGGATTAGGGCACACCCCAATGACCTAATGACCATCTGAACTTGTTCTTCTGCAAAGAGCCTATTTTCAAATAAGTTCACATTCACACACTCTGAGGGTAGGACCTTGGAATCTTTTAGGGGGACAAGATTCAACCTGTAGCAAGTGCTAACACAGTTCTGTTTTTTTTTTTTTTTCTCCCTGACATAAACCATCCCTACCTAGGGTTTTGGCTTTTTCAAGTTAAGCCACTGCTTTGAAGGTTCTTTGTTTTTTTTGTTGTTTTTTGTTTTTTCAAAATATTTAACATTTTTAAAAATTAGGGTGAGCTTCGCATGACAAAGTCAGCCATTGAAAAGTGAGCAATTCCGTGACGTTTAGCACAGTTGCAGTGTTGTACAACCACCACCTCTGTCTAATTCCAAAACATTTCCATCACCCTGAAAGGAAACTCTGTCCCATTAGGCAGTTGCTCCCCATCCCCCCGCCCCAGCACCTCGCAACCACCTAGGCCATTGCTATTGAGGGGTTGTTTAAAGTCCACTGAGCTGATGTAGCCCTCACTCTGCACCCCATCCACATGGACCCAGACAAAGCTGTTACCTTCTTTTCAGAGGCGAGGAGACTGAGTTAAGGGGACATTAAGTCATTTGTCTCTGCAAGGTGGAGGTGCCATCAGAACCCAGCCATCTGGCTTCCCAGTCCACACCCCTCACTCCTCCTCTACAGCCTGTTCCACCCAGCCTTGAGTGAGCCGTAGAGCAGTGACTTCCGCTGAGACCAGCGATCCCTCCTTCTGCAAGTGAAGGACAGTGTCCTTGCTGTCTCTCTGCCCTGGTCGTTATGCCCACCTCCTCTCTCCTCCTCGGCCTGCTGTGAGGATTTCTTCCAGGCTGCTGGGAGGGAGAGCGCTTGTAGGAACTCCCTCTGTGCATCCCGTCAAGGGCATCTGCAGGTGCTGCCTGTCCTCACGGTCGCTTCTCACTGCATCTCCCCTCCGCCCCAGCCTGTCTGGGTGTCTCCCGCTGTTCCCTGTGCCCTGCACCTCACCACGGGGTGCCTGTGTCTACCACTGCACTGATACTCTAGAATTTTCCACAGCCTTTGCTAAAATAACATGTGCTAACACTCCAGGCTGGAAAAACCCTACTAGAAATTACCATGGGGGGAGCAAATTGCAAGCCCCATATTCAGGTCTGCAAGAAAAATCACTTTTATTTCGTAAAAGTAATGGAACTGAAGCCAGGCAAAGAGGGAAGGGGCAGTACCAGGGCAGGGTGAGGTTGGAGCGGTCATCAGCTCATCCTTGTCCCAGGCCCATGGTCTCTTCCCCGCCAGACTCTGGCTGGGCACCCTCAACCCTGGGGTCTCCTAATCACATGCCCTCTGAAATCAGCCACATCGAGGTCACTGACAAGGAGCCCAGTCAAGACCTCACGGCTGGCAGAGCCCAGAAAACTCGTTCCCTCCTCCCCAGTGAAGCTCGTTCCCTCCTCCCCAGTGAAACTCGTTCCCTCCTCCCCAGTGAAACTCGTTCCCTCCTCCCCAGTCTATTGGGATTGCCTTTGGTCTGACCAGTTCTCTCTCCTTCTTTCCCCAGACGCACACAGTGTCATTTCATGCCCTTCAACGCCTACATCCAATTTCCATAACCAATTGTGTGTTTGGAAACCTGCATTAGGAATCCCCCCTCTGAACCTTCTAGAAGGCCTGAACATTCCACACTGGTGGCTCTCGGCTTGAACAGGCAGAAGGATTAAGGAAATACAGGGGAGGAAAAACAGCAATTCAAATCTCAAATGTTATTCTGCCACACTGGAGAATGATTTTATGGGCTGCGTATGGTGGCTCATGCCCGTAATCCCAACACTTTGGGAGGCCCGGGCAGGCAGTCTCATTCGAGACCAGTGTGGGCAACATGGCAAACCCCAGCTCTACAAAAAATACAAAAATTAGCTGGGTGTGGTGGTACACACCTGTAGTCCCAACTACTTGAGAGGCTGAGGTGGGAAGATCGCTTGAGCCCAGGAGATCGAGGCTGTAGTAAGCTGTGATCATGCCACTGCACTCCAGCCTGGGTGACAGAGCCAGATCCTGTCTCAAAAAAAAAAAAAAAAAAAAAGAATGATCATATGGAATTTTCAGGAATCTTCTCAATGTAGGCTCCAGAGAGAAGGTTTTAGACAGGACACACTGCTCTGACTTAAACTCCACTTCCTAAAGCATTGACGTTGTGCTTTGGAAATGACAAAAGAAACTTAGAGACAGCATACTTCCTCGGAGCTCAGTGCACCCCTCCATAAATAAAAGCAATGGTGATGAGAAGGAAATGAAATAAAAAATTGAGAGCTGAAAGGCACCTTGGAGATCACCTAGCCCGAAATTCTTGTCACGGATGAAGTCAAGGTCCTGAAAAATGAGACGATTTGTCCAAGCTGCCAGCTAGTTGGAGCTGTGCAGACCCCACGCCTGCCCACTGGGCCTTTAAAACCCAGGCCTCAGGGAGAAGCTCCCTCAGGTCCCCAGATACGCTGTCTGCACACCCACTGGGGAGAAGGAGGCAGCAAAGAAATGATGCTGTCCACAGAACAAACAGCAGCATCTCCTGCTGCCTGACAGCATCCGTTACAGAAGGATATTTCCAGCCGTGTATACGAGCATTTCACAACACGGACTGCTTTTCAAAGGCAAATTTTACAAAATGCCAGTCTGTGAGAAGTTAATACTGGGTTTTCAGAAAAAGAGGAAACCAGAATAGCTGAATATTTCTGCTCTCTTAAAAACCACAGAACCCACAGTAGCAACCAATGTGACAGAAAAAGGCTCTCCGCCAAACAGGGTGGAGGGGGAGACCCTTCCCTTTATAACCAAGACAGAGACCAATCCTCACCAGAAGTGAAAGGTACCTCTCCCAAGAACGGGCTGTTCCCACGGTCACAGAACACACTCATTTTCCACAAGACAAATGGGGCGACCATCAGCCTTCGGTTTATGTAATAATGCAGCTCAGTGTTGATGAGGCTTTGCAACAAAGGGTAATTTAAAATGAGAGCACGGTTAAGTATGATGTCATCCCAAGAACTACTCGCTTAGCTGTGACAATAGACAAGTGACAACAAGAAATGGCATCTATTTACTAAAAGCTAAGCGGAGAGTTTGTTTTGTCTTGTTTATCAAGCTTTAGATGAAATCCAGCCTTGTAAGAGATGGAAAATATCTCAGGAGCCACAGACTTACTTCAGCCTCCTACTGGGATGGTTTTGGTTGCAGCTGAGTTGTCCCAGCCAGCGTCTCAGCTGTGGTTTCAGTGGCTGGAAGAGAGGAATCCCACATGATGGCCCTTGTGGCTGAGAAGCACCAACGTCTTCCAGCCCTACAGATGATGAGCTCAATTTATGAGCTGATTACGATGGCCAAAGGAGATCCAATGGATATTTTGGGAAACGGCTCATAAAACGCATTCGGATAAACTAGAAATAAACTCAAAGGTTCCAGGAATCACATTTTTGGAAGCACTAGCAGGAGGAGGGGAAGCTGAGCTGACATTTTGCACTTCTAATTATATCTCACATTGTGTTTTTCTCTGCACCTCTTTTTTCATACCAACAGTAAGTATAATTGCTGAACTGCTCTCAGATAGAATACTGCTTTTTTTTTTTTTTTTTTTTTTTTTTTTTGAGATAAGGTTTTGCTCTGTTGCTCAGGCTGCAGTACAGTGGTGCAATCATGGGTTCACTGTAACTTTGAACTCCTGGGCTCAAGCAATCCTCCTGCCTCAGCCTCCCGAAGCTCAGGGATTACAGGCATGAACCACCTTGCTGGCCAATGCAGCTTTTTTTTTTTTTTTTAAATCACAAAGGGACTCCAAGAGCATTTTATTCAGGTTGGACTATAAACTAATCTTGAAGAGCAAGGTCCCTAACCTTTTAGGAACCAAGGACCAGTTTCATGGAAGACAAATTTTCCATGGACCTGGTGCGGAGGAGGGGCAGATGGTTCCAGAATGATTCAGGTACATTACAGTTATTGTGCACTTTATTTCTGTTATTATTACATTGTAATATATAGTGAAATAATTATACAACTCACCGTAATATAGAATCAGTGGGAGCCCTGAGCTTGTTTTCCTGCAGCTAGATGGTCCCCTCTGGGCGTGATGGGAGATAGATCATGAGGCATTAGATTCTCATAAGGAGCATGCAACCTAGACCCCTTGCACGTGCAGTTCACAATAGGGTTCTTGCTCCTATGAGAATCTAATGTCGCCGCTGATCAGAATGAAGGCAGAGCTCGGGCAGTAATGTGAGCAATGGGGAGCGGCTGTAAATACAGATGAAGATTCGCTGGATCTCCCACTGCTCACCTCCTGCTGTGTAGTCATTCCTAACAGGCCATTGACCGGAACCAGTCCATGGCCCGGAAGCTGGGGACCCCTGTTGAAGAGTCCTCTTCTAAGCGCCAGTTTAAAGTTGCAACCTTGGTGGTAAAAATTAAAAGTTTGGGACAGTTAATAAAATTCTTTTTCTAAATCTTTCCTGAAGAAAAATTTTCCCATACTCAGCCACTCCACATAGTCAGGGAATTCACTTCTGACAGTAACCCTGAGCAATGATAGATTACAGAAGAAAAAAGCATGTGATTATCTCAATTGATATAGAAGTATTTAGTATTGCTCAACAGTACTAATGAAAAAATTCTTAACAAACTGGGAGAAGAACTGAACTCCCTTAATTTGATCATGCTTTATGCCTAAACACTTGCAGCCAATCTTATTCCTGATGAAGAAACTTTGGAAACATTTTTTGCTAAGATAATAAGACAAGAGTGCTAATTTTTATTGGTTCTCCTGAAGATGTTGTCAGAGGCTCTGGTCAAAAGTACAAAGAAAGAAAACAAACAAAGAGCATGAGAATGAAAGAGGAATAGATAAAAACCATCATCACTGAATGATTATCTACCTAGAAAACTTGGCTCCACAAAGTATTAGAGTTAAAAAGATTGGCCATTCGATTTCTGATTACTTGGTTAACCTTCAAAAACCAATAGCATTTCTCTCTCTGTTATTCAGCAACAAGAACAAAAAAAATGTTTTTTTAAAAGCAGTAGTCCATTCACAGGAGCAATGCATTCATAAGTATTATAAAATTAGCTTAACCAATAATATACAATGTTTGTGTTGTGAAACGTCAAAACTATGGTGAAGGAAACAGAAGAGGATATAAATAAATGGAGAGATGTTCTACTTTTGGCTGAGATGATGTAATGTTATAAAGATGTCTTTTATCACCAAACTATATATAAATTCAATGCAATTCCAATCAAAATTTCAGATCTTTTTTAAGAAACTCATTAACTTACTTTAAAATTACATAGAGAAATAAAAGTCCAACATTTAAGTCAATCTCACAAAGAAGAATCAGGGGATTTGCCTCAACAGATATTAAGACATATTTCAAGATCACAGGAATGTGGCATTTGCTGCAGAATGGACATCTGGATGAGGGAGACAGATAAACAGCTCAGGAAGAGGAAATGCTATGAGAATTTAGTGCATGTGAATGACACATATCTATGGACAATGGACAAATTCATCAGATGATCTTGGGAAAACTGGCTCACTATCTAAAGCAAAGTTACATTGGGTGCCTATACCAAACCACATTTGATAGTGGACTGTATTTAGATTAAAAACCAAATGGGACAGGTAAAATTATAAAGTTAATAGAAGAAAATGTAGCATGATATTTTTGTGATTTGGGTTGGAAAAATGCTTCTGGAACAAAACTCTAAGAGCACACATTGTATGGCAAAATTGATCAATTTGAATACATTAAAATTCAAGATTGGTATTCAAGGAAGAGCACGATGGACAAAGTTATTAGATAAAAATTACTATGTCAAAAACTGACAAGGAATACACCTGTGTAATATACAAGGGATTCTTACAGACCTTCTAGGAAAATGTATCAATAAACAACAAAATGGCAAAATATCGACAAGGACATGATAACGAGAAAACTCAAAAAGCTAAAAACATATGATGATTATTCAAATTCATCAATTTGCATCAGGAAAATGCAAATCCAAACAACTATAAGAAATCACTCTACAACTGAAGATGAGCATAAACGAAAAGCTGAAAATATATGGTCACAGGCCCTCTGATGTCCTGGAGAGAGGACAGAGTACACCAGCCATTTTGAATGATCTGGCATTACTGACAAATTACATAATAGCATACCACCTGAGGCAGAAAAATTCTGTTCCTGGGTGGAGATCACAAAGAGATACAGTACAGATGTATAAGGAAGCATGCATAAAGATATTCATTATGGCAGTATTTTTGGGGGCAGGCTGCCGGAAGCACCCGTGTGTGTGTGTGTGTGTGTGTGTGTGTGTTTGTGTGTGTTTCCTGACATATCATGCATCAATGAAGGGGGACAAAAAGAAAAAGAATTACAAGAATATTTACTAATATGAATGAATCTTCCAAATAAACATGGATGCTAGTGAGAAATGAGAAACCAAATGAGATGTATATGAATATACATCATGATACCATTCATATAGAGTCGGCCCTCCTTATCCACGGATTCCACATCTGTGGATTCAAATAACTGCAGATTGAAAATATTCAGTAAAAAAAGGTGACTGCATTGAACATATTCAGATTTTTTTTTCTTGTCATTATTCTGTAAACAGTAAAATATAACAACCATTTACATACCATTTACATTGTGTTAGGCATTATAAGGAATCTAGAGATGATTTAAAGCAGGGGAGTCTAATCTTTTGGATTCCCTGGGTCACACTGGAAGAATTGTCTTGTGCCTTGCATAAAATATACTAATGATAGCAGATGAGCCAAACAAATTAAAAATCGCAAAAAATCTCATAATTTTTTTTTTTTTTTGAGGTGGAGTCTCGCTCTGTCACCCAGGCTGGAATGCAGTGGAGCAATCTCGGCTCACTGCAACCACCACATCCCAGGTTCAAGCAATTCTCCTGCCTCAGCCTCCTGAGTAGCTGGGATTACAGGCACGTGCCACCACGCCCAGCTAATTTTTGTATTTTTAGTAGGGAAGGGTTTCACTATGTTGGTCAGTCTGGTCTCGAACTCCTGACCTTGTGATCCGCCCGCCTCGGCCTCCCAAAGTGCTGAAATTACAGGCGCGAGCCACCACGCCAGGCCCAAAAATCTCATAATGTTTTAAGAAAGTTTACAAATTTGTGCTGGGTCTCATTAAAAGCTGTCCTGGGCTGCATTCAGACTGTGAGCTGCAAGTTGAACAAGCTTGGTTTAAAGTACATAGGAGGCTGTGTGTAGGTTGTATGCAAATACCTCACCATTTTATATCAAGGACTTGAGCATCCTCAGATTTTGGTATGCGCAGGGGGTCCTGGAACCAATCCTCTGAGGATACTGAGGGACAACTGTATTAAAAATGTATTCAGAGAATTCACTTTCCGACATATTCTGATTAGGTCATTTCAGGCCCAACATTTCCACTAAGAAAAACTTTAAAAGTTGAAAAACATACAGACAACATTTGTATGAAGAAGGATCTAGAAGATGAATAAAGCCAAGAGAGGTGAGCCCTGCATTTGTGTTGCATTTGTCCTTTTCCGAAAGGAAAGACCGAAGGCCCTCCTTTTCAGTGTCCCTGCTGTGTGGGGGTACCAAAACTGGGTTCTGGGCTCAGTCATGGGAAGGGGCCCTTGTGAACATACCAGGGTCTCAAATGGGACCCTGAAGACTGCTCCCTAGCAAGAAAAGTGAAGAGACAATAGGCTAGCTCACAAAAGGACTGCTATCCAGCATTCAGCCATCTGAACACCTTGACCCATTGATGTGATATGCTGCTTTCCAGAAGCAAATAAATAAATACATCTCGTTGTTAGGAGATAACATTATTAAAAGCTTAAGGATACCATTTGGCTTTCCCTTAGTGCAGGTCTACCTATGATCTTTTCTGTCAGATTTTGTTAATCTGGAAGACAAATCTTATTTGTCTTTTCACTTTTAAGAGATATTTATTCTATTTCAAGAGGCTCCACTTCCACATGGACCTTTATACCTATCCCTTCTGTCTCTTTTTTTTTTTTTTTCATATTTTTGACCCTTTAACATCTACAAGCTTAGTCTGGATATTTTCTTCTGATCTGTCTTCCAATTTGCTCATTCTCTCTTCACAGTATCTAATCTGCCCTTCAGCTATGCGTACAGAATTCTAGTTGGCAGTTATTCAGACTTTCAAGGTGTTCCATTGTCTTCTGGCTTTTTTGGACACGTTAGAAGCAGTCTTGTTTTCTGTTGAGAAGTTAGCAGTCTTATTTTTGCTTATTTGAAGGAAGTTTGTCTTAATATCTGGCTGCCTTCATTCTTAAGGCAGAAGTAATGCTCTCATACAGAATTCATAAATGCAAGAGGGAATGTAGAGCAATAAAAAGGGTGAATAGGTGGGTAAATACAAATGAATATTGACTACATAAGAAAAAATAATGTCTTGTGGTTTTGAAATAGGTATAGAATAAAATATAGGACAACAGTAGGACATAGTGGTGAAAGTAGGAAATAAAGTTGGAGTATTCCATGGTCCTTACATTGTTTCAGAAGCATTAAAAATATTCATTTATATTAGACACTAAAAAGTTAAGGATGTGTGTAGAAATCTCTAGGGTAACTTTGCAGTACAAGAGTGTATAAGTCACAAACTAATAGACGAGAGAAAGAAAATTTTAAAAATACTTAAATAATCAAAAAAAGGAAAGAAAAAGGATCATGGAACAAGTGGAACAAATAGAAATCCAATAGTAAGAGGTAGAGTTAAAATAAAACATATTAGTAATTTACTGCCTGTAGTCAAACTAAAAACTACAATTAAAAAATTAGATAGTACAAAGATGTTGAAGAGAAAGGGAGGGGTGAATAGGCAGAGCATGCAGGATTTTTAAGGCAGTGAAACTATTCTGTATGATACTGTAATAGGGGATACATGTCATTATGCGTTTGTCAAAACTCATGGAATTTACCACACAAAGAGTGAGCTCTATTGTAGCCTATAGACATTAGTTAATAATAATGTATTTATATTAGCTCATCGATTATAACAAATACACTACACTAATGCAAGATGTTAACGAGAGAGGATGGGGGCACTGAGGGGATACAGAAGAACTCTATGTACTTCCCACTCAATTCTTCCATAAACCTAAAACTTCCCCAAAGAATAAAATTTACTGATTTTTTTAAAGACAGTACTGTCAAACAGGATAAAATAGCAAATCCAAACTATATGTTTCTTACAGGAAACACATTTAATAAAAAAAAAAATAGAGAAATATTTAAATTAAAAGGATGGGAAAAGATACACCATCCAAGCACCAATCAAAAGTAAGCTGGTGCAAGTGCAGTGGTTCATGCCTATAATCCCAACACTTTGGGAGGCTAAAGCAGGAGGATTGCTTGAGGCCAGGAGTTTGAGATCAGCCTGGGCAACATAGCGAGACTCTGTCTCTACAAAAAATATTTTCAAAACATTAGTTGGATGTGGTGGCACACACCTGTAATGCCAGCCACTTAGGAGGCTGAGGTGCCACTGCATTCTAGCCTTGGCCACAGAGTGAGACTCTGTCTCTCAAAATAAATAAATAAATAAGTAAATAAATAAGCAAGCTGGCATAGTTACCCTAATGTCAGACAAAATAAACCATAATACAAGAAGCATTACTTGAGAAATGTGGGGATATTTCATAATGAGGAAAGTGTGGTCCATTAGGAAGATGTAAGAATTCTAAATTTGCATTACTAAATAGCATAGATTCCAAATATTAAAAGAAAAAATTGACAGACTAAAAGGAGATGTACACAATCAGCTTGGAACACTAAAACACGTTGCTTGGTACCTAATAGAACAATCAGACACATCCTTCTTTAATCTATAGATATTGATTTGAACAGTATTCCTAACAAATTGTATCTAATTCCTCCTAGCAACTGCAGAATATATATTCTTTTTGAGTTCATGTAGAACATTTTCTAAAATTGACAATTAGCTGGTCCAAGTTCAAATTTTTAAATGAATTAACTCATATAATACATGAATTAATGAGTTTTCTGTCCACAGTGAATTTAGTCTAGAAAACAGTTATGAAAATAAAACTAAGTTATTCTAATTTTGTTAAATAAGCCATAGAATTCTAAATAATCCACCAGTCAAAAAAAAAAGAAATTAAAATTGAAATCAGAAAATATTTTAAATTGAATGGAGATGAAAACACTACAGATGGAACTTATGGGATACAACTGAAGATGTGCTTAGCAGGAAATTAATAGCCTTAATTGCGTGTATTGGAAAATAAGGTTTCATATGAGGACACAAAGGCAGAAGAATGATATAATGGACTTTGGGGACCCAGGGGAAAGGGACAGGAGAAGGGTGAGAGATAAAAGACTACATATCGGGAACAGTGTACACTGCTTGGGTGATGGGTGTACCAAAATATCAGAAATCACTACTAAAGAACTTATCCATGCAACCCAAAACCACTTGTACCCTCAAAACTATTGAAATTTTCAGAAAACTTTAAAAACGAAAGTAAGGGTTAAAATCAGTGCTGACAACACACCTGGAAAAGTTTTAAGGAGAACAAACTAAGTCCCAAGAAAGTAGAAAGAAGGAAGTAATTTTTAAAAGTGTAAACAGCCAAATAGAAAATTAAATGGGCAATAGAGAATTGATAAAACCAAAGTTAGTTTACTGATAAAACTGATAAACCTTGACCAATACTATTTCAGAAAGGAGAGAGAGAGGGGAGAGAGGAAGGGAGAAAGGGCACAAACACACATGCACACACACATGCGCACACACGCACACGTCATAAAGTGGAGGACATCACTACAGGTTCTTCAGACATTTAAAATATCTTTAAAAAATATTGTAAAATAACTTTACACCAATACATTTAAAAATTTAGAAAAAAATGAAAAACTTCCAGGGGAAAAAAACTTAAAACCACCCAAATCCGTATAAGGTAGAAAAATATAAACTTTCTATTTACCTAAAAAATTTAATCCATAATTTAAAAATTATCTACAAAGAAAACTGTATTCCCACATGGGTTCACCAGTGAATTCTTCCAAATTATTTAAGGAAGAAATAGTACTGTTCGTCTACAAATTCTTCCAGAAAACAGAAAAAGGGAAACACTTTTTAATTCATAGACAAATCCAGCATAACTTTGATACCAAAATCTGACAAGGGCATAACAAAGAAGGAATATTACAGATCCATCTCACTCAAGTATATAGATGTACAAATGCTTTAAAAAATGTGTTCAGATCAAATCTAGTCGTTTTCAGAAGGATAATGTATCATGGCCCAGTCGTGTTTATTCCAGGAATGTATTTAAAAATCTAGCAGAGGCCAGGCATGGTGGCTCACGCCTGTAATCCCAGCACTTTGAAAGGCCTCACTGTTCAGCCCCCATTTATAAGTGAGAACATGCAGTGTTTGGTTTTCTGTTCCTGTGTTAGTCGCTGAGGATAATGGCTTGCAGCTCCATCCATGTCTCTGCAAAGGACATGATCCTGTTCCTTTCTATGGCTGCGTAGTACTCCATGGTGTATATGTACCGTATTTCTTTATCCAGTCTATCATTGATAGTCATTTGCATTGACTTCATGTCTTTGCTATTGTGAATAGTGCTGCAGTGAACATATGGAAGCATGTATCTTTGTAATAGAATGATTTATATTCCTTTGGGTATATATCCAGTGATGGGATTGCTGGGTCAAATGGTATTTCTGGTTCTAGATCTTTGAGGAATCGCCACACTGTCTTCCACAATAGTTGAACTAATTTACTAATTTACATTCCTACCAACTGTGTAAAAGCATTCCTATTTCTCCACAGCCTCACCAGCATCTGTTGTTTCTTGACTTTTTAGTAATTGCCATTCTGACTGGCATGCGATGGTATCTTTTTGTGGTTTTGATTTGCATTTCTGTAATGATCAGTGATGCTGAGCTTTTTTCATATGTTTCTTGGCCACATAAATGCCTTCTTTTGAGAAGTGTCCAGTCATGTCCTTTGCCCGCTTTTTAAAGGGGTTGTTTTTTGTTTGTATACAACAATGAAAACTAACCTACATGCATCAAGATGCATGACTCTCAGAAATACATTGTTGACCAAAAGAAGCCAGCCACCAAATAATGTGTATTGTATTATTTCAGTTACATGAAATGTCAAGACAGGCAAATTGACCTTTTGATATTGGAGATCAGGATTGCAGTTACATTTGGGAACAAAGCAGGACAGAGCAATTGGGGGAATCCACGAGGGGGCTGCTAGGGTGGGTAACGTTCTACTTCTCAACCTGGTGCTTATCACTCCATAAAAATTTATTGAACTACACTTAAGATTTTTATAACAACAGACTGGAGCAAGATACTTGCATTCCACATGTAGACGATGGAGTAGTATCTAGAATATACATTTAAAATAACCCTAAAAAATCAATTTGAAAAAATATCAACAACTAAAGTGCAAAAAGAAAAAAGAAACAGACATTTCAGGAGAGAAAATGCAATAAAATAAAAGAATATAAAAATGTGAAGTGATGTCCAACTTTAAAAATGCACACGAAACAAAATGGGACATTTTTTCAGAAATGCATATAAACAAGAAAAGAAATGTTAAATTCATTTAAATCATTACCTATTAAAGGAGAGGAATGGGGAATTTGAAATGGGGATAAAAGTATAGTAAAACAGGCACTTTTCATGAATCCCTAACAAAAATGGGTCATGACCAGAGAAGTGTTATTAACTCAGTGGTCCTTCTTTGAAGTTAAAAAGAAATGAAATGATAAACCAAAGACTCACCTTATCTGCACAGTCTGAGCATCTAGCTGTAACAGATTCTTCAAACGTCAATAACTCAGTTTTCACATCTACCACATCTCATGCTCATGAACTTTTGTTCTGCCCTCTCGATTCCCAAAAAGTTACATCTTACTTTAGTGAGTGCAATTCTTCATTTATTTCCAATTCTCCTCTTCCTAAAAACGACATGACATGATTTACAAACTACTCATGATACAAAAGATAAGAAAAAGTACTTGAGGAAGTTAGAGTGATTGTAAAATATGTACAGGAAGAGAATACAGATTGCCCCAAAATACCACATAGTGAGTTGATGAAGTTGGTCACTAATTTGACTCTGAGGTTTGGGCAAAGAAAAGAGGAAAAGCTGTCACTTCACCCACAATAAAAATCTAACAGTTGTGACCGGGCTCAGTGGCTCACGACTGTAATTCCAGCACTTTGGGAGTCCGAGGAGAGTGGATCACCTGAGGTCAGGAGTTCAAGAGCAGCCTGACCAACATGGAGAAACCTACTAAAAATACAACATTAGCTGGGCATGTTGGTGCATGCCTGTAATCTCAGCTACTTGGGAAGCTGAGGCAGGAGAATTGTTTGAACCTGGGAGGCAGAGGTTGCAGTGAGCCGAGATCACGCCATTGCACTCCAACCCCGGGCAAAAAGAGCGAAAAAACAAAACAAAACAAAACAAAAAACTAACAGTTATTCAAGGCCAGTCCAACCATGCTTTTCAGTAGTTAGTTCTAACTGTGAGAGGGAAATACGGAATTTTTAAAAATCACCATTTGGAACTATATATTGTTGAATCTTCCTTTTCATTCCTTGATGATATCTTGAATAGCATCCAAAACTTTCCAGTTGCTTTGAGTATAAGAACTCAATCCAGTTTAAAGCCTCATTTCCAGCATGATTTACATCTCCTCTTCTCCCTGGAGCAAATGTTTGAGCTCAGGCTCTGTTTGGATTGGAGGAGAGGATGACGACAGGCCTTCTCTCCTTTCTCAGAAGTGCTGCTGTGGGGAGGAGGAAGCGGCACTCTCCACCCAGCTGCTGGGCTGGCGTCCCGTGGATGACCGTCTCTACCTCTGCAGCTCTGCCTGTCACCATAACTGTCAGGACCTTCCATAAACCTAAACGTTTATCTGAAACAGGTCTCAATCAATTTAGAAAGTTTATTTTGCCAAGGTAAAGGACGTGCCCAGGGCAC
Organism: Papio anubis; assembly: GCF_008728515.1. Lineage (NCBI taxonomy): Eukaryota > Metazoa > Chordata > Mammalia > Primates > Cercopithecidae > Papio > Papio anubis. Next base: position 119,139,410 of record NC_044985.1, read on the forward strand.
AGCCTCAGGAAGTCCTTCTTGATGACATGTGCCCAAGGAGATCGGGGCACAGCTTGATTTTATACATTTTAGGGAGACATGAGACATCAATCGATATATGTAAGATGTACATTGGTTTGGTCTGGAAAGGCAGGACTACTTAAAGCGGCGAATGGGTTTCCAGGTCATAGGTAGATAAGAGACAAATGGGACAAATGGTTGCATTCTTTTGAGGTTCTGATTAGCCTCTCACTGAATACCCAATTTTTTTCTTTTTTCTTTTTCTATTTATTTATTTAGAGACAGAGAGTTGCTCTGTCACCAGGCTGGAGTACAGTGGCACGATCTTGGCTTACTGCAAACTCCACCTCCTGGGTTCAAGTGATTCTCCTGCCTCAGCCTCAAGTAGCTGGGGCTATAGGTGCACACCATCACGCCCGGCTAATTTTTTGTATTTTAGTAGAGACAGGGTTTCACCATGTTGGCCAGGCTGATCTTGATCTCCTGACATTGTGATTCGCCTGCCTCAGCTTCCCAAAATGAATACCCAATTTATAGGAATAGTCACTTATGCTCCAGTCTGGCTTAGTCAAGCAACAGGGCCGAGGAAGCAATCCAGATACGTCTTTGTCTCCCATGAGCAGAGGGACGACTTTGAGTTCCGTCAGTCCTTTTTCCACAAGGAATTTCCTTGTGGGCAAATTGTGAGCGAGGTTGTAGCTTCTTGATCTTTGTAGCTACCTTCTTTAGGAACAGAATGGGAGACAGGTTTGCCTGAGGCAGCTCCCAGCTTGACTTTTCCCTTTGGTTTAGTGATTTGGGGATCCAGGCATTTATTTTTCTTTTACACTTCCTAGAGGCGGGAACATGAGTCTCCCTCTCTTAGGGTTCCAAGGCTTCCCTGCACATCAACCCCCCTTGCAGGAGAGCTGGCCCCATTCAGCACCTTCCACACTCCCTGCTATCTCCCCACAGCCCCTGCTGGGTTCCCCTCAGCCCATGGGCTGTCCCATGGGTGGGCAAGAGCACTGAGGTGCGGTAAACTTTTAACAATCAGTCTCCCAAAACAGTATGCATATATACACACATGCATATAGTTATTATAGCATGCATATAGTTACTATAAACTTTACTAATAAAAGAAATGTGTCACACAGTTTACAAATCATCAAATATATGATACTCTTTATTATAGAATTTATAACATAGAATTTAGAATTTATATTAGAATTCTATATATAATACAGAATTTAGAATATATGTTATAGAATATATCATATAGAATTTATAATAAAGAGTATTAAATAAAAGCCAATTGATTGACAGGATGCTGCCTCAATTTCTGGGGAACTCTTGTATCCATAGCCAACCTAGGGTTCAATTCACAAACAAGTGTAGTTTTCAGACAAATGTTGGTTGGCTGGGCATGGTGGCTCACACCTGTAATCCCAGCAATTTGGGAGGCCGAGGCAGGTGGATCACTTGAGGCCAGGAGTTCAAGACCAGCCTGACCAACCTGGTGAGATCCCATCTCTACTAAAAAAAATACAAAAAAATAATAATAATAATTAACCAGGCATGGTGGCACATACCTGTAATCTCAGCTACTCAGGAAGCCGAGGCACGAGACTTGCTTGAACCCAGGAGGTAGAGGTTGCAGTGAGCCGAGATCACACCAGTGCACTCTAGCCTGGGTGACAGAGTGAGACTCTATCTCAAAAAGAAAAGCAAAATGTTGGTTGATATTTTTCCTCATGTTAAAGCATCAGACAAAAAGAAAGCAATGAAGCTGTGTTCTGAAACCGAACTTATTTGTCAATAGTCTGAGCACCCTTTCTGCTGAGTCAGATAATACTTTTAAACACTGCAAAAATATTTCCTCAATTGTTTGTGCTACTTATAATGACTATAGACACGCCACACTTTCTCATTTAATCTTCACTATTAGCATTAACTCCATTAATTTATTAAGTCTAGACCAGCAGTCCCCAACCTTTTTGGCACCAGGGACCAGTTTCATGGAAGACAATTTTTCCACAGCCCAGCAGTGGGGGAAATGGTTTCAGGATGAAACTGTTCCACCTCAGATCATTGGGCATTAGATTCTCATAAGGAGCACATAACCTAGATCCTTCGAAAATGCAGTTCACAATAGGGTTCCCGCTCCTATGAGAATCTAATGTCACTGCTGATCTGACAGAAGGCGGAGCTCAGGCAGTAATGAGAGCAATGGGGAGCTGCTATAAATACAGATGAAGCTTCGCTGACTCCCCCATCCACACAGACAGGTACCAGTCTGTGGCCCAGGGATTGGGGATCCCTGGTCTAGATAATCAACAAAACAGTAAATTAAGCCCTGGTTTGTAGCATTTGACAATTGCCATGGTGTAAATCCTCCCACCATAGCCAGTATCAGAGTAGCAACCTGACAGTAGTAAATGTGTAGCTAAGAGAGAAGCATGGTCACACACCGTTATGTAGGATTGCTACCATGGGGCTAGGCAACATCCATCATTAGGCATCAATAATAATAAAATGTGGTGAAATAATTATAAAATGAGTTTTGTGCATTTATCACCTCTGCTTTTAATATAATTTGTTTTATTGTAAATTTACATAATTTAATTTTTAATTCTGGCTAGACTTAACAACTGGCTCACAATATTCCTGAAATTTTCACAGTTGACTCTCATGAGCTGATGCAAACCAGATCCACCACCACTGGATGAAGGGCCTGAATGAGATGCACGCCGGTGTGCAGCCCTTCCTATGCCCCTTCTCCAGGCCCTGGTCCTGTCCACAGCCCTGCTACCAACAGGGCCTGAGGGCATACTGAGGCCTTGCAATGCTCCATCCAGAACTGATTGGATCAGGTAGAATACACATGATCTAAGAGGACTCATCCATAGACAGACTGAATCAGAGTCTCTGTTCCTCTGGATTAGAATGAAGATGCAGAGAAAGTGGCCAGCAGGTAGCAGAAGAGCAAAGAGACACCTGGAATGAAACTGAGTTTGTCGATGATGAAATGCCAGCCCTAGAAAGAAGTGTCACAGATGATCTTTGCTGAGGTCTAAAACAGCAAAGATCACCACAGCTTACAGTAAATAGCCATACCATTCATTTCGACTAACCTGATATTGCCTGTACACAATTGTGGACAAGAGCAAGATGCTTCCACCCTCCTTGAGGATTGCCCATGGCACGGTCCTGATGGAAACGATGGTCAGTTTGATTGACATATGGGTCCTGTGTCTTATTCTAAGGATCATACACAGAGAGTGATTGTACACACTTAGCAGCGACTGAAATACATGCAGCTCAAGGATAGGGTCAGTGAGGAGTCAACGAGACCATGCCCCCGCAAAGAGCCTTCAATGAAACGCTAGTGAAATATCAGGAAAAGCAGGCCCACAAAGACTCATTCAATTGCTGAAAATGTGATCCAGGTTAATTTCAGGTAGCCCACATGTTTCTTTTGTTCTGTAGCAGAAAGTGTACATCATGCCAATTCCAGCCCTGATGGAGAGAGGATATTTGACCGTGGTGTCATTTGACTGAATGAATAAATCTAGAGTTAGTTTTGTGCAAACCAAAAAGAGGTGAACGTCTTTGTGTATTTGCTTCCTGAAACTGCTTTCTTTGTACTAATTTAACTAAAGGGAACTATACAATCCCAGGTTAGAGAAATTATCTGAATAGAAAGTAAATAGAGGTCGGTGTTGACTTTTATAAGATACATATCCATTTCCTTCTCTGTAAAATGAAGATACCTCCCAGGGATGTTGTCAAACTCATATAAGATCCTGGGTCCATCCATTCATTCATTCAGTCATTTACTCATTCAATATACTGATGTGACAAAAAGCCGTTTTAAGGTGTTGGGATCCTTTCAAGGATATGAAAACATTCTGTAAACTATAAAGCATGACGCCTATACAAGTCACTGTTCCTTCTCATTGCTTTACATGCAGGCAGTTTATAAAGAGCATGATTAGAGAATAAAAGGCAGCTTAGAAGATAGTTGTACAAAATTGCATGAATCCATGACACAGGATCTAAAGAAAATATGCCTGGTTTGAAAGCAGCTCAGTCTGAAGCAGCGTCCTTCCTTGAGCCCCCACACTGAAGGTCTTGAGTCTTAAAACATCAATATAAGCACTTTCCAAATGCTTACCATTCTAAGGCCAATGTATGAGAAAACCAAGATTTGCTTTGGAAAAAAAGGTTGATGAATTGAAAGACATGCTAATTCCAGATATAACCTGCAGCTATCGCCAATGGAGAGAGATGTGAAATCTCAGAGAATAAGCCCAGCAAAAGCCAAAATGAAGATCCTTTGACAGTCTATGTGACTATGTAAGAAATTACAAATGTATCTATTAAATTGCTAAACAATGCTAAGGCTACACAGTAAGCTTTAAGATACAAGCACATATTTAATTTCAGATCCATGAGTTTTCTATTCATACGTATTTTAATCTTTTAGAACTCCTGAGAAAATGAAGTAAACATGCTCTTTTAAAAATAAATTCTGAAGTTTGAAAATAAAAGCAGATCATTTTCTTTGGGTAAAGAACGACAGTTTCTAAGACATTGAAATGTAAACTTTGGAATCATAGTTTTAAAGAGCAGAGAATCAAACAAAATATATGTGAAAGAAAAGCACTTTGAAATGCAAATTATATTCCAATATTAATTTGCTAGTATCACTCACTTATTTACTTGTCAGAACAACTTTTCCAGTCAGGAGACTTTCATGCCGGATTGTGACTTACAACGATGTCCGATTTGATGTATTGGTGGAATCAATACGACAGAATCAGCAAAGGTAAAGTACATGATTTAATCATGCCACAGCTTGGTGAGTAAATTCACTCTCTTATGACATGCATAATTTACAACTGCAAGTTTAATAACTGCAGTTCTCCGCATCAAGCACTTTGACAACAATTTCTAACAACAAGCAATTTCTATGATATTCCTATACAGCCTGGAGTTTACTAACCAGCTCTCCTTTGAAGATCAATATTCATGCAAACGCCAAAATCCTGCAGGAAATTTCCCCACCCCTTTTGTTAAAAAGACTCAGAACTTTGATGGCAACATAGAGAACACGCACATATTTAATTTAAATTTTATGGTTTCTATTTATAAATATTCTCTCACCTCTCTTATTTTCCTAAACCAGGGGATGTTGTTAACCAAAGGCTTCGCATTCTCGAAAGCATTTGTGAATGTCCTGAGGGGCTTCTTTTTGAGTTGTGTTGAAACTTATGGCCTACGTTTATACAATTTCTAGACGAAGGCTCAATTATGACATTCGAGGTTGATAAGTCTTATTCCCTATACAATCTTATGATGCGGGCGTCCAAGCCATTGGAATAGTTTGGTGTGATGAGCCTGGCCTGCCTGAGAGCCATTGAATCTACAGCTGTGCCTCATAGACATTCACTTCTCTGCTTGTTCAACTGCTGTTTCCCCCTTCCTTCCCCTCAATCTTCTCACATCTTGCTTTGTTTTTGTCTTCCTTATCTCTACCACACATTACATATGGCAGAATACAAAAGCAGTGGACTCCAAACTCTCAGAGTCCTGGCTTAGTCAATGAGTCTCTGGGAGGCCTCGAGGACCTTTTGTTTGGATCTCATTATTTGCTGTAGTTCCGGTCTATAAAGTCACTGCGAACACTGAACTCGTGCATCCTGAACCATTGCTCCTAAGGAAAACACAAAATTAGGTTCCTGTGAATCTCTGGTTATAACACTTTCCTCAACCAATCAATACACAACCTTGTTTTGTGTGTGTTTCTGCGTAAAGACACCTTTTTAAATATAGATTGTTGATTCATTAACGCTGAACTCACAGCCAACAGAGTTATAATGAATGCCTGAGCAGGGTTTACCTAACACACGTGTTTTTTCCGCAAGACATGTAACAGCCTTCTTGTGCTATGAACATGGAAAGCTCTCCAGCACTACCCTTGGGGGTCATTTTAAAGAGCAATATCACCAACCAAAAGGACAAAAATGTTAAAAACAGGGCACTTGATAGACTGAAAAGGACACTTGTTTCCCGTAGGAGAGCTGAAACAAGAAAACAGTGTTGCTTTGTCTGACCTTAGCTGGAAAATGTGCACGGGAAGATTCAAATTGGTCATTCCCCTGTCCATGTCTACTGGTGATCACAAGAGTGCCGAGTGTTCACTTTCGGGTCACACATAAATGTAAGTAAGGCCAATTCACAAATACAGAATTGGCAAATAATGAGGATCTACAGCTATATTTTGTTTCTCCTCTTTGGCCTCAGCATCCTTATTTGCAAAATATATTAGAAGAGGAGGGAGCAGGGTCCCTTAAACCATGTTCCAGGGACCCTAGAGATGAGTTCCCAGGAGCTGGGATGCCCACTCCTTCCTTTCTTCCCACGGCAGCCCCTCCTTCTGTTGCAGAGCTGCTTTCCCCCACTTGAGGTGCATGTTGCTGCTGAACATGGATCTGCTGCACACGTCACCAGCCAGAGCTGGGCATTTGCTCAATTGGAGCCAATCTATGAATCTTGTCTCTCCCTCTCCCACCTTGACACTAGCCCACGGGGGCAGGAATGGCTGCACAGGAACCAAGAGGGACCCTGGGAAGGAAAGCCACTGTTGTTTTGTCTGGGTGGTAGTGCAAGGACACTGTGAGCCTTGCACTGCTGTCTCCTGCCTGGGAATGACGCCATCATGGAGGAAAACAGAGCCAAGAGATTGGGTGAGGGAGGAGGAAAGAGGAAGCAATGCAGGCTGACAACAGGGTCAGTTAACTCTTCAGTCTGCTCAATGAATACATTTAAAAGAATATGCTGGGCTGGGTGTGGTGGCTCACACCTGTAATCCCAACACTTTGGGAGACCAAGGTGGGAAGACTGCTTGAGCCCAGAAGTTAGAGACCAGTTTGAGCAACATGGTGAAACCCTGTCTCTGCAAAAATTAGCTGGGCCTGTGTGCCTATAGCCCTAGCTACTCGGGAGGCTGGGGTGGGAGGATTCCTTGAGTCCGGGAGGTCAAGGATACAGAGAGCCATGATTGCACCACTGTATTCCAGCCTGGGCAAAGAACAAGACCCTGTCTCAAAAAAAAAGAATATTCGATTACTCTGAGATGGATTTCCACCACATGGGGAAGGCAAAACACCCTATTTTCTCACAGAGGCTGGACAAGTTGGAATTCTTGTAGGTGATCTGTATGATTTCTCTTCATATTTTTACATTTTGCCTTTTTTCTCCCCATAGTCCTCCTGTTCTCCTTTACTCGCCCATAAGGTGGGATTGCAGAAGTTACTCCATTATTTGTCATTTTTTGGTAACCAAGTTTCATCCCTATTTTTCTTATTTTGAAAAGCAGAGGGATAAATGTTTTCTTTACCTTTTGTATTAAAACCATAGGAAACTAATTTATCCTTGAAAGTCATGTTTGATTTTCCCCCACACCACCACCGCCATAGGCAATTGATTGTCCTTTACTTTTTAAACAGACACACAGCATCTATTTACCCGTGATTGAAAAAGAAAAACAATTCGGTAGCTCTGCAGTGCAGTCAGGGTGGGCTCAGGAAAGGAGCAGGGGCCACGTGGTGGGACAGCGTGATTCCAGCGCCTCGGCATGTCTCAAGGAACAGATGACTGTTGTTCGCCCCGGCTGGCTTCTGACTCATCCTTCCTGTAACTCTCGCTCTTTTGATTCCCGCGTGGCATCCTCCGGACTATGTCTTTCTGATACAGAAGCCGCCGGATCTGGCACAGAGCTCAGCAGCTACTGTTCCCATAGACTTCCCTGGAGCCGTCACAAGACATGATTTATTGAGTGGAGAGCCGTCCCTCTCAAATCACTCCAGCATTTCTCAGCCAAAGACTTTTCCCCATCCACCAGCACTGTTTGACATCATCTTTTTGACCTTCGGACCTGGAAGATATGTGCTCATCCTCAGAAGATACGAGTACTGGGTCTAACATTCACTTTCTCCTTTTTATTCTCTGACATGCTTCTCACTGTTCTTCGTCTACGTTCTTCTCACCATAGAATGTAGAACGTAGATCCGTAGAACATAGAACGTCTGTGTAGACGTAGAATGGTGGCTACCATCTGCTGAGCTTGTACTGTGTGTGTGTGGCAAGTTAGATATGTCAATTCAGTAAATTATCACAAACCACATAAAATGTAGGTATTTTTTCACGGTTTATAGATTAAGGTACTGAAACTCAGAGAGGTCAGGTGACTTGCCCAGGGTCACACAGCTAGAGATGACAGAGCTGGAATTGGAACCCAGACCTGTCTGACTCCAAAGCACACAGGTTATCACTACTCCACAGGTGCCCTCTGCGGTGGACCACAGGGAGAACAATTGCTCCTTTGCTTTGAAGAAAGAGGAAGGAAAATTCTTGTAGGCTTGCAAAGAATTAATCTACATTTCCCCCCCAAAGAGGGAGATTCCTTAACCGAAATTGTCCTCGTTGTCAGCCTGGCTCAGCTACTTGGCTTCCAGAGATACCAAATTGAGTGTGCACATTCTCAAATGGGTCTCTTGTTTTTATTTTGTGCAGCAGTCAGGGAGGGGAACTCTTGGCAAGGAGCCCCACTGTGACAGTAGCCTGGGTATTGGAGTGATAGCAACAGAGTTCAAACCTGTGCTGCCCAACACAGCAGCCACTCGCCCCGTGGGGCCACTGGCCACTGGGAAGGGGGCATATTCAAGCCAAGCTGTGTTGCCAGGGTAACGTACCCACCAGATCCCAAGGATTTCGTATGAAAAAGAGAATGCAAACTCTCTCCTCAATAAATTCTTTATATTGATTTTATGTTGAAATGATATGTTGAATATATCAAGCTAAATAAAAATAGCATTAAAATTAATTCCACCTGCACAGCAGGAGGTGAGTGGCAGTCATCGAGCATGACCACCTGAGCTCCGCCTCCTGTCAGATCAGTAGTGCCATTAGATTCTCATAGGAGCGCAAACCCTCTGTGAACGACACACATGAGGACCTAGGCTGCACGCTCTTTAGGAGAATCTAACTGATGCCTGATGATCTGAGGTGGAATAGTTTCCTCCCAAAACCATCCTTGTCCCCCTACCATCCATGGAAAAACCATCTTCCATGAAACCGGTCCCTGGTGCCAAAAAGGCTGGGGACTGCTGGCTTAGAGGGTTACAAGCTGTGGGAAGGGAAAAATTCAGAAGACAGAACCCTCGGGATAGAACAGGGTGATTTTTATGAAATCTTTAACTACCCAGATGGGTACTAAATTTATAATACTCATAACGCTGCTGTGATGAAGAATCTGTAGCAAGCTAGAATGAAATACATGCTTAACGTCGGAGCCTAATTAAGGCTGTAAAATAATGGAATCGATGGCGTGGCCTGGAAGTCTGTGCTGGTATTCTCCAGTAGCCCCTGCAGATCCAGCCTCCCCATCTCCACCCTGAGTCTGCTCCAGCAGGCAGCGTGGGCTTGGCCAGCTGGAGGCCCTGGCAGGAGATCAAAGGGCAGGAAGGGAGAGGGGCCAGGGTGTCAACTCGCTTGGCCCTGCGTTGCTGAGCCAGGGTTTGGTGTGGCTGCCACCCGTCCCCATCCACTGTCAGATGGTCTCTCCTAGAGCCACAGCTGGCTCTCCAAACCAACTCCTCCATTCAGCCCAGGGAGCTTCATCACACCTTGCTGCCTTCCTGAATCCAGCCCACTGTTCTCTCACCACTGATCTCAAAAGGTTGAGCGAGCCAGCCAGTCCCAGCCTATCCCCAGCATCACCCCCAGTGGACCTGAAGCCTAAGGTGAAAGTACACATTTTGCCTGTGGGGTAAATTAAACTATGCCCCAAACAAGCCAGAGAAAAAGCAAAGGCAAACCAAGAACCCAGCAAGCATGGACTTCGGAGCAGCCAGAGAGAGTCCCGTGCAGAGCCCAGGAGGGTGAGTGTGGGAAGAAGAGGGAGGGTGCTTCTCAGCCTAGCACACTTGGGTCTCAACTGCACCAGCTCTGGCTATCTGCGGGACCATTTGCATGTGACCCACCTGCCCAGGCCTCGTTTTCCTCATTTGTAGGATGGACAGTGTCACCTGACACTTTTGGGAGAAGTGGCCCATGCATACCTGGCCCAGAGCAGAGAGATTGCTGAGATCCACTTTATGGCTCATTGATGCCAATGGGCAGATAAGATAACCCTGGGGAACATCAGCCCTGGTGCGCCTTGGTGCCCAGTCCTAGGAGTCAGGAGAAGCAGGTGGGAACATCAGCCCTGGTGCTCTTTGGTGCCCGATCCTAGGAGTCAGGAGAAGCAGGTGGGAACATCAGCCCCTGGCGCTCCTTGGTGCCCGATCCCAGGAGTCAGGAGAAGCAGATGGGACCTGCTCCCTCATCCACAGCCAGCCTCCCTCCCCACCCAGCACTCGAGCAGGGGCAAGCCACTGGATATCCTCCCTTGCTCTCCTCCACCAGCTCCTGGGGTGAAAGGGAAAGATGAATATCAAGTGTCAGGCATGCACATTGGCCATCTGAGCTCAGGGAGGCTGCAACTACTGGGACAGGTGCTCACTGGCACCTTGCTGGCCCCCACTGCCAAGCAGGGTACCGTCAGCCAGCTCGCTCCTCGCAGGGTACTGCCTCTTCTCCAGCAGCCTGGAGTCCCCCACTTCCCAGCCCCATCGTCCTCATCCCAAGCCTGATCCTATTGTGTCCTGTGACTCCTTGTCCCTTGTTGGGCACCTGCATCTGTCCTCCCTCCTCAGCCTCCCATGCCCTCTGCATCCTGCACTCCTGCTGAACGAATGACCCAGGTCTCCACTTCCCATCAGAACATCCTCTGTAACACATCCCTTACTGGCAGGCGTCACTCCCTGAGCTCACCATTTCCCTGAAGCCATGCTACATGGCTGCTGCTTAATGTCTCAGAGGCCCCTTCTCTCAGGGTTGAGACCTGGGGTTTGCACCCCCTCTGCCTTGACACATCCATCCCAATACTCCTCCAGCCTCTTCCTCCCACTTGCTCATGGCCAGATGAGGATGGGAAGTGGCACCACTGGGCATTTGATTGAAAGCAGCAAAGACTCGATGACTCCCTTCCCACACTGCTGCCATCAGCTTGGTGGACTTTGACTGCAACCCCGCCAACAACCCCCAGTCTCCCGGCTTCCCTGAGCCTCTCACCTCTGATGATCTTTCCTACCTCATCTCTCACTTTCAACAGATGACCTCAACTCCTACTTCACAGAGAAGACAGAAACTAGGAGCTGGGACCTCCTTCACCTTCCTGCTGCAAACCCACAGACTCCGCTGCATCTCCCCTCTGCTGCTTCCCCTTCTTTCCTGTCACCGTAGAGGAGGCGTCTGTGCTCTGGGACTGGCCTTCCCACCAGCCCTCCACCTTCCGGAGCTCATACACCCAGTCTCCTTTCTCCTGTGTCTCCAGCCTTTCTCACTGCACTCTCTCCTCCATTGCTTTCATCAGCATATTCTGCTCAAATGTCTCTGATCTTGAAACAAAGTTGGCCATGGACCCAGTTCCTGCTCCAGCCCTGGCTGTATTTCCTGTGTCTTCCCTTCCAACCTCTCCTGCCACATCCAAGGCCTCTCCCCGCCATCAACTCCGCTCTCATAGTCCCCCAAATTCACCAAGTTTTCCAGCTCACGCCTTTCACATTTTTTCTTCCCTCTTCCTGAAATGCCCTCCCTGCTCCTCCTGTAGCTAGTGCCCTCCTTGACGTGTTCTCCCATGAATGCCTCCGCCTCCTCCCAGCCCAAGCCAGGGTTCCCCTGTGTCTCTCATCAAAACAGTGTGGAGCCTGGATGTTCTGCTCTGTTGGACCCAAGTCCCCCAGTCTCCCAGGCCTCATCCGAAGTGGCTCAAGCCCAGGCCATCCCATAGGAAGCCGTGGAGGGTCACCTGACTGTAGGGTATTGCCGGAGGCCCTCGTGTGTCCTGAGCCCTCCAGGCTGCTTTCTGCTGTGGTCTCACTGCTGGGCACTGTCTGAGATTTGGAGGCTTTCCCCCGCCAGCCTGCCTCCAGCCCCCTGAAGCAACACGAGGCTCAGAGGTGTTGAAGACAGATGAGAAACTCTTCAAATTGGACAGCAGATCCCAGCATTCCAAAATGCCTTCCTTCTTCATCAGAGGAAATTCCTCATGCCCACATCCAGCTCTGCTTTAGGGACGCCTCTTTCCCCATCCCTCCTCTCCTCCCATCCTGGAGTCACCCCTCCTGCCTGCGAACCCCGATCTCCTCAAACGCAGGTGATTTTCACCCTTCCTTGTTCAAAGACAGGCACCTTCTAAGGTATTGGAGGATAGCATTTCAGCATGTGAATTTCGGTGGATGCAATTCAGCCTACGACAGACATCCTGTCTTTCTCTCCTGTGGCTTCAAATACCGGTTGTGCCACTTTCTAATTGTTCATCCCTGGGCAAATCTTTTAACCTCCTGAACCTCGAATCTCACATCTTCCAGATGTAGGTAATGACAGCCACCCAACTGGGCACAGGCAAGGATTAAGTGAGGTGATCCAGGTGAAACGCCCCACAGAGTTCACGTAAGTTCCCTTCTCTCTGATCCTTTCTTCCCCTCTCTGTGTCTGCAGACGTGAGCCCCCGCTTTGAGTTTGCACAAGAGCGGTGTTCATTGTAATGACGATGGCAGGTTACTAAGACACACACACTGTCCTCCGATCTTTAACCTAACGGATGACCCCGTCAGCCTCCTTGAGGTTTGGGTCCAGAATTGGAGACTCTCAAAGGGAAGTTGCTACAGTTTATGATGGCAAGAAATCTGTTTACATTCTGAGTCTAAAGAGGAAAACATAGGCATTCTTTCAACTTCCTGTTACACAATGCTTCATACCAAAACTTCTTGCCCCCTCTGAAGTCACTGAAGGGTTACAGAGAGACCTCCTAGTTGTTCCTCTGCTTTTCCACTGCTCGGCTACTCTTTTAAAGATGGCTTTTCTATGTTTTCAGGTTTTTTCTTCTCCTCTTGGCTAAATATATATCCATAATTAACAGATTGTCACTTAGAAGATTTATATTTATCATCATTATTTATGTTCATTCCTCTTCTGCTTTTATAAACTAAGAAATGACAAATTTTTTTCCACTGGTTAAAAACTACTTTAAAACTTTATTTCAACCATCATTTAACTTTTGAAATTTTTTACCCTATTTTCTCCAATTCTCCTGCTTTGTTTTTAGTTTTCTTTAAATGGACAGAGGACTTTGTGAAAATCAAAATATCGTTTTATAAATAACTCAGTTTCTCCTCCACCCTTAACCAATGAATGGAAGGAACTACGTAGTATAGTTTGTCTGCTTCTCAGAAGCTAATTTCTCTATCTGATGTGTTTAATCTTATTTCTGACTTTTAATAATCCATTCTTTCCAGGCTCATAAAAACTTCATTAGTTCAATACGTTTCTTTTTATCTTGTTGTTGTTTTCCAATACAGAATCTCACTCTGTCTCCCAGGCTGAAGTACACTGGCATGATCTCGGGTCACTGCAACCTCCACTTCGCAGGCTCAAGTGATTCTCATGCCCCAGCCTCCCAAGTAGCTAGGACTGCAGGCACGCACCAGTGTACCTGGCTAATTTTTGTATTTTTAGTATAGATGGGTTTCTGCCAGTTAGCCAGGTTGGTCTTGAACTCCTGGCCTCAAGTGATCCACCTGCCTTGGCCTCCCAAAGTGCTGGGATTACAGGTGTGAGCCACTGCGCCCTGCCTACATTTCTTTTTCAATGCCCCACCTTGGAAGCACCATAGTAGTTTTCTCCTTGCATGGGTGAGTCCAGTTTTGGTCATTGCTAAGTGGATACACCTGCTGAATAATCACTCGATCTTTCCAATGGCACCCACCAAAGACTCATCTTAAGATCTTGTAAAAGATGCATCCTGCGGAACTTGGTACTACTAGGGTTCCAGTAGTCTACAAAATGCCTTACTATCCAAATTAAACATTTTTCTTTGCCACAGAGTATGTCAACAATCCATTCATTCACAGTCAAATATTGTAAACTTTTTAAGGTATATAGCACCTTACTTTTTCTCCAGAAAGAGTGAGAAGATAATATTCAACTAAAAACATGAAAACTCAGCTTAGAAATGGAGAAATATCTTCCTAGTCCTGGGTTAATCCAGCAAGGTAAATCAGAGAATTGAAAAATAGGACATTTGGGAGTTTTGCCCATGACTTGAGCAATTCTCTGTCTGCCAGAGTGGAATTTGGAGGGTGTGGTACTCGTGTGTGGCTGGTCTCGGCATGATGGGGGGGTGGGGATATGCCTTCACAACAGCCAACGGGGGGCTCTCCACAACTCCAAGTCCAGAAACTTGTAATCTAGTTTTGACAGTCAAAAGGTTTAAGTGAATGGATGATTAAATGAATAATAGCCTGATAGAACAAGACTCACATGTCTCTATGAGGTTTGGGTCCAGAATTGGAGACTCTCAAAGGGAATTAGAGACTCTCAAAGCGAAGCTGCTACAGTTTATGATGCATAAACTGTATCATGTGGGCCTTGACTTTCATTACAGAGTCCTAGAGTCTATATTTTCTCCCACTGTGGGGGACAAAGAAACTGAGACTGAAACAGTTCTACAACTTGCTGATGTCACACACTGTTTTCCAACCCCTGGGTTGTTTTTTTTTTTTTTTTCAACAACTGTATTCCATTTCTGAGTCAAACGGAGTGCAGACGAGAACACGGATCCTGGTTCTCTCGCTGGAGCAGAAGCTCCTATTCCACCCACATCAACCCTTTCTTCATCTGTACGATGGGATAATGTGCCCTTCCCCCTACCTCACTAGAGATAGAGGAGGGGGATCCTCTAATGAGACAGCAGGGAGAATTTGAAAAAGTAAACCAACATTTAATGCCAGCTGCTGCTATTATTTTACCAGCAGCTTCTTCTTTTGTGCCAACTTAAAGCTACTTAAAGTGATATTTCCTTCCTACTTTTGATACAATTGGGTCTTTATTAGGAGCACTTCCTCCTGGGAGAAGAAAGAATTCCTCTGAATTCTTTGTTTCATGTTGAAAAACCTGAGCACTGGAAAGAATATAGCTTGGCCAGTGAGGATTAACTTCTAGAGATGTTATACCATAACGTGGAATGCCAGAGAAATTGTAAAACAAAAGCCGTGGGTGTCTGCGACACTGCCACAACCTCAGTGGCCAGCCACAGAAAGAGAAAGAGCCTTGGAGGAAGTTAGATTTTGGTTACAGGTAACCACAAAGAATTAGTTGTCACACATTGCCACATGGGTTGTAATACATCTATTAATCTATTAAGAAGAAGATTTTCTTTGGAGTTTGTGAGTCATTGTTCAGAATCTTAGTTCTGCTTGAGAACGTGTGAACTGAAATGATCTATTTCTGTATTGTTCCTTTTTTCTCTTTTCTATCTTCATTTAATTTTTAAATTTATTTTATTTGTTTCATTCTTAAACCTCTGTAAGAACGGAGCCCATGAGAGGAATTTTCTTTACTTCATTCCTAAGCTTTCAGATTCTTTTGTCTTAGCTTATTGCTGCCAACTATTAGTTTGGAATTCCATAAGAATTGTGTAGCCCCTGAATCCATTTCTCACCCATCAGATTGGCAAAAATTTACAAGCTTGACAATACACTCTGTTGACAAAGTTGTGGAGAAACAAACATTCCTACCATGCATTGCTAGTGGGAAGGCAATATAAATATTCATCTTATTCAAAGAGATCCCTGCAGAAATGCCCCAAATAATGTTTCATGAAGTATTTGGGCACCCTGTGTGGTGCAGCCAAGTTAACGCAGAAAATTAATTATCACAACTATGACACTTAATCATAGCTGATTTATGATTGTTGTGACCCCTGTGAAAAAAATTTGGCAATATCCAAAAGATCTACCTCATGCATCTGGGCTTTGACTCAGCAAGTCCTAGGAATTTACCCCAAGATTTACCTCCAACAATATGGAAATACGGATGCACAAGGTTATTCACTGAAGCATTGTTTGTAATGGCAAGACATTGGAAACTACCAAAATGTCCAAGCAAAAACAAATCTATTGAACCCAGGAAATTGGCTCAGTAAACTCTGGCACGTACATACAATGGAATAATAAGCAGTTGTACAAAGAATGAGGCACATGCATGCATTTCCTCATTCTTTCAGCTGAGAGAGCCTAGAAACAATGACACTCCAGGAGCAATGAGCACTCCCTACCGCCAGCTCTTAGTTTCCAATCCCACTATTCAGTGAAAGGAATCAGGGCTCCTTGGAGAAATGGCTGATTCTAGGACTGGGACAGGAAATACACAAGACAAGCCTGGAACTTCTTATAGTACCAGAAGGCAAAGAAACTCAAAAACAACACACACATGCACACACACGCACATGCATGCACACACACACACACTACAACAACAGAACACATCAAAGGGACCCAGGAGCCAATGGAAAGAGCTCCCAAGGACCCAAGCTGGGATAATTTGAGAAGCAAATATAGTGATATTGGACTATAACCCAAGTATAAAATAAATGTCCATGAATTCATAAAGGTACAAATAAAAGATTGAATGGATAAATAAAGTGCCGGGCACGGTGGCCCACGCCTCTAATCCCAGAACTTTGGGAGGCCGAGGTGGGTGGATCACTTGAGGCCAGGACTTCGAGACCAGCCTGACCAACATGGAGAAACCCTGTCTCTACTAAAACTACAAAATTACATTACCTGGGCATGGTGGCACACACTTGTAATCCCAGCTACTTGGGAGCCTGGGGCAGGAGAATCGCTTGAACCTGGGAGGTGGAGGTTGCAGTGAGCCGGGATTGTGCCATTGCACTCCAGCCTGGGCAACAAGGGTGAAACTCTGGCTAAATAAATAAATAAATAATAAAGGAATATAGACAAATCGTCTGAGATGAATTCCAAATGATTTGTATAAATATTCTGCCCTCAAGTGGGAGAAGCGTAACTCCCCACTTCTTAAGTATGAGACACACCTGGTGATTTCCTTCTAAAGAGTCCAGTATTAAAACGAGAGGTGGGGAGTAACTTGACAGTGGAGAAACCTGGCAAACACTACCTCAAGCCACGTGATCAAGGTTAGCATCATCAATGATAAGTTATGTTGATCCAGTGTACCCTTGATTTGATGTGAAGAGAATATCGCTTATCTGTGTAGTGTCCTCCTGGAAACTCATAACCCCAGTCTAATCATGAGAAAAACATCAGGATGATACCAACTGAGGTCGGGCATGGTGGCCCATGCCTATAATCTCAGCACTTTAGGAGGCCGAGGCGGGCGAATCACTTGAGGTCAGGAGTTCAAGACCAGCCTGGCCAACATGGTGAAACCCCGTCAGTACAAAAACTACAAAAATTAACCAGGCGTGGTGGTGGTGCCTGTAATCCCAGCTTGGAGGCTGAGGCAACTTGAACCCAGGAGGCGGAGATTGCAGTGAGCCAAGATCACGCCACTGCACTCTAGCCTGGGAGATAGAGGGAGACTTTGTCTCAAATAAATAAATAAATAAATAATAATAATACCAGTTGAAGGGCATTTTATAAAATAACCTAACCAGTATTCATCAGTCAAAGTCCCAGCCAAGATGAATATACAGAGGCCTGATGAGTAAATGTAATGTGATATCCTAGATGAGATCCCAGAAAAGAAAAAGGACCTTGAGTGAAAACTAAAGAGATATGACTAAGGTATGTACCTTAGTAAATAACAAAGTGTTGATATGGGTTCATTCATTGTGACAAATGTACCATCCTAATGTAAGATGTTAATAATAGCTGTGATAATTAATTTTCTGTGTCAACTTGCCTGGACCACACAGGGTGTCCAGATACTTGATCAAGCATTATTTGGAGCATCCCTGCAGGGATCTCTTTGAGTAAGACAAATATTTAAATCAGCAGCCATTGAGTAGAGCAGACTGCTCTCCGTAATGCAGATGGGCCTCATTTAATCAATGGAAAGCCTGAATAAAATTTAAAAAATGCTCCCCTAAGCAAGAGAAGTTTTCTCCAGGAGAGGTCTTTGGACTCGAACTGGGACATTGGTTTCTCCTGCCTTTGGGCTCAAACTGAAACATTGACTCTTCCTGGGTCTTGAGCCTGCTGGCCCTTTGGAGTAGAACTACACCATTGGTTCTCTTGAGTCTCCAGCTTCCTCCTGTCCCACCCTGCAGATTTGGGGACTTTTCAGCCTCTGTAAGTGTGAGCCAATTTCCTTATAATAAATCTCTTTCTAGACATGTACATACTATTAGTTCTGTTTCTCTGGAGAACCCTGAGTATTACAATAGGGAAAACTGGGTGTAGGTGTATAGGAACTCTCTGTATTGTCTTTGTAAGTTTTCTATAAATTTAAACTATTTTAAAATGTAAACATTTTTTAAAGCCCAGAAAAAATAAATTTAAAAACAAAAGAATTAGGAAGTTCTCTATAAATTAATATGGAAGTAGTTCTAGAAGACATTATTAAATGGGGAAGAAAAATAGCATCTAGGGAGAATTTTTTTTGTTTTTGTTTTTTTGTTTTTGAGACGGAATCTCACTCTGTCGCCCAGGCTGGAGTGCAACAGTGCAATCTCGGCTCACTGCAAGCTCTGCCTCCCGGGTTCATGCCATTCTCCTGCCTCAGCCTCCTGAGTAGCTGGGACTACAGGCGCCCGCCACCACGCCCGGTTAATTTTTTCTATTTTTTAGTAGAGACGGGGTTTCACTGTGTTAGCCCAGATGGTCTCGATCTCCTGACCTCGTGATCTGCCCACCTCGGTCTCCCAAAGTGCTGGGATTACAGGCATGAGCCACCACGCCCGGCCATTTAGGGGGGAATTTATAGCACAATGCCAATATTAGATAAAGAGAAAAGTCTCAAATCAATGATGTCAGTTTCCACCTAAAGAAACTAGAAAAAATAACAAATTAAACCCCAAAAAAATAAAGATCAGAAAGGAATCAAAGAAATTTTTCAAAGTTTTAAATGAAAATAAAAATAAAGAAAATACAGCCAAAGCTACTTGTTGAAGAATATCAATAACATTGGTAAACCTCTGGGCAGAGTACTCCGGAAAAAAAGAGAGAGAAGCCATAATCTCCTGACATTAGTAATGAACAAGATGACACCACTACATATTCTACAGAAATGAAGAGGATAATCATTGAATATCATTTAACAACTCTATACCTATGATACTGACAACTTAAACAAAGTGGACAAATTCCTTGAAAGATACAGGCTATGGAAGTTCACTCAAGAAGAAAGAAATAACCTGAATAGCCCTATACCAATCTTTAAAAATGAATTTGTAGTTTAAAATCCCCCCTCCAAAAAAAAAATCCCCAGGCCTGATAGCTTTACTGGTGGATTATACCAAATATTTAAGAAAGAAATAATACTAACTCCAAACAAACTCTTCCAGAAAACTGAAAAGGAAAGAACACTTCTGAACTCATTATATGAAGCAAGCATTGCCCTGATGCCAAAATTAGTCAAAGATATTACAAGAGAAGAAAACTATGTATCATTATGTCTCATGAACATAAATGTAAAAATTTGAAACAAAATTTTAGCAAACAGAATCCAACAATACAAAAAACAATAATACATTATAACCAGTGCACTTCCTGGGGAAGCAAGGTTATTCAACATTTGAAAATCTATCAATGTGTTCACCATATTAACAGATTAAAAAAGAAAAATCCATATTATCATCTCAACAGACACAGAAAAATCCAACTCTCAGTAAAGCAGCACTAGAGGGGAATTTCCTCAATCTGACAAAGAACATCTATGAAAAATCCATGTTAACACCACACTAAGCAGTAAAGGACTGACTGTTTTCTCTCTAAGATCAGGAAAAAAGTAAGGGATGTCTATTCTTATCACCTCTATTTCTGAAAATTCTAGCCAGAGTAATAACACAATAAAAAGAAATAAAAGTTATCCTGATGGAAAAGGGAGAATTAATATTGTCTTTATTCCACTATGATATGATTATCTATATATATAAAAGCAAATGGAATCTACAGAAAAGCTACTAAAACTAATAAGTAATTTAGTTTGAGATGTATACAAGATCAATATGTGAAAAAAGTAGTTGTATGTCTAGGACCAAATGATATGAAATTCTAAAACTATCAATTACATTAGCATCAAAAATATAAAATACTCTGGGATACATTAGTCAAAAGATGTACAAGACCTGTATGTACTAAAGTATACAAACATTGCTGAAACAATTAAAGAAAACCCAAATAAATAGAGAGATATACCTCACCTATGGGTTGGAAGGCTTCATATTGTATGATGACAATTTCCCTCTATTCTATAGAATCGATGCTATCCCAATCCAAATCCTAGCAGGATTTATAGTAGAAACTGTCAAGCTAATTCTAAAATTTGGATGTAAATGAAAAGAAGAGGACCTAGAATATCCAAAACAACTTTAAAAAGAAGAGCAAAATTGGAAGACTAACACTTTCTGGTTTCAAGACTGATTATAGATCTACAGAAATCAAGACAGTGCAGTATTAGCATAAAGATAAAAAAATAGATCAATGGGAAGGAATGGGAAGTACAGAAATAGATCCACACATATATGTGGGCGGTGATTTTTGTAATATGTGCAAAGGCAATTCAGTAGAGAAGGAACAGTCTTTTCATTAACAAAGCTGGAATAATTGGATATCCATATGTTTAAAAAGTGAACAAACACCTCACAAAAAGATATACAGATGGCAAAGATGCATATGAAAAGAGACTCAAAATCATATGTCATTAGAGAATTGCAAATTAAAACAACGAGACACCACTACACACCTATTAGAATGCCTAAAATTCAAAATACCAATGATATCAAATGCTGGTGAGAATGTGGAGCAATAGGAACTCTCATTCATTGCTCATGGAATGCAAAATGGTACAGCCACTTTAGAAGACAGCTTGGCAGTTTCTAACAAAGCTAAACATAGTCATATCATCTCATCCAGCAATCGCATTCCTAAGTATTTACACAAGTAACTTGAAAACTTATGTCCCCACAACAACCTGCACACAAACATTCATAGCAGCGTTAATCATAATCTTCAAAAAACGAGAAGCAATGTAAATGTCCTTTATTAGGTGAAGAACTAAACAAACTGCAATACATTCATACAATGGAATATTATTGAGCAGTAAAAAGAAATGTGCTAACAAGTCATGGAAAGAGATGAAGGAAACTTAAATACACACTGCTAAGTAAAAGAAGCCAATCTGAAAAGTCTACATACTGTATGATATTAACTAAATGACATTCTGGAAAAGGCAAAACTATAGAGACAGTAAAAAGGTCAGCAGTTGCTAGGGTCTGGGCAGTGGAAGAATAAATAGATGAAGTGCAGGCTGTTTTTAGGGTGGCAGAACTACCTGAGTCACACTGTGTTGGTGGATACATAACATGATGCATTTGTCAAACCCCATAAAACTGTACAATACAAACAGTGAAGCTTAATATAAACTACGGACACTAATTAATAATAATGCATCAATACAGATTCTTTAATTGCAGCCAATATACTACACTAATGCAAGATGTTAATAATATGGGAAACCGTGTGAGAGGGAGAAGGGGTATATGAGAACTCGCTACTCGCTATACTGTCTGCTGAGTGTTCTGTAAATCTAAAGTTGTTCTGAAACATAAAGTCTATTGATTTTTAAAAAGTTTTAAGAAATCAGGCTGACCGTAAGTAATGTGTGTGGCCATAGTGTCAACTTATTAATTTATAATAGTGAATAGTTGTTACATTGAACACTATAATGAATCATAAAATAACTATCAGGAGCATTCTCTCTCTAGGGAGAACTTCATGATAAGTCGACTAAAATAGAAAGGGAGGGAGGGAGGAGGGAGGGAGGGAGGGAGGAGGGAGGGAGGGAGGAAGGAAGGAAAGAAGGAAGGAAGGAAGGAAGGAAGGAAGGAAGGAAGGAAGGAAGGAAGGGAGGGAAGGAAAGAAGGAAGGAAGGAAGGAAGGAAGGAAAGAGAGAAAGAAGGAAAGAAGGAAGGAAGGAAGGAAAGGAAGGGAAGGAAAGAAGGAAGGAAGGGAAGGAAGGAAAGGAAGGAAGGAAGGAAAGAGAGAAAGAAGGAAAGAAGGAAGGAAGGAAGGAAAGGAAGGAAGGGAAGGAAAGAAGGAAGGAAGGAAGGAGAGTCTGGTCCCTGGGAGTCTGGGGCCTCCTCCTGCTGCTCCCTTGGCAAGCTATGCTCATGCCATTCTGCGGTCATTCAGCCAGAAGACACTCCACAAAACCAAGCCTAGTGGGATGAAGAGGATGCAAATTTCCAGGGTCTTCATGCACCACTGTGATAAACCCGAAGGCCCAAAAGAGCCACCCTACCAGGTGGGTATGGGCCAGGGACAAGATGTTTTTTAATTTGGGATTTTCCTACCCTGAGGTCCGCAGACCTTAACTTCACAGAGACCAAGAATGTGTTTAGAAATTCATTACAAAAAGCACGCCTGAGTGAATGTGACTATGTCTGGAGAGAGTTCTACAGCTCCCTTTAGATTTTCACGGGGGGTTTTTAACATCCCCACACTTAGCCCTGCTTTGTTCCTAGACTGGTAGACAATAACCAAATCCCTTACTCATAGATCCATTCTGTAATGACAACAACCATGAAAACTGTGCACAGGTGAGCAAGAGCACTCAATGGAAGCATGGGAAAGCAGGAAAGGACCACAAGTTCTTTCTGGGCCTTTTCCTGAATGCAGAAAAGTGATGTGGAACTATGTACATAATTATTGAGTAAAGAGAGTGTGGTTGGTTTGTGGATGCAGATACTAAAAAGAAGCCTCAGCATATCACACAACTCTCCCCACTCACCTTGTACGCAGGCTTTGCTATGTCCTTACTCCATCATGAGCACCTTTTTCTAGAACTGAGAATTGAGTTTTAGTATTCTGAACTCAGCTTTTCTTACTGTTAATTCCTGCTAAGATTTTTTTTGAGACAGGGTCTCGCTTTGTCACCCAGGTTGGAGTGCAGTGGTGTGATCTCGACTCACTGCAACCCCCATCTCCCAGGCTCAAGTGATTCTCATGCCTCAGCCTCCTGAATAGCTGGGATTATAGATGTGCACCACCACATCCGGCTAATTTTAGTATTTTTTAGTAGAGACGGGGTTTCGCCATGTTGGCCAGGCTGGTCTCAAACTCCAAAACTCAAGTCATCTGCCCACCTCAGCCTCCCAAAGTGCTGGGATTACAGGTATGAGCCACTGCACCCATCCTGTGTTATAGATTTTTTTTAATCTGGGATGTTTTGTGAACATTGTAGTGCTTTTAACTCTAGAACATCTTTGGGAGGCCACTCTTTTCTGAGACAGGTATACATTTCAGAAAAAGGATTAACCATTTTCTAGGCAAGATACACTTGGGATAAAACCATGGCAAAGCATTGTCTAGACACATGAGTCACTTTCCCTTGCTCACAGATCTTAAGGAGCCTGGCCCATTTTATTTCTTCAGCTTTGCTGACAAAACTCAACTTTGCTGTGTCTCTATTCACTCACCTTGTGGAGCAGGCTTTCTTTCCCAGTTGATCTTGTGCCAAGCATGACTAATTAAGAGTCTCAGCAGGATTTACTGCTGATCATATTTCACATTTGCTCCTGGAACTCCAGTATGATAACAAGGATATTTGCTTTGCATACTAATTTGTGTAGCCAATGATTAACTCTGTGTTGTATACAAGTGTGTGTCAGAATCAGGGCTGGGTCTCATGCTCTTAAAGTGGGAAGAGCTTGATAACCTTCCTTCAACATATCCAGGGAATTCAGGGTTTGGATGACATTGCTCAAAGGCTGAGCAAGCTCCTCAATTTGTTATCCATGGCTGTGTAACAAATTATCACAAATTTAGTAGCTTAAAACAACACACATTTATCTCACAGTTCTGTGGGTCAGGAGTCTGGGCAGGAGTCCTGGAATGGCTTAGCTTGGTCCTCTGCTCAAGGACTTACAAGGCTGCAATCAAAGAGTCATCCATGGCTGAGGTCTCACCTGAAAGCTCAATGGGGGCCTGACATGTTATTGGCAGGAATCAATTTCTTACAGGTTGTTGGACTGAGGGCCTCAGTTTCTTGCTGGCTGTTGCCTGGAAGCTGCTCTCACAGTCTTACCACATGGGCTTCTCCAGATGGTTCTTCATCAAAGCCAGCAAAGAAGAATTTATATAGAGCAGAAGTACTAGCAAGACCAAGGTTACAATCTCTCATAACCTAGTCACAGAAGTGACATCCTCTCATTTTAGCTATATTCTACTGGCTAGAAGCAAGTCACAAGGTCCAGCCCACACTCAAGAGAAGAGGCTTACTGCGGGGTGTGACGATCAAGAGGAGAGAATCATTATGGTCCATCTTAGAGTCTGCCTGCCACACCCTCCAAAGTCATATCTATTTGTAGTTTCTTTACAAAGAACCTGCAAAGTTCCAAGTTCTTAAAACTTGCCTATGGACCAGGATGGCTCTGTCCAGGGTCAGGATGCAAGAAATAGCAACAAGGGTTGCAGCAATCACAAAAATGAGCCACTGAGATCTCCTGCTGTAGGAGCATGGTTGACTTGCAGCCCCAGATGCTACCTCTCTGGATCCACCACTGTATTCTCATAGAGGCTACACTTCCTGTGGGTTGCTCCCAGTCCATGCCTGAGCACTGTGGGTATGCTAATGAAAGCCCATTCCTGTCATTCAGTCCAGGCCTGAGCACTGTGGGTGTACTAATGAAAGCCCATTCCTGTCATTCAGTGACTGTAGCCCAGGCTGTGTCTCTGCTGGCATTGCAAATTTCTGAAAGAAGTAACTCTTGGATTGTGTCTTCATTGACCCTAGCAACTGGGGCCTGGGGAAAGCTGAGAGGCTATGGCAGAAGCTCTTCTCTGTGGGGTTACCTGTACAGTTTTTTTCATAAGCCAAGTGGGAAGGGAAAATGCCTTACCATGGGGCTGCAAACTTTAAAGTATCAGGACAATCTTGCTTCTGGCTCCTCTCCAGTTTCTCATATTCAGTAACTTCCCCAAGACCCACCCCCATCCTCTGTCAACATAGCCTTAAGCAGCTAGTACCAGGCTGAGCATATCCTCTCTCTATGGTGACCACGGGTATCTCTCTTCCTCGGGTGCAATGACTCCACACCAGGCTTGCTCATTTTCAAGTGCATAATCTTCAGTGGGTCGTCAAAATACAGGGCCAGCCTGGAATCACTGGCATCCTGGCCTGTAGCAGGGGGCATACCCTAGCCTAACAGGCATATCCAAATTCCTGTTCCATTGACACAGGTCCGGAACCACCAGGCCTGACCTCAGGATGAAAGGGTCTCTTTAGTAGCTAACATAAGGGACAAGAGAGCCTTGGCATAGGCATGGTATGTAGGGTTTCACTGTAAGGGTGACTTTGTTTGTCACCATTTCTTGCATCCCAAGATTGTGCAAACTGGAGGAATTGGTTACAATAGCATTCTTCAGCTTTGAGTTAATATAACTAGATCTCCAGGTTCAACAATGCAACTGATTCTCTTACTCATGATCTTGGATAACATGCTGGAACATATGGCCCATGCTCTTCCATGCTATCTGCTAGCCATCCTCCAGAAAAAGGACTGTTTAGGGGCTGCAGCAGATGTACTTATGTTACAGGCTCCAATTCCAACCTCTAGCACACAGCTTTAATCCAAACCAAGGCTTTCAGACCAAGAGTCTAATATGTCTGACTTGGCCTCTTTTTATAATTTCACTGTCAAAAGTAATTTTTTTAGCCCAACTCAGAATTGAAATAATTAAGGATTTCTAACAAATTCCATACTTGAATAACTTGAAAAACAAATTATATTCTTTTATTATAAAACAAAAGGGGGAAAAACATTCTAAGAATTTTAAAGAAATTGACTAACAAGATGTCAGCTCTTCTATTTTGGCTTCACTTATAAGGAATATAACTTATCTTATAAAACCTGAGTAATGATTCCGAAAAAACTTGCGCATTCATTCAGCAAATATTTATTAACCTGTACCAGGCTCTGTTCTAGGCACTGGGGATACAGTGGCAGGAAAAGGAAAAAAGGCAGCAAAATCATAAAATCCAAAAATCACAGAAATGAAAATTTGGTGTGGACTCAATTATAAACCTAAAGTTATATTTGGAGATGTCAAAAGGACTTGCTAATATATAATAACATTTCCTTAAGATACTTTTTAGATTGCAGTAATTATATTTTTGATAATTCAAGAGACTTCTAAAGATCACGTACACTAGGAAGGGTCTTGATGTGGTTTGGCTCTGTGTCCCCACCCAAATCTCATCTCGAATTGTAAATCTCATCTCTCCAGGGAGAGATTTGGCGGGAGGTGACTGGATCAGGGCGGCAGTTTCCCCCATGCTGTTCTTGTGATGACGAGTGAGTTCTCACAAGATCTGATGGTGTAAACATATTTGGCAGTTTCCCCTCCCCCTCACTCTTCTGCCAACATGTAAGACATGCCTTGTTTCCCTTTTGCCTTCTGCCATGTTCGTAAGTTTCCTGAGGCCTCCCCATCCATGCTGAACTGTAAGTCAATTACACCTCTTTCCTTCATAAATTACCCAGTCTTGAGTAGTTCTTTATAGCAGTGTGAACATGGACTAATATAGGTTTACTATGCTCATATTCTTATTTCCTGTTAAATATTCTATGCAAAATTAACTTTCCACCTACCTCTCCATTTTATTTCCAAGTAAAACAAGTAAGGCTGAAAATATCAGGATAGTGTTAAGGCGTTGCTAACACCGTCTTTGCAGACATGGCCCAGATGCCTCAGATCTTTAAGCTCTCTGAGTTAGCACCAGAGTCAACAAACTCAGGAGCTTGCTGTGCTGCCCCGTTTGGCAACTGTGGTTCCTGCTGAAAACCCGGAGTGATAAAATGCGTTTCATCCATCTGACACATTGGCAGAAACTGTGGGCTGGCAGAGCTCCCCTCTGTTTCCCACGTCTTTTGCTCTTGCCAGCCTCCACTATGGAGGCCATAAGCAGGTCTGCCTTCATGGGCACCAAACCAGTACATCACAGAGTCATGCCCTCAGAAGGGGATCCCACCCTGGGGTTTAATCCTCTGTGGTCATCATCTTAAAATTCTTAATAATGTTCTCTTTTAATGTGTGTTTTATGAGTGAAGTCCGAGGACAATGGAAGGTGTGACCATAGCTTAAGAGCCTGGGCCCACAGACTGCCCTGCCTCCCGCCACCTCCCTATGTCCTCCCGTCACCAATTCTCAGCATTTTCTCTCCCACCTCCACCCAGCAACTGCAACCAAGCACCTGGGCACAGGCAGGGGAAGGACTAGGCAGGTGCACTTCCCACACTGAGTCAGGGTGCACGTGGAGTGTCTGTACTTCCTTCGTGAGTGTCCCTATCTCCAAGGGGGCACAACATTAAATAGCAAATTAAAACACCATTGCAGATGGAGAAAGACCACTGAAGAAACAAAAACTTTGCCTTTGCCCTTAAAAAAAAAAAAAAAGAAAAGAGGGAGAGACAGGTCTCATGCTGTTGCCCAGGCTGGAGTACAGTGGCATGATCATGGCTCATGGCAGCCTCAAATTTTTGGCCTCAAGCAATCCTCCCACCTCAGCCTCCCAAGTAGCTGGGACTCCAGGTGCATGCCACCAAGCTCAACTAATATTTATTTATTTTATAGAAACGGGGTTTCACTATGTTGCCCAGGCTGGTCTCAGATTCCTGGGCTCCAGCAGTTCTCCCACCTCATCCTCCCAAAGTTCTGGGATTACCGTCAGGAGCCATTGCGCCTGGCCTCCTTTGCTTTTTGAATAAGAGGCCCTGGATTTTCATTTGGCATTGGGTCCTACAAATTATGTGATCAACCCTGGCCATCCGCACTGAGGTTCTAAATCCCAGCCTCCCTCACAACTTAGAGGTGGCTCTGTGAGCTCCATGTGGCCCGCAGAGCCAAGCTGCCAAATGTTGCTCCTGGAGAGCTAGGAATGTTCATGTCTTACTCATTGCTGATTTTCTACTGTAGAACAAAGAGCAGATGTTCAGTAAAATTTGGTAGAATGAATTAACTAAGTTGTACATGTTATATATTTGTGTGCTTGCTAACTGTATTATTCAAGAGCTTGTACCATTTTTTCTGTTGGATGTGTCTGATCATGAGACTGTGGTGTTATCTTTTAACATGATAAGCTTTCATCAGGTTCTCCTTTTAATTCTCATTATACTTTCTATATTAGACAGCTATGATCAGTATAAAAGTTTATATGCAAAGTGTTTTTGAATTGCATCTTTTATTAACATAAAAATCCCTTTCCATCCTTTTTTTTTTTTTTCTCTTTTTATGAGACAAAGTCTCACTCTGTTGCCAGGCTGGAGTGCAGTGGCACAATCTCAGCTCACTGCAACCTCTGCCTCCCAGGTTCAAGCTATTCTTCTGTCTCAGCCTCCCGAGTAGCCGGAACCACAGGCGTGCTCCACCACACCCAGCTAATTTTTGTATTTTTTAGTAGAGACGGGGTTTCACCCTGTTGGCCAGGATGGTCTCGATCTCTTGACCTCGTAATTCACCCACCTCAGCCTCTCAAAGTGCTGGTATTACAGGCGTGAGCCACTGCGCTCAGCCCTTTCCATCCTTTTAATGACTTTTGCCTTAAATTTATTTTGATGCCAGTATTGCACAATACTTAAAATTCAAAGTAGACTGTATCAAAGTAGAGTGTATATATATATGTATGTATATATGCACACCCATGTGTACATTTTGGCTCATATATCTTTGCCCATCTTTACTGGTAACTTCTTTGTGCTTTTGGTGGGTCTCTTATGAATGAAATAGAGCTGAATTTTTATTTTTTTTAACCCAGTGTGAAATTCTATCTTCCAACAAGGCAATTTATCCAGTTTGCATTTACTATGGATGTATTTTTGTGTGCTTCCTATTTTCTGGGTTTTGAAAAATTGCCTTATTTTCCTTTTCTAACTGTTGAATTGCTAAAGTGTTTTGATATGGAACTTGACCAGTTTTATCTACAGCTTTATGAAAGCGCTAGGTCCTCTATCTATTTTCATAACTTAATTTTTTTACAAGTATGTATACAAATTCCATCTTTCTCTTTTGATGTAAAGAACCAAATAGCAATAGCCTCCTCTTTTTTCCAGACAAGGTCTTTGTCACTCTTTTATTTTCTTGTTTTCTCCATCTACCATACTCCTTGCCTGCCCTAGGCCCAGGTTCCATGGAAATGCTCTGATTTTTCCTTCAAGACTGACCTTTCTTTATGGAGAACCCCTCCTTAAAAACTGTATTAATGGTATCACTACATTATCGAAAGTTACTTATTTAACAATTAGATGGGTTTCCTTGTTTTTCCTGTTTCTTTTATATTCCATCTCCCCTTTTGTGAGGTTTTCATTCTGATTTATTTTTCATTCTGCTCTACTACCTTCTTGAATAATCTTTTCTTATGAGAATAACTGTGGAATACTTTCTGAGCTCTTAAATATTTGAAAATAACTGGGCCTTCCACGTAAAGAATAATTAGACTGGGAATAAAATTCCAAGGTCGCCATTTTTTCCTTAGAACCTTGTAAAAATCACTGGCCTTTCATTTTGTGTTGCAACTGAGAAGCTTAATGAAAATTTGATTTCTTTCCTTCTAAACTATCTCTTTTCTACTAACTGAAATCAAGTAGGATTGTCTCTCTATACTGGAAATGCAGGCTATGACCGGGGGGATGTTTCTTTCAATAATTCTCACTGGAGACTTTTTTTCATGGACATTGCAGCTCCTGGGTCTCTCCCTTATATTATTACAATCTTTTCTTTGATACATTTTCATGGCCTTTTAGAATTTCTCCACTTACTCTTCTATATCCTTAGTTTGGTTTTGAACACTGCCTACCCTGCCCTACACTCGCTCTATTGAGACTTTATCCTACTTGTACTAGGTCCCGTTCATGGGTGTGTTTTGGTGACCAGGAAGCTTGCACACATGATTAATCAGTTTCCTCACTTACCTCAGTGGGCAACTGAACTGATCCCTATAGGCATCAATGTAGACTTCATCTGCAATTTTGTAAATCAAGGGGCAGTCTTGCCTGGCAGTGAGGCGGGTGGCTACAGGGTTCATCTGTGAGGCCACCCTCCTCTCAGAACTTCTATACTGAACTTGGGGAGTTGGGAGAGATAGGCCAGGAGAAAGCTTGCCTTTCTGATGTGTAGGTGGGCTGGGAAGAGGGCATCAGGACCTTGTGCTAGGGAACAATAATAGGTGTGTTTGAGGCAGTTGTGTAATCAAGGTCTCAGCTGCACCTGGTTTGCTACCTATCCTAAGTTAAGAAAGTAGATGGGGTAAATGTTTTCATCTGCAGTTTTTATGTAGGTATTTCATAGAATTCTGGAGGCTTTTTTCCTATTGCCAGCCAACCACAACCATCCCAGCCATTCCTCCAGCTTCCAGTGAAGAGGTTTAGGTGCCTGGGACCACCTAGAGCTGGAATCGCGGGAGGACAGCATGAAGACGTTGCGCTAGGGCTATGCCGTATTGTCCCTTTGCTCTTCAATGTATTTGCTCACTGAAACTATGGTTAGTGGAAGCAACTGCCCTTCTTTTCCTTCTGACCCCCTTAACAAATCCTCGCAATGGACTGCTATGACAAAGCCCCACCCCCCCTTCCTTTACTTAGCAAAAACTCTGGACATTAACATCAAGATTGTTAGTCTCTAGTATGGGACATGGAGACTGTTCTCAAACTGAACCTCTCCCTCTCCTCCTTTGCCCCCTCCACTGCCCCAACCTTGGTAAAAGGCTTGGTTCTCCTGGACTGGAGGTTGTCTGGGGGGCTAAGCTCTTATCTCTTAGGCACCTCTTTTATTTATGGAACACATTTACTGTTTTACATCATTCATTTCTTCATTGGGCAAGTGATGGACACTTTCCATCAGATGACAAATGGCCAGGGCATGTGCTGCAGTACTCCAGTTCCGTACCCCTGGCAGACATCACTAATCAATCATGGTTTATTTGATCTGACTCAAAACGCAGCCTTGGCTGTATTCGTTTTCTTTTTTCTTTTTTATTTTTTATTAGACTGTATTCATTTTCTATTACTGAGATAACTACCACAAACCTAATGTGAACCACATAAATGTATTAGCTACAGCTCTGTGAGTTTAAAGTCTAATACAGATCTCATCTGGTTAAAATCTAGGTGTTGACAGGCTGTGCTCCCATCTAGAGACTCCAGGGGGAATTCCCTGCTTACTCTAGCTATTGGCAGAATTGAATTCCATGCTGTTGTAAGTCTGAAGTCACCATCTCCTTGTTGGTTCTTAGCTGGTGGCTGCCTTTCTCACCCTGAGGTCTCTCTCTGGTCCCTGCACATAACCCCCTATAGCTCAGCATCGGAGGGTGGAGTCTGTCTCATGCTGCCATCTCTCTGACCTCTTTTACCTCCTCTCCCACTTTTAAGGACTCATGTGATTACATTGGTCTACCTGGATAATCCAAGAAAGCTCTCCCCATCTCCAAGTCCTTATCCTTAAGAACGTCTGCAAAGTCCTTTTTGCTATGTCAGGTAACGTAGTCACAAGGTCCAGCTTGTGGACAGCTGGGAGCCATTATCCTGCCTACCACACACCAACGGCAGATCCTTTTCAATGTGCACTGCAGGGGTCACTGCAAATTGAATGATGCTGGAACTTGAAACGAAATCTACCAGACATATTTTGAATATATAAATGAGTATGTCCAACTCATCTCTATATGAAGATTGTTCTTAGAGTAAATTATAAGATTGACACTTCCAGGAAAGAAGACAGTAATTAGCTGGCCCTTGTCACCACTACACAGTGTCTTTCTGGGTTAAATCTGAGCCTCCTTGACTGTTGCCACCCCGACTGGGAGCATTTGACTCCCACAGCATCAGCTGCAGCTGCCAAGCTCCACTGACATCACTCGACTTCCAGCCACTTAAGGATTCTGAGGCCACAGCTACCTGACATCAAAACAACCCATCCCATTCAAAAATAATCAGCAAAACAATTAAAAACAAAGCAGCTGTTTGAGCAAGTGTGGTTTTTTATCCTTTAACTGGTTGTTTTATCCACTGACAGCCTAGAAAGCGCCTTCACAAAGAAGGATGCGAGTTATTTAAATAATGGATCTTTTTTGTGCTGAGAATGACTTCATGGATAAGGGTAACTGACGCCTCCATGGGTCTTGGATAGGCAAGGATTTAATTAAGAAGCCAGCTGATGGGGTTAACAAATCCCCCTCTCACTTTGGAACACTGATGCATGGAATAAATTGTATTCTTAACCAGCTTCCAAATTAACCATTTCCTTCACTTCCCCTCTTTGTCAGTGTTGGTGCATTTTTGCTTGTATTTTTAGAGGTTACTCCCAGCAGTGCTATCACTTGGGCCTTAATGGGTTATCTATCTATGAAGAGATAATTTATGATCATTATAAATCTGCATACAAGTTTATGTCTTTAACTGATTTATTGTTTAACAAAATAAAACCAGCACATTGGTTTAAACAAACCAAAAACTTCTGCAAGAGTTTTAATAAAGGCAATAAATTCCTGCTTCATTCCTTCCTCCTCAACCTTTGCTCCAGAGGCAGCACTGTTTAATGTTTTCTCCCTGATGATTATCCCTTATGTCTAAATATTATGCATATACCACTCAGCTCTGATTTATCAACTTTTTATTTGCTGGTGGCTTTCTGCTATAATGTAGCTCAGAATATCATTGCCCATCCACTTCCCTTCATCCAACAGTGTCAAATTATTACTTTTGGTGCCTTTCACAAGCATGAACCTCCCAATAACCTCTTCCATCCCTAATTCAATCTCCTAATTCTGTCTCAGCTTCTGCTTCCCAGCTAGCACGCTGCTACCAGGAGGGTCTGAGGAAGCAGGTGGTAAGATGAGCTTTGTGTAAGATCATTCAAAGCATAAAGATCTCAGTCCTCCCACAAGTTAAACTGGTAAATTTAACAAACTTCCAATTAAAATATCAATAGGTGGTTTTATGAAGCTACGAAAGTTGATACTGAAGTTCATGTGGCAAATTAAACATGCAAAAATAGCTAGGAAACTAAGGATAAAGAAAAATACCATGATGAGATCTTGCCCTTCCAGGTGTGAATACATGCTAGAAGGCCTCCATAAGTGAAACAGTGGAGGACTGGGGCATGAATAAACAGCCAGACAGGTGGAATCAAACTAAAAGTCCAGAAGTAGACCCAAGTGTATGTGAAAATGTAGTGTATGTTAGATAGTATTTGGAAAAACCAGAGTAAAAATGAACTTTTAAATAAACAGCACTACGGCAATGAGGGAGACACTTGGGAAAAGTTCAGATTAGATCCATACCTCACACCATATGCAAGAAGAAACTCTAAATGGATCAGAGATCTCAATGCAAATCTTGAAGCTACACACATATTACATATAAACATGGGGAATTCTTCAACTTTAGTATAGGGAAAGGCTTTCTAACTATGACACAAATTGTAAAAGCAATCACAGTAAAGATTGTTGTGTTTGAGTCCATAAATATAAAAAAATCTTTTGCACAGCAAAATCATCATAAATAAAGTCAAAACATAAATGATAATTAGTAGGAAATATTCATAATGTATGTCAAGATAAAGTATAATAGTCCTAATATAAATAATTCTTTAAAATTAAGAGGAAAGTGACCAAAAGCCTGATAGATAAATGGGCAAAAGATACAATTTACAAAAAGATACAAAAATGACCCACAGAAATGAGAATGCTTTCATTCTTATAAAAGAGAAATGCAAATTAAAACCACACTGACACTTTGGGAGGCTGAGGCGAGCAAATCACGAGGTCAGGAGTTTGAGACCAGCCTGGCCAACACGGTGAAACCCCGTCTCTACTAAAAATACAAAAATTAGCCAGGTGTGGTGGCGGGCACTTGTAATCCCAGTTACTTGGGAGGCTGAGGCAGGAGAATCGCTTGAACTAGGAAGGCAGAGGCTGCAGTGAGCAGAGATCACACCACTGCCCTCCAGCCTGGTCAACAGAGCGAGACTCCATCTGAAAAAAAAAAAAAAACTACACTGATACAGCATCGCAAGTGTATGCATATGTCCAAACTCATCAAAATGTTTACATTAAATACATGCATTTTTATGTCAAACATACCTCAATAGAGCTTAAAAAAGAAAGCAAAATTTTCCTCGAAAATAAAAAATAATTAAAACTCCTTAACTAATGGAAAAATAATCACAACCACGCATTGGAAGCTCAACATGGAAACGTTCCTAATGACCTCCAAATTCAGCCATAAAATGTCGCAACTCTACAGAAAGATATTTAGGAATACCTAAGAAAAAGGAGAAATACCATTTAGAGATTTAAAGATTTTATGTTATAAATACGTCCACTATTCCTCTGCTGATCTGTAGATTCAACACAACAGTAAGTGAAATGCAGCAATAAAAATCTAGCATGAATTGACACTGGGCCCCATGGAATGATTTTTCTGATAAATTTAGAGATTTTTTAAGTTGTCTAAAGGGACTGAAAAGGGAGAAATACAACATTTTGGTAAAACAGCAATATTCATACAGTGAGAACTAAGGACTGAACAATGAGATCACTTGGACTCGGGAAGGGGAACATCACACACCGGGGCCTATCATGGGGAGCGGGGAGGGGGGAGGGTTGGCATTGGGAGTTATACCTGATGTAAATGACGAGTTGATGGGTGCAGCACAGCAACATGGCACAAGTATACATATGTAACAAACCTGCACGTTATGCACATGTACCCTAGAACTTAAAGTATAATAATAATAATAAATAAAAATAAAAATAAAATAAAAATTAAAAAAAATAAAATAAAATAAATAAATAAATAAATAAATAAATAAATAAATAAATTAGAAAGAGATAGGTAGCCAGTTAGAGAATTAGAAGTGGTATCCCATAATCCCAAATGCATCACTAGAACGAATATTTGCCGGGGGCAGGGGTGGGAACCACTTTTTTTATTGGGGAGTAAAACAAATTGATTACCTATGCAAAGGCTAAAAAGAAAATTGTCAAACCACTTTCTTCAAAGCACGTGGTTAACACCCTGCAGCTCATCAATAGAAAAGTGGAAATCTTGCTAGACATAAAGAGGAAGAGATAAATGCTTAGTAATAAGTTTAACAAATTATGTGCAAAGCCTCTATGCTTCAAGCTACAAAATGTTGCTGTAAGAAATTGAAGATCTAAATAAATGAAGATGTATACAGCCCCTAAATAAAAATAAATAAGACTACACTAAGATTTCCATTCCTCATACATCAGAGTGGCAAAGATTTACAAGTATGACAACACATTATATTGGCAAAACTGTGAGGAAACAGGCTCTCTCTGATATTGGTAATCAGAATGAAAATTGGTACAACCTTTATGGAAGGGAAGTTGGCAATATCCAACAAAACTACAAATGTGTTTACCTTTTGAACTATAAATCTAAGCTAAGATGATTCTTTACAGCACTGCTTGTAATAGCCAAATATTACAGCCTAGATGCCCACACCTAAGACTGTGGATTAATAAACTATGGTACATCCAAATAGCAGAGTACCATGAGGCTGTACAAAAGAATCAAAGATTTCCATACAAAGAGCTGGAAGGATTTCCAGAAGGATTATTAAGTTTAAGAAAAAAAGGTGAAGTTTAAAAGAGGCCAAGGGAAAGGGGGGAATAAAATACATATGTATTAGATCATTTGTGTAAAGTAACACGGGAAGGAACCAGGAACTGTTGGCATTGGTCACCTCCAGAGAATGGGATGAAAAGGATAGGGAAGGGCATGGGCCTTCCTGAGTTTAGTTCTGACTATTAAAACCATATTAATGTTTCATATGCTTAAAATCATTAGAAATGGGAAAACAACTACCAATAAAATACAAACAGCAACAAATCAACTTTATTATTATGTGATTTCAAATGAATACCACCACCACACTGAAGGATGAGGAAAAAGGACACGCCCAAATACCATGTGAACACAGTACTTTAACTGTCCTTAGGCTGGCGACAGAAAGAAGAGTAAACAGATACTGAACTCTAGCTGGAAGGTTAGTTTTTCTCAGTGGTATGAGTTAGCACTTTGGAGACTACTCTCTATACATTAGCATTGAGGAAATAAGTCAATATATTGTGCATCTTGGGAAACGTATTTCTCAAATTCTGAGAAGGAAATTATAAATAAGGAGATTGGGAAAGTTTAGAGTGAACTCTGAAGTCATGTATTGGAGGTATCAGGTTACATGATATTTAAAATAGATAAATAGGGAGGTAGATAGATGGCTGAATAGATAGATGATACATAGATATTGATATAAATATTTATTTTGTTCTGTCTTCTGCTGAGAGCCTAGGAACAGTGATACCAAGTGGTAACGAGCAAGCCTTCCAGCAAGATCTTGGTTTCTAAACACTAAAAAAAAAAAAAGAAAAAGAAAGAAGGGGGGAAGGAAAAAGAGGAGAGGAGCGGAAGGGAGGGGAGGATAGAGGGGAGAAGAGAAAACAGGGCTTCTTAGAGAAATGGCTGGTTTCAGGTCTGAAGGTAGAAAACTTCAACACAGCCTGTCACATCCTGCTGTGCCTGGAGGCCTGGAGGTAAGAATGTGTGCTAAGAACGATGAAAACATATCAAAGGACATGAGGCCATCTTGTCTGTTCCACTAGCCAAATCTGGGACAATTTAAGCATCAAAACAAATAGAGACAAAATACTGATACAAACAAACAAAGGGAAAAAGAAAAACATCTCCTTCTTACAGTGGAATACCAACTAATACGGGTACATGGAATCATGAAATCAGAAAGCCACCATTTGGCAACCACCATGATAAACTCTGGTTCAGGACATGAGCAGTGAATTAATAACCGTGTGTCACTCACTGTAGCGATGGTCCAGATACACTGCCTAACCTAATGAGAGAGAAGATAACTCATAGAACAGCCACCAGAACAAGAAGGCTCTTCCATTGGGAAAACCCAAATTGGAAGACAGCTGAGGGCTGAGGGCTGATCAGGGAAGAGATTTATTTGTTCCCTGTCCTCTTTGGTTTCCCTTGAGCCCTGTCACTGTCAGGCACATTGGATAAGATGCCCAGCACGGGTCTGATGGAGCTGCAGGAGGGGATATACCCACGAGCTATGAGACTAGTAGAATTGTTTTGCTGTTTTCAAGGACAGCCTAGGTAGCAAGTTGGCACAGAGTAAGTCAGGGTTCTTCTGAAAGCCAGTGGGTCCGTTGAGCTGAAGCAGTCCCCAGATGATTCTCCTCCTTGGAAAAGGGATTCATTAGCATCAACAACCCAGCCTCTTCAAATGCATGCGATTCTAATTCCCAACCACAGGCTTTGAGTCTCTGCGTGCACAGTCTGCTGTGACTTACAGCATTTTTCTCACATTGCATGTTCCTTGTCATTGTTCAAATGAAACATATCACTGCAAGGTTAGCCTCCCTGTCCCTGTCCCTGGCAGACCTCCTGAATGACACTAAGAAGCATGACATTCTTCCAGACCTGGCTAAATCATTTTAATCACATAAACCATAAGCACCCCTGCTGCTAATCCCAGCTCAGGGCTTCCCAGTTTCTGAAGTCAGCCTAGTAGGGAATTCAATTAATGATCCACCCTAGCGGAATATTTACTCATTTGTTACAACTGGGAAAAGAGATTCGCAGCAGACGCAGCAGAGAGAAACGGGAATTGCAGGTTACCATGCAACCCCTTTGTGTCTCATAACCAGTAGCACTGCCTCTTAGAGGAAGGATGGCGGTTTTGTTTTGGTTCATTTGTCAAATCAAAATTTCCATTTTCTTGTCTAGTCACTGGTTACCATCTGTTTAGCAAAAGGACTATGAAAACTCTACTCCTATGTTTAGCTTCTTGGAATGTTTGTGTGTCTACTTAAAGAGTTTTCCTTCTTACGTTTTTTAGAGAAGTAAACCCATATTCAATGTGCATGACAGCAGCACTTTCTTTCTAGACAGAAAAAAAAGTAATTCAGGCCAGCCACCATGGCTCATGCCTGTAATCCCAGCACTTTGAGAGGCCAAGGCAGGCAGATCATCTGAGATCAGGAGTTTGAGACCAGCCTGGCCAACATGACAAAACCCCATCTCTCCTGAAAATACAAGAATTAGCTGGGTGTGGTGGTGCACACCTGTAATCCCAGCTACTCAGGAGGCTGAGGCAGGAGAATTGCTTGAACCTGGGAGTAGGAAGTCGCAGTGAGCCAAGATCATGCCACTGTACTCCAGCCTGAACAATAGAGCAAGACTCCATCTCACCAAAAAAAAAAAAGAAAAAGAAAAGAAAAAAAGAAATAATTCAAAACTTAAAATTGTTCTTTTCATTTCACTTGAATATAGTTTAGACATAGTGTTCAAATAGATTTTCTTTTATTTAGTGTTCTGAAGTCCTTTCTCTCAATACTTCCTTAAACTGCCAGTTTTACAAGTTACGTTTATTTCAGAAAAATTAAAAATGCTATTTTTTCCTCTTTTTTCTA
This sequence comes from Papio anubis, assembly GCF_008728515.1. Taxonomy (NCBI): domain Eukaryota; kingdom Metazoa; phylum Chordata; class Mammalia; order Primates; family Cercopithecidae; genus Papio; species Papio anubis. Next base: position 119,177,999 of record NC_044985.1, read on the forward strand.
AATGAATATATAAATGTCTTGGAAGAGTTGTGTAACCATATTGCAGAAAACATGGAAAATAGAAAAGATTATTCACAGCCCCAGTGTCAGCAAACAAATGTTTAGTCTTTGTTAGAACTACTTTGCCCCCGTCTGTTGTTTGCCTTTTGAATTCTGCAGTTTTTATAGTCACAATTTTTTTTACTTTTATTTATTTAGATATCATTTTTAAGCTCAGAAAGCATTTGAGAAAAATGTGAGGCATAATAAAATCATAAAGAGTTTACTTAAGAAGCAATTCCTGAATTAGAGAACACCAGACTGAAAAAGATTTAGTGTTCCAGTGGCAAATTGCCTGGGGCAAGTATTTATGGGGTAAATATGGAAGCAAAATAAAGAAATTATTTGACGGGGTTTGCAATTACAAAATTGCCTTTTTTTAAGTATCTTGATGGAAAATCACAAAATCATATGTTAGTTGGATGTTTATCATACATTAGTTGGCTGCGGTTATGTTTTAGTTCTAATCAAGCATTTATCAGAAATGACGCAAGTTTTGTTTTACTTACGCTTGCAATTTAAGCAAAATTGAAGATATTTGTAAGACTTACCTGATTTTGTTTGTTCAGAAATTTTTCAGGCCTGAGTCTTCATTTTAATTTTTTTCTTTTAACATTTCTCCCCACTTCGGTCTTTCCTTCAGCAAGCCGAGAGTCTGACCAAATGGCACAGCTTTCCTCTCGCTTAGCACTATTGATGCACTTGTTGGGACGAAGAGTCAGGAAGATGTTACCGTTATCAAAAGATATGTTGGGGTTCAAAGTCATCTCACTGCCAGGAATTACATAATTGGTGTTGGTTTCTTCAAGTTGTCTGAGCCGGATGGCAATCATTTGATGTTCAAGTGGCTGCTGGGGAGCATTTAAAACCCTTGGGAGCATATGATACACCAGGGGTAAACCCAATAGCCATACAGAGAATAAACGCGGAGGACTGAAAAACTTCCTCTGAGCAGATTTCCTGGAGTCAAGATTTAACCAGTTGAATAAATCAGCAGAAGAGGCAATGCTTTTCTGATTAAGAAAAAAAATTCGGCCAGGCACAGTGGCCCACGGCTGTAATCCTAGCACTTTGGGAGGCCAAGGCGGGTGGATCACGAGGTCAGTAGTTCGACACCAGCCTGGCCAACATAGTGAAACCCCGTCTCTACTAAAAATACAAAAATTAGCTGGGTGCAGTGGTGGGCACCTCTAATCCCAGCTACTCGGGAGGCTGAGGCAGGTGAATCCCTTGAACCAGGAAGGCGGAGTTTGTAATGAGTGGAGATCGCACCACTGCACTCTAGCCTGAGCAACAGAGCAAGACTCCATCTAAAAAAAGAAAAAAGTTCATATTTTTTCATTAAGATCTTTTAGATATAGGGCAACAATTTCTAATTTATTAACATAGCAACAACTTTTTTCATCATAGCACAAACTTGTTGCTTATTAAGTTGTTAAGGTATCAAGAATTTCTGTTTTGGAGTACTCTTGAGGCTAAATTGTTCATTTCAGATGGCATTGCTTGATCGGAATTCGAAGTATTGTTCTACGAAAACAAAAGTAAAACAAAGGTTAACATTTGAAGCTAATTATGGTCTTTCTTATCTGCCAAAAGGCAGCTAGTCAAGATTTTAGATTTGAGATTGAAGCATCTTTAGATGGTGGAATAAAGACGGCAGTTGAATGTTTCCCATGTTGATGAAAAGAGTGAAACTCTGTAAAATAATTGAAATTCTGAGCCAAATATGAGTGACTAACGGCCCGTGACACAGCCCTCAGAAAATGCTGAGAACATGTGCCCAAGGTGGTCAGGGTAGAGCTTGGTTTTATACATTTTAGGGAGACGTGAGACGTCAATCAAATACTTGTAAGATTTACATTGCTTCCATCTGGAAAGGCAGTTAGATTGGCAATTGGTTGAAAGAGTTATTATCAAAGACCTGGAATCAATAGAAAGGAATATCTGGGTTATGACGATAAGGGGCTGTGGAGACCAAAGTTTCATCATGCAGATGAAGCCTCCAGATAGCAGGCTTCAGAGAGAATAGATTGTGAATGTTCCTTATCAGACTTAGGATCTGTGTTGATGTTAATACTGATCAGCTTTTCCCAAATTCCAGAAGGGAGGAGAGTATAATGAGGCAGGTTAAACACCCCTTTTCTGTCATGGCCTGAACCAACCTTGGAATGCCCTTGGCCATGGCAAGGGGTCCACTCAGATGATTGAGGGGCCTTAGAATTTTATTTTGGCTTCCAATAGATTTAGTTAAATTCACAGAGAGATAAAACCTCAAAGAAAATGAGCAGGACTATACTTTGATAACAGGTGCACTATAGTTTTCTACTGAAATACAATCTTTTTTAGAGTTACTCCCATTTTTACCAAAAGTAATCAGTTAATTCTCTGTGATGCTGGTGCCCCTCCACCCACACGTTCCCAATGGCCTTCGTGAACAGTGTGTCCCCAGGTCTTCCCATGGAACAGGGAACATCACACTGTAGTGAAGTCTTCTGGCCCCTGCCAACCCAAGGGGGACTCTGAAGAGAAGACTGCCCATTAGAATAGTCTTAGACTGGGCAGAAATTGATCAGTCATGGTATCCCCAGCATACTCAATCATTGGCTGTGGGCCATCCAGGAAGAATATGGCTTCTCCAACACTGAGGCGGGTCTTGAAGATGCTGACAGCTGGAGTCCATCTGCTAACTGCACTTCAATGGCAAGATTTTTCTTGAAGGAAGACTAAAGCAACACACCTCCAGAGTTGCTACATCTCTGGTGTGATTAGAGGTGTTCTCATAATTATCTATATTCTTCTTGTAGTTTTTATGTCCTCTCAAAGGATGTGTATTACTTGTATATTCAGAAAACCTAAACATGTACTTTATAAAAATTAACTGATCAGTTTGGCATGTTTCCTAACATACTTTGCAGTCATTGGTGATCTTAGAGAAGATAGAGTTGCAAGAATTGAGGGAAGATTAAAGGAAATAAGGGAGTTGCTAGGTATCAATTCCCTGATTGGCAACATAACTATGCATTACTTCCTCAAAGAGTTTTTATGCTGACCACATGAGACATCTGTGTTATCTTCCAGGGCCATGACTGACACGTGGTAGGTTTGCAGTGTGGGGTCACAGCACTCAGGCACCAAAACAGGAGGGGGCTCGGGCACTGGGGAGGGGTATTAGGTCTTTCTCTCATTGCTATAAAGAAACACTTGAGACTGGGTAATTTATGAAGAAAAGAGGTTTAATTGGCTCACAGTTCTGCAGGCTGTCAAGAAGCATAATGCTGGCACCTGCTTGGCTTCTGGGGAGGCCTCAGGAAACTTACAATCACGGCAGAAGGTGAAGGAGGAGCTGGCATATCACATAGCTGGAGTAGGAGCAAGAGAGAGGAGGAAGATGCCACACATTTTAAAACAATCAGATCTTGTGAGAACTCACTATCATGAGGACAGTACCAAGAGAAACCATTCATGAGAAATCCACCCCCAAAATCCAATCACTTCCCACTAGGCCCCACCTCTACCACTGGGGATTACAATTCAACATGAGATTTGGACAGGACATGTATCCCAACCATATCAGGAGGAGTCATTTACCACAATAGGAGGAGGAGCTGAAAGGGCAGTTCATGAGAAATTGAGATCAGATGAGGGCTGATCTCTGCAGATGCCTCTGGGAAGATGGAAAGAAGCTACTGAAAATCATTCTCATGACCCTGGAACAAAATTTCCTCACTTTGCTTCATCTCTCGGGAGGGCTCGCCTGCATGGTATCCTGCTGGTGAAGCCTCTTCTATGCTAATTACTGCACTTCCTGCTTTCCCTGGGAAGGGGCATTACTCATTTCTACCTTCATTCTGTGACTAGGGAAACCAAGGGAGAAGTGCCAAGTTATGTACCTAAGAACACACGTTAAAGAAGCTCCTGTGTTTCTTCTATGGCAATGTGGACAATGCTAGTTTTTCTTGGGTACATAAATGGAAAATGAAAGCTGTGGGTTTTGCTTTTGCTTTTGTTTTTCTTTTGCAAGTAGGAATCTGAATGCCAAATTCAGCATCTCAGATTATTTTCCTCCTGTTAGATATATTTTTACATTTATTTTTAGGTATCTTGTTTTACACGATGAGTTTTAACACTTAAGATGCCTTAAAGCTAGTGGAAGTAGAAGTGTAATTCTCAAACTAAAAAAACAAAAATCTGTCTTATGGAACAAATATGAAGATTAATGAGTTAATATTTATACAAAACTTTGAGAACATTGGCAAGTAGTATTTTAAAATACAAAGTCATGACCAGGAGTATCCTAATATCCTCTTCCATTCTAGAAGCTGGGGAGTTCCTGTTTACTTATTAATTCCCAGTTAAGAAAAGCATGGTTTACATCTGTCACACTTCTCTAAGTTCCAAAATTAAGCTTCCTTGGGGTCCTTCCAGTGAATTATTCAAAAGACACAATAACGGGGGAAACAGCAATCCAGGTCTTAGTATATTTTGTTCCTCATCCAGGCCTTGCTGTCGCCCGCCCACAGAACCTTCACCCACACTTCTCTCCTCAGGTCTCTCTCTCTTCATCCCCAGTGACTGGTTTGGAGAGTGGATTTGAACTAGCTGAAGGTGACAAGTCCTGGGACTACCTGATGAAAGCCACAGACCTTCTTCCCCAGTAATGTGACACACAACATTGTCACAGGTAGCAACTATGTTAGGTCAGTATTGTGTAGGCAGTAAAAATTTACCAAGACATTTGTAGGTAAAGAAAGGCAGATTTGAGGCCAAGGTAGGCAGATCAGTTGAGGCCAAAAGTTCGAGACCAGGCTGGTCAACATGGCGAAATCCTGTCTCTACTAAAAAATACATAAATTAGTCAGGCCTGGTGGTGCACGCCTGTAGTCCCAACTACTTGGGAGGCTGAGGCACAAGAACTGCTTGAACCCAGGAGGTGGAGATTGCAGTGAGCTGAGATCACACCACTGCACTCCAGCCTGGGTGACACAGCAAGACTCTTTAAAAAACAAAACAAAACAAAAAAAAAAAACGCAGATTTACTAGGAAAAGTAAGTACAGAAATACACTGCAATGGTACAAGGGGCAAATTAGCAAGAGGGGAGCAGACTGCAAAGAGACAAAGCCTTGCTGGAGATTTTGTAGGCTGGTGCTTGTGCTGTGTGCTGGGGAGGGCTTTGTCCAGTGTTGGTAACATCAGGGTTGCAGTGAGCTAACTTGCACTTTTTTTTTTTTTTAAATAGACTCGCACTCTGTCACCCAGGCTGGAGTGCAGTGGTGCGATCTCCACTCACTGCAACCTCCACCTCCCAGGTTCAAGTGATTCTCCTGCCTCAGCCTCCCAAGTAGCTGGGATTACAGGCATGTACCAACACGCCCAGCTAATTTTTTGTATTTTTAGTAGAGATGGGGTTTTGCCATATTGGTCAGACTGGTCTTGATCTCCTAGCCTTATAACTTGCATTTTTCTATCACCCAAGGGTCTGGTGATAAGTTAGGAGCAGAAAACAACTGTGTTAATTGTGCCGTAGGGCCACGTGTCCTGGACCATGAAGAAGGGCAGATTTACAGCCTACCTGCTTTCTCTTTTTGCTTTCCCTTGGTCCCGGCAGTCTGACTCCTTTTGCCTAATTAGAGTTCCACAGACATTTCATGTCCAATGTCAGGAACTTGTGGAACAAGGAAAGCCCACTCTAGAATCCTTGCTAAAGGACCCCAGATGACCTCTTAGGTCTCTGCCAACTCTTAAATGTCATCCCAAGATGAAGGTGCCTCTTTGGAGGAGGAAATCAAATGTGGATGCATCAAGCTACCAGCTGCCCCTAAAGAGCGGCCTGCCGGTCGGGCACAGTGACTCACGCCTGTAATCCCAGCACTTTGGGAGGCCGAGGCAGGCGGATCACAAGGTCAGGAGATCGAGACCATCCTGGCTAACACGGTGAAACCCCATCTCTACTAAAAATACAAAAAATTAGCCAGGCGTGGTGGCGGGCACCTGTAGTCCCAGCTACTGGGGAGGCTGAGGCAGGAGAATGGCGTGAACCCGGGAGGCGGAGCTTGCAGTGAGCCAAGATCCCGCCACTGTACTCCAGGCTGGGCAACAGGGGGAGACTCCATCTCCAAAAAAGAACAACAACAACAAAAGAGCAGCCTACCCTTCTCACACCTCTCCTGGGTGTTGTTCAAGTGAGATTTGTGGGGAAGAGGGCACAATGCCGGGAAAGGCTGTGGGGCTCGGCCTGCTGCCAGGCATGCTTCGCGTTCCTCTCTGAGACCACAAGTATTCCCATGTTTTGAAATTGTAATTCCTTTTTCCTGGTGTGAGCTTGACTTTTCCCCCTCTACATTATGCCCACCTAGCACTTTATTCACTTTGATTTCGTAGCTAAGGCTTTCTGGTAGTCACTACCCCTGGTTCTATTCTTGAGTCCTTAACTAACTCCACGAATCCAAAGGACACTCATCAGAGGTAGGTCTTAGCTGATCATTCTACACCATTCGTCCTGTAAAGCAACGTAATTCCTTTAATGCAGCTCACACAGGGACTCCTTGACTCACAGAGGGACCGTAGCTGATCACACACTCTGGTGCCAAAGCAGAAACACTAGTGTCTCAAGGCTGTGTCCCAGGTTGAAGTCCCCCGAGATGTGTTCTCCTGACCTCCTTTTTAGGCAAGACGGCTGACCCACTCCTGGCCTTTGGCGCCTCCAGTTTTCTTGTCCCGCCCTCGGTGGTTCAGAGACCTCACAGATCCACCCCACGGTGCCTCTGCTTTCAGGAGCCCTGATGGGCAGTGCTCCTCTCGATGGGGCTAGGGTCATGCCCTGAGCAGACCTGACTCTGAAACCGTCGAAGTTGCAACAGTGCAAATTCTTTGGGTTACAAATAACAAAAACCCAACTCAAGTATAAGCGAAAAGGGGGACGTATTTAAAGTATCATGAAGTGTCTCAGTAACTCAACAGTAAGAATCCATCTAGGCTTCAGGCATCAATGAATCTCAAGAAAGCCGGAGGCAGGGTGCTCTCAGGAGCCTCTCTCCCCTCCCACCACCCCACCCAGCTCCCTTCCCTTCTTTAGCCCACGTGGCGGAAACTGCAGTTTTGTGTTAAAACTTCAGACACCTAAAGGAGGCTGACTTTCTCAATTCCAAGTTCCAAAGCCCCACAAAGCACTCTTGCCCACCTTGGGTCCAGTGATGCAGGTGACTGATGATCCAGACCACAGCAGCGGCAGTGGGGTCATAGGGTCCTCTCACGGCAGCTGTCCTGGGGAGCCAGAAAGGACACAGAGGACAGTGAGTGAAGTTCCCAAACACGGGTAGAAAGGTGCTGGGTGTGAAGACCTCCTCCTCCTTCTTCTTCCTCCTTCCTCCTCATCCTCCCTCCTTCTCTTCCTCTTCCTCCCTTCCTCCTCTCCCTCCTTCCCTTCCTCCCCCTCCATCCATCCTTCCCTCCATCCCTCCACCTCCTCCTCCTCCTCCCTCTTTCTCTTCCCTCCTCCTTCTTCCTTCCTCCTCCTTCTTCCTCCCTCCTTCCTTCCTCCTCTTTCCTCCCTCCTCCTCCCTCCTCATCCTCCTGCCTCCTTCCCCTCCTCCTCCCTCTTCATACTGTTCCTCTCTTCCATCCTCCTCCATCATTCCATCATCATCGTACCATCATCATTCCATTTCCCTCTCCTCCTCTTCCATCATCGTCCATCATTCCTATATCCTCATCCTCCCATTCTATATTATTTCATCATCATTATTTGTCATCCTGCATCATCTTCCATGACATCATCATCATTTATCATCATTTCATCATCATCATCTTCTCCCTCCTCCTCCACCAAGGCCCATTCCTATTCCCCCAGCTCCCAGCTCTCCCCTGGAAGCAGAATTTTAGCAAAGATCAACATCAAAATGAAGGAATTCACAAAGTCAGTGAAGGAAACAACATGAAAGGACACCCTGAGATGCTGAGGCCCATGGAGGCTTCCTTGCACCTTTCCATGCCGAGCAGGCCACACAGTTCTTATTGTCCCAGTTACCACCCCAGTGCACACCGGCCAAAGTCCATCCTGTACCTCTGACCATCTCCATGAGCAGCCAAAGGGCCCTCCCCTAAAAATGGAAAAATGTGTTTTCTGCCACTCTGGCTTCTGCTCTAGAAAACGAAGTTCTTGGTTGGGTGCAGTGGCTCATGCTTGTAATCCCAGCACTTTGGGAGGCCGAGGCAGGTGGATCACAAAGTCAGGAGATCGAGACCATCCTGGCTAACACGGTGAAACCCCGTCTCTACTAAAAATACAAAAAATTAGCCAGGCGTGGTGGCGGGGACCTGTAGTCCCAGCTACTCAGGAGGCTGTGGCAGGAGAAGTGAGCTGAGATCGTGCCACTGCATTCCAGCCTGGGCAACAGAGCGAGATCCCATCAAAAAAAAGAAAAAGAAAGAAAGAAGGAGGAGGAGGAGGAGAAAAAAGAAGTTCTTTCGACCTTAAGGCAGTTTACATTTTCTCTGAGCAAAACGATTTCTGTATCCAGCCCGTCTTCAGTCTTGCTGGAAAAGACCTTCTAGGGTGGTGGTGGTTCTTCACATGGTCGCTGCCCGGGGGAACCATGGCACTGCTGCTGTTACATCTAGAAATGTGTGTGCATTTCTCTAGGAAGTTCTTAGCTTTTGTCAGAGTCTCAAAATGATCCTTGTGAGGTGCCATAGACATGGATTGGACAGGACAGCCACTGCCCAGCCCCAGCCAAACTTCAGTTCTAATGTGAGATAAAAACTAAGCAGGTGAACAGGCTCACACCATGGGTCAGACAAAGGGCACAGAGTTTTGAAGAAAATGAGGCCTAAGATGGGGGATTATAGGCAGCACCCATTTCTCTGGAAGCCTCTGTAAAGGAACAACATTTAAATTGAATGTGAAGGAGAGAGACAGCCACAGGAGGAACATTCCAGAGGAAACGTCATGAAAAAAGTCTCGAAGATGGGAAGGAATAGCATGTTTAAGGGCCAGAAAAGGCACGAGACCACAAGAGACTATGGGGCCAGGCTATGAGCTGAAGGTGGCAGATGGGAGGGGACATCAGGCAGGACTGCATCCAGGTGCAGTGGGAATGCTCTGAGGGCAGCACGTGGGCAGATTTAGGTGCTCGGCTCCCTCGGGGGCTGGGTGAGAACTGACGGGAACAGGCAAGAGCAGCCACAGGGAGACCAGTTACAGGCTTGAGAGTGGCCCCGGACCACATCTGGGGGAAGGCGGGTCTAGACCTGGGGGATGGAGAGGCAGAAAACCTGGCTGACCACCCTCCCTGGCTGCTCTGACATCTCAACACTCCCTCTTCAAAAGCTGTCTCCCGATGCCACCTTCTCCCCAGATCACAGCTGCCAGCCTGCTCCAGACACCTGAAAATAAAAGGGAACATTTTGGGGAGCAGAATCCAGTTTCAAAGAAATCAGTTCCACAAGACCAGGCTTCCCCGCACCCACTGCTACCCACATTCCACCACACGCCACTGCCAAGTCCGTGTCCCCAAAGAGCACCCCCTTCCAGCATTTTTCTTTCCCAAACCTTCAGTGACTCAATCTCTCCCTCACTCTTTGTCTCTCTCCATAGTCTTTCTGCCTCTCTCAATAGTCTCTCAATATACATGTACTTGAGGATGCATCAGCTAATGTTTATGAGAAGATTTTAATTGTCTTTCATCATTGATGACCGGTTTCATTTGTTAGCAATAATGCAAAAATTGAGCAGGCAGAACACGCATGCAAGAAGGACCGTGTTTTTAAAAGATCTTTAATGCATTGAAAGTCAATGTTTGAGTAGATCGATTTAATATGATCCTTTCAGGCTGTATTGACACACCACATCTCTATCTGATAACGTGTCATTTGAGATCAACAGCAGAACCGTCATCTCCGGGAATTTTGTAGGCTAAGTGGAGAGAATTTCTTTCCCTCTTTTATTGCATATTGTTTTGTTCCAGTCTGTAAGCACTGAAATGCCATATCACAGATGAAAAATGAACAGAGCGACTTGTTCCTTCCTGGTGAGGAGGCCTGCTAATAAAATGACAAGCTCCCACTTCAGTCGTGAAACATAATGGGGGAAAGTGGCTTGATTAGCCAAGGTGCTCTTTCCTCAGCCAGGAACAATGAAGCTTTCCAACATTTTACATCTGATATTAGTAAGTCCTTTTAGCATTCAAAAGAAGCACATAATACTCTGATCTAGGCCAGGTGCGGTGGCTCATTCCTGTAATCACAGCCCTTTGGGAGGCCGAGGCAGGCAGATCACTTGAGGTCAGGAGTTCGAGACTGGCCGGGTCAATACGGTGAAACCCCCATCTCTACTAAAAATACTAAAATTAGCCAGCTGTGGTGGTGGGTGCCTGTAACGCCAGATACTCAAGAGGCTGAGGCAGGAGAATCGCTTGAACTCAGAGGTGGAGGTTGCAGTGAGCCAAGATCATGCCACTGCACTCCAGCCTGGGCAATAGAGACTGTCTTGTGGTGCAAATATGTTGGTTACCTGGAAAACTTAGGCTGAAATAAAGAGCATTGCTCTGTAATTATAAAATGTTTCTAGTGACTCTCCAAAAATAAATTCTCAAATTATCCTAAATTTCTCTCTCCTAACTCTGTTTTTTCCCTTCCATCTACATTTTCCTGGAATTCCACTGAAACACCAATTTAGAAAAATAGCTAGCTAATTTAAATATCATCAACTAATTTAACTCGGCTGAACGTGAGGTTTTCTAGAGTTTGAACTTCTTGTTTTCTTGGGCACAAGGGGCTACTCTCACTGGCCAAGGGGCACTTCTCTTTAGCTCCATTACCCATCCCACCAGACACTGGGCTTAGTTCAGTACCCAGAAGTTAACTTGGCCTCTATTAAAGAAAATGAAAAGTGATTCATGAAGAGTGACTGTAGGACAACCAAACTCAGGTGAAGTTAGGTGAGGTTCAGTGACCTCCCACAGAGTGTGCTGATCAGGACAAGGAGCAGTGGGAGTCTAAACTCCAACCGTGAATTCTGAACGATCTGTAACCTGCCTTTTAGCCTGAGGGGCTGTCTGCAGAGCTGGGACTTCTGCATTCTCTGCTGGTCCATAACAAGCCTCTTTCCAACCCTCATCTGTCACGCCAGATTGGTTTTCAGAACCAGCCAGGGTCTATGAATAGTCTGTGCAGGGCTGCAGTGAGCTGCTGATCTCCTCACCTCAGGGGTCTGGACCAGCACTGATTTCCTGTGGTCCCTTCAGGGCTGGGTTGGTTCCTGCGGTGGATGCCATGGGCAGGATTTGCAGAGACTGGGCTCTAAACCACAGGGGTCCAGGAGAGGTGTGGCGTGTTGGGTCCAGCTTATAACAGCTCCTGAGGGCCAATTAGTACATTTTCAGAAATTTTGCAAGCCAGTTGGCAAACCACTGGTAGCTTGAAATCAGCCACAGTGGAATCACTTACACTACCGAAATCAGCAAATGCTAAAATTGGGGCTTTGGGTTTTTGGTCCACTGTTGAACTATTGTTAAACATTTGCCGGCCTACCACTGCAGCTGGGTCACATCTTGGCTACCAGGAGAACCTGACACAGACTTCCTAATTGCTTTCACGGGCTACTGGAAAGCCCAAAAAGATGGTACTGAAGGAGATGAGATTTCTCAGAAGGAAGGATGATTGAAGCCAGAGGTTATATCAGAAATATTCTTCCATTTGGCATCTAGAAACATGAGTCACTTCTGCTGCCTTTCATAGAGTAAGAGGGCATAACAGATGTCTGTGACAGCTTGAAAGACTGCATCTTCATTTTCTTTCGTTTTCAATATTGCTTCTCTGAGATTCTACAGGATGACTGTATTAGTCCGTTTACACACTGCTGATAAAAACATACCCAAGACTGGGAAGAAAAAGAAGTTGAATTGAACTGACAGTTCCACATGGTTGGGGAGGCCTCAGAATCATGGCAGGAGTCAAAAGGCACTTCTTACATGGTGGCGGCAAGAGGAAAAATGAGGAAGATGCAAAAGCAGAAGCCCCTGATAAAACCATCAGATCTCATGAAACTTATTCACTACCATGAGAACAGTGTCTGGGAAACCGCCCCCATGATTCAAATTATCTCCCACTGGGTCCCTCCCACAACACGTGGGAATTATGGGAGTGCAATTCAAGATGGGATTTGGGTGGGGACACAGCCAAACCATATCAATGGCCTTGAAAGAAAAGCTGCAATTGAAGTAAACAGCTAATCAGGTCACTCTCTATCCCATTTCCTGGGAAAGAGGTGAATTTCTGGGTGAATGCTTAAACGACACCCAAGGTTAATTGCAGGACAGGATTATGGTGAAAATACATTAAAGACAGATATCCTGTGTGGTGCATACTCTCACTGTAGTGATACACCCCAGCCCCATATGACCATGGGCCTTACATTGCAATGAATGCCCACCTGATTTCCAGCCCAGCAGTTGCGTCTCTTTGCCTGAGGGCTTTCTGCTAGAAAATCTAACCCCCAGGGAGCAACCTCCATCAAAGACTGGCAGGATTTACTGTGTAAATGTCCCAGCTCCTATGCTAGGATACCTCTGAGGCATGCATACGCCACACTGTTGCGGAGAGTTCCCCAGCTCGTCGAAGGCCCAGTGTCCCACACTGTCACTGGTTTGATAATGCATTCTGTATTGGATTTCCTTCCTCTCTTCCCCGTTTCACTTCCCCACTCTTTACTACTGTTTTCTAGGATTACCTCCCAGACATACTGGGACCACCCCACCCCTTCTCCACCCAAAGCCTGCATCCAGGGAAGATGGACTAAGACTGTCTACTCTTTCACTGAAACTTTGCTCATCCAGGGCCTGATCATTTGTGCACCCCGGTCTCATAAAGGGACCAGGCCTGTGCTGAGACACGGTGACTGTATACTCCAGCCAGATTTCCTCCTGCATGGGAGCTTAGGGCAGGGCATTGGTTACACCATTTAATGAGTAATCATATCCAACTGAGGCTCCATTCAATTCTAAAGCCTTTAGTCAATTATCTGTAGGGGCCTGGGGACTGACTGGAGAATGTGTGTCTGATGGGGTTTTTTAAAGTTTTATTATAGAAGTTTTCAAGCATACACAAAATTAGAGTTCATTAGAGTAGAATGCACTCTCAGGTTCTCATCACCCAGCTTTAATAGTTATCAACATATAACTAACTCCTTTTTATCTATGTCCCCCATTTCCTTTTGTTGGATTATTTTAAAGTAAATTTAAGACAGCACATTATCTAATTTGTAAATATTTCAATGGATATCTCCAAAAACTAAGGTCTCCTGAAAACAACAATGTAAGAGCATGTATTAAAACACACTACTAATCGGGCCAGGTGCAGTGGCTCATGCCTGTAATCCCAGCACTTTGGGAGGCCGAGGCAGGCAGATCACGAGGTCAGGAGATCGAGACCATCCTGGCTAACAGGGTGAAACCCCGTCTCTACTAAAAATACAAAAAATTAGCTGGGCGTGGTGACGGGTGCCTGTAGTCCCAGCTACTTGGGAGGCTGAGGCAGGAGAATGGCGTGAACCCGGGAGGCGGAGCTTACAGTGAGCCGAGATTGCGCCAGCGCACTCCAGCCTAGGCGACTGAGCAAGACTATGTCACAAAAGAAACCAAAAAAACAAAAAAACAAAAACACACTAGTAATCATACTTACAGTCAAAGACTGAAAAAATTCCATAAAATCAGGAACAAGACAAAGACGTCTGCTCTTGCCACTTCTATTCAACATTGTATTGGAGGTTGTAGCCAGGGCAATTAGGCAAGAGAAGGAAACAAAAGTCATCCAGATTGGGAAAGACGTAAAAATCTCTATTTGTAGATGGCATGATCTTGTATACAGAAAATTCTAAGGAATTTACCCCCCATAAATGAATGGAATTAATAAATGAATTCAACAAGGTTTCAGGATACAAGATCAATATGAAAAGATCAATTATATTTCTCTACACTAAACAATGAACAATCTCAATATGAAATTTTGGAAGAAAATTCCATTTACAACGGCATAAAAATAATAACATGTTCAGGAAAAAATTTAGCGAAACAAGAGAAAGACTTGAACACCAAAAACTATAAAATATTGCAAAAAAATTAAAGAAGACCTAAATAAATGGAAAAATAATTCCATTTCCAATCCATGTCCATTATTGTTTAAGTGGAAATACTCTCCAAAACAATCTATAAATTCAATGCAAATCTTATCAAGATCTCAGCTTCCTTTTTCACAGAAATAATAAAACTGATCCTAAAATGCACGTGGAAATGCAAGGATCCAGAGTAGCCAAAATTATCTTTAAAAATGAGAACAAAGTTGGAAGACTCATACTTCCCATTTTCAAAACTTATCACAAAGGGATAGTTATCAAAATAGTGTGTTATTAGTGTGAAGACAGACATACTGATCAGTGAAATAGAATTGAGTATCTGGAGATAACCCTTTACATCTATAGTCCATTGATTTTAGACAAGGATGCCAAGATATTCAATGGGGAAAGACTTGTCTTTTCAACAAATGGTGCAGGGATAACTGGGTATCTACACGAAAAAGAATGAAGTTGGACCTCTATCTTACATCATACACAAAAATTAACTCAACATGAATCATAGACTTAAACGTAAGAGCTAAAATTATTTATAAAATAAATAGGAGTAAATCTTCATGACCTTCAGTTAGGCAAACATTCCTAGATCAGACACCAAAAGCACAAGCAACCAAAGAAAAGCTACGTAATTTTTTTTTTTTCAGATGGAGACACATTCTGTCACCCAGGCTGGAATGCAGTGGCACGATCTCCACTCACTGCAACTTCCACCTCCCTGGTTCAAGAGATTCACATGCCTTAGCTTCCCAGGTAGCTAAGACTAAAGTGCGTGTAAACATGCCTGGCTAATTTTTATATTTTTAGTAGAGATGGGGTTTTGCTGTATTGGCCAGACTGGTCTCAAACTCTTGGCTTTCAACGATCCACCCACCTCAGCCTCCCAAACTGCTGGGATTACAGGCATTAGCCACCATGCCTGGTCAAAAAGCTAGATAAATTGAACTTCACAAACATGAAAAACTTGTGTCTTTTAAAAGACACTATCAAGAAAGAGAGAAGACAATGGAATGGGAGAAACTATTTGCAAATCAATATCTGATTAGAGTTTCATTCAAAATACATAAAGAACTTTTACAACTCCACAATAAAAAGAAAAATAACCCAATTTTAAAATAGGCCAAAGATTTGAATAGAAAATTCTTCTAAAAAGAGGTGTAAATGACCAAGAACATACGCAAAAGTGTTCAATATCATTAGTCACTGAGAAAATGTATACCAAATATGAGATACTACCTTATACCCACTGGACAGTTATAATCAAAAAGACAGTAACAACCCTTGGTGAAGATGTGGAGACATTGGAGCCCTCATATATTGTTGGAGGAAATATAAAGTAGTGCCACTGCTGTGGAAAACAGCTTGGACATTTCTTACAAAGTTAAATGTAGAGTTACTATTTGACTCAGAAATTCCTCCTGAGAACATACCTAAGAGAAGGGCAAACATATGTCCACACAAAAACTAGTATATGGATGTTCAGAGCAGCATTACTCATAATAGTCAAGAGGTGAAAACAATCCAAATGTCCACCAACCTATGATCGGATTAAGAAAATGTGGTATATCCATTCAGTGGAATATTATTTGGCAATAAAGTGCTGACTGGGAACTATGGCTCATGTCTGTAATCCCAGCAATTTGAGAGACTGAGGTGGGCAGATCATGAGGTCAAGAGTTCAAGACCAGCCCAGCCAACATGGTGAAACCCTATCTCTACTAAAAATAAAAAAATAAAAAATAAAAAAAAATAGCCAGGACTGGTGATGCATGCCTGTAATCCCAGCTACTCAGGAGGCTGAGGCAGGAGAATTGCTTGAACCCGGGAGGCAGAGGTTGCAGTGAGCCGAGATTGCACCACTGCACCCCAGCCTGGGTGATAGAGCAAGACTCCGTCTTGAAAAAGAAAAGGAATGAAGTGCTGACACACTACCAGGTAGATGAACCTTGAAAACATTATGGTAAATGAAAGAAGCAAGTCACAAAAGACCACATCTTAAATAATTCCATTTATTGAAATGTCCATAATAAGCAAATCTATAGAGAGAGAAAGTAGATCGGTGGCTGCCTAGGGTTGGAGACTGGGGAGAAATGAACTGATAAAGGGGTATGGGGTTTCTTTTGCAGGTGATAAAAATGTTCCAGAATTAGATTGTAGTGATGGTTACACAATTGTGTGAATATACTAAAAATAATTAAATACTACACTTTAAATCAAGCTTGTCCAACCCACAGCCCACAGGCCACATGCAGCCCAGGCTGGCTTTGAATGCAGCCCAACATTTTTAAACTTTCTTAAAACATTGTGAGTTTTTTGTGAGTTTTTTTTAGCTCATCAACTATCAGTGTATTTTATATATGACCAAAGACAATTCTTGTTATGTGGCCGAGAAAAGCCAAAAGATTGGACACCCCTGCTTTAAATGGATGAATCATATGGTATGTGAATTATAGATCAATAAAGTTGTTATTAAAAGTGGAGGGGTGCTAGGCACGGTGGCTCAAACCTGTAATCTCAGCATTTGGGAAGGCTGATTGCTTGAGGCCAGGAGTTTGAGACCAACCTGGGCAACATAGCAAGACCCCATCTCTACAAAAAACTAAAAACTTAGCTAGGCACGGTGGCATGCATCAGTAGTCCCAGCTACTTGGTAGGCTGAGGCAATAGAACTGCTTCAGCCCGGAAGGTTGAGGGTGGAGTGAGCCATGATTGTGCCACTGCGTTCCAGCCTGGGCAACAAAGTAAGACTCCATCTCTAAAATAAATGAATAAGTAAAATGAAAATGAAGGCACTTGGCTTTTTGCAGGGAAAGAGGTTCAAAGCATGAGAGGGGTTTGTTGCTGGCTTGAAGACAGGGAGCCACGTGAGAAGGAATGGGGGCAGCCTCTAGCAGCAGAAGGCAGACCACCAGGCAACAGGAGGCTCAGTCCTACAAACACAAGAACAGCCAACAGCCTCCATGGTCCTATAAGCAGATTCTTCTCCAGAGCCTACAGAGGGGAACACAGGCCACTGATGCCTTGATTTCAGCCTCGCCAGACCCTGAGCAGAGAACCCAGTCATGCCCCACCCTGACTTCTGACCTACAGCACTGTGCATTAAGAAATGAGTGCCGTTGGAAGCTGCTAAGTGTGCAGTAAGCTGTTATGCCTCAATAGAAACAAATACAACATCCTGTTTTAGGGAAGGAGGTTGTATTTGTTTCTGTTTTCTGTTTTCCTTCAACATGTACCTGCAAACCTATAGACAAAGAGTTATTGCAGAGATGAAACTGCTCAGTTCAGAAAAGTGCAACTTTAGGGGATTATCTACAACATTTGCCACTTTGAAAAAATGTAAAGGGATACTACAGAGAAACAACATAAGAATTGATATAAATAAATAAATAAAGGTATAAAAAAGGGAAAAAAAAAGGCCAGTCACAGAGGCTCATGTCTATAATCCTAGCACTTTGGAAGGCCAAGATGAGAGAATTGCTTGAACCCAGGAGTTCGAGACCAGCTTGGGCAACATAGTGAGATCCCATCTCTACAAAAAAATACAAAAATAAGCCAGTTGTGGTGGTGCATGCCTGTGTTCCCAGCTACTCACGAGGCTGAGGCAGAAGGATCACTTGAGCCTAGGAAACAGAGGTTGCAGTAAGCTGAGATCACACCACTGCACTCCAGCCTGGGCAACAGAGTAAGACCTTGTCTCAAGGAAAAGAAAAGAAGTTTTATAGTTCAGTGGTAAAGGACAAGGTAGCAAAATGAAATTTAAGTATTTTACCAGCCAATATAAGAATAATAAATCATGATATGATGAAAATCAAGTAGAAAATATTCTAAAGAGTAATGTAACAAACTAAAAGATAATTTTTAAAACTTAAAAGGCACAAAAATTGACACTAAAAAATGACAAGATAAAATATAAAAGAAATGATAAGAAATTTAAAGTAGAATCCTTCCCTTTAAAATAGGGACGAACAAGAGCTCAAGCTTCCTAATTCAAAAATAATTAGAAGTCAGGTGAAATAAGCAGTACCATATTATGAAAATTATGAACTATCAGGAAAACAGTGCAAACGTCACCGAGTCAACCCAAGACGAAGGTCATGGAAATCTCGGATCCCAAAAAGGTACGGGAAACGGATGTAGCTTTGAGGCAGGAGAGGAGACTACAGGCAGCCCTGGCCCTCAGCCTAGGGGACTTACCCAAGGGAGGGCCAGAGGACCCTGTGCCCCAGATGCCTGTCCCTTCCCCTTTCTGACAGATTCCTGCCTGCTAGTGCTGGATAACGTCCAGGAGAATGGGGAAGCACAGCTTTGTCTGCAGCCACACTGGTGCCAGCAAGGCCCTCACCCCAGCCCCCACCCACAGCCCAGGGGTCTGATTCTACAGTCAGGGAGCCCCACAGAGCCAGGGAATCTGCACACCTGTGCCCTGCACTGAGGGGCGGACTCTGAGCCCTGGGGAGGCCCCTGGGTGCGGTCAGCATTTTGTGGCTGCCCTCCCTCAGACTTCATCTCTGCTGAAGCACCGATCGAGTGCCGTCTTTCCTACACACAGCCTGCCCTGGCGTCAAAACCCTCCTGCAGGACTAGGACTCCAGTGGACACAAAACTCCCATTGTTGACCACAGCCGAACCCTGACCCCAGGGAGACTCAGACCACGCCCTCCACAATCACAGCGGAGGAGACCCGGAGACTTAAAGTGACCCAGAACCCCCAAGTGAGCAGAATTTGGTTAGTGTCCCTGGTGTAACACAGGACAATGCAAGTCCACAACTCAGTTCGTTGTCATTGTCACTGGAACAGTCCTTCTAAAAGAGCCTAAATCACACAAATCCCACACAAAAATGAGCATGCACGCTTATTCCCTCCCCTTCCAAATGCTTGTGTCCAAAGCATCGCTCAGTGTCATTTGTGCGCTCCTGGCACCTGCCCACCAGCAAGCAGTGCCTGCAGCGGCCCCTCCTTCTGGCTCTGTGCAGTTGTCTGCCGCTTCCTCGTTGCAGTATCATCACAAGCTGTGGCCTACTCAGGGGATATGGAGGAGCCACTCGGCAAGGCGTCTGAGGTCAGAGTCAGAGAAGGACTCAGCTTCTCCTGCGAACAAGCTTGGCTTCTTGCCCAGAGTTCATTAAACCCCATTATGGGCTATTCAGAGCACAGGCACTGTCCAGCTTTGCAGGTCTCCAGTTCTTTTGCTCAGGGCCATACTCACTCGGATCCTGAGCCAAAGGAAGATAAAACTGTACTCCAGGGCAAAGCTGGGGTAAAAGGCCCACTCTTCTCTTAGCTGTGGATTAGACTTCCAGTAGACACCCACATAGGGAGAGCGCAGCCGCTCTCAGAGGTGAGGCGTACATGGTCCTAGCCTTTGAGTGAGGCATTCCCAAGGAGAGGGGAGAAATTGGAACAAGAACAAAGAGAACATAATATGGGAAATATCTACATTAAAGGATATACATTAAAAAAAAAAAAAATAGCCAGGCACAGTGGCTCACGCCTGTCATCCCAACATTTCAGATGGCTGAGATGGGACAATCGCTTGAGCCCAGGAGTTGGAGACCAATCTCGTCTGTACAAAAAATAAACAAAATTAACCAGGTGTGATGGCACACACCTGTGGTCCCAGCTATTCAGGAGGCCAAGGTGGAAGGATCGCTTGAACCCAGGAAGTCGAGGCTGCAGTTGAGCCGAGACTGTGCCACTGCACTCCAGCCTGGGGGACAGAGTGGGACCATGGCTTGAAAAAAAAATTTAATTTTAATTAAAAAAATTAAATATATATAATTTTAAAAGAACAGATGAAGGCATCCGTAGCTCAGCATCTGGCTGCCAACCTTCAAAAGTCAAATCACTTTTGTCTTCAGCTCTGTCTCTGCAGTTCTTCCTAAGCACAGGAATCTGGGTCAAGGCCTCTCGGTGGACGGATGCCACTGTATCACCATAATGTACAGAGACAGAGGTCACCTTATTGGGTGACGGGCCTACATGAGCCTAGTGTAGCAGAGACACAGGATAGAGAGGAAAGACAATTGGGTGCATTAAATGAGGTTACCGTGCCCTCCGGTTAATGAAACCATGGTGACTGTATCAGTCAGAATCCTGGCAGGACACAGAGTTCCACTCAGATGGTTTAAGAGCAAAACTAATGAAGCTCCCGTTTACAGAGCTGTGGGCAGAGTAAGCGGACACATCAAAGGATGCTGAGGTACCCAGAGCCCAGCCACAGTGGGAGCCATTGCCGCCTACCTGGGTCAAAATGACAGGAGAGGAAATAGCCTAGGGGTGGTTATGGCCCAGCAAGAGCCCAGCAAGAGGGGCAGCTGTGGAGAAAGGGCTGCCCAGGAGGAACTGCAGACACGCAGGGATACAGCCATCTCCAAAATAAGACCTGGAAAGAAACATTCAGACCTTTCCCCCTGCTTCAATAGTCAATCATTAGTGCCTCCCAAATGCCCAAGCCAACAGGAAGCCAGCAGGCAGGGAGACAGAAGCTGCAGATCTGGGAGGGATCTCAGAGCAGAGGAGTGAGGAGGATGGCTGGGGCCAGGGAGGAGGCAGAGAATACCACACACAGGGATGACTAATAATTAAGAACGTGCCACCCGGGTGTGGTGGCTCATGCCTATAATCCCAGCACTTCGGGAGGCCAAGGCAGAAGGATTGCTTAAGGCCAGGAGTTCAAGAGCAGCCTGGGCAAGATAGCAAGATACCATCTCTACAAAAAAAGTTAAAAAAAAAAAATAGCCTGGCATGGTGGCAAGCAACTGTAGTCCCAGCTACTGGGGAGGCTGAGGCAAGAGGATCACTTGAGCCCAGGAGGTCCAGGCTGCAGTGAGCTGTGATTGCACCACTGCACTCCAGCCTGGGTGGCAGTGACATGGTGTCTCAAAAAGAATAAGAAAGAGAGAGGAAGGAAGGAAGGAAGGAAGGAAGGAAGGAGAGGAGGGAAGGAGAAGAAAGAGAAAGAAAGAAAGAAAGAGCCATTCCTTTAGAACCAGGTTCCTCAACTGCGACACTCCCAACATTTGGGACCAGATAATTCTTTGTTGTGGGATCCTCCTGGGCATCATAGCATGTCTAGCAGCATCCTATAGGCTAGATGACAGTAGCAGTCCCCTAGTCCCAACACTAAAACTGTCTCCAGACATTGCTGATTGAACCCTGGGGGCAAAATCATCCTAAGCCAAGAACCACTGCAATAGGGTTATAGTAATAGACTGCAATGAGATAAGGTCAAGGCTTCTGATGCTACCACAATAAGAGAAAAAGACACTGAGAAGACCCATACCCCACCTTCCTCAGTTATTGCATATGAGAGAGAGGATAGTGGAATGTAAACTAAAGGTACTTCTGTTTCTTGCAAGATGCTTGACAAAATGAATGTGAAAACCTTTCTACTAAAAATGCAGGAAAAAATAGAACTAAAATGAAAAACAACAATGCCTACTTAAGTCAGGAAAAATAGTGCTGGGTAAGGGATGGAGTGTGGTGGGTGGGGGCATGGAGAGAAACCGAGCAGCAGAGGACAAGCTTAGGTGAGTCTGTGCGGGAGGTGAAATGGGAGAGTGGAGATCCACGCTTTGTCAGGGCTTTTAATGTGGGGCTAGAAAAAAAAAAATGTGCTGACCAGCCCAAGAAAAGAAGCAGGAAGCCTGTGACTCGCTGGAATCTGGGACAGGAGAAATGTCTCCCTTCAAAAATAAAACATCACCTTCGCCTCCTGCCGGTTTGGAGTTTGATTTCATAGTCACGGGAAACCCCAAGCTGTGAAGTTAATGGTTAAAGATAATAATAATACAGAAGCAGTGACATGCCTGAGGCACACAAAAAAACCCCATGGATGCCTACAGCCGGGAGGCGGGGAAAATGGGGGAATATTGTTAAACTGGTCTATTTCAGTTAGATTAATAAATTCAGGGCTGGGTAAGGTGGCTCACACCTGTAATTCCAGCACTTTGGGAGGCCAAGGCTGGTGGATCTCCTGAGGTCAGTAGTTCGAGACCAGCCTGGCCAACATGGTGAAACCCCATCTCTACTAAAAATACAAAATTTAGCCAGGCATGGTGGTGCATGCCTGTAGTCCCAGCTACTCAGGAGGCTGAAGCAGGAGAATCACTTGAACCCAGGAGGTGGAGGTTGCAGTGAGCCGAGACCATGCCATTGCACTCCAGCCTGGGCAACAAGAGTGAAATTCTGTCTCAGAAAACAATTAACTGAATAAATAAATAAATTCTGGGGATCTAATTACAGCATGATGTATTTGTCCATTCTCACGCTGCTATAAAGACATGCCAGAGACTAGGTAATTTATGATGGAAAGAGGTTTAATTGACTTACAGTTCCACATGACTGGGGAGGCCTCAGGAAACTTACAATCATGGCAGAAGGTGAAGGAGAAGCAGGTACATCTTCACAATGCAGCAGGAAGGAGAAGTGTGTGGCAGGGGAAATGCCAGATGCTGATAAAACCATCAGATCTCATGAGAACTCACTATCACAAGAACAGCATAGAGGAAACCGCTCCCATGAACCAATCACCTGCCACCAGATCCCTCCCTCAGTATGTGGGGATTATGGGGATTACAATTCAAGATGAGATTTGGGTGGGGACACAGCCACACCATATCGCATGGTGACTATAGTTAATGCACACCATTGAAATTAGCTAAAAGAGTAGATCGTTTAGCAAGATCTACATACGCACACAAAGGTAACTATGTGCAGTGACGGATGTATTAACTAACTTGATTGTGGTCATCATTTCACAGTGTGTACATGTATCAAATCACCACATGGTACATCTTAAATATATACAATTTTATTTGTCAATTGTATTTCAGTAAAGCAGGAGGAAGAAAAACAGAAAACCTCATGAATTCCACAGGAAAAATCAACAACAACAACAACAACACTTAACATGAGTTTGGGATCCAAAAACCATAAAGCAATCTTCCATAACAGACACTCAGCAAGGAGCTCTTCAATATCCCACATCAAACCACAGACACAATAAATAGTAAGAGAAGTCAAAATTACAGGAAAAGAAGTAGACTCTGAAATAAACAAGGATAGGTCTGAAGCGAGAAATTAGCTGCTAGAATGTAATAACATTGTTAGTGAAAATTAAAACTCTCTAGAGGAGCTAAAAAGTAAAGTAGAGGCCAGGCGCAGTGGCTCACACCTGTAATCCCAGCATTTTGGGAGACTGAAGTGGGCAAATCACCTGAGGTCAGGAGTTCGAGACCAGCCTGGCCACATGGTGAAACCCCGTCTCTACTAAAAATACCAAAAAAAAAAAAAAAAAATAACCAGGTATGGTGGTGCATGCCTATAATCCCAGCTACTCAAAAGGCTGAGGCAGGAGAATCGCTTGAACCTGGGAGGCAGAGGTTGCAGTGATCCGAGATCGCACCATTGCACTCTAGCCTGGGCGACAAGAGCGAAACTCTCTCAAAAGAAAGAAAAAAAGGTAAACTAGATCCTGCAGCAGAGTTTCACTTTGGAGCCAATTGCGAGGAGTCAAAGTTCAGTGGTAACTGATTTTATCCTAGAAATAGTATTACAGTAGGAAGATCTGTTCCCAGGAGATCAATGACAGCTATGTGAGAAATTAACCTAATATCAAACTGGGTGAATTGTGAATTGCATACCTGCCCCGTGCATGGTGTAAGGGTTTCTTTATAGGACTGTGGATCAGTTAATCCATGCAAGAGTAACTAATTGTATACAGTTGTATTTGATGTCCCAGTGAGGATTCCTCTACCGGATTGTTTCCTTACATTCCTGCCTCACTTTATTTCTGAAAACCGCCACACCTTTGTAAGGGTCAGGCAGGTGGTAAGAGTTTCGTGTTCTTTAAATCCGTGTCACCTGATAGCTTCTGAGAACCTCGCCCACCCACACTTATTCACTGTATTAATATTTACTGAGCATCCACCATCCACTCTTCTAGGTGCTTGGGATTAATCCATGGGGGAAGGGAGAACCTGGCCTTGAGCAGCTTGCAGTTATAAGGTAATAATAATAGATAAGTAAACCACATTGTACATTGAAAGGAGTAAGTGCTGTGGAGAAAAGAAATCCACGCCCCTCGCCCTGTGGGATTTGCAGTAAAGGCAACAGATCCCCACTCCTCCTTATTGTAAATCTCCCTGAAGCAAGCGTACATTTTTCTGCTTTTCTTTCTGGGTTTCATGTCCTCAAAGCTATCAATGATATATTTGGTCATTTCTGATGTAAATAATCTAGGCATACAGCGATCTTTCTTGTTGCTGTTCAAATGACACATACAGAGATGACCCTAAGAGAGCACTGCAGCCTCCCACAGCCTCCTAGGCAGTGCTATGGGGAAGAAGGCACTCTGTCGGCCTGGCCTCACCAGGCAGTTCTACTGCTCAGTCTTCCCCAACAATCACAGGCAGCCTCTAGGGATCAGCATAGCCTGAGAATCGATTAACCGCCCAGTTGTTGCGGCACAGTGAGTGGGCTCCGGGTCACCCACCAGAGAGCAAAACCCACAACTAGCTGCTTCCCGGGAAAACATCGGTGACATCATGGGAAGCCAGGGAATGACCTAGAGTTAGCCCAGGAGGTGATGGAGACTTAACAGAGATCACCAATATTTCTCAGCAAAAACCCAGCCCCTCTCCCCTTTCTACCCCAGGAAAAACGTGATCAGGGGCAAAGGTAGAGAAAGGAAGGAGATAGAGGTGAGAAAGCTGGAAAAGGCTAGGACACAGACTCCATCCTCCAGCCTCCACAAGGAACCAGCCCCATCATAAGACCTATTTGCAGACCTCTGACCTAGCACTGAAAAACGATAAATTTGTGCTGGTTAAGCTAAGTTTGCTGTAATTTCTTATAACAGTAATAGGAAACCAACATCGTCTCCTTCCTTCCCTCCCTGCCTCCCTCCCTCCCTCCCTCCCTCCCTCCTTCCTTCCTTCCTTCCTTCCTTCCTTCCTTCCTTCCTTCCTTCCTTCCTTCCTTCCTTCCTTTCCTTCCTTTATTCTTTCTTTCTTCTTTTCTTTCTTTCTGACAGGCTCTCGCTCTTGTCACCCAGGTAAATGCAGTGACAAAATCACTGCTCACTGCAGCCTCCACCTGCCAGGCTCAAGCAATCCTCCCACTTCAGCCTCCTGAGTAGCTGGGACTTCAAGTGCATACCACCATACCCACTTAATTTTTGTATGTTTTTGTAGAGACAGGGTCTGGCCATGTTGCCCAGGCTGGCCTTGAATTCCTGGGCTCAAGCAATCCTTCTGCCTCAGCCTCCCAAAGTGCTGGGATTACAGATGTGAGTCATTTTTGTATTGTTCCACTGCAAAGCTACTAGCTTGAGCACCTGCATTCACTCTGCAGATATTTGTTGCATGGGACACAGCCCTAGGAAAGACCACGAGCTCCCTGCCATTGTTGAGCTTACAGCCCATCGGGAAGGACCCACCTGAAACAAGATGTTTTCAGGTGATTTCTGACACATCCTTTATACAAGAAGAGTAACCTCACAGGGACTGTGGAGGGACTGCTCTTAGAGGGCAGTCAGGGAGGGCCTCTCTGAGGAGGTGGCATTTGAGCTGAACCTGGAGGGATGAGAAGGCGCTACATAAGAAATGACAGAGCAAACAGCAGGAGGGAGACGGGACTTCCAGGTACAGAAGGGGGACTGTATGACTGGATGAAGGGCGAGTGCTGCTGCTTCAGGGAGGAGGCGTGCTCAGGAGCCAGTCATAGTGGCTAAGCAACCAATGGAGAGGGCATGTCCCTGACATCTCAAATACACAGGATCCATGAAAAGTAGCAGGGATTGATTCTGCAAAGAGCCCATGCTCCTCTCCCTTTTATATTTTGTGTCGAATTACAACTCATCTCTCTCTATAGGAATAAACACGTTGTTACCTATAAACCTGATTTTACAAAGCTAACATTGGGTTTGGTTGATTCGTGGACAAATTAGCCATAACTGCAATGCAGGGCTGAGTTGTGGATCAGTGGGGTTAAAGAGACACTTGGGAAAGGGATGAAAAGCAAACTCCTCTAGGGAGAAGGAAGCCGGGCTGCCTGATGACTCCCTGCTGGCCAGTGCGGGGGCTGTGGGGGTGCTGCCTCCCCCTGAAGCAGCAGCATTCGCCTGTGTGTCCAGCCACAAAGTCCCCCTTCTGTACCTGGTCCTGCCTCCCTCCTGCTGTCTCGAACGCCTGGAACCCTTTTCCGCTTGCCATTTCAGACCTGGCTCCTTCTCATCCCTCCTGGTGGGCAGAGGGCAAAATCACAAAAGCCTTGAGAAGCCTGGAGAAAGGAGTCCTGCTAAGGAGGTGTGTTGTGAGTGTCAGAGGCGTGGGAACCAGAGCAACTCTATCTTGAATAGGAGCTGGGTAAAAGGAGGCTGAAACCTACCGGACTGCATTCCCAGATGGTTAAGGTACTTTAAGTCACAGGATGAGATAGGAGGTTGAGGTTAAGGCATTCTAAGTCACAGGATGAGATGGGAGGTCAGTACAGAATACAGGTCATAAAGACCTTGCTGATAAAACAGGGTGCAGTAGAGAAGCCGGTCCAAACCCACCAAAGCCAAGATGGTGATAAGAGTGACCTCTGGTCGGCTCACTGCTATACTCCCACCAGTGCCATGGCAGTCTACAAATGCCATGGCAATGACAGGAAGTTACCCTATATGGTCTAAAAAGGGGAGGTATGAATAATCCACCCCTTGTTTAGCATATCATCAAGAAATAATCATACAAACCAGCAGCCCTGGGGGCTGCTCCATCTCTGGAGTAGCCATTCTTTCTTCCTCTACTTTCTTAATAAACTTGCTTTCACTTTACTCTATGGACCCGCCCTGAATTCTTTCTTGCGTGAGATCTAAGAAGGCTCTCTTGGGGTAACAATGAGGGCCAGAGAGATACAGCAGTGCCTGGTGGGGTCCAGACAGTCAAGAAGACGGCCATGCAGGCCTGAAATCCAAAATTTAGTGCCTGAGACCTGGAAGAAGAGGCCCCGTGGAAGAGGGGATGAAGACAGAGTCCAGATGTGACCCCAGTGGCAAACCAAGTCACCTCTTCTCCAGCAAGCTGTCTAGCTACTCACTGTCTGAGGACAGCAGGGTAACCCAAGCATCACATGTAGTTCTGTTTGGTTGACAATGAGTGTATTTTCTTATGTACATCAAAGTAACAAGCCTGTGTAACAAACACCCATCCCACTTGACTATTTTTAACTTTATCTAGACTGCATTATAAGTAAAAATTAAGCTCCAAAAACTCCACTTCCATAGTTCACTATGTATGGGGAAACCAAAAAATTTAAAAATTCTACTTCTAGGAATTTTGTCTAAGTGGTAGACACTAAGATATTCATTCTATTGGCTGGGCACGGTGGTTCACACCTGTAATCCCAACACTTTGGGAGGCCAAGGCGGGCAGATCACCTGAGGTTAGGAGTTCGAGACCAGCCTGGCCAACATGGCGAAACCCCATGTCTACTAAAAATACAAAAATTAGCCAGGTGCACTGGCGCACACCTGTAGTCCCAGCCACTCGGGAGGCTGATGCACAAGAATCATCTGAACCCAGGAGCCGGAGTTTTCAATGAGCCAAGATGATACCACTGCACTCCAGCCTGGGCAACAGAGTAAGACTCTGTCTCAGGAAAAGAAAAAAAAAAAGTTATTCATTATATCATTTTTATAGTGGCAAAGAAATAGAAACACAAAATTCACAGATGGTAAAATAATTTATAGAATATCTATATGGTGAACTATTAAGCAGCCATTAAAATTTAAATTAAAAGAAAAATAATAATGGTTGGAATGTACTGGGCATTGCTTTGCAAACTGAAAGCACTTGGTTTCAGCTTCCCACAATAACCCTATGAGGTGTATGCTAGCATTTTTCTTTTCAGAGGACAGAATAAGGCACAGAGATGTCAATTAACTCACCTAAGGACACACTGCTAGTAATTCTGAGAACTAGAATTCAAACCCAGTTGATTTGACTTACTGGCTTATCTTCTTCATCCTTGTACTATACAACGAATAAAAAAGTTGAGCAAATTCCAGTGGCTCAAGCCTGTAGTCTCAGCTAATTGGGAGTCTGAGGCAGGAGGATTGCTTGAGCTCGGTGAGCTATGATTGCACCACTGGGTGACAAGAGTGAGACCCCTATCTCTTAAAAAAATTTGTAATGACATAATGTTCATAATTTGTAGTTTAGTAAGAAAAGTAGGTAATAAACAGTATACTCTGCATAATCTTAAGTAAAGAAAACCATATATACGATCTACGGTATGACAGCTAAAACATTTGGGGAGAGGTGATGATTTGGGAGTGGCTGCAGCAGGATTTTATTTTTTATCCTGATGTAATTCTTTTGAACAATTTTTATACATTTGCAGCATAAATAAGTCCATGCGTCCACGCCTTATATTGTGCAATTTCATACACTTCTGAGAGTTCCATTCCTGACGGGTACGGTACTGCCAGGGTTGGGGGCAGGGGCTTGCTCTTCCCATAATCGGCACTTCCTTCATAATCTGCCTTTCTTTTCTGGAAAGCAGTCTGGAAGGATAGACGTCAGCATTTTAAAGGAGGTTGGGAGGACTACAGTTTACTTTAATGTCCTCTTTATGCTGTCTTTATTCTTTACTGGCCTCATTTTTAAAAAACCATGAACATAACTTATATGTGTTCAGAAAATGTGATAAAGTCCCAAAAAGAAAAGAATGCACTATGGGTCGCCCACAAGTCCAAGCTCCCTCCCCAGCTGAGCCCTCGAGGTCTGATGTGGGGTCTGGCTGCAATTTGAAATGCTTCCCAAGTGATTCTGAGGTTCACCTTGATGGAGAACCCCTATCTGTCACCAGGAGGGACGCCCCTTCGAATGGAGCCCTCAGTCTCCCAGAACAGCCCCTGTACATCCTCATATGGCACAGAGGAAGCAATCCACTTTGCCTGCTGTATTTATGCAGAACCACAGACTGCAGGGTTTGATTCTTCTTAGTATTATGGAACGGCTCCCTTGATTACCTTTCCGGGGCTGACGGGAGGCAACTTCACTGCCCCGAGTTCTTCGGGGCTGTCAGTGTCAGCACGGGTGTGAAAAGATGGAAAAGATGGATGGTTCCCCATTTCCACAAATGAATTGAAGCAGATGTTGTCAGACAGAGGTCGGGTGAACGGCTATGACATCACCAAGATCCATGCTGACAGCCAGAAATCCCAGTTCTAGGCTGAATGAGCCCCTGCAGGGCCCCAGGTAAATGGCTGGAGGTAAATGGACAGTGCCCCAGTTGCAGGAGGCAGGCAGAGCCCCTGCCCTGAAGTAGGCACGCAGGGAGAAAGTTTCCGTAGGTCCAGCCCAGGGATCAAAGGCAGGCGGGCATTTCTGCAAAGGAGGGAGCCGGGGCTGGGGAGGGTGGACCAGGGAGGCTCCCACGGTAACTGCTTGATAAATAGGTGCTTCCTGTCTTTCCCTTCCCTGAAGCCGTGGGAGGCCCCTTCTTTCTCAGTAGTTTAAACTAATTGATAAAATGGGGTAAATTAGGGCCAGTAATGAGATTAATAAAAATGCCTTTCGAGGGACAGTAGCTGTGCTTGGAAGCACTCCAGATGTGAAGTGTTCTACATTTCCTGCTGTTCCTTCATTTTTAACAACAATGGATTGAAACTGCCCATTTGAAATTGAACAACTTGTTTGTATGTGGACTCTAGGTTCAGAATGATGACTTGCATTGTTGAGAAAATTCACATCTGTGTGATTTGATATTTGTTTGGGCTCCTTTTGAAATGCCTTCGTGGTGTAGCACGTTGAGTGAAGGCAACGTTTTGAGTATGTTAATCGTCCTTTCCCCTCCCTCCCCCAGCCCAGAGGAAACTGTGGCTGGAGCATGATGGTCTCTGTTTTGAGGGGTTTGTCCACGCAAGGACCCTTTTACTGACTGGGAGGTGGAGGAGCAGGCCCAGCTCTGGCAGCCCCCATGAGGGAGGGGAGTCTTGTTCACTGAACTCCACCGTCTTGGCGTCACCTGTGCATGCCTCCATCTGCCTGTTCCCACCCAGCTGCCCCTGGAGGTACAGAGCACCAGCGGGAGCAGCAGCCTGTGGGGGCCGGGAGAGGGCGGTCTTGGTCTCCACTTATGGAAAAGGGTCCAAGACCCAGAGAAGCCCAACCCAGCCTGGCAGTCGAGGCCGCCCACTGCCTGCTCCCAGCTGGTCTCAGAACCTCATTTTCTAAGGTTCCCTGTTCCCCCACCATTGCCCCAACCCACATCCCTCATAAGCAGGCAACCTGAGCTCAGGGCACCATGTGTGCTCTAGTTTCTTTGAGGGCCCTTTCTCCTTCTCCTTGCTTTCTCATTCAAATGCTACCTATGTCCAAGGATTCCATGTCACTTGGCTTCCCCAAAGCCTTTCCTACCTCCACGTGGTCTCTTTTCGGCTCGTCCATAGCATTTGCGTTAGGGTACATGGAGTGGGTTGAGTGTTGTCCCCCAAAATTCATGTCCACACGGATCCTCAGAATGTGGCCTTATTTGGAAACAGGGTCTTTGCAGTTGTGATTAGTTAAGAAATCAGTGATAATGAAGTCATACTGGGTTAGGGTGGGGTCAAAACCTGACGACTGGGGTTATAAGAGGAGAGAACTCACAGAGACACAGACACACACAGGTCATAAGGCCACGTGAAGACAGAGGCAGACAGCATCACTAATGATCAGGGAAATGCAAATCAAAACCACAATGCGATGTCACCTCACTCCTGCACAAAAGGCCATCATCAAAAAGCCAAAAAATAATAGCTGTTGCCATGGATGTGGTGAAAAGGAAACACTTTTACATGGGTGGTGGGAATGTAAACTAGTACAACCATTATGGAAAACAGTGTGGAGATTCCTTAAAGAACTAAAAGTATAATAGAACTGCCCTTTGATCCAACAATCCTGCTACTTGGTATCTGCCCAGAGGAAAAGAGGTCATTATATGAGAAAGATACTTGCACACATGTTTACAGCAGCACAGTTGCAATTGCAAAAATATGGAGCCCGTCCAAATGCCTATCAATGAATGAGTGGATAAAGAAATTGTGATTTACACATATACCCACAATATATACATATATATATATACACACACACACACATACCCACACACATATATAAATATATATATATATATGAGTGTATACACACACACACACCATGGAATACTACTCAGCCATAAAAAGGAATGAAATAATGGCATTTGTAGCAACCTGGATGGAATTGAGACCATTATTCTAAGTGAAGTAATTCAGGAATGGAAAACCAAATATCATATATTCTCACTCTTAACTGGGAGCTAAGCTATGAGGATGCAAAGGCATAAGAATGACACAATGAACTTTGGGGATTTGGAGAAAGGGTGGGAGGGGGGTGAGAGATAAAAGATTACACACTGGGTAGAGTGTACACTGCTCAGGTGATGGGTGCATCAAAATCTCAGAAATCATCACTGAAGAATTTATTCATGTAACCAAATACCACCTGTTTCTCAAAAACCTATTGAAATAAAAAATAAACAAATAAATAAGTATCAACAACAACAACAAAAACAGAGGCAGAGACTGGAGTGGTGCATCTACAAGCCCAACCAGAAGCTGGAAGAAGCATGAAACAGATTCTCCCTGAAAGCCTCCAGAAGGAACGGCCTCCAGAACAGAAAGGAAATAAATGTCCAATGTCTTAAACCACCCAATCTGCTGTACTTCACTACAGCCCTAGGAAATTAGCACAGCACCGATTGCCAATTTCCCCCTATACACTGTCCACAGTGCCTGTTGTGTGGAGCAAAGCAGGGGGCCATCTATGAACATTTGTGAAATGATTGACAGAAATAATTCATCCAACTACAGCAGGTTCCCAAGACCCACAGCAATTAGTGAACGCAAAGGGCAGACTTGGTTTTCTTTGCACAGGGAGCCTCTGAACTGGTATTCTGAGCCTCCCCAGGCCTCCACCAGGCCCCCATGTTGTCTCTGTAATTGTTCCGTGCTGTAGGAGGCTCTGCGGAACCAGGTAACATGTGTAAAAGTGGCATGGGTCTCTAGAAGGGCTCCAGGCTCTTGCTGCATGATGACATAATATGGGTCAAGGTCAGGAAGCACCTGTTTTTCCTCTGCCCTAGCCTGGCAAGGAGGTTGTGACCCCACTCAGGACCTGAGGGCTTCTCTCAAGGAACCCTAGATAAAGGAGAGGGCTTCAGGGAAGGGCTTCTACCACCCTGGAAAAGGAGGGAAGAAAACAAGAGAAATTAATTAGCCATTTCCCAAATGTGTCTAACATCTAAAAATTTGCAATAGCCAAAAGCACAGAAAAGCCCATCATTGTTTTTTTATTTCAGCGTTGTTTTTAGAGAGGAGAAGTACCATGAGGCACAGAGGCTGACTCCATCACTCAGGGGATAGGTAGGTGTTAGCATCTGCATGACGGATACAGCACCTCCCTGAGGTATTACAGTCCCCAAGACTGGTGTTGTATGACGTATAGCTCTGTTCTTGGCACCAGATTCCAGAGGGGCAGCTCTAGAAAACAAGTGCTTCATATTGTCAAAGTGGACATATGTGATTACTGGTGGCAGACCTCAAATTCTTTCCCTTCGTGAAACCTGCAAACTTCTGAGGCTTAACTGAATCACTGTGACTTCCTCCCTGGTCTGTTTGTTGAGGTTTCCCTCTACGAATGTCAGCACTAGAAAGAGGTCTTAGAGGCCAGGTGCGGTGGCTCACACCTGTAATCCCAGCACTTTGGGAGGCCGAGGCAGCAGATCAAGAGGTCAAGAGATCAAAACCATCCTGGCCAACATGGTGAAGCCCCAACTCTACCAAAAATACAAAAATTAGCTAGGCATTGTGGTGCGTGCCTATAGTCCCAGCCACTCGAGAGGCTAAGGCAGGAGAATCATTTGAACCTGGGAGGTGGAGGTTGCAGTGAGCTGAGATTGTGCCACTGCACTCCAGCCTGGTGACAGAGTGAGACTCCACCTCAAAAAAAAAAAAGAAAGAAAAAGAAAAAGATCTTAGATGGCACTTGGTCCAGTCCACACATTTTACAAAGATTCTGGAACAGCACTCTTCTTCCATGGTGAGCTTTTCCTTCCCTGGGGAGAGCTGTGCCTCACACTCAGTCAGGGTTCTCTAGAGGGACAGAAATAATAGGATAAATAATAGAGTCAGGGTTCTCTAGAGGGACAGCACTAATAGGATAGATACGTAGATAACAGAGAGTTTATTAACTATTAACTCACACGATCACAAGGTCCCACAATAGGCTGTCTGCAAGCTGAGGAACAAGGAGAGCCAGTCCTAGTCCCAAAACTGAAGAACTTGGAGTCCAATGTTCGAGGGCAGGAAGCATCCAGCACGGGAGAAAGATGTAGGCTGGGAGGTTGGGAGGGTAGGCCAGTCTAGTCTTTTCACGTTTTTCTGCCTGCTTTATCTTCTAGCCTCGCTGGCAGCTGATTAAATGGTGCTCACCCAGATTAAGGGTGGGTCTGCCTTTCCCAGCCCACCGACTCAAATGTTAATCTCCTTTGGCAACACGCTGACAGACACACCCGGGGTCCCCAACCTCCGGGCCACAGACAAGTAGCAATGTGTGGCCTGTTAGGAACCAGGCTGCACAGCAGGAGGTGATCAGCGGCCAGGCCAGTGAGGCTTCATCTGTATTTACAGCCACTCGCCATCACCGCATTCCCACTTGAGCTCCACCTCCTGTCGGATCAACAGCAGCATTAGATTCTCATAGGAGTGCAAACCCTATTGTGAACTGTACGTGCGAGGGATCTAGGATGTGCACTCCTTATGACAATCTAATGCCTGATGATCTATCACTGTCTCCCATCACCCCCATATGAGACAAGCTAGTTGCAGAAAAACAAACTCAGGGCTCCCACTGATTCTACATTATAGTAGAGTTGTATAATTATTTCTTTATATATTAAAACATAATGATAGAAATAAAGTGTGCAATAAATGTAATGCACTTAAATCATCCTGAAACCATGCCCCCCCAACCCTTGTCTGCAGAAAAATTGTCTTTTATGAAACTAATCCCTGGTGCCAAAGTGGTTGGGGACTGCTGCTTTAGATGATTCCAGCTCCAGCCATGCAGACGGTGACTGCATGAGAGATCCCAAAAGAGAACCGCCCAGCTGAGCCCAGTCAACCCACAGAACCACAGGAAATCATTGCAAGTTGGCATTTTAAGCCACTAAGCATTACAGTTATTTGTTATGCAGCACTAGATAACGAGAACAAAGGCCAGTTCCCATGCCCTCCATCCTAGAATCTCAGAACTCAAAGAAGTCTTAGGGGTTATTTCTTCATTCAACAAATATCTACTGAGCTCTTGCTATGACCCAAGAAATGTTCCAGGCAGTAAAAATTCAGCACTGAACAGAACAAACAAGATCCCTCTTCTCACAAAATTTATAGTCTATCATGGAGTAGAGGGGGAGAGAAAATGTCAATGATAGGTTCTACGCAGAGAATTAAAAGAGGGAAATAAATGCCACCTTGAATTATATCAGTTTTTCTTTTATTTTCTTTCCTTTTTCTTTGTGAGACAGCATCTCACTCTATTTCCCAGGATGGAGTCCAGTGGTACAATCACTAAGATTTTCTTTTATTAGTATTGTTACTTTCTAGCTACAAACTGCTTGCTTCCATTCTCATAATATTTATCTGGTGCATCTTTTTCTATCTCTTTAATTTTAAACATTTCGGGTCAGCTCATGTTTTATCTCGTGAACAACATATATTTGAATTATGCTTGCTTGCTTGCTTTATTTATTTATTTATTTTGAGATGGAGTCTTGCTCTGTCACCCAAGCTGGAGTGCAGTGACACAGTCTTGGCTCGCTGCAACCTCCACCTCCCAGGTTCCAATGATTCTCCTGCCTCAGCCTCCCAAGTAGCTGGGACTACAGGTGCATGCCACCACACCCAGCTAATTTTTGTACTTTTAGTAGAAACAGGGTTTCACTATGTTGGCCAGGCTGGTCTTAAACCCCTGACCTTGTGATCTGCCCACCTCGGCTTCCCAACATGCTGGAATTACAGGCGTAAGCCACCGCACCCGGCCAGATTATGCATCTTTTAATAGCTGCATTCACACATTGATGTTTGCTGTAATTAGATATATTTTGAACTTATTTCTTCCATATTGCTCTCTATTTTATAACCATGTTTTTTCTTTTATTCTCAATAATTGAATCTCCCCTACATCACCTTCAAGTTTCTTTCCAAGCCTAGTTTCTGCTTAAATATATACAATTTAAGGGCACCAACCTTACATAGCTAATAGATATCATGTAGGTAAATAATCAAATTCCCCTTGATTTCCACCTAGAGATCTTCATGCTGTATCCCCATAAAATGAGCCCCATCTTTATGTACCTGATGACATTGCAGATATTTGA
Organism: Papio anubis; assembly: GCF_008728515.1. Taxonomy (NCBI): domain Eukaryota; kingdom Metazoa; phylum Chordata; class Mammalia; order Primates; family Cercopithecidae; genus Papio; species Papio anubis. The sequence goes on from NC_044985.1 coordinate 119,213,606, forward strand.
CATGTCCAGCATGTTCCTCCTCTCCTAGGTCTTCTCTCTATAATACCTTCCATTCCTTCATCACTCTTCCTCCAGGACAGAGTTTCAAAAACTATTACTTCACTTTGCCCTCCCCGCTTTAAAGTGTGGTGCCCACATCTGAAGAATTAGCCCCACAGTAATCTGATCTGTCCCAAGAGAAAATGAGATTGTTTTCTCTCTTGTTTTGGACAAAATCCTGTCATTGCCCGAGCTAAGCTGGCATTGACTCCTGGAAGCCAACACACAGTGACTCACAGCAAACTCACAGGCAACCAAAGCCTCGGCATCTTCTTCCTGCTGCGAAGCCGCATCTCCTCCATCTTATGTTTCACAGCCGAATCGTCTGAACGCAAATACCTGACTGTACAATTATCCCCAATCAGACGTCATCTTTTTAGAGTCAGTCCACTGCTCCAGGCTGTTCAGATATTTTTGGATTTTTCCCAACATTGTGTCACCCACAGAAGTAAATGTTTTCTTTGTTCAGATTTTCTCTCTGAAATTTCCATGGCCTCAGTCCAATAATTCTTTATATTCCATTTCTTATTTACAAGAACTGTAGTCATATCTGTAGGCAATTTGTGGAGAGGATGAAAGAGTGAGGTAGAAAGTTGCCCCCAGGCCAAGCACAGTGGCTCACACCTGTAATCCCAGCACTTTGGGAGGCCAAGTTAGGTAGATCAGCTGAGGTCAGGAGTTTGACACTAGCCTGGCCAATATGGTGAAACCCCATCTCTAGTAAAAATATAGACATTAACTGGGCGTGGTGACATGTGCTTGTAGTCCCGGGTAGTCAGGAGGCTGAGGCATGAGAATCACTTGAACCCAGCAGACGGAGGTTGCAGTGAGCTGAGATTGCACCACTGCACTCCATCCAGCCTGGGCCACAGAGTGAGACCCTATCTAAAAAAAAAAAAGACAAGAAAGGTGCCCCCAAAGAACTTGCACATGACCTCTCTCTGAACTCAGTAAAACTGTCACACAGTGCATGTGAATAGCCAACCACAGGAACAAACCAAGAGGTGGCTAATGTGTGGCAGAAGGAAAAGAGACCAACTGAGAAAAATCTCAGGAAGGTAGGATTGCATTGTGATTGGCATATAATAAGCAGAAATCTATGCATTTGTGTCACAGCATGCTTATAGAAAGAAAGAGTTGGTCAGCAATAGCAGTATGGTGAGAAATGGAGGTTCTTAAAACAAAGGCTGTTGTCATCTTAGATTCAATCATGCCACGGGCTGAATTATGCGCCCCCCCCCCCCCACAATTTATATGCCAAGTCCTAACCCCCAGTATCTCAAAATGTGACTGTATTTGGAGATAGGGTCTTTAAAGTGGTAATTAAGGTTAAATGAGGCCATTGGGGTCGGTCTTAATGCAATATGACTGGTGTCCTTATAGGAAGGGAAGATTAGGACACAGACACGCACCCAGGGGAGACCATGTGAAGTCACAGAGAGAGGACATCGTCTGCAAGCCAAGGAGAGAGGCCTCAGGAGAAACCAGCCCTGCCAACACCTTGACATTGGACTTCCAGCCTCCAGCATTGTGAGAAAATTAATGTCTGTTGTTTGTGCCACCCTGCCCATGGTACTTTGTTAAGGCCACCCAAGAAAACTAATACAGACCCTACCAATGTGTGTGGTAACCCTCCCCTGAGGTTACCTTCCTGAGACCAACAGCTTCCCTTGTGCTGACTCTACGCTCCCAGGAAACCATCTGCCTATGGCATCTCCTGAGGCAGGCACAGGTAAGAGAACATACTTGTTGGGCTGCCCCAAGCATTTATTGTACAGGCACATTTCACCCAACTCTTAACAAACCAGCATAAGGTTTGTTAACATATGTGCACATGCATGCAGATACAGTGGGTGCACCTACGTGGGTCGGCATCCCACAGCCTTCACTACAGGTAGAGACATGCACCAGCCTCGGAGAGACAATCAGATCTGCCTCTAAGGAAAGTTCTCCCCCAGGTGCATTGGCAAAATTGAGTTTCTGAAGAAGCCAAGTTGAGGATAAGCCCAGGACATTAATGGACAAGCCAAGATTCACTTGCCATTTTGTTACCGACCACTGGTTCTCAGGCTCTCAATGCCATAGAATTTGACATGAGGCCAAAAGAGTTTGCCCAGACAGGATTTTATTGGAGCTTATTCCTGGACACAAGAGGGAGAGAGAATTCCCTGACTGACTCTCCAGAAAGAGCCAGTAGAGCTTTTTTATTAGGCAACACTCAGGAATTGACATCAGGAGTAGGGTATGCAGGCTGGGCTGGGCAAAGCACGTGACGGGCAGGGGATGCAGGTCAACATTATCTGGCTGCCATGGTTCTCTGGAGTAATGGGCCACCTGGTAGTCAGGCCTGCAGCAACAAGGCTATAAATCGATTGTTTAGCATTCCTTCCCAGGACAGGACACTATCAACCTTGGTTATCTCCTAAGGCCAGTTCCTGGAATTCTTTAAGTAAAAGGCATGGTTAAACATTATGTTGTCCGTGAGATATTGGTATGGGTTTTGTGAGCGATGGGAATGTTCTACTGGAGGTGAGCTGAAGCCAAGCCCCGTCTCTGTCTCAATTTTATGAGATCATCTAGGTGGCCAAAAGGCAATGCACCAACAAATCCTTCATCTAATCACCTGTGAACTTGAAATTGCAATAGCACTAATACAACCTAGAAGCTTTGCTTGTTTTTTAAAAGCAGAAACATGTGACAAGTTAAGAATTCAGAGGAGCCTAATGGAAGAAAGGAAGGGCTCATGATCTGTGGACTGTATCTGTGGACTGTACCCAGATCTGTGGCTCAGTATCTGGGTCTACACTGAGTCTTACCTGCAACTGCATGTGATTGGCCCAACATGAGAATCTCCTAGTCACAAAGCTTCTGGGTGAGAAAAGGGGCCTTATACATTTTGTACTTTCTTGTTTTACACAATGAGCTGGTGGTGCAAACAAGATCAGAGCCTGGGTGTAATACTTTCTCCACTGGTTTCTCTTGACGTCTGGGTGCTGACAAGGAGAGTCATGAGACTTGACAGGTGACAACAAGGAAGTCATGTGATCAGAACAGGGCCTGATCTAAGGGCCTTCAAGGGACATAAGATAGTCTCTACCTATTAAAACCTCAAGGTCCCTTCCTGGGCTCCTCCCTCCCTCTGGTCTTTTCTGCACTGATGCTCCAGGGAACATGGAAAAATGCAAGAATAATCCTAGCGATCTTGTTGCCCACCATCCCTGTTTAGACACACCCCAAGAGCCTCCAAGGGTTTGCACCCCTTCTCCATGGTCTGTAGGGCCCCACATGATCTGGCCCATAGGCAGACACCTTCGCCTCACAGGCCCAGGCACGAGGGCCTCCACTCCCCATGGTCTCCCATCACCATAGAGACTGGCAGGCACAAGGGTCTCTACTCCCCACGGCAGAGGCCGGCAGGCATGAAGGCCTCTGCTCCCCATGGACCCCTACCCCACAGCCCTGCAGACAAAGGGTCTCCACTCCCCGTGGTCCCCCACCACACATCCCTGCAAGCACGAAGGCCTCCACTCCCCATGCCCCCGGCAACCACACAGCCCCGCAGGAGTGAGGGCCTCCACTCCCCATTGACCTCCCCCCACCACACAACCCTGCAGATGGCTGCTCACCCTCAGCCCCGCCTCCTCCTTAAGGCAATTCCTCCTGCTCCCTGCTGCCACTTGCCCACAGAAGCCTTCCAGGCATGGGCAGATTCCTCAGTTCCCTGCTCAGGGAGAATCACACTCCTTTCTAGAGCCTGCTCCTGAGTCTGTATTTAAGATGCATCCATGTGAGAGGTAAGCGACTGGCTCCCCCACCAGACAGTGAGACCCAGGACAGATGCAGACAGCAGACCCTGCACAAAGTCATCCTTCATTGATACTGACTCAGTGAGACAGTTGCCACAACAGCCCTCACAGTGGACCCTGGAATAAACAGATCGGAAGCAGCCTTTTCCCACTGACTTTAGACATAGTTTTCTCAGGATGATTTTCTTTTTTCTTAAACAGCTGTGGTTAGAAGCATTGTATCAGTCCTCTAACGGAAGTTAGGACAGTCAGAGGCAGGTGTGAGTGACAACGGCATCAATGCCAACAGCCTGACGGTAAGAAAAACAATATTAAAACAAGCAAAAAAAAAGGGCAAAATGATTATCTTGGTGACTTAAGACTGTCATTGGAAACAGCACCCAATCATGTCCTCAGGACTTCTGCTGGTGTGAAGATATTTGTCCCTACACTGAATGCCCAGTGGCTGCGGTTTTTCTCATAAGTCAAATTATTACTCATGTATTCTCACCTTAAAAACAGACAACACAGACAGTGCATTCTGGAAATATTTCCGCCTGAAATCATGACAATGTTTTGCTGCTTCCATGATCTGGAACAGGAATTGGCAAGCTCTTTCTCTGTGGGCTAAATGAAAACAGCCATAAACAAGACTATGTAAATAAGTATGGCCGTGTTCCCAATAAAACTTTATTTACAAAATTGGGAAGTGGGCCAGATTTGGTCCCTGGTTATCATTTTCTGATCCCCATCTAGACCGTTCATACTGAGGAGCTCCTCACTTACTGACAATGTCAGATGAATGAGCAACAAGACATCTTAGTCTCAGGAACAGACATCATCTCAAGCCCTTTGGGTAGTAAAGAGCCATAGCTGTCATCTCATCACCTCCATCTTGGGCTAGCCCCTTTCCTCTGCACTCTTCAGGAGCTGGGGGTGAGGTTTGACCCCTCTCTACCCGGAACCATGTCCTCCAGTGCTGTCAGACCACGTAGGGTACTCGTGACCCATTTGGATGAGAATGTACATGCTGCAAAGTCCGTCCCCTCCCAGAGGAACCCCTAGACCAATGAATGGTGTTATTAATGAGTCTCGCTGCCTAATGAAGAGCGTTGCTCAGCTCTTGATAATACTGCTAATTAAAGCCAAGACCTAGTCAAACAAAAGAAGCTTGTTTTGCCACTTTTAACTATGGGCATTAGTTTAAACGAAGGATCCTTTCACAGAGTGGTGATATAAAATACTCCTGCGCAAACAAATTCTTCATATTTTCCTTTGTGAGTCCTCCAGCTATATTTTTGTCATTTGCCTGGATAAACCCTCTTCCTTCTCCTTTCCCTCTCTTTAAACTTCAAGCATCATTGCCAAGCCTAACAGGTGGTTAACACTAGAGTTAATTAGCCATAAATTAATTGCCATTCTAAATAGTCAGTTCTGGAAATGACTCCAGTGGTCGTGAAATTTAGACTTGAGCAAGGTTCATCAAGGCTGTGTTTTACAAGAGGATCAGAGGATCTGAGGCTGCCATCAGCACATGAGCATTGTTGGGCAATGTTCCCCTCTTGCACTCCCTGCTTGAAGATACAGTGAAGTAGTCTGTGCTTTAGCAACAGAGAAAACATTGCAAGCAGAGAGAATTGCAAGGAGAATTGCAAGGCAGTGGCTCACGCCTGTAATCCCAGCACTGTGGAGGCTAAGGTGGGTGGATCATGAGGTCAAGAGATAGAGACCATCCTGGGCAACATGGTGCAACCCCATCTCCACTAAAAATACAAAATTAGCCAGGCATGATGACACGTGCCTGTAGTCCCAGCTACTTGGGAGACTGAGGCAGGAGAATTGCTTGAACCCAGGAGGCAGAGGTTGCAGTGAGCTGAGATCGCACCACTACACTCCAGCCTAGCAACAGAGGGAGACTCTGTCTAAAAAAAAAAAAAAAAAGAAAGAAAGAAAAAGGAAAAAAAAAAAAAAACAAACCCACGAACCATAGCTTTGGAATTCCGGAATAGCTAGGTCAGTGAGGCCTCAATGGATTCGGATTACTGGGTAGTTAATTTTGGTCTAGGTTTCCCAGAATATCTATAGCTCCAAGAGGACATATTTAGAAAATAAAAGTAAAGCTATTTTGCAAGATATAGGGACTGGCATGAAGGAGAACAATTTCAGATATTTGTTAATCAGATCTTGTCACAGTGAGGAAATAAAATAGGTCAAGCCAATCAATAGGGTTTTAAAGAAATTAAACCCTATACATAATAAAAAAGGATTATCCTAAGTCCTTTTATTACTAGGTTCAATTTGCTGTAAATTTTCAAAAATTCAACCCAACCATGTGGACCTTTCTCTCTTCAACACAGAGAATCAGAGGGCCTGCAAAGCTGAAGCTGTTCTGCCAACTCCATTAGCCCCAGCATTGCAAATCAAAACTACTTCCCCAGGATTAGAAATCAAACTTGGGAAGAAATCAAGATTATTTTCAGAAATATTTAGAGGAAAATCCCAAAGAAAGACAAAAATTGAATAGAGAAAAACTATGGTGCTCCTCTTCCACCTGGGCTGTAGAAAGCTAGAAAAAAAGCATCACCCCTATCCTAATGATAAAAGGCAGACAAATTACAAAATCATCACTTTGCTGGACCAATCAGAGATCTGAGGGTATGGGCAACCAAGTATCCTGAAACCCAAAGAAATGAGGGTAGCTCCAGTGCAGAACACAAACATCCGCCCACCTGTGGCACACGACAGGAGGAGGCGCTGAGCATCACAGAGGCAGGTGAGAAGGACTCAGCTGCAATTCTAAGAAGTTGCAAATGTTTGAGTGTGGGCTTGCATGAGAATATTGAACCTTAGCAGACACAAGGGAGGTCTGCACCCAGTTAACGGCTCTTTTCCACAGAGTTCCAGCAAATACTTACAAGAAAGGTCAGGGGTTGGGCAGGAGATGAGAACGATGGCACAGACCTTGAGAAAGGGAGCAGATGCAGGAAAGACATGAGCCCCACCTGGACCCTATTCCATTAGGAAAAAAACAATCTTAAGCCTCTGGAGGAGGCACGGTAAGGGCTATCTTCCATAAAGCACCAAGAGACAACCCACTGGGGCTAGGAAAAGAGTAAAAATAAAAAGCCGCAACCCCTGGGGTAGGAAATGGGCCCACAATCCTATACCAATACTATTGAAAGCCTCTTCCATAAGAGTCCAGCCAAAGACACAAAGTGTTTGGCCACCATGGGCAGGAGGGACACCATCACTTTGAAAGTCGCAGATTAATGACATTGGCACACAGGCCCGCCCAAGGCTGAGGCTTGGCCAGGACAACAGAGAACCCAATCACTCCAATCACCAGGCTACCAAGAACCGAGTAACAAGAAACAAGAGTCTACTCTTGCGAGAGGGCCATGAGCATAGAGAAAGACTCTTGTCTGTAACAGACGCACACAGAGAAGGTCTATAGCTGAATATGGAGCAGGAACATTGAGAAAAACCCTCCAGAACCCCAGACTCCTCCATAAGTAGAAGGTATAACTAGAAGAATTCAGTGAGGATGGGGGTGCACGGAACATAACCAGACCAACAAGAAAACCCAAACCCAGCTGAACTTCTGACCAGAGTGACTCAACCCCACGCTAACAGTATAGGAGAAAAGGTTTGCCCACTCCAGGCATAATACTTTTACCTCAGTCTCTATTGTTCTATACATGATGTCCAGCAATAACACAAAAATTCTGAGACAAAAAAAAAGCAAAAAGAAGCAATTATCTTCTAAGAGACAAGGAAATCAACAAAAACAGGTGCAGAGATGACCCAGATATTGTTATTATCAGGTAGGAAATGTAAAATGCATGTGATTAACAAGTCAAAACTTTCATATGTGAACAGGTGGAGACTTTCAATAGAAAAAAAGAAAACTGTAAGAGCCCAAAGAAAATGCAACATTTTTTTTTAAAACCCATGGTAACATAAATGAAGAGCGCCTTTGCCAGACCTATCAGTAGACCTGACATGGCTAAGGAAAGAATTACTGAATTTGAAGATAGATCAAAAGAAGCTACCCAACTGTCAAACAAGGAGAACAAAAAAAGTGAGAAAATAAAAAGAGTAGGACACTGAAGAATTGTGGAACAATACCAAGTGGACTTACACACAAATAACTACAATCCTAGAAGGAAAAAAGAGAGAAAAGAGGGCAAAGGAGATATTTGAAATGAAAATAGCTGAGAATTTTCCACAAATAATGAAAGACTTTAAACCACAGATCCAGGAATATTAGAGAACTCTGAGAAATTTCACTTCTCTCTCTCATTAACTACCTGGTCATATCAATGGAGTAATGTGGAAAGGTTAGTTGATGCTCAAACCACTCAATGTATTGACAGAAGATGAGGCTCCAAAACATGTATTCCAAAGATCCACAACCACACCAGAAATGCCTGAATGGTAAAAAGCCTTCCAATGAGGTGTGTGGAGACAACTAAGGGAAAATTCAAGTGTAAAAGACATTATGTTTCAAACCAGTAAGAGCTGGGTCAAAACTCTAGAAAAAGTACACAACTGTATAAAATGAAATGTTCTTTCATTCCACAAGTGTTTTATATCTTTTCTGTGTCAAGTTTGATAAGTTGTCTTTCTCTTTTTTTTTTTTTTGAGATGGAGTCTTGCTCTGCCGCCCAGGCTGGAGTGCAATGGCCGGATCTCAGCTCACTGCAAGCTCCGCCTCCCGGGTTCCCGCCATTCTCCTGCCTCAGCCTCCCAAGTAGCTGGGACTACAGGCACCCGCCACCACGCCTGGCTAGTTTTTTGTATTTTTTAGTAGAGACGGGGTTTCACCGTGTTAGCCAGGATGGTCTCGATCTCCTGACCTCGTGATCCACCCGTCTCAGCCTCCCAAAGTGCTGGGATTACAGGCTTGAGCCAGATAAGTTGTCTTTCTCAATGATATGTCCATTTTATCTGTTCTGTCAAATTCATTATAAAAATCTATACATTGTATCATAATAGTTTATTATCCATTAAATGTAAGAATCTGGAGTGGTTTCCTCCTTTTTCATTCCTGATCATGATGATTGTACTTCCTCTCTTTCTTTTCATGCTCAATCTTGCTAGAAGTATATCAATGTATGAATATTGCCAAAAAGTCCAGCATTGGACTTCATTGTTTTCTCAACCATACGTTTATCTTCTATTTCGATTTCTGACTTTACCTTTATTATTTCTTTCCTTCCTTTCTTTTGTTTTCATGTTCTCTTACTTTTACGTTTTTTTAGATGAAAGCTTAAAATTGATTTTTAAACTCTCTTATTTACTTCTATTTAAGGCTAGAAATATAAAGTCAACATTTTTGAGATGAAAGCTTGAAAATTTGATTTTTAAACTTTCTTATTGACTTATATTTAAGGCTATAAATTTCTCTAAACCTTTCTTTAGTGTTTCTCTCTCCTCTCTCTCTCTCTCTCTCTCCCTCCTTACCCCCCACCATCCCTCAGTTTTCCATACACCATGCACTGAGCAATCCCAGGAGAATAAAGGAGTAGACAAGGAGCACCCAGCTGCTTTTGAGCCTGCTCCTGACTCTGTCCATATGATTAGAACACATGGCCTTTAAACATGCAGAGTTTGCCTTTAGCTGGTTCCTTCTTACTCTCAGAAATTGTCTCTGTCTGATGTCCTCAGACTTACCAATTTCCCTCAGAGAGGAAAAGGCTTGCTGATCTCAGTTCTTGTAAGAATCATTTATCTCTCTCTGAAAATTTATTCCTTTAGACTTCTTTGCAGTCTCTTAGATAGATTTTTAAAATACACTGTTTTTTTCACATTTGTAAGTTTTTCTTTCTAGTTTTTATGACACAGGTGATCTTCTGCATCCTAATCTGAGGAGGAAACTCTCATTCCACAAACATATGTTAATCAATTATTATGGAACAGACCCTATTGCTTAGAACACAGTGGTGAATACGAGACACGATCAAAATTCTGTACCAGAACCTCAAAATACCATAGCACTGCTTCCAGAAGAGTCAGAAACCATGATTAAGATTTTTTAAAGTAGGGCCGGGCATGGTGGCTCACACCTGTAATCCCACCACTTTGGGAGGCCAAGGCAGGAGGATGACTTGAAGTCAGGAGTTCAAGACCAACCTGGGCAACATAACAAGACTCTGTCTCTCAAAAACATTTAAATACATAAATTAAATTTAAATAAATATAAAAACTGTGATTAAGAAGAACTGCTACTTTCCAGAGCAAGTTTTGATGAACCTGATCTGTGTTACAAGTGGGTGATTTTTTAACACACACTCAATGCTGTTTTTACTATTTCTTTCCTAATCCCCCTTTTTTTTTTTCTTTTTTTTTTTTTTTTAGACAGAGTCCACTCGCTCTGTTGCCCAGGCTGGAGTGCAGTGGTGCGATTTTAGCTTACCACAACCTCTGCCTCCCAGGTTCAAGTGATTCTCCTGCCTCAGCCTCCTGAGTAGCTGGGATTACAGGTGTGCACTACCACGCCCGGCTAATTTTTGCATTTTTGGTAAAGATGGGGTTTCATCATGTTGGACAGGTTGACCTCCAACTTCTGACCTCAAGTGATCTGCCTGCCTCAGCCTCCCAAAGTGCTGGAATTACAGGCACGTGCCACCCACCCAGGTAATTTGTATATTTGTAGTAGAGATCGGTTTCACTATGTTGGCCAGGCTGGTCTTGAACTCCTGACCTCAAGTGATCTGCCTGGCTCAGCCTCCAAAATTGCTGGGATTACAGGTGTGAGCCACCACACCCAGCCTCTTTCCTAATCCCCTATTTTTATGTAACCTTAACTTTGCCACCTATGCAAGTTTGCAAAGCTTTACACACTTGTTCCTTTTATTTTCCCCTATATCCTCTTTGCCCTTAAAAGCCACAACTAAAACCCACCCAACTATCTCACTCTTCACACAGAAAATAACAAATATTAAATATGTTAAAATATTAACCATAGACCATATTTCTAGATAATTTTGCCTCTCTAAACCTATTATTCATTTGGATTTGCATTTTTTCACTCTCAAATAAAATAAAACAGATCAGCCAACAGTTAATATTTACATCACCACCACTAAGTAATTGGTAGGACTGCACAAATGCCAGGTGGTAGCATGTTAAATAAAAATCATCAAAGCGGTGCCTATGAGATGCCAAGTGACCTTGTTGGACATACCTATGCAAATGTTTCAACTGCTTCTGTAGAATCAGTTGCATGTTCTGTCATGATCAATTACCCAGGAAAACCTCCTAGGGCAGTGTGACCCAGCACCACCTTCATGGCTCCCACTGAGCAGGCAGGAATAGAGTGCTGGATCTGGCACTGCGAATCTAGTTTTCATCGAGGTCTGCCATGAATGAGCCATATGTCCTGGGCAAGTTACTTCCCCCATTCAGACTCTAATTCCTCATCTGTAAAATGAGGAGGTGGGACTAGTTAAACATCTCAGCACCTGCCATCTGCCGTGGCCTACATTTTTGGTAATTGCCGTTAGTTGTTTTGGAAATGTACACGTTCATTCTGGGTTAGCTCAAAAATGAAACCAGGAGAGCTTGCCTTTGGCTTCCCCAGCCTCCCCATCTGGGCTTCAGGAATGCCCCCAGCCTCCACCTCAGAACCTGTTTTTTGTTTTGTTTTGTTTGTTTGTTTTTTCACTCTTTCCCATCAGAACCACTCTTGAAAAAGAAAGAGAGGGAACCGCTGGGTAGTATTAGGACCTAAGCTTGGAAATCAGAAGTGCTGGGCCTCATCTGTTTCTTCCAGCTTGTGACTCAGGCAAGTCCCATGAACACTGCACCACTTCATAGGATTTTCAGGTGGGTTAAATGAGAAAATGTATCTAGAGTCCACAGAACTTATATTTGACACGAATAAGGACTCCGCAAACTTTAAATATTGTTACTGTGATTCTTCCTTAGCAAGGAATAATCAAAATGTTAAGATGAAAGAATTAAGTTATTTGATAGTTCGAATTATTGTTCAGAAAAGATTCGCTCTTCTCCCTCCAAGGGGTGGGTGAAGTGTGCTGTCCTGCCCCATTGAGACTAAGCTTGGCTGTGTGCCTTTCTTTGGTCAATGGGATGTTTGTGGTCATGATGTATGCAGAGGCTTTCCACATGCTCTCATGGTGTGGCTGGTCCCGGAGGCCTCTGATCTCTGCCAGGAGAAGAACACACCCCAGGTAGCCACTACCCTTGCAGTCTGAGAGTCAGAATGAGGATGAACTTGAGCTCAGACTACAAACTGAAGGTAAAAGTCCAGGTTGGCCCACACGAGTTGCAGTCAACCCATGAATGTAAGGGTAAATGCTTGTTGCTCTGAGCTGTTGAGTTCTGGGGTAGCTTATTACACAGCATTACTGTGGCAATCACTGACTGATACATGTGGCAATGATGATATTGTGAGTAAAAGCCTGAAAATAAGGGAAGCCTTTCAGGTGTTAATCATTGGTCCTTGACTTAGTCTATGCATCTACCTCCTTTCTGGTCCTCCTTGCTTGGGTTCTTCCCATCCCCCCACCACTTAATCTCTGGAAAAATCTTAATTGATACTCCTCTGCCAGGCCCTGGGAATATATAAATTAAGAGTAAATAATTCAATAAGTTAGGGACTATTATAGAAAAATGCCAGAATGCTGTGACACCAAACAGAAGGGACAGCTGAGCTGGGCTATGAGGTCAGCCAAGGCAGCAAAGTATAAACAGAAACCCAATCAATGAGTAGGAGTAACAAAGTCTCACCCCAGAAGCCATGTAACAGGGCACAAGCCTAAAAAAGCACTTTTTAAAAGACAAGTTCCTGCCCCAAGTCCATCCTTTCCTCCCCCGGTGAGCCAGGTTAAACCTCAGAAAAACCTCAAGATACATCCATGGTTGCCTCCCTCTCCCTGGGGGAGCTGCTGGGAAATACCCACACTGGGACCCACTTCTGGAAGTGATAAGTTTGCACATCTTGGAAATGACTCCGGTCATCTGCTTCTGAAATCAGCTCATGCTAGCCCAGTTTGGGAACCACTGAGGAGCTGCCCTCTGCATCCTTCCCGTTCCCTGATTGCCACCCTCTCCCGGGAGCCTGGAGGCTGTGGCAGGCTCCCCAAGAACATCAGTCACCCCGGGGAAGAGGCAGGGAGAGCTCAGGGACCCAGGGCTCTCTCCGCCCTTTCACCCAGTACAAAGCCTTCCTCCCCTGCAAAGCAGAGAGCCCGCTGGGGGCCTCCGGGGGCTGGGAGTGGCCCTCTGCTCTTTCCACTGAGAATCGCAGCAGGGGAGGCGAAGTTTCAGCAGCTGCCCAGATGCCCACATCCACAAGGACCATTTGTACCCAGTGCCGCGGAGAGCCTAAAAACAGAGTTCCGACAGAAAGACCGAACTGGGGTGAGGGCGTGGGAAGAGTCTAAACCCGGATTCCTTTCCCTGGGCCACTAATTCCACTCGTTCCATTCCTCAAGACATTCCCCGGCAAGGATTCCATTCCTTGGCTATCCTGATCCATTCCTTCCACTGCCTCCACTCCACCTCCACTGGGCCTCCACCTGGGTCCACACTCTCCACCAAGGCCTCCACACCACACACAGGCCTGCCACATACCTGCACACTCACACAGACACAGACCACACACACACACAGGCCTGGATGCCATGGAGCTCTCACACAGGGCACTCCACCCACCCCACTTCCTTTGTCCACTGGTGTTCCTTCTTTGTTCCATTTCGGGTTTCCCTCCATTCCTTCCTTCCTTTTGTCCTTCCCTTCCACTCCTTCCTTCCATTCCATTCTTCCATCCTCCATTCCTTCCACTAACTGATCCACCCAAAGCACCATGCTCGCACACTGTCATACACAGTCCACACATTCACTTGCACACACACACACAGATATCACACACATCATCACACACATCATAATTCGCACAATCACACATTACAACACAACACAGCCATGCATACACAATCACACACACACACACACCATACCACACACACCATAACACATGCACACACATCATGCCACATACATATATATCAAACACACAATCTGAGGGAGATGAAGGTCAAAGTTGCCCCTGAGCTTCAGTAAATACAATGCCCACTCACACCTCTGTGCCATCAATGTGGATCCTCTGGTAAGGGCTGCCGGGGGCCGACTGTGAGTGCACCACCCAGGGCAGGCACACAGCTTGTCTGCAGTCGCCTGTGCTCTCATAGAGAAAGATGGCTCCACTCCGCACCGAAATCTCACTCCTGTCAGAGCATTGAGCAAGGGGAAGTGGAGATGGGGCTGGAAGTGGCTACTGTGTTCATGTGATGTGAGTGTGACTGTGTGTGTTTGATATATGTGTATGTGGCATGATAGGGCATGATATGTGTGCATGTGGTATGTTGTTTGTGTGCATGCATGTGGTTGTGTTGTCTGTTGTGGTGTGTGGAATTGTATGTGTATGGTGATAGGTATGGTTACATATGTGGTTGCATGTATGTGTGTGCTTATATATGACTGTGTATATGTGTGAGTGTGTGTTTGATACATCTGTATGTGGCATGATGTGTGTGCATGAAGTATGGTGTGTGTGGTATGGTGTTGTGTGTGTGTGCGTATGATGCTATATGCATGTAGCTGTGTTGGTGTGTGTTGCTTAATGTCTTGATTGTGCATATTATGATAATGTGTATTGTGTGTGTGTGATATTGTGTGTGGGGTTGTATGTATGTGTTTGAGTGTCTGGTTGTGTTTTATATGTATGTGGCGTGATGTGTGCATGTGGCATGGTGTGTGCGTGCATATGGTTGTGTTGTCTGTTGTGTGTATATGTGTGATTGTGTGTGTTTAATAGATATGCATGAAATATGTGTACACATGTGGTATGGTGTGTGTGATGTGATGTTGCATGTGTGTGCATGTGATTGTGTATGCATGGTTATGCTGTGTGTTGTAATGCATGGTTGTGCATTTTATGGTGTATGTGATTATGTGTGTATGATTGTGTGGGGGGTTGTATTTATGTGTGTATGTGTATGATTATGTGTGTTTAATACATATGCATGTGGCATGATCTGTGTGCATGTGGTATGGCATATGTGGTATGGTGCTGTGTGTGCATGCAAGTGGTTGCGTTGTCTGTTGTGTGTGTCATTGTGTGTGTGTTGTGATGTGTGTGGTTATGTGCATGGTTATGTATATGGTTGTGCATATGTGTGATTGTGTGTGTTTGATGTGTATGTATGTGGTATGTGTGTGCCTGGGGTATGGTATGTATGGTATGGTGTGGTGCTGTGTGTGTGTGTGTGCAGGCGCATGATTGCGTGTGTCTAGTTGCACGTGTGTGTACACAGGAAGACAATGATATTCAGAACAACAGTGCCATGGCTGAGAAGGAAATTTCTCTCTGAAGCCCCTTTTTCAGGTTTTCCCATTTTTTTGGAGTTTCTTCCTAACTGTCATTTTCCCAGCTTGGCCTTAACTCAAAGGTGAACTTTTCTCCTGGAAACAGAAATGGTCTAATCAATATACTTCTGAGCAACATCAGCAAATGAAATTTAAGGGCAGATTAAAGTTCAACATTTCTCATCCGTTTCTATGAACACATTAGATTTTGAAATGTTAGAACAGCTCGCTTCCCAACAAGAAGCTCCCTTCCTCTGCAGGAGAGAAACTTTATAGCTGGGCCACGGGAGGCACGCTGTGAACATCAGACACTCTCCTCCTACAGACCTTCCTTCATGTCAAATATTGCCAATCCAGCAGAGTGAAGTCACACCAGCTGGCTGCCTCCCTTTTCTGCTGACCAAAAATCTGAGCTTATGCCTCACCTTAGTGTCTCAGTCTGTTCAGGCTGTGATAACAAAATATTACAAACTGGGTGGCTTACAAACAAGAGAAATTTATTTCTCACAGTTCTGGAGGCTGGAAAGTCCAAGATCGAGGCACTGGCAGATTTGATGTCTGGTGAGGGCCGGTTCCTCATAGACAGTGCCTTCTCACTGTGTCCTTGTTGTGTGCAAGGGACTAATTAGCCCTCGTTGGTCTCTAATAATAAGAGCACTAATACCAATCATGAGGCTCCACCCTCAGGACCTACTCACTTCCCAAGGCTGCATCTTCTGATACCATCACCTTGGGGGCTAGAATTTCAATGTGAGAATTTGGGGACACAAACGTTCAGCAGAGAAGTAACAGCACCAGACTAGAACTAGCCCCAGGGGGTGCACTGACCCTGGCCCCATCCCTGCATCTTTCTCACACCTTTGTAAATCGCCCCTCATCAAACTCTCCTCCAATAACCCGACCTGAGTGTCCCATCTGTGTCTCACCAGGCCCCCCGATGCATCAGGTAATACAAACACCTCCTCTCTCATTTTCTCCATCTTTAAATCTCCATTTCGCTCAAGCTTCAGGAAACACATGCTATCAAAGCAATTCCTAGGAGCACAGTCACACCTATACCCACTCTGAATTTGCAAGGTGGCTGTCCCGCCACGGCTCTCATCCTTGCCACCCCCAGGCCAGTGTCTCTGGCCCACTCCTCCCTTTCTGCTCTGCCCTGGCTCTCCCAACATTCCTCTCCTTCGAGACCTTTGTGCTCTGCTTCTGGAACTTTGTTCTGTTGAAAGCATGCAGCCCAACATCACCATACCCCACAGAATGCTCCTGGCTTTGATGTCCCCATCAAGGACATCATTGTACTTGGAACCCTCTCCAGGGCATGGCCTCAGTCCTCAGAGCCCATGGGCCAACTCCCGGGTCTCTACTGTAACTTCCCTTCCAATGAGTTTCCACTGCCATACTGAGCTCTTCGCAGATAACTCTGGCCCCAAACCCACACACCCACAACCAAAGCCTAGATGCCCTCACTCTTCAAGCCAATCCCCAATCTCCCAGAAGTCTCGCTAATCCTAGACTTTACTGCCAAGTTTTGTCTTTGACAAATTGCTCATTTTTCTTTTTATTTTACAGAAAACCCAATCAAGTTGTGTTCTTGAGTGTGATGAGTCACCGTGACCTCAAACATTACCAGATTCTGTGACTCACAGCCCAGCCAGGGAGCTCCAAGACAATCGTCATTAGGCATCAAAAGGACCAGCTAAGGCACTGTTTAACCAAAAAATAAAAAGAAAATACTTCATCAGCGAACTCCATACAATATCAGAGGCTTGCTTAATAACAGGAAATGAGGCACACATTAGAGTTTGAGAAAGAGATTGACCATTTCAGCTAAGAGCATTTTACCAATTCTTGACAGTCATTATGAATTTGATGGGAAGTAAATGCCTTTCCTTCTATTAGAAATGGCAGTGCATTTAAGAACATCTAAAAATAAGATAAAAGAACAATGGTTTCCGGTTTCATTACTGGGACTCAAGCCTGCTATGATTTATTGGAACATTATTGATAAAACAATGCTTTGCCTTAGGAAAGCAATTTTTCTTCTCTTGCGCAGAAGGGTGACACCTAGGAAGATAAGGTTGTACTGTAGATAAATAAACAAGAAAAAGGAGTCTCCAGAGCTGGCCTCGGCTCCTGGCAATCTGGAGCAGGTCAGCACACACAAATCATGGTGGGCCTGGAGCTGTGGGTCACGTTGGACGCGTTAGGCAGCTTCCGCCTGGAGGGTTCTCGGAGAGATCAGAATGGGAATGAGCTGGTCTCCCTGCTGCACCCCCAAGAGGCATCCTTGGCTGTGCCTGGCCTGACACTGATGTAAAGTACTCAATTTCAGATACTCCTGAGGGGCTCCAAATGTCAAAGACACGTGAATAATTGGTCATTCGGGGAAGGTCTGGGCGCCCTGAAAAGCACATGCAGAGACCACTTGCTAATGAGAAAACCTGGAGCCTCTCAGCTCGCTTTACACTCTGCTGTTACTGGGTTCAGGTCAGAAGGGTCCCTTGCCTTTTATGGGTTTTGGTTTTGGATGGAGGCAAAAGATAGTAATATTAATAATTACCACATACTGAGCACTTACTACATGCCAAATACTGTGCTGAGGGCCTTGCGTGCCTCATCTCACAAAAGCTCTATGAGAGAGCTGTTATCTTTAAGGATCGATGGCTCAGAAAGGTTAAGTAACTCTTGCAAGAGCACACAGCTAGTGCCTAAGCCCAAATCTGTCTAACTGGAAAACTCATATTCATAACGACAGCCCAAAGCACTCAAAGACCTTGATATGGTTTGGATTTGTGTTCCCACCCAAATCTTATGTCGAATTATAATCCCCAGTGTTGGAGGTAGGGTCTACTGGGAGGTGACTGGATCACAGAGGCAGCTTTTCATGGTTTAACACCATCCTCCTTGGTGTTATGATGGCAAGAGTGAGTTATTGCAAGATCTGGTTTAACAGTGTGTAGCACCTTCCCCCTCTCTTTCTTCCTCCAGCTCCAGCCATGTAAGATGTGCTTACTTTCCCTTTTCTCCCGCCATTATTTTAAGTTTCCTCCCCAGCCATGCTTCCTGTACAGCCTGCAGAAGCTTGAGCCAATTAAACCTCTTTTCTTTATAAAATACCCAGTCTCACAGGTTGTGCTTTATAGCAATACGAGAATGGACTAACACAGGTCTCGACACGATCACCACAATGTCAAGAGTGCCCTAGAGCCATTATTTGACATTCATTCACTCAGGAAATATTTCTGAGGCCTACACTGTGTAATGCGCTATGTCCCCAACACAATGAGTTAAGAAGCAGTCTTTAGGGCGAAAAGGCATATGCATGGATACCAGGAACAAAGATAGTTCACGAGAGTGTATGGGTTAAGAAGCCCTAGGTGAATGGAGAGGCAGCCAAGGACTCTGCAGCTAGGTGATCAGGAATAGGAGGACTAGGAGGGATGGATGAGATACGCATGGTTAGGGGTCAGGCAGCCCAGAAGGATGAGAGATGGAGCAATGGTAGAGAAACCTGGGGCACACACAGGAGCCACTGAGCCCAGTGTGGTGGGAGGGCAGAGGAGGGAGCAGAACACTCAGAGCGAATGTGGAGGAAGAAAACTCACCAGATCCCTGACAAACTAAGAAGCGTGAATTTCATGTTACTGGCAAGACATTTTTGGTCAAGTGAAACGACATGATCTGAGCTTGGTCTGGGGACGTCAGACTGAAGGCTTGCTGCCTAAGTTCCACTGGAGTGAAGCCAGAGCGGGGGCAGGAGTTAAAACAAGACACAATCATCCAGGGGAGACGTGGCAAGGGTCTAATCCACAGCCACAGTGGGAGGTGGAAAAAGAGAAAATAACTCCTGTGCTGCCAGAAAGGCTTTGAGAGGACACGGGAATGGGGAAGGGGAGAGGCAGAGTGGGATAAGCTGAGCCCATGGAGAGTGGAGGAGCATCATGGAAATTTGGTTTTAAGTGTTTGAATGAAGGAGGCAACAGGCAGGGGAGCTGTAGAGTAAGGAGGTAGACAAACCATTCCACCCAGACAAGGATGGGGCCTCCGGAGATGGCTAAGACCATAAAAGTAAAAGGAGGTCCATGGGTGGGAACAGAGAGAGGAGCATAGGAGAATGGGGATGGGAGGACAGAGACACCTGCTCTTGGGAAACGTGAGACGTTGGAAAGCAACAAGGATTGCACATAGTCACAGGGGCAAAAGGAGGGGCTGGGAAACTGGGTCAGGTGCTATGGAAGGCACAGAGCGGAACATGGGCCAATGGTCTCTGCAAGATGTATTTTCTGTGCCCAACCGGATCATGGCTTCCTTGGGTGCAGGGACCATGTTTATTCTTCTAGGTACCCTGTAATGTACAACCCATGACTACTATTATTAGTTAACTATTATTAACTACCCACAACTTACATAGGATAGTTAATAATTAAAATACAGTGTAGAACCAGGAAGGCATCCTAAACCCACCTATTCACCTTGATTCTCCCAGCCGCCCAGCACCACAGAAGAAATGCTAACATACTACTGGAAATGAGAAGGGCTCTCTGTCACTTTTTTGAAACATCAATGATGTCACACAGCCAACAGTTCGCCTGAAAGAGGAATGAGGAGTGGTAAGGGGGACACTCTCCTACCTCCATGCAAAATGTGGGGTAGAGGGCAGGGCATGGTGGCTCATGCCTGTAATCCCAGCACTTTGGGAGGCTGAGGACAAGGTCAGGAGATCAAGACCATCCTGGCCAACATGGTGAAACCCTGTCTCTACTAAAAACACAAAAATTAGCTGGACGTGGTGGCATGTGCCTGTAATCCCAGCTACTGGGGAGGCTGAGGCAGGAGAATCACTTGAACCAGGGAGTCAGAGGTTGCAATGAGCCAAGATTCTGCCACTGTACTCCAGCCTGGTGACAGAGTGAGACTCCGTCTCAAAAAAAAAAAAAAAAGTGGGGCGGAGCAGTCTTCAGTCAGGAAGAACACATGGGGCCATTCCCACCTCCCCATACTTATCCTGGAACGCCACTCCCATCATGGGGACCTGAGTAAGGAGGGATGGTGATGATGAAGTACCGTCGAGGGTGAACAGACGGCAGTGTGGTCTCTGGTCCACCCTCAGTGCTAACCTGAGAGTTTGGATAATGCCCAAAGCCTTCTCCTTGAGACCGCGAGAGAGAGATGATCCTTGGAAGACAGCAGAGACATGGGGGTAAGGGAAGGGGGAGGGCATTGCTGGGGGAGGCGCCAACCTCTGCTGGCTGGGAGGACAGGTTCCCAGCACTGAGCTACCTCTCTCTCCTACAGCTCTGCCCTTCTTTAGAAAAAATGATCAGCTGTTCAAACAGTCAAGGAGAATTGTGATCAGTCTAAACATTTCCCTTCCCTCTTGACAGTGATTGAAAGATGAGAACAGTGACCTCAACAGTTTTTGATAGAGCCCATCTCAGCCACTAATCCCAAACAAGTGTCAACAGAGAGAAAACAACTACTGAGCACATTAAAAGACTTTGCCAGTTCCGAAGGAAAGAGCAAGTCAATCAAATGTAAGCCCAGGAAAAGAGTTACTGCAAGTACAAGAACAGATTTTTTTTAACTCTACTATCTTCTCAATATGATTTGAAAGGACTCTACATCTTTAAAATCATAGCCAGCCATCTTGAAATAAGAGCCACCTCGAATCCAAAAGAAAGACATGAAAAATAGGACAATGGAATCTTTTCACTTCATGGTGGCAGCGAACAATTGATTGTATATTGCAGAAAACAAACAACGACCTAAAAGAACAGATGGAAAAATGCTTCCAGAACTAAAAGAAAAAGAAAATATGGGAATGGAGAAAGAAGAACTGAGAGGTTCGTTCATGCGTGCACAGTCAGGTAACACACACTTGAGCAACTGCTGTGTACCAGACTCTGCTCAGTGCTTTGGTGCATCAGGGAACAAAAAAGACAAAGATCTCTGCCTTGAGTATCTCACATTCTAGCTGGAGCAGACAGACCCTAAAGGGAGGCTACCATATGTTATTATAGAAGACTTTGGGGGCCAGGCGTGGTGATCACACCTGTAATCCCAGCACAGCACTTTGGGAGGCTAAGGCAGGTGGATCATTTGAGGTCGGGAGTTCGAGACCAGCCTGGCCAACATGGTGAAACTCCGTGTCTACTAAAAATACAAAAATACAAAAATTAGCCGGGCATGGTGCATACCTGTA
Source organism: Papio anubis (assembly GCF_008728515.1). Classification (NCBI taxonomy): domain Eukaryota; kingdom Metazoa; phylum Chordata; class Mammalia; order Primates; family Cercopithecidae; genus Papio; species Papio anubis. The sequence goes on from NC_044985.1 coordinate 119,235,026, forward strand.
ATCCCAGCTACTCAGGAAGCTGAGGCACAAGAATCGAACCCGGGAGATGGAGGTTGCAGCGAGCCAAGATCACACCGCTGCACTGCACTCCAGCCTAGGTGACAGAGTGAAACTGTCTCAAAAAAAAAAAAAAAGAAGAAGAAGAAGACTGAATGTTACAGAAATGGCAGGTAAAGGGATTGAGAGTCCCAGGAGCAAGGGATGCAGGTTGTAAGTAGGATGGCCAGAGTGGGCCAAACTGAGAAGATGATCTCTGAGCAAAGGCTGGAATGAGTGTGGGTATATTTGGCAAGAGTATTCCAGGCAGAAGGAACAGCAAATGCAGTGGCCAGGTTCCGGGGGGCCCAGCAGGGTCAGGGAACATCAGGGCAACCAGGGTGGTGGTGATGCGGGAGTGTGGTAGCTGATAATGCTTGTGGGGGCGGGGGGTCATGGCAGGGAGATTCGTGTTGACCTTGGAGGGTATTGTGAGAGTTTTGTTTTCTAGTCTGATGAAAAACTACCCCATGAGATCGTTTTTGAGTAGAGGAGCGGTCTGATCATATTTAATTTTAAAGGATCACTCTGTCAACTGTGTTGAGAAAAGAGTGGGGGAGGGAAAGGGAGATGAGGTCAGGGATCGGAGCAGGACCAGCCCAACAACAAAGGAGAAAGATGGCAACCGCATAAACGGGGAGGTAGCTACAGAGCCATGAGAAGTAGTCAGTTTCCGTATCTATTCTGAAGCCAGTCGAGTGTCAGGAGGGTTCCTGATGGTTTTGATGGCAGGGGGAAGACAGAAAAAGAGAAGTGAAGGAAGTTGCCAAGTTTTCTGGCAGGAGCCTCTGGAATTCTGTCGTTGCCATCCACTGGGAAGGCGGCATGCTGGTGAAGCAGGCTTGGAGGAGGGCATCGGGGAGTCAGTTTTAGACAGGACCGGGTTGGAATGTCTGCTGTATGATGAAATGGTAATGTCAAGTTGAAGTCTGGAATTCAGGAAAAAGGATGAGGCTAGAGACGTACATTTTAGAGTCTCAGCCTCTAAACAGACCTCAACAAACACCCACCTGGCTTCCATCAATAATGCTGCACCCTATGCTATGTTATATGAATATGCTCTATTTAATCAAAACATGGTATATACAAACCCACAATTCTTGTCATGTTGCGCTGTGGGAATTTCATTTACAGTCTCCTTTGACCTTAACATGGCCACATACTCACAGAAACCAATTATGTGCCATGTAAAATGTTTTAAAGGCCCGTGGCACCACCTCGCTGTAAGAGTGGTGGCTGCAATCTACCCATCTAAAGTTGCATCTCCAGTCAGTCCTCAGAGCCCTGGTACCACAAGGAAACATCCCCTGTCAGTATTCAGCACTGTCCTGGTAACAAATGAATTGTTCATTTTAGCAGCCACCTGACTGTCAAGACTGCAAAAGAAAACTTCAGAAGACATTTATCTGTCGGCCAGGTGTGGTGGCTCACACCTGTTTTCCTAACAATTTGGGAGGCTGAGGCAGGCGGATCGCTTGAGCCCAGGAGTTTAAGACCAGCTTAGGCAACATGGTGAAACCCCATCTCCACTAAAAACACAAAAATTAGCTGGGTGTGGTGGCAGGCACCTATAATCTCAGCTACTCCGGAGGCTGAGGCATGAGAATCACTTGAACCTGGGAGGCAGAGGTCGCAGTGAGCTAGGATGGCACCACTGCACTCCAGCCTGGGCAACAGAGTGAGACTCAATCTCAAAAAACAAAAAAAAAAAAGAGAAATGTATCTGTCAATTAATGAGTAATAATAAAAATAATAGCAAAAACATTAGTAAGTGGGAAGGAAGGTGATAAAAACGGAACATTCCTATCAGGTTATACAAAAAGACATAACACTTGCTGGGTGGTTTTTACCCATGACTTTGTAAGATCCTGAGCCCCTTCTGCTTGTGAGTGCAAGAGGGAGACCATTGCTTTCAGGTAAAGCAGTGTTCTGGATGGAAGTACACACATTCTACACGGGCTCAGGGGACAGACCAGCCTCTGAGCACCTACCATGTGCCAGAAACTGTGTGGGGTGTTTCGGACATGAACATAAAACATGGCCATTCTCTCCTCACCCAACCCTGCCTCCCACCCCTGGCTTCACTTACACCCCTTAGCCCAAGAGATTGAGAGCAGCTTCTCCATGGGGTGTCACACAGCTCCCATATTCCCTCTAAAAATGGAGGAGGAGAGAACTACATACACCCTCCCTATCTCTCTGTCCTTTCTCTGCCCACCTCTCCCATCGAAATTCTGCAAAAAAGAAAGAATAGATTGGCCTTACTGACCTTGAAACCTACTCTTCCTCAAGGGGAAAGGAAGGGAGGGTGTCCTGTAAAAGCAACACAGCCATTGTGGTCCAAAGAGTGGTTCTGAACACAACTCGCTGTGCCCCCGGCACATTTAGAGACTTCTGGGGACATCTTTGGTTATCTCAGCTGAGGGTAGTGGGCACATCTAATGGGAAGAGACCAGGGATGCTGCTAGACATTCTGCAATGGACAGGACAGCCCCCACCAGCACACTCAAAATGTCTTCATGTTGAGGTTGAGGAACCTCGGTCCAAAGAGATTAAGCCGGCTAATACGGAGAGATCAAGACAAACCCATACTATCCCTGGGGAAAAAGTCAAACAGATGCTACTTTACAAATACTGTATTTACTAATTAACTAATTCAAACAGCGCAATACCTACATTACTCAGGTTTTCTACCACAGTCGGCAGCATTGCTTATGCATATTTGATTTCCTTCCACCTGGACGATAGGACATTGGAAAAGCAGAGGTTAGAGTGAGGAGGGAAATGAGAGGCTGGCAAAACTTAGACAGATTTTTTCTAACCTAGCCACATGACTGCACTAAGTTTTTATACAGACCTTCTGCCTCATCAGCTTCCATCTCATCTCATTTCATGCTGGATCTAGAAGTGACTCTGCTACCAGAACACACACACTGCCTGACAGTGCTATCTTGAGGGTGTTTAAAAGGAAACAGACAGCCAGGCACGGTGGCTCAGGCCTGTAATCCCAGCACTTTGGGAGGCCAAGGTGGGTGGATCACCTGATGTCAGGAGTTCGAGACCAACCTGGCCAACATGGTGAAACCCCATCTCTACTAAAAATATAAAACGTAGCCAGGTATGGTGGTGCACATCGGTAATCCCAGCTGTTCAGGAGGTTGAGGCAGGAGATCACTTGAACTCGGGAGGTGGAGGTTGCAGTGAGCCGAGATCGCGCCACTGCACTCCAGCCTGGACGACAGAGCAAGACTCCATCTCAAAAGAAAAAAAAAAAGGAAACAGATAATGAAGGCTGGCTGAAGAAATGCTTTAAAGGATTAGTACAAAAACAGAGGCTTGTGTTTTACATAGAATAATGAGTAAACAAATTGGACATAAGAATCGGATGTCAAGCTTGATTCTTTTGAGTATTTTACTGCCTCCACAATAAATGGAAATCTAAATTAAAATAAGGCCAGAGATGATTTTGATATTAAACTGTCCCATATATTCAAAAAGTAGCTCTTTGTGAAGGCCCCTGCCTCCTCACACTATAAATAATGTATAAAATGTTAAGAGAGGCTTTGATTGTAAAAATTATTTCGCCTCTGTTTATCTGCCTTTATGGCAGCCCAATCATACCGTTTAGACTCTAAGGATTATGCCACACTTCTGGTGGTTTGAGGATTTTTTTTTCTTTTAGATTGATGGGTTGTATGAGCTTAGTTTTCTCTTTTGGCTTTTCCAGCCACGTGAATAGAAACGAAAAGGAAATTATCTCCTTTAGCATGGTTGTTACGACTGACATGTGTCCCGGAGGCTTTATTTAATGAACCCATTTTCCGTGGCCTTGGTTTTGCCAAAGGGTGGGATCTTCCTCACAGAGAAGCTGTAATGAGGTCCCACCAGGAGCCTCCCTTAACATCATGCAGGTGTAGATGACACCAACTGCAGATGCAGAGGAGAAAAGCATTTGCTGACAAGAGACATCCCACTGAGCTCAGGCAGTCAGCTGCTAAGAGCTCCATGCCTCTTCATTCAGGCTGTCTCTGAGTCACTGAGTAACTGACACCTTTCCACTTCACCTTCAACCAGGTAGGTGTGATGCAGGCAAGGAAATCAGCAAGGCACCCAGACGGGGAAACGATTCGAGATGACCCACTCCATGGTCACAGGTGACATGGACAGAGGCTTAGAAGACCCAAATTTTCCTGATAAGAGTCTTAATTTTCAAACTCACAAGGCAAATTTGTGTTAATATGTTTTTTTAATAGCAGCTATTATGTCTATGGTGTGCAGACCCTGTAGAAGGCGCCTCACAGGCTGGGCATGACGGCTCACGCCTGTCATCCCAGTGCTTTGGGAGGCTAAGGCGGGCAGATCACAAAGTCAGGAGTTCAAGACCAGCCTGGCTAAGATGGTGAAACCCCGTCTCTACTAAAACTTCAAAAATTAGCCGGGCACGGTGGCACGTGCCTGTAATCCCAGCTACTGGGGAGGCTGAAGCAGGAGATTTGTTTGAACCCAGGCGGCCAAGGTTGCAGTGAGCTGAGATCACACCACTGTACTCCAGCCTGAGCGATAGTGAGACTCCATCTCAAAAAAAAAAAAAGGTGTGTCATAGATGTTCCTTCTTTCCCCACCACCCCCGACAACCCTGCAACCCTGCCAGGTTGCCGTTGTCATTAAATTATGATCGTGAAGCTCAAGGCTGTGAAACTTGCACAAAGTCAAAGTAAGTAGTAAGTGTGTGGTGGAGAAGGAAGGCTGCCCTACTCCAAAGCCCATTCCTTATTGTTTGAGGCGTTCCAAGAACAAGTGCCTGTGCAAGGTGGGGAGGAGAGAAAAGTGTACCCACTGGCCCCTGTCTCCCGCTGTCAAATTCACCTGTGGGGGTGTCATCTTCCCTGCTCGTCCCAGAGGCACATGTGTTGGGGTGAGTGAGGACCATGGCTTGTGCACCTCAGCCACAATAACGAAGCGCAAAGAAAGAGGCGTGTGATGCCCAGTAGGGAGGCACTGCTGGGTTTTGTCTGCCGTTGACATTTGGGGTTGGGAGCTGCCACCACCGCAGGCCTCAGCAGTCTCGCTCCATGGATGCAGCACCACACACACCCTTGCTAGGCCCTGGGGTGGCCCGTGAGCTTCATCTGTCGCGTGGCAGTCTTGATGTTTCCATGGTTCCATGTGGCACTCAGCGCTGTCATTACTCGTCCTCCACATATCAGAGATCGGAGATGAAGGTTCTGCCGGCTTCTAGGAGGGTCTCTCCCAGTCACCTGTCAGGAGGCTGGGGAGATTACACCAGGGTGAGCTTGCACCCCCGAGCTCACTGTGACCTGCTCAGACTCGGGTTTGAGCTGGATGAGGGCACAGTTTTCCGTGGCAGCCGCAGGCAGCAGTCTTCTCCCCAGGCCTTGACTGTTGGTCAGCTTCCTAGGCTGCCCCAACAAATTGCCCACAGCAGACATCTCTTCTGTCACAGTCCTGAAGGCTGGGTGTCCATGGTCACGGTGTTGGCAGAGCCATGCTCTCTCTGAAGACTCCAGGGAAGGGTCTGTCCTGGCCTCCTCCTCGCTTGTGGTAGTGGCAGAGGTCAGCCTAGGCGTCTCTTGATTAACTTCAGCTACATCACTCCCATCCCTGCCCCCATCATCATGGGGCAGGGCCTTCTTCTCCCTGTCTCCTCAGTGTCTCTGGATCCTAATCTCCCCTTCTCCTAATGGCAACAGCATTGGATTTAGGGCCCACCCTAATCTGTATGACCTCATCTTACCTTGATGATATCTGCAAAGACTCTATCTCCAAAGAAGCTCACATTCACAGGGACCAGGAGTGAGGGCTTCCACATGTTTTTGAAGAACACAATTCAAGCCACAATTTTTTTTTCTTTGAAATGAAGTCTCACTCTGCCTCCCAGGCAGTGTGAGCAATCTCGGCTCACTGCAACCTCCACCTCCCAGGTTCAGGTGAGTATCCTGCCTCAGCCTCCTGAGTAGCTGAGTCTACAGGGGCCACCACACCCGGCTAATTTTTGTAATTTTAGTAGAGACAGGGTTTCACCATGTTGGCCAGGCTGGTCTCAAACTCCTGACCTCACGTGATCCACCCGCCTTGGCCTCTTGAAGTGCTGGGATTACAGGCATGAGCCACCGCACGCGGCCCCCACAATTTTTTATCCTAGAAAGCAAGTAACACTCTGATTGGCTGTTTCATCTCTCTCACCCCTAAGAAAATCATTACAGCCTCATGGTTATCAGCACAGATCCCCAAGGGCCAGCTCTCTCTGTTTGTACTGAGGCCTCGGTGCCACCCCTGGGAGCACCTGCACTCTGTCTCTGCTGGTAATGTGCCCTTGGCTCCACTCCTACAAGGGAGCCAGTTCTACTGGAGCCTCTCCGAGTCAACCCCAACCATGGAGGACAGCCTCCTCCAAACCCCTCTGAGATGCCAGCAGCCCTCCTCCTGGGCACTTCCTATCTAGCTCTGAAGGGAATGTCCTCTAGGTCCTTCTAAGCCCCCAGATCCTATGTGGCACATCCACCTTAATATCCCGCCTATGTGAGCCTTCTGACCCACTCCTCAACACCAGGCCTGGATGCCTCACATCTCCCGTGGGGTCTGGCACCTCAGTAGAAATGGAATGCCAAGGGCGGGAGGCAGGCAGATAGAGGTATGGGTATGAGCAGGGAGCTGTGAGGCCATACCTGCCCACAGTATGAAGGATCAGAAGGAGCCACCACTGCAGGTGTTTCTCACCAACTGGCTCCCAACATAAGCCAGTGCTGGGCCCTCCGGCCAGAAAGCAAGGCAAATTTTTGGACCCGGAGTGGCTCCACGGCTGAGCTGGGTCCATGTGGAGTAGGGTCTTGTCTCTTCCCCACAGCCCTCTGGAAGGGGTGACTCTTGTGGATGAAGAGAGGGAGCCACAGCAAGGCTATGCACCTTGCCCAAGGTCATGTGGCCAAGAGGCGGCTGGGTCAGGATTCAGACAACTCCAGAGGAATAGGCTTAATGGTTTAATGTGCTGCTGTGGCGGGGGCTTGCTTCTGTGGGATGGCTGCATGGCCTGTTAGCACCCACTAGCAGGAAAGCAGAGGCAGATGCCAATGCTTTAAGAAAACTTAAGATCGATCTGGGCACAGTGACTCATGTCTGCCATCCCAGCATTATGGGAGGCCAAGGCAGGCAGATCACCTAAGGTCAGGATTTTGAGACCAGCCTGGCCAATATGGTGAAACCCTGTTTCTACTAAAAACTACAAAAATTAGTTGAGTGTGTCAGCATGTGCCTGCAATCCCAGCTACTCAGGAGGCTGAGGCAGGAGAATCTTTTCAACCCAAGAGTCGGAGGTTGCAGTGAGCTGGGATCAGGTCCCTGCACTCCAGCCTGGGTGACAGAGCGAGACTGTCTCAAAAAAAAAAAAAAGAAAAGAAAACTTAAGGTTGAAAAACACTAACAATTGGAAAAGCGTGTTTCATTGATATTATGCTTCCTGAAAAGCAGCAGGACCCTCCCCGTAGTTTCCTTCTGTTGTAGAACCTGAGCCCTCCTCGAAAGCAAGACTGGCAAGCCTCTTGCACACACAGGCTCTCCTACTTATCGGGGACCTGGTGAGTGGAGGTGACCTCCCAACGTAGAGACACACTGGGCCGGGGAGGGCCAAGCTGAGGGCCCTTAGACAAGTGGCTTCAACATGCTCAATTTCCATTTCCTCAAACCAGAAGGGATTAAATACAATTCTGTTTGAAGAGCCTCTTCTGTGATATACCAGGACATAACATGTGATGGCCAATTTTATGTGTCAACTTGGCTGGGCCACAGGGCGCCCTGATAGGTGATCAGACATTATGCTAGGTCTCTCTATGAGGCTGTTTTCGGATGATACTGACATTGAAATCGGTGGACTTTGAGTAAAGCCCTACCTAATGCCGGGGGGCCTCATCCAATTTGTTGAAGGCCTGAACGGAACAAGGAGACTGACTTCCCTCAAGCAAGAAGGAATTTTGCAGCAGACAGCCCTCAGCCTTGAGCTGCAGCCTTGGCTCTCTCCTGGGTCTCCAGCCTGACGGCCCTTCCTGCAGATTCTGGATATGCCAGCTCCATCATCATGTGAGCCAATTCCTTGAAATAAATCTCTTTCTCTATGAACAAACCCACTTTCTCTATATACAAACTAAGCATCCTCTTAGTTCTGTATCTTAGGAGAACCCTGACTAATACACGTGGTTTTAGAGATAGAAACAAGGGCAGCCTCCAGGATTGCAGGCTCAGCTTAGCTGGGAATGTCTGTCTCATTACCAGGCTTGCAAAAGACAGACAACCTCACACCTAAAAGCATTTGGCTAACTGTTGGACTGAAGCACCCCCCTTACTGTTCTTTGAAAACATCATGTTGCCAGCAAATCTTTTAAAAATAATTCTAGGCTGGGCGCGGTGTCTCATGCCTGTGATCCCAACAGTCTGGGAGGCTGAGGTGGGCAGATCACCTGAGGTCAGGAGTTCAAGACCAGCCTGGCCAACATGGTGAAACCCCATCTCCACTAAAAATACAAAAATTAGCTGGGCATGGTGGTGGGTGCCTGTAATCCCAGCTACTTACGAGGTTGAGGCAGGAGAATCACTTGAACCTGGAAGATGGAGGTTGCAGTAAGCTGAGATCGCACCACTGCACTCCAGCCTGGATGACAAAGCAAGACTCTGTCTCAAATAATAATAATAATAATAATAATAATTCTAAATAGGCAGTAGTCAAGGGAAAAACAGGCTGCCCCTGACTGGCTCATCTTTAGTACCCCGTGTAGGACTTTGGTGAACATCACACTGGACACCTCTTTATAGGTACTGCATCATTACACTAAATAAAATGAATTCAAACTTACCCAACTCTGCCTTCCACACTCTTGTCTTCCTCTCTACATATAAAAAGGTCACCATAGGAAAAGTCTGGTTTCTTCCAAAACTTAAAGATCTTGCTCTTAAAGTCTACGCATCTGAAAGAGAAAATCGTTTAGAGATGAAAAGAGCATCTCAATCATGTATGACTTCCTTCCACACCAGGATTCCGTCCACCTTCCTATTCCTAAATCACCCTGGACAATGACTTCCACCCTCAGCCGCACACACCCTCAGTTAACCCGTCTTTCCATTTCGTTCCCCCATAAATGCCAAAAATAAAAAATAAAGAACAGAAAACAAAACCAGACTTCTTTTAAGCTTTGTAAGAGAGGGCTTCTTGCCGCGATGTTCCCATTCTTGTGATCAGGAACCTGCTTTCTTTATTGCCAGGATCCTGGTGCCCAGTGATGTGGGTACGATGCAAACCTCTGCCACGTGTGCCTCAACGATCAATACACCAACAACGCAGGGGGAGACCTGCCAGCTCGGCTCTGCCACATCTTTTCAGTTTATAGCAGTCCCCTGGCACAAGCGCAGTTAAAACGTCAACCCAATGAAAACTTACCCAACTCTGCCTTCCACACTCTTGTCTTCCTCTCCACATACAAAAATGTGTGGGACGGATATGATTAACTAAACGGAAGGCTCAGACCACCCCCACATTGTGTTGTTTTTAAGTAGGTACCAAAGGCATTACTTCTGAAGAGATGGGACCAATCTGCATAGCGGTAGTATGATATTTGCATCTATGTAAATTTATATAGAGATGGGTGGAATTCATGGAGTGTCTGCCACTTGAGTCAGCAGTGAGAAAATGGATCGCTTTCCTTCCTCTCCCCATAAATGAAATGCTGAAAATGCCCATTGCCTCAATTCTTCTAACTTCTGTTGTATTTGTTGTTTTGGTGTTTGTTTAGTTTGAATTCATTTTATTTAGTTTAATGACGCAAAACAAATGCAAAGGGGCATAAAATGAAAAGTTCAAGTTCCTGCCTCTCCGACCTGTTTCCTAGGGAGTAAGCAAGTCCTCTTCATTTTCCTGGCCTGCGGCGCCAGCCACTTCTCTCCTAGCAATGATTTCTGGTATTTCTAAAGTTCCTCCAAGTCCTAAGCTTTAGGACAGCAGGTCTCATGCTCCAGCATGCATCCAACTCACCTACAGCAACCCACTTCAGTCATTTTAAATCATCCAGCAGCCACAATTAAAAAAAAAAAAGGAAAAAGAGGCAGGTGGCAGGAAAAGTTACTTTCATATGATATATTGTAATACACAATAAAATATCTTATTAAAATTAATTTCACTTGGTTTTTGTTCTTTTTTGAGACACAGTCTTGCTTCATTGCCCAGGCTGGAAGTGCCGTGGTACGATCATGGCTCACAGCAACTTCTGCCTCACTGCCTCTGCCTTGCCGGGCTCAGGCAACTCTCCCAGCTCAGCTTCCAGAGTAGCTAAGACCACACCCAGCTGTGCCATTCCACCACACCCAGCTAATTTTTGTGTTCTCTTGTAGGGACAGGGTTTCACCATTTGTCCAGGCTGGACTCAAGTGATGCTCCCACCTTGGCCTCCCAAAGTGTTGGAATTACAGGCGTGAGCCATTGCACCCAGCCTGGGAAGTTAAAATTACAAATGTGGCTCACATTTGTGGCTCAGGCTGCATTGTTACTGGACATTGAAAAGACTCAATCATTCCTTTTATGGCAGCTTTCCCCAAAATATCTTCCTGAGGACATGAGTGCCACGGGTGTTCTCCACACAAGGCCTCCTTAGTTAAGTAATTTGAGGAGTGCCATCGTGTATGTCCTCCCTCTTTGGAAGATACACATACATTTGTACACAGCTAAGGACCCTGAGTCATCCTGTGCTGAGAAGGCCAGCTTGACCCAGCATGTCCCAAATCACTGTATTTTTCCATCTGTCCATGAACATTCCCCAGAGCTAGAGTTCCACGGCACACAGTGTCCTTTTTTTCTTTTCTTTTGAGATGGAGTTTCACTCTGTTGCCTGGGCTGGAGTGCAGTGGCACCATCTCGGCTCACTGCAACTTCTACCTCCCAGGTTCAATCGATTCTCCCGCCTCAGCCTCCCAAGTAGCTGGGATTACAGGTATGTGTCACCACACTCGGCTACTTTTGTATTTTCTGTAGAGACAGGGTTTCACCATGTTGGCTAGGCTGGTCTTGAACTCCTGACCTCAGGTGATCCACCCGCCTCGGTCTCCCAATGTGCTGGGGTTACAGGTGTGAGCCACCGGGCCCAGCCTACACAGTGTCCTTTGAGAAATGCTCAGCCCACATTCCATGGGAACAAGATCCCTCAGCAGTGAAGATCTCAGTGCAGGATTGATGAGGCTCTGTGGGAAAGGCAGCAGAGAAGGCGATTTCCCTGTTCTGGGACAGTAACAGCCAAGATCAGAATTAATGTCTGTGGAAGGAGTGATGGAAGCAAGATGGGCACTCAGTCTCATCAGTCACTGACTAAGTCATCTTAATACCTTAATCACAGCCTGTTTTTCACAGGCAAGAAAATTTCTTTGGGAGAGAGTGAGCACAGCAAGCAGGGAATACTCTGCCAGCAGCATCACCTATGTGGTTACAGGGCTTAAAACTGTGAATATGTCCACTAATGTGCAAAATGCTATCTGCCTTCAGAGGCCATCGGCTGCTCTTTTGCAGGGTAGGGGGCTGATATTTAAGTGGTTTGTAAAGCCCTTGTCTCTGACAAATTGTCAACTGACTGTAGGGAAGTTAACAATATTCTACTCTCTGCTGTCTCTTTTTAGCAGGGGCCAGGTTGGGGGACAGGACTCTGAAATGATCAACGAGAAGACTGCTGTTAACACAACCAGCTTCTTCTCTGACCTGGTGGACAGCAGCCACCCCTGTCACCCTGGACTGACTTCGCAGGTCCTGGGAAGATTCACTCAAGAGGCCTCTCCAATGCCACGGAAGGGGTGTCATCAGCTAGCCATGGCCTTGGGGGCAGGGGTGGCGGGACCCTCTGGATGGTTCCACCAAGGCTAGGGGGAAAGATCCTGAGACCTGGGCCTCTTCCCTCAGACACACTGAGACGGTCGCAGTCATAGCGTTTGCCCCACAAGGCACTGTCTCCTCTCAGGAGCCCCCATCACATGAGTAGTTGCAACTGCAGCAAGACAGATATTTCTAGACACCATGGACAGAAGCCAGGGATAGGGTTTTCTGTGCCCTCCATTCGCTCTCAAACATGACTTCATGCTCTCTGCAGAAGCTGCCAACCAACCCTTGACTTCTGCCTGTAGACACTGGGGATGGCCTGAGCCCCGGGGAGTGTCTTTGAGAGTTAGAGGTTGCCACTCAGTGACTGAGAAGGGAGGACCCACCTGTGCGCCCTGCAGGGACCACAGGGTTCCCCTCCAGTGAACAGGGGGGGATGTTCTGAAACTCCCCCTCCATACCTTGGAATGGAAGTTGCAAGGCTGTAGTGAAACTCCAGTTTTAACTTGCTTTGTTTCTCTTTGGGATGCAAAGATAAGGTCTTCCTAACCTGTCCATGGAGGCAACCACATGGAAGAAAGGCAGGAAGGGAGGGAGGGAGGGAGGGAGGGAGGGAACGGAGGGAGGGAGGAAGGGAAGGGAGGGAGGGAGGGAGGAAGGGAAGGGGAGAAAAGCAACAAGATGTTTAAACAAATTTCCCTGCCTGGTTTCTGGGCTGCACTTCTCTTTCCTCGGTTGGGATCCACCACAGACTGAGATCACAAGCTTGACCTTCCTTACTGAAAAACAGTGTCCCCATCTATTAGGCTCACCTGTCCCAGTGAGAGGGTGCAGCTGTACCCTCAGGGGTCTCCTAAGGATTCCCGAAGCGCCCCCCTGAGGCTCATCAGCAGAAAAATGCTCCAAGGAGCTGAGGCAGGAGCTGCCGTGGGAAGGGAGCCTGGGCCCATCCTGCAAGGGAGGAGCCGTGTGGGGGGAAAGCAGTAATGCTGGAAGATGCCCCCACTCCAGCCACCAGGGCAGAACAAAGGAGTCAGAAATAAAGAGAGCTGGAAACTCACAAGCCCAGGAATGGGCCCCACCAATGTAGGCAGCGCTCTGCGACACCGACGGGCACCCTTGCTGCAGGGCCAGGCACACCACTCAAGGCAGGGCTGCTTCCTCCAGCCACGCAGGGAGGCAGGAGCACTAGCAGCAGAGCTGGGGGCTGTGCAAGGGCTGACGTCCTCCATCCTCCCTCCCCTAGAAGCGTTTAGAAGCAGAGCTGGCAACTCAGCCAAGAAAGCCCCGAGATTCTTGGACAATACAAAGTGGAGGTCTCTTTTCATTTGTAATATGAGAATTTCTGAACTTTATTTTCAAGGCACTCAGGACTTTAATAAGTTGCCATTATTTATGTACCTACACATATACTAGTAGTGCGCTCTCTTTTATTCAAGGGAAAGTCCCCCCAGAGGGGTGAGACAGGGTCCTCTTTGCACTCCAGATGTCCCCTTCTCTTGCTGTCCATCAACTACTAATTCACCCAGTGAAAGGAGCCAGCTTCCAGCTAAACACAAGCAGCAGCATTTTCCCCTTGAACACAATTCAGTAGCCTGAGCTACAGGGAAGGGCAGAAAGTCCAAGAGGGATTTGGTCCAGGGAATTGTTCAGGCTGCCCTGGTGCCACAGTCTGCCTGGCATGGGAGCTGGCTGCACCTTGCCCTTCATAGCCCTGACACTGGGGAAGCCTCTCTTGTTTTAGAACAAGTTTGAAGAGCAAATGAATACATGAATTTTTTAAAACAGCCATGAAGCTCACCCTTTGGTCTTACTAGAATGTGATGGCTTGGGCGAGAATGGGGAAGGACCAGGGGAGGGGCTGGAACACAGCTAGGTACACTCACACCTGAGCTTCCAGCTGATGCCACTCCACCTGACCCTCCCATGGAACAGGTCTTTCAGACTCTTCATGGCTTCAGCCCACACCCCAGACTCTAGCTCCTGCCACTCTCTGCTCCCAGAATATTGAAGCACATTCTTCCTTCCCTGAGGAAGGACAGCTTCCTGACCACCCAGCCAGAAACCGAACAGAGGCAGGCCCATTCATTCCGTGGCTCGGGGAGCCATCAGCAAGTTAGGAAAAGAGGGTGTGGACCTTGAATCCAGTGCAGACCTGGGACATCCTTGGCAGGTCACCCAAGGTCTCTGCACTTCCTTACCTAGGAGCTTGCCTCACTGAGGGAGGAGCTACATAAATCAAATTGTTAAGGGGCAGGAAGGAGCTAATTAGCTGGCAAAGTGCTGGGCAAGGGTTCCACAATGTTGTTATTTTTAGGCAGGGGTTGTGAATTGTGAAGCGTGGCTTCATTAGAGCAGGATGTGTCAGCTTTAATGAGGCGCTTCATTGAAGTCCAACCACGCACATTACCACCTGTCCTAGGGCAGGTTCCATGGGCATGAGCCATTATGAGTCGCTACAGGGAACAAGCAGCCAGCAGGCAGGGCCAGGAGCCCAGGTCGGGAAATGATTCGGACATGCTTGATGGTCTGTGGACCCCACTTCCAACCCTGCCACATTCCCCTGCTCTTTATGACAAAGCTCTTGAAAAGAGCTGTCCAGGACAGGTGCGGTGGCTCACTCCTGTAATCCCAGCACTCTGGGAGGCCGAGGTGGGTAGATCACTTGAGGTCAGGAGTTCGAGACCAGCCTGGCCAACATGGTGAAACCCCGTCTACATTAAAAATACAAAAATTAGCCAGGTGTGGTGGTGGGTGCCTGTTATCCCAGCTACTCAGGAGGCTGAGACAGGAGAATCGCTTGTACCCAGGAGGCAGAGGTTGCAGTGAGCCGAGATGGTGTCACTGCACTCCAGCCTGGGTGACAGAGAGAGACTCCACCTCAAAAAAAAAAAAAAAAAAATAGAGCCATCCATAAATGTACTTCCACCTCCTCACCCTCCCCTCACTCTTCATCCCATTCCAACAAGGTCTTCTCCTCGTCACTGCACTGAATCCAGCCTGGTTAAGGTCATCAAGACCTCCGCATTACCAGATCCAAAAGTCAGTTGGCTCTTAAACATTTGTCCTGCCCCAATCCCTTCCCTGAGCTTCCTCACCCACCCTTCCAATGTTCTACTCCTCACTACTCCTTGGATGTCACACCAGCATCTCAAGCTTTTCCTATCCAAAATAGAACTCTTATTTTAACTCTTCTCTCCCGTTTCTCCACCAGCATAGCCCATATCAGTAAGGGGCAAACTCATTCACCAACGTGATCAGGCCAAAACAATGAGCTCCTTCTTAACCCTTCTCTTTTCTTTCACTCTCTATATCCAGTCCACATCTGCAAATATACCCTGGATCTGACCGATTCTCACCCTCACTACTACCACACCAGTCCGAAGCACCTTCACCTCTCCCAGTGTAGCAAGGTTTTCCACCTGGGCTCTCTCTTTCTGCTCTGTCCCCTGCAATCTACTTTCAACTTAAATTAGATCATGTCACTTTCATGCTCAAAATCGTCGATTTTCATTTCCTCATCTATAAAAAGCCTTTGGTCTCTGTCGGCTCTAAAAATGTGGAAGTGTCACATCCCATGGCTGTGCTCTGCACCAGCAAAAGTACTAGAGAGAAGGAGGCAGCAGAAGAGACTGCACAAGGACCTAACGTTTTCGGTCTCAGTGTGACATGCTGGTGACAAGACCACGATAAGCACATGGACACATAGGTACCCTTCTGTTACGAAAGCTATTGACGTGTCTCAGCAAGGAAGCAGTAGCAAAGGAGACAAGTTGGCCTCCGAGGGAAACCATTCTCCTTTCTGCCCAGCCACTAGACGGCGAGGCCTGCCAAGAGAGTCGCCACGTTGATGATGGGCCAGGGTTGTTCTTCGTTTGCAATTGATAAAGTGACTTGGGATAAGGAAAGGAATATCTGCTTTATTACATGTCATGGAAAACACCTCAGGAAAATCTAGGAAATATACAAGGAAAAGCATCTGTCCATTTCTATGACTAAATCAGAAAATATTGTTTCAGGCCGGGTGTGGTGGCTCACACCTGTAATCCCAGCACTTTCGGAGGCCGAGGCGGGTGGATCACCTAAGGTCAGGAGTTCGTGACCAACCTGACCAACATGGTGAAACCCCATCTCTACTAAAAATACAAAAATCAGCTGGGTATGGTGGCGTGTTCCTGTAGTCCCAGCTACTCGGGAGGCTGAGGCATGAGAATCACTTAAACCCAGGAGGCGAATGTTGCAGTGAGCCAAGATCGCACCACTGCACTCCAACCTGGGCAACAAAAGCAAAACTCCATCTCAAAAAAAAAAAAAAAAAAAGAAAAAAAAAAAAGAAAATGCTGTTTCAATTTTGGGGACTCTGTAATAGATGCATTATTTAAAAAGCCTTCTTCAGTTGTAGGCTTTCGATTTCACAAAGAAAAGGAGCAGCAAACTAAATCTGTAAAAATTTGCACTTTGAGCAAGAGAAAACGAATGTGACTAACTTAGGCGTTTGCTCATTTCACAAACAAGGAAGAAAGTGTTATCATGAAGAGCTCCAAAATCACAGTTTAAACATATTCCCAAGCTCTAATGTGAACTCAAAGCAAAGCGAATTCTCACATTTTCTTTCAAGAGTCATCACAAAGGGGAAGTGGAGGAATGCTGAAATAAGTGTGAATAATCTAGAGTAGAATGAACTTGCCTGTCTACTCAAAAGTTTGTAAATGAAAATCTATTTCGTACCTTACACACTTAGGCAGTGCTCAGAGGTGAGGACGTGCAGACCAAGTCCATGGTGGCCAGGCCCACCCAAACCCACCTCTCCATCCTCCTCACCTTCCTACACCGCCCACCTTACCCACATTAGCTCCTTTCCATTGGGCCTCAATTGTGTCCCAGGCAGCGTGCACCGGCCACCGTAGCAGGGGCATCAACCCCAAAGAAGAGTGAAAGTAATGTCTCTACTATGGGAGAGCTCACCACGGTCCAGGAGTAAAGGCAGGGACAACCCCTGCTTCTCCTGGCAGGATGGAGGAAGATATGAAAGAGGAACAGGCAGACTGTGGCAGCAGTTTGGAGGAAGGGAAGGGTCCATTCCATTCCGGGGATCCAGGAAGATGGTTCGAAGGAGGGGCCTTGGACTGGACCTTGGGACTGTGAATATCAGCAGTAAGGAGGGGCTCCCAAGGACAGGCCCCAGCACTCACAAAGACGACAGGTAGAAAAGCACATTGAGTGAACAGTGGTTGTCTGGCCTGGCTGCTGGGTAGTGTGAGAAGCTGAGCAGGAGAGGGAAGGAGGAGGAGAAGTAGAGGAAGGGCCAGGCCAGGGCAGAGAAGGCTTACATGGTAGATGCTATAGGAACTGGCCTCAATTCAGAGTCAAAAGCCATCACCTCTTAGAGACTACTGTCTAGGCATCCCAGAGCTGTACTTCCCAGGAGGATCCCCAGAGACCAGAGACCTTCCTGCTGTGACCTGAGTACTATTATCCTGACCCCAGCTCGTGAAACTGTTTATTTGGCAACTCCCAAACTAGGCAGAAATCAACCTTTCTCCACCAAATACTATAAATGCATCATGCATCAAGAGTTCCCGAAATCTTTTTAGCTTTGGGGTCTAAGGGTCAGACTCTAATGAAAGTTATAAGACCTCCCTCTCCACAGCCACTCACATCCACACTAAATTGTAGACCTCCAGCCCATGGCATCCCACCCCCGTCCTAATTTCCCAAGACTAGACTGTGACTGTGCCCCGGGAATGGAAACAGTAAGTGATTTATCTCCACAACAGCAAATGGTTAAACTACTCAACTAACCTGTGATTCTGGACCAGAGTCATCAGGGAGAGTAAAAATAATTGCTCGGAGATTGTGCTGCAATTGCATAAGTATTGCAACTGCTACCCTTATTGTTGGCACCTAAATGAAGCCCAAAGACAAGAAGCCACCCTAGAGCATGTCATGGGCACCAGTGTCACCTGGGAGGCATGAGGGCTAATCTAACCCCACCTGGCCCATTCTCTCCACCTGCTCACCACACTGGTTGTCCAGACTCTGGGTCCTCTCACTTCCAGACTTCCCAGCAGACCAGTTTCCTCTCATCTTATGCTTCTCCACTAGGATGGATAGATCCCCATCAGCTTCTCACTTCCACCTCAAATCCTGCCCAGAAACCTTCTCCTTAGAGTCCCAGGGCACAAGATCAGGGCTGAATCAAGGAACCCTGGCTCAAAAGTTACCAACTGCTCATCCACTCACTCCTGCAGACTCTGAACAGCTGCCCACACACCTGCCCACATACCTACCCATGCACCTGTCTACATACCTACCCCCACACCTGCCCACACGCCTGTCTACACGCCTGCCCATGCATCTGTCCACATACCTGCCCACACACCTGTCTACGTACTTACCCACGCACCTGTTCACATACCTGCCCACGCACCTGTCTACAAACCTGCCCATGCGCCTGCCCACACACCTGCCCATACTCCTGCCCACACACCTGCCCATGCACCTGCCCACATACCTGAGCACACTTCCTGTGGGCTCCTCCATTTCTACCCAGCTTGATACAGCACCCGCTCAGCCCAGAGCTTTCTCTGGGCAACTCTTGAACCTGAATCGATTTGAACTGGTTTGGCTGCGTCATTCTCAATTTCAAAGGAAGTTTAAATTACAGACAGTCCCTGCTGGCTCTACTTATAATTTTTTGACTTTACAATGGGTTTATCAAAATATTAAATCCATTTTTGACTTATGATAGGTTTATTGAAATGAAACCCCAACCATAAGTCGAGGAGCATCTGTACAGATTTCTAGACCCATAAGTGGTATGAGCTGGAGCCTAGGAATTATTTCTCTCAAAAGCACCCCAGCTGATTCTGAGCTGCAGTCGAATGTGTGAGTGTTACCCAGCCTGTAAATCCTGGCTCCCAGGTCCTGTGCCTCTAGCATTGCTAAAGAACTCCAGTGCCACCTCCATCTTCATTTCTTCAATACACATGGACTAGGTACTTTCCTTGGCCCTGTGCAGTGTTAGGGACAGAGAGATGGGTGAAGAGGGGAGGGAACTTACGATAAATTAGTAAGATATGATCCCTGCAATGGAAAAGCTCATTTTCAAGTACAAATAACAGAAATAAGAATAAATCATACAAAAATTAGCCAGGTATGGTGGCAGGTGCCTGTACTCCCAGCTACTCGGGAGGCTAAGGCAGGAGAATTGCTTGAACCCAAGAGGCAGAGGTTGCAGTGAGCCAAGATTGTGCCACTGCACTCCAGCCTGGGCAGCAAGAGTGAAACTCTGTCTGGAAAAAAAAAAAAAAAAAGAAAAGAAATATGAATAAATCATTACTGTACACAATGAACAGGTCTCCACTAACATAATTACCAAAGTTCCATTAGAGCTCAGCAAAGCAGAGGCTGCCCAAAAGTCAAAGGTGGCTGCCCAAAACTGCATCTGGAAGAACAAGCTAACCAAACAGATAAAGACAGGGGCCACCCCCTCATGCCAACCCATTTTCTTCTATGCCATCATTTTTCAGGGCTGTAAGGGAGGCACTGCCAGGCTGGTTCATAATTTTGATAATCAATTTTCTATTATTCCATGTTTAGGTTGCCTCTGGTTGATTTTTCCCTATTCTAAGCCTATTGCAAACTTTCAGAATTAAAAATATTTTCCTCTAAAAAATTCCATACACAACTACCAAACCTGAATAATTTATGAGGTTTTAATATTTTCTTCATCTGTGTCCATTTGAAAGGTGAAAATTTGAATATTACTTTAATTTATATACCCAAGAATATTAATTGCAACTTAAAAAATATTTATTGACAATTTTTATTTCTTCCTCTGAGGATTTTTTTAGTCTGATGGTCATTTGCCCATTGCAGTGTTTGTGTGTTTTTCTTGCTAATTTCAAAGATTTGGTCTTAATCTTTTAAAGATATTGACCCTTTATTGCATATATGTAATACATATTTTCAAATGTTTTAACATTTGTATGCTATGTGTTTATTTTTATTTTTATATACAACACGTTTGGGATACTAAGGTTTTTCTGTATGTAGTAAAATCTGCCAATATTTTGCTTTATGATTTCTGCTTTGGTTGGCAGTACCTCATTGCTAAATTACATTTTTAAACTGCTGTACACTTAATAGTTTCTGCTACATTGTCCTATATTACATGTCCTATCCATGTATATTATAATTAACAATTGATTGAATCCATTCTTAATGGTCCATTTTAGTGCATCGAAATTTTTGTCAGTGTATAAGAAGCATTAGTTGCTCAAAGGAATCAATTATCCTACAAATATGAAAAACTTGTTCCTACCTTACAGATGGGTTTAAGTAAAATGTCCTTTCTAATAGCTACAACAATTATCATTAAGGAACATATGCTTAAACCCATCAGTCTAGCAGAAATCTTTTTTTCCTTCTGTAATTGCATCTTGCAGAAGTGTAGTCACTATTCACTTCATGTAGATAATGAATTAGAGAGAGTCCTTGTTTAATACCTAACCTCATGCCCCCTTGGTCTTCAGAGCAGCTGCTCCTTTGCTTGCCAGTTGAGAACCAGCTTCTTCTCGCCCTCAAACCATCGAAATAGCTTTCCAATGACTAAGTTCAGCAAGCACATCTCTGATTTATCTACCGGAGTATTTCCCTCTGCTGCCCTCTCCCACTGCCCTGCACTCTCTCTCCTTTGGCTTCTGTGACCTACTCTTTCTAGTTTACACCTTGCCCCTTCTATCCCTCCCCCGTTCCCCACCCCTCGTCCAAGGCCCTCTTCATCCATTTCCCTTTGTCTACAGATTCTAAGCCCAGTTTCCTTTGCTCTACCCCAGCTGTTCTCAAAGTGTGGTCCCTGGACCAGGAGCATCAACTGGAAATGTGTGAGAAATGCAGGTACTCAGGCCTCGCCCTCAACCCACTGAATTGGAAATTCTGGGGTTCGAGCCCAAGCATTGCTCCACGTAATCTCGTTAAAATTTCCAGGCCGTTTGCTCCAGGCCAAACATCTTTAATGGGCTTTAGACCCACAAATTAAATTCCCCAAAGGGCATCTGCTTTTCTGATGTCTAAAGGGCACCTCGACTCCTCTGGGTGAAAATCATATCATCATTTTATCCAACCTGCCCACCCCCCACCCTGCCTCCCTCCATCATTACCTCTCTGGATGAACAGCACCTCCCAATATCTCACCTCCTGCCAGTCTGCCCCATCACTGTTTGCAAGACTGCAATCTGTCACCCACCCACCTCTATCCCTCAGTCCTCCTTATCCTGACCACTCTTTCTCCAGCATAGCACTCACCACCCCTCTACATATTTGGTGTCTCGAAGGGAAGCTCTGTCAGGAAGGGATCTTTGTTTTGTTCACAGTATGTCCCAAACATGCAGAATAACGCCGGATGTGGAGGCACGCATTACGTATTTAAAGGAGGGAGTGAAGCCCTCAGATTTACCGAATTTTTCTTGTGTTAAGCCAGACTTAGAAAGATGACTAAGATGTGACTTCATGAGTTCCACACTATATTGCTGAGTGCAAAAAGTAGATTATAGAACATTCTTCTAGTGTGATGCATTCATTTGCAATGTACGCACATAGAGCGTGCACGGCCGGAGAGCGCCATTTCTAGGAGGAGAGCCATCGAAACATTGTATTTAGTAGTTATCTCTGGTGATCTCATTCACACCTCCACCTCCTGCACGTCGGTTTCAAACCCTACCATGCCACGGTCAACAATGAACTCACGGCCAGTTCCAGACGAAACGTTCTGTCATTATTTCCAGAATCTCAGCCGCTTGGTTTCATCGGCTCCTTTTGGAAAACCCTCCACACGCTTGCCTCCTGTAGCATTGCTCTTCCCTGGGTCTTCTCCTTCCTCTCTGCTATTTTTCATCCTTTGCCTCCATCTCCCCTTCTCCCTCCCCTCCCTCACCACTCGCTCACTCACTGACACCCTCTTTCTTCACTGGTCTTTCCCAAGGCCTTTCTCGATTCACAATCCTTCTGGAAAAGCCCAGCGGCTCCAAGGAAAGCCCAGGCCCTCCTGGTTTTACTCCACCCACCTGGGTCCTTAAGGACTCCTGGGCTGCAGCCTCACAGGTCTAATTCCTGGCTGAACGTTTTCACCTGGCCACTCAAATCCATGGACACTTAAAAACATCATTGGCCGGGCGTGGTGGCTCATGCCTGTAATCCCAGGACTTTGGGAGGCCAAGGTGGGCGGATCGTGAGGTCAAGAGATCGAGACCATCCTGGCCAACATGGTGAAACCCCGTCTCTACTAAAAATACAAAAATTAGCTGGGCGTGGTGGCACATGCCTGTAATCCCAGCTACTCGAGAGTCTGAGCAGGAGAATCTCTTGAGCCCAGGAGGCCAAGGTTGCAGTGAGCTGAGACCGTGCCACTGCACTCCAGCCTGGTGACAGAGCAACACTCCATCTAAAAAAAGAATCCCTATGACTAAAATCAGCAGCAGTAGCGTTTTCCTGACAATGCTTGTTTGTTTGTCCTTCACAAGGAACTTTATAATCAATTGACCTAACTCTAGAAAAAAAAAAAAAAAAGCTGTAGATTTTTTTGTGATTATGTTTAACGTATAAATTAATAGGTATTAGGTTGGTGCAAAAGTAATTGTAGTACTTTGCTCCAACCAATAGAATTTTCATCTTTAAGTTGTTGAGTTTTCTATCCAAAGACATGTGTACCTTTCCATTGATTTAAGTTTTACTCCTGAGTTTTTCAGAAGGATTTTAAAGCCCTCTTTATGCAGATGGTAGGCATTTGTTAAGTTTATTCCTGGCTATTTTATTCTCTTACTTGCCATCATAAATTGGGTCTTCTCTCCTATTATATCTTCTGTCTTGCTCTGCTTCATATTTATATGTTAATTTCATAACTGACTACTTCACTAAGTTTCAGCTTTTCCTTCCAGTACTGAAGCCTTTTATTACTTTCCCTTGCCAAAATGCTTGGGTTAATAATTTCAACACATTATAAGCAGCTGAAATAGTGGGCGTGTTTGTCTTATTGCTTACTTTAATGAGAAAGTCTCTCATGTTTTCTAATCAAGTAAGGTGCTAGCTTTGGGGGTGATATATATATATATATATATAAAATCACACACACATATATGTACCACATATATAAACATATACATATATACATACACACATATGAACACACACACACATAATCGTAGTAAGAAACTATCTGTCAAGTCCTGTTTGATGGAGAGAGTATTGTTTTCTATCAAATGCTTTGGTCTGGTCTGGTCATGCATCTTTGGAGATGATTTTGTGGTTTTTCTCCTTATGTCTATTAGTATGTCTATTATGTTAATGGATTTCCTAATATTGATTTGACTTTGCTGTATTAGTTATTTATTGCTACCTAACAAGTGATCTCAAAACTTAAAGGCTTAAATTAACAATCAACATTTGTTTTCCCACAGTTTTTGAGGATCAGGAATCTGGGAATAGGTTCTCTGGATTAGCTAGACATGGATCAGCAGCAGCTATTAACATCACCAGAAAAAAGACAGTCGGCCTTTGTATGCCTCTTGATGGAAGGGGTTGCTTAGAAAATTGAGCTCAGATTTGATCAAGTCTTGACCCAGCTACCAATCATAAATGCAAAGAACAGAAGGACATGTAAAAGGCACCATGGAGAAGCAGTAGCTAAATCCAAACCACAGGAGACTCTTTAGGACAAATAATCTAATATTCCAACATATGAACGTAAAGGGAAAAGAGAGCTAGGTGCAGTGGCTCATACCTGTAATCCTAGCACTTTGGAAGAACAAGGGAGGAGAATCACTTGAAACCAGGAGTTGGAGAACAGCCCAGGCAAGATAGCAAGACAACATCTCAAACAAAAAATTTAAAACTTAGCCGGGCATGGTGGCATATGCCTGTAGTCTCAGTTACTTGAGAGGCTGATGCAGAAGGATCACTTGAGTCCAGGAGTTTGAGGTTGCAGTGAGCTATGATCGTGCCACTGTACTCCAGCCTAGGTGACAGAACAAGACTTGCCTCTAAAAATGACCATCATCATCAAAGAAAAAGAGAGAGATGTAGGGGGAAAGAGATAGAAAGAGATTTGAGAAGCGTATTATTCAATCACAACAAAAGGATCTTATTTGGATCCTGACTCAAATAAATCATAAGAAAAAAATCACAAGATAATTGAAAGTTTGATCACTGGTTGAATATCAGATCATATTAAGGAATCATTGTTCATTTTTTTAGCTGCAATAACAGCATTTTTAGTATTTATTTAATTCCTCATATTTTATAGACATGTCCTAAACTATTAATGGATAACAGAATATGATATCTCGGATTTGTTTCAAAATAATATGGAAGTGGGAGGCAGGTACAGAAGAAGCAATAAATACTGGCCATGACTGGTTGCTGTTGAAATTGGATAATGGCCCCTTGGGGCTTCATCACCCTTTTCTGGGTACTTTTGCATGCGTCTGACATTTTGCCATATGATTCGCTTTCCAAACATCTGCACACATCATTTTCTTGTCCCATTCTGACCTGCCCCTTTTCCTCCAAGTTTTATTTCAGTTAACAGCATCACCTTCTGCCCAGGCACCTAAACCAGAAAGCTTGAAAGACAACCAGTTCTCATTTCACAAAATCTGTCAAATCCTGCATCCTGATGGTTTGTATCTTTTAAGGTTTTTTGTTTTGTTTTGTTTTGTTTTGTTTTTTAAGGTAAAATTCAGATAACATGCAATTGACTCTTTGGAGGTGTACAATTCAGCGGCATTCAGTGTTTTCCCAGGGTTAGGCATCCACCACCTCTCTCTAGTTGCTAAACTTTTCATCACATCAAAGAAATACCCTGTACCATTAAAGTCATCACTTCCATTCCCCACTCTCCCATCCCTTGGTAACTGTGAACGTGCTTTCTAGCTCCATGGATTTGCCTATGAGGAATATATTATATACAAGGAATCATGCAAGCTGTGGTCTTTTGCAACTGACTTCTTTCACTTAGCATAATGTTTGTGAGGTCCATCCAAGTTGTAGCATGTGTCAGTATTCATCTAAATTATTTTAATTGTTCCATTTATTTTTATCTCTACCACCCCTGCTTTGTCTACTTCAGGCCTTTATCTCCTCTTCCCTCATCCTTCTCTCTTCTCTATTCCTTCTTCCCTCACTGTTGCCTTGAATAGCTTCCAAGTGGTCTCCCTGCCTCCAGTCTTGCTCTCCCACCCATCCTCCTTATTGCAGCCAAAGTGATCATGTCTTTTTCCATCATGTCCCGCTCCCCACATCAGCCAACCATTCTTCCATCAAGATTCATGTCTAAGTCTGATTAAAGCACTGTTCTCCATTATTGTTTCTTCTCTCTTATTTTCTTGATCACATTCATTCTATCTATTCTAACCTTTACAACTCTCCTTGTCACATTCATTGCAGCATTACTTTCATTAGCCAAACACTGAGAATCACCTAAAAGCCATCAACAGGGTCAGGGTTGGAGTAATTCTGCTACACCCACAGGATGAAATGTGACAATCATGCAACTGTTAAGGGAAATGAGGGTAACAGAAAGTGACATCAGGAGCTTCCTGATGTGAGGCGCTGAGATGGCAGCATCACTTATGCAGGACTCCTGCCAAAAATGAATCACCTGCCTCTAGCAGTGAGGAAACATTCAGATGAACTCAAACTGAGGGACATTCTATAAAACTGGCCTGTGTGCCTTAAAAGATCTCAGTGTCTTGGAGAGAGGATGAGCAATAGTTAAAGAGACTGAAGACACAGGACAACCAAAGGCAGTGAGTGCCCCTGGATTGGATCCCAAATCAAAAGAATAAATTGCAATTAAGGACATTATTGGGATGACTGGTGGACTATCAATATAGACTGTATATTAGATAGTGGTATTATATGGATGTGAAATTCCCTGAAAATGATTTGTACTCTGCACGTATGAGAGAATGCCCTTGCTCTCTCGAGATACACGCTGAGATATTTAGTGGTAAAACATGAAGATGTCCCCCAACTTAGTCCCAAATGTCTCTGCAATAATAGCAATCCTTGTGTGCATATATGTATACACGCATATGTATATGAGAGAGTGTATGCTTAAATATGGCAGAACGTGAACAACTTGGTAAAACTAGGTAAAGGGTATATACAAAATCATTGCATTATTATTTTTCTGTAAGCTGGAAGAAGTCCAGGGAGATTCACACAAATCGCAAGCTGCTCACAGCGGCTGCTGTGCAGGACAGTCCTGGCTTCCACAGCATGTCCTAAAATGTGATACTTACAAGCCTCCCTTCATGGACAATAAGCCGCTTGGTCACCAGCTATAGGAATGGGTTAAGAGGAACAGAGGATTTTACATTTAACTTCATTTAAATTTGTAAAGTTTTAATTTTTAATGGTGATCACTGATTATTTTATAATAAAATAGTGTTTTTAAAAGTCTAAACAGTTTATCACTTACAAATTGTGTCTAATCTATAATCTAGAGGAGTGGATAATGAATTACTCATCAAAAAGTATTATAGACACCTATAAAACATGCTCAGTCTCAACAATTATTAGTGAAACCCAAAAAGCAAAACAACAGCAAGGCATCATTTTCATCAACCAGACTGACAAAAATTAGGTAAACTGGCCAGGCGCAGTGGCTCATGTTTGTAATCCCAGCACTTTGGGAGGCCGAGGCGAGTAGATCACAAGGTCAGGAGTTTGAGACCAGCCTGGCCAAAACAGTGAAACCCTGTCTCCCTCTCTACTAAAAAAATATAAAAATTAGCTGAGCATGGTGGTGAGTGCCTGTAATCCCAGCTACTCTGGAGGCTAAGGGAAGAGAATCGCTTGAACCCAGGAGGCGGAGGTTGCAGTGAGCCGAGATAGAGCTACTGCACTCCAGCCTGGGTGACAGAGCTAGATGCCCTCTCGGAAAAAAAAAAAAAAAAAAAAAAATTGATATAAAATACATAGCATCAGCATCAGTGGAGAGGAAGGGATGCCCTTCTCACAGACTGCCGGTGGGAAAATAAATTCTTTCAGTCATTTTGCAGAGTGTTTCTGTAATATCTATGATAATTTAAAATGTGCATGCTCGGCCGGGTGTGGTGGCTCAAGCCTGTAATCCCAGCACTCTGGGAGGCCGAGACGGGCGGATCACAAGGTCAGGAGATCGAGACCATCCTGGCTAACATGGTGAAACCCCATCTCTACTAAAAAATACAGAAAACTAGCCGGGCGAGGTGGCGGGTGCCTGTAGTCCCAGCTACTCAGGAGGCTGAGGCAGGAGAATGGCGTAAACCCGGGAGGCGGAGCTTGCAGTGAGCTGAGATCCGGCCACTGCACTCCAGCCTGGGCGACAGAGCGAGACTCCGTCTCAAAAAAAAAAAAAAAAAAAAATTGTGCATGCTCCACAGTGTAGCCATTTAACTCTTAGTTCTATATCCTAGAGAAACTCTATGCACAAAGTGATACGTATGGAGATGTTTGGTGTAGCGTTATCTGCAATGGAGGAAACCAGGTGTCAATGTCCATCGGTGTAGGAATGCATGAATAAAATAAGGGTAGGTCTCCAAGGTTCAACTGTTCGAAGAGATGCATTAGATCCACAGATGGCTCTATGCATAGACTCAAAAGTCAAAGACTGAGTGAAAAAGACAAGATACAGAATAAGAAAAAGTTTATGCTATGTGTGTGAGAAATTTTGAAAACACAAAAACAATACTAGATACTGTGCACATGTGGACATACACATTTAAATTATCTTCAAATGGAACAGAGGGACATGTGCCAAGCTTAGGAAAGTAGGTGACTTTGGGGGAGATGAGAAGAATATGGAATTGAAGTAGGGGTGGTAGATCTGGTAAGTACAAGGACATAAGCTATATCTTTAATATTTTAATTTTTTAATTAATTTTGTAACTAAGGAAGCCAATAAATCAAATACTATCAGTTGTTAATTCTAGATGGTGCAAAAAGTGAGTGCATATTCCTAAAATTTCCAGTCTTTTCAAAGTAAACATGAAGATTTAAAGATATGTTAAAGACCTACTTCACAATATTATTACACCACCCAGAGGGGTTCCTGACAACATAGAATAAAGTTCCTGCACCCCGACAAAAACGTAGATCAGTATCTCGACCGCAATTTCATTCTAAGGCACAAAATGTGGCTGGAATAGTGAAGAGTCTAGACAGAGCAGCCCACAGATATGCAAGTGGGTCAAACCCAGGCAGAAACACAGCCCACATGTGGGATGGATTCATTCTGTAATTTTACACCTGCCAGTGTGTTTTGGGGAGAAATCATGGCAGCCTCTCAGATGCATGACTTTTGGTCCCAACTTCCTCTTTGAGTTAGTGACTAATGAATGGTGGGAGGAGTGACAAAGTCTTCTTTGTCATGTAAAAGTGAATCTACTTGCCGGGGACAGTGGCTCACACCTGTAATCCTAGCACTTTGGGAGGCCGAGGCGGGTAGATCACAAGGTCAGGAGTTCGAGACCAGCCTTGCCAACATGGCGAAACTCCACCTCTACTCGGAAGGCTGAGGCAAGAGAATCTCTTGAACCCGGGAGGCGGAGGTTGCAGTGAGTGGAGATCGTGCCGCTGCACTCCAGCCTGGGCGACAGAGTAAGACTCCATCTAAAAAAAAAAAAAAAGGTGAATCTACTTATTTCAAAATGGGAAGGTCAAAATCAGAAAACTCTTCTAATCCCTGCAGCACATCAAAGCTGCATATACTAAGCAGTACTCAAATTGCATTCATTAGACTCACCTGAGGGAAGCTTATTAAAAATGCAAATTCCTGAGCACCACAGTCAGCAATTCTGATTCAAGAAGAGTGAGATGGGGTTTTGCATTCTGTGTCTTTAGCAAACTTCCCCCAAATGATTCAGCTTTATGTAACCTGTGCAACATGATCTGAAAAATAATGAAACAGATTATTAATTAGACAATTACCACTTCCACTCAACAACAGCTTTGGTTATGTGCAACCAAAAGCTGTTTGTGTAGGGGGTGGTTGGTTTGTTGGTTGGTGGTGGAGGAGGGGTGTGAGTGGGTTGGTTGGTTAATTGGTCGGTGGGTGGATGGGTTGGTTGGTTAGTTAGTTGGTTGGTGGGTGGGTGGATAGGTTGGTTGGTTGGTTGGTTGGTTGGTTGGTGTGTTGTTTGGTTGCCTAGAATGTTTTCTCAAAACTCTAACTGGATTTTCTCTCCATTGTCTCTCATTTGGCTTCTGCTCTCCATATTAGAAATATGGCGTCCTCATTGGACATCTTCCCATTTCATCCTTGTCTTTCACATCAGAATAAGGCCTTGGGTGCTTAACACATGAAGGAGGAGACTCCTAAAGTTCAACTCTTTTCTTCAAATCTAGCTGTTCTAGAAACCTTTCCTGAGTTATTTTAGGACCAAACACCAAGCCTAGTGTCTGGCTTTTGGTCGATTTTCCTCATAACTTGCCAGAGGGAGAATGAGTATAATTGTAGTAGAAAGAACACTTCTTAGACAAAGTTAATGTGGTGGTTAATTTTATGTATCAGCTTCATCAGCTACAGAGTGCCCAGACATTTGGTCAGACATTATTCCGGGTGTGTCTTTGAAGACGTTTCTGGATGAGATCAGCATTTGAATCAGTACAGTGAGTGAAGCAGACGGCCTGCCCTAATGCGGGTGGGCCTCGTCCAATCAGTTGACAGCCAGAATACAACAAAAAGGCTGACTCTCCCTCAAGTAAAGGAAGACTTCCACCTGCCTGACTGCCTTTGAGCTGGAGCATTGTTTGTTTGATTTTTTTCTGCCTTTGGACTCAAACTGAAACGTCAGCTCTTTTTGGGTCTGGAGCCTGCTAAGCTTTTGGACTGGAACTACACTCTTGGCTCTCCCAGGTCCCCAGCTTGCCAATTACAGATCTAGGAACTTGTCAGCCCCCATAACCGCATGAGCCAATTCCTTTAAAAAAGTATATATACATATACATATGAATCCTATTGTTCTGTTCCCCTGAAGAACTTTGACTTATACAAGCAGCAATAGGAAACAAACACATTCATTTCACAGAAGAGAGATTTGCAGTCTAGAGAAGCAGAGGGAACTTGGCAGAGCTCACACAGTTTGTGTCAGGACAGGATTCAAGACCAGATTCCCTCCTGCAGAGCCTGGACTCCTGCCTCAGACCTCTTCACCATGTCATGCTGCTCCCACTTCCTTGCCTGCTGTGGCTCGTGACCAACGTAAGATGATCATTGAAGATGATTGACTAAAGACGACTGCAGGCCCAGTAAGAGAATGTCAATTTCTTTAATGGCAAACGGTACCCCACATCTGGAGATGCCTGATGTGCTCCAGATGCTAAGCAGCTCCTGACACCCGGCGGATTCCTCGCTCCTGGCAGGAGAGGTCAGTCACCTGTAGGCTCAGTTGTGCAGCTCTGAGCTTCTAGAAAGCACATGCTGGGCCATCTCCTGCCTTAGGTAGACACCTGGTCCCCATGCTCTCCTCTGTTGAGTGTCTGTGGTGTTCTTCTATCAGTCAATCACAGTGCCAGTGACTGTCATACACTCACCTGTTTAGTTAGAGAAGAAAAGGGCCCAAAGTCTTGATAATGAAGGGCTGGTATTTCTTCTACCACGTGGATCGCTGCAGGACCAGTCATGTTAAAGACCACAATAAAGGCTAGCACTCCGGGGTCACTGTACTAAGACCCTCGTCCTGACCAGTGCCAAGAGAAGTCAGTGAGAATTCAACTCTAAGAAGCCCTCAGAATTGGAGGAAATGCTAGCATTTGTCCTTTGAAGCTGCCAGCTGCATGAGTGCACAGCTGCAGGTTGAATTCCATGGCTGAGGTTGGATGCCTGCCTGACCTGGCCTCACCAATGCTGGGTGTACGGCAGAGGGGACAGTCTCAAATCAAGCCATCGAAAGAGTGGTGGGCAATCTGAAAGAGGAGGCACAGCTGGGAAGAAAGGCTTCTCTCTGCCCTGGGTAGGGGGAGGAGAAATAGGTCAGGCCAGACAATGCGGGGGCTGTCCGCGGACAGTGATCTGAAAATGAATCACTTCTGTGTTGGACAGAGGCTCGGTCAAGTTTTCCAGAAGGGGCAGAATTCCCAGTTGGGTAAACTATTGGGACATAGAAAAGACACATTGTAGGCACAGGGGAAGAATCACTGAACTTGGAGATAAAAGATCTGCCAATTCCCGTGCGCTGGGTGAGCACCTTGCCTAAACTATCTGAGTTTCAATGTCTTCAACTATAAAGTGGGCCAATGAGATGAAATAAGAAAATCTGTTTTGCAAACTATTCTTAGATTGTATCCATTGATATTAATAAGGGCTCATTGTTTGGCCCATAGTAGAGTTTCCGGGCAGTGTCAACTGAAGGATTCCTAACTTTTATCTTGCAAGGACTATTATGCACTTAGTGAAATTTAATCCCATAGCCATCCCGTGAGTGGCCGGCCGTTGGGAGCTCCTTTTACAGCTAAGAAGACAGTCTCTGAGAGATTCCCGAACTCGTTTATGTAAATTCCAGTCCCTGCCGGGGGACAGTCAGTGTGTGGTGGAGCTCTGGGCCTGTGCTCGCCCGACCCCAGCTCCCCGGCTCCTTCTTCGCCTGCTGTTTTCCATCTCAGCCTCTTCCTCGGGGAGGTGTGAAAGGAAATCAGCCCCTGCCCCACTGATCCCCATTCACAGAGGCCGTTTTTGTGGCCAGCCTGGGCTCGACATGACCAGCGTGGCAATGTGGACCTCTCTCTGCCGGCGCTGCCCATGTCCAGGCCCCCGCGAGGGCCTCCTCTGCTTCCCCGGCATTGTCCGAGGCCTGGCGGAAGAGAGGCTTCCCGGAGCTTCCCGCGGCCTGGG
Organism: Papio anubis; assembly: GCF_008728515.1. Taxonomy (NCBI): domain Eukaryota; kingdom Metazoa; phylum Chordata; class Mammalia; order Primates; family Cercopithecidae; genus Papio; species Papio anubis. The sequence continues at coordinate 119,266,792 of NC_044985.1, forward strand.
AATGTACAATGAAGTCACCAGCCTGCGAAAGAAAAGGCCTCTGTCTCCCGGGTGACGGGGCTCTATTCGGGGACGCGCATTATGCAGCCCTGGTTCTCACAAAGAAAGTCGCGACTGTTCGGGGCACATCATCTGGCCTGGCAGCTCCGAGAGGGGACATTTCATTTCCGCTCTGCATGTTCCCTCCTGCCCCCGAATGGCTCTGGGCTGTGTGGCCACACAGTGACCCGCTGCCTTTCTGCCAGGATGGTGTGAGCCACCCAGAGAGAAAAGTCCTGATTAGCACTTTCCCACGCGTGCCTCAGCCTGACCAGGCATCCGCTGCAGGCAGAGGCGTTCCTGTGGCTTTGGGGTCCACAGTCGTTCTTGCTGCAGGACAACAAGCTCTTACAGGCAGTAAGAGACATTGCCCTGTCTTGGTTCTTGGGGATGAGGTCACAGGAGCTGTGAGCCCTGGGCAGGGGTCTGGCTGTAATGAAGGCCAGCAAGGCAGATGGTCAGGGCCAATGCCACGTCCACCCAGCAAAGCCAGAATGGGGACCAGTCTAGCTGCTGGGTTAGTGAAGAGCAGACAGCAGATCCCAGTGGGGCAAGATGAGACTACACAGACCAGACCAAGGCCAAGTCCAGCCGCAGTGAGCAAGGGGAGCATGTGTCCAAAACAGGGAAGTCAAAGTCTGTCTTGATCAGCTTCTCCAGTGGCCTAAGGGCCATCTGTGTCAGAATCACAAAGTGAGACTGTTCCTACCCCAGACCAACAGAAAAAGATGCTGCAAAGCTCTGGCCTGGGAATGGGCATTGTCAAAAAAAAAGAGCTCTAGAGGGGCCACGTGAGCTCATTAAAACACATGTATGCCTAGTGTTCCATTATTGGAATGCTGAGCATATGGGAGTTATTTATTTCCTACTGCTCAAGCTCATCGCCAAGGTCTGATTGTAAAAACTCAAAAATAGCAACCTTAGGCATAAATGGGTTAAACTAGAAAGAGGTGTGCGAAAACAACGTCATGGGTTACTTTCTCTAGACAGTGGGAAGACCAGAACCTTATAAAGTATTTTCAAATCTCCCTTCTCTCTTATTATTTATTTTGCCTCTTTTCACTCCTGTTTTAACCACCCCATCCTAGGCAACCAGACCAATGGATAATATGCATCTTGTTATTTAGATGTAACCTTAGAAAGTGCCTATTTCTTGGTGTGTACCTGTATGACTTCTACAAATAAGGTTGCCTTGCATAGCTGCTTCTTTATTTATTTATTTATTTATTTATTTTTGAGATGGAGTTTCACTCTTGTTGCCCAGGCTAGAGTGCAGTGGTGCAATCTCAGCTCACTGCAACTTTCGCCTCCCAAGTCATGCCAGGCTAATTTTTGTATTTTTAGTAGAGATGGGGTTTCACGATGTTGATCAGGCTGGTCTTGAAATCCTAACCTCAGACGATCTGTCCTGCTCAGCCTCTCAAAGGGCTGGGATTACAGGCGTGAGCCACCGTGCCCAGCCTGCCTTTTAATTTTTCATCCTGCATGAAGTTCCTAAGGTGTATTCATGTGGCTATGTGTGCCCCTCCTCCATCGTTTGGAAGGACTACACGGATCCCTGTGGTGTGGTGTCTCCCACATTCTATCTATGCACCCTCCAAGTGATGGGTGCTCAGCTGTCTCCATACCCCACCACATACACATAAACACACTGGGCTATGCCCTGATCGACACAGAGAGGACTGTTGGTGGTATGCGTGTGCATATAAATTCCATAGAACCCCACGGAATCCCAAGGGCATGCTTAATTGAACTCTTCCAGATTGATCTCTCAAGGAATGTACCAGTCTACACTCCTCACATCAGAGCATGGGGGTCCCCATATGCCACAGCCCTGCCAACACTAGCACTATCCAGCTGCTATTCTTCCAATTTTTGCCAGTCTAATAAAGTGAGCTCTCATTATAGTTTTAATTTGCATTTATTTTTGTGAGGGAGTTGAAGTATCTCTTCACATGATTGTTATTCTTTGAGTTTTTTTCCTTCTGTAAATTGCCTGTTTATATCCTTGTCTTGTTGGTTTGCAGTAGCTCCTTACATATTCTAAGTATTATTTCCTTTTCAATTACAGACAAATGCCTTTTCCCACTTTGATATATTTTTACTAATTTTATGGTGTACTTTTTAACAGCTTGAGAAATAAATCATATATTGTGCAATTCACCCCATTAAAGTGTACAATTCAATGGTTTTTTAGTATATTCACAGAGTTGTGCAACCAGCACCACAATCAATTTTGATAACATTTGCATCAGCTCCCACATAAGCCACATGCCCATTAACAGTCACTTCCTAGCACCCTGTCCTATAAAATAACTAATCTACTTTTTGCCTCAATAGATTTGTCCATTCTGGACATTTCATATCAATGTAATTATATTATATACGGTCTTCTGAGGCTGGCTTCTTTCACTTAGCATAATGTTTTCAAGGTTCACTTGTGGTAGCATTCGTTAGTACTTCATTCCTTTTTTTTTTTTTTTTTTTTTTGAGACGGTGTCTCACCCCGTCGCCCAGGCTGGAGTGCAGTGGTGTGATCTTGGCTCTCTGCAGCCTCAACATCCTAGACTCCAGTGATCTGCCCACTTCAGCCCCCAGGTAGCTGGGACCACAAGTACGCACCACCATGACAGGATTTTTCTTTTTTCCAAGTATTGCCCAGGCTGGTCTTGAACTCCTAGGCTCAAGAGAGCCACCTACCTCAACCTCCCAAAATGCTTCATTCCTTATTGCCAAATAACATTTCATTGCTTGACTATACCACATTTTGTTAATCCATTAATCAGTGAATCGACTTTGGGTTTTCACTTCTTGGTTATTATGCATAATGCTTCTATGAATATTCATGTATACAAATTATTATATGGAAATATATTTTTATTTCTCTCTAATGTGTACCTAAGAATGGAATTATATAGTAAGTCTGTGTTTCACATTTTCAGGAGCTGCCAAACTGTTTTCCACAGTGGCTGCACCACTTTACACTTCCACTCGCAATGCATGAGGGTTCCAGTTTCTCCACTTTCTCACCAATCCTAGTGATGTCGTTTTTATCACAGCCACGCTAGTGGGTGTGAAGTGGCATCTCACTGTGTTTTGATTCGCATTTTCCTAATGGCTATGATGTTGGGCATCTTTCATGTGCTTATCATCCATTTATACGTCTTCTTTGGAGAAATGTCCACTCAGATCTTCTGTTCATTATTAAATTGTTTTTTTTTTTTCAAGTATTGAGTAGTAAGAGTTTGATGTACTTTTTGAACAACAAAAGACAAAATCATCGATTTGATATGATCACGTTGGTTTTCTGTTTTGGCTTGGTGTTACCTTATAGTTTGTGACATCAAAATTTTGTTTTAGAAGTCCTTTTCCTCCCTAGGTCAAAAGGATACACACATAATAAATTTTACAGTTTACCCTTCACATTCAGGTCCAGCTGGATTCCACCTTTGCGTGTGATGCTGGACAGTAATCTAGTTTCACTTTTCTCCATAGAGATGGCCAGTTCTCCCAACACTATTTTCAAAACAGCCTGTCTTTTCCCCTTGATATATGATGCCACCTTTATCACACGTTAGATTTCCATATGCACTCATGTCTGTCTCTGAGCTCTTTATTGCATTTCTTCAGTCTATTCTGTTCCTTTGGTCTGTTTGTCTGTTCTCGAATCAATTCCACACTCTTTTAAGCAGCCAGCTCTCTTTTGAAGGCCCCAGGGGCCAATCCCCATGGAAGCCTCTCTAGTCTTGAAGGTGCAGCCCTCTCTGGTCCTGGAAATGCTTCTTCTCTTCTCCAGCTGTGCCTCTGTAATTATTTGCTTCAGAGTTTCTGCAGCACTTTGGTCATCTCAGTGCCCTCTAATTTTTCTGGGTAACCTATAACATGGCCAGGGACAGACTGCTGTGAGTTTATGGTTAATGCTGTCCCATTAAGGGACCTTGGACTAAGCCTGTCACTTTAATAAGCCAAATCTGCATTCCAATAGCCCATTTCCTAAGTCACATTTTATGAGCTTCTGTAAAGCACAATCTTAGTGACTAGTGCCTTGAGATGGCCCTCTGCTGTCGTTATCACTAATGTTCACGCCCTGCTCCCATGAACTGACCTGGTGCTGGATCCTGGGCTTGTGGGTGTGTCCAGGTGCTGTGGACAAGAGGAGCAGTGCCCCGTACATGGAGTCCGGATGGTGATGGGCCCTGGCAAGTGATCTACCCTCATCTGTCTTTTTGTAGATGAGGTAACCACACCCTGGGAAGTACCTGGCTGGGCAGTTCCCCATAATACACCGCCTCTCAAACCTCAAGTTTGGCTGGTGCAGTGGCTAACGCCTGTAATCCCAGCACTTTAGGAGGCCAAGGTGGGCGGATCCCTTGAGCCCAGGAGTTCAAGACAAGCTTGGGCAACATGGTGAAACCTTATCTCTACCAAAACAAACAAACAAACAAAACAATTAACCGGCCATGGCAGTGCATACCTGTAGTCTCAGCTACTTGGGAGGCTGTAGTCCCAGCTACTTGGGAGGCTGAGGCAGGAGGATGGCAGGAGCCCTAGAGTTCAAGGCAGCAGTGAGCTGTGATTATGCCACTGCACTCCAGCCTGTGGTAACAGAGTGAGACCCTGTCTCAAAAAACAACAACAACAACAAAACTTGAGTTTATAAAAAATATTGCCCTTTACAATTGGCTGACACTGTACAATTTTAAAAGAGTATTTCCTCATCATTGCATTATACCCTTAGTACCTTCTGATGAAGTATTCAAGGACTTATATTGTTAGCTTCATTTTCAAGGTAGAGAAATTGAAGTGCAGAGGTGATATGTGATGCCTGTGATCCCATAGCCCAGGCAGGAGTGATGGGCAGGTTCGGGAAAGACCTCAGCATTTCTGACCTGCTCTATAGGACTATACTAGTCGGCCGGGACTCCCATAACAAAATACCACAGGCTGGGCAGCTGAAACAACAGAAACTGATTTCTCACAGGTCTAGAGGCTGGAAGTCCCAGACTAAGGCCTAGCAGGGCTGGTTTCTGATGAGGGCTCTTCCCAGCCTGCAGACAGCCACTCTGTCCTCACGTGGCCTTTCCTCTAAGTGTGCACAGGGAGGGGACATGCTCTCTAGTGTCTCTTTTCATGAGGACACTAGTCCTATCAGATTTTATGACCTCCTTTTACCTTAATTACCTCCTTAAGACCTCATCTCCAAATGTAGTCACATCAGGGGTTAGGGCTTCAACCTACGAACTGGGGAGAAGACCCCATTCAGTCCATAGCATTGCTGTAGCAAATTACTACAGACGCGGTGGCTTAAAACAACATAAATTTACTCTCCCGGTTTTGGAGGGCCAATGTCTAAAATCATGGTTTCTGCAGGGCTGCATTCCTTGTGCGTACCCTTCCGGGTAGAATCCACTTCCTGGCCTTTTCCAGTTCCAGGAACCACCTGCATCCCTGGCTTGCGGCCCCTTCCTTGCATCACCGCAACCTCTTCTTCCATCATCTCAGCTCCTACTACTCAGTCCGACCTCCTGCCTCTTATAAAGACCCTTGTGATTACATGGAGCCTCCCAGATAACCCAGGATATAATCTCCCATCTCAAGATCCTCAGCTTAACCCCCTCTACAGTCACTTTTGCCACACTGGGGACATACTCACAGGTGCCAGGGACAGAGGTGTGAACCTTTAGGGATCGTCATCAAGTTTCCCACTCTCCTAGACCACGTACCACTCTTCTGTAAGATAAGGAAGTAGAATGAGAAGATCTCTAAGGCTCTGGCAGATTTCTTCCTGTTGTGGCTTGTGGTTCACCGTTCTCAAAAGGGCAATGTCTGATTTGCTTTCACAGACACATCTGCCAGCTGTGCTTCTCTAGTTGGGAGCACAAATGAGGTTACAGCTCTGTTAGGCCACATTTTTTTTTCCTTGTACCATCCTTGTACCTTCTCTGAACTCCTCTGTATCAATAGTTTTACTTCTTAACATTATTTTCCTACTCTAGAAAAACTTCAAAATGGGTACATTTTCCTCAAATATTAGGTCATGTTCCTCGTTTGGGCATTTCTCTTCTTTCCCGCAGGCACTCATTTACTCTTTCCACAAGTGTTTGCCAAAGGACTGCTAGCCCCACGCACTGTGCAGGCTGTGCAGACTGATTGCGGACGCAGACACAAGGCAGCACAGGGGAGTGAGAAGAGCCTTCAGGACACCAGGCACATCTGTCAGGGACCAACCAGGAAATCGTCCAAAGGAAGAGACTCTAGAGAAAGGATTCTTTACGGAGGCATGGGTAGGGCTGGGGGACCACACAGGAGATGGTGGGGAACCCCGAGACTTCTAACAGTAGGCAGTGCCACCTTCCCTAGGACCAAAGGAACAAGGAAAGGCAGGTGAGAGCTGGAACCTAGAGGAGAAAGCTGTCGTCATGAAGGGCAGAGCTACTGTCAGAGGTGGGTTGTCAAAGCAGGGGGTGGTGGGCAGAAACACCCCAACATCCCTCTCTACCTCCCCTCCACCTACACCAGTGCCTCTCATTGGCCAAACCCAACCAGAAGCCAACGGGAAGGGGAGCCCAGGAGATGCGACTCAAGGAGTTAGTCTTTGGAGGCACAGAGAGGACAGAGAGAAGCAGGAATTGATCCTGTTGGGGTGAAGCAGGAACCAGGAAAAAGCAGCCCCCTGCTTTCTAGCCGGACTCCGTCACCGACTATAATAGCTTTGCCTCCTTGGGCAAGTCATTTACTCTCTGTAGGTTTTCATTTTCCTCACCTAAAAGTGAACTGTGGCACGGAAATCTACTAGTTACAGGATGATCTCTACCACCTGTTTCCACTTTAATAATCTGTGGTTTTAGATACACACCGAAAGGTAGAAATATGCAGCTATAGATATATAAAATATATTCAACACACTGCTGAGCCATATGTTTGTTTTCTGTAAATATATGAAATACTGTGAAGACGTGGCTTTCTAGGCATCCTCATGTATAAATACACCGACTGGGCTTCCCTCGGGACACACCGTTTAAAGCGGACTTCCACAGAGTAAGGAGGAGAATCAGCAAACCGCTGCGTATTCTAGCATTTGGTGGGCCAGGTTTCTCTGGGGGTAGAGGGGGCGACACTCAAGCTTTCTCAGGATTTTAATCTTTACGTGGACAGCTGTCGTAGAAAAATAACAAAGCTCGTGAAGCAAACTGCTCCCTAACGTGACAGTCTTCTCCGACAAGCTGTACATTTACTGGCAGGGAAGGCAGACAATTAGAAACATCCACACGAGGAAGAATTTTTGCAGAGCGAGGACCACGGCAGTGGTGGCACCTGCCTCCCAGGAAGGGAATGAAATGAGGCCTCTTGGTGCGCGTCCCAGATCAGGCATCAGTATGTGACGTCGCCAGCACGATGCTATTTCCATCTGCGTGACAGTCTAATAATACCTTCGGACAGAAACAGCCATCGGCAACATAAGATACCACGATGCCCTCGAGAATGTGCTGGAAGCCAGCTCTCCCTTGCCGCTGGGTAACATTCTCAGTTGTTAACCCGGTAGCCCTGGAGCTGGGAGCTGCCACCTTGCTAGAGGTGCCTCGTGGCCTTCTGCCACATGAGCTTTGCTTTGCTTCCTCACCCCTGCAGCCAACTGTGTGCCTCTAAGAAACGAAGACCTCCATCTGTATGAGTCCAAGTCCTCAACCAACCAGGAATCCACCCCAGGAAGAGAGGCTAAGTCCCCCAGACAAGCCTATGGCTGGAGAAAATGAACTGTTAACACTTTGAAATGTAGTATTGTGGTTTGGCCATCAGCAGCAATGTCAGCTGTCACCATCGGGATGAGAGAAGGTAACAGATTCAGAGACAAGATCAACCCAAAACAGGAAGAATGGGATTTTCAAGAAGGTGCCTGGCAAGGATGGTCTGCCAAAGGCTCTTCTGTTGTTGTTGTTGTTGTTGTTGTTGTTGTTGTTGTTGTTGTTACGAAATCTCGCACTGTCGCCCAGGACTGGAGTGCAGTGGCACCATCTCAGCTCACTGCAACCTCTGCCTCCCAGGTTCAATCAATTCTCTTGCCTCAGCCTCCTGAGTAGCTGGGATTACAGAGCCTGCTACCATGCCTGGCTAATTTTTTGTATTTTCAGTAGAGACAGGGTTTCACTGTGTTGGCCAGGGTGGTCTCGAACTCCTGACTTCGTGATCCACCTGCCTCAGCCTCCCAAAGTGCTGGGATTACAGGCATGAGCCACTATGCCCGGCCAGCTCTTCTCGTTTTAGAGAACGTGGCGCTCGTCATGGGTACTGCAGCCTGGTTTCAAGACAGAGTTACCAGAGGAAAATAATGACAACTGATTGAAATGAATTGGTTTAGTTCAAAAATAAATACAGGCATGGACATTTCTGGAATGATACACGGTCATAGACTACCCCTGGAAAATGACAGGAGTCCCCCAGGGGAAAAAATTGAGGTCCTGAGATAGGAAGAATTATTTTATCTTCATTTTATATCTCTTAGTTGTCTAAATTGTTGGCATGAGCATTACGACTTTTTTCAATTAGAAAACACTCTTGTAAGGCACTCAACCACGCCACAGGCTCTGGTCCTCAGGTTTTCAATGAGAAAGCCGTCACCACAGAATAGTTCTCAGAGACTCTGTGATGTCTGCGCTTTTCACACAACCTTGGGGAAGGTGGGATGAAAGGGTTCAGGTAGAAATTATAGAGTCTGACCGGGCACGGTGGCTCACGCCTATAATCCCAGCACTCTGGGAGGCCGAGGCGAGCAGATCACAAGGTCAGGAGATCAAGACCATCCTGGCTAACATGGTGAAACCCCGTCTCTACTAAAAATACAAAAAATTAGCCGGGCGTGGTGGCAGGCGCCTGTAGTCCCAGCTACTCAGGACACTAAGGCAGGAGAATCGCTTGGACTTGGAAGGCAGAGATTGCAGTGAGCCAAGATCGTACTACTGCACTCCAGCCTGGGAGACAAAGTGAGACTCCATCTCAACAACAACAACAAAAAAGTGATCGAATCCAAATAAATCAAATCATAAGGTGATCAAAAATCAAAAGAAAGGCCTCTCTCTATGTGCTGACATGCTCAGTTTAGAGTGGCAACCAATGACATCCAAAGAGGGCAGAAGTTCCTGCAATGAGGTCAGCTGAACAGGAGAATGAATTTCTCTAGCAAGAGAGGACGTTATTGTGGGCAGTACAGCCCCTGCCAGCTCTTCCTATTCATATGAGGTTTCCCCTGGTAGGTCCCTTTTGGTTTCAAAGCCTTCCATCAGCCCCTGACATTCTTCCAAAGAGTGGAAAGACAGCAGAGGAGACCTCTGGGAGCCTGTGCTGACATGGTTTGGTTCTGTGTTCCCCACCCAAACCTCATGTTGAATTTCCATCCCCAGTGTTGGAGGTGGGGCCTGGTGGGAGGTGATTGGATCAAGAGGGTGCTTTCTAATGGTTTAGCCCCATCCCTCTAGAGCTGTCTCATGAGAGAATTCCCACGAGATCTGGCTGGTTGAAAGTGTGTAGCACCTCCCCCTTCTCTCTCTCTCCCTCTACCATGGTAAGACGTGCCTGCTTCCCCTTTACCTTCCATGAGGATTGTAAGTTTCCTGAGGCTTCCCCAGAAGCAGAAGTCTGTACAGTTCACAGAACTGTGAATCAATTAAACCTGTCTTTCAAGTAAATTGCCCCATCTCACGTATGTCTTTATAGCAGTGCAAAAACAGAGTAATGCCCGTATTGAACTTGGATTTGAGTATTGTCAGGCATCTTCTCCACTACTTTATGACTCAGAGTTGTTACTCATAAGGGTGGAATTTAAGGCTTACAAAAGCCTTGATTTGGAAATACTCCACCATGACGATTTCACCTTTGGACCACAGCCCAGATGACCTGTGCTCTGAAGTTGTTCTTGACCTCGCGTTTCAGGTTCAAATCGGCCCCTTTCCAACATCCAGACTCCATCCTCTTTTCCAAGCTCACAGGCCATAGCTCCTGACCTGACTCTGGAACTTAATCACATTTTCTCCCTGAGTTCAGATGCTACAACTTCTGGAACCAAAAGTTCTAGGTCACCTGTCTTTCCCCCAGCTCCAGCTAATCTTGGCCAAGAAACTTCACTGGATGTTAATTAGAAATTTTAAGTAATTCAAATGCAGAAAAAATTCTGAAAAAACTTGCAAATGGTTGCAAAACCATGCAACCGTTGGTGCATGAAAGTTACTAAAACTAAAAATATTATGGATGTTCTTTATGGACCAAACTATTGCCTCAACCAATTTGCTTTCCATTGGCCATTTTGCTTTCTCCCAAATGGCTTTCTGGCAAATTGTTTTCAACTGTATCATTTGCTACCCTGTCCCTGTCCCAGCCAAATCTTCACACAACTTTGTCACATCACTCTTTTGCCCAGAACACTGCCTTCACCACCGGTACCCCAGCTTCCCACTCCTACATCTTCCCAACCACAAAACATCCATCTATACCTGCCCTGCCTCAAGCTGGGGAGAGGTGCCTGAATGCATTTCTTCCTGTGACCTATCACTCTTGTACCTCTCTTCCAGCCCTGTCATAAAAACTCTGGTTATGTCTCCTCTAAGCTTCCTATAGCCAGTGCCCATTCTCCCAGTCCTCTGTTCAATAAACTATTTTATTTCTCTCATTTTGGGGACTATAACTTAACTCTCTCCTCTCCAGCTCTACAATTCTGAAGATGAGCATTGAGGCACCGTAACACGTGAGATATACCCTCATGTGCAGGAAGCCACACGCAATATCCTTCATCCTACAAAACCTTTCCCAATTTGGGAGGCAGGTCCTAGAAACTACTTTCTGAAACTACAGTGAGGACAGTCCCATAGGTCATCACCATCTAACAGAGTTTTCTTCCCCTCTGGTCTGTGATTTTCATTTAGCTTTTGGATTTCTCTCCATGAATTGAAAGCTGGAATGGAAAGTTGTAGAGAAAGAGAGAAAGGGAGGTAGAAAACTAGAGCACTGGAGTATCCTAGTCATAGAATTTCAGATGCATCAACGATCTGAAATATCATCATCCAATGCAGAAATTACCTTTCTTTTTTTTTTTTAGACACAGAGTCTTGGTCTGTCACCCAGGCTGGAGTGCAGTGGTGTGATCTCGGTTCACTGCAACCTTTGCCTCTCAGGTTCAAGCAATTCTGCCTCAGCCTCCTGAGTAGCTGGGATTATAGGCACATGCCACCATGCCCAGCTAATTTTTGTATTTTTAGTAGAGACAAGGTTTCACCATATTGGTCAGGCTGGTCTTGAACTCCTGACCTCGTGATCTGCCCACCTCAGCCTCCCAAAGTGCTAGGATTACAGGCATGAGTCACCACACCTGGCCCACAAACTATCTTTCTATCAGCCTCTACTTGAAGACCTGTGAAGGGAGGAAGTCATTTTCCCATTTTAACACTTCTACGCTTTGATTCCTCATGTCTCTTTCTTCTCTTTTTCACACTCAAAATGTCTTTTTGTTGTTGTTGTTGTTGTTGTTGTTGCAGGTTTTTCCTCCTCCTTATAACAGACACCTTTTCTTATTAACTCTAGGTTCCTTTTACACTTTTTGTCTTTACTTCTACAATAAGTAGTATTAGTGAAGATTATTTTACCTGTTAGCTACAAAAACCTACTAGCTTAGACAAAAGGGATAAGTTATTGGAAGAACACCGTGTCAGTTGATGCGGTGGAAGGAGAGGTTAATGAACGCCAGCACAGGATGGTCAGGATGCAAAGCAGCTGAAACTACCAGAGCTTGGACTCCAAGGGTGCTTGTCTTTCTTATTCTTCTCCCATCTCAGCCTCGTCTCTGCTTTCCAGCCTCATTCCCTCTCGGCCTGAGCTGGCTTTCCCCATGTGGCTGGAAGTATGGTGGCCAGCACCTGCCACGTGTGACATCTTGGGTCTCCCACCATCAGAGACACACTCCACCTTTTCAGGTGCAGTGTGAGAAGTCCCAGGAACTTTTAGATGTGCTGAGCAGGCTGGCTTGGGTCAGGTTCTCAGACCAGATCCATTGACGTTGACCTGAGTCAATGATTATTAGCTCCTGGCCCTGAGTCCTCTAACCATAGGATCTCAAGCCCACCCACACACTGGAAGGAAAGTGCTCTCACCAGGAGAGAGATGAACAGACAAAACAATACTTCCCTATGTAAGTGCACCTTCAATGTAATAATAATAGCTATGACCATAGCAGGGAATATTGGCTGGCTGAGTTGGCCCAGATTCCTGGTGTAGATAATAGTGCCTGCCATTTGGATTGTTTGCACCTAGAATTATGTTTGTATAGGATGATAGGCAGATAGTAGCCCTTCTCATGAAGATATTCATGTCCTAATACCCCAAACCTGGGAATAGGCCACATTACACGGCAAGGGGAAATTACGGTTACTCATCAGCTGACCCTAAAATGAAGAGATTGTCCTGGATTATCTGGTAGCAGCCCCTGAGTGTGTCCAATGCAATCACCAGGTTCTTTAATGTGAAATAAAGTGGGCAAAGGGTCGGGGTCAAGATGATGTGATGTGAGAAACATGAATTTGGATTATTCTGGCTTTGGAGATGGAAGAGGACCACAAGGTAAGGAATGCCAGTGGCCTCTAAGAGTATGAAAAAGGCAAGAAAACAGATCAACAGATTCTCCCTTAGAGCCTCCAGAGGAAAAGCAGCCCTCCCAACACCTGATCTTAACCAGTGAGATCCATTTTGGAATCTTTCTATATAAATTCTATAATAAATTTGTGGCTGGGTGCAGTGGCTCACCCCTGTAATCCAGGCACTTTGAGAGGCCACGGAGGGATGGTTGCTTGAGCCCAGGAGTTCGAGACCAGCCTGGGCAACATAAGGAGACCTCATCTCTACCAAAAACAATTTTTTTTAATTGACCAGGTGTGGTGGTGCACGCCTGTAGTCCCAGCTACCCGGGAAGTTGAAATGGGAAGATCTCTTCTGGGAAGTCAAGGCTGCAGTGAGCTGTGATTACACCATCGCACTCCAGCCTGGGCAACAGAGCAAGATTCTGTCTCCAAAAAAAAAAAAAGTAAAATAATAAATAAGTAAATGCGTATTGTTTTAAGCCTTTGAGTTTGTGATAATTTATTACAGCAGCAATAGAAAACTAATACAAGCCATTCTCCCATGCCTACATGTTTCCAAAAAATTATGCTCTACCCCATTAATATATACAATTTAGTCAATTAAAAATATAAAAAAATACCCAAAAAAGAAACTAATGTGCATAGTAGTGAGGTTATAAAAGGAAGGTTTTAGTTTGGAGAGAAGGGTCATCATAGCGGATAAATGCGGAGGAGTAGCAGTTCCTTTCTGCAGCCTCTGGCTTTTGAACTAGGTCTGGGGCCCTGTGTTTAGAGAGTTTGGGCTGGGTGCTGAAGGAACTGCTTTCATGAAAGAACACCATGAGTCTCTGAGCAGAACAGAGCCTTGAGAGGTGACATGACAAAGCATGTACAAAGCATGAATGGGGGAAAGGCCCTTCTCTTTACCTCTCTTCTGAACCAGTTCCACTCTTGACTCACAAAAAGCCATCAGCTTTAGAGACACCTGGAGGCAGCACCCTTGGCATGCACATGTGCCCAACATAATGAAAACCATCAGCCAGGGGAGCTGTGAGGTCTTGCAGGCAGCAGTAGCCAAAAAGTAAGAGCCAGAGCAGAAAATTTTTTAAAAATGAAGTGGATGCATGTACACAAAATACTGCAGACAATTACAGGAGCTGCCCATGGAGTCCTTCCATGAAGCCAGTCCAAGACCCCAGATTAAAAACCACTGGGACTATCCTTCCTTGCATTTTCCCATTAAACCTGCTCAGTTCAAGAGAACATGCACATCAGCAAAATGAGGAAAGGTGGGGGCATGCTATGACCATCACAGCACTCACTCTAACTGTCTTAGCTTCTTATGACCTTGATCTCATGCTCAGCTCCGGTACTCTTAATATTTCTTTGTTTTCTTTTTCTTTTTTTTTTTTTTTTTTGGAAACAGGGTCTCACTCTGTCACCCAAGCTGGAGTGCACTGGTGCAATCACGGCTCACTACAGCCTCAAACTCCTGGGCTCCTGCAATCCTCCCACCTCAGCCTCCCAAGCAACTAGGTGATATGCTTTGGATTTGTGTCCCTACACAAATCTCATGTCCAGTTGTAATCTCCAGTGTTGAAAGTGGGGCCTGGTAGGAGGTGATTGGATCATGGGGGCCATTTCTGATGGTTTAGCACCATCTCCTTAGTGCTGTCTCAAGATCTGGTTGTTCAAAAGTGTATAGCAGCTCCCCCTTCTCTCTTCCTCCTGCTCCTGACATGGGAGACATGCTTGCTTCCTCTTTGTCTTCTGCCATGATTGTAAGTTTCCTGAGGCCTCCCTAGCCATGCTTCCTGTACAGCCTGTGGAACTGTGAGTCAATTAAACCTCTTTTCTGTACAAATTAGCCAGTCTCTTTATAGCAATGTGACAATGAACTAATCCAAAAAATTGGAACCAAAAGTGAGGCATTGCTATAAAGATACCTGAAAATGTGAACGTGACTTTGGAACTGGGTAACAGGAAGAGTGTGGAGGGCTCAGAAGGCAGGAAGATAAGGGAAAGTTTGGAACTTCCTAGAGACTTGTTAAATTGTTGTGACCAAATGCTGATAGTGATATGGACAATGAAGTCCAAGCTGAGGAGGTCTCAGATGAAGATGCGGAACTTATTAGGACCTGGAGCAAACGTCACCTTTGTTACGAGTTAGCAAAGAAGTTGGAGGTGTTGTGTCCCTGCCCTAGAGATCTGTGGAATTTTGAACTTGAGAGAGTTGATTTAGGGTATCTGGAGGAAGAAACTTTTAAGCAGCAGAGCATTTAAGCTCATGCTTATATGTATGAGCAAAGAGATGATCTGAAACTGGAGCTTAAATTTAAATGGGAAGCAGAATGTAAAATACTGGAAAATTTGCAGCCTGGACTTATGGTAGAAAAGAAAACCCCATTTTCTGGGGAGGAATTCAAGCTGGCTGCAGAAATTTGCAAAAATAAAGAGTAACCAAATGTTAATAGCCGAGACAATGGTGAAAATGCTTGGAAGGTATTTCAGAGATCTTCACGGCAGCCCCTCCCATCACAGACCCAGAGCACTAGGAAGGAAGAATGGTTTTGTGGGCAAGGCCCATGACCCTGCTGCCCTGTGCAATCTCAGGACACTGCTCCCTGTGTTCCAGCCACTCCAGCTCCAGCCACGGCTAAAAGGGCTCCAGATACGTCTCAGGCCGCTGCTCCAGAGGGTCCAAGTTGCAAGCCTTGGTGGCTTCCAAGTGGTGTTAAGCCTACAAGTGTGTAGAGGGCAAGAGTTCATGCTTGGGAGCCTCCGCCTAGATTTCAGAGAATATATAAAAACACTTGATTCCAGGCAGAAGTATGCTGCAGGGGTGGAGCCCTCATGGAGAACCTCTACTAGGGCAGTGTGAATGGAAAATGTGAGGTTGTAGCCCCCCTACAGAGTCCCCAGTGGGGCACTGCCTAGTGGAATTGTGAGGAGAGGGCCACCATCCTCCAGACCCCAAAATGGTAGATCCTCCTACAGCTTGCACTGTGTGCCTGGAAAAGCTGCAGACACTCAACACCAGTCCATGAAAACTGCCCTGGGGCTGTACCCTGCAGAGCCACAGGGGCAGAGCTGCCCAAGGCCTCAGAGCCCACCCCTTGTATCAATGTGGTCAGGATAGGAGACATGGAGTCAACGGAGATTATTCTGGAGCTTTGAAATTTAACAACTGCCCTGCTGGGTTTCAGATTTGCATGGGGCCTGTAGCCCCTTTGTTTTGACCAATTATTTTCTTTTGGAATGGGAGTATTTACCCAATGCTTGTATACCCATTGTTTTTATTTTACAGGCTCATAGGCAGAAGAGACTTGCTTTGTCTCAGATGAGACTTTGGACTGTGAACTTTGGAGTTAATGCTGAAATGAGTTAAAACCTTGGGGGACTGGTTAGAAGGGATGATTGTATTTTGCAATGGGAGAAGGACATGAGATTTGGGAGGTGCCAGGATGGAATAATATGCCATGAGGTAGAATTGGCTCTGTGTCCCCACCCAAATGTCATGTTGAATTGTGATTCCCAGTGTTGGAGGTAGGGCAGAGTGGGAGATGATTGGATCTTGGAAGTGGTTTCTCATGGTTTAGCACCATGCCCCTAGTGCTGTCTCGTAACAGAATTCTCACAAGTTCTGGTTGCTTGAAAGTGTGTGGCACCTCCCCCTCACTCTCTTCGTCCTGCTCCCACCATGTAAGACATGCTTGCTTCCCCTTTGTCTTCTGCCATGACTGTAAGTTTCCTGAGGCCTCCCAAGTCATGCTTCCTGTACAGCCTGTGGAACTATGAGTCAATTAAACTTCTTTTCTTTACAAATTACCCAGTCTTAGGTAGTTCTTTACAGCAATGCAAGAATGAACTAATACACTAGGACTATAGGCATGTGCCACCACACCTGGCTAATTTTTTTTATTTTTAATTTTTTTTTGTAGAGACAGAGTCTCACTGCATTTCCTAGACTGATCTCAAACTCCTGGCCTCAAGTCATCCTCCTGCCTCAGCATCTCAGAGTGTTGGGATTACAGGTATGAGTTACCACATCTAGATTTGATACTTCAATACAGTCTCTCAACATTTATGCATAGAGTTTAAACACGTGATCATCCCATCATTTAAATCTTGGCTTTTTCTAGTGTTACCTTTAGGGAGAATTCCTCCCCTCTCCAATACAATTCCCTGTCCTCAGACTCTTGATTGGTGTCCCGGTCAGGCAAGCCAAGCCTTCGCAGAATATGGGGATTTGAAGTAAAGAGTAGACTCTGACCCAGATCCTTGTCACTAACCCAATTCCTGAAGCCATTAGAAGTAATAGGAAAAAATTCACCTGCATTTAAAACAGTCTACAACTTTCTCCTTCTCCAGCAGTGACTGAAATTATTTAAATGTCTAATTTTAATTTGATACATTTATCAGTATTTCTTAACTCTCATGAACTTATTCCAATCCTATTATGCAGAGATGTAGATTCAAATACATCTCTATAATTTGCCACAGTTAATCCTTTCCTGAATCCAATGCTCCAAGGCTAAACCTGGCTTTGAGATGTCAGAACCGATTAATGACAAAAAGGTAACACTTGCAGAGTGTGAATATCTCAGTTCATTACTGCAACAGCTCTCCTTGGCCATTTTTATCAGAAGTCATCCCCCAGTGATTCTCCATTTCTCTCAGACGAGGACTAGCACAGTGAAAAAAAACGTAATCTGTGGCACCAGACAGACTTGGGTTTCAGTCCCAGGCCCGTAATTAATAACTATAGGATCTGGGCAAGCACATTATTTCTGAGCTTCTTTATCTGCCAATGGTGTCATGATTGTTTAACTTTCAGGGCAGTAGTGAGACTTAGAAATATGTGATGTGTCTGTGTCACGCCAAACTCCATGCCTCAGGTCTTCCACAGGGCATCTGGTCTATTTCCCACCTCTGTTGGACCTAACCTGTCTCCCTGGCTTTCCAAAAGCAAAAGTACCCTCCTTGTATGGTAACCCTGAACTTTGCCTGGATCCCTTTCAATCAAAAGGAAAGAATGTTCTCATACCCATTAAAGGAGTGTGACATTTTCTTGCAGCCATTGATCACCGCTCAGTGGATTCTGTTAGGAACTTGATGTTCCTTAGCAACCCCCTAGCAACAGAAGCTTACCTGAAATTGCATAAGGCTTTCCAGAAATTGTTTTCTAAAAGCCCACTTATTCCTTCCCAACATTTTTACCCTCAAGGAAATAATTTCTCTTTATTGCTTTTCCTGATCACAGAAGTAATACAAACTAGCTTTAGAAAATTCAAGCAATACACAGGTAAAGAAAGTAAAACTTCCTGGCTGATACTACTCTGTTCTCACCCTTGCACCCCACCCCTAGGAAAACCTCCCAACAGATACTGTTAAACAAACTTGGGGAGGTGGTGCTTTTGTTGGCTTTTTGGGTTTTTTAATGGAGTTTAAGTTACTTTCATGGGCAATATGTGACAAAACTTTTTTTAGGTGTCAAAAATAGAAGACAATTTCCCTTTTCTTTTAAGGAAGTGACTACCAGAATGCCTGAATTATGGGTTGTTTTGTTATTGTTGTTGTTTTCCTTTCTTTCCTAGACAATAAATATTTCCTTTATCCTGAATTTAAGGAGACTGACAAAAGCACAGACTGTGGAAAGACTGTGAATAAGTTTGCCCAACCCAATGAGCTGTGTTGGAGTGTGCGGTATAAAGACCAAAACAAATAAATAAAGGTCAAGATGACATGGTCACTCAGTAGCTATCATGGCAATAAGATGAACTGGAATCCTCTGTACCTGAAAATAACAAAGCTGCTTTTTAAACCTTAATGAGAGTCTAAATGGATGCAATTAAAGCTAAAAGGAAAAATAGGTTCTCTCTACCTCACACACAGCTTAAAACAGTCCTGAACTGTTGTTGTCTTTCTACTGCAGTTAGGGCTGAGCTAGTGGAATTTCATATCAACCAGCACCGAGAAAATCTGTGTAACGGACTGGGGTCTGGCCTCTGACTTCAGAAAAGCTGAGCAGCTTAACTCCAAGTCTTCATGTCTAAAAGTCAATATTAAAGGTCATTTATCCTATATGGATAAGACAAGATTGAAATCATGCTTAAATGACTGTAGACTTCTCCAAAGAAAGAAAAAGGCTACATTCGTATAATCGCCCACTCATTCAACAAATATTAAGAATAAATTCTTAATCAGACACTT
The DNA here is from genome assembly GCF_008728515.1 of Papio anubis. Taxonomy (NCBI): domain Eukaryota; kingdom Metazoa; phylum Chordata; class Mammalia; order Primates; family Cercopithecidae; genus Papio; species Papio anubis. Next base: position 119,285,637 of record NC_044985.1, read on the forward strand.
TGTTAGGCTCTAAAGATTCCAAGATCAATAAAAAGAGACAAGTTGACAAATAATACTGCAGGTACCACAAAGGGCATGCTGCAGTCATGGAGAGTATTGGATTTACAAAGGCAGTGAGTATAGATTAAAATGGAATATGTACTAAAAGCACTTTGGGAGGCCAAGGCGGGCAGATCACCTGAGGTCAGGAGTTCGAGACCAGCCTGGACAACATGGCAAAACCCCGTCTCTACTAAAAATACAAAAATTAGCCAGGCACGGTGGCACCGCCTGTAATCTCAGCTATTCAGGAAGGCTGAGGTAGGAGAATCACTTGAATATGGGAGGCAGAGGTTGCAGTGAGCCGAGATCGTACCACTAATCAACGATCAACTAATTATCTGGATCGAGGACCCCTTTCTGGTAACAAAACAAAAGTCATTTATTCTCTCCCAGCTCTGGAGGACAGCAGTCTGAAGTCAAGGCATCAGCAGGGCCATCCTCTTTCTAAAGGCTCAGGAAAGATCCTTCCTGGCCTCTTCGAGTTTTGGGAGGTTGCCAGCACTCCAGCCTGGGTGACAGAGCAAAAAAAAAAAAAAAGAAGAAGAAGAAAAGAAAAAAAGAAAAGAAAACATGAAACCAAGAATGTACAAACCTCTACAAATACATCAAGGCACATTTTCTCATTAGACACAGCTACAAGTTGTCTGCTTAGCAACTTTTCATTTAAAAAAGGTAGGGAGTGGCTTGATTTGCGTATTGTTTCTTAGTACTGCCGTAACAAATTACCGTAAACGGAATGACTTCAAACTGTCAGAGGTGTTTGAGCCAGAGCAACTCCATCTTGAATAGGAGCTGGGCAAAATAAGGCTGAGGCCAACCAGGCTGCATTCCCAGGTTAGGCATTCTAAGTCACAGGATGAGAAGGGAGGTCAGCATAAGGTAAAGGTCACAAAGACTTGCTAATAAAACAGGCTGCAGTAAAGAAGCCGGTCAAAACCCACCAAAACCAAGATGGCGACCAAAGTGACCTGTGGTCTTCCTCACTGCTCATTATATGCTGCTTACAGTGCTTTAACATGCTAAGAGACACTCCCACCAGTGCCATAACAGTTTACAAATGCCATGGCAACATTGGGAAGTTACCAGGAACTGATGAACCCTCAGTTCCAGGGATTGCCCATCCCTTTTTTGGAAAATTCATGAATAATTCACCCCTTATTTAGCATATCATCAAGAAATAGCCATAAAAATAGCCAACCAGCAGCTCTCAGGGCTGCTCTGCCTATGGAGTAACCATTCTTTTATCCCTCTGCTTTCTTAATAAACTTGCTTTCACTTTACTCTATGGACTCACACCAAGTTCTTTCTTGCCCAAGGTCCAAGAACCCTCTCTTGGGGTCTGAATCAGGACCCCCTTCTGGTAACAAAACAGCAGTCATTTATTCTCTCACAGCTCTGGAGGACAACAGTCTGAAGTCAAGGCATCAGCAGGGCCGTCCTCTTTCTAAAGGCTCAGGAAGGATCCTTCCTGGCCCCTTGGAGTTTCAGGAGGTCACCAGCAATCATTGGCATCCCTTGGCTTACAGATCACTGCTTCGATCTCTGCCTCAGTCTTCACATGGCTTTCTCTCCTGTTCGTCTGCCTCTTTCTCCAAATTTCCCTCTTTTTAAATCAACAATAGTCAGCTTAGATGTAAGGCCCACCTTGATACAGTATGACCACATTAAGTTTGATTACATCTGCAAAGATCCTATTTCCAAATAAGCACATTTGCAGGTTCCACCAGACATGAATGGGGAGTGTACTATTCACCCTAGTAGAATTTGTAACTGCATAGAAGGAAGCGTTGGTTTTAAATTGCCATCTGAACTTCAAGTAACCTTGAAACCCACTTTTCATTGGCTGGTTGTTTAACATAAATGCTTCGAGGGTAAAGAGCAACCACAATTAATTTAAGGTCAACTAATTATCAGAAGGAAACTGCATTCTGAAGACAGGGTCCTAGAAGAGAGGAGACCTCTTAATTTCAGCCTGATTTAAGTTATAGGTCATAGGGTAGCCAACCATCCCCATTTGCCTGGGACTCTCCAGTTTTTGCTTTGAAAGTCCATGACCTAGGGATCCCTCAGTACAAGGTAAACTGGGGACAGCTGGTCAACCCCAACCCTAAGTCTATGGAAAGGCAACACATCTTTGAGAAAATAATTAAATTACCAAAACATGGACAGCAGAATTAAATACCCACCCTATACATTTGTTCTTAAAGTGCGCTTATATTCAATTAACTGATTAAAAGGAAGGTTGGGGCCAGGCATGGTGACTCACACCTGTAATCCTAACACTTTGGGAGGCTGAGGAGGGCAGATTCCCTGAACTCAAGAGATGGAGACCAGCCTGGGCAACATGGCGAAACCTCGTCTGTACTAAAAATACAAAAAATTAGTAGTGGTGCATGCCTGTAGTCCTAGCTACTCAGGAGACTGAGGCATGAGAATCACTTGAACCCAAGAGGCAGCAGAGATTGCAGTGAGCAGAGATTGCACCACTGCACTCCAGCCTGGGCAACACAGCAAGATTCTATCTCAAAAAAAAAAAGTAGGATGGAATTTTGGTATCGATACAGTCAGTACTCAGTGAATAAATATTACGTGGATGTGTGGATGCCTGGAGTGGCTTCATATGACTACAGTGTGACCAACTCTCCAGGGAGCAAAAGATCCAGAGCCCCGTCCCTATAGTAAACCTGTCTCAGACCTGGAACATGACCACACCTGAGGTTCATTTCCTTTAGATCTTAAAAGCAATCAAAGTTTGAAACTCTCCTTGGTGCAAACACCTTTGGAAAAGGATGCCCTGCAATTGTAAAGTCTAGCTTTAGGAAGGGTTGCCCAGGCTCAATACTACAGAAAGTCCTCAGGGGACACAGCAGAGGGCCAGAGGCTATAAAGCAAAATCTTTAGAGAAAGTCTTGTAGTACAAATTCTAATATAGAAAACATAATATAGAAGAACAGGCCTGCTTTTACTGAAGAGTTTGTAAATCCCTGGTATGGAAGAGAATAAACAGGATTTTAATTTCACATCTGGGCCCTGGCATTCATATCTCAGGGCAGGCAAGTCATTTAATCTCTTTGGACCTCAGTTTCCTAAGCTGTAAAGTGAGAAAAAGAATCTGTGCCTCCCACACTCATAGGGTTAATATGAAGTATGCTAGGTGCTTTGAATCTTGAAAGCACAACTCAAATAGAATGTATGCTATGAAAAAGAAATAGAGGAAACTTTACTCAGCTGTCTGACCTCAGTGCAGTCAGAATGGGATATCAGTTCTATGACTTAAGAAACGTGGCTGGGTGCGGTGGCTCACACTGGTAATCCCAGCACTTTGGGAGGCCAAGGCAGGTGGATCACCTGAGGTCAGGGGTTCGAGACCAGGCTAGCCAACATGGGGAAACCCTGTCTCTACTAAAAATACAAAAAAAAAAAAAAAAAAAAATAGCTGCACATGGTGGTGGGCGCTTGTCATCCCAGCCACTAGGGAGGCTGAGGCAGGAGAATTATTTGAACCCCAGGAGGCAGAGGTTGCAGTGAGCCGAGATCATGCCACACTCCAGCCTGGGCAACAGAGTGAGACTCCATCTCAACAACAACAATAGAAAAAAAAATCTTTCACAAATACTTTATCCAAGCCTCCAGAAGGAAAAAGAAGTCCAGAATCTGGCCGGGCGCGGTGGCTCAAGCCTGTAATCCCAGCACTTTGGGAGGCCGAGACGGGCGGATCACGAGGTCAGGAGATCGAGACCATCCTGGCTAACATGGTGAAACCCCGTCTCTATTAAGAAATACAAAAAACTAGCCGGGCGAGGTGGCGGGTGTCTGTAGTCCCAGCTACTCGGGAGGCTGAGGCCGGAGAATGGCGTGAACCCGGGAGGCGGAGCTTGCAGTGAGCTGAGATCCGGCCACTGCACTCCAGCCTGGGCGACAGAGCGAGACTCCGTCTCAAAAAAAAAAAAAAAAATAATAATAAAATAAAAATAAAAAATAAAAAATAAAAAAATAAAAAAAAAAAAAGAAGTCCAGAATCACTACACACATAGTCCTGGGCCGCCACCCTCCTAGTTGCACCCACTACCAGGAGAGGTAGTTTTCAAATATCATTTTGTTATACTCCCTTCCTTCCTTTCCTTCCTTCCTTTCCTTCCCTCCCTCCTTCCCTCCCTCCCTCCCTTCCTTCCTTCCTTCCTTCCTTCCTCTCTCTCTCTTTCTCTTCCTTCTTTCCTGCCTCTTTCTTCCTTCCTCCTTTCCTTCTAAACCAGAGGAACACTTCTTTTAAATGAAACCTTCCTGGGAGCCTCTTGTCCCTTCTTTCCTTCCCAATCTCGCTTTCTGGGAAGACTTCGCTCATGAGAACAGAACTTTCTTGGCCTAAGTCACCGAACCAGAGTTATGCACTGACAGTTGGTCAATATTTGTAAGAAAAAGGATTGTTTACCTCAGAAGTATTTTAGCTGATAGAATCGGAAGGACACAAAGTTTCTTCCCTGTGAGACCTGAAGGACCGCTTGCTGCAGGGTGCAGAAGGGAAAAAACGGGAAACCAGGGAGAAAAGACGCAGAGCCTGGAGGGGCCCTTGGGGGTCCACAGGAGCCTGCCTCTGCCCTGGCGGGTCCTGACTGCCCAGAAGCCGCATTTCCACTCCCCACCACCAGGGAGAGAGAGGGCTGTGATCAGCTTGGGCCTAAATTCGGGCGACTGTTGGGTGAACCAAAGACCTCTAGGAAGCTGCTCTAAGGACTTCTAGGAAGGCCTCTAGGAAGCTGCTCTCAGGACTCTAAGGAAGGAGGACAAGAACTAGGTGGCCTTGGGGAGCAGAATCAGAAGAAAGCCTTGGCACATGTGCCTTCCCCAGGCCACTCCCCTTCAAGCACAGGGAGGTGGCTGAGTGGTCGCCTGCCAGCCTCCCAGCCAGGAGAGCAACCCCGTAGCAGGAACAGGCCACACAGTCCTTGAAGGAAGACAATGCCCTCTTGGCATGAAGTCAGCACTCCGGAAACATTCTGTGGGTATTGAACTTGAGCCTTGAGTGGAAGAAATGGTTTTTCTTTAGTTTGAGAATGTGGCCCAGGGCCAGGAGTTTCAGAATAAAAGCTGCAGTGATAACTTTCAGAATTCACCCTGCTCACTTCTGCATATGTTTGTCTTAAAAAGAAAAAATACGACAACAAAAAAGCAAACAACCTGATTAAAAAATAGGCCAAGTGCTTGACTAGATATTTCTGCGAAGATACCCAAATGGCCAAGAAGCACATGAAAAGATGCTCAACATCAGTGATTATGAGGGAAGTGCAAATCAAAACTACAATGAGATACTATGTCATGCCCATGAGGATGGATGCTATCAAAAAAAAAAAAAAAAAAAATTAAAACAGACCGGGAGCGGTGGCTCACACCTGTAATCCCAGTACTTTGGGAGGCTGCGGCAGGTGGGTCGTTTGAGGTCAGGAGTTCAAGACCAGAATGGATAACATGGTGAAACCCGCCTCTGCTAAAAATACAAAAATTAGCCAGGGATGGTGACATATGCCTGTTTTCCCAGCTACTTGGGAGGCTGAGGCAGGAGAACCAATTGAACCCAGGAGGCAGAGGTTGCAGTGAGCCAAGATCGCACTGTTACACTCCAGCCTGGGTGACAGAGAGAGACTCTGTCTAAAAAAAAAAAAAAAAAAATTAAAACAGAGCTGGGTATGCTGGTTCAGTCCTGTAATTCTAGCACTTTGGGAGTCTGAGGCAGCAGGATTGCTTGAGCCCAGGAATTCGAGGCTGCAGTGAGCTATGATCGTACCAGTGTACTCCAGCCTGGGTGACAGAGCAAGACTCCATCTGAAAAAAAAAAAAAAAGAAAAGAAAATTAAAACAGAGCTAGGCGTGGTGGTTCATACCTGTAATTCTAGCACTTTGGGAGGCTGAGGCAGGAGGATTGCTTGAGCCCAGGAGTTCGAGGATGCAGTGAGCTATGATCGTGCCACTAGTCTCCAGCCTGGATGACAAAGCAAGACCCTGTCTCTTTAAACAACAACTAAAACTAAACATACGATTACCAATTGCAGTGTGATCCAGCAATTCCATTTCTGGGTAAATGCTCAACATAATAAAAAGCAGGAACTAAAAGAGCTATTTGTATACCCATGTTTGTAGCAGCGTTATTTGCAACAGCCGAAAGGTGGAAGCAACGCAAGGGTCCATCAGGGGAGAAAAGGACAAACAAGATGTGGTGTATGCACGCAAGGGAATATTACTCAGCCTTTAAAAGGAAGGAAGTCAGCCGGGCGCAGTGGCTCACGCCTGTAATCCCAGCACTTTGGGAGGCCGAGGAGGGCGGATCATGCGATCAGGAGATCGAGACCATCCTGGCTAACATGGTGAAACCCCATCTCTACTAAAAATACAAAAAATTAGCCAGGCGTGGTGGCGGGCGCCTGTCGTCCCAGCTACTTGGGAGGCTGAGGCAGGAGAATGGTGTGAATCCGGAAGGCGGAGCTTGCAGTGAGCCGAGATCGCGCCACTGCACTCCAGCCTGGGTGACAGAGCGAGACTCCGTCTCAAAAAAAAAAAAAAAAAAGGAAGGAAGTCCTGACCCATACTACAACATGGATGAAACTTGAGGACATTATGCTAAGTGAAAGAAGTCACAAAAGGACAAATTCTGTCCGATTCCATTTATATGAGGCACCTGGAGTAGCCGGAATCATGCAGACAGACAGGAGAGTGGTGGCTACCCTGGGGAGGAGAGAGGGTGGGTGACTGCTGAATGGATACAGATTTTCAATTTGGGAAGACGAAAAGAGTTCTAGAGACTGGTGCACAACACGAATGTCCTTACCAAGATTGAACTGTGCTCTTTAAAATGGTCAAGATGGTACATTTTATGTCATGTATCTTTTACATCAATTAAACTTTTTTTTTTGGATATGGGATCTTGCTCTGTCGCCCAGACTGGAGTGCAGTGGCAGGATCTCGGCTGACTGCCACCACTGCTTCCTGGGTTCAAGCCATTCTCTTGCCTCAGTCTCCCAAGTAGCTGGGATTACAGGCACCCCAAGTGGCTGGGATTATGGGTGCACACCACCACATCCAGCTAATTTTTGCATTTTTAGTAAATACGGGGTTTCACCATGTTAACCAGGCTGGTCTCAAAATCCTGACCTCAGGTGATCCACCCACCTCGGCCTCCCAAAGTGCTGGGATTACAGGCGTGAGCCAAGAGCCCCACCCAATTAAACATTTTTTTAAATAATAATTTTGAGGAAGGAAAAAAAGTCTTATGAAGTCCAGACATCAAGTAAAGGTGAAGGCACAATGATTTTACAACAAAAGGAAGGCAAGCTACCACCAGCTGGTCCTATTTAATAAAGAAGGAAATATAGAGAAATGAAGGACTCCATTGTGCCTAGTGATAAAGAATAGAGGAAATAAGTATTAATCAAGGCAAAAGAAAAAGAAAAACAAGCCACAGAGAGTATTTGTGTTAGTTTCTGAAAGACCTAAACATGGGGTTCCAGCCGATCATTCCTGCAAATGGTCTAAGTTGATGCTCCCAGAGTAGATCATTACCAACGGCTCTGTGGTCTCGTGGTCTCTCATACTTTTTCTTACTACATATATCAAAGTACATATAATGGTGCACAGCTACTCTCCACTACACTGTCACCCAAGCAGGGCAAAGTTCAAATCTGTTCCCCTCACCATATTATCCACAGAGCCCTTGACACATAATAGGCAATCCAGTGAAGCTTGGTTGATTGGTTGATTGAATGATTGGTTGAATGCAAGCATGAATAAATACATAAAAACCCTCCTTGGAAAGCAGTGATTGCATTGAGGTACTCCTCTTGGGAGTGTAAATTGCTATTGTATTTTAGGAGAGCCATTGGGCACAATCTCTCAGCATTTCCAAAGCACATACCCTTTGACCAAGAAACTCCCCTTTTAGAAATTTTTCCTGCAAATTTGCAAAGATGTAAATGTTAACTTTTTTTTTTTTTTTTTTTTTTTGAGACACAGTCTCACTCTATTGCCTAGGCTGGAGTGCAGTGATATGATCTCAGCTCACTGCAACCTCCACCTCCTGGGCTCAAGTGATCCTCTTACCTCAGTCATCTAAGTAGCTGGGACTACAGGTGCATCCCACCATGCCTAGCTAATTTTTTGTATTTTTTTTTTTTCAGAAATGGTGTTTTACCATGTTGCCCAGGCTGGTTTTGAACTCCTGGGCTCAAGCGATCCACCCACTTTGGCATCCCAAAGTGCTGGGATTACAGGTGTGAGCCAATGTGTCCGGCCAACATGCACATTTATTGCAGCATTATTTACAATTGAAAAACCCTGAAAAACATAAAATTGTTTAAATAAATTATGGTATATTTACATGATGAAATACTATGTTGTCATTTTTAAAATAGGTCTTCATGGAAAGATATTCATAATCTATATTAAAAGCTAACAGGCAAATTATTGAAGAATATATTTAAGGGAATCCCAGTTGTGCTTCTTTTATTTAAAAAAGTGTTTATAACTGAAGAGAATAACTACAAGAAATACTATCTCAGGAACAGGACTGTGTTTGAGAGGGTGAGAGTAGTTTCTACTTTTCAGATTGTACCGTTCTACATTCTAAAAATTTTTTACTGTAAGCATGTATTAATTTTATAATATAGGCCAGGCACAGTGCTTTATGCCTATAATCCTAGCACTTTGGGATTCCAAGGTAGGCAGATCAGTTAAGGTCAGGGGTTCAAGAACAGCCTGGCCAACATGGTGAAATCCATCTCTCCTAAAAATACAGAACTTAGCCGGGCATGGCAGTGGGCGCCTGTAATCCCAGCTACTTGGGAAGCTGGGGCAGGAGAATGGCTTGAACCGGAGAGGCGGAGGTTGCAATGAGCCAAGATCGCGCCATTGCACTCCAGGCTGGGTGACAGAGCAAGACTCCATCTCAAAAAGAAAAAAAAAATTATAATATAAAGACAAGCATGAAACAATTCTCAAGCCTAGAGCATTACATTGTAGAAAACATACCAACTGAACATTAGGATGCTGTACATTTCCTGTATGTTTCACATTTTCCCAAATGGATCTCTGTAAGCAGGAAGCAGCTTCGGCATCATCTTCAGTGTGTGGGTTTTGTTTGTTTGTTTGTTTGGTTGTTTGCGAGCTTGTTTGTTGGATAACCCTTGAGGAATTTCAAAGTACCTGAATTAGAATAGACTCAGCTATTCTGCAAAACAAACCCCCAGTAAAGGTTGATTTCTCACAATGCAGGTGGGGCAGCCCCCTTACTTCCCTGGCTTCCAAGGTGGTTATGGCAGAAGAAGGGAGAGAACTGGGGAATCTGGAGGGTGTTCTTAAAGTCAGGATTGGAGGTGGCTCACATAACTTCTGCCCACATCACATGAGCTGGAACCTAGTCCCCACCTAACTTTAAGCGAGACTGGGAAATTAGAGGACTGAGGAGTATTCAGCATTCACTACTAATCACAGCCAGGGCACCCTCATGTGCATCAGAACATTTGAACCTGCAAATATCCCTGTGATGTCAGAAGGAAATTTGCTATCCCCTTTTATAAGGCAAGGAGACAAGTATTTTATTCAGCATTCGAAGAAGCCAAGGGGGCCAGGTGCAGTGGCTCACATCATCTATAATCCCAGCACTTTGGGAGGCCAAGGCAGGCAGATCCCTTGAGCCCAGGAGTTCGAGACCAGCCTGGGCAACATGTCAAATACCTGTCTCTACAAAAAATATAAAAAATTAACCAGGTGTGGTGGCATATGCCTGTAGTCCCAACTACTCTGGAGGCTGAGGTGGGAGAATCACCTAAGCCAGGAAGCTCGAGGCTTCAGTGAGCCAAGATCATGCCACTGCACTCCAGCCTGGGCAACTGGAGTGAGACAAAGAAGGAGAAGGAGAAGGAGAAGGAGAGGAAAGGAAAAGGAGGGGATGGGGAAGGGGAAGTTGAGGGCAGGGAATTGACACCCATTAAGCTTCCCTTGTGCCAAATTATCTGTGTAAGAGACTTGAGGTCTGTGACCTTATTTAAGTCTCACAGGGAGTTACTTTTCTTCTTCCTATTTTACAGCTGAGGAAGCCTGCTTGCAGAGATGGCAAATGCTGTGAGATCAATGACTAATAGGGAGAGAGCTCTCACAAGAACCCAGGTCTTCAGACCCCTGGACCTGGTCACTATCCGTCACTCCAAGTGGCCAATCCCTACCTTCCTGAGTCACCCTGTGATATGATCTCATGTCAACATGTAATCCCCAATGCTGGAGGGGAAGCCTGGTGGGAGGTGATTCGATTGTGGGAGTGGATCTCTCATGAATGATTTAGCATCGTCCTCTTGGTACTGTCCTGGTGATAGCATCTTCCTCCCCTCTCTTCCTCCAAACCTGGCCATATGATGGCCCTGCTCCCCCTTCACCTTCTGCCATGATTGTAAGTTTCCTGAGGCCTCCCAGAAATTAAGCAGATGCCAGCATCATGCTTCCTGTACAGCCTGCAGAACCATGAGCCAAGTAAACCTCTTTTCTTTATAAATTACCCAGCCTCAGGTATTTCTTTACAGCAATGTGAGAATGGACTAATAATACACCTTGAAACTGCCATCTCAGCCCCACCCAGTCCTGGAAGGGAAGAAGATATTAGAACTTTCAGCCATAGCAGTGGGTGAAGACCATCCCAAGATACCTCTCCATTGCCCTCTTCAGCCTTGCGAATAAGCAGCAGCTTATCTTGACTTCCTGCCTCCTGAACCCATCCCTGAATCCCATCCAGGCTCAGGGCCTATGAAAATCTGCCAGCCCACGACCCCTCTCCACATTCCCTCCATAACTGCCATCTCTGGACAAGCTGATGGCCAAAGCCCCTAGACTTCCTGGCCCAGCAGTCCCCCAGTCTCTAGCTCTGGGTATCAAAGCCCCACTTCCCTTAGACTCAGCTGGGCAGAAGAACACGGGTTGTCATCTTTCGTGGGTGTGATCTATATCCCATAGCCACCCAAGCCTGGGGTTCCAGTGAACCAGCCCTAGACACCTATGGAAGCAGCCAAATGTCCCCCGTCCTTATCCTCCCCTCTTGTTGACTAGACCTCCAACCTGACTCCTGATTCCAACAGCAGTCCACAGTGGAGGATGTAGGCCAACTATGGATATTGACTGGAGATCCGAGATCTTAACACCCTTTCCTCATTCCCTCGACCCCTCCCACTGTATCCCACCGCTAGCTGGCCCTGTACCTCTAGAGGGTCTCCATGGAACTTCAACTTTTCCAAGTGTTACTTATAAAATAATCCATATTAGCTGAGAGTGGTGGTACGTGCCTGTGGTACCAGCTACTTGGGAGGTTGGGGCAGGAAGATTGATTGAGCCTAGTTCAAGTCCAGTCTGGGCAACATAGTAAGACACCATCTCAAAAAATAATAATAATCCATATGGCAACACAGGCATTTATAAATTGCTGGGGAAGAAAGCATCTTTTTTAAGGAAATAGAATGAAAAAAGAGTTTAGAAAAAAGTAGTGAGAATAGTAAATGATTATTTACTATTGTTATTGAGCTGCACAGAAAAGAGCTCAGGGAAATTCCAGTGCGGTTGTAGGGAACTGGTGTCAAAGTTGTAGAGGAGGAGCCAAGAGCTCTGTCCCTGTATGACAGGCAAGATTGTTTTATCTGCCCAGCAGGCCCTTCCTCCTGCTGGGACTGAGCCTGCTTTGTTCATCTACATGGCCCACAGGGAACATCCAGGTTCGTATATCACTATGCTGGGCACCTGACTTAAGCCAGACCAAAGAACTCTTTGTGTGTGGAGAGAAGTTCCATTTGTGTACTTAATTCCTGGCTTGGAAGAGGATGTTTTTAATCTGAAATTTACCAAGATTAACTTTAAATGTATATGTAATTTGGAAATGAGGCTGTTTCCATGTAAGCTTGACTCTTGTCTTGAATAAAGCCAACATGAACGTTGGAGCTGTTGGGACGCCATTTTGAAATGTGTTGGCTGGGATGCAGAGATGGCCTTTGGGCAGCAAAGCAAAGGCTGACACAGAGACTGGGGGAAGCAGAAACTGGAGGCCCTGGCAGTGTTCTTCCTGAGAGTCCCATTGAATTCCAGTGCCTGATTCCATTCTGCCCTGAAGCTCAGTAGCCTCCCAGGCCTTAGGTTCATAGAGGTCCGATGCCCTTAAAATGGATTTCTTTTCTTGATTAGACAGTTCATAGGACATTCTGTCCTTTGCAACCAAAATTCCTAAATAATACAAACTATAATTGAAGCAGGCCAGCACTGATCAATTTGCAATCGGAATTTTCCATTGATACTCTCAAAACATTTATGGAATGTGAACATTTATGGAATATAAACTGTGAACAAAATAATTTGGCATTTAGGCAGCAAATATGTATCTTCCATGAAATTATTTACTATTTTGACCAAGTTTTCTCAGAATTGGCAAACACATTATTAAATTAAATCAATTTTACTTATTCTACAGAAGGCAAAGTAAGTTGGTAGCACAAGGTAAATTGCTGTTTTCAAGGTAATTGCCTTTGACTTTTTTGGCATTCTGAATTTCTAGCAGAACCTGCCAGTTTTTCTCAGCACTGGTTAGTAGAATCTCCAGTTTCCTGAATTGGATTACAAACCTGGGGATTCTTTTTTTTTAATCACAATGGCAACACACATACCTGATCATTTGCCCTAAATTTAACAGGAAAGAGGAAATTGGTTAAAAAGAAATGCAGTGAATTCTGCCTGGGCTTTTCCCTGGGGCGGGGTGGGGGGTGGGGGTTGGTGTGCGTGTGGCCTTTGTGTGGATAGCTGCAGTTCCACTCCACATGCATTTACCAGCTTTTGCTGTCTGCCAGGTCCCGTGCCAGCTGCTAGGTACTCAGAAATAACTGCAAGTGTGTCCTGACCCTCCACAAACCTTCAGAGTCATCAGGAAGATGGACAGGTGGCCAGGAACCATGGCACCATGTGATAAGCCCAAAAGAGCTCAGTCTTTGGGAACACAGGTAAGAGAGCAGGGCAACCTGCCAGGTCACTCTGCAGAAACCCCAGGGAAGAGTGGGCATGAAAGGAGCTGGGCCAAACAGACAGAAGTGGGAAGAGCCTTCCAGGATCAATGGGATGAACAGAAGCATGGTGTTGAGAACGTGCCTGGGGACTTGAGAAACTGCTAGTGGACCAGTTTCTTGAACGACCCAGACCCTTGGGCTCTACAAGGACAGGCAGTAGGGGTGCCTGCTTTCTTCTTTCTTTCCTTCTTTCTTCCTTTTGCCTTCCTTCCTTCCTTTCTCTATTTTTTCTTAAATAACAGCATTATTGAGATATAATTCACATAACATAAAATTCATCCATTCCAGTGTACAATTCAATAGTTTTTAGTGCGTTCACAATACTGTGCAACCTTCAGCTCTATCTAACTTTAAAATATTCCATCATCCCAAAAAGAAAATCCATACCCATTTGTGTTAGTCAAGGTTCCCTAGAGGGACAGAACTAATAGGATGTATATATATATGGGAGTCTCTTAATATTAACTTACACAATCACAAGGTTCCACAATAGGCTGTCTGCAAGCTAGAGGAGCAAGGAGAGCCAGTTCGAGTCTCAAAACTGAAGAATTTGGAGCCCGATGTTTGAGGGCAGGAAACATCCAGCACAGGAGAAAGATGTAGGCTGGAAGGCTAGGCCAGTCTCACCTTTCCACATTTTTCTGCCTGCTTTATTTTAGCTGGTAGCTGATTAGATTATGCCCGCCAGATTAAGGGTGGGTGTGCCTTTCCCAGCCCACTGACTCAAATGTTAATCCCTTTTGGCAACACCCACCCAGACACACCCAGGATCAATACTTTGCATCTTTCAATCCAATCAAGTTGACACTCAGTATTAACCATCACACCATTAGAGAGGGGGAATCACTCCCTCTTTTTCCCAGTCCCTGGAAACCACGAATCGATTTCCCATCTCTATTGATTTGCCTATTTTGGAAATTTCATTTAAATGGAATCAAAGAATGTATGGTCTTTTGTGACTGGCTCGTTTCACTTAACATAATGTTTTCAAACGTTCATGTTGTTGCTCTTCATTCCTTTTATTATCAAATAATATTCCATTGTTTGGATCTACCACATTTTGTTTTTCCATTTATCTGTTGATGGACGTTTAGTTTGCTTCCCCTTATTGGCTATTTTGAATACTTCTGTTACAAACATTCACGTACAAGTTGTTATGAGGGCATATCTTTCTCTTTCTCTTGGGTAGATACCTAGGAGTGGACTTGCTATGTCACAAGATTACTCCATATGTAACATTTTTAGGAACTGCCAGACTATTTCCCAAAGTGGGTGTACCATTTTACACCCCCGCCAGCAATGAATGAGACTCCAATTTCTCCACACATCCATCAATACTTAATATCTTCTTATTATTATTATTGAGACAGAGTCTCGCTCTGTCACCAGCCTGGAGTGCAGTGGCGCGATCTCAACTCACTGCAACCTCTGCTTCCCAGGTTCAAGCGATTCTTCTGCCTCAGCCTCCCAAGTAGCTGGGATTACAGGTGCCCGCTTATTATTATTACTATTATTACAGATGTCCTAATGGGTGTAACTTGGTATCTCATCATGGTTTTGACTTGCATTTCCCTGCTGACTAATAATAGTCAGGTTTTTTTCATGTGTTCTGTCTTCTTAAAGTCCGTCCTAAAAGTTTAATAAATGACTGACTTCTTGACGTAAGAAAAAACAAAAAAGCACTGAAGGTCACCACTTTAGATTGGACAGATCAGGATTACCTAACCCAGAAGTGACATGAACACTGTCCACAGGTATCAAGGTGAATAAAGACACAACGTAACAGAGGGAAGCTCTGAGAACCCATTCATGTATTTAATTCTCAGCATGAAGGAGGATGTTTTAAATCTGAAATTTACTGTGATTAAATATACTTGCATATGTATAATATGTCAGAAGGCTCTTTAATATATGAAAAAAAGCATAGACTTAGAAATCAAATGCATCTAAATTTTATTCCTATTCTACCATTTGTTAATTACTTGGCTTCTGTCAAGTCAATCTCTACAAGGCTCAGCTTCCTCACCAATTACACAGGGAAGCAAATACCTAATTCACAGGTTTGTTGTGAAAATTAAATTAAATAATAGACAGAACCTGCCACTTGCTGATCACCCCAATAAGCTGTGGACCCCTTCTCTTTCTCCTAATACTTGACCGGGGTCAGTTTCGCTGTAGCACATTGTCATGTCTTTCATAATTGTTACATGTTTCATAGCAACAAGATGTTCTCTTGGTTGAGGAAAGGAATTTCCTGTTGTATTTCCTTAGTGTTTGTCAAGGGTCGATGATCTGGGGGCCTGAGCCAGTCAGCACACACTCCAGAGCCTTCTCCTAACCTGGTTCTCAGCAGCTGAGCAAGTTCAAAGAAGAACCTAATTGCATTTTCCCCCGACCTTAAGGACCTCAGAATCTTCATGTTGACAACACAAGGAGTTGGTGAGATAGCTCAAATGGTACAGAGAAAATGTGCTGTGTGCTCAGGGGCGAGATCCCTTGAAGCCCGGGTTTTCTGGGCAGGTCATGGAGAAGCTGGTCCCTGAGCCAAGGGTAGGAAGAGGAGAAAGAGCTGCTTGGTTGGAGGGGAGGGGCATCATTTCCCTCAAAGAGAAATTGCCACATCATCAGTGTCTGGGCTTGGAAAGTATCTGAGGTTTCGGGAAGTGAGTTAAAATTTGGTAGGGCAGAATGCAGGTAGAACAGAATGGAAGATCTAATACTGAGAAGTGTCCTCCCAGAATCCCTGCTCTTCCACCGTGCGTGACTTTGCCTGATGAAATGGGACTGCCAGAGGTCTCCTGGATGGCTGCTGTTGGTGTCCCAGTGACGGTCACATGGTTTGTGCTATTTTTCTTGTGGATAATAAACTCATGGATGGATGGAAAAAGCACTGTCTTAACAATGCCTTCCCCACACCAAACGTGCTAAGCAGGTGTGGGGTGGAAGGCAGGGGCACTGCAAAGCTGGCCCTGCAGTCAGTGCCATCCAACCTCCATCGCCAAGCTGGGATGAAAGATCTGTGTCCCTTCTCCACCCACTTCCTCTTGGCAGCCCCTTCACACTGGCTGGATGATCCCAGCTTTCCTGCCTGTGGCTTTCAAAGCAACAGTCTAAAAGAAGCATAGCTTATGAGTAAATGTGTGTACAAAGCACATGTTATAGACTGAATGTTTGCGTCCACCCAAAATTCATAAATTGAAGTCCTAACCTCCAATAGATGGTATTTAGAAATGGAGTCTTTGGGAGAGGAATAGGATTAGATGAAGATGGGACCCTCATGATAGAATTAGCATCCTTACAGAAGAAACACCAAAGAGCTAGCTTTCTCTCTCCCTCCACACTCAGAGAGAAGCCATGTGAGCACACAGCCAGATGCCAGGTGCCCACAGCAAGAGAAGAGGCCTTAAGCGAAACCTACTACCAGCACCTTGATCTTGGACTTCCCAGCCTCTAGTGCTATTGGAAACAAATTTCTGTTGTTTAAGCCATCCAGTCTATGGTATTTTGTTATGGCAGCCTGAGAAAATATATATGCCAAAATATTAACTTCTTGGCAAAATTCTTGAAGTATCCCATTGTAGGTTGCAAAAAACAAAAACAAAACAAAACAAAAAACCCACACTGTTTTTTTTTATAAATAGTTCATCAACTTTTAAAGTAATCATTAATTTTAAAAGTTGCTTTTCAGGAAGCACATGCACCATATGATAAATGACTTCTTCCAAGACTGCAGCATTGAATGAATTAATTTCATACATTATCATTATACCTCTCTGTTTCTACGGTCTTCAGGGTCTTCCAAATTAATGAAGAACACAAATGCCTTATAACAACATTCCTTTGAGATCTTATTCTATGTAAAGGATGGCATTTGTACTTATCTACCTACAAGAATACTTCAGGCCAGGTGTAGTGGCTCGCGCCTGTAATCCCAGAACTTTGGGAGGCTGAGGTGGGGAGGATTGCTTGAACTCAGGAGTCTGAAACTAGCCTGGGCAACATGGTGAGACCTTGTCTCTACTAAAAATAAATTTGAAAAATCAGCTGGCACAGTGGTGCGTGCCTGTAATCCCAGCTACTCAGGAGGCTGAGTTGGGAGGATAGATCAAGCCTAGGATTTCAAGGCTGTAGTGAGCTATGATTCTACCACTACACTGTAGCCTGAGCAACAGTGAGACTCTGTCTCAAATAAAAAAGAATACTTCCACATTCAGTATTTTTCATCTTGCTATTTTTCAACCTTAAACTAACACCCAAAATGCTACATTAATTTTATGATCTAGGATATGCATTTTTCCACATTGCATAAAATTCTGAGTCTCCTTAAACAAACAAACAAACAAAAAATGTTTCCCAGGGGAGTCTGTTTGCTTCCCAGCAGTTCCAGGAAATGTTGAGCTGGAGACCTGCTTAGCTCACCCCTTGTGGAGAAAATTTGATCAGATGAGAACAGAGGGTGGTGGAACTGAATGTCCTTCTCTGAAGCTATTTATGCAAAATATTATTTCCCTACCAACTCTGCATATTATTTGAGTGTGAACGATATTACTTGCCTACATCCAGCACATCTTATTATTTGGCTCTATTTTGACAGCAAACCACTTTATCAGACCACGTGCCGTTTGCATCTTACTTTTCCAAGGCACGATTGTTTTTAGGAGATACACTTATATGTGAAGATGGGCAACGCTAAACTTCAGTCTAAAGGTCTGTGGCCGATTGCTTGCATATAAAGAGATTTTCATAAATGTCCTCAATAGCTATGAAAAACTGGAAAAACTGTATCATTAGCCACCCCCAAGTCTTCAGAGTTGCTGAGTGGTCAGCCCTTCATTTGTGGACCACGCTGTGCCCAAAGTGTTCTGCCAGTGCCCTCCTCACTGAGCCACGTCTGGGCCCCCCAGCCATGCCACAGCTTCAGAGTCTGTGTCTTGATGCCTCACTGTTCTGCCCTCTCAGGCGGAGAATGTTAAAGCCCAAAGGAAATTTCAGATTTAAAGCGTCTGTGATGAAAGGGACCTCGCAGGTCATCTGATCTGTCCAATGCTTTTATGGATGTGGATACTGAATTGCAGCAGCGTGAAATGGCCTGCCAAGGTCATTCAGTGAGTTAAAGGCTGAGCCCAGGCTCCATCCTGGGTGTCTTGACGTTCAGTCTATGGCCCTGTCCCCCACTCTCAGTGGCCTCGTGGTGACTTGTGTTTTCCCCTTCATGGTGGGACGCAGGGAGAGTGATGGCGGTCAACATTCCAACACTCAAGCTCTTGTTGCTTCCACACAGCCAGCCCGGGTGGGGCATCCTCTCCGTGAAGTTCCACTTAGCTAATAACTGTGTTACTTGGTTAATTAAGTGAGAAAACACAGGCGCCACCCTTGACTTTCAATAGTTTCAATGCAACCTGTTCCCATGGTGTTTTAACACCTTCTCCCTCCCCCAACTCCACCCAACACCCACCTCTCCAGCAAGGAATGAATGTACACACGGGAGCTGTCCTCCCAGTAAGAAGGCAAGCTTCCGAATGGGAGGTGCAGCTTTTGTTAAATGCTTTTGCTGCATCAGGAGAGGCGGAGGTAACATAGATATGCACGATTCACGTAGACGGTCACAGTGTGGCTCTGGAAAGAGATTTTAAACACAGAAGGAACAACCCATTGTGAGGACTGAGAGCATTTCACTTTGGCTTTCCAGTTCAGTTCAACAAATACTTAATTAGCACCCACTGTATACAAGTCTCTGGCCATGCTGGGGAAATAAAAGATGAAGACATGTTATCTCTGACTTCAAAAGAGCATACAGTTTTGAATAAGAAGAAAGCATGTATTCAGATAAAGTGTGTTTATACCATGCTAGTTATTCATGTAAGTCAGAAAGTTCTTCAAGTGAGCCCAGCAGCAGAAATCTTTTATCTTCAGGATGGAGTTCCATTTCTGCAAAGAGCAGGACAAGGCCCTTGAACTTCTGGAACACAAGAAATTCACAGGACAGAGCCAAGCTTGTGTGCAAGGTCCTCTGACCAAGTGCTCAGTCACCGTTTCTGTGTTAGAGCACTGTTTTTGTTTTTGTTTTTAGACACAGTCTTACTCTGTCACCCAGGTTAGAGTATGGTGGCGTGATCTTGGCTCACTGCAATCTCCACCTCCAGGGTTCAAGCAATTCTTCTGCCTCAGCTTCCCGAGTAGCTGGGGTTACAGACATCTGCCACCACACCCAGCTAATTTTTGTATTTTTAGTAGAGATGGAATTTCACCATGTTGGCCAGGCTGGTCTTGAACTCCTGACCTCAGGTGATCCACCCTCCTTGGCCTCCCAAAGTTCTGGGATTACAGGCATGAGTCACTGCACCCAATCCAAGAGCACCATTTTCTTGTGTCTACTTCCATTGTGACATAAGAAGCCCCAAAATTCCAGCAAGTGGGCCTTTAAGAAGGATTTGGAGCTCAGATTAGATCACCTGCACTTAGGTTAAGATGCTCCAGTTTTTGACAACAAGCAGGAGGAGACGGGCACCTCAGAGTAAGCCCTGGGTAGGACACTTGGAGGAAGAGGGGACTCACTCTGAGATGAGGAGATGTTAGAGAGTCAGATTCCTAAGGCAGGAGCCCAGAGGTGCCTGGTGCCCTGCCAGCTTATCTGGTGTACCTAGCTCTTTCAACGACCCAGTCTGTCCTCACCCAGTGTGTCCAGTGCCACATTAAAATGGGCCTCGGATGCCCTCCTCCCACTCACAGATTCCATCTTTATCCCTCCCAAGCTGATTCGCACAGCACATCTAACTCCCTCCAATCCTCCCAGCCCCAGCCTTGTGATTCATTTTCCCATTGTTCCCTCCCTCCTCCCTCCCCCTAACCTGACTCCTGGTGCCTTCCCTCATCAATCAGGATGCCATCACTCGCAGAAGTACTACCTGGGCCACCACTGTGTGGTTCTCACCCAGTCTGGTCCAGGTCCCAGGGTCCCAACCTCTAAAAACACCCATCTGTATGCTGAAGCTTTCACATCCTAGCCTTGAGCCAGGCAGATCCAGCAGCAGCCCAGGGTGGCCAGCTGGAGCGGAGCAAGAGGAATAGCAGCAGCTGCCAACCAGGTGCAGAGGTCACAGTCTTGGCAGAGCAGAAGCGGCTGCATCGTTGCGGGAGGGCAGTGAGGCTCCAGATGACAGCAACCATGGCAAGGGGGTGTTGGGATCTGGACCAGAGAGGGCTTTGGCAGGGCTGCAAGGAACTGGACCCAGCCAGAGCAGGACAGGTGCCAATTCCCAACTCCTGTCCTGAGAGGGAGGGAGGAAAAGCTAGAACATCTTCAAGGTGGATCTGGATCTGGATGGCACTTGGGGGACACTCCTAGGATAGCCAAAGACACATCCACATATGGGTGTGGTGGCTCATGCCTGTAATCTCAGCACTTTGGGAGGCTAAGACAGATCCCTTAAGCCCAGGAGTTCAAGACCTGCTGCGCAATATGGCAAAACCCAGACTGTCCAAAAAAAAAAAAGCAAAAAAAGTAGCCAGGTGTGGTGGTGTGGTGGCACATGCCTGTAGTCTTAACTACTCAAAAGGCTGAGGTGAGAGGATCACCGGAGCCCTGAGGTCGAGGCTGCAGTGAGCCGAGATCATACCACTGCACTCCAGCCTGCATGATACAGTGAGACTCTTGTCTCAAAAATAATAATGATAATGGCAACAACAAAAAAAGACACATCCACAACACATTTGCAGCCAGAGTTGCCTGCACGCAGAAGACAGAGATTCTGGGGGTTCTTCCAGACCAGTGTTTCTCAAACCTTGCTTTTGTGCATGACCCACAGTAAAAAGGCATTTTACATGATGGCCTGTTACACACACACATTCACACACACACACTCTCTCACTCACACAAGCACATGCACAAATGAAACAAAACTTCATAAAATATTAGTTACTCCTACTGAGTACAATACACTCTGATGCATTCTCTCTTTTTTCTTTTTCTTTTTTTTTTTTTTTTTTTTTTTTGAGACAAAGCCTTACTCTATTGTCCAAGCTGGAGTGCAGTATGGCGATCTCAGATCACTGCAACCTCCACCTTCCAGGTTCAAGGGATTCTTATGCCTCAGCCTTCCAAGTAGCTGAGATTACAGGCATGTGCCACCATGCCCGGCTAATTTTTGTACTTTTATTAGAAATGGGGATTTCATCATGTTGGCCAGGCTGGTCTCGAACTCCTGACCTCAACAGATCTGCCCACCTCGGCATCCCAAATTGCTGGGAATTTCATTTTTTGTAATGCAGATCAGAAATCTCTACATTGTTTCATGACCCCCTAGAAGTCATGACTCATAATATGAAAACACACAGATCTAGGTCTCAGGTACCTTCTGAGGCAGGAGAACACATGACTAGAGGCCAGGTGCACATGAAGGTGGGGGGCTGTAGGCCTGATGGGGACTCAGGCCAAACCCAGCTCTCATGGTGTGCAAGTTCTTGATGGCTCAGAAAGAGAGCAGCTCTGAACATGAGAGTGACAGCTATACCTCCAACTTTTCCACCTACAGGGAAAGCAAAAGAGAGAGTAAAGTGAAAAACTAATTATTAACAAACAAGAGGAGACAGCCAAGATTGCACCACTGCACAGAGCGAGACCCTGTCTCAAAAAAAAAACAAACAAAAAAACAAAAAAATGCACAGGCGTAGTTTGCCTATTGCACTTTACAGATATTGCATTTTTTACAAATTGAAGATTTGTGGCAACCCTGAGTTGAGCAAGTATATCAGTGCCATTTTTCCAACAACATGCATTCACTTTGTGTCTCTGTGTCACATTTTGGTGACATATTCTTGCAATATTTCAGACTTTATTATTGTTATTATATCTGTGATGGTCATCTGTGATCAGTGATCTTCAATGTCACTATTGTGATTGTTTTAGGGGCTCCATGAACCATGCCCATAGAAGACAGCAAACTCATCTATAAATATCGTATGTGGTCTGACTGCTACGCTAACCGGTGGTTCCTGGCATCTCTCTTCCTCTCCCCTGGCCTCCCTATTCCCTGAGACACAATAATATTGGAAGTAGGCCAGTTAACCTTGTAAGGCCTTCTAAATGATCAAGTGAAAGGAAGAGTCACATGTCTCTCACTTGAAATCAGAAGCTGGAAATGATTAAGCTTAGTGAGGAGCGCACACCAAAAGCCAAAGTAGGCCGAAAGCTACTCTTCTACCAAACAGGTACCCAAGTTGTGAAAAGTTCTGGAAGGAAATTAAAAGTGCGACTCCAGTGAGCATACGAATGATAAGGAAGTGAAACAGCCTTATTGCTGATATGAAGAAAGTGTTAGTGATTTAAGTAGAAGAAAAAAAACAGACATAACATTTCCTTAAGCCAAAACCTAATCCATAACAAAGCCCTAAGTCTCTTTAATTCTACTGAAGGCTGAGAGAGGTGAGGAAGCTGCAGAAGAAAATTTGAAGTTAGCAGAAGTTGGTTCATGAGGTTGAAGGAAAGAAGCCGTTTCCATAACATAAAAGCACAAGGTGACGCAGCCAGTGCTGATGTAGAAGCTGCACCAGGTTATGCAGAAGCTCTACCTAAGATCACTGATGAAGGTGGCTGCACTAAACAACAGATTTTCAATGTAGAGGAAACAGCCTTCTACCGGAAGAAGATGCCATCCAAGACTTCCATAGCTAGAGAGAAGTCAACACCTGGCCCCAAAGCTTCAAAGGACAGGCTGACTCTCTTGTTAGAGGCTAATGCAGCTGGTGACTTTAAGTTGAAGCTAATGGTCAATTACCTTTTGGAAAATCATAGAACCCTTAAGAATTATGCTACATTGATTCCTTTGCTGTATAAATGGAACAGCAAAGCCTGGATGACAGCACAGCATGGTCGATTGAATATTTTAAGCCCAATGTTGAGACCTACTGCTTAGGAAAAAAGATTCCTTTCAAAATAGTACTCCTTATTGACAGTGAACATGGTCACCCAAGAGCTCTAATGGAGATGTACAAGGAGATTAATGTTCTTTTCATACCTGTTAACACACTGTCCATTCTGCAGCCCATGGATCAAGGAGTAATTTCAACTCTCAAGTCTTAATATTTAAGAAATATGTTTCATAAGCCTATAGCTGTCATATATAGTGATTCCTATAATAGATCTGGGCGAGGTAAATGGAAAACCTTCTGGAAAGGTTTCACCATTCTAGATGTCATTAAGAACTTTGTGATCTGTGGGAGGAGCTCAAAATATAAACATTAACAGGAGTTTGGAAGAAGTTTATCCCAACCTTCATGGGTTTAAGGGGTTCGAGACTTCAGTGGAAGAAGTAACTTAAGATGTGGTAGAAATAGCAAGATAACTAGAATTAGAAGTGGAGCCTAAAGGTGTGACTGAATTGCTGCAACCTCATGATAAACTTGAATGAATGAGGAGTTTCTTCTTATGGATGAGCAAAGGAAGTTGTTTCTTGAGATGGGATCTACGCCTGGTGAAGATGCTATGAACCTTGTTGAAATGACAATGAAGAAATTATTTTATTTTATTTTTAACTTGGCCTGGTAATTTTCATAGAAGAAATTACTTTATTTTATTTTTAACTTGGCTTGGTAATTTACATAAACTTAGTTGACTAAGCAACAGCAAAGTTTGAGAAGATTAACTCCAATTTTGAAAGATGTTCTATTATAGGTAGGATGCAATCAAACAGCATCACACACTATAGAGAAATCTTTCATAAAAGGAAGAGATCATCAAAGCAGCAAACTTTTGTGTCTTATTTTAAGAAATTGTTATAGCCACCCCAATTTTCAGCAACCACCATCCTGATCAGTCAGCAGCGTGAAGATTGAGGCAAGACCCTCCACCAGCAAAAAGATTCCAACTCATTAAAGACTCAGATAGATTGCTAGCATTTTTTAGCAATAAAATATTTTTTAATTAAGGTATATATATATATATATTTTAGACATAATGCTGTTGCATACTTAATAGACTATATATAGTATAAACATAACTTTTTTTTGAGACAAGGCCTTTCTCTGTCACTCAGGCTGGAATGCAGTGGAGCAATCTTGGCTCACTGCAACCTCAGCCTCCCAGGTTCAAGTGATTCTCCTGTCTCACCCTCCCAAGTAGCTGGGACTACAGGCACATATCACTACCCCTAGCTAATTTTTGCATTTTAGACGGGATTTCACCCTGTTGGCCAGGCTGGTCTTGAACTACTGGCCTCAAGTGATCCACCTGCCTTGCCTTCCCAAAGTGCTGGGATTACAGGCATGAACCAGTATGCCCACCCTAAACATAACTTTAATATACACTGAGAAGCCAAAAAATTTGTGTGACTCACTTTATTGTGATATTCACTTTATTGTGGGAGTCTGAAACCAAACCCACAATATCTCCAAGGTATGCCCATAATTGCAATGAAAAAGAAGAAATTTCTGATGATCACCATAACATGAATGCATGTCACTGGTATTATGCTAAGCAAAAGAAGTCAGATACACAAGAACACGTACTGTATGGTTCCATTTATATGAAGTTTAGAATAGCCAAAACTAACCAATGGTGATAGAAACCAGAACAGTGGTTACCTGATGGTGGAGTCTGACCACAAAGGAGAGCCCATAGGAAATTTCTGAAGTGATGGAAATATTCTGTATCTTGAATGAGATAGTAATTAGATGACAGACTTATCAAAATTCATCAAATTATACATTAAAATGGATGCATTCTGTTGTATATAAATTAGACCTCAATAAAATTGAATTTTAAAAAAATAGCTAAAATTAATAACCATGTTCAATTGAAGATGGCATTGATGATGTACTGATAAGGACAAAAAACCTACCCCAAAATAAGAACCTTGAGAATCCACGTGCACAGAGGCTTGGTAGAAATTTCTAGGCTGGGCACAATAGCTAACACCTGCAATCCTAGCACTTTGGGAAGCTGATGCTGGTGGATTGCTCGAGCCCAGGAGTTGGAGGCCAGCATGGGCAACATGGTGAAATCCTATCTCTACAAAAAAATTACCCAGGTGTGATGGCACATGCCTGTGATCCCAGCTACTCGGGAGGTTAAGGTAGCCTGGGAGGCAGAGGTTGCAGCGAGCCAAGATCGTGACACTGCACTGGGCGACAGAGTGAGAACCTGTTGAAAGAAAAAAGAAAAAAAAAAAAGAAAAGAAAAGAAAGAGAGAGAGAGAGAGAGAAAGAAGGAAATTTCTGGCTCTTCGTGGCAGCCAGTTTTGCTAGCAGCTAAACAAATTAACTGCAGCACACGCTAGTGACATGTTAGTTTTCACTTCTGAGTGCTCTTTTGTAGAAGTTGTTGCTAACTCATTTGGAGGAGGGCTTGGTCATAAATGAAATCAAGTCTTTGGACTTGCACTCGGCCCTTAGGTATAATACATGACTTGCCTCTGGGGATCTGCATGAGGCCACCACGTGGAGCTTCTCCACACCACACTTTGAGAATCACAGCAGTTCCCACGCTGTCTTCCATTCCAGGAACACTCAGACATCCGGCCAGTCTCCAGGGAGCATGACAAGCCTCAACCACCACACTGCTTCCCCTGCTCTGGGATGCTTTGTGTCCTGTCACCCAGCAGAGCGAGCATCTCTGCATCTCCAGTCCATGCCTGAGCTGTGGCCACCAAATACTCATTTCCTGGCTTGTGACTTACCCTATGCAACTTGGTGGGCACCTGAAGGCTGACTGTCTCACCTGAAGGCTGACTGGTTCTGCCCCACACAGGCGGGGAGCAAGGACACCAGATCTCCCAAGGGATGTCTTCTCCTGGGCGAGTGCCACTCCATGGAGAGTACAGCCCAGGCCCATCAGATGACCATGAGGCAGTCCCTCTTCACCCTTTTTCTCTCTCTGGACAGAGCCATCACCCCTGGGTCACAAGAAGACTGGAGCAGGTGTCCCAAATCTGTGCAGAATCAGACAAAGAAGGAAACTCGGGGCATATGGAAAATCAGGCATCCCCTGCTCCAAGGCTCCCCCTTACCATGTGTGGATGCATGCACACAAATGGACAACATGAACCTCAGGTCCAAACACTTATGAGTCACATATTAAGCTGCGTGTATAGGCCAGACTGCACTCTAGGCCCTGCTGCCTCGAACTGTCAGTTTGCTCTCTCAGAAACAGCCTCCTGGCCAGAAGCTACACAGGCCCTAAGCCACCGCATGCATCAGCCGGGCCCAGCTCAGGGCTCCTGGGTGATGACTGACCTGCTCCAGCACAGGAGGGGTAAGCTCCCCAGGACCCAGGATGGGCGGGTGCCCTCTTCCACCATCTCTGGATCTCCTGGCAGCTCCAAGAGATTCCTGAGCAAAAGGCATTGGGAATGGGGCCAGTGTGGCTGTCTGGGGAACCCGGCCTGCCTAGATACCCACTTTAGCTGATTTGGGGAAGGGGCCGACTTGGGACTACAGCAGCCCCATCGCTCTGTTAGCTGTTGGGGGCAGGATCAGCAGGGTGGGTGGCGGCACTTGTGGAGGATCAGCCGGTGTGCTCAGAGGAGCACTGTGGGATGGGGACAGTCTGAGCGGCCCCTAAAGTGGCTCCGCAGGAACTTGGAGAGCTTTTAAGTGATTCTCCTCCTGCTGGGTGCAGTCTCCCAGAGGCAGGACAATGAAGAAGCCAGGTGTGAGGGTCCTCAAGGGTGGAGTCAGCCACCAGCAGCACTCCCATTGGTCCCTGGCTCGCACCCCAAATAAGGAAGCATTCACCTATCCCGCATTTGACTCTGCGTGCTCCCAGAGCAAAGGGACCACTTCCTGTCCTTCTTTATCAATCCCAGACGAATCTTCACAAGGACATTAATAAAACAACAGTCTTAAAGGCTTTTTTGGGTTTGGTTTTGTTTAGTGTGTTGTATCTGTTAGAGTAAATATTTATATGAACTAGTTCTCTTAAAAAGAAGAAAAACTTTTCAGCTCTGAAGGATTTGAATGGGAATCATGATTTTGGTGCACTCAAAAGCTATACATCGTAAAACAATGAAATCTGTCAGTGGATGCAGAGTAGTCGACCATTCAGGCATTGCTCTCTGCTGCAGAGACCCCATCTGTCTCTGGTGAGAAAGGAGATCCTGGGCCAGAAGGGGAAGCCGGACTGGCCAAGCGCCCAGCTGGACCTCACTGGAGTGGCCACGGCAGGGCCAAAGAGGAAGCAAGCCGGCAGGCAGTCAGCCATGGACAGAGAGATGATTGCTGTACAGGACAGACATGATTCTGGGAGAGTGCCTGAAGGACGTGTGATAAGAAGCTTCATGGAGAGAGCTCCAGCAGGAGGAGAGACTGCTGGTCTCAGGTATGAATCGTCAAAGCACAGCTGTGCCCAGTGCTGTATCCTCGTCCACACGCCTGTAATCCAGTGGGACAGAGTAGGAGGGGACATTCACGTGATTCGGAAATCTAAAAGTGTTCCCCTTCTAGTCCGAAATGGTGCCTGGACAACAACCCCCAGTCTCTATGAAAATGTAGAAGATGCAAATTCAGAAGGACTCCCATTTAATGAGTGACAATATAAGCTATTGCCAGGATGGGGAAAGAAGTTGACACTGGTTATCAGGCAAACAACAATAGGTTAGGAAATGTATCCCCAGGCTTCTGCTGAAGGTAGGCCCACCTTTGTTTCATAAAATAGAATCTCACCCTAGTTTCTACTCCCAGGTTCAGATTTAGGCATCCCAACCAGAGAACCGGCCAGTTCCCTCATTACCCAGTGAGTGCTGTGCCCTGTGAAGGGCAAGAAATGATCTCACCATGCACACCCCAAAGCCAATGACCAATAAATATGTGAAAATCCCTTCAAAGAAAATGACTGATAAATACATAAAAATATGCTTAACCCGCATAAAAATATGCTTAACCCGCATAGTAATCGCAGAAAACCAAATTAAATGAATCAGGCTGGGCACGGTGGCTCACACCTGTGACCCCAGCACTTTGGGAGACCAAGGCAGGTGGATCACCTGAGGTCAGGAGTTCGAGACCAGCCTGGCCAACATGGTGAAACTCCATCTCAACTAAAACCACAAAAATTAGCTGGGCATGGCAGCAAGCACTTGTAATCCCAACTACTCGAGAGGCTGAGACAAGAGAATCACTTGAACCCAGGAGGTGGATGTTGCAGTGAGCAGAGATTGTGCCATCGTACTCCAGCCTGGGCAACAGAGTGAGACTCCTTCTCAAAACAAACAAAAAATTAAATAAATCACAGGGTTATCTTTTGTCTATTAAACTTGTAAAGTCTTTAAAATGATAATACTTACTGTTGGGAAGGGTGTCATAAAGGAATATTTCTCACGGCTATTTCTGAGAATGGAAATTGGTTCACTATTCTGGAACAAGTATGTATCACAAAATAAAAAAATATGGACATATGCTTATTTGTCCAGCATGTCCCTTTCTCAGAAACCACTGTTCTCCTTTTCTGGGGAGGTTTCATAATACTTCAAATCAAGAGCCATTTCTCCCCATTCCCAAGGCTAGATGTGAGACTTGAGCTGATGCAAGTCAGGTGAGCCCAAAATGGTGGCTTAGGCCAGGAGGGTTCTGGGCTTCACCCAGGAAAGAACCCAAGGACGAGCCTGTGGTGTTAGACAGCAGCTTTTGCTGAAGTGGCATTGCACAGCAGCAGCAGAGGTACGGCTTCTTGCAAGCTGGGCTACCCAACAGGCAGTGTGCCCAGAGTCATTGCTCAAAGGCACACCTACAGTCATATTTATACCCACTTTTAATTTCGTGCAAATTAAGGGGCACATTGTGCAGAAATTTCTAGGAAAGGGTTGGTAACTTCTGGGTCATCAGGTTACTGCCATGGAAAGGGGTGGTAACTTCCAGGTGTTGCTATGGCAATGGTAAACTGACATGGCACACTGGTGGATGTGTCTTATGGAAAGCTACTTCCGCCTTGGACCTGTTTTACTTCCTCCTCAATTTGGTCCAGTGTCCGAGCCCCACCTCTGCATTAAGTCCCACCTCCTACCTCAAAGCCACTAGGCAAAGCCTTTCTCAGGACTTTTCCCAGGGATACCAGGAAAGACAATTGCAACCTCTGTAGACTTTATGGGACAAAACTGGCCGGTGTTCCTTTTTGACACCACATGGAGACTTCTTGCTTGAAAATCAAGCCCAGGCAACAGGGAAAGATGGGAAGACACAGCACCAATGCCCTAATTACATTATTTGAACTCCTGGATCCAGCTGCTCCTGAAACTGACTCCATGCCTTTGATCTCTCAGTTAAGTGAGCCAATACATTTCCTTACATTGTGCTGTTTGAGCTGAATTTCTTTCCATTGTAAGCAAAAAGATCTAATAAATACTTACTGTCCCAGCAATACCATTTCTAAATAATGTATTCTAAGGAAGTAGTTAATTAAGAAAGAACTCTGTACTATGGGGGTGAGAAATGATTTCTTACATAAGATTCTGAAAGATCAAACCATAAAGGAGGAGATTTATGGTTTAAGATCAACTGAAAGGTAAAGATTTCAATTCAGAGATAAAATTAATAGGCAGATAACTGACTGAAGGATGACCTCAGCATATATAACAAAGAAAATTAAGTCTAGAATGTATAATGAAAAAATAGAAGACGGTAAAAGGCTATGAAGAGTTTATTCACAGATGGAAGCAAATAAATAGCTAAAAACACATAATGAAATGTCCCTGTTAGTAATCATAAATTAAATCCGTAAAAATGGCCAGTTTGTACTTATCATATTGGCCCACAATTTTAAACAAGATCCTATTGGGGGTGGGGGGTGGGGCATGAATCCCCACACACCATTAGTAGGAGTATAAACTGGCAAAGCTAATTAATGGAAATTACTCTGCACGCATAATGGTACCTAGAAATTCAACTCCAAGGTAAATATCTCCAATAAACTGGCACATTGGGCCACTAAAGTACATCTATGAGGATGTTCCTTACAGCATTGCTTATAATAACATAAAGTTAGGAATAATCTAAAAATCCAGCACCGGGATGGAAAGACGCACGACATTCAGTTCCTGCACGTGATTGAATACACCCCAGAAACGAAAAGGGAGGAAGGAAGCTACACAAACCAACATGAGAAATGCTCACTACGTGATGTTGAAGGGAAATTGAGAAGTTCACATTTTAAAACATGTAAAGCAATATATATCTTTCACCAGATTACACCTGCATGTAAATAAAGGTCTAGAAAATGGAAGATAGCTCGGAAGGACACACATAAATTACTCAACAGTAGGATCTAAGGGGAGAAATGGAGTGAGACTTGGAATGAGGGTAAAGAACAAAAAAGTAATAGGAAATGTTTTTAAAATGGATTAATGAAGATACAGCAATCCAAGCTGGAGATGGTGCCCAATCCAATCCTGTGTACCTGGGACACAAAACAGAAACGTTACAAACATTCATGACTATTGTGAGAAAAATTGTGGTGAAAGATTAGAAGCTATTTCATCAGTCAAGAATTAAGGGATCAATTCAGTAAATTATGACACAACTATATGATGAAATAATATGCAGCCCTTAAAAGTTATACTGCAGAAATAAATTAATCAATATGGAAAGTTATTCATAATGTATTAAGTAAAAAAGCAGGTTCTGGCTGGGCACAGTGGCTCACACCTGTAATCCCTGCACTTTGGGAGGCCGAGGTGGGTGGATCACTTGAGGTCCGGAGTTCGAGACCAGCCTGGCCAACATGATGAAATCACATCTCTACTAAAAATACGAAAAAAAAAAAAAATTAGCCAGATGTGGTGGTAGGTGCCTATAATCCCAGCTACTAAGGAGGCTGAGGCAGGAGAATCGCTTGAATCTGGGAGGTGGAGGTTGCAGTGAGCCGAGATCATGCCACTGCACTCCAGCCTGGGTAACAGAGCAAGCTCCATCTCAAAAAAAAAAAAATAGCAGGTTATAAATAGCATGTGATTGATTTCCACATAACATGGAGAATACTCTGCAAGGACATTCAGAAGTCCTTAAATGCTACCCTCTGATTACAAGTGTTTTCCCCATGTTTTCTCCTGATTTATCTGAATCTTCTGATATTTCAGCAATGATCACACATTACTTGTGTAATAAAGCAATGCTAAGTTTCCAAAATGAGCTCTTATTTAGTAAGATGCTCTGACTTTTGTGCCAACTGTCTAGAATAACTCCTCTGCTCGCTTTTAACATATTTTAGTGGTTGCAAGTGCTGGACTATTTTTGTGTCATTCTAGCCTATCAACCCCTACACGTGTTGATTTCTAGAAAAAAAGAAAATCAGTACTTTGAGGTATTAGTAACCTGCAGGTGCTTCCCTAGATGAAGGAAAAGCCTAAATATAGAAAATTCGACTGTGAGAATGAACTCAGGCAAGTCTGCCATGTGAACGTAAGCAGGTTTTCTTCCTGTGCGCTGTGTGTGGAGTGGGGCATTTAGGCGGATGTCAGGCTACAAGGCAGCTGTCCTTTCTGTGCTCACATCACTGCCTCTGTTTCAGGGCCATTTGGCACCGTATGCCCACACCATCCTGTTGGAAGGAGCCCAAGGGAAAGACCATAGTGGCTAAGGGCACAAAAGCTGGTCCGTGCCAAGAATCTTCACAGCACTCCGACTTCACAGGATGTGACTTGACCCAAGCAGACAAGCTCTCTCCCCTCGGAGAACACAGCTGAGAAAAGAGCCACTTGCCCAAGACCCACTGAGACATTCCCCGGACTTACAAAACTAACTTCCCCAAAGCTAGAAGGGACACCATTTCACACGTGTGTCCTCCTCCCAACTGAAAATTGAATCACAGCCCAGGACGCGGTCTCCAACGTGACCTTGAAATGCTTCCTTGCACATTCGTGCCCTTTTTGCAGGTTTAAATGGTTACAAGGGAAACACTTTTGTAATGTCCATTAGGGGGTTTAAGTTCAGTAGAATAATTCAGCCTTAAATATTTCACCATCATTTAAATAAGAAGAATTCTCATTTTCTACACCAAAGGGAGCTGCTCTAAGCTTGCCTTGAAACTGTCAGCTAAGTTAGGCAGAATTTTGAGCTTGTAAATGCATCTATGGAGAAAGAGTAGAAACATTTGGGGAGGAGAGGAGCTCGGGGAGAGAAAGGCTGATTCCAGGAAAGGAAAACAGCTCAGTTGGGAGAAAGCGTGGCCTTTCAGAGGAGGCATATGACTCCATCCTACACCTAAATCACACACATCCTACATTCTAAATCACAAATCCATCGCAAAAACAAAGTGTGGCTTGAAATATATGGAGGAGCTGGGTGTCCACCAGATGTCTCATTTGACTAAAAGAAGAGCCTCTGGAAAGGTCTTAGCTAGTTTTAATAACAAGTTCACGCTAAGAAGATGGCCAAGGCTAGGAGAGGAACCGACACTGCTGATATAAGGCTGAGCAACACAAGATCTAATGAGTGCAGTGGAAATGACGGAACTTGGAAGACAGCCACCTTGGCATCCGTCATAGCCAGGAAGGGAACTGTGCAAGGCCAGTGACACAGCTGATCTAAGCTGAGGAGCTGTGACTTGAACAAATGTCACCAAAGAGAAACAGACCCTACTGAGCAAGGGAGCTTCAGGTTTTTAAAATGTTGACGAGGACGAGGTGAGGCACTATAGAAAACGATCCTTTTCCTTCCTTTCTTTTTCTTTTCTTTTCTTTTCTTTAATGTTTGTTTATTTTTATTTATATTTTTTTGAGGCAGTGTCTTGCTCTGTCATGTCACCCAGGCTGGAGTACAGTGGCACGATCACGGCTCACTGCAACCTCCACCTCCCGGGCTCCAGTGATCCTCCCACCTCAGCCTCCCGAGTAGCTAGGACCACAGGCATGTGCCACCACGTCTGGCTAGTTTTTGTATTTTTGGTAGAGACAACGTTTCACCATGTTGCCCAGGCTGGTCTTGAACTCCCGAGGTCAAGCAATCCACCTGTCTTGGCCTCCCAAAGTGCTGGTATTACAGGCATGAGCCACTACACCCGACCGAAAACCATCATTGATGCTGACATTGGTCAGTTAATCAATGCTCTGTGGGTATAATTGTCCCACAGCTGCTCATGACTGCATGAACTGTAATCCAGGTCAGATAGTAAACCCTTCATCCTAACAATATCATGAAGATTTGGGGACCCTTCTGAGGATGTCCCCCCCATATTTGGTGTTCTGCTTATCTGCTCCTCCAACCTCCCTATCAGGAAAGACTTACCATGTGCACAGTATGCCCTGTTGGAGGGGGACACTTGCTGGTTCCTAGTGACTGCCTTACAAACAACTCTTTAATAATATTAAGAAGATCTTAAATATTTCAGAAAGCATGCAAAATTGTCTATATCCATCCCCTTTCCATTTCAGATGTGTTTATTTTGTACTTTCTTTCACCTTCGTTTTCTCCATCTCCTTCAGTGTTGGACAGAATGGTCCCCCTTTGCCAATTACGTCACTATTCTGTAATGCAACACAGCTTCATTCTGTTTCATTCATTGCAACAAACATTTTTTTGAGTGCCAACTATGTGTCTGGTGTTGAGCTAGAATCTGAAAGCACAGGTATATATAAGACAGAGGTCCCTCTTCTCAATAAACTTACAGGACAGAGAAACTCTCCATGTGCTCAGGTGGGCTGTTGTCAGAGAGGTGGGTTTCTGAACATCAAATGCCATTTGGCCTCCTTGAAAAATGCCCTATTGTGGAAACACTGAGACAGTCCCCATGATCTCAGCCTCCTGGTGTTGGCACCTTCCTGTGGTCCCCTCTGCTTGGGTGTGGGCAGGGCCTGTCACTTGCTTCCAACTAACGGAATATGGCAGAGGTGATGGGATGTCAGCCTGCGACTATGCAACATTCTAGAAGGCTCTGTCTCAGCAGACCGGATCCCCAGCCGGTACACTGCCTCTTTCCTTTGCGGGAATGCTCTTCGCCAGGGAAGTAAGCAACTCCACACGCAGACGTCAAATGTTACCTCTCAGTGAACCCTGTTCTGACCACCCTTACCTCACACTCTCCCAACCCGGCACTCCCTGTCCCGTTCTCTACTTTCTTTTTTATTTATTTATTTATTTTTATGAGACAGAGTTTCGCTCTTGTCACCCAGCCTAGAGTGTAATGATGCATTCTCGGCTCACCACAACCTCTGCCTCTCGGATTCAAGCGATTCTCCTGCCTCAGCCTCCCAAGTAGCTGTGATTACAGGCACACGCCACCACGCCCGGCTAATTTTTTGTTTGTTTGTTTTTTGGGTTTTTTTTTATGCTTTTTTTTTCGTAGAGACGAGATTTCACCATGTTGGCCAGGCTGGTGTCGAACTCCTGACCTCAGGTGATCCGCCTACCTCAGCCTCCCAAAGTGCTGGGATTACAGGTTTAAGCCACCGTGCCTAGCCCCGTTCCCTACTTTCAACACATGTCATCAGCTGACATACCGGTGTTTTACATATGTGTTTGTTTACTGTCCGCCTCTCCTAAACAGTGTTAATCCCATGAGGGCGGGGACTTGGCCTTGTTTACTCACATTTCCCCAGAAATGTTGTTGAGTGCATTCTATTTACTATTCACTAAATTACTAGTTTAATGAATTGATTAATTGATATTATTAGTATTATCTTGCCCTTCAGTGGAGCCAGTTGTCATCTTCATCTCTAGACTACAGCTTCTTGAGGGCAGACTCTAGGTGAAAAATTTCAGATTCCTTGAATACTTAGCAAATTGATGAATGAATGAATGAGCAAATGAACAAACAAATCGTCTGGGGACCAAAGACAAATAGCACATTAGAAGTGTAAGGCCTATTAGAATGATTTTGAATGGAGGCTCAGAATTTAATCTTATTGCAGCCTCTCAAGCTTATATTTCAACTGCTTATAAAAAGGAATAGGCCCAGTTATTTATTTATTTATTTATTTATTTATTTATTTATTTTAGATGGAGTCTCGCTCTGTCACACAGACTGGAGTGCAGTCACACGATCTCAGCTCTGCAACCTCCGCCTCCTGGGTTCGAGCCGATTCTCCTGCCTCAGCCTCCTGAGTAGCTGGGATTACAGGTGCATGCCACCACACCCAGCTGATTTGTGTTTTTAGTAGAAATAGGGTTTTACCATATTGGCCAGGCTGGTCTCGAACTGCTGACCTCAGGTGATCCACCCACCTCAATCTCCCAAAGTCCTGGGGTTACAGGCATGAGTCACTGTGCCTGGCCCAGTTATTTAACTTTTTAAATTCAACACAATTCAGTTTTTCAAAATGGCAATTCTTTTGTGTAGAAATTCAAAAGTCAATTCTAAATTTAATTTGGAAAGGAAAAGAACCTAGAATAGCCAAAATCATTTTGAAAAAGAAGAATAAAAACAGACAGAATATTCACATCATGTGATTTCAAGGTTCACTATAAAGCTACAGTTATCAAGATAATGTGGTATTAACAAAAGATATATAGAGATATAGATCAATACAGCAAAAGAAAATTGAACCACTCATATGTTTAGTTAATTTGGAGGGGTACATGTGATAATTTATTATGTTCATATAGGTTGCAAAAATCAAACCAATGTAGTTGGAATATCCATCACCTCAAATATTTGTCTTTCTTTATGTTAGAATCATTTGAATTCTCTTCAAGCTACTTTGAAATGTACCATAGATCAGCTGAGCATGCAACGTGGGTCCCTCGCACGCACAGTTCTCCTAGGAGAATCTAATGCCCACTGATCTGACAGGAGGCGGAGCTCAGGCAGTCATGCTTGCTCACCTGCCACTCACCTTCTACTGTGCGGCCCTGTTCCTAACAGGCCATGGACTGGTATCAGTCCACGGCACACGGGTTGGGGACCCCTGCTATAGATTATCGTAAACTACAATCACCTTATTGATCTATCTAACACTAGGTCTTATTTCTTCCATGAAATTGTATATTTGTACCCATTAATTTCTTTTCATTCCCTTCTCCCCCATACCCTTCCACCATCTGCTCTCTATCTTCATGAAATCTACCTTTTTAACTCCCACATATGAGTAAGAACATTTAATATTTGTCTTTCTGTGCCTGGCTTACTTAATGTAACCTCTAGTTCTGTCCATGTTGCTGCAAATGACAGGACTACATTCTTTTTCATGGCTAAATAATATTCTACTGTGTAGGTATACCACATTTTCTTTATTGTATGGCAATTTTTTTTTTTTTTTTTTTTTTTTAGAGACAGGGGCCTCACTCAATCACCCAGGCCAGAGTGCAATGGCTTGGTCATAGCTCACTGTAGCCATGAACTCTTGTGCTCGGGCTATCCTCCTACCTCAGCCTCCTGAGTAGCTGGAACTACAGGCACATGCCACTGTGTCTGGCTAACTTTTTTTATTTTTTAATGTTTGTAGACACAGGGTCTTGCTATGTTGTGAGGATTGGTCTGGAACTTCTGGGCTCAAGCAATTCTTTCATCTTGTCCCCCTAAAGTGCTGGAATTACAGAAGTGAGCCACCATACCCGGGTTTGGCAATTCTTAAAGAAAAATTTTTCTGGAGTCAAGTAAGTTTGGAGAATTCTAGCTTAACATGTTAGATACACTTCTCTATGGCAAAACTTACAGAAGCCTTTACAAAGCTAACATTCATTGTAAATGAATCACCAATATTCACAATTTATTTTCTTTCTTTCTTGTTTTTTTTTAGTCACAGAGTGGTCTGCCCATGAAATAGCCATAGACACTTGGCGGTACTAGTGTTCCATAGTATAGTGTTTGGGAAATGTCTTTCCAACTTATAGGTTAGAAATTAGCAATAACACCTCTTTTCCTCATGGCCCATGGCCTTGTGAATTGGAAAATTATGTTAACTTTCCAGTTGCAAAAGAACTGCAGTGTAAAAGTAAAAAAAAAAAAAAAAAAAAAAGACAATATGACCTGATATGGGCCTGGCCTCTAAATGTATTAGGTGGTCAGGAAGAATCCAATATTATTTTAAAATAATAATAGTAATCTTTTCAAAAGTCTGTACGTTTCAAGATAAGGAAAAAAAGAACAAAGAAAGTAAAAAAAAAAAAAAAATCCAAACTCCAGGTACAAATAGGCAGAAGGGAGAAAAATCTCTCTCCGTTGAGGGTAAAGCATGTCTGATATGTTAGGGAATCTCTCTCTCTCTTTCTCTCTGTCTCTCTCTCTCTCTCTCTCTCTCTCTGTCTCTCTCTCACTCCCTCCCTCTCTTATTTTTTCTCAGGCTTAAGTGACAGCTAAGGTGGAGAACAAGCTTCAAGCCTAGTAGACACAAGGCTGTGCTTCAAACCTGTTTCTGCCCATCCTCAGAGCCCTCCAAAGTCATCCCCAATGCCACGTGCCCACCCACCACCATGCCATGGCATAGATTGCCAATCCCTGAGTTAGAAAATAATGGCAGAAAGACAATAGATGAAGGAAAGCCTGGCAAAAGATCTCTTCCCTTCCAACTTGTCATTAGACACATACACACACACACACACACACACACACACAACCAAGGTTCAGTGTCACTGGACATCTTTTCTGCTTTCTGCAAGGAGCGCTTGTTTGCAGAGCTGTTTCACTTCCAGCACACGGCACAGTGCTGGCACTGCCACCCTGCTTCTTCCTGGAGGGCTTTGAAATATCAAAGTCTGCCACCTCTATTGCTGTTGAGAAAGGGAGGCTTGGCTGAGTTGTTCTATCAACAGCTTTAATCAAAATAGCATAGTCAAGTTACATAAGCGTATATATGCAGAGACAGTTTGTGGAAAATGTAAACCAAAATGCTTGCTGTATTTTGGTGGTAAGTCTAAAGCCCTTTGGCAGCAACAGCTCATCATAAGCAAAGATGCACAGGAGAGGTACATGGTGGCAGCCCCCGTGGCTGCAGAGGGGCCACCAGGAAGTGGGAAACCCAGCCTGAATCCAAGTCATGAGACTTTAGCTATCAGGCTAAGAAATTTGGTTCTGCAATTTTTCTATCTCCTCTACATACCCTTTCCTCATTTTTTTGACCATGTTCATTGTTTTTGTATTTAGGGAGAAAAGAAAATAAGGTTTAAAAAATTGGGAAGCTCAAACTCCTCTTTTCTACAATCACAAAATAATATTTTAAGGATACTCTTCAGTTGCGTTATTTACATTGTCGGTTGCATAGTAAGCTATGGAAAATTGACCTAGAGATGGAAGGCAAAAGAAATGCATTATTCCTAGTATTTAATAGGTTTCTCTTATGCATCCTTGCCTTGGCATCTGGGCTCATTTGTGGGGAATAACTAAAATGGATCGGCTCATCTGTCGTGTTTTCAATGGCATAGAAAAGACATACACCACCAGCCCATGTGCATCTGACCGCTACCAAAGAATGGAACTTTCCCTGCAAAGCAGGTGGTAGGAGGAGCCCTGGGACTGTCCCACAGAGACTGGAGGATGCCTGAAGAAAGGAAGGCTGCCCTCATCCCCACTTGGGCGGTGGCTGAAGAAACCGACTTGGCTGTTCCCCAGTCTATCTGAGCAGAGGAAAGGACAGTCAGTGCCGGATGAAAGGCCAGAGAGGGGCACCGCTGGGAGCAGCAATCTTCCCCAGTTTCTAGCAGCAGGGACACCTGAGCTTCCCGAGAGAGAATCGGGGACTACTCGGCACCTTGGGCCCTCGCCGCGGGAGGCTGGGAGGTGGACGGCATGATTGGGCAGCCGCCAAGGGGGAATAGGGCAAGCGGGAGTCTGAGGACTGGGTAATGAGGGGCTGCAACCAAACCCGAGGGGTTTGGACACACACAGGGCACCCACACAGCTGCCAAGCACAGGGCGGACACACACAGCAGCGCCAGGTAAGCAGAGACCTGGGCCCTTCCTTCATCCCTCCTCCCAGACACCAAAATGCTGGATGAGAAACGGAGACCCGGGAGCCGGGGAGGAGGCGAGAAGGGAATGTTCCCATTGCCGGCCCCTCAGGATGATGCCTGGTGGGTGCTGGAGCCCTCGGGGAAGACAGGAGCTGGATAGGAGACTGCAGGATCAAATGGGACTGCACCGAGCATTTCAATATCTGAAAGGCTGGGACGTTGCGGGATCCTCCCAGGAAGCTGTTGAGGGACAGGAAAGGGTGAATCAATGCAGGAATACAGGGGCTACAAAGCAAATCAAACCACAATTTGCCCTCAATAATATCAGACATCTTCGTGTGTAGAGTAGCTAACAACAGTAGAACCCCAATTCCTCTCTCCCATCCCTCATGCTGTCATTCATTTACCTGCTGTAAACACACAGTCGCATCGGTACTACTTGATTGATTGATTGATTGATTGATTGATTGATTGAATGATTTGAGACAGAGTCTCACTCTGTCACACAGGCTGGAGTACAGTGGCGTGATCTTGGCTCACTGCAACCTCCACCTCCCGGGTTCAAGCAATTCTCCTGTCTTAGGCTCCTGAGTAGCTGGGATTCAGGCGCCCACCACCATGCCTGGCTAATTTTTGTATTGTTAGTAGAGACGGGGTTTCACCATGTTGGTCAGGCTGGTCTCAAACTCCCGACCTCAGGTGATCCACCTGCTTCAGCCTCCCGAAGTGCCGGGATTACAGGCATGAGCCGCCGTGCCCGACCCATTGCTACTACTTTTGCTGCAGCTGTCAATTGTCTTCCAGTGATTAAAAATAAGAAAAAGACGTGCATTTTCTTTGTACTTTCATTCTATTTTTAGCACTCTATTTCCTGTGTCGATCCATAATCTCTTCCTAATCCTTCTGCCTGAAGAATTTCCTTTAGCATTTCTTTTGTACAGGTCTGCTTGTGATGAATTCTCTCAGGTTTTGCTTTACTGGGGGGGAAAAAAAATCTCTATCTTCTTCATTTCTGAAAGGTATTTTTCTAGGTACAGAGCTCAGAGTTGGCAGGTTTAGAGTTTTTTTCTTTTACTGTAAAAATATAACTTCAGGCCGGGCACAGTGGCTCATGCCTGTAATCCCAGCACTTTGGGAGGCCAACGTGGGCGAATCACTTGAGGTCAGGAGTTCAAGACCAGCCTGGCCAACATGGTAAAACTCCATCTCTACTAAAAATACAAAAATTAGCCGGGTGTGGGGGTGGGTGCCTGCAATCCCAGCTACATGGGAGGCTGAGGCAGGAGAATCACTTGAACCCAGGAGGCAAAGGCTGCAGTGAGTTGAGATCGCACCATTACACTCCACCCTGGGCAGCAGAGTGAGACTCCGTCTCAAAAAAAAAAAAAAGAATCACTTCATTATCTTCTAGCTTTCTTTTCTGTTTGTTTGTTTGAGACGGAGTCGCTCTCTGTCACCAGGCTGGAGTGCAAGTGGCGTGATCTTGGCTCACTGCAACCTCTGCCTCCCGGGTTCAAGCAATTCTCCTGCCTCAGCTTCCCCGAGTAGCTGGGACAACAGGTGCCCGCCACCATGCCCAGCTAATTTTTTCTTTTTTTGTATTTTAGTGGAGATGGGGTTTCACCGTGTTAGCCAGGATTGTCTCGATCTTCTGACCTCGTGATCTGCCTGCCTCAGCCTCCCAAAGTGCTGGGATTACAGGCCTGAGCCACCGCACCCAGCCTTTCTTCTAGCTTTCTTATCTTCTGGAGAGAAGTCTGCCATAATTCTCTCTTTTTTTGAAACGTGTTCTCACCTCCCACCATGGCTGCCTTCACTATTTTCATTTTATTCCGTGGATTTTCCACAGTTTGACTATGGTGAGTCTAGGTGTGGCTTCTTGTTTTGTTTATCATTTAGCCCACTTGGTATTCTCTGAGCCTCTTGGCTGTGTAGATTAAGGTCTTTGATGCTTTTTAGAAAGTTCTTCACTGTTATCTCTTTAAAATATTTCGTGTGTCTATTCTCTCCTCTCTTCTCTTTTTGGGATTTCAGTTGCACACATATTAGACCACATGCTGTTACCATCCTACAGCTCTTGGCTGTTCTCTTCTTTCTTTCTTTCTTTTCTTTCTTTCTTTCTTTTTGAGACGGAGTTTGCCTGGCTGGCGTAATGGTCGGATCTCAGTTTCACTGTAAGCTCCCGGTTCACCATTCTCCTGTCTTCAGCCTCCCGAGTAGTTGACCATATTTATCCTCGCCCGCTGTTTTTGTGATTTTTGAGATGAGGTTTCACCCTTGTTGCCAGGATGATCTCGATCTCCTGACCTCGCGGATCCCACCTCACCGGTCTCCAGTGTTGATTTCATGGTTTGAGTCAATCATACCGGCCGTCCTCGCCTCTTTCTTTCTTCTTTCTTCTTCTTTTCTTCTTCTTTCTTCTTTCTTTATTGAGACAGAGTTTCACTCTTGTTGCCAAGGCTGAAATGCAAAGTGCAATGGTGCGATCTCAGCCCACTGCAACCTCCGTCTCCTGGCTTCAAGTCATTCTCCTGCCTCAGCCTCCCAAGTAGTTGGCATTACAGGCACACACCACCACACCCAGCTAATTTTTGTATTTTTAGTAGAGACAGGGTTTTGCCATGTTGGCCAGGCTGGTCTCGACCTCTGGACCTCAGGTGATCTGCGCGCCTCAGCCTCCCAAAGTGCTGTAATTACAGGCATGAGCCACCGCGCCCGGCTTGGTTATTCTCTTCTGTTTGATTATTTTTTCTCTGTGTTTCAGTTTGGGTAAATTTTTATTAACCTATCTTCAGGTTTACTGGAGTCTTTTTCTCAGCTATGTGAAGCTGTCTGATGAACCTGTCAGTGGCATTCCTCATCTCTGTTGCCATGGGTTTCCCCCCCTCCCTACCCCTAAAATTTCCCTTTGATTGTCTCTAATAGTTTCCATCTCTGTACTGAAATACCACATCTGCTCACCTACATACACACTGTTTCCATTTGAACTTTCATATATTAATCGTAGTTCTTTTAAATTTCCTCTGATAGCTCCAACTTCTGGAGTCGTTTCTGAATCTGGTTTTACCAATTGCTTAGTCTCTTAACAGTAGGCTGATTTTTC
Source organism: Papio anubis (assembly GCF_008728515.1). NCBI lineage: Eukaryota > Metazoa > Chordata > Mammalia > Primates > Cercopithecidae > Papio > Papio anubis. The sequence continues at coordinate 119,327,649 of NC_044985.1, forward strand.
TTGACTTTGTTATGTGTTTTCTGGTTTGGGGTTGAAAACTGACCTTCCTACATAGGCCAGCAAGGGCTGAGGTACATCTCATTGTATTGTGCCTTGAGACAGGCATGCCTCTTTTTCTTCCAGACCTCTGGCTTGAGATGCTGGGTCAGTCTAGGCAGGAGTTGAACTGGGTTTGAGTCCTGTTGCTATGATTATCCTCAGTGCACCACCAGCTTCAAATTCCTCGGGAATTACCTCCTGCTAGGGCGTAGACTGAGTGGCCAGAGAGCTTTTCTAAAGGCCAGTGCTGCATCTCAGTGTTGGGCTGTTCCTGTGACGCACGCCGCAGAGGATGCCTCTCCCCTCCTTCTTGTCCCTACCCCGGTGGAAAGGTCAGAGGTGTGGGAACCAGAGCAACTCCATCTTGAATAGGGGCTAGGTAAAAGGAGGCTGAGACCTACTGGGCTGCATTCCCAGAGGGTTAAGGCATTCTAAATCACAGGATGAGATAGGAGGTCAGCACAAGATACACGCCACAAAGACCTTGCTGATAAAACAGGTTGCAGTAAAGAAGCCAGCCAAAATCCACATAAACCAAAATGGCGACAAGAGTGACCTCTGGTCATCCTCACAACTACACTCCCACAAGCGCCATGAGAGTTTACAAATGCCATGGCAACAACAGGAAGTTACCCTGTATGGTCTACAAAGGGGAGACACGAATAATCCACCCCTTGTTTAGCATATAATTGTTAGAAATGCAAAATGCTTGTTCCCCAGTGCCATAAAGAAACAGCACTCGAATATAAATTTAATTTTCTCACAAGGCAACTTTTGCTTTCTGCAGAAAGGGTGCTCCTCATGGATGGAACAATGGCGAGAGCATACCTGGACAGGGGAGGGGCAGGAGTTTTTATTCCTGATGCAGGTAGCCCCTACTGCTGTGTCATTCCCCTGTTGGCTAGGGTTGGACTGCATAGCCTAAGCTAATTCAGATTTTTTTTTTTAAAAGAGGGCAGGGGTATGAGCCAGAGTGGTGGGGTGAGTAGTTTGGCATGAAGGACGGTGAGGAACAGGTAACTAAGGGTGTCTTAGGTCAGAGCAGGTGACCAGGGGTGACTCAGGTCAAAGTAGGTGGCAGGGATGAGTCAGGACGGAGCAGGTGACCAGTGGAACAGATGTGAACTACTGATTAGGACTGACGGGAAAGTTGTTTACTGAAACAACACGTGAGGGACCGAAGAGAACCAGGAACTTAAACTTTAAAATGGAGAATCAAAGAATAACAGAGCTGAACATACTGACATACTGATTCTTTGAAGAGAAACTTGGGGTTCACTATATTTAACATAATCAAGAAATAACCAAAAAAATTGGCAACCAGCAGCCCTCAGAGCAGTCATTATTTTATTCCTTTCTTTTCCTAATGCACTTGCTTTCACTTTATGGACATGCCCTGCCTGAATTCTTTCTTGTGTGAGATCCAAGAACCCTCTCTTGGTTCCCTGTCACTCTGCCAGGAGTAGAAGGCTTTTTTCCCTCTTTCCTTCAACCAAAATGAGTCTTCATCAGCTTTAAATCTCAGTTTCCACTAATTAAAGTAACAGAGACAGCAGGGTTTGCTCCTCCTCCACCACCCCACCTCCGCCCCCCAGCAGCTTAAGGCTCTCATTTCCCATGTGAGAAGGTCCCTGGGGGCCTCTGGGCCTTTCCCTTAGTGGCAGCTGCTCCTGCCACCCCACCCCCATTTTTCTTGTGAGCAATTGGTGAGGTCTGCAGAGAAGAGCCAGGAGTGAGTGCAAAGTTCCCTCGTGGCTGCAGTCCCTGGGAGCCCATGCTCTCAGGAGAGCCCTCACTCGGCCTTTGTCAATCAGTTAAAAGTCCTGGCTGGAATCTTCTCACCTGCTGTGTGTTCCTCTGCGCCCCCCATCCTACCCCCCACCCATTTCCTCCCATGCTCTGATTCAGATAAGCCGCCGCTCAGGCCCGAGCCATGCGTCTTTCCTCAACTTTCAGGCTGACTGCCCATTGACCTCAGCGCTGTGATGGGATTGGAAAGGCCACGGTTTTGGAGATGTGCTGTTGTTGGGGTGTGAGCCCTGCTCTTTCCACCTTCCTACATCCTAAGTGGAACCTGGAAGTCCTCCCACCTTTTTCTGAAAGAAAAAGAATAGAGAGTTGATTGAAATGATTTAATGTAATCCATCTCGGTGAGTGCTCCCTGAGTTTATTTTACTTATTTACTTATTTTTTGAGACGGAGTTTCACTCCTGTTGCCCAGGCTGGAGTACAGTGGCATGATCTCGGCTCACTGCAACCTCTGCCTCCAGGGTTCAAGCGATTCTCCTGCCTCAGCCTCCCGAGTAGCTGGGATTACAGGCGCCCACCACCACTCCCGGCTAACTTTTGTATTTTTAGTGGAGATGGGGTTTCACCACGTTGGCCAGGCTGGTCTTGAATTCCTGGTCTCAGGTGATCCACCCGCCTCAGCCTCCCAAAGTGCTGGGATTACAGGCGTGAGCCACCATGCCCAGCCCCTGAGTTTATTTCATTTGGTTTGTTTTTAATGAATGGGACAAGATCGGGGGGTTGCATCATTTGTCCATGTGACGCCTTTACACAGCAAACACAGGTGCAGTGTTTTAGCATTGACAGAAGCCTTGCCTTGACTACATTATCGAATTGATCCTCGCAGCAACCTGAGACCCACATGCTTCCTGCAGACACATGCCTGTAAGTGGTGGCACTAAATCCTTAGCCCAGCACTCTGAGCCAAATCCAAGGTGACTTTCTCTATGGCATGTTCGTCCTCACAGCAATCACATGAGCTCTACAAGTTAGCGTTAGCATTTTTCTTACATTATTTTAATTAAAAAACTTAGTTTAAAAGCAGTTAGTACCTTGTAGACTGGGACATGCTGATTAATAACGGAATGTATGAAATACCCCTTGCCAAGCATTGTATTAGGTTCAGAATTAATATTCACTGAGGTCCAACTTTGCAGGTTGGGCAGAACAGTTACTAGTATTGAACAGTCCCATGAAGCTAGAACCATGGCATTTAAAATGCAATTTTTAAAAATTTATAAATTAATACATATTCATGGTACTTTTTAAAAACCAAGCTGTATAGAAGTATATAAAGTGAAAATGGTTTCTCTCCTTTATCTTTTAATTCCTGTGTTCATTGTTAATACAGTAGGTTATTTGTCCTATATGGGTTTCTTCTTCTTCTCCTCCTCCTTCTCCTCCTCCTCCTTCTTCTTCTTCTTCCTCCTCCTCTTCTGGCTAACCACTCTTCTCCTCCTCCTCCTTTTCTTCTCCTTCTCCTTCTTCTTCTTCTTCTTCTTCTTCTTCTTCTTTTTTATGAGTCTCACTCTGTCACCCAGCTGTAGTGCAGTGACACAATCTCAGCTCACTGAAACCTCCACTTCCTGGGTTCAAGCAATTCTCCTGCTTCAACCTTCCAAGTAGCTGGGGCTACAGGTGTGCCCCACCACGCCTGGCTAATTTTTTGGTATTTTTAGTAAAGATGGGGTTTCGCCACAATGGCCAGGCTGGTCTCAAACTCCAGCCCTCAAGGGATTGGCCCGCCTCAGCCTCCCAAAGTGCTGGGATTACAGGCGTGGGCCACGATGCCCGGCCCTATATGGCTTTCTTACATGTTCTTCCAGATAATGTCTACCCATACAGAAGCAGATCCATACATAAATACATTTATAATATATTTAAGTGGGCTGATACTATTTTGTCACTTATTTTTTCACCCAATCATGTATATCTTGGACATCTTTCCTCACCATAGTAATAAGCATCTATGTTACTCATCCAAGTAGCTAGCAGTCCAGCGTTCCATTGAATGACTATTCTAAATTTTATTTAGCCAGTTCTGTAATTGACCAGCTATATGTCATTTCCAGATGTTGCAATTATATACAGTACTGTAATAAATTCACTTTGTGACTTATGGGCAAGATATTACTCTCTCTCTGTCTCAGTATTCTCATCTGTATAATGGGAATAGACAAAGTACCTCCCAATAGGTTGTTGTCTGAGTGAAATGAGATAATAACATCAAGTGCTTAGAACAGCATCTGGCATGTTGTAAACACTCAGTAATTGTCAAATATTATTATTATTATTATAAACCTTTGTGTTCCTGTGCCAGAATAAATGATACATTTCTGTAAATAAAACTCATGTGTAAGTACATTTAGTTCTGATACATGTAGTCAAAAATCACCTTCCTAAATATTGACTTTAAGATATTCAATCTCTCTCAGAAGTGAATGCAAATCAAAACCACAATACAATACCAATTCCTACCTGCCTAATTGTCAAAGATGAAACTGTTGGGAGATGGCCAGTGCTGGCAACAGTTTGAGAGAAGTCATTCTCACACTAAGTGGCGTTTTGTTTAAGATGCTGCTTTGCTAATCTGGTCAGGCTGGTCTTGGCATATCTACATGCTGGGCTTTTTAAAATTATTATGCAAAGTCTAGTTTGGCCTTCAATGATCCAGCAGCTGAGGAGGTCATGGGCATTCTCTCTTCCATGAAAAAGCCTTTCCCAGATGCCACAAACCCATTCCTGGAGCCAGATGGTTTCTCATGAGAGGCTCTCACTTGATTTCCTCTCCTTTAAAGCATGGATTTCCCATCCCAGTAGGTGTGCAGCAACACCAAGGGACAGAGTGAATGGCAGAGGAAGCAAGAGGGGACCCTGCCTTCATGTAAAGACCCCAAGGCCAATGGTTAAGGAAGTGGACGCTACAGCTGCCTCTGCAAGCTACTCCTGGGTAAGCCTGAATGAGTTACCGGTTCTCAACCTTTTTTTCTCCTCTGTGAAATGAAGACAGTCTCAGTTCCCATCTCCAGAGCTGGCATTCAGGCTATTGGCACTAGGAGGGCCATAAAATATCAAAATGTTTATAAACTAATTGGCAAATAGCCACTGTCCCCATCTCTTTGCCTGGACCCTCTCCATGACAACTCCCCCGGCCTCTCCCCCAGGGCTGTCCCACCATTTTCACACAATGTGGCAGTGAGAAAGTTTATGCCCAGTTCACCGGCAGGCCTCCAGGGCCCTGATCCATCACTATAGCCAAGTCCATTTCCAATCGGTCATTGTTTACGCCCTACCAAAGCTCCCCAAGTTGAATATCACTCTTGCTTTTGTCATGGAGTCATTAGGAATATTCCAAGGGGCAACGTGCAGAGCTCACCTGGCAGCTGGTACAAGTTAACCATCAGGACTGGATTATAAGGGAACCTAAGCTCTTAGTGTAGAACAGAGACAAGCAATACCAGTGCGGGGTCATGCTCAGCCTTCCCTCTCTCTAGCTTCCAGGGTGGGGTCATTCTTGTCTGCAGTGTCTTGAAGAGAAAAGCCAAGGAAGCCAGAGTCAGAGGTGTCTCCACAAAGAGGGGCTAGAAGAGAAGGGATGGGAAAGACAGACAGAAAAGGTTTGCTGGCCAGAACTACAGCTGCGCATCACCACACCCAGCTGTTTTTTTTTTTTAATGTGTTTATTTTTGAAGAGACAGGGTCTCAATATGTTGCCCAGGCTGGTCCCAAACTCCTGGACTCAAGCAATCCTCCTGCCTCAGCCTCCCAAAGTGTTGGGATTACAGGTATGAGCCACTGTGCTCGGCCAAAACTAAGATGTTTTAACAGCAGTTGGTTACAACCATACACACTCTCTCTCTCTAATCCTTCTCTCTGTCCACCTCTCCTCATGCTGGTGGCATTAAACTACTGTGGGCGGTTTTGCGATCTGACCGAGAGGAAGTTGCCTTGGTGATATATTCAGTTGGAGTTTAATGGGTTATTTATTAATATCTGGCTTGGGGTGACTTTTTGTACATGGTTGTGGTATTCTAGCCATCTCTGCGTAGGAACAGCTGCCAGGAATAACCCTGTCGCGCACTCTGTGGCTCACTCGATGTACCTGATGTACTGACTGGGCCATCGCTTAGTGACCTGCGGGCTTCCAGCACTCTTCGGTTCCCAGCATTCCAAACATGTGGGTGGAAGAGTAAACACCAGTTTAAAGGCAGACGCTGAAGTTGGTCTGTGGGAAGCTCTCCCAGCCATTATGTGTGTAAAATCACAAGCTGAGGCCTCAGTGCTCATGGCGGCTACCTCCAGTGGTCATCCTCTCTCATAAGGAATCTACACTTTAATGCTGCACGTGGACAAAGTTTTCCTTTACCCATGGGAATTGTGTGAATAGAACTTACCAGAATTTCTGGGTAAGTGCACACTAACCTGCAGCAGTGATACAAACAGCAGGCACACCCATGGATAAAGATGCATTGTTTATGCACATCAACCTGTAGATTGTGTGTTCACATATCGGACACATTTTGTCCTTACCAAGTCTGATGGCTCTAGATGACACAGCATGCAAATTGCTACGCACACAGCAAAATGGGCTATATAAACAAGGTTTCATTGAAAGCATATTTTTCTTTCTTTCCTTTTTTTTTTTGACGGAGTTTCACTCTTGTTGCCCTGCTGGAGTGCAGTAGCACAATCTCAGCTCACTGCCACCTCCACCTCCCGTGTTCAAGTGATTCTCCTGCCTCAGCCTCCTGAGTAGCTGGGATTACAGGAACCCACCACCACACCTGGCTAATTTTTGTGTTTTTGGTAGAGACAGGGTTTCACCATGTGGGCCAGACTCATCTCAAACTCCTGACCTCAAGCGATCCGCCCACCTCGGCCTCCCAAAATGGTGGGATTATAGGCGTAATCCAACGTCCCCAACCAAAAGCATAATATTTTTCTATAAGTCAGTGTTTGTGGTATGAGCGCAACTCAATTACAAAATTACGTATAATCAAAAATCTCTTGTACTTTCTTTACTCTTTTTAAATTAATATCGATTTTGGTGACTAGTTTTCATAGTTTTTGTACCTAATATTCATAATTTGACATTCTTCTTAAAGAGGCTCTCCAAAATTATTCTTCAGTCTCCACAAAATCTGGACCTGCCTCTGCATGAAGTCACAAGGAGAGAAAATGTTTTCCTTTAAACTTTTTATTTTGAATTAATTTTAGACATTAAAAAAGGTATAAAAGTAGCATACTGTGCTTCCAACTAATGCTAACACAACCATAGTTTAATCAAGAACAGGAAATTAATACTGCTATGCTGTTATTAACCAAACTGCAGTCCTTATTAGAATCTCAGCAAATTTTTCATGAATGTGCTTTTTCTGCCCCAAGAGCTCATTTAGGAGCCCATGTTGCATTTAATTAGTTCTTACCAATCTCCTCCAGTGTGTCACAGTTCCTAAGTCTTTCCCCATCTTTCCCAACCTTGACATTTTTGGAGAATGTTGATCAGTTATTCTATGGAATGTTCCTCAGTTTAGGTTTGGCCAATGTTTCCTCATGATTGGTGCAAAGTTGTACATAGTTTAGCAATAATGTGGCAAAAAAAATGACATTACATCCTTTCCGTGCATCTTATCAAGGAGTTCCTGATGCCAACATGTGCACATTTACCTTGATCGTGTGATTATGTTGGTCTCTGCCAGCCTTCTCCACCTGTAAGTTACTATCTTTCTCTCTTCTTGGTAGTTGATTCGTATCTTCGGGGAGATACTCTGAGACTATGCAAACCCTATTTCTCCTGTAACTTTCTAATTTTAATTTAAAACTACTTAGTTTTTAGTTAAACTACTAAGTAGGCTTAGTTTAGTAGTTTCTAGATTTAGTTTAGTGGTTTCCAAAACTACTAATTTTAGTATCAATGGGGCTCTTATCTGCAGCAATTATTACTGAGGTGTCTGCTTAATGCTCTCCTCTACTTCCTTCTGTTTCTCTTTAGTAATTGAAATTCTATTGCTCCCCCATTTACTCACCTATTTATGCAATTGTTCATCTATACCATTATAAACTCATGATGGCTTTTTATTTTATTCTTTTTTTTTTTTTTTTTTTTTTTTTTTTGAGATGGAGTCTCAATCTGCTGCCCAGGCTGGAGTGCAGGGGTGCTATCTCAGCTCATGGCAACCTCCGCCTCCCAGGTTCAAGCGATTATCCTGCCTCAGCTTCCCCAGTAGCTGGGACTACAGGCGCCCACCACCACACCCAGCTAATTTTTGCTTCTTGTTTTTTGGCTTTTGTTTTTGTTTTTGCTTTTTTGAGATGGAGTTTTGCTCTGTCTCCCAGGCTGGAGTGCAGTGGCACAATCTTGGCTCACTGCAACCTCCACCTCCTGGGTTCAAGCCATTCTCCTGCCTCAGCCTCCCCAGTAGCTGGGATTACAGGCACACACCACCATGCCCAGTTAATTTTTGTATTTTTAGTAGATACAAGGTTTCACTATGTTGGCCAGGCTGGTCTCAAACTCCTGACTTCATGATCTGCCCATCTCGGCCTCCCAAAGTGCTAGGATTACAAGCTTGCGCCACCATGCCCACCCTTATTTTATCCTTTACATTAAAATTCAGTATTATCATCATTTGTTTTCTTGCTCAAATGTTTTTTCTTGGGCCACTAACAAGTCCTTTGGGTTGACTCTGGCAATCTTTTGACAAACTCCATCTTTTCTTGAGCACTCCCTTACTTCCTGGCATCACAGGATGTTCTAGGCTCATCTTGTATTTTCCCTGCCCTGGCACCACTTCCCTTGCTTCCTTTTATTGGGGATGGTGTTTAAAGACCAAGCTACGGGCACTAGGTTTACTCATTGTTAGTGGGATGTCATTGTTTCTAGACTGTCTCAGCAGACAGAGCTAGGAAATATATGTATGTGTTAATAACCCATGTGTACACATACAACTATACCATCCATCATCTGTTACGCTTGCTCTTTAAAATGATGAGTTTATGCTGATACCTTTGATTCCAATCCAATACCACAGGGTTCATTTATCCTGCTCTAGGTAAGTATATTGGGGAGGCTACCAGTGTCATGGAAATAGCAGCAAAACTAATCCTCCAGAAACCCCCAGTCCATTTTGTAGCCCGAGAGTACTCATGAACACCCCTCAAGGGTACACTTCACTTGAGCTCCTCCTCTAGTGATGCAGCTTAAGACAGATGTAGGGGCTCAGCCTCAACTGGAAACAAATACATAACCTTTTCCCTTTGTTACCGTCATAGAGCCAAGGACACGAAATAGAATGAAAATGATCCTAATGTAAGTGCCAATTCTCTAAATGTTATAACTGGCAAAGAGTCAAATAAATTAAGATACTTATATCACACTGAATTTTATTTCCAAAATTACATTTTCTGTGGACATTGGAGCTCTACCAATCCACAGCAATTAACTGCATGTTGGGTGAAAGACTTGTGTATAATTTAAGTTAACACTTCAATAAGGGACACTGGAAACCCCAGAGTTAAGATGCTCATGTGAAGCTTACCATTCACAAGCTAACACAAGATGTGTCAATGACAACCTCAAAATAGTGCTAAATGTCTAAAAGGCATTCAACTCCTCCTTATTAGTGGTAACTGCATTTCCATTGCTTCTCCATTGCTACACTGGTTTCCATGAGAGAAACTTTCCCTAAATACTCCAATTCCTTGTCCTACCTCTTACTTTTCCCTAGAAGGCTGGGTTCAGTGACCTGATTGGAAAGTCAGGAAAAGAGAGTATGCATAGCTCAGGCCTGCCCCCACTCCTGCCAGCAAAGAGCTGAATTTACATCTACAGCTTCCAGCCCCAAGCTTTCCAGGCTGCCATTCTTTGTCTTTACTTATGGTGAGTTGATAGGATATTTCTAAGCCTGGGCCTGCCATACGTCTAAACCATGATCTGGTATAGGAGTCCTTTCTGGATTACAAAAGACACGGGTCATTGAGGTTTTAGTGAGAACAGGCCTTGCAGATTTTGGATATTGACAGTTTCTGGTAACTTCTCGTAGCTTCTGGACAAGCAGATTTTAAACAGTCCAAATGAGGTTTACCTTGGTGAGTTGCTGCAGGTTTGGATAGTTTTGTTTTTAAACAGGAAGGGCAGTAGGTCTTGACCTTGACCAGGTACAGGCTACCCACACCTTAGCAAATGCTCCCAAGCTAGGACAACCTATGCAAACCTGAACAGGTGGCACAAGCTGCAGGGAAGCTGCACAGACCCCGGGGCCTTAGCACAGGCATGTGCCACAGGCACCAAGCAGGTGCATTAGCCAGACATGAGCTGCGTGGGCAGCCTTGGTGTGCAGGCTGCTGTGGCTTGACCTTGAGCTGCACTGTGCAGACACATCAGAATATGCATGCTGGTATTGCAGGTGAGGCTAAGGCTAAAGGAGACCTCCTTTGACAGAATATGTTCTGCTTTTAAACTGTGAGGCAGCTGGGTTCCACATTCACTGAGGCTTTAGCATGAGGGAGATGGGCAGTAATAGATTGGTTACCCAGTTCTATTCTTCACGCAAAGCCAAAGAGAAAGCTGGAGGGACTCAGCTGAACCATGTGGTTCCCCACCAGGGTCTCAGGTCAGCTCTGGATCTGTTCATTGCAAAAGTTGTGATATTGGCTTTCAACTTCAGAGACCCAAACTGACTCACTCTCAGGAGGTGGCGAATTTCTGGCAATAAACAAATAAAAAAAAACCACAGGTCTCTGTTGTAAAATAATATATACTTATGCTACCATCACATATATATGCAGGTGTGTGTGTGTGTGTGTGTGTGTGTGTGTGTGTGTGTACACATAAGCTGCCATTGTAGATTAAGATAGAGAAACAAGTCAGTAAATTGTTGCCAACCCAAAAGCTAAAAAGGCCTGTGCCCGTTACATGTTGTCTTTAGAAATCATATTTGCTGAAAAATCAAGAAGAAATCAGAGTGACATTTAAGAAAAAATGCTTAAGGCTTAAAGTCAGAACAGCAGCCTTGGAAAAATAAAAATAAGGCCAACCAGGAGGTTTCCACTGGAGAAAGACATTTCCTTATAAGATAGGAGAAAGAGTGGAATTCAGCAGACATCCACAACAGTATTGCAGGGGAAAAATGAGATCTATGGTCTAGGAGAGACAAATATCAACAGGAAAGGGCACTCCTAACTACTCTTACAGGGGAAAGGGGGAGGATGCTGGTGACAACATGATCTTCACTGTCAACAGATCAGAAGCAGCAATGGTGTCTGATGAAATCTAGCAGCTCTGCACTCTCAGGGCTATGTTGGAAGGACCACCTTTCCAGGAGAACCGCTTGGAGCATCAGAGTCTATGGTGAGTGTAGCTGGAAAAACACCATTAATGGTTGAACAGCTATTCTAAGTGGGTACAGAAAATATGAACAGATTTGAGAGAAGGCCGCCAAGATGAGAGCAAAACACTGAAAGCAGCATCCTTAGGTGGATTTTAAGGTGTCACAGTCGGAGTGACAAGAGTACTTCCTGTACCCTATGAGAACAAGCTCCAGAAATAAGAACTCTAAGAGGAGATTCAGCCAAGATGTCCTGAGCCAAGGAGGGCGGTAATAAATTAAGTCCAAGTGCAGCCTAAATACTCATCTTATGGGAGAATATCACCCAGGTAGAATTGTCCCACTCAGGAAGGGAGTCAGTCGTCAGCAGAAGAGAACTTTTTGAACAGTGGGTGGTTACGACAGACCTAGAACATTTTGATTTCATTTTTCTCACTATGGCAGCCTCACAAGGCAGAGTATGGATGAGTGAGTTAGAAAAACCAAAGCCACAGGAAATAGGAGGCAAGGCACTCAGACCAGGCAAGCAAGGCTCACCCTACATGCTTAATTAGAAAGAAATTAAGAAAAAATATTAAGAACAACTAAGAAGAAATACAAAATTAAGAAAAATTACATGCTTAATTTAGGAAATAACTTAAACCACTAGAAACTCAAGGGCCCCCACCACCACTGTCAGACAAGGGCAGCAGTGGGAAACCCACACCAGCCAAACACTTCAAGACCAGGCCCCATAAGCCCAGTGGAGCAGCCCAGAGCTTGGGCTGAAAATGAAAAGGCAAAATCAGAGGTCTCCTTATGCAGAATGAGGAAAAGCGTTATCTCAAGTAAGAGCTGGGAATGGGGTGTGCACCCACCACAAATGTGTAAGCTTTGCCAGAAGACAGCAAAGTCTCCAATGAGCAGATGGATTCTCCCTGAGATGAAGCAAACACAGCATCATCACGACGCGTTGATGCAGGTTCTTCCACTTGCATTTCACTCAGAGGTCAAGGGTGCCCACCAGTCCGAATGCAGCTCAAAACACTTTGCTCAACCACACCCCCACGGGAAACAGCAGTGATAAATCTTTAGTAATAAACAAAAGTTTAACTAAGCTATACTAATATTTAGGGTTGGTCAATTTTGTGCCAGCCACCACAGCCATACAATTAACCCAAGCTAATAGAATTCGGCGTAAAGAGTGTTTAAAGTCTGCCTTCAATAAAGCTAAACTCCATCTAAGTTGTTAAAAACCCCAGCTGAAATAAAATATACTATGAAAGTGGCAGTCAACTGCCTTGGACTGGTGGGCATCCTTGGAGGTGAAAGCAAGGTTCTCCCCACCTCCTCCCCTCATTCAGATCCCACCCCTGGGTGGCTGCAAGGCTGGCATGAGCCTGCTTTCTTAAGGCAGATGGTGTGCCCAGGGCATTCCCTTGTTCCCATCCTTTTCACTCTTGACTACTTTAAAAGAGGTACATGCAAGAGACCCACTCAACTTCCTGGGCCTGAATCAGCTTCTCAGCCATGGCTGCATGTTGGAATCACCCAAGGAGACTTGAAAAGTCCCATTGCTGGGGCCTCGCCCCAGAGATTCCAAATCCACAGGGGTGGGATATGGCCTGGGTGCCAGGGGTCACTGACTCTCCCCAAGTGCAGTAGCACAAAAATTTGTGTCCACCCAGAAGCTCAAAATGTGACCTTCTTTAGAAACAGGGTATATTTGCAGATGGAATTAATTAAGGATCTAAGTGAAAGTGATGTGGTTTGGCTGTGTCCCCACCCAAAATCTCATCTTGAATTGTAGCCCCCATAATTCCTATGTGTGGTGGGAGGGACCCAGTGGGAGATAATTGAATCATGGAGGTGGTTTCTCCCACGCTGTTCTCAGGGTAGTGAATAAGTCTCACGAGATCTCATGGTTTTATGAGGGGAAACCTCTTTCGCGTGGCTCTCATTGTCTCTTTGCTTGCCCCCATGTAAGGTGTGCCTTTATTCTTCCCTCACCTTCTACAATGATTGTGAGGCCTCCCCAGCCACGTGGAACTGTGAGTCCATTAAAACTCTTTTTCTTTACAAATCATCCAGTCCTAGGTATGTCTTTAGCAGCAGCAAGAGAACAGACTAATACAGAGAGCATATGGAATTTGGGTGGGCCCTAAATCCTATGAGTGTCCTTACAAGAGACCGAAAAAGGACACACAGAGTCACAGAGTAGGTGACATGAAGACAGAGGCAGAGACTGGAGTGGAGGGTCCACAAGTCAAGGCACAGCAAGGTGTCTCAGCAACCCCAGAAGCTGGAGAGAGGCATGGGATGGTTTCTTTCTTAGAGCTTCCAGAAGGAACCAATCCTGATGACACCAGGATTTTGAACTTTTAGCTTCCAGAATTATGAGAGAATACATTTCTGTTGTTTTTTGTTGACTTGTGTTTTGTTTTCTTTTGAAACAGGGTCTTGCTCTGTTGCCCAGCAGGAGTGCAGTGATACAATCATAACTCACTGCTGTCTTGAACTCCTGGGCTCATGTGATCTTCCTGTCTCCACCTCCCAAGTAGCTGGGACTACAGGTGTGCACGACCACACTTGGCTAATTTTTTCTATTTTTTTGTAGAAATGGGGTCACACTATGTTGCCCAGGCTAATTCTAGTCATTTTAAGCCATCCAGTTTGTGCTCTCTTGTTATGGCAGTCCTAGGCAACTAAGATACGAGGTGACTGTCCTCTGTGGCCGAAGTTGGAAACCCTGCCGTCTCCAACAGAGGAGAACCCAACTGCAGCAAGTGCCCCAGGGCTACCCACACATCTGTCAAGAACATCTATGGCTGAGACCAAGACAAATTAGAAACTGGGGAGCTTGATGTTTGGTCTTTAATTTCTTCGACTTTTAACTCGCAAGGGCAAAAAAATTTAATTTCAACTTTGATTCCCTTGGACTTTCACTTCTTTGAACTAAAACTTGCAAGGAAACTTAATCTTCTGGTTTTATTTTATCCCCAGGAATTTCTTAATGAAGAGAGGGTTTATATTCAAATACGAGACAACTTCTTAGTGCCTCTGAATTTTGGGGGTGTCTTTAGGATGTCATTTGATCACATTGCAGAACCTCTGATAAGCGATGTCAAACAACATGGTTAGATATAATTTGAGATGAGAAATAAAAGACAGTGAGTGTTTGGCCTTGGGGAAAAGTGACCTTGAGTTGACTTAACTCATGTGGTATTCTGACTGATTGCAGAGCTCTTTAGGAGCAAACTCTGTACTGCTCTAAGCTCCTAAGAGAATCCCTGAAAGCCCAGTGCCTGGTGTTAGATAGCATGACAGGAAATTGGGCACAGTCCTGCTCAGACAAACTGCTGCTTTGCTTGCTCTGGGAGGTGAGGCTGGCCCTTGGTCGACCACTGTCTTGAACGGAGGGCCCAGGGGGTAAAGAGGATGGAAAGCTGGGATTAGAGAAGCTGCCCCTCTGGTTTTCTTGAAGAAGGATTTTCCCAGAGCACTCCAGGCCTCCTGCCCCCACCCCACAGTAGCAGAGCAAGCTCTCCGTGGGCAAAGCTCCAGCTCTCACTGCTCTCCTGCAAGAAGGTAACCTATGGACAGTCTAAGCCCCAAGAGTGTGTCTTTCCCCTTCTGTCTCTATGCAGAACAGCCCAAGGAAGGGATGGGGTATAATGTCTAGCTGGGCACAGACTCAAACCTCCCTCCAATGCCTGTGCCAATTCTGCAGTACAGGTAGGGAGCTAGCAAGCTGTTCCTTGAATCTGGCCTTGCCAGTAATAAAGGGGACATTGAGGTCTCTGTCCACTGATTATTTTTATTTAGTTTAGCATTGTTCAGAAGTCAGGTGGGGATCAGATCTATAATCTATAATGTGAGCGGTGGCTCACATCTATAATCCCAGCACTTTGGGAGGCTGAGGCAGGAGGATTGTTTGGGCCCAGGAGTTCAAGACTGGCCTGGGCAGCATAGTGAGATCCTTATCTCTACCAAAAAAAAAAAAAATTTAATTAACCAGGGTTGGCGGTATGCACCTCTGGTCCCAGCTACTCAGGAGGCTGAGGTAGGAGAACTGCTTGAGCCCAGGAGATCAAGGCTGCAGCGAGCAGTGATGGTGCCACTGCATTCCAGCCTGGGTGACAGAGCAAGATCCTGTCTCAAAAAAAAGGAAAAAAAAAGAAATCAGGTGGGAAGGGGAATGCTATTTCCTGACCCTGAAGGCCAGCGTTTCAGAACCTTTCTAAGGGCTGGCTCTGTGCTGGGCTCAATGCCAGGGTCGTTACAGTGATTGCTGTACTGAATCTGAAAGTCAGGCAATCTATCATGGCCATTTCACAGAGGAGCACACTGACACACAGAGGCTAATGATATCACACCAACTGTGAGTGGAAGAGCTGAGATTTGAGCCCAAAGAGTCTGATCCCAACCACTAAAGTTAACGAAAGAAAAGCATATCTGCACTGGATAGCATCAAAACCATTTTTTAAACAATATTATCATATATACCTAGGATATATATAATATGTAGTAAATATTGTGTGTGTTTTTGTTTCCAGCAATTTCTCTTTCAATAATTTATTCTAAGAAACAGTCGAACAGCTACAGGAACAAATATGCACAAGGCTGTTCAATTCAGCTTCACTGTAATGTAACAAAAATGGAAACAATTTAAATGTCCAAAACAATAGTTGATTAACTAAATGTATTACAATAGAGCCACATTATACAATACAAAAGTGTTGTTTTAAGGCATATAAATGAGAAAAATGGAAGAATAAACAACAGCCACAAGACTTGGAAGTTGGAAAGCAGTCCAGTGAGTGATAAAGACCCAACAGAGCCTGGGAACTTTATGCGGTCTACGACAAGGCTAAGATCCAAGGTGTGGAATCACCGAAAAGTCTAGGTGCCTCCAGAAGTAGGGTGAGTTGGGGCAGCGGGCATAGAGCTGAATCAAGGAGAATGGGATGAGAGTTCATTTAAGCAACTCTCAGTTGAGAAAATGCCTCCTCCCACCCAGCAAAGCCTGGGACTGGACTCTCAGGAGAGAGGAAAGCAAATGCCCTCTGGACTGGCCACACCAGGCTCCCCTGAGAGCAGAGCCTCCTACTAAAGATGGGGAGGTTGGCAAATGTTCGCTTTCCGGATACTGAGACCCCGCCCCTTCCTCTCACAGCTCCAGAGCACGGGCTGCAGGACCTCAACTCTAAGCAGGGCCGGGCACGAGTTCAGGGGTCATGCTTGTAATCCCAGAACTTTGGGTGGTCAAGGCAGGCAGATTGCTGGAGCCTAAGAGTTAGAGAACAGCCTGGGCAACATAGTAAGATTCTGTCTCTACAAAAAAAAATAAAAATAAAAAAATTAGCTGGACATGATGTGCTTGTAGTCCCATCTATTCAGGGGGCTAAGATGGGAGGATCACTTGAGCTCAGGAGTCCAAGGCTGCAGCAAACTATGATGGAGCCACTGCACTCCAGCCTGGGCAACAGAGTAAGACTGTAACTCAAAACAAAACAACAGCAAAAAGGAAAATCCAGGCAGAATGCTAGAGGCTTCTGCTTTGCAAACAGCCCAAGGACGTCAACATCAGGACAACCACACAGCCCAGCTGTTGGGAGTTGATGTCAACTAAACAGCCCAGCTGTTGGGAGAGCTGAGTGGAAGAGACCGACAGTCGGAGGACTGGGATGGGGTTATGCAAAAGGGAAGAAGAGGTGAGCCCAGAGTGGGGGCTACTTGCCTGTGGGTGGCTCTTGTGTCACACTTGCCCTGTCCACCAACACTGGTCAGTTTGAAGCTCTCAAACTGAACATGATGAGTCAGCAGAGATGGGCTAGATGGAATGTTCCATAAACACTGGTGGAAATTACATGCTATCTAGGGACACAACTCAGAGTCATGCTGCCAGGGGGTAAAGATAAGAGCAAAGCTGTTGGTCTGTTAGCACAGGAAACAGGATGGGTGTCAGTGACAAAGGATCAGAATTAAAGGGATCAGAATTCAGAAGAAGTGTGACAAGTGTGTACTTTCACGAGGTGATTCATTTGCGATCTCAGAAGGAAATAAGTAGAGCAAGAGAACAAGTATGAAAATTCAGTTAGACCAAAGGCTAATGGTTAGGAATAATCTGAGATTTGTGGAGAAGAGATTTTTCAAAGATTGTACTAGCTCTATTACTAACTGTGACCCACTACATTCACTTTTTGTGCATTAGTTTGGGTTTTGTGTGACCGAATGAAGAACACAAATTACAATCATTGGTCTGCCATCAGTAGCCAAGGGCTGCTCTTCGAAGCACTGGGGAAGAGGTAGTGTGGGCTAGCTAGATGTCACCAGGACTGCAGAGCTCTTCCTCGTGACTCTCACAGTAAATATCCCAACAGCAGAAGCCAGGTTGGAAGGTGTTGAATTGTGTCCCCCAAAACAAGAGGTTGAAGTCCTAAACCTGTGAATACAACTTGAATTGGAAATAGGGTCTTTGTGGATGTCATTAAGATGTGAAGTTAAGATGAAGTGTTACTGGTGTAGGGTGGGCCCTTAATGCAATACGAATGATGTCCTTATAAAGAGACACAGAGACAGACACAGGGAGCATGCTGTGCGTGTACAGGGGCACAGACTGGAGCGATGTGTCCATGAACCAAGGAACGCCAAAGACTCCCAGCAAAGCCAAGAGAGAAGCATGGGACAGATTCAACCTCTGGGCTCCCCAGGAAGGAACCCACCCTGCTGCCACCTATGCTATTGGACTTCTGGCCTCATGACTGCCAGAGAGTGAATTTCTGTTGTTTTAAGTCACCCAGTTTGCGGGCCTTTGTGAGAGCAGCCCGAGGAGGCTCATAGGGAAAGGTTTAGAGCCGGACACAGCACCAGGGTTAGAACCCACATCCTGACTCTTCCCTCCCTTGCCTCTACTCATTGAGGAGCTGGTTATCAATGCTGCTCAATGGATGTGGGTTGAACAAAACAATGGTTCCCCTTGAGAGAAAATGAGGATGCTCATGGACTTAGAGAAGCAGATGCATGAGTGGAATGCATGCCCTGCTCATGCATTTGGCATTGACAAGGCGCTCAGGACAGCTCTGGCTACCGATTTATATTTCTAGGACTTAAATGCAAAACCAAAAGGCCTTCAGCATGATTTTATTATTATTATTATTATTTTGAGATGGAGTCTCACTCTGTTACCCAGGCTGGAGTGCAGTGGTGTGATCTCGGCTCACTGCAAGCTCCACCTCCCATGTTCACGCCGTTCTCCTGCCTCAGCCTCCCGAGTAGCTGGGACTACAGGTGCCTGCCACCACACCCGGTTACTTTTTTGTATTTTTAGTAGAGACGGGGTTTCACCATGTTAGCCAGGACGGTCTCGATTTCTTGACCTCGTGATCCGCCAGCTGAGGCTGGCCTCCCAAAGTGCTGGGATTACAGGCGTGAGCCATCACACCTGGCCAGCATGATTTTCTTTTGTTGTTGTTTTTTGTTTGTTTGTTTTTGTTTTGTTTTATTTTTGAGACAGGATCTTGCTCTGTTGCCCAGGCTAGAGAGCAGTGGTGCAATCATGGCTCACTGTAGCCTTGACCCTCTGGGCTGAAGCAATCCTCTCACCTCAGCCTTCCGAGTAGCTGGGCCCATAGTTGTACACTACTGCATCCAGCTAATTAAAAAAGAGACAAGATCTCGCTATGTTGCCCAGGATGGTCTCAAATTCCTGGGCTCAAGCAATCATCCCACCTTGGCCTCCCAAAGTGCTGGGATTACAGCCATGAGCCAACACATCCAGCCTGATTTTCAAAATTCAATATCAGCAGAGGAAAATTATCTTTTGTGTTTTATTTGTGAGGAAAATGTCTCAGTTCACAAGCAATTGAAAATGAATGTGGAACTAACTGGCTGATATCTATTTCCCAAAGCCCTGTTTCTGATTCTCAGCTATACTCAGTTGTGCTTCCATAAAGGACAATTAGGCCCATTGTGGCCATGAGGTTCCCTGAATCCGCCGGTCTATGGTATTTGTATAAGGAGACTACTCACTGTGGGGCACAAACTGGGTCTTCTTTAAATTTCTTATTAATTAGATACCTCTTATCTGAACTCAGCACAATTTCCACCTGTTCCCATGGGGAGACCTTATAGCTGTGCCAAGCATCGTGGGGCCATCTCTGCTGCCCATACCTGGATTCCACGGGTTGACTCTGCTCAGCTACAGCTGCAGCCGCAGCCAGGTAGGATGTCTGTCACGTGCTTGCTGCACACAGCGAGCTGGAATGGATAACATGAAGCCTACTTTTGCCAAAGAGGAGAAAAAACCTTCCCAGTGGCAGTGCAAATGCAAAGAAAGAACTTCAAAATGAATCTGAATACCTACTGACTTAAAAACTTTTCTCTTTTTGTTTTGCTAACTGTTGTTCTAGCATTTCGTTCTAAAATAACTTCAGGTTCTAAAGTCCAGCTTCAAGACACACCCTGTCCGGGCGCGGTGGTTCACGCCTGTAATCCCAGGATTTCGGGAGGCTGAGGTGCATGGATCACCTGAGGTCAGGAGTTCGAGACCAGCCTGACCAACATGGTGAAACCCCATCTCTACTAAAAATACAAAATTATCTGGGTGTGGTGGTGCACGCCTGTAATCCCAGCTACTTGGGAGGTTGAGGCAGAAGAATCACTTGAACCTGGGAGATGGAGGTTGCAGTGAGCTGAGTTCACACCACTGCACTCCAGTGTGTGCAACAAGAGCAAAACTCCATCTAAAAATGAAAGAAAGAGAGAAAGAAAAGAAAAGACAAGACAAGACAAGACCAGACAAGACCAGACAAGACATGACACATCCCCATAGAATTTATCCTGAGTTGACCAGGTAGGTTCTGCAGTACTCAAATCCACTCCCATCAGCAAGCTATCTTTAGAAAGACTGGAGTTTACCAGAGATCGCTGGTAGGAATTGAGGAAGAAATGGAGAGGAGTCCAACTGAGGTGGGGGAGGGCACTGAAGTGTTTTCCCGCTACTCCCACCTCAAACCCCAGATGCCTCCAAGAGAACCCTCTGTTGAGGCTGCTGGTGCCTGTGCCTCACTCCACCTAACAGTGGCTGAGCTGCAGAAGTGCAGGCCATTCTGATGCACTGAGATGGAGTGTAGGTGGGAGGGCTTGGGAGAACTGGAGCCTGCTCCCCAGCGGAGGACTCTGACAGTGGGAGCTGGCTGGGGCACCTGTGATAGATGGCAGGGCTGGGGGAGTGGGCCACTATACAGTTGCACGGACCCCCAACATTGGGTCTGGTATGAATGCATGAGTTTTTTCTTTGGGAGGGGAGTGGCAAGTAGATGCTGAGAAGATAGACTGACTAGAGTTGACATTATGGGAACCCACCCAGAAAGGCAGCCTCCAAGGGCTTAGGGTCCTCAGCTGTAAGAAGCTGTGGGCTGGACCCTGGGGCAGGAGTTGGGCAGAGCTGCAGTAAGTTAGAGCACAGGCCCTCCTAAGAGTTGATATCTTGAGTGTGACAAAAGAGCCAGCACTTGGACACTTGCCATGGCCAAGGGCTTTGAGAGCCAAGAGAGAACTACAAAGAACACCCTCAAAGTCGAATAACTTTTGCTCCTTTCTGCTAAGCCCTTCTCTGCCTGCCCTGACCCCAGAAGACACAGACAGGAAAGGATGGGAGAAGGAAGAGCAGAGGCACCCTCTCTCCCACAGTGGGGTTCGGCTGGCAGAGCTAGGCACACCCCGGTTACAAGATGGAAGTCTGGGTATTAGGCTGGCCTCAATCATTTAATCTTGGGAAGGGAATTGGCATCACCTAAATGAGGCTGTGACAGCTGAGATGGCCAGAAAGCTGTGGCTCTGCCCTAAAGAGTCATGCAGGACTGGAAAGGGAGAAGCAATGGAGCAGGATTGGAAAAGTAAAGAAGAAAGACAGCTGGGAGTCAAGACTTTCCTTATGGCTCCTCCTTGGCGTTTACCCACTTGACAAATCTTTTTTTTTTTTAATTTTTTGGGACAAGTCTCACTCTGTTGCCCAGGCTGGAGTATAGTGGCACCATCTCGGCTCACTGTAACCTCTGCCTCCCGGGTTCACATGATTCTCCTGCCTCAGCCTCCCAAGTAGCTGGGATTACAGGCACACACCACCACACCCAGCTAATTTTTGCATTTCTAGTACAGATGGGGTTTCACCATGTTGGCCAGGCTGGTCTCAAACTCCTGACCTTAGGTGATCCACCCACCTCAGCCTCCCAAAATGCTGGGATTACAGGCGTGAGCCACCGCACCCAGCCAACAAATCTTATAAATCTAAGAAATCAAGTTTCTTAACAGACAAGAAGGTGACTTAACATCCCCAACTATTGGTCTCTTCTCAATGATTGTACCAGAAATTCCCCAGCAATTTGTCATTATTATTCTTATAAAGTCAGGGATCTTCTCCCCTTTGAAATGCTCCACCCTCTGGGAAGGACCCCTTGGGCTTTCCTGTGAGAGGACATTGGCTCGGTCCTTTCCTGAGTGAGGAGGGGAGGGCAGGTGTGGGAGGCTCAGGATGAGTGAGGAATAACTGCTGTTTGGGATGGGAGGGCCCAGAGACATGTACATGAAGATGCTGAAACTGACCTCGCCCAGCCCCATTTACCTGGAACTGGCTCCCCATGAAAACTTTGGAAAAATCTGTGTGTGTGTGTGTGTGTGTGTGTGTGTGTGTGTGTGTTTTCAGTTCTTTAAAAATCCCACGTGTCAACTCTTCGGCTGTTTTTCCATGTTCTTTGCCATCATTGTTAGTTCAAGTTTAATGTTATTGTCAAAAAATAGAATGAGAATTAACAAAGAATAAATTGCCATCTTCTATGCTAAGGTTAGCCAATAGATGCTTCTGTTAAGCAATCCTAAGGCTCTGAGATACTGTAAAGTAGAGAAGCTCTCCGAAAGCTCTCATAAAGATATAAAGTTTCCCTAAAATCAATGAAACTAAGCAGAGTATCCAGAAATAGACTCAAATATACATGGGAATTGAGCATATGGCAATGGGGACACTTCACATCTAGGGCAAAAGCAAGGTTCTGTGCATGACATTGGGACAACTAGTATCAGCGAGTGGGGGTGGGGAAGTGATCTGTACTGCAATTATTATTTTTATTATTGTTGTTATTGTTATTTTGAGACAGTCTCGCTCTTTCTCCCAGGCTGGAGTTCAGTGGCTCCATCTCAGTTCACTGCAACCTCTACCTCCCGGTTCAAGTGATTCTCCTGCCTCAGCCTCCCAAGTAGCTGGGATTACAAGCATGCACCACCATGCCTGGCTAATTTTTATATTTTTAGTAGAGACAAGGTTTTACCATGTTGGCCAGGGTGACTGCAAACTCCTGACCTCAAGTGATCCACCCACCTCAGCCTCCCAAAGTGCAGGGATTACAGGCATGAGATATCTTGCCCTGCCCCTACTGCAATTTTTTTTATTTTTATTTTATTTTATTTTTGAGACAGAGTCTCTGTTGCCCAGGCTGGAGCGCAGTAGTGAGATCTCAGCTCACTGCAACCTCCGCCTCCTGGGTTCAAGCAATTCTCCCATCTTAGCCTCCTGGGTAGCTGGGATTATAGGTGCACACCACCATGCCTGGCTCATTTTGTATTTTTTTAGAGATACAAAAATGTTGGGGGTCTGTGCAACTGTACAGCAGCCCACTCCCCCAGCCCTGCCATCTATCACAGGTGCCCCAGCCAGCTCCCACTGTCAGAGTCCTCCGCTGGGGAGCAGGCTCCAGTTCTCCCAAGCCCTCCCACCTACACTCCATCCCAGTGCATCAGAATGGCCTGCACTTCTGCAGCTCAGCCACTGTTAGGTGGAGTGAGGCACAGGCACCAGCAGCCTCAACAGAGGGTTCTCTTGGAGAACCATATTGGGCACCATATTGCCCAAACTGGTCTCAAACTCCTGAGCTCAAGGGATCCACTCACCTCAGCCTCCCAAAGTGCTGGGATTACCAGCATGAGCCACCGCACCTGGCTCTTACTGCAATCTTAAGACCAGAATAAACTCTAGATGTGCAGGTTACAATAATGTAGCCACCAGTCACCTGGAGCCCTTTGAAGTTAAATTAATTTAAATTAAATAATGGTAAAAACTCATATTCAGTTACATTAGCCACAATTCAAGTGCTCAAGAGCCACATGGGGCCGGTGGCTGCCATATTGGACAACACAGAACATTTCCATTAACACAGGAGGTTCTACTGAATGAAGCTGCTCTGGATTGTTCAAAGATTTAAATGTAAAAATGTACATTATTATCATTATTATTATTATTGAGACAGAGTCTCGCTCTGTTGCCAGGCTGGAGTACAGTGGCGCGATCTCGGCTCCCTGCAACTTCCACGTCCTGGGTTCAAGTGATTCTCCTGCCTCAGCCTCCCGAGTGACTGGGACTATAGGTACGCACCACCACGCCCAGCTAATTTTTGTATTTTTAGTAGAGACAGGGTTTCACCATGTTGGCCAGGCTGGTTTCAAACTCCTGAACTCGTGATCCACCAGCCTCGGCCTCCCAAAGTGCTGGGATTACTGCAGTGAGCCATGGTGCCTGGCCTAAAAATGTATCTTATTAAAGCACTAGAAGAAAACGTAACGTGGATTTTAAAATCTTGGAATGGAGATAAATCAATGCAAAACCTAAAAACCAATGCAAGAACCTAAAAACTAGAGAACAATTGTTCAAATTGCTAAATAAAAATTTAAAATGTCCTCTGTGTGAAAAATAATCTAGTAAACAGGCTTCAAATGGTTAAAAAAAAAAGAAGAAGAAGAAGATTTATAACCTACAAGCAGATAAAGAGCTAATTTCCTTAATAAAATAATAATAGAAGGACAAAAGCCCAAGAGAAAAAAATGTGTCAAGAACAGGGCATTTCGTTGAACTAAAAAGATATTAACGGCCAACAAATACATTAGAGGATGTTTAACCCCAGAATGCAAATTAAATAATGATGGTATCATCATTAAATAATGGAAGAGACCACTTGTCAACTATCATTGGGAAAATTAAACAGTTTGCATGCATCATTTGCTAGAATGTGGAAAATCTGGTAGGTTTACACATTGATGGTAGAAGAATAAACTACATCAGTGTATTGAGTTTGCCAGCAGAAATCAACGTTTTAAATGCATGTTATCTTTGACCCAGTATTTCCATCACTAAAATTTTACCAGGCCGGGCACAGTGGCTCACACAGGTAATCCCAGCACTTTGGGAGACTGAGGCAGGCTTCTCACTATGTTGCCCAGGCTGGTCTCGAACTCCTGGCTTCAACTCTGCCAGAAGTTCAAGACCAGCCTGGGCAACATAGTGAGACCCAATCTCTACAAAAAATAAGCCGGGCTTGGTGGTATGTGCCTGTGGTCTCAGTCACTCAGGAGGCTAAGGAGGAAGGCTTGCTTAAGCCCAGGATGTGGAGGCTGTAGTGAATCATGATTATGCTACCACAGTTCAGCCTGGGTGACAGAGCCAGACCCTATCTAAAAATAAAAAATAAAAAAATCCCTACAAATCTACAAATATACTTTCAAATGTGCACAAAGTTACGTGCACAAAATGCTCACTTGCATTTGTTATTTAAAAAAAAGGAAAAAGAAAAATCCCTGAAATGTCTATTAAAGGGTCTATGTAAATAAATTATGCTACAGCTCTAAGTAAGATACTATGCACCCATTAAAATATGTGTGTTGGCCAGGCGCAGTGGCTCCCAACACTTTGGGAGGCCAAGGCAGATGGATCACGAGGTCAGGAGATTGAGACCAGCCTGGTCAACATGGTGAAACCTCGTCTGTACTAAAAATACAAAAATTAGCTGGGCACGGTGGCGCGTGCCTGTAATCCCAGCTACTCGGGAAACCGAGGCAGGAGAATTGCTTGAACCAGGGAATCGGAGGTTGCAGTGAGCCGAGATTGCGCCATTGCACTCCAGCTTGGTGACAGAGTGAGACTCCGTCTCAAAAAAAAAAAAAAAAAAAAAAGTGTTGCAATGAGGTAACTATAGTCAATAATAATTTAGTTGTATATTTTAGAATAATTAAGAGTGTCATTGGATTGTTTATGATACAAAGGATAAATACTTGAGGGGATAGATACCTCATTCTCCACAATGTGATTATTACACATTACACGCCTGTTTCTAAACATCCCGTGTACCCCATAAACATGTACATCTACCATGTACCCACAAAAATAAAAAATTAAAAGTATATATGTGCTGATAAGATCCCAAGATATATAATTAAGTGAAAAACGTGAGGCTAGAACAAAGCACTGTATGATCCTAACTTGGTCCTTTTTTGTTTTCAAAGGATACAGAATATTCACACAGATGCTGCTTAGAGGCAAACATGATAGACCCGAGGATACATAGGAATTTGCCAATAATTACTCCCAGTGAGTAGAACTGGTGGGCAGGGACATAGTTTTGGTTTTTTTCTTTAGATCATTTTGTGTTTTTGGGTTTTGTTTTGTTTTTGTTGTTTTTGTTTTGGTTTGGTTTGGCTTTTGCCATATATTCATTTGTTTACATTGAAAAGAAAACAGACTCAAAAGCTGAATAAAGATGCTGTATCAATGGAGAATATTCTTCACTTCCTGTGTAAATTTAATTCCAAAGGACAGCATGCACCTGAGTAATGTAGATAAAGAGACCCTACGAGTCTAGGGACTGTGAGATGGACTCTGTCCCGGCACACACGGAAGCAGGAGATGCTCCTGCCCATCACTGGGAAGGGAAGTGGAGGCAGTCCCATTCCTGATGTCTCAATGTCAAAAATGGCCAGGCCGGGTATCGCCTCCCTCCTGCTACCCAATACTCAGCTCAGCTTGAGGACTCAGCTCTGACTCAGAAGGATCTGGTTCCAGGGAATTTTGTCATGAGAAACAAATCATGTGACACCCCAGTGTGAGAAATGGCTGGCCAGTGTAAAGCTGTGGAAAATTGAAGTTAGTCTTGGCTCCGGACTTTATGTAGGTTTTTCTATTAACCAGAGGTGAAGTCAGGTGCGAGGTTAATGGCAAGGTGCAGAGAAGGCTGTTGGGGGACTGCGGTGACGGTTTACACTGCTGTGTAGGATGCAGTTCCTGTGACAAGTGGATGTTCTCTTCCATTATAAAACAGAGCCCCATGGGACTGGCATCAAAGGCCTCTTGTGGGTCTGGAAACTCTTAGCTAGAGGAGAAAAACAGGCTCTGCTGAGGATGCAGGCTGACAAGCATAAGCCTTGTTTTGTTCTCTGTAGAAACAATGAAGCTTCAAGCATAAGGAAAAATTGTTGAAATTCCCTAACATCCCACCACCTTAAGTTAATTAATTGGTATATTTTCTTCCTATTTTCCTATGCATGGGTACATTTTTTCATATTTCTAATTAAAACACTCACAAGTTGTAGCATTTTGGCTTTTTAAACTATATACTATAAAATCTATTTTCGGCCGGGTGGGGTGGCTCACACTTGTAATCCCAGCACTTTGGGAGGCTGAGGTGGATGGATCACTTGAGGCAGGGAGTTCGAGACCAGCCTGGCCAACAAGGTGAAACCCCATCTCTACTACAAATACAAAAATTAGCCGAGTGTAGCCGGGCGCGGAGGCTCATGCCTGTAATCCCAGCACTTTGGGAGACCGAGGCTGGCGGATCACGAGGTCAGGAGATTGAGACTATCCTGGCTAACATGGTGAAACCCTGTCTCTACTAAAAATACAAAAAATTAGCCAGGGGTGGTGACAGGCACCTGTAGTCCCAGCTACTCAGGAGGCTGAGGCAGGAGAATGGCGTGAACCTGGGAGGTAAAGCTTGCAGGGAGCCGAGATCACGCCACTGTACTCCAGCTTGGGCAACAGGGCAAGACTCCATCTCAAAAAAAAAAAAAAAAAAAATTAGCCAGGTGTCGTGGCAGGTGCCTGTAATCCCAGCTACTTGGAAGTCTGAGGGAGGAGAATCACTTGAACCCAGGAGGTGGAGGTTGTAGTGAGTGGAGATTGTGCCACTGCACTCCGGCCTGGACGACAAGAGCGAAACTTGGTGTGAAATATATATATATATTTTACATCTCTATATAACGCTCCTACTTGTAGTCTTACTGTACCACATTTTACCAAGGTGACACACTGTTGCCTGTTTTGGATAGTTCTATATTGTTAAATGCTTCTGATTTGATGACCTGAAAGGTATTATTCCAGGGAGCATCTTCAATGTACACAGTTTTTTCCTCCTGTTAAACTGCTTCCTAAAAATACTCAGGACTGGAATGACAAGGCCAAAGGCATAAACATTTTTGCAACATGTTGCCACATTGCTTTCCCGCTGGGTTATAATGGTGTTCTGTGCCTATGAGTTGCTGGGAGGAATTGCTCAGACAGGAATAGAGCCAGGAAGCCAGGAAGACAGTAGCTATTTTAGTCAGCTGGGGCTGCCATAACAAAATACTATAGACTTAAGAAACTGAAATTTATTTCTCATGGTTCTGGAGGCTGGAAGTCCAAGATCAGGGTGCCAGCATGATTGGGTTCTGATGAGGACTCTGTTCTTGGTTTGCAGATGACCACTTTCTTGCTATGTCTTCGCATGGCATTTTCTTGGAGTGTGCACTCGACAGAGAGAACAAGATCTTCTCTAAGGCCACCAACCCTATCAGATTAGGACCATATTCTTATGCCCGCATTTAACCTTAAGAAATTCCTGAAAGCACTATCTCCAAAAACAACCAGATTGGGTGTTGGCGCTCCAACATATGCACTGGGGTGGGGGAACACAACTCAGCCCATAGCGGTAACCCTACCCACCAGAGAAGCTCCTGGACCATCTGAGCCCAGCTTGTCCACGGACATACCACTCCACCAGCCTCTTCTCTGCAGAAAAGCCTGCGTGATATCAGAAGAGGGAACATGAGCTCTGCACCTTTAACAGAGTTTGGGGGGAAGTCATTAAAACAGAGAGGTGGGCAAGTTTGATTTCCACGTTGAGACCAGCAGACTGATTCCAACCTGGTTTGTTTGTAATTGACAATCACTGGATATGAGCGCAGCTGAAGCACACTGAGAATGAGGCAGTGGCATTCTAGACCTAAATCTATCACTTAACAATCACCTGTCAGGTTCCTGCACCTCCAGAATGCTCGGATCTTAGGGTGACCTGACACCACCACCAGGACCTTGCCAGCTTCCCCAGGATCCTGGAGTAGCATAATGAAGATGGGCTTGTTTGCTTTAGATAATCTCTAAGAGCATCACTGGCCTCCTGACGTCGCCAGCACCTTGGAGACAGGTGACGCAATAGCTGAGCATTGATTGGAGCAAGCTTCACAAAGGTTGGCTCCCATTGCATCACCTGCTCCAAACTGCCCCAAGGTCAGTCCTCACCCCCTTCTATCACCATGACCAAACAGTCCACAACTGGCCAGGGGCTCTCTGTTTCAAGGCAAGATGGAAAAAAGATGGTCTCCCTGCCAATATGCCCCTCACCCACGTCTTATGCTCTGCAGTGCTGGACAGTTCCCAGTGGGTCTACACTTCGGCCGTAGGGATTCCTCCAGGGAGCAAAAGTGGTACCCATGAGACCAGAACTGGTGGGTGAAGCTGCTTGAACAGGCAGGGCAAGACTAGGAACCCTGCTCTGACCCAACCCACACACCTGTACCCTGGGAGGCTGGAGCCTAGGAGTATTGTCCCTCACTCCCCGACTCAGCCCCAGCACTCCTTCCATTCAAACTAAAAGGTCCACATCCAGGTCCAATGCATGCGCAAGTAATGTAGATTTTATGGATTTCCTATAGAAAGAAAAGAATGTCATATAGTGGTTTAAAATAGATCATGTGCCATATAGTAAAATTTAACGAAGATTCCCATTAGTCATATTGTTTCTGCCTCTAGGTTTTAGACCTGACTACCCATTACCGGGTATCCTCTCCTCCTCCCATTTCTTCCCAGAGAGCCTTGAAACCCTACCTTTAATCACCTGAGAGTTTTAACTTTATTCTTCTGCAAACATTTATTCCTTCTCTTCAAGACAAACAAACAAGGCTGGGTGCAGTGGCTCAAGCCTGTACTCCCAGCCCTTTTGGAGGCCAAGGAGGGAAGTTTGCTTAAGATCAGGAGTTTGAGACCAGCCTAGGCAATGTAGTGAGACTCCCCCATCTCTACAAAATTTCCTTTTTTAAAATTAGCAGGGCGTGGCGTTATACGCCTGTAGTCCTAGTCACTTGGGAGGTTGAGGCAGGAGGATGGCTTGAACCCGGGAATTCAAAGTTGCAGTGAGCCACGATCATACCACTGCATGCCAGCCTGGGTGACAGAGCAAGACCCTCACTCTAAAAAACACATAAACAAAAACTCCTATCACTTGCCAAAACCTGACCAGCTTCTGCTCTTCAAACCTGTCCCTGCAACTCCAGCTCATCATGCCCATGAAGCTCAGAGTCAAAGGGAAGCTCAGGTACCATGGAATAATAAACGCATGAATCTGAGAGAAAGGAAAACAGAAATCTGGCTCCACACCCTTGGGGTGCAGACGCTGAAGCCAATGTCAAGTGTGACTTACCTCATGTGCACGGGAGCGCACCCTTGAAATTAGTTAATTAGTGATGAGAAAGTATTCACTTACTCTCTGTCCACCCCAGCAGCTCTGAAAAGGAAGTGACCTTTCTGCTTCCTTTACCACGGCATCCTGAATCTCTAGCGACATGCTCCCCAAATACACACCTGTCTCCCCAAATACCACCTGACACAGAGCAAGATTCAACAAATATGTGTTGATTGGTTGACTGGCCCCATTTTTATGCTAACCCTAACCCACCCTACCAATGCGTGTATCTTTTTTTTTTTTTCTTTTTTTGAGATGGAGTCTTGCACTGTCGCCTAGGCTGGAGTACAGTGGCGCAATCTCGGCTCACTGCAAGCTCCGCCTTCCAGGTTCATGCCATTCTCCTGCCTCAGCCTCCTGAGTAGCTGGGACTGTAGGCGCCCACCACCACGCCTGGCTAATTTTTTGTATTTTTAGTAGAGACGGGGTTTCACCGTGTTAGCCAGGATACCAATGCATATATCTTGAAAAATAAGATGGCAGAGGGCATATTTAAATTCAGTTAGATGTACTCTGAGTTCGAAGGCAAGTGTAAAAAGACATTAAACATTGTAATTGCATGTGCATAAATTAAAGTTATTCATGTCGCTAATAAGATTGCAGATGGGGCAAATTCCTGGAAACATCGTCATAATTCTGTAGGCAGGAGATGTTTTTAGTGGCTCCATTTTACACATGACGAAACCAAGGCCTGAATAAGAGAATGAATTCACCCCAAATCACAGAGCTAACCATGGCAGAGCCAGAATTTGAATCAAGTGGACCAGTGTATGCAACCTCCTCTTTGTGTTAGGTTTAGGGGTTCTCTGGAGAGGGTGATGGAGCTGACATCTTGTCCTCCTCTTACCTCTGCCATTGACTTTGGGGTGGCTTGAGGCTAGCTGTAAGCCTCTGTTTCCTCATCCATAAAAAAGACCCATCAGCAGGTGCGGCACCCAGGTCTTGCCACGCGGGACCTCATCAAACCCATGCAGCATAAGGCTGATTGAGCCTAACATCACTTCTAGGAAGCACGAGCCCAGGCTGAGCCCAGGCTGAGCCCAGGCTGCTGTCAAGGCAGAAGACGGGTGAGCTTCCAGCAGTCATGGACCGCGAGACTCTACTCCAGGTCTGAGGAAAGATAACTGGTGAGACACTCACCGCACCCCAGCAAGGATGTTTTACTCTATAAACCTGGGAATGACTTTCTGCTTCTAATAACTAAGCAGGCAGTGTGACGACATGTACAACCAGGGCCTTTGGATCTCAGAGAGAAAGAAGCAAGGATTGTGTTCGTTTCTGTGAAATTTCTGGGAGCTACTTTGGTTTTCACAAATACAGTAGGCTTCCTCAAACAGGGCTATAGTCTAAAATAGTTGAGAGAGAAATTGAACAGCAATGATTAGAACACAGAAAAGAAATCTTTCCAATGACAGCTGTGTAAGTTACAAGAGCCCATTCCCGCATCACCCTGCCTGATCAGAGATTTCAGCGGGCTGGTGCCTCCAGTCTGGCTTCTCCACACAAGAGCGGCGGACCTGTTCCTGGAACCTGTTGGAAATGCAGAATCTCCTTATGGATTCTGAATATTGGTCTTTCATCAGATGCATAGTTTGCGGATATTTTCTCCCATTCTGTGGGTTGTCTATTTACTCTGCCCATAGTTTCTTTTGCTATGCAGAAGCTCTTCAGTTTAATTAGATCCCAATTGTCAATTACTGTTTTTGTTGCAATTTCTTTTGGGGACTTAGTCAAAAATTCTTTGCCAACACTGATGTTGAGAAGGGTATTTCCTAGGTTTCCTTCCTTCATTCCTTGGTTTCCTTCCTTCTCTCCTTCCTTCCTTCCTTCCTTCCTTCCTTCCTTCCTTCCTTCCTTTCTTTCTTTCTTTCTTTCTTTCTTTCTTTCTTTCTTTCTTTCTTTCTTTCTTTCTTTCTTTCTTTCTTTCTTTCTTTCTTTCTTTCTTTCTTTCTTTCTTTTTCTTTCTTTCTTTCTTTCTATATGTCTGTCTGTCAGAGTTTCACTCTTGTTGCCCAGGGTGGAATGCAATGACATGGTCTTGGCTCACTGCAACTTCTGCCTCCTGGGTTCAAGCGAGTCTCCTGGCTCAGCCTCCCAAGTAGCTGGGATTATAGGCACCTGCCACCACGCCCAGCTAATTTTTGTATTTTTAGTAGAGACGGGGTTTCACCATGTTGGCCAGGCTGGTCACAAACTCCCGACCTCAGGTGATCCACCTACCTTGGCTTCCCAAAAGTGCTAGGATTACAGGCATGAGCCACCGCACCCGGTCTGCCTAGGTTTTCTTCTAGGATTTTTATAGTTTGAGATCTTACATTTAAATATTTAATCCATCTTGAGTTAACTTTTGTATATGGTGAAAGGTAGGGGTCTAATTTCATTATTCTGCATAAGGCTAGCCAGTTATCCCAACATCATTTATTGAATAGAGATTTCTTTCCCCGTTGCTTGTTTTTGTCACCCTTGTCAAAGATAAGATGGTTGTAGGTGTGAAGCTTTATTTCTGAGTTTTCCATTCTATTCTGTTGGTCTATGTGTCTGTTTTGTACCAGTACCCTGATATTTTGGTTACTGTAGCCTTATAGTATAGTTTGAAGTCAGATAATGTGATGCCTCCAATTATGTTCTTTTTACTTAGGATTGCTTTAGCTATTTAGCTCTTTTTTGATTCTATATGAATTTTAGAATAGTTTTTTCAAATTCTGTGAGAAATGACATTGGTAGTTTGATAGGAGTAGCATTAAATCTATATATTGCTTTGGGCAGTATGGGCACCTAAATTATATTGATTTTTCCAATCCATGAGCATGGAATGTTTTCTCATTTATTTGCACCATCTCTGATTTCCTTCAGCAGTGTTTTGTAGTTCTCCTTGTAGAAATATTTCACCTCCTTGGCTAGCTATATTCCTGGATATTTCATTCTCTTTGTGGCTGTTGTAAATGGAATTGTGTTCTTGATTTGACTCCCAGCCTAGATGTTACTGGTGTATAAAAATGCTACTGATTTTTGTGTATTGATTTTATATCCTTTTGAAAAGCCTTTTGGCAGAGCCTGTAGAGTTTTTTATGTATAATGAATGATCAATGGTATGATCAATGAAGACAGATAATCCGCCTTCTTCTTTTTCTATTTGGATGCCTTTTATTTCTTTCTCTTGCCTGATTGCTTTGGCTAGGACTTCCAGTACTATGTTGTATAGGAATGGTGAGAGTGGGAGCTTAAACAAATCAACAAGCAGAAAACAAATAGCCCCATTAAAAAATGAGCAAAGGATATGAACAGACACTTCTCAAAAGAAGACATACAAGCAGCCAACCAACCATGAAAAAAAAAAATGCTTACCATCACTAATCATCAGAGAAATGCAAATCAAAACCACAATGAGATGCCATCTCACACTGGTCAGAATAGCTATTACAAAAAAGTCAAAAAACAAGAGATGCTGGCAAGGCTGAGGAGAAAAGAGAACATTTATCACTGTTGGTGGGAATGTACATTAGTTCTGCCACTGTGGAAAGCAGTTTGGAGATTTCTCAAAGAACAGAACTTGAAACAGAACTACCACTCCACCCAACAATCCCATTACTGGGTGTATACCTAAAGGAAAGTAAATCATCCTACCAGAATGACACATGCATTCATATGTTCTTTGTCGTGTTATTCATAGTAGCTAAGGCATGGAATTAACCTTGGTGCCCATAAATGGTGGATTGGATAAAGAAAATGTGGTATATATATACCATGGAATAATATGCAGCCATTAAAAAACCACAAAATTATGTCCTTTGCAGGAACACAGATGTAGTTGGCGGCCATAATCTTAAGTGAAATAACACAGGAACAGAAAACCAAATACTGCATGTTCTCACTTATAAGTGGGAGCTAAACAGTGAGCACACATGCGCATAAACATGGGAACAGCAGACTCTGTGGGCTACTAGAAGAGGGAGGGAAGGAGTATGGATTGACAACTACCTATTGGGTACTATGCTCACTACCAGGGTGACAGGATCTCTATCCCAAACCTCAGCATCACACAGTAAACCTGCGTAACAAGTCTACACATGTAATCCCTGTATCTAAAATACCAGTTGAAATTTAAAAAATAAATATTAGCCATTATTAAAGAAACAAAATTAAATATCTCAAGTTCTAAAAAATAAATAAGTGCAGAATTATTTCTTCCTTAAGACCCACTGCATCAGAATACACATTGTAAGGAAGATATCAGGTGATGTCTGCACACTTTAAAGTCCAAGGCATGTGGCCTCCAGGTCCTCTGGTCCAGCTGACGTTTTTCAAGTGAGGACCCTGAGGTCTAGGAGAGAAAGTCATTTACTCCACATGACAGGAAGCTGGTGGCTGAGCCAGGAGAGCCCTGCACCCACCATGCTCCAGCCCAAGCAAACCTCCTGCTCCTTCCACTGCTGCTGCACCACCTCTACAGCTAGGAACTCCCTTCTCCTCGCTGCAGCCCAGGAGATGGACGGAGGATGGGATGGCTGGGCAGCCTCCTAGAGCAGCGCCCTGCAAGGGACACGAAACAATCCTTGAGGTTTGGGCTTGAGGAAAAGCTGGACAGAGGCCAGAGGGAAGATGCTCAGCTTGGCCAGGAGGCTGCAGGGTACAGAGCGCATTCAGTGGAGAAAAGGAAAATAGAACTGGTGGGAGGTGTCAAAGGGGAGTCTTCTTCACTAATTCCTCATTTGCCCATATCATTCCTTCACTCTCTCCTTATGTAACCAGTACAGCAAAGACACCCAAGTGGCTGATGCCCAGATAATAATGAAGAAGTGTCATGGCACTGGAAAGTTTTGTTTTTGTTTTTTTTCACTGCAACCTCTGCCTCCTGAGTTCAAGGGATTCTCATTCCTTAGCCTCCCAAGTAACTGGGAATACAGGTGCCCACCACCACGCCTGGCTCTTTTTTTTTTTTTTTTAATTTTTAGTAGAAACATGGTTTCACCATGTTGGCCAGGCTGGTCTTGAACTCCTGACCTCAAATGATCTGCTCATCTCAGCCTCTCAAAGTGCTGGGATTACAGGTATGAACCACCACTCCCAGCCTTGGAAAGTATTAATATCTACAAAATATTTTGACACTCAGTACCAGTGGTTCTTAACTGCCCCCCACCAAGTGAGTCTAATGGGGAACCTCATATATTAAAAAGATCAAAGTGGAGTTTTTACACAAAGGGGGTCAGGGCTTGGGGGCTATAGCCAGTTGAGTACCCAGGCTGTAGGTACCAGTCCATCCAAATCTCTGATCAGACAGAATGAAGAAGGAATGGACTATTATCACTTAACCTACCTGTCGGTGGGAGAGAGTATATAGAGCCCTTATCCCCATTTTGTGCAGGTTTTCAGGGGTGGCAGGCTCCACAGAACACAGTCTGATGGCCATTGTTCTAAGGAAAGGAGGTGGCAAGTCCAAACAAATTGTTGATGTTCCTCTTCCAAAGGGCCTCTTATGTTCTTGGGATATATCCAAAATGTCGGCCAGCCTGCTGCGTGACAGATGTGGCCATGGATCCGGGCGGGGCACGTGCTGGGGGTGTCTGCCATGCACACTCACAGTTTGACCAGAAGGGATTATGGTGAGCTAGCAAGTCAACTGGGTGGGTCATACTACACAGCCAAAAAGCATTGAGAGGTTGGGCGCAGTGGCTCATACTTGTAATCCCAGCACTTTGGGAGGCTGAGGTGGGTAGATCACCTGAGGCCAGGAGTTCAAGACCAGCCTGACCAACATGGTGAAACCCTGTCTCTACTAAAAATACAAAAATTAGCTGGGTGTGGTGGCAGGTGCCTGTAATCCCAGCTACTTGGGAGGCTGAGGCTGGAGAATCACTTGAACCCAGGAGGTGGAGGTTGCAGTGAGCTGAGATCATGCCACTGCACTCCAGCCTGGATAAGCAAAATGGTCAGTAAAAATGTTTTCCAATGCTATGGGAAGTCATGTAGTCACCATGCACATTGATCAACATACGATTTATAATGGGCTTGTCTTCTAAATCGCAGAAAAATGTCCCTGTGATCACACAGATGAAATATCCCACTGTGTTTTTAAAATTAGGAGAAATACTGTGGTTATAATGGAAAACTTGTGGATTTGTGGATTTACACTCAGAAAACTGAGCCTTGGGCAAGTCACCGCTTCCTCAACCTTCAGGGTTTCATCTTTGGACAGTTTTGTCTGCCTTGCAAGGTCTTAGAAGGTTAAATGAGATAATGTTGAAAGGTGCCTCACATGTATTTAGTGGCAGTTCAATAAATATTTAAACTGAATCTATTTTTGGAAACCAGGGGAAAACTGAAGAACAGAAAAGCAGTCCTTTGCAGTGGCTGTCATTTTGTGTATGCTCTGCTCAGGGGCTGCATTAAAAGGAACAGTTTATCAAATGTATTAAATCCTAAAGTTTAACAAAAATCCCAAAGATATTGTAGCAGAATATATACAAAACAAATGAGCAAACAACAGCTAAAGTGCAAAGATGGTTTACAAAAATAAATGATAAATGTGATGAGAAGAATGAAGTTGGTCAACATTACAGAAGCCTTCTTTTAGCTGCCTCAATAGATCTATTCTAAATCAGTTTCTTGGTATTCACATGATCTGAGAAATGATTATATAATTTCAAAAGTGTCTGCAAACTACTCATTTGCATCTGATTTCTCAATGTCTAATTTGTGCATCAGCCAAAGCTATGTGTATAAAACCAGCTTTTTAATCAGCTCACGGAATGTGTATAAGCAAATTAATCTTCCATTTTATGAGAGAAGAATTCATACACTCAGAATTATCCTGCGTTTTGCACTGGATGCACGGAGGAAATGATTTGCACAATTGTGTTAGCATGTGTCTCTATAAACATCCATTTGAAACACTGCTGAAAGCCAAGTGGGTGTGCAAGTTACAGATGGATTGGAAGTTCCCCTCCCCCTGTCCCCATAGCTGGTGTCAACATGGACTGGTGTTTTTGTGGCATTTGCAGAAGGTGGCTTGAGGAGGTTGTTTGAAGAATGGGACTCTTTGCACATTACCCTCATTTGAAAAGGGAAAAAGCAGCAGCTGCCACCTCCGTGGAAACCTTGCAGGGTAGCAGTCCTTGTGTGACTGTGTTCCCATCAGAGAAGGGGCAGGAGCGTTTCCATCCAGCAGTAAAATTTCTACATCGCCCCTTCCTCTTCCTCATCCCAGGGGGCCGCACCACCCTCTGCTCTCTTACCTGACACCACAAGTCTTAGGGTCTGCAGCTGGTTCAGGTCCACCCCCACACTTGCTCTGCACTTGGTAGCTTCAGCAGCTCAGGTTCGTTCCTGGGTCTGTTTCTAAGGAGCTGTGTGAGGTTGGATAAGTCACTTCACCTGTGGAGCCTCAGTTTTCTCATCAGTGTGGAAAAGGAGCTCTGAGGTTCCTTTCATAGCCGACTCTGTGACACACTTAAACAGAATGCATCCTTCTATTTCCCTCAGACACAAAGCTTAGGAGTTGTCACCTTGGCCTGAATGCACAGTGAACTCCACGAAGCTGAGTTGAGCTCTTACGTGACATTAAAAGGACCTGCCTGGCTGGGTGTGGTGGCTCACCCGTGTAATCCCAGCACTTTGGAAGGCCAAGGCAGGAGGATCACCTGAGGTCAGGAGTTCGAGACCAGCCTGGCCAATATGGTGAAACCCTGCCTCTACCAAAAATACAAAAATTAGCCAGGCGTGGTGGCATGTGCCTATAATCCTAGCTACTGGGGAGGATGAGGCAGGAGAATCACTTAAACCCAGAAGGCGGAGGTTGCAGTGAGTTGAGGTCATGCCACTGCACTCTAGCCTGGGCAACAAAAGCGAAACTCCGTCTCCAAAAAAAAAAAAAAA
The DNA here is from genome assembly GCF_008728515.1 of Papio anubis. Lineage (NCBI taxonomy): Eukaryota > Metazoa > Chordata > Mammalia > Primates > Cercopithecidae > Papio > Papio anubis. The sequence goes on from NC_044985.1 coordinate 119,365,249, forward strand.
AAAGAACCTGCCTTATCCAGCAGTGCTGCTTCGGGACGTGTACCCAGAAGAATCAGAAGCAGGTTCTGGAAGAGAGCTCAGTACCCCCATGTTCATAGCAGCATTATTCGCCACAGCTAAAAGCTGGAAGCAATCCAAGCGTCCATTGACAGATGAATGGATGGACGAAATGTGGCAGGGACAATCAAATATGATTCAGGAAGAAAGCTCTGACACAGGCTATACCATAGATGAATCTCAAGGAAATTATGATACATGAAATAAACCAGTCACAAAAGGGCAAACACTGTATGAGGTACCTAACATAGATTCACAGAAACAGAAAGTAGAATGGTGATTGCCAGGGACGTAGGGGAGCAAGAAATGGTAGTTGTTTTTTTCAAGCACAGGGAGTTTCAGTTTTGCAAGGTGAGAAGAGAGCTGGAGCTGGCTGTACCACAACGTGAATATACTTAACACTTCACACTGCTGAACTGTGCACCTGGAAATGACTGAGGTGGGAAATGCTGTGTTATGTGTATTTTACAATCTAAAAGAAAGGATCAGGCCGGGCGCCGTGGCTCGTGCCTGTAATCCCAGCAGTTTGCCAGGCTGAGACAGGCGGATCATGAGGACAGGAGATCGAGACAATCCTGGCCAACATGGTGAAACCCCGTCTCTAATAAAAATACAAAAATTATCTGGGCGTGGTGGCACACACCTGTAGTCCCAGCTACTCAGGAGGCTGAGGCAGGAGAATCGCTTGAACCCAGGAGGCGGAGGTTGCAGTGAGCCAAGATCACGCCACTGCACTGCAGCCTGGGCGACAGAGTGAGACTCCATCTCAAAAAAAAAAAAAAGAAAGAAAAAAAAGAAAAGAATTGCCTTGGAAGACCCTAACCCTCTGCCCGGGCTGGGCACTGTCCTCTCTGTCTCTGTCCTGGCCTTAAAGGAAGCATTCTATGAACCTGAATAAGAAAACATTGACATCTCTAATTTTACTTAACTTGAATTGAAATGTAGCATTTCCTTTCATCACAAATGTAGACAACAAATCACAGAAGTAGGAATATCTGTGACTTTGTCACCAAAAGGAATTAGATATTTTCCTATTACATTCAAATATTACAAGTATATTTAAATGTTGCTTAAGTTCATCAATAATCCAGAGTTATCATAGTTAGACCAGCACTTCACCTTGTTAATTATTTTGTTAACAAAGAAGCATATATATTCGTATATCACAAATGGTTACATATCTTGATAACTGCATTTCAATATAACTAATTTTCTCTGTACTCTATGTATTACATTGAATACATTTTAAAACATTAAATTAGGCCAAGTGTGATGGCTCAGGCCTGTAATCCCAGTACTTTGGGAGGCCAAGGCAAGCGGATTGCTTGAGCCCAGGAGTTCAATACAAGCCTTGGTAAAATGACAAAACCCTATCTCTACAAAAAGTAAAACATTTAGCCGGATATGGTAGCACATGCCTGTAGTCCCAGCTACTCGGGAGGCTGAGGTGTGAGGATCAACTGAGTCTGAGAGGTCAAGGCTGCAGTGAGCCGTGGATCATACCACTTCACTCCGGCCTGAGTTACCAGGCAAGACTCTGTCTCAAAAAAAAATTTTTTTAGGTTAATTCCCTGCTTTAAATGAAAATGAAGAAAGCCAACAGTGCTTAAATTTTGCACTGACAGGCTGGTGTGTGTGTGTGTGTGTGTGTGATGAAGTATTTTTTGGTGTGGATATATCCAAGGAACATCCCATGATGTATTTCGGCGAAATATGCAAAGCCTGTATCTATTTCTGTGCATTCTCAGCATGAGTGGCAGGCTGGAGAAAGGCTCCCCCAAAATGTCCATGTCCTCAAGCCCAGAACCTGTGAAAATGCACCTTATATGGCAAAAGGAACTCTGCATATGTGCTTAAATTAGGGATCTAAAGAAGGGGGGTTATTCTGAATTATCCAAGTGGGTTTATCGCAATCACAAGTGTCCTTAAAGCCAAAGAAGGAAGCAGGGGGGTCAGAGATTTGAAGGTGCTACAATGCTTTAAAGATGGAGTAAAGGGCCAGGGACCAAGGAATGTGGGCAGCCTCTAAAAGCCAGAAAAGGCAAGGAAACAGACCCTCTCCTAGAGCCTCCAGAAAGGAAATGCAACCCTGCCCAACACCTTGATTTGAGTTCGGCGAAACCCATTTCTGACTTCCAGTTCTGTAAGACAGATTATCCCAGACCGTTATAGTTCTTCCAGATCTGTAAGACGATAAACATGTATTGTTTTAAGCCACCAAGTTTTTGCTAATTCGTTACAGCAGCCACGGGGAACCAGTACAACATGGGAACTCCGGAATAGTTATGCTCAGCAAACACACTGAGGTAGAAAGCAGGGTGCAGGTTTTGCTTATGTGCTTGTCCTCTGGGAAATAGTACTTCTTCTCTGTCTTCAATTACAAAAGTTTCACAGAACAATTGTTACCTTTAGATAGTACCTGTGGATAGACCCTTATCTGCGGTGTACCGCTATCTTAGTCTAGCGTAGCCTAGGGATTGATTGAATTGATTTCTCAGCCTATTAAAAAATCCTGACCCATAGAGGTCATCTCTGAGTAACACTCTGTAATTTAGGAAAATATGTGAGTACCATAAAATATTATGGCTTAGGGAAAATTCCTTCTTGGCAATCCAAGAGGGTGGCAACTGTGGGAAAGGAGTGACTGCCCCCAGAAGAAGGCAGGAGACAGGTCAGAGGGCAGACGGTGGGTCCTTGAGGGCACAGGTGAGGCAAGGTGGCCAGGCCACATAGTTGTGACTAAGGAACTTGCAGGAAAAGTGGTATCCAGTGTTGAGATTTCATTAGCCCCTGTCTCACCTTTTGTTAGCCTAAAGGTTTCTAAGAGCCTTTAAGAAACACACCTTCCCTGTGCACAGTGGCTCACACCTGTAATCCCAGCATTCGGGAGGCCGAGGCAGGTGAATCACTTGACCTCAGGAGTTTGAGACCAGTCTAGGCAACATGATGAAACCCGATCTCTATAAAAAATACAAAAAAAAAAAAAACTAGCTGGGCGCGGTGGCTCGCACCTATAGTCCCAGCTACTTGGGGGGCCGAGACAGGGGAATTGGAGGATTGCTGGAGCCTGGGAGGTGAAGGCTGCATTTTGAATGAGATTTTGAAAATTGTGATAAAAGCTATAGACTCTATTAAATTAATTTTAAGGATATCCAATAAATGGGAAAATCTTTTTAAAAGTGACTTTAAGCAAACAGTACTGCCGCACGTTTTGTTTACTTTGCACGTCAGGAAAAATATTCTCTGTTTTTGAAACAGGGTCTTGCTCTGTCACCCAGACTGGACAGGTTGGAGTGCAGTGGCAAAATCATAGCTCACTGAAACCTCTAACTCAGGGTTGTGCAATCTTTCGGCTGCCCTGGGCCACACTGGGAGAAGAAGAATTGTCTTTGGCCACACATAAAACATATTCACACTAACAATAGCTGATGAGCGAAAAGAGAGAATCACACACACAAAAAATCTCATAATGTTTTAAGAAAGTTTACTGATTTGTATTGAATCACACTCAAAGCTGTTCTGGGCTTCATGTGGCCCGCAGGCCAGGGGTTGGACAAGCTTGCTCTATCTATCTCCTGGGCTCAAGAGATCTTCCCACCTCAGCTTCCTGAGTAGCTGGGACTACAGGCACGTGCTACCATGCCCAGCTAATTTTTTGTTTTGTTTTTAATAGAGACAAGGTCTCACTATGTCACCTAGACTGAACTTGAACTGCTGGGCTCAAGTGATCCTCCCACCTTGGCCTCCCAAAGTGCTGGGATTATAGGCATGAGCCACCACATCTGGCCAGGAAGATATTCTTTTAAGCCTATAAATAAGCACAGGCTAACCTAAAAAGCATTGAGTGTTCTTCTAGTTATGTAGATGTGGATTGAAATACAATAACTGGCTGGATGTGTGGCTCACCCCTATAATCCCAACATTTTAGGAGGCCGAAGCAGGGAGATCACTTGAACCCAGGAGTTCAAAGTGAGCTTGGAAAAGATAGTGAGACCCTGTCTCTACAAAAAAAAAAAAATACAAAAATTAGCAAGGCATGGTGGCACACTTGCAGTTCCAGCTACTCAGAGGCTGACGTGGGAGGATCCCTTGAGCCCAGGAGTTTGAGGCTGCAGTGAGCCATGATCGTGCCACTGCACTCCAGCCTGGGCAGCAAAGTGACACCCCCTTGTTAAAAAACAAAAGCAAAAGGCAATTTCTATTACACCTGACAACCCCAAATAGTCAACAGGAAATGCATGTTGGACAGTGGCAAGATTTTATCAGTGTGTCACAGGCAGAACGACATTCCCTGTCCAAGATGTCCACGTCCTCATATCTAGAGCCTGTTGGGTACGTGACCTTACATAGCAAAGGGGAATTCAGGTTGTGGATGGCCTTGAGATGGGGAGATCACCCTGGATTATTTAGCTGGACTCTATCATCACAAGGGTTCTGAAAATTGGGAGAGGAAGGCAAAGGAGAAGGTCAGTGTGACGTGATGTGAAAAAGACTCAATTCACCTTTGCTGGCTTTGAAATAGAGGGAGGAAGGGGCCACCACCAAGGAATGCAGGTGGCCTGTAGAATCTGGGCAAGGCAAGGAAACAGATCCTCCCAGAGCCCACAGAAATGAACGCAGCCCTGCCAGCACCTTGAGTTTAGCCTGGTGAGCTCTGCATCAGAGATCTGACCTACAGAACTGTAAGATAATGCCTGTGTGTCTAAGCCACTCGGCAGCAATAGGAAACTCATAATGTTTTAGAAGATGAGTCATGGCCATCAGATAAGGGCTGCCTAGAGATGACAAGCAGAACCAGCATGGGGACTGGACTCTCTCTCAAGGAGTCCCTTATTCAAGGTAAACATGTGGCCCTTTCAACATGCAATACTTGGTAAATGATGACTCAAGGAATAAAGATGTCATGCATTGGTAAGCTCTCTCACACACACACAGCAGAATTCTCATGTATTCTCACAGGTTTCCAGGAATGCTATAAGTATCTATAACTGTAGAATGAATTACTCTGACATTTAGTGGCTTAAAACAATGATAATCATTTATTACTTCTCGGAGTTTCTGTGGGTCAGGAATTCTGACAAGGCTCAGAGGGGCCAGCTTGTATCTTTCCACCATATCTAGGGTATCAGCTGGGAGACCTGAAGCATAAGAGCTGGAGTCATCTGAAGGATATTTTATTTACATACAGCCTCTCCATGTGGCTTGGGCTTCCTCACAACATGGTGGTCAAGAGCAAGTGGGTGGGAGTATGGGAGAAGAAACAAGTAGAAGCTGTAGTGATTTTGTGAGCCAGTCTCAGAAATCCTGCCTCACTGCTTTTGCTGCATTCGGTGGTTGGAGAAATTACACATATAGAAAACATGGACACCACCTTTCTATTGCTTCCCATAAAAAAAAAAAAAAAGGAGTAAAACTGATCTGGATTCAAATCCTAGCTCAGTCATTTCTTTGCTATGTGAATTAGGCAAGTTGACTAGAGCTTTTTGAACAGTAATAATGGAATGCTTTAGGTGTAATAATTTATCTTTTACACATAATAAAATGGAGGTTTAAAGAGCTCTTTGGCTCCCCTGCTGGAATAACATCTCCAGTTAACAAAGCATAGCATGCTTCTCTTATTGATGTTCACCGCCACCCTGTGAGACATCATTGCTGTCTTCAGTGAGCTAAAGAACTGAATGAGGCACTCAATTTCAGCCTAATGAGTGGCCAAAGACGGTGTGACAGACCGAACTAGTAGCTGGCTCTGCACTACCTCCCAGAGATGGGATTATACATCTACACCATTGCCACGTAACTTTGCAGGGCCCTCTGCTGTGGTGGGGTGTGTGTCCCTTCCTGACTCTGGGCTCAGTCTTGTGACTTGACTTGTCCAAGGGGATATCAGCGGACGTGAAGGGTGCAGCCGCTTGGAATGCGCTTGCACACTTGCACACTGGGGTTTCTTTTCTTGCACTTCTGCCATCACTAAGATGCCTGGTCCAGCCTGGTGGTGCCAGGAGGAGAATGAGAGCACCATAAGGTAGAGTTGAAAAGCCCAACAGAGCCCACCCTAGATTGGCTGACTCACAGCCGGCCCTAAAAGGGTGAGCAAAATGAATGCTCGAAGTTGCGTGCTGCTGAGATTTTGTGAATATTTGTTATGCAGCATTTTTGTGGGCAAAGCTAACTGACACAGATTGCTGGTGAGACCAACACATCGTCGAATGCCCAAACTACAAACTGCAAACACAATCGGGGTATATCTGGTCTTCTTTGCAGAGTTATTTCACCAAAGAAGGGCAAAAAGCAAGAAAAGGAAATTTGATCAGTGGTGTTTCTGGATTATTTCTCCTTGTTCTTGCCCTCCTCTTCTCTCCCATATACCCCCCCCACCAGGAGCCCAAAGTCTTTATGAGGCACGAATTAACCAAAGCTCCCAATGCTGGCTTCACCAAGACCTGCTGGTGGTCCCATGCTGTATGAATCACGCTCTGTCATATGACAGTCCACATGCATGTCAAACAAAAATGTCATGAAGCTCTTTATCCAGGTGTGGGAAGGATACTAATGAAGGTAGTTCAAGATCAGGCAAATGGGTAAAGCACACAAAAGTCTAGAGACACATTAAGCTTCACACATTTCCTAAAACACTTCTTAGAGCTAGTTGAGGTGGAAGAGCTATGTAGCTGTGTGTAAGGTCTGCAGCCATGGCGGTTGAGGAGCATTTTGATGTTTAAAGTGATGGCAGTGTCTGGGTGCGGTGCCTCACGCCTGTAGTCCCAGCAGTTTTGGAGGCTGAGGTGGGCAGATTACTTGAGCCCAGGAGTTCAAGACCAGCTTGGGCAACATGGCAAAATCTCATCTCTATAAAAAATACAAAAAATAGTCCTATAAGGTGGCATGTGCCTGTAGTCCCAGTTACTCAGGAGGCTGAGGCGGGAGGGTCGATTGGGCCCAGGAAGTTGAGACTGCAGTGAGCTGTGTTCGTGCCACTGCACTCCAGCCTGGGCAACAGAGTGAGAACCTGTCTAAAAAATAAATAAATAAATAAATAAATAAATAAATAAATAAAATCAAGTGATCACTGTAAAGGTATTCCTATGAAGCTCACAACTCCCGCTGCTGTACATTAGGAATACAGGACCATGCTGGTCACTGGCAGAATTGTCTTTAATTCACACTTTTAATTAGACATTACCAGAATTATTCTTCCAGCCTTGCTCAGCCATTGAACGTTCTTGTGTGTGAGCTCTGTGTTCATGTGTATGAATCATCACAGCTGCCTTCATCCACAGATATTCTCACTTATTCCTTTTTTCTTTCCCTCCCTCCCTCCTTTCTTTTCTTTTCTTTTCTTTCTCTCTCTCTCTCTCTCTCTTTCTTTCTTTCTTTCTTTCTTTCTCTTTCTCTTTCTCCCTTTCTCTCTTTCTCTCTTTTTTAAGAGAGAGTCTCACTCTGTTGCCCAGGCTGGAGTGCAGTGGTGCGATCTTGGCTCACTGCAACCTCCGCCTCCTGGATTCAAGTGATTCTCCTCCCTCAGCTCCCTGAGTAGCTGGGACTACAGGCATGCACAACCATGCCCAGCTGATTTTTGTATTTTTAGTAGAGACAGGGTTTCACCATGTTGGCCAGGCTGGTCTTGAACTCCTGACCTCAGGTGATCCACCCACCTCGCTGTCCCAAAGTGCTGGGATTATAGGTGCGAGCCACTGTGCCTGGCCTCTCACTTATTCTTTGTTTACAGCCTCAGATTGGATTCAGAAATTGAACCCTAGAAGCAATGTTTCTTCAAGAGATAATCCCTGGAATGCAAACTCACTAAAGGCAAGCTTCATCTTTCACCTCTTTATCCCTAGAACATATCACCCTGCCTAGGATACAGTAGATGATCAATAAAGATTTCTTGAATGAATAAATAAGTGACAGAATGAATGAACGAATGAATGGGCTGATCATTCAAACCATCTTTGATATTTCTGGGACAGAAGACATTCACTACTTTAAGACTTGGCTTACTCTCACAGTGGAGTTTTCACTCAGAGCTTATAAGTGCCTGGAAGGACCGTCACACACACACACACACACACACACACGGCTAGAATTATTGGCTGTATTCACAGAAGATAAATCTGCAGCACATTCCTGATAAATGTCACTGGGTCCCATGTTGCTGGAGAAACTTCAATTTTAACTCAGCAAACCTTTATTAGGCACCTACTATGTGCCTGGCATGATGAGAGAACAGCTCTTACCATATGAGAGCTATTGCTGATTAATTAATTTATTGAATGTTTGTTGCATTATAATGCTCCAAGCCCTGTGCAAGAGAAATATGGTTCTTGTCTTCATGACAATTACAATTTAATGGGGAAGCTGTTTGTTTGCCAAACATTTATTGGGTAGCTACTATGTGTCAGCTACTGTTATAGGCACTGGGAATAGAATGGGGAGCAAAACAGACAAAAAATAATCCTGGCCCTCATGGAGCGTATGTTCTAATGGGGGACACAAACCATACACAAGATAAATAAGTAAAGTATATGGTGAGTTAGATAGGAATAAGTACTAAGAAAAACATAAAGCAAGTGCATTCATCTCCCATTGCTGCTATAACAAATTAGCACAGATTTAGTGGCTTAAATGACAAAAATGTATTATCTTATAGTTCTGGAGGTCAAAAGTCCAAAAATGGGTCAATAGGGCTGTGATCCTTCTGGAGTCTGTAGGAGAGAATCTGTTTTCTTCCATTTTCCAGTTTGTAGAGGCAGCCTGCATTCCCTGGCTGGTGGCCCCCTCCTCCATCTTCAAAGCCAGCCCAGCAGCATCTTCCGATCTCTCTCTCTCCCTTGCCTTCCTCTCCTCTCTCTCTCCCTCACACCTGTCTTCACATCTCCTCTGTTTCTGACCTCCTGCCTTCCTTGTATAAAGCCTCCTGTGATTACACTGGGCCCACTCAGATAATCTGGGATAATCTCTTCATCTCAAGATCCTTAGTTTAATCACACCTGTAAAGTCCTTTGCCACTTAGACTAACATATCTACTGGTTTCAGGGATTAGGATGTGGGCATCTTAGGGGACCATTATTCTTTCTACTACAGCAAGGAAGGGGACATGAAGTGTTGGGGAACAGGGATGCCATTTTAGAGAAGATGTTAGGGAAAGTCACATTGAGAAGGTGGCTTTGGAGCAAATACATAAGGAACAATAGTCCTGGGGAAGGGGGCAGGCAGACAGAGAAACAGATGACAAGAGTGGGGGTGTGATGAGTGTACTTATGGGGCAGCAAGGAGGCCAGTGTGGCCAAAGAGAACAGGCTAGAAGTAGAGATGCTGTGGCAAGAGGGACAGTCATAGGTTGAATTATGCCCCCAAAATTAATATGTTAAAGTCCTAACTCCCAGTACTCCAGACTATGACTATATTCAGAAATTGGACCTTGAAAGAGATGACTACACTAAGATGATGTCATTAGGAGGGGGTTGAATCCAATATGAATGGAGTCCTTCCAAGAAGGAGAGATGGGGACACGGACACAGAGGAAAAACCCCCATGAAGCCACAGTGAGAAGGCAGCATCCACAAGCCAAGGAGAAACCAACCCTGCAACAGCTTGATCTTGGCTCTTTCAGCCTCCAGCATTGTGAGAAAACGGATTTCTGTTAAAATCATGCAGTCTGTGGAAGCTTTTTTTTTTTTTTTTTTTTTTTTTTTTTTTTTTTGAGACCGTCTTGCTCTGTCTTCCAGGCTAAAGTGCAGTGGTATGATCACAGCTTACTGCAACCTTGACCTCCTGGGCTCAAGCCATCCTCCCACCACAGCCTCCTGAGTAGCTGGGACTATAGTCCCAGCTATACTATATAGCTATACTATATACTATACTATATAGTACCAGGCATAGCTATACTATGCCTGGCTAATTGTTGTATTTTTTGTAGAGACAGGGTTTCACCATGTTGCCCAGGCTGGGCTCGAACTCCTGGGCTCCAGCAGTCCTCCCAAAGTGTTGGATTACAGGCATGAGGCATCATGCCAGGCCCATGGAAGGTTTTTATGGCAGCCCTTGCTGGGTAACATAGGTACACAGGCAGAGACACCAGCTGCCTTTGCTCTGGACTATATTCTCAAGGATGTTTGCAGAGCAAACAGCCTTGGAAGACAGAGATAATGTTTTCTGCCAAGTCAAGGGTAGGCATACTTACTGTCCATGATAAAAACAGTGTCTCCCTCTGGAGTGAAGGGCAGACACACTTACTGCCCATATGAAGGATCTGAGCTCTCTAAGCTCAGGATTAAAAACTTATAAAACTTACAAAACTCCTATAGGGCAGCTGACTGCAAGTACAGGCTTCACCTGGGCCTCACGTTGCCCATGGGAATTGGGGCTCCGAGAACCGGTGCATGAAAATGCTGATATTCTGACTAATGCTATCGTTATGAATAACAAAGTCCTTTGTTTCTGATCTGGGAGTCTCATGTCTTCTGCCAGCATCCATGAATTGTGGCAGGCTAACTTGTTAGCTTACAAGTAGGGGAACAGCTCAGTCCCTGAGCAGCTTTTGATAAGAGCTCATGCGTGTAGGGGAGGCCAGATGGGAGTCACTGGAGGGTTTTGAGAAAAGGCATGACAAGCCCTGACGAAGGTTTTGTAAGTTTCACCAGGTCTGACTTATTGAGAATACATTGTAAGGGAACAGGTAGGAGGCAGGGAGCTATTACAATTGTTAGATCTAGTGATGATCCAGCTAGATGATCCTGACTTCAGCTGAGTGGTGGGAGTGAGTGAAGTTGTGGGATTCTGGATCCTTTGAAGGTGGAGCTGACACAATTTGGGATATGAGAAAATGAGAAGCAAAAAGGACAGAACCGAATTTTTAGCCTAAGCAAATGGTGGCCTGGAGTTGCCCATGACTGGGATGGAGAAGATTTTTAGGAGATGTAGCAGGAAGGGATGGCAGGAGTTCACCTGGCAACATGCTGGACTTAAACTACCAGCTAGGCTTCCGGAAATGTTGAGGATGCAGGTGTATGTGAATTTGTTATTCAGGGATGAGGTCAAGGCTGGAGATACACATGAGCTTCATTAACCTGTGTATGATATTCAAATCATAAGACAGAGGTGATCACAGCAAATAGCAAATGAAAGAGGCCTAACCATAAGCCCTGGGGCCCTCCATATTTAGAGGTTAGGGGAGTAGGAGAAAACCACAAAAGGGACAGCGAAGCCAGAAACACAGCAGGAAGCCCTGGTGAGCACTGGGAGAAGGGGTTTCCAGGAGTGGAAACCGAGTGATCCGCAAGTGATCACCTGCTGCTTAGTCAGGTTAGGTGAGGCCACACGCCTGCCTTTTGGTTACTAGAGTTAATTATGCGTGGAAAGCCCGAGGTATGGGGTGATGACCTGTGCCTAAGTGTCAAGGAGAAGACGAGCAGGCCCGGAATAGTAAAAATGTCAGCACATCTCTGGCAAGTTGTGGAACCCAGCCAGCAAGCCAACACAGCTGGCTACCAGGGTGCTTAGGCCATAGCAAACTGCATGTGAGCCGGTGAAGGCTCAGCAGGCTTTAAACTGGGATGCCGGCCGGCTGGTTGTGTTTCAAAAAGACCACGCCAATGGCTGGGGGCAGGGACTCAGCCAGTGTCCTCAGTCCAGGACCTTGTGAGACCGCCCAGCAGTCGGTGCTTCCGCAAATCTCAAGGGTCCCATTTGCCTCAAGGCTGCGGGACGAGCCTTCCAAGCGCTGCTGCAGTGCGGTCCCAGCTCTGCGGGGTCCCCGGGGCTGAGCTCAATCGGGGACTGCTGTGGGACGGACAGGCCAGGGGCTAGGGACCCCCGTGGAGCAGGTAGCGGCGCTCAGGAGGCAGCAGCTTGAGATCCACGGCTCAATTTTTAAAAATTGTAAGGGAGAAGGATGCCTCGAAAGCCTCCGTGGTATTTTGTCGCATCTCGCACCCCTGTCTAAACTTTAGTCCACTCGTGGAGTGTGGATCCCCACGCCGCATGGGTTCAGGAGGCGCTTCGCCTTTGGAAAGAAATCGTATATATTAAGAGAAAACACGTGTGCTACTTTGAGGAAAGGAGGTAGAAAGTTACCAAACGCGGGAGGGGGAGGCCCGCTAACCAAGCGAGGCCGTGGGACGCTGGCGAGTCGCAGAGGCTCCTGGAGCCAGCCGCTTGGAAACAAACAAAAACGCAGGCGGGCGGACTCCTGGGCAGCCTCCCCCGTGCCCGGGCGCGGGGACCGCCGCGAGAACCCGGATAGGAGCTGGGAGGCGCAGGGCCCGGCTGGCGGCAGGGTCCTACACCCTGGCCTGGTGTGAACACCCCGCGCACCCCGCTGCCCCGGCCCGCCGGGGGCACGGACTACAAGTCCCAGGAAGCCCAGAGGCAGGCGCGGGGCGGGGCCTGGCGCAATTCCCCGGGATCCTGGCGCGCCGGGAAGCGCCGCCGAGGACGCAGCGGCGGCGGCCGGAGGGCGGCGAGCGCGCGGGCGGCGGGCGGGAGGCGGGCGGGCGGAAGGCGGGGCGGGGGGCCGAGGGGCCGGAGCCCCAGGTGCCAGGGAGTGGGGGCCGGCAGGCGGTGGTGGCGCCTGAGCTGGCTCATGGCTTGCACGGCGCCTGAGGCTCGGTTCCAGCTCAAGGAGAGTAATGGTGGCTCGGTGGAACCTGATGCTGGGTGGTGTAGGAAGGCAGTGCGTGGACTCTAATGCTGGGTGGCTAGGGAGCCTGGAGTGGCGCGGTCACACCGCCCAGGGTCGGCCCTCGGCCCCGGCGCCTCGAGTGCAGCGGCTGCCTGGGCTTTAATGGCTGCTCGGCGGAGCAGCCCCTAGGGCTGGAAGGCGGCTGCGGCTGAAGGCGCCTGACCTCCGGGGCCGGCCGCGCCCGCCGCGGCGCGCTCCATGGGGGCGCGCTCCCCGCGGGCGGCCCGCTGACCCGGGACGCCTGGGCCCGCTCGCTTGCCGGCCGCGCGTCCCGGGCATGCCGAGCCCGCGGGCCAGCCCAGTGCCTGCTCCGCCTGGGCGTCTCTTCTCTCGCGCCTCCTCCGCCTGCCGCCGGGCCTGGCCCCTGGGGCTGTGGAGCCCTGGCCCGGCGGCCCCGGCCCCGGGGCGCGGGCGGCGGCGGCGGCGGGCGCGCGGCTCCAGGCGCGGCGCCTGCACCATGAACTACCAGCAGCAGCTGGCCAACTCGGCTGCCATCCGGGCCGAGATCCAGCGCTTCGAATCGGTCCACCCCAACATCTACTCCATCTACGAGCTGCTGGAGCGCGTGGAGGAGCCGGTGCTGCAGAACCAGATCCGGGAGCACGTCATCGCCATCGAAGGTGAGGGCCGGGCCGCCTTGGGGCCTCGGGAAGGCGCGGACGCCCGCGGCGCGGCGGGGGTGTGCGCTGTGTGCGTGCGGGTGTCCACACTCGCCGGCCGGGGCACGCGGCTGCCCCGCCGAGGGAGCATTGCGGCGCTGCTTGCCTTGCAAGGCCGGCGAGCGTCGCCTGCGCCCCGCGCGCCGCGAGCTCCGCCAGGAAGATGGATCGTCAGCGTTAATTTGATAATGGACAATAGAGTCTCTCCTGCGGGAAAGTGGCTCGGTGCCTCAGCGTCCTGGGCCGCCCAAGCGTCCCGGCCCAGCAGACGCCGGAGGGCAGCCAGAGGGGTTGGCGCCACCCGACCCCTGACAGGTTGCCAGGCCTGGGCGTCTTGCTGGACGTTGAAGACGAGTTCTGCAGAAGTGCTGCCTCGGGGGGCGAGGCCCGGGCCGGCGTGTTTGGGCGGTGCAGGGCTGCCCTCCTTAGTGTCTTTGCTCAATTCAGGGGTGCAGTTGAACTTAGTGGATGCCGAGAGCCAGCGCCAACCACGGGAGCATCGTGTCCAGATGCAGCTCCATTTGCCCCTGTGCAGACGCTGGCCCCGGTAGTGTGCTTTGTACCAACCAGAAGTCCTGGGTTGGATGACAGGAAGGAAGAACCCTACCAGGAGGGCAGGGCGTCCTCCAGCGGAAGGGTCTCGCTTTCGTATGTTTGCAGTTGGAGGCCACTGAAGTGGAGGGTGCTGTGGTTTTAAGGCGGGCAGGATACTTGGGCAGAACCCCCACCCCCCGCTTCCCTCTGCATGTCAGGCAGGGCCATGGCCTTCCAGGAGAGCTGCAACAGCAGTCTGCCTTCCGGGACAGTGCCCTTTGGATTTCTGGTGGCTCTCATTTCTCTGTTTCCAGGCTGCTGAATTATTTCCTTACTTCATCCCTTTGGTCCTGCCAAGACTCACCTGGGGCACCAGGTGGCATGTGTGTGGGCGGTGTGGAGTCATATCCTAGCCACAGTTGATCAGCACTTTCTCCCCTGTCAGCGCTATTGGCCAGTGATGGTAAAAAGCCTGCAGAGTGGCTTGTCCATAATACACACTGGCCGGTAAGACCTCTATTGAGGAACATTGAGAATGGCTCAAGGCCGGCAGGAATGTGCCTGAAAGCCTGGTGCTGGCGTTGCCCAGCCTCCTCCCTCTGTGAGGGAGAGGGTATCAGCCCACAGAGAGGCTTTGCCTTGGCACTATGCAGTCTGAACTACTAACCCCGAAGTGTTTTGTTTTGAAACTTGGCCAGTTAGGTGGAGAAAGTGGATGTTGTGTTGCTGAGCCCTTGGCATTTGGCAGCCCTGTAGACTTGAACCATGTCCCAGCCAGGCTGGCTGACTGGCAGACTATACCCTTGGGGGACTTGCTAATTCCAGGGGAGGATCCAGGTGGAGCTCCAGCTTTATGGGGTCCTGGCCCTTTGTGTGTATCTGTCTCCCATGAGGTCACCTGGCTGCCTTGTTGGTGACTTAAGATGCTCTGTGAATTCCTCAAGAGACAGGCCGTGTCTGCCTCTGCATGACTCGTGGTGAGAGGCGGTGGGACCTGCACCCCTCTGCTGATGGTTGGGTGGTGTTGCAGCAAGGTTCCTCCAGAGCTCCCGCTCTGCGTCTGGTACGGGAGCTGTGAAGGCTGCACGGTGCTCATTTCAGATGGTTCTTCCTGGCTGGCAGCATCCGCAGAAGTCTGATGAAATGCTGTGAAAGCTGGCGTCAGATATTGAAGGCACCTGGCTGAGAGCCTCTGTTGCTGGGTGAAGACCTCTGGCTGAGTGGGGTTCACAGCACCTCGTTTTTATTTCCCATTCTTGAAGCTGAGCTCTGGGGCTCAAGCACTTCCAGCAAAGCAGTTTGACTTTCTAGAAAGAGGATGTGGTTGCCTTTTCCTTTCTTCCTTAAAAAAAAAAACAAAAAAAAAAAAAAAAAAAAAGTCGTTCCTAGATGATGGTGGTTTTTGACAGCATGAGCCTCCCTTTATGATTTGAGATTTTAGGCCCCTTCTTGGCCAGGGTCCTTGTCATTTTTACTAAGGCTTAGAATCATTGGGCGAATCTTGTTTGGAACTGGGGCGATGCTGTTATTTTTCTCTTAGAAATAGGGATGTCTACATTGTGTGGAGCTGTAGTTAATTCAGTGAGGCTGAAGAACCACTCAGACATGCTGCTGTTCTTTGCATGTTCTTCTGTGATCAATCATGATACCACCTTTCATTTCTGTAGAACTTTAACAGAAATCTTTTTGCATTTGTTGTCTCATTGTGTGACTTCACCAACCCTGTAAGGGAGGGTGGGTGGCTTGTTATCCTCATTTTATGGAGAAGTGGGTGGAGGTTCAGGGAGGGATAATGGTCTCCTGAACATTTGACTGCGGTGGTTTAAAGTCTGATCTGAACCAAGGGGTCATTTGAATGGAGCTTCAGTCTCCAGACTGCGTGTGGATGGCAGAAACCCAGTGCTGGCAACTCAGCCTGTGCTGGAACATCACAGTAACTGCAGAGGGCTCCCGGCAAAGAGCTGTCCCTGCCTGTGCGTGCACCTTGGAGGTTTTAAAGTCTAACCATTTATAATCAGAACAGCAGGTGCACGTCATAACAAATGGCTCAAAAAGTCACTTGTCCCACCAGATAGAAAACTAGCCACACTGTAGAAGATTTTCAGCTAGGGTTTTTTTCCCCCCTTCCTCCATATGTACATACACAAAATTGGGGTCTGACTTCCAAAGCTTCTGAACTACCATGATGTGGGCACTTCTTAATGTTATGAAGAGCTTTTGAAGATAGGGTTTCTCTTGTTGGCACAATATTCCTGCATTTGGCTGCACCTTACTCAAAAGTTCACTGTTTTCTGGCATCTTCAGGAGTTTTTGCTGTTGGAGTGAGGTGCGGCCTTGTCCAAGGGAAGGATGTTTTGGGCTGATGCTCATTTCAGAGCGAGTTGAAGTGGGTCTGGGTTGGAAAATCTCTTAACAATGGACGAAATATATTTTAGTTGAAAGGCTCACCAAGGCTCCCAAATAAAAACAGATCTGTAATCCTGTTTGTAGGCATGGGATTACATGTGATTTTGCCCTCAGTCTTGTTTTAAAACATTAGCTTATCAGGAGAGAACTTTTTTTTTTCCCCAATTTTTATTTTGTACATTGAGAGGTTTATTCCTCCCTCCCCCCACCCCCAAATTGCTAGAGTTTAAGGAAGCATTGCTGATTGTTCCAGATTTATCTGATCAGGTTTCTGGGATGTCCTATGGGGCATGGGCTGCTGTGAAACGTAGCCACACAGCTGTGTCGTCTCCGGAGCCTCTGCAGCCACCATGCCCAGAAATGAGCCTGAGACCCACCTCGCCTCCAATCTGAACTGCATGTGTTAGTTTGCCCTCTGATTCTCTTTAGAAAACTCCATCTGGGGTTGATGGCGTCGAGGTAGATGAATCAACTGCCTTTCTTGTTCAATAAAGCTTGTTCTTCTTTCAAGGATAAAGCCTCTCTTAGCAGTCGCACATCGTAATTCAGCTTGCCAGCAGCAGGACCGTGATGTGAGTAAGTGATAACCCAGCCAGCTCATTCAGCCAGGCAGCGCGATTCCCAGGTTCCCAGGCATCGCCGGGAAGGTTGGCCTTCCTCTGAGGTTGAGCCCTCAGCCAGCCCTCAAGCCCCCATCCCCACCAGGTGGCCGATGAGAGGAAACCCAAGCTCTCCACTGGCCTGGCCTGGCCTGGCATTTGGTGGGAGAACCCTGCGCTGCACTTCTTAAGGGCATTTTCACAGGGAGATTCCAGGACCCCGTAGTAGTATCTGAGCCCCAGTGTTTGGGGGACCTGGGAAGGTGGGTCAGGGTTCCCCATTTTGTCCCATGATACAGCTGCTCTGTTGAGCATCTGTGCCCCGCAGAGTGCGGAGTGTCTAATGTGCATCATCTCAGTTCGTCCTGCGGCGATCCTGTACACAGATGCACTGCTGAGGCCCAGCAAGCTTGGGACACTTGTGCAAGAGCGGTGAGCTGGGCCCGTCCGACCTCCCCTCTGGCCCTCTGTCGCTGTGTGAGATAGAAGCAGAGCCTCTGTTATTCATACTTCCCATAGGCCGTGTGTGCAAAGCGTTCCATGCTTGTTTCCGCCACCTAAGGCAAGAGGATTTGAGAAGGCCCCAAAGAACCAAAAGTATTCTCTGTAAAGCAACTGACTGTGGCAAAACTTCCAGAAGCGTTTGTTTTCACGTGGAAGTGTATTTAGTCCGGTTGATGCGGGTGTGCATGTTTAGGGAAACAAACATTTTCTTCCTGCCGCTGATAAGTGTCATGTTTCTTTGTCACCATTGGCCATGTTCATAATCCTTCAAGATGAATGGAAGGCAGCAGGTTTGCAGTCCCCTCCTTAAAAATAACACTCAGTTGGCTTTTAGTTGCTTCCAGGTGAGCTCTTGTACCTTACCGGCACCCGGGGCCTCCACCATGCGGGCGTTCCTTGTGAGTCCGGCTTACTCATGCCTCTTAGTTGTGGTGCAGGTGCTCTTTGAGATGCTGCCTTCTCTGCCTGTTGCTCACCATGCGAGGCCTGGTCTGTGTTGGTGTCACTCATGACCAGCCTTGCCTTGCCAGAATTAAGGCCCTCCTGCTCTTTGCCCTCCCCGTTTGGCTCACCTACTTAATCCCACTCCAGCGGGGAGGTCTGGAGGCTGGTCGGGAGGTCTGGAAGCTGGTCGGGAGGTCTGGAAGCTGGTCGGGAGGTCTGGAAGCTGGTCGAGGGCAGATGTCGGGGCTTGTTTATTGTTGTATCCTCAGTGGTTTGATATATCATGTCTGGCCCTCGAAGGATGCCCGAGGATTGTTTGTTGGCTGACTGGCTGACTTGCCAGAGGGTCCTTTCAGAAGCTCCTTCTTGGTAGGATCAACAGTGTTTATGCGCTGCAGAAGTAAGGGCATTTTGAAACGTCCCCAGAGCACAGAAGTTAGGGTTTGACACCTTTTGGATTTGGTGGGCTGGCTTGGTGGGAACTCAGTATCATGTGGTGTTTGGGATGGAAGTGAAATTTTCTCTACTGTAGGTAGGGGAAGCAAAAGATTTGCTTGCTAAATCTTGGCAGCTTTTTCAGATCACCTGTCTACAACAGGTTGGTGTTTATGTTTGGTGTAAGTGAATTTCAGACATAGAATCAATATTAAGAGGACAAACGGGTGACAGCCTGTGTCACTGCCATGATGTATCTTTGGTGTCACACTGAGAGCACATTGTGTGTGTCAGGTCACATTGAGGGCTGGTGGAAACAGATTGCTGGCCCTTCCTATTACCTCCCAAGTTTCTAGTTCTGTGGGTTTGGAGCAGGATGCAAGAATATGCCTCTCTAACAAGTGTCCTGAGGATGCAGATGCCCTGGTCCAGGGACCACACTTCAGGAAGCATTGCTGTAGAGGGAAGGCAGCTCCAGTTGACTTGGTATCATCTCTGGGCCATTACTACTTCTTCCTTGCTGTGCTTGTAGCCAGGTGAGAAGGTTTCATCAGCCTCTCCTGCAGGTTGCAAGTGAAGACACCGAAGGCTAGCTGCTCAGGGAGCTGCTTGTGGTCACACAGGCTAAGCATGGTGGAGGAGGGACTTAAACCAGATCCGAATGGTATCAAGCTGGTGTTCATGTGAGCTCCATGATGCTATTTGAAAAGGAGCTGAATGCTGGGTCTGTCGTTTTGGACCCCTTTGAATTTCATTAGGGATGGCACTGGGTTCAAGAGACTGGAGAAGAGACCTAGAGCCAGCAAACAAAAGACAAAGGGTTATTTAGGGGAATTTATGTACAGAGTGGTCCCATGGTGGCCTGGGCAAGAGAAGCGCTGCTACCTGCTTTCAGAAAGTGTGCAGTTTATATAGCATTTCCACTTAACACATTCCTCCAAACAACCACCACCCAGCAACCTTCTTTTAACCCCAATCAAAGAGCCTCAATACCCTGTATGGCCTGCTTTCCATGGGACAGGCTGGGGGTTTAGATGTTCCTCATAGATAAGGAATGAATCTCCGGGTTGGCCACTCCCGGATTCCTTAGCTCAGAATCGTGAACACACATTCAGGTGCACCTGCCATGCAGGGCCATTCTCAGGGTGTGCTTCAGTTATTGCTCTCAGGGGCATCTGCCAGTGGGCTGTGTTTCTGCGACATGGTGGCATGGCGGATGGCCATTGCCAAGAGAATCTGGTCTGGAGGTGAAGACAGCTGATGTCCATTTCCTTCTAGTCTCGTTCTGTGGTTTTGTGGATTTTCCTTCTTGTCTTTTGGAGATTGTTGCTTTTTAATGTAGTCTCATGTATATTTAGATGGGGTTCTTCAATATTCACTTATTGTATGATAATTTGGCAGATGACACATTTAGTTACCAATATTTCCAAGCTGAAAGCACATTTCTGTAAAAGACAGGATCTAGATGTTACTAGTAGCTTAAAAGAGCTGTTGGAGGAGCCTGAAGGAAGTGACTCAGAAGGGAGAGAAGCAGTGGGGGCAGCTACAGGAACCTTCAAATCAAAACCTGCAGCCCTGTTGCTACCACCTCTTGTTTTTTGCCTAAACCAGGCATTTTATTTTGTTAAGATGAGAATCCCTTATTTTGCATCCGTTTTTCTCCCTGTGTACCCTGCAGGTGTTTATAGTTTGTGAGTCTCACTCTGGCTTGTTTTAACCACCGATTTCGTTTTGTCTCATGTTTCTGTACACTCTAGCAAACCTGTGTCCCCCTCCCTACCCCCATCCCAGTCCTCCAGACCCTTCGAGTCCTTAGCTTAAGTGATTGAGTCTGGCAAAGCGGATGAGGCTTAGCTATTTTTAAAATCCAGGGTTTGAGGTTCTGATCTGGTGCTTAGCTACATAATTCCTTCCCTTTGTTAAGTACCTTTCTCCGAGAAACAAAATGCACTCTACAGATGTTAATCTCTAATCTTTGCAGCATCTGTTATTTTTATTCAGGGGTACAAGTGCTTTGTGTGTGCTGCCGTGAGCCCTGGCCTTCTGGAAGCTCTGTGCTTCTGAGGGGCTGAGGGGGATTTGGGGGTCCCATTTCATAGTGTGGGCCACTGTCTTTCCCAAGATGCAGTGATGACCATCCGGAGGCAGGGCTGGCATTGTCCATTGGGTCCAGTCCCTCTCTTTTCCAGGGCGTTTCTCACAAGTGACCATGGCCAGAAGTGGGTACCGTGCTCGTGTCTGAGGCCTGGGGAGGAAAGGAAAACAAATACCACCCCCTGCAGAAGAGATCGTTGATGGACCCTTTGAATAACCAGCCGGATAGCTTGTTTGTGTGCGAGGTTGGGACATTTTCCATAAAGAGCAGACTAAATATAGGCTCGAGGGTGGGGACCAGGGCCCGAGAGGGGGCCGTCGCTGCTCGCTCCAGTATTGTTTCTTCCGTTGGTAACCAGAACTTGCCACCAGCCCCGAACAGGTGGCCACCCTGAGCTCTCTGGGAACAGATTGGTGTTTTTGTTTAACCAGGGGCTCATTTGCAAATTTCACACTTCTCCCGCTGTTTGATGGGGACTGTCTTTTTTGGGCTGCAGTGTTGGAGTATTTGTACAGTGTTTCTACACAAGCAACTGTCTAATCTTTAAAACTGCTCATGCCGTCTGGTTGTCATTAGCATCATGGTTAGAAGCTTTTTATTTCCTTTTTAAATTTTTTTTTTAAAGGGTGGGAAAACACTTTTCATGGTTCTGGGAGAAGAATTTCAAATAATTACTGGCCGTGTTCACAAATGATTTATGTTTGGTCTTGGAGAAATGTCAACATTCAACAGGCTCTAGTAAATATAACCATGTTGATTTCCAGCTTAGGACAAAAGTACTGTTACCCTATTCTCACTCAGATAATAGTGTTAAAGGCAGAACGGTATCTTTAGAAAGTAAATGTAGCTTCAATTCAACGCGTTTTAGTTTTAGCCGATAGTGACTTATAGTATTGAGGATACTTGAAAGACAGAAGTTAGACATTTAAAAAAAATGTATATGAATGCCTGCAACAAATAGCCACAAGACCTACCCTTGTTTCAGGAAAGAGTTTTCACTTCTTAAATGTCACCTTGGGGGCATGCCCACCGTGTGATGGTACCCTTCAGCAGGATTGGTATTGTCAGAAGTGCTGGCTCGCTTATGTAATGAAAAAGAAATTGATTTGGAAAGAGCTGATTGCCCTGAACTTCCATCCTGTTTGTGCATCGAGCTGCCCTTTTCAGTGGGGGAGAATCCAGCATGTTTTCCAGAGACGGCACTTCCGGAAGCCTGTCTGCCCCCGCTTTGTTGTTGTTTTGGAAGGTCTGGGGTGCTGCTGTGAGCCCGGATCGAGTATCTGCTCCTGTTCTGAAGACACTGCTCCTGCTGGAAGTTCAGGCTGGTGAACCTGATTTGGGAGGGGATGGTGTGATTGGCGGGGAACAGCATTGTGGTAATGTTAGCTTCAGCAATCAAGCCTGGGTCTCTGAGTGTTCATGTAGTACTTGAAGTTTGGGTTTGGAACTGGTGGGATTGAGACGACTTCAAACTCTTTCTTGGAACTTTTTATTATTTATGATTTGTTTTTTGAGACAGGGTCTCTGTTGCTCAGGCTGGAGTGCAGTGGCACTGTTGGGGCTCATTTGTAGCCTCAACCTCCCAGACTCAAGTGATCCTCCCACCTCAGCCCCCGAAGTAGCTGGGACTATAGGCGTGCATCACGCCTGGCTAATTCGTTGTATCTTCAGTAGAGACGGGGTTTCACCTTGTTGCCCGGGCTGGTCTTGAAATTCTGAACTCAAGCAATCCACCTGCCTCAGCCTCCCAGAGTGCTGGGATTACAGGCATGAGCCACCGTGCCTGACCTATTTTTTAATTTTTGAGACAGTCTCGAATGTCAGTCAGGCTGAAGTACAGTGGCATGATCATGGCTCACTGAAGCCGTGCCCTCCTGAAGCGATCCTCCTGCCTCGGCCTCCCAAGTAGCTGGGACCACAGGCACATACCACCATGTCCGACTATTTTTTTTTTTTTTTAATTTTTTTGTAGAGATGGGGTCTCGCTATGTTGCCTTGGTCTTCTGAAGTCTTAGAATTACAGGCTTGAGCCATTGCACCCAGCCTCGAACTCTCTTTTTTTTGACACATAACATAGAGAAAGGTGCCCGCGTTATAAAGGAGAAAGTTTTCACAAACTGTTTGTGGTACCAGCATCCAGTTCAGTGGCCAGCACAGACTCATCTGCCTTGAGGGAAATGGTTAGAAATTGTAGCCCCTGTTTATTGGTCTCTTCTGCCTGTGATGTGTGCTTGAGTGGCTGCCTGTTTTGGGGCTGTCAGTGTTTGAGTGGTTCCCTGTTTTGGGGCTGTCAGTGTTTGAGTGGTTCCCTGTTTTGGGGCTGTCAGTGCTTGAGCGGCTGCCTGTTTTGGGGCTGTCAGTGCTTGAGTGGCTGCCTGTTTTGGGGGCTGTCAGTGCTTGAGTGGCTGCCTGTTTTGGGAGCTGTCAGTGTTTGAGTGGTTGCCTGTTTTGGGGCTGCCAGTGTTTCTGAGTGGTTGCCTGTCGGGGCTGTCGGGTGTTTGAGTGGTTCCCTTGTTTTGGTGTTGCCTGTGTTTGGAGGGCCTGCTTGGGCTGCTGTGTTTGAGTTGTTGCCTGTTTTGGGCTGGCTGCGTTTGAGTGGCTGCCTGTTTTGGGGCTGTCAGTGTTTGAGTGGCTGCCTGTTTGGGCTGTTGCTTGAGGCTGCCTGTTTTGGGCTGTCAGTGTTTGAGTGGCTGCCTGTTTTGGGCTGCAGTGTTTGAGGCTGCCTGTTTTGGGGCTGTCAGTGCTTGAGTGGTTCCTGTTTTGGGGCTGTCAGTGTTTGAGTGGCTGCCTGTTATGGGGCTGTCAGTGTTTGAGTGGTTCTCTGTTTGGGGCTGTCAGTGTTTGAGTGGTTCCCTGTTTTGGGGGCTGTCAGTGTTTGAGTGGCTACCTGTTATGGGGCTGTCAGTGTTTGAGTGGCTGCCTGTTTTGGGTGCCAGTGTTTGAGTGGTTCCCTGTTTTGGGGGCTGTCAGTGTTTGAGTGGCTACCTGTTTTGGGGCTGTCAGTGTGTTTGGAGTGGTCGCCTTGGGTGCTGTCAGTGTTTGAGTGGTTGCCTGTTTTGGGGGCTGTCAGTGTTTGAGTGGCTGCCTGTTTTGGGCTAAGCCAGTTTGAGTGGCTGCCTGTTTTGGCGGCTGTCAGTGTTTGAGTGGCTGCCTGTTTTGGGACCATCATGAATAGCACCACTGCGCAGATTCTAGCTTGCCTTTTGGTGCCCTTATGGCCTCATTTCTGTCGGGTGTATGCTGGGCTGTGTCTCTTTCTCTCTGTGGGTTGGATGTAGCTGCTCGTGAGGCCGCTCCTTCAGCCCAGCAGCCGCTACCTGGGAAACCTTTCAGTGCTTTCAAGGTTCATTTTATGACACTCGCGATGGCCGTTTGTCTCCCTCTGCTGATTTTCATTCTTTCAGTTGTTTGTTCATAAACAAATATTTGCATGGCTAATGCATTTCCAGCACTGTCTTAGAGATTAGGTTTTTAAACTTTTGGATTGTCTGCAGGCTATTCGTTCCTTGTGAGTTAAATAATGATGGCTGTGAATGGAGCTGTGTAAGTGAAATCCCTCACCAGGAAGAGGGCGCAGTTCCCCTGGGACTGGAACAGGAGCCCCCTTTGGCTCTCCTTGGCTCCTAGCAGAAGTCAGTTGTCAACTGGGGGACTCTTTCTGGCTGAGCCTCAAGCAGCCCCAATCCATCTCTGTGCTGGGTTTTAGATAACCCACTGGATCTGTGTTGGTGTTTGAAAGGGAATTCACTCTGTATGTTTGGCCTAAACTGTGTTACGGCCTTCATAGTTATGTATTAGCATTATTCAGTTTTTGTTGTTTGTAGCAATTATGCTGAAGACACAAAAGAAAAAAAAAAGCTAAGTGTTGCCAACTCAAGGAGTAATTTTCTTTGTTCCGGGGCTGTGTCCTGGGAGCTGCCCATCCCCCTCCACAAAGGCCAGTGCTAAACAAGGCCAGAGCCAGGAAGGACACGCGGGGCCATGGATTGAGTAAGGGCGGTGTGTGCATGTGTGGATTTCTCTGGTGGCTTTGCAATGGCAAATATTTATTTTGAGGGATGGTGGTGGGAGGACCAAGTTTATACTCACTTTGTTTAGTAGGGGAAATGGCTAAATGTGAGAATCAATAGACAAGATTTTATCAAGCCCCTGCACTGGGCAGAGCCCAGTTTTTGAAGCTGGGAGAACAGGCAGATGTGTGGGACACTCAGGGCCCTTCAGATCTCACCCGGGAGCCACCGATACGGTAGAGATCTGAGCCACACAAGGCTGTGTGGGAGGGGCCTGGGGGATGGGCGGAGTCCAGGGAGAGCTCCTGGAAGCCAGGTACCCGTCAGGAGGGCTTTCCCGGCTTTCCAGGCCAGTGGGTACTATGATTGGAGCATCCGGAACAGTCTCTTCAACCTAGGAAGAGCAGGGTAGGCGGCCGAATGGTGGGTGATCCTTGACAGCCCCCGAAAGCAGGCTGGGAGACCTTTTATTGGACGATAGGAACTACTGATTATGGATCTCGCTTGGAGAGGGGAATGCTTTTTTTTTTTGGCTTTTTTTCTTTTCTTTCTTTTTTTTTTTGAGATGGAGTCTCGCTCGCTCTGTCGACCGGGCTGGAGTGCAGTGGCGTGATCTCGGCTCACTGCAGCCTTTGCCTCCCAGGTTCAAGCGATTCTCCTGTCTCAGCCTCCTGGGTTGCTGGGACTACAGACATATGCCACCACACTCAGCTGATTTTTATATTTTTAGTAGAGATGGGGTTTCACCATGTTGGCCAGGCTGGTGTCGAACTCCTGATCTCAGGTGATCCGCCAACCTCGGCCTCCCAAAGTGCTGGGATTACAGGCGTGAACCACTGCGCCCGGCCGGGAGTGCTTTGATTCCCAGCTGTTACCACGCAGGATGGAGATGCTGGTGACCGGGGGTCTGGGCTGTGGGAACAGCATCAGGGCTGTTATAAGGGAGGGAGCTCATTGCAGTCAGCGTTTCCAGAAATGTGTGTTTAGAAGACCCATTTTCCATGGTTACTGTTACCTTGGCTCTTGTTACATAATTCGTGTTAGATCCAGATACTGAGTTTTTGTGTTTTTTTTAATTTTTATTTTATGTTTTAATTTTTTTTCTTCTTACGGAGTCTTGTTCTGTCACCTAGGCTGGAGTGCAATGGTGCGATCTCAGCTCACTGCAACCTCTGCCTCAAGTGATTCTCCTGCCTCAGCCTCCCGAGTAGCTGGGATTACAGGCACCTGCCACCACACCCAGCTAATTTTTGTATTTTTAGTAGAGATGGGGTTTCACCAGGTTGGCCAGGCTGGTCTCAAAACTCCTGACCTCAGGTGATCCACCCACCTCGACCTCCCAAAGTGCAGGGATTACAGGCATGAGCCACTGTGCCCGGCCCTATTTTATTTATTTATTTATTTATTTATTTATTTATTTAGCTTGAATTTCAGTATTTTAAAAAATTTGAAGCAGGATGCGTTGGCTCGTGCTTGTAATCTCAGCACTTTGGGTGGCCGAAGTGGGAGGATTGCTTGAGGCCAGGAGTTTGAGACCAGTCTAGGCACAGTGGCGAGTGCCGTTAGTCCTAGCTACTTGGATGGCTGAGGTAGGAGGATCGCATGAGCCAAGGAATTGCAGGCTGCAGTGAGCTATGGTTGCGTCACTGCACTCCACCCTGGGTGACAGAGTGAGATCTTGTCTCAAAAAAAATTGAACCGTGAAGACTATGACATTGTCTTTTGGGGGTTGTCTGGACATAAAATTCAGAATTTTACGTAGAAACTTGAATTTATTTGTCCAACAGTTTCTTGTTTTGAAAATAGGGTGCCACTGGGAACATTCTTGGTTAGGAGCTGCCAGAAGCAGGATCTATACGGGCAGGGCCAGTGAGATGCAAAACCACACATGAAAGCGAAGCACACACTCTTGTTTTCCTCATTCACATCCATGTTCATCCTCTTTCCTGTGTTGATGGTTTGCAAAGCTGGGAGAGAATGAGGGCTGGAGCCTTGGGAACTGAACGGCAGAGCAGGTGACATAGAGACCTCGGCTGTCTGCCCACAGGGTATGGGCAAGGTTTATTTCTGTGCATTTTCCTTTCAGTCTTGTGTACATTATCGTCTCTCGCAGGACTTGAGCTTGGAGGGAGCTGGAGCTGGAGTGGCCACTTGCTGAGTCTTTCTTCCTGGAGCCCGTGGGCAGCCGGTGACGCTTGCGCTGGGGCGACCCTGACTTAGGAGCTCCTGCCATTTCTCTGGGTGACTGCTCTGCAGTCGTGAGTCGTCTCTTTAATGCTGAGCGTCAGTACCTGCACAGGCCTGAATGAAGCAGCTGCCCAGAATCTGTCTTGTCATCAATAGATGGGCAGTTGCTGAGTGTCCTGTGTGCCGACCAACTAAGGAGTTTTTGTCCCTGTCACCCTGTCCCCTGTGGTTTTATTCAGACGTTAGTTATGAATCTGTGTTTAGGACGAGAAGACATAAGAGTGAGGAGGATAAGTGAGAAGCTGGCAAGAGTCTGGATGGTGATGGCAGGGGAGCGCTGGTGGAGGAGTCGGGGGCATCCCGCTGGACTGGGGCACAGCTCTACTGCAGCAGCCGGTGCGGTTTTGCCTTGTAAGTGACACCATTGCCTGCAGGCATCTCTGACAGCTGCTCCTGCTCCAGATTCCAGAAATTTCTATGGAACGTTTCCTGAACCATCCTCCTGGTTTCTTCCCTTCCCCTCACTGAGTAAAATCCGTAATAGCACCTGCCGCCTGAGTGTTTGGGGACGACACTCAGGACGCCGTGTTCAGGGCTGGGTGCCCTTTGTGTCATTTTGTTATCCTGTTCACTGCCAGACAGAGGTGGTAGAACCCTCATTTGGCAGATCAGGAGCCTGCAGCCTGGAGAGTTTAAAGCCTTGCCTGAATCTGCCCACTCCTGAAGGTGGTAGAGGCAGGATTCGAACTCAGGACCCATGGACACCAGCCACCCATGGGTTTTTATTTTTATTTTTTTAAAAAGCTTTTAGTTTCAGGGGTACACATGCAGGTGTGTTACATAGGTAAGTTGTGTGTCATGGGGGTCTGGTGTACAGATTATTTCATCACACACGTAGTAAGTACAGTACCTGATAGGTAGTTTTTCAGTCCTTTCCCTCCTCCTACCTTCCACCCTCAACTAGGCCTTGGTGACTGTTGTTCCTTTCTTTGTGTCAATGTTTGGCTCAAGTGAGAACATGAGATATTTGGTTTTCTGTTCCTCTGCTGGTTTGCTTATGATATTGGTCTCCAGCTCCATCCATGTTGCTGCACAGGACATGATCTCATTCTTTTTTTTTATGGCTGCATAGTACTCCACGGTGTATAGGTACCACATTTTCTTTATTTAGCCCACCATTGATGGGCATTTTGGTTGATTCCATGTCTTTGCTATTGTGAGTAGTGCCACAGTGAACACACAACTAACTGCATGTGTCTTTATGGTAGAACAATGTGTATTCCTTCAGGTATATGCCAAGTAATGCCACCTACAGTTTTGATGTTTTAATAAAGCAGAAAAGGAAACTTCAGAAATCAGCCCGTAAGTCTGCAGAAGTACTTGGGGAATTCTCTGTGCAGTTTGCAGCTCTCCTGCAGATTTCAGTTTGTGTTTTGAAACTCACATTCACCCTCAGTTTTTTACTCACCAAGGTTATAAAGAAAATAACAGCTGTTGGTTCACTTTTATTCCCTTGCTGAGAGTTGGTGGTGGCTGGGATGCTGACTGACGGTTTTGATTACATGAGGAGGAGGCATGGAGGCAAGCTGACTGCCTGCGATTACAGGTTCCGCAGTGCGTTAGGAGGGAGGATTTCCGAACAGCATGCCTTTGAAAATTCACCTGAGTTTAGGAAATCTGCACCACCTTTAATCCTAGCTAGCTGAAAATGCAGCTTACATTTAAGCCACACGAATTCTGTGACATTTTAATAATGGAGATGTTAGTGGGCAGTTAACTTTTTATACATGTAAATAGAAGTTACTTTCCCCCTGTGCTGTAATTAGCAAAAGAGGGAGAAAGGGATGCTCTGGGCATCAAAGTGATTTGCCCAGGGTTACACAGAGGAAGGTGGCAGAGCCGGAAGTGGCAGAATCCAGTGCATGGGCCTGATGCCGAGTGTCGCCAGACTCTCCACCGCTTTAGTGGGGGGTGTGGTGGTGACTGTCTGTCTGCTTCCCACTCACTGGCGTCGTAGCAGTGTGGGGGGTATGCTCACCTGCAGCCACCCTCACCTGCTTGAACCAGACTTGCCTAGAGGGTGGTGTGAACTCATGTGATGTGAATGATTACTCACAGTTACCATGAAAATTACTGGTGGGTTTTATAGTTGGAATGCTTTTTCTGCACTTACTTGATTTTTGTCTACCTCTTTAGAAAAGTGTGATTTTTTTTTTTTTTAATTTGAGACAGAGTCTGGCTCTGTCACCCAGGCTGGAGTGCAGTGGCATGATCTTGGCTCACTGTAACCTCTGCCTCCCGGGTCCCTGGCTTTAAGCAGTTCTCCTTCCTCAGCCTCTTGAGTAGCTGGGATTATAGACATCCACAACCACGCCCAGCTAATTTTTGTATTTTCAGTAGAGACAGGGTTTCACCATGTTGGCCAGGCTGGTCTCGAACTCCTGACCTCAAGTGATCCGCCCTCCTCAGCTTCCCAAAATGTTGGGATTACAGGTGTGAGCCACTGCGCCTCGCCAGAGGTGTGATTTACATAAAAAGTAAACTCCAACTCTTGAAAGTTCACCATTTGATGAGTTTTGACCCGTGTAGCCACAACGGAGGTATGGGAGGTGACCATTCCCTGACTCCAACACTTCCTCGTGCCCCTTTGCAACCCACACTACCTCTACTTGTCTGCTTGCACTCATCTGCTGTCTGTCACTGTGGATTAGTTTGCATTTTCCAGAATTAAATAGAAATAAGATGCATTAAAAAGGGGGTCCCCAGCCTCTGGGCCATGGACCAGTACTGGGCCTATTAGGAACCAGGCCGCACAGCAGGAGGTGAGTGGCGGGCCAGCAAGTGAAGCTTCATCTGTATTTACAGCCACTCCCTGTGCCTTGCGTTACCCTCTGAGCACCACTTCCTGTCACATCAGTGGTGGCATTAGATTCTCATGAGAGCACAAACCCTACTGTGAACAGCACATATGAGGGATCTAGATTTGGCGCTCCTTATGAGACTAACGCCCGATGGTCTGCCGCTGTCTCCCATCCCCCCCAGATGGGACCGTCTAGTTGCAGGAAAACAAGCTCAGGGCTCCCACTGATTCTACGTTACGGTGAGTTGTAGAATTATTTCATTATGTGTTACAATGCAGTAATAATAGAAATAAGGTGCACAATAAATGTAATGCATTTGAATCATCACGAAACCATCCCCCTGCCTCTCATCACTGGAAAAATTGTCTTCCACGAAACCGGCCCCTGGTGCCAAAAAGGTTAGGGACCGCTGCAGTAAAGGACCCCTTCTTTGACTGGCTTCATTCAATCAGCAGGATGATTTTTAGGGTCATTCAAGTTGTCATGTATATCTGTAGCTTTTTCTTTTTCATTGCTGAGTAATGTTCCATTGTATGGATTTACCACAGTGTGTTTATCCTGCAAATGGATATTGATGGAGTTGTTTCCGGTTCTTGGCTTTTACAAATAGAGCTGCTGTGAACATTCACACACAAGTCTACATATGGGCACGTGCTTTCATTTCTCTTGGGTAGATACCTAGGAGTGGAGTGGCTGGTAGATGTGGTGAGTGTATATTTTTTATGTAAACTGCCTACTGTTTTCCAAATCGGTTGATTTTACTCTCCTGCTAGCAGTGTCCACTTTGGGCTTAAGTTCAGCAGGCTTCTGGCAGTGAGGGGACAGCAGCTGTCCTTCAGAAAGAGTGTTTGCCGTCTGTGTCTCTTGGGCTGTGAAGTGTCTTGTACTGATGAGGGGGTGGGAGGCTGTAGGGGTGAGGCTGAGGAGGGAAAGGAGAAGCCCGAGAAAGAGGTGCAGACTGAAGACCACCTTATAAGGTCGCAGAACCCAAGGGAGCAGAACCAGTGTGCCTCTCCTTGTGACCTCTGGCCTCAGTTTCCCTGTCTGTAAATCCAGATGTTTGGCGAAGATCAGTTTTCAACAAGGTGCTAGCGGTGGGTGGGTATGGTGTGCAAGCATTGTAGCCCCCAAGAGGACATTTGGCAATGTCTGGGGCAATTTTTGGTTTGTTACAACTTTGGGGTGGCGTGGTTGTTACTGGCACGTGGCAGGTGGAGGTGAGGGACGCTGCCCAAGATCCCACAATGCTGGGGGCAGCCCTGAGTCTTCATCATCCTGAGACTGAGAACCCCAGGTCAGATGAGCTCTGTGACCCCCTCAGCCTCTGATCTGCACTCACCAAGGGTCACTCTGGTACACGCTTCTGTTTCAGGTGGAAACTGGTGGAATTATCTAGAGGTGTGTCTACCAGTGTGTCCAAAGGGGACCGCCCTCTCAGTGAGCAAGGATACCTGGTTCCCTGGGGTCTGACCCTGGCCCTCAGGGAGGGGGCAGCCAGGAGCAGCAGGGAGCTCAGCCAACTCCTGGCCCACAAGTGTTCTAGGAAACCGGCTTCTCCGTGGGGATATGACTCTCCCTCTCTCCTCCCATTGCCTGAGTAGGCAAATTCCACCTAGCTCTTTATGACTAACCGCCTGGCAGCCTGAGCTCAGGGCAGTTCCTAACGAACTTCTTTGATTATTAACCTATGCTGGGCTGAGGGAAATTACTCACTTGTTTTCTGGCCAAGAGAAAATCAGGAAACTTTTATATATAAATCTTTTTGACAATTCCGCATTCGAGAGAGTTCCCCTGCCAGTTCTATTTGTAGGGTGGGGAGAAAAACCCATGTAATTTCCCCAGACTGTGGATTTTGTTCCTATAAAACATGCTTGTGAGATTGTGTGTATATGTGTGAATGTGTGTGTGAATGTGTGGGAGAATGACTGAGTGAGTGAATGTGGGTGGATGTGTGTGAATGCATGTGTGTGAATGTGTGTGTGTGAATGACTGTGTGAGAATGTGTGTGAATGTGTGTGTGTGAATGTGTGTTAATTTGTGAATGCATGTGTGTGAATGTGAATGCGTGTGTGATTGTGAGTGCAAGTGTGTGAGTGTGAATGTGTGAATGCGTGTGTGTGAATGTGAGTGTGAATGTGTGAGAGTGTGACTGTGTGTGAATGAGTGCGTGAGAGTGTGAATGTGTGTGAATGTGTATGTGAATGTGTGTGTGTGAGTGTATGAATGTGTGTATGAATGTGTGTGTGTGTGTGGTGATGGTCATTGTCCACATTGGTGGCCATGCCAATCACTTCTTGATCCGATGCTGCATCAGCAGAATGTGGGGCAGGTGGCTATATCTTGTTTGGAGTTTGAGAGTTTGAGTATCTGTTTTTTAACTTTTAGGGGAGAATGCCAAGGTTGGGGAAACACTGCTTTGTTGACATAAGAATAAGAAAATTGGGCAGGCGCATTGGCTCACACCTGTGATCCCAACACTTTAGGAGACTGAGGTGTGAGGATTGCTTGAAGCTAGGAGTTCAAGACCAGCCTGGGTAACATAGGGAGACCCCCATCTCTACTACAAAACAAAAAAAGCCAGGTGTGCTGGTGCTGCCTGTGGTCCCAGCTGCTCAGGAGGCTGAGGTGGGAGGATTGCCTGAGCCTAGGAGGTTGAGGCTGCAGTGAGCCATGATTGCAGCACCACTCTCCAGCCTGGGCAACAGAGTGAGACCCTATCACTAAAAACCAATCAATCGATCAATCAATCCATGCATATCCTCCCCCATTCCTGCCTTGATTTCCCTGTTAGGATTCGCCATGATGTGGGCAGCTGGGCAAAGGCGTCTGAACTGGAGGAAGGTGATGAGCTCCCTGGGCCTCCCACCCTGCCTGCCCCTGCTCAGTGTGCTCAGTGGCTCCTGGGTCCCTCCTGACTGTGTAACCTTTGCGCCAGCCAGAGAATCTGCCCTTTGCCTTCCTCTCCAGGAAGTTGTTGAGATACATGAGTGAAAATGTTATTCTTTTAAGTGCTTTGGATGTTATTAAAAAAACACACTGTGCCATTAATCCACTTGCAGGGCTCCCGGCTGGCCTGGGCCCTCTGCACCTGAGATTCCTCCAACAGCTTCTGTTTAGAGCTGGGCACTCTTGGTTCTTTCTGGTCAAGTTTATCCTGACCAGTTCATTTCATGGCAGTTCGGGTCATTTCTGAGAAAATCTAGTTTGCAGTTTCATTGGACCCCTTTGTGCTTTTCTAGTTCAGATGTGGCTTCTCCAGCTTTTTCTTGCTGCTAAGTGGTCTTAAAGGTTTGGGATCAGTGGTTCTCAGATTTTAGCCTGCATCAGGGTTACCTCAGGTCACCTGTGTTTTAACTGAGGGTGGGTTAAAATGCAGATAACTGTGCGGATGCGGGTGGTTCATGCCTGTAATCCCAACACTTTGGGAGGCCGAGGTGGGCAGATCACTTGAGGTCAGGCGTTCGAGACCAGCTTGGCCAACATGGTGAAACCTCGTCTCTACTAAAAATACAAAAATTAGCCAGTAGTGGTGGCGGGCACCTATAATCCCAGCTATTCGGGAGCTTGAGGCAGGAGAATCCCTTGAACCCAGGAGGCGGAGGTTGCAGCAAACTGAGATTGTGCCACTGCACTGCAGCCTGGGTGGCAGAGCCAGACTCTTGTCTCAGAAAAAAAAAAAAAAAGAGGAAATGCAGATCACTGGGCTCCACCCCCAGAAGTTCTGATTCAGTGGGTGTGGGGTGAGACCTGGGAACTTGCCTTGCTGACGAGTCCCCTGGAGAGGCTGCTGCTGCCATTTTGGTGCCACATTTTAGGTACTATGGCTCTGGGCACTGCCAATCCAGGTGCCATGGCATGGGGAACAGTGGGTAAACCAAAACCTGGAACCTGGACTGTTCCAGTGGGCGCATTCCTGGCTGGCAGATAGAATACCACGTAGCTGTGCTTGATGGGGTCTAGAAGCATCGAAACTGGTTTGCCATTATGATGTCCATGAGGTTGGAGTCCTTTCTTACTTAAAAAATCCGAAGACCCAACAACACACAGTCCCCCCACACTCAACCCTCCCAAGAATGATTGAGCTCTTCCAAATAAAGGGCAATTTTGTAGCTTTTCAAGTGTTAACAGTTTGATAACTCCCAGGCTCCTGTTGAGATGTTTTATGAAGAGGCTGTGCGTTCCCCTGTATCTTTCCTGTGGGTGTTCATGTGTCCAGAAGACATGTATCTGTATTCAGATGACTGAGCACAGGCGATTTTCCCGAGTCTCACCTTGGTGTGTGCCAGTGCGGTCCGCGTGCACACACACACATCTCCTCTCAGAGAATGATGTGGCAATTCACGTTTGACAGCTGGGTTAACCCATAAATAGATCCCAAAATATAAATCTACCCAGACCTCAACCTGCTTAAGCCTTTAAATGGCTCACTAGGGCTTTTAGAATGAAGTTGAAATTCCTTGGCCTCACCCTTAAGCCTTTTTAGAAGGAGTCATGGAGGAAGTAAAGAAATGGAAATGGAGTTGCCTCGCTGGACTCCCAGGCCCTTTGCTGTGGCCCTGCCTGCTCTCCAGCCTGGTCTCGCCCGGCCTGTGGCACGTTTGCTGCGTAGGATACCAGGAACCAGGCTCACAGTTCCTGGCAGGCTGCTTGCTCTGCCTGGGGCCCCTTCTGTGGCTTTGGATCACCTGAGTCCTGCCCCTTGGCAAGCCTCTGTTCTTAACCTTCTTAACCCACCCGACGCCTTCACAACCCAGCTCAAGAGTCCTGCTTCCCCAAGGCCATTTCGATGGCTCCTGCTGGCGATGCCAGGGCCCGCCACCTGGTGGCCTGTACACTTTGCTGTGATGGGGACTGCACGTCTCTCCCCAGCGTGGGCTCAAGGTGCTCAGGGACCAAACCCCAGTGTCTTGTCCAGGACTGGACACATGGTGAGAGCTCCGTGGAGCTTAACTGCACGAGGGAGGTGAGATGGACTCTGGCCTGCAGGGCACAGCCTGTGTAGCAACAAGGAACATACCTCGTGTTTAGATCAGATGTTCAATGACTCATGTCCCAGAGAAGGAGGCTGCGGCCATATTGATCGTTGGGGAACTTGTATACTCAGGCCGTTGAGGTTGCCATGGCCACCATTTTGGGAATCTTTTCTTTGGGAGTTGCCATCAGAATTTAGGGCATTAAAAAAGTCCTGACATTTAGGTAATGTTTGCCTTAAGCAGATGGGCTTTTGCCTTTTAGAACTGTCAGAACTTGTTTACCTTTCAAGCTGGGGACTGTGGTAAGTTGACTCTTTGGGTCCTTGGTTGAAAACATGAGAATCCCATTCTGCCTGACTCCAGCAGACACGGATTTTATTGGAAGGATGTGGGGATGGCTTTGAGCATGGAGGCATTGGGGTGGACTGAACCGGGGGCCCAGTGGACAGGCGCAGGCTGCCTGTGTATTTAGGGCACTGCTTGGGTTGCCTGGAGAGTGTTTGATTGGCCCAGATTCTGCCACTCCTTGGCCAGGGGAGGCCTTTCATGGACAGCCTCATCAGAGTGGCAGCAGAGAGAAGAGCGGGGCAGGTCCTCAAAGGAACACTGAAAAGGTTCTCTGAAAGACAGGGGTGTAGATACTGAGCTGGCAGTAACAGTGCTGATCCACTGGAG
Source organism: Papio anubis (assembly GCF_008728515.1). Classification (NCBI taxonomy): domain Eukaryota; kingdom Metazoa; phylum Chordata; class Mammalia; order Primates; family Cercopithecidae; genus Papio; species Papio anubis. The sequence continues at coordinate 119,400,367 of NC_044985.1, forward strand.
TGGGAAGGGTCACGAGCTGCTCTCTCAAGTCGTTCGTCAGGCGTCATGGGGATCATTTTGTGCATCTGCCTTGTTCAGTGTTTCCTTGTAATTTTGCAGAAAAAGTCTGCTTGGTGTTGAGCCAGACATTCTGCAGCCTTTACAAGAGAATGGAAATGGAGCGATTGTGATGTGTTCATTGGTGACTTTTGACACGGATGCTAACATGAAGGTGTGCAGACATATCATGTGCAAACTATTAAGATGCTGTCTACATTTTGAATGACTTCTTGCAAATAGGAAGGAAATTAAACACACATAGTGCTGGGCAAATGCTAGAGGATGGTGTTGCCTTTTGCATCTTGGTGGAAAAGAGATATTTAAGGGGGTGAGGGGAGCTCAGCAACAGTGACTTAAGGGCCTGCTAGGAGCAGGGAGAAGTTGGTTACTGGGGTGTGTGGCCTCTGTAGCCCAATCCTCTGAGGATTGTGACATGTGGCTGGGTGCCTCAGTGCTCAGGGATGGGCTCCTGCCCCTGCCGCATGGGCTCCGCTGCTGCTGCTGCTGCTGGCCCAGCGGTTCCCATGGGCTCTCCCTCACCTGTGCTTCCTTCTGCTCCCCGACTTCATGGTTGGAATGTGCTGTCTTCCCATCCCTCTGGGCACGTGGCTTCTCTTTTACATGCATGCCTGGCGAATAGTATATCCCCAGTAAAGGTTTTGCAGAATGAATGTCTTTCCTGAATGTTCTGCTCTGCTCCTGAGCCCATAGAAATAAAACAGAAATGCTGTACTCCTTCCCTCTCTCAGGCCCAGGCGCATTTTTTTTTTTTTTTTAATCTCTTGTGGCACTTTTCTACTTTCTCCTCCACGGTACAGCTGCATGTGGAGAGGCAGCGTATGTCATGCACAGCGTATGTCGTGTCTAAGAAGAGTCCTCCAATGGAGTCTGGTGCAGCTTCCTTCTAGCTGTGTGCTTTTGGGAAAGCCGTCTGAATTTGGAGCCTCAGTTTCCTCTTGCTTTACTCCAAAGGAAACAAATGAGTGCTTGGCACCTGCCGCCTGAGCGCAGGTCATGCTGCCCCTGTTCCTGGCTGGCCTCCGTCCTCCCGGACCCAGCAGGAATGTGTTTGTGGCCTCTGGCCCTAGGCACCCTGGCTTCCTGTCACACCTGGAGACCCTGGGACACATGCTGGTGGAGTGGATGAGTGAGTGGATGCGGGTCCACTCAGCTCCCCGGCAGGCGTCAGAATACTTCCCTGTATTCTGGGAGTAAGTGGGGTTGCTGCCTGGTTTGGGAGAGTGCCATGTGGGACCCTGTTCCGTCAGCTGGGTTGGTGCAGCGGGACTGAACTTTCTTCTTGGGTTGCCCCTCTGCAAACAGCCATGCAGATGTTATTGATGGGCAGTTGCAGGTAGAAGCATTTTTGGCCCTACAGGGTAGATCTACCAGCATGGCAGGCTGCAGCCACGGGTGCCGTGCGGCTTTGGAGGGGCTTGGCGCCTGCATTAGTCAGCGCGGGCTGCTGTGACAAAATACCACAGACTGGGAGGCCCAAACGTATTTTCTCACAGTTCTGGAGGCCGAGAGTCCATGGTCCAGGCGCTGGCAGCTTTGGTTTCTTCCCGTTCTGTGTCTCACCTGCTCTTTTCCGTGCGTGTGGTCTTCAGTGTTTTTCCGTTCTCAGGAGGACACCAGTCTTGTTGGACGAGGGTCCCACCCTTAAGCCCCCATATTACCGTGATTGCCTCCTTAAAGACCTTATCTCCAGCGACAGTCACCATGGGGCGTGAGCCTCTGCAGAGGAATTTGGGGGATACTGCGCAGTCCGTACAGCATCCCTCCCTCCCTGGTGGTTTCCGAGGATTTGTCGCTGATGTAGCATCACGAGTGTTTCGTCACTTAACCCAGAGCAGGACTTTGACAACATAGCTGTGCCCAACATAGATCTTTATGATCTAAATTTTACTGGAAAGAAGTAGCAGCCATGAGGCAGGAGATCCTCTTTACTTTGTAAAAAAAAAAGTAAAAGAACTTGTTTAGATCAAAGTCATGTTTTAAAAATATAAACTAGATTATGAAAAAAATTAAAACTCTATTTAAAAATAATTCTGGGCCAGGTGCAGTGGCTTGCACCTGTAATTCCAGCACTCTGGGAGGCCGAGGCAGGCGGATCACTTGAGGTCAGGAGTTCGAGACCAGTCTGGCCAACATGATGAAACCCCGTTTCTACTAAAAACACAAAAATTAGGCATGGTGGCGCATGCCTGTAACCCCAGCTACATGGGAGGCTGAGGCAGGAGAGTCTCTTGAACCCAGGAAGTGGAGGTTGCAGTGAGCCAAGATCGTGCCTCTGTACTCCAGCCTGGGTGACAGAGTGAGACTCTGTTTAAAAAAAAAAAAGGTAGTACTCATAGTTGCCATTGAAGTCTGAGTCCTGGCTTGCCTCGGTTGGGGTTCTTGTCCCCATTTACAGGTGAGGGGTGGAAGCTCAGGCAGGCCCAGTCTCCGAAAGTGCAGCGCAGGGACCTTAATCTGAGAGCTGGAAATGCTTTCTTAGAGAAAGCGCAGAAGGGCTGTGGCCATCTCCATTTGCCTGAAGACGACTGTTCTGCTGCGTTGGTTTCACTGTGTTGTTTCTGTAACCCTGGTGTTTAATCCACGTGAAGACAGTGGAGCTGTTTATACTGTTTGATTGATTGGGTGCTTATCAGGAATCTCAAAACCCAGCTTTGGGCAACCGGATGCCTTTGACTTCTCTTTTCTCCCACTGACAGTGATCTCTGAATGCTTTTTAAAAAGGTTTTTCATAAGGAATATAAAAAGTGACAGAAATAAAATTGGCAATCAACCAATTTCCTTACCTCCCAGATTACCTCTTCTAAGACTTTTTGTGATGTGTGTGCCCCGCCCTGCAATTGGTTTCATAGAAATTCCTTGGATTTCCTCTTTTTCTGACGAAGAGCCAGGGCGGAAGCTGCAGGTCACCGGGTGCCTGCTGTTTCCCACCGTCAGCCTCGGGAGGGGCATGGAGCTTTGCAAATGTCTCTTCAGCTGGTGTTTTCTGCCATAGGACAAAGAGAAAGGAGAGTGACGTGTGGTGTTTTGAATGTTTTAATAAGAAAACAGCCTCCACCTGCACACAAACAGAAAAAATTAATGCTTGGATATCACTTTTTTAATCCTCAAAGTAATAATAACTTTCTGTATCATAAGCCAGAGGGATGGTGGCATAGCTAACAGCAGCTGCACGTCCTCAGGTTAAACTTCACATCTGGACTGGCAGGCTTGCCTCGCGGGTGCACTTCGTGGATGCCCCCTGCTCCTGCAGCCGAAGGGTCTCCTGTCCTTGGGCCTCAGCGGCAGGGATGGCAACAGGAGGCTGCGGCCAGTTGGCTTCACACTGTTTGGGAACAGCAGAATGGTCAGAGCAAACCTCAACATATCTGAAACGAGTACTATTAACAACAGCAATTTGCAGGTTATGTGACAAGAATCATATCATTTAGTGTGTGTGTATGTGTTTATTTATGAAACAGGATCTCACTCTGTTGCCTAGGCTGGAGTACGGTGCCACAATCATAGCTCACCATAACCTCAAACTCCTGGGCTCAAGCAATCCTCCCACCTCAGCCTCCCAGGTAGCTAGGACTACAGGTGCACACCACCACACCTGGCTAATTCTTTATTATTTTTGCAGAGACAGGCAGGGTCTTGCTCGGTTGTCCAGGCTGGTCTTGAATGCCTCAAGTGATCCTCCCACTATGGCCTCCCGAGTTGAGCCACCGCACATGGCCCTAGTTTATATTTATTAATTGGTTTAACCCTCCCAGCAATTTAAAGATATAATTCCTGATATATAGGTGTCAGAATTTGAGACTGAAGAGTATTGAGTGATAATTCATTTCTCGCCTCTCTGGAAGGAGGTGTAATGATAAGCATAGAAAATACAGAATTTTTGGCCGGGCGCGGTGGCTCAAGCCTGTAATCCCAGCACTTTGGGAGGCCGAGACGGGCGGATCACGAGGTCAGGAGATCGAGACCATCCTGGCTAACACGGTGAAACCCCATCTCTACTAAAAAATACAAAAAAAAAACTAGCCGGGCGTGCTGGCGGGCGCCTGTAGTCCCAGCTACTCAGGAGGCTGAGGCAGGAGAATGGTGTAAACCCGGGAGGCGGAGCTTGCAATGAGCTGAGATCCGGCCACTGCACTCCAGTCTGGGTGACAGAGTGAGACTCCATCTCAAAAAAAAAAAAAAAAAAGAAAATACAGAATTTTCTATGTACTGACATAACACATATTTTCTTGTGTATACGTGTATATGTGTTGTGTGTACATAGTGAACAATGGCACAAGAAACATTTAGGCTTAAATTTTTTTAGCTAAGTATTATTTTCTAGAGCTTACCAAAAAATTCAAATACATATAAGTATGTAGAATAAGTGTAATGATCTCCTGTGTACACTCAACCAGCTTCAGTAATTAACCTATCCTGTATACACCCTGCCACCTACCAATATTATTATTATTATCATTATTTATTTAGTTTTTTGAGATGGAGTCTCACTCTTGTTGCCCAGGCTGGAGTGCAGTGGCATGATCTTGGTTCACCGCAACCTCCACCTCCTGGGTTCAAGCAATTCTTCTGCTTCAGCCTTCCGATTTGCTGGGATTACAGGTGCCCACCACCACACCTGGCTAATTTTTTTGTGTTTTTAGTAGCGATGGGATTTCACCATGTTGTCCAGGCTGGTCTCAAACTCCTGACCTCAGGTGATTTCGCCCATCTCAGCCTCCCAGTGCGCTGGGATTACAGGCGTGAGTCACTGCGCCTGGCCTGAATATTATTTTGAAGTGAATTTCAGACACCCTGCCATTTCATCCATAAATATTTCAGTATCTATCTCTAAAAAATGAGAACTTAAAAAAGCACACATGACCATTACCACACTTTAGAAAATGAACAGTTCCTTAATATGGTCAAATATCCAGTCTGTGCCCACATTTCCCGTTGTCTCATGATTAGCATAACTTTTCCCCTCCGTTTGCCTGTTTGAATCAGGATCAAATACTGTGTGCATGTTGCAGTTGGTGGAGACTTCTTCCAAAACTCCTCCAATGAGTAGGTTCCACAACCGTCTTTCTCTCCTTCCCAGGGCCTGTGTTTGTTCAGAAGCCAGCATTGCTGGTCTGGAGTTTTTTGACTGCCTCCCCTTGGAGTCAGTTGGCACGCTCCTTTGTCTCCTGTATTTTCCTATAAATTAGTGGGTGTTTGGAGGCTTGTTTAGGTTTTTAGCTTTTGTTTGGTTTGGTTGGACTCCTTCCTGGGCGGGTCTGTGTGGTTCATCAGGAGGATCCCACCTTGTATTTGTCATTTTGTCCACGTTGGCAGTCTGGACCAGTTAGCTTGTCAGAGGTTGCAAAATGATGATTTTATAGTCCTGTCATTTTTTTTTTTTTTGCTGTTATTTAAGATGAGATAATTCTATAAAGAGTAGGTCATGTAGGAAAGGCAAGATAACCCTCTTTATTTACTAATTGTAAAAATAGCAAGTTTTGGTTTAGTAGACTCCTATTAAAATTGACTAATTAGTTTTAGATCATTGTGAACTCTCCGGATTAAATGTACGTGGTGCATTCGGATGGAAGCTGTTACGGTTGCTCCAGTGATCCCATCTTCGGCATGTGGCAGCGTTTCAGCATTTCTCCTGTGTTCTCTTGACATGACATTGACTGCTTCCTGGATTTCTGATGTCACAGGAAAGATAAAGACGGAAAGATGCTCCAGGCTCGTGTGGTACATTGGTCATCTCTCTAGCAGTCAGGATTTTCAGGAACGCGAACATAATTCCTCATTTGCTTTGGGCTTCCCCAGACAACTCTCAGAAGACATCTCCAGCGCGACTTCCAACAGTGTGACCACCAGAACGAGTTCAACGTGCTTTTCATCTTTAGGGTTTGTCTCACTTTCGGTGATGAACTCCAGTTACTGTGTTTTAAGTCATGTGGAATTGGTCTTCTCTGTGACTCTGCTATCCTGGTGGAGATGTACTTAGATGCATTTCTTTATTTTCAATTTTTAGGGAAATAGTTATGTAACTAGTTAAATATTTATGTGGAACCAGTGTCACATCATCAAAAGAAATTCTAAGAGTCCTGGCTTTGATTCTTAAAGATAAATTCAAAGACTCTATCTTTGTCAGTTTTTTGCCTTGTTTTCTTCTCTTCACCTATAAATGTTTTTTAGTAAGTATTGTTTATATCGTCTCTTTTAAATATAAGCAAATCCATGTGTATGGGTATTTAACATAAGCTCCTGCTTAGATACATGTAGCTTGCCATGCACTGTTTTTCATTTGCCTTTTTAACTTAGGAGCATGTTCTAGAAACCACTCCATAGCGTGGGTTCCAGAACAGGCCTCATTGTGAAACTGTTCCCAGTTTATTAACAGGTCCCCTATTGATAGACGTTGGGATTGAGCCAGTTTCTTGTTTTTGTTTGTTTTATGTGTGTGTGTGTTGCTATTTAAAAAATAGTGCTGTATAGTCTACATCTATCTTTTTCTTATTTCTTGTCAATGTATTTTTGGGATAGATGCCTAGAAAGGAGGATTGCTAAGTCAAAAGGGTAATGTGCATGTAGTTTTGCTAAAGGTTGCCAAATTCCCATCCATAATAAGTGTGCCACCAGCAATATATGTGAGTGCCTCTTTCCCAACAGGGTGTTGTCAAACTTCTGGATGTTCGCCAGAGAGGCACAGCTTGGTTTTTGAATACATCGGATGTAATCAGGATGTACAGTTTTTTTGATTCCTAGAGGCTGACTGGGCTCTGAGAAGCCTAGAACATTTCCTCAAGAGGCTTAGAGTCTGTTTAGGGGTGATGAGGCTTCCTGGCAGTTCCTTAAATGTCAGTAAACATTGTTCGTGTGCCCGCCTCAGGCCAGGCTCTGTTAGAAGCTGGAGCTGTGTACAGGGAGTCCAGATGGAGTGGCGAGAATGTCACGTCTGTTGAGGATTTGGAGAGGTCACTGGTTTTGGTAAAAAGGTGGTAAGGAGTGGACGCACTGGACTTAGACCTCCTGGGCTTCTGTCTGTACCAGCTCCAAGGTACCTCTCCTCCGTAAGATGCTCAGCTTCTCTGTGCCTGTGGGGTCTTGATAATACCAATCTCGTGGTTCATAGGAGGCGTGATGGTGGTGATGATGCAGGTGAGGAAGGAGAGGACGCAAGAGAATGGGAGACACCCTGGAGAAGCCAAGGTGGGGAGGGAAGGGAGACGGCCCATGAGGAAGGCCAGGTTTTTAGTTGGGAGAGACTTGAGTATGATGAGTGCTTGGAGGATGTTGGCCCTGATGAGGGAGCGATTGCAGGGACGGGGTGATGCCGATGAAGAGGCTGGCCACAAGGCAGGGGAGAGGCTGAAGGGTGTGTGAAGATGGCGGAGTGGGAAAGACAAGCAAGATGAGAGGAAGGGAGGACGTCCTGGCCTTTGCGCCTGAGCCTATTTTCTCTGTAAGCTGGAAAGCTGAACTTTATGGTGATATCCGTTTGGTACTGTTAGAGCGATTTGACCTGCATCTCTGGGCAACCTGCGGGCAGAAGAGGAGAAGGATAGAGCCTTCTGATATCTCCCGGGATTGGCAGTTGGCACGGTGGATGTCTTGTGGGTGACATTATGCCACCAGGATGTCTTAGCTGGGGCTACTGTAACAAAACACCGAAGACTGAGTGGCTTAAACAGTAGTTGTTTATGTCTCGCGGTTCTGGAGGCTGGGAGTCCGAGACGAGGGAGCCAGCGAGGGCAGGCTCAGGTGAGAGCTGTCTTCCTGGCTTACAGACGACTGCCTTCTCGCTGTGGCCTCTCATGGTGGAGAGAGAGAGAGAAAGGCTGGTCTCTTCCCTTCCTGTAAGGGCACTGATCCCATCATGCTCCTCACTGCCATGACCTCATCTAAACCTGACCGCCTCCCAGAGGCCCCACTTGCTCATGCCATCGCACTGGGGTTTAAGGCTTCAGCATACGGATTCGGGGGGACACATGCATTCAGCCCATAACAGGGTGAGGGTGCAGTTCTTCAGCTGGAGCCCCAGGAGGCTCTTGGGGAGAAAGCGTTTCCTTCCCTGTGGGGATCTAGGCTTTGCTCACCTGTGCTGCGTGGTGATTGTTGTGAATTTTGAGAGGAACTGCTTCTTACCAGTGCCTAGGACTTGACGGATGGTGCCTGGCAGGGTCGGCTACTTGGTGCAGATTCCTGCGCCCATGTCCGGGTGCACGCTGTCCGCTTGGCTCCCTCCCAGCCCTTAGTGGTCCTCACTGTGAAAAGCCGATTTGAGAAAGGCTTTGTTTCACCCAAGGATGAAATGGCAGGTGTTACCAGTCAGGCAGTGGGGTGGGAATGGATGTCTGCAGGGGAGGCTGCATGTACTGGTGGGGGGTGGTGGCCAGTGGTCAGTCAGGTGGCCTTGGGTTGAAAGGCCCACTGACCACCGTGTGACCTGACCAGGGTATGGGATTGCACCCTGCTTCCCTGCCCTTCCAGGGGGGATTACCCTGCATGGGTGTAGCAGGGGGACGGTGGTCTCAGGTTGAATGGCCCACCGACCACCCTGTGACCTGACCAGGGTATGGGATTGCAGCCTGCCTCCCCACCCTTCCAGTGGGGATGACCCTGCAAGGATGTGGCTGGGGGCGGTGGCCTTGGGTTAAATGGCTCACTCACTACCCTGTGACCTGGCCAGGGTGTGGGATTGTGCCTTGCTTCCCTGTCCTTCCGGTGGGGATGATGACTGGCATTTGCTGAGTTCCATGGGACTGTGGAAAGGGCTGTGTCACTGTAGACGCTCCATCAGAAATGCTGATGTGTATTCTTACCACGGGCATCTGTGGGCCGCCATTGTCTCCTGGCATCTGGCTGCCCTTGGAACCCAGCAACACCCAGGGACTTGGGCTCTGATCAGAAGTCCTGCCCAGAGCGAGTAGGGTCACGCCAGAGTGAGGCTGGGGACAGCATGGTCCACTGTGGCCGAGATGTAACTTTTAGTCCTGCCTCCTTATCCGGTTTGGCAGGAACAGGACAGGGTGGTTAGCAGGCTGCAGTGTGGTGGGAGTGAAAGTGTACAGTCCTATGCGGTATTTTTGCACAGCCTGACGGTGGGGTCAAGTTTAGAGCCTTTGAGCTGAGAATCTGGAGAGAGCAGTGGATGCAGATGGGCAGTTGCTCGTCCTTGCTGTGAGAAGACAGGCCACGGGGCTGCACGCAGCCCCCATGGGTAAGTGTAACCCCCACCCCACCACTGCCCGCCCACCATGCCTTCCCCACGTGGATGAGCTGCTCCCTCCTGTAAAGGAGGAAAACATGCTACCGCTGGAGAGGATGCCTAACAACAGCTCCTGCTGCCCACGAGGAAGGGACCCTGTGTCCAAGAGAAAACCTGATGGCAGGTAACACATCACCGCTCTCTAGTAGGGACCTCACCCTTTTCTTTTAGGGACCTCATTGGCTTGTCTTGGACCCAAACATAATTAGTGGGGGTGGGGGCGAGGAGAGAAACTCTTCAGTGAACAGGTGTCTTCTTGGGCCAGTTGTTGGATATTGCTTGCCAGCTGGTTGTTAAATTCTAGAAAAACTAATTCTTTTTACAGATTCTAGGTAAAATGTCTCTGTTGCAAAATAGGATTTTTCAATTAAGAAAAGCTTTAAAATGTATCATGTGTTCCTCCTTAGTCTGCAGTATCTGAATGTCACCTTAAAATGTCAGGGTTAAATTTCTTACGGTTAGTACGTGGGGCAGGCATGAAATTTAGCACAGAAAATTGAGATTGATTACTTTCATTTACTTTCTCTCTTTTGGGGCAGTAACTGTTTAATGTTAAATTTGTATTGTATGTCAGAGCCTCTTTGGAAACTGGAGATATTGATGTGATCTTAAGCAAATGTCTCCATTACAGGAGAGAGGACTGATTTATAAAGTGGAGAACTGAGAGGCAGTTGTATCCGGATGGCTTTTTTCAAAGTAAAGGCCACTCAGCCAGATGAATTCAGAGGCATATCTGGGTTCTCCTGATTGACAGGAACCTGCAGACCAGCTGTGCTCTTGGTCCTGTGGTCTTCCATGGGGGAGGGTGTGGGAAGGGCTTTGGTGCACCACAGATGTCTTGGCCTGTCTCTTCCAGTGACTTCCCTTTGCTTATAACTCATACCTGTTTACTCGGAGACTGGAGACTGTGAATTAGATTTTTATTTTTGCACCTAGAAAATCATTTGAAATTGTAGACTATTCCTCTTGAAATCTCATTACATAAAAAGATTTAACAAGCCTCTAGTGAATAAGTTAGGGTGACAAGGAATGAATTATTTGGAGAAGTAAAAAAAAAAAACCTTAAAAATTAAAAAAGGTTTTCACAAGTAATAAGAACTTTACAGAATTACTGTGTATACATTAATATCAAAGGGATATACTGATGAGGACCTGAACAACATGGGTGATGAGTAAAAGGTCATTGCCACCCTGAGGTTGGAAATTTGAGGTGCTTGTTGCTTCTTCGGGTTCAGAATAGTTATGATTCATGATAAACCTAAAAGTCAAAATACCAACTTTTCTCTCAAATCATATGTGGGTGGGTTGTGTCCAGAAACAAACAGGAAAACTTCCACAGATGGAATGAAATAGTGGACCAGATATGGTGGTTTTGTTTTGGAAAGGATTTATCTCCATACTTTTGGGGTGGAGGCATTCTAGTCTTGTTTTTCTTCTGAGATGGAAACACTGGCAAACTCAGAGTCTTCCGTGAAGCTTTATCAAGCAAAAATGAAACAGTAGTTGTCGTCCTGTGACAAGTTAATATTTTGTCCATGACATACAGCAATCAGTAGAAATAGATAAGGGATGGGATATTGGAAAATCCCCTGGAAATGAGAAATGGTGGATGACGTGTGATGAGAGGAGGAGGATTCAGGGAGCGGAATGAAGACGCTGGCCAGGCAAGCGTCTCAGTGTGGAGGCAGGGCTGCTTACACACTTAAATTGACCTAAATCACGCAGTTATTAATAAATGGGGAAAACACCAGAAAAATCATACTCCATTCCTGTGCCTGTCAGGGCTGTTCTATTATTTTGAAACAGACTTTACTTACCTTATTGATTGATTGAGACATGGTCTCACTCTGTTGCCTCGGCTAGAGTGCAGGGGCACGATCATGGCTCACTGCAGCCTCGACCCCCTAGGTTCAGGTGATCCGCCCACCTCAGCCTCTTGAGTATCTGGGTCCACAGGCATGCACCATCGTGTCTGGCTAATTTTTTTTTTTTTTCTTTTGCATTTTTTTGTGGAGACAAGGTCTCGCTACGTTGCCCAGGCTGGTCTTGAACCCTTTTACTCAAGCCATCTGCCCATCTTGGCCTCCCAAAGTGCTGGGATTACCGGAGTGAGCTACCGCTCCTGGCCTACTTTAAACATCTATAATTTGTGTTCATTGTAGGATTATTCACAGTAGAAACAGGGCGGAAAAAAATGCTCACAGCCTGGCATTTCAAGACGCAATGTTTTAATTCTTGTGTCTGTCATTACAGATGTTCTTTACTTGCTCCCATTCACACCTTAGAACAGAGAGGCTCCTTTGTATAAAGGTATTCGTAAGCCTTATGCCCTGCATTTCACACCTGGCAGTATAATAAGTAGAGCATCTTCACCAAATTCTGTCTGTATCGTCTCGAGTACACAGATGTTTCTTAACTAGCCACACTTCTTTGGACACGTAAGTCGTTTCTCAGTTTTCACTATTCTCAGCAACGCAGTGAGGATATTTTCATGATAACCTCATTAGGCTCTTTGTGATGTTGTCCTGGATCTGTCAAAAATTGGTCTGTCAAAAATTTGTTTTTAACAATGATAGCATATTGTTCCAGAAAGTTTGTACCAATTTACCCTCCAAGCAGAATGGACCTCCTTCCCCATCCCCCCACATTCAGGACCTTGCATCTTAGGGGGAGCCTGGCCGCGTGGTTGGCATTCCTGAGCCATGCCAGGCTGCTGGAGCGCATGAATTCTTTCACCCCAGCAAGCCCTGCTCCAGCCACCATCTGTGCACTCAGGCTCCATCCCCTGCCCCCTCCCCTCCCACTGGCAGTTTTATTTTTATTTCTTATGCTTTATAAGGATATTGATTATGGACTTTTGGCTGATTTCGGATCTAGAATTACAGAGTGAGATGGAAAAATGACAGAAATGCAGGGAAGAGTCGAAGCACAGTGTGGGAGTTGCGTATGGCGAGATGTCAGAGAGATCGTCATTTTCCTTTAGTCAGTGGAAGATTGGCTTCTCAACAAACGGTGTCTGCTCAGCTTGTTTTGTATAGTAGTTCTGGGAGACCATACCTCTCCAGCCTTCTCTTGTGTGCGTTTGTATGTGGGGCTAAGTGTTTGTTTGTTTTGAGACAGAGTTTCACTCTGTTGCCCAGGCTGGACTGCAGTGGCGTGATCTTGGCTCACTGAAACCTCTGCCTCCCAGGTTGCAAGCGGTTCTCCTGCCTCAGCCTCTCGAGTAGCTGGGATTACAGTCATGCACCACCATGCCCGGCTAATCTTGTATTTTTTTTTTTTTTTTTGAGATGGAGTTTCGCTCTGTCCCCCAGGCTGGAGTGCAGTGACCGGATCTCAGCTCACTGCAAGCTCCGCCTCCTGGGTTTTTACGCCATTCTCCCGCCTCAGCCTCCCGAGTAGCTGGGACTACAGGCGCCCACCACCTCGCCCGGCTAGTTTTTTGTATTTTTTAGTAGAGACGGGGTTTCACCGTGTTAGCCAGGGTGGTCTCGATCTCCTGACCCTGTGATCCGCCCGTCTCGGCCTCCCAAAGTGCTGGGATTACAGGCTTGAGCCACCGCGCCCGGCCTAATCTTGTATTTTTAGTAGAGACGGGATTTTGCTATGTTGGCCAGGCTGGTCTCAAACTCCTGACCTCAGGTGATCCACCCACCTCAACTTCCCAAAGTGCTGGGATGACATGCATGAGCCACCACCCCCAGCCAGTGGGGTGAATTTTTGTGATCATCGTCTGGCTATTGGTTATTACTGGATTTCTCCTGCTGTGTGTCTTCTCTCTTTCCTTCTCTGTGGTGCCAGTTGTTTCTGAGAGCCACAAAACACCAGGTCCCCTTGCTTGAGACTCTAGCTCCGTGGCCCCTAGGCCGCACCTCTGCTGTCTGGTAACTTTCCTAGCTGCATTGTGACAGAGCCCCTGTGGCCGTGCAAGTGTTGCCTTGGCGCCGGTCCTTTCCAGTGGTGGAAAGTTGATCTCAGTCCTCCCAGGGAACTAGTCTTACAGTGTATGCTGAAGGCTGCTTTGTGCTGCTGGTTGTCATAGCCACAATTTAGTGGACAGCCACTGTTGCCAAGTATCTTATGTACATTGGTGACCTCTTATAATAATTTACAGAATCCATGCTGTCATTGCCATTGTAAGGATTAAAGTGGCAAATGGTGAATCCAGGTTTGGTGTCCAGGGGTGCCTGATCTTAGAGCCTTTGGTTGGGGATTGAACTGGCAGGAGGTACAGATCTCGCAAGCATGCGGAGTGTCTGTGGGACGGGGGACAGCTGTGCAGTCAGCATGAGACTCCAGTTAATACAGAGCGCTTGAGAGCTCATGCTCCCCACATCACAGAATCCAGGACCTGGAAGGGAGCAGTGAGCCCCCACATTGAGGTTATTTCATGACTGTATTAACCTGACCCCACCGATGACCCCCCGTGTGAGGTGCACACATTTGTCTGCATGTGAATCCTCAGCTCTGGACTGTTGGGAGTGTTGGAAGCAGTGGCTGGGCAGCCGAGGAGAGAAGGGAAGCTGGGTGGGCAGACATCCAGGCCCCAGGCCCATCAGCCTGAGTGGTTGGGAGGAGGGCTCAGAGCTGGATTGGTGCAAGAATTGGGCTGGGCAAAGGCAGTGTCCACCTTGTTGGGTGATGAGGATGGGATTCAACAACTACCTGTCCTCTGGAGATTGAAAGGTTACGGTAAGGCTTGTTGGAGGCTTTCCGGTCTAAAGCTTCTGTATGGTTTTGTACAAGTCTTGTACCAGTGTACTGAGGAGTCTTGTACCACTGACAGTAAAACCCTCCATAGGACTACAAGAATGGGATCATCCCACAGCTGCAGTTAACCTCAAATGCAGGTTCACGAGCTGACCAGAGCCAGCTGCTGCAGAGGCTGAGCTCATTCCCAGTCTTGGTGTATCTGAACTCAGGATTGAAAGATTTCGATGTACTGTTGACTTGTCATATGTGCCATGTGATATCCCCTTAGACTGTGCTTTTGCTTTAGATAGGTAGTAGTTACAAGGGCTTTCACGGGAGCCCTTGTGATCTCGGTCACTGTTTCCATTTCCCATTGCAGCTGTACGAGGTTACCCCAGATGCAGTGGCTTCAAACAACACACATTTATTCTGTTACAGTTGTGGAGGTCAGCTCCTAATATCAAGGTGCTGGCGGGGCTGTATTCCTTCTGCAGGCTCCAGGGGAGAATTTGTTTCCTTGACTTTTCCAGCTTCTAGAGGCTGCCCGCATTCCTTGGCTCATGGCCCCCTTCCTCTGTCTTCAAAACTAGCTGCGTGGCGTCTTCTGATCCCTTCTTCCGCGCTCCACTCCATCCTGGTGTCCCTTTCTCCAGCTCCTCTGCTTTCTTCTTTCATTTGAAAAGGACCCCTGTGATTACACTGGGCCCATCTGGATAATCTTGAATAATTTCCCTGTCTTAAAATCCCTGACTTAATCACAGTGACAGTGCCTCTTTATCATATAAAGTCACAGTCGCGGGTTCCGGGGATTAGGACTTGGGCATCTTTGGGGAGGGTGGTGTGTGTCCCAGTCTCCTTCCTCCGTGTTTCTCCTGAGGGCTGACTCTTCCCTCACTGTGGGAGGCCCTGCACACCTGCTGTCCTTGGGGCTGAGCCAGTCAACACCGGGTGAGGGTAGGGGGGGCACTGGCCAACCCAAAGGCTCTCGGCGGTCTCCACAGACTTCCACTTCAGTTTAGGAAGTACAGTGAGAAAACCAGTAGCTGAATAAAGATTTGGGGTGTTTAGCACAGATCTGCTAATTCACGTGTCCGCAAATCTAGACTCAGCACAAGGAGGCTGACTTTGGGATCACAGCGGATTCTCCTGGTCCAGTGATACCTCTGGGCTCTTCTTCACTGGCTGGAGCTCCTCTTTTTGCTGGGAGGCAGTGCTTCATCTTGCAGTTCATGAGATGACTGGCACTTTTGCAGCCAGCCTCATGCTGCTGGTCACGTGCATGGAAGAGGTCTCACTCCTTCCTATGACTTTTCTAGCTGGGCAGACTCTGGCTCCTGGATTCTCCCTATCACCCATGGTGTTGAGTGTTCACTGCCCATCCTTTCCGCCCTGCTCCGTGGCTTCCTGTCCTCATCTCTGCATCAGTCTTTTCTTTTCATGTCCTGTAGCTCATGAGTGACCCGCTCCCATGTCACCTGCCACTTTGGCCTCGAAATTTGGTAATGATTCGTGCATGTGTCCTTGCTTGTGCCACATCCAATGGGACAAGGGAATTGGGACACCTTTGATTCTCTGGTAGCTTTGCCTTTTTTTTTTTTTTTTTTTTTTAGACAGAGTCTTGCTGTGGCACCCAGGCTGGAATGCAGTGGCACGACCTTGGCTCGCTGCAACCTCCACCTTCTGGGTTCAAGCAATTCTCCCGTCTCAGCCTCCCAGAGTAGCTGGGATTACAGGCACCTGCCACCATGCCTGGCTAATTTTTTGTATTTTTAGGAGAGACGGGGATTTCACCGTGTTGGTCAGGCTGGTCTTGAACTCCTGACCGTAGATGATCCATGCGTCTGCCAAAGTGCTGGGATTACAGGCGTGAGCCACAACATCCGGCCTAGCTTTGCTTTTAAGTTGCAAGCAGGGACTCCAGCCCTGTGAAGTGGCTGTCCCCATTAGATCGGACACCTGGCAGACTCTTGTTTAAGTTTTAGAATTCTAAAAACGAAAATACAGGAGAAAAGGTAGAGTTGATCACAAAAAGTAGATTTTGCAGGAAGTGAGTTTAACTTTTTAAAACCATATCAGCGTGTTATATGCTACTATGGAAAATTATAAAGAAGAAGAAAGGCCGGGCGCCGTGGCTCAAGCCTGTAATCCCAGCACTTTGGGAGGCCGAGACGGGTGGATCACGAGGTCAGGAGATCGAGATCATCCTGGCTAACACGGTGAAACCCCGTCTCTACTAAAAAAATACAAAAAACTAGCCGAGTGAGTTGGCGGGTGCCTGTAGTCCCAGCTACTCGGAGGCTGAGGCAGGAGAATGGCGTAAACCCAGGAGGCGGAGCTTGCAGTGAGCTGAGATCCGGCCACTGCACTCCAGCCCAGGCTACAGAGCGAGACTCCGTCTCAAAAAAAAAAAAAAAAAGAAAAAAAGAAAACAGTCACCTATAATTCGTCCATCTGGAGGTACCTGCTGTTACTCTTGGGGATGGTTTTTTTTTTTCTACCTTTGTGGTTTTTTTTTTTTTTTTTTTACCTGAGACAAGGTCGGTCTCTTACCCAGGCTGCAGTACAATGGTGCTATCTCAGCTCACTGCAACCTCTGCCTGCCTGGCTCAAGTGATCCTCTCACCTCCACTTCCCAAATACCTGGGACTACAGGCCCACGCCATCACACCTAGCTGATTTTTGTATTTTTGTAGAGATGGGGTTTCACCCAGAATGGTGTCAGACTTGGACTTAAGCGATCCTCCTGCTTCTGCCTCCCAAAATGCTAGGATTACAGGCATGAGCCACTGCACCTGCCCTATCTTTGTGTTTTATGAGGGTTGTGTATGTGTCACATATGCAGTGGTTTGTCCAGTTTTTCTCCTACTACTACAGCGACATTTTTCTGTGTCCTCACCTTTTCATAAACTGTCTTTTTAAATGTTTGCTTGATATTTAATCATGGATGTATTGAGATTGATTCATCTCAAACTCTGTTAAAAACACTCTTTGGATGCTTTAAATAAAAAATGTCATAAGTTAATGCTGTAAAAGAAGTGAAAAGAAAACCAAGAGCTCCTGCCTGCCTCAGCTTACCCTTTGTTTGGTACGTGGGTGCAGCGTGGCTGTGGCTGCAGTGGGCAGTGAGCCGTGCCATTCCCTCCTGGCAGCCAGTGCATGGCTGGCCGTGGTCCTTACCAGTGACTGAATAGCCGTGGGCTACTTTGTTACCCACCCAGTGCTACTTTTGTATGTTGGAAATTGTGGCTTTCGCTCTCCTTGGTTTGATTCTGTCATTGATGCTTCAGACTAGTCATGCTTTTGTTTGAAGGGGAAAAAGAAATCAATCAGTCAATATCAATAACTTGCTATAGATTTTTATAAAGGGAAAAAAACCACAACCATGTATAGTGGGGAGTGAGTCGATGTGGAAGGAGTCATGACCGCGTTAAGTTAGGAGCGTCACGGATGTGTGGAGTCACAGCTCTGCTGTGGATGTGTTTATTTTAAGAAAACATCTTTTAAAAATCCAGTAATAGTTCATTAAAAACCAGAAATGGTCAAGCTCGCTAAAAACCATCATCAGCCACATTCTGATGAAAGAGTTTGACTTTAATTTTTTAAAAATTAATGAAGATACATCCAAATGTTTGTGGCAGGCAGGAAATGAAGCGGATTTTAATGGGAAATTATGTAAGAAAGCTTAATGATTAATTTTTCTGTATCAGACAAGTGGAGAACAATCTCAGGGAAATGTGTACATCCATTACTCATTAGTTTGCTATATTATAATTACCATCGTATAGAAAGAAGCATGTCAGATAATTAGGAACTGGGTGGCATTTTATGCTAAGGATCAAAACAAAGATTTTGCTTGGAATGTGGAGCAAAATTACACTCTGGCTGAGATTAAACACATGGCAAGCATCCTACTCCAGTATTTAAAATCATCAGCCAGGCTTTATTATATTTTTTGGGTCTTTGTTCTTTCATGTTTTGCTCTGATAAAAAGGAATGCTTAGAAAATGGCATTGGGAGGCCAGCAAGAAATCAGCGTCCGGATTTTCTCATGTGTGAGGAGCTGTTACTGCTCCTGTCCCCTGGTTTCACCCCTCAGCTCTGCTCCCAGGAGTTGCATCCCTCCCCACCGGCCCCTCTGTGCTGCAAGCATCCATTTTGGACTTGGGGATAATGGTCAGGAGAGTTGGTTGGTTTGGACTGTGAGCTGGACAAGCGCTTGCTGCTTAAACCATGTTGATTGTGGCTTAACTGCTGAACCAAACCAATGCTTCGTGCAAAGAACTTCTCCAGAGAGGGAGTGGGCTTCAGGGGAGCCACATGGGTAGCCCCCAACCAACATTTCTGTAGCACTTGATTGGAGCCTCCAAACACCATCTCTGTTGATGCCACAGTAGTCTTCTGGGTGCAGAAGGAGTACTCACGTCTCTGTTGATGCCACCGTGGTCCTCTGGTGCAGAAGGAGTACTCACTGCGTGTTCTCCGTGCCCTTTTGTCTCAGAATCAGCATGGCGTGTTCGGATTGTGCCCTCCTGCCGACCCCTGGTGGCTCAGGCCAAGGGCTTGCCAGATGGTCGGTGTTCTTTGCCAAATGGGACGATAGTGTACTCATTGTGGGGAAGAGGGGAGGACTGGGGAAGTAAATACAGTGCCTGCTGCCACGTCACTCGCACACGGTCCATGTTTAATAAGAGGTCGCTGCCGTGATGATAGGGGTCGGCCAGACATTTCCACTATTTAAAAAGCAGCGTCCGTCTGAGGACTCATTGGATTAAATGTACACCTAAAAAAATACCATGGCACCTGCCTGCAGTGCCCGAGGGTGGCTGTGCTGTTTTACCAGGTTCGATGTTTTTTGGAGATGCACGTATGGTAGTTCATTGTTGGGTTAGTATTTTTGTCTCCATAACCTGTTTCAGCCTCAAGGTCATTTACCTTTGATCAGTGCTTGAAGCTTAGAGGTTTGTTTATATACATATTCATCTATAAATTATATTGCTCAGTCTAATCATAATGTATGCCCAGTGCAAATCATTTCATTGAAGCCTCAGGGGTACACGGTGCCACCGTTTCCTCATGCAGGGACACAGGGATAGTGGTAGTGCGTTTTCAGCATGGCATGGGGAAATTCAAAGGCAGTCATCCATGGAAGAGCCGACGGCAGCCCGTGCAGGCGTCAGTGCCTGGGGAGTAGTATCAGTCTACATCTTTAGTTGTCAGGGTATCTTGTTTCAGCCTCATCCTGCTCTCTTTAGGGGTCTTTGGATGAGTTATCAGTTGTAGTATTGACATTTTCTGTAAATAGTGTCACTCAAGCGAGTGACAGTGGGAAGCAGACACCAGCTCTTAGGGAGCAGCCCAGGATGCTTTTTTCCTGCAAATGCCTCTCGCCCATTCCCGTATCCTCGCTGGAATTGGAGCCCATGTGTCTGCAGATGTAAAAGAACCTGCCCCCGCAGGTGAATGGATTCTCGCCAGGGCCAATACTTTTCCGCAGGGGCATGTGCCAGGCAGCCCAGGTCAGCCTCTCTCCACCGGGCCACCCACACCAGGTTGCCTCCCACCCTTTGCAGGAGCGGAGGACCCGACGGAGCAGTTTTCACAGTGCCCTCGCCGCTGCCTCCCGTTTCATCTGCACGTCTCTTTCAATGCGGGCGTGCGAACTTCCAGGTAGAGCCGAGTTCAAGAAAATGAAGTACTGCGTGCGACGAGCAAGTTTATTGAAGAGGGTGTGAGGTCACGGCGCCTGACCCTCATTATGTCAGTTACTACTAAATGAAATTAGAACTTCACTGCCCCTTTTCTTTTTCCCATCGAGGTGCAGGAGGAATTGATCTTAGGGTAGTATTTTGGATTTAAAAAAATACATGAAATGAAATCCCTGTCCTCTTTATCCTCCCCTCTCTCTGTTCTGCGCGGCAGGTAGCAAGGAACGGTGGCGGGGCCAAAGGTTTCCTCAAAGACCCTGGGGGCCGGGCGGGGCTGTGCCAGGCACCCGCGTTGCGCTCCAGCTCCAGCCCTTTAATGCTCTTTGCCATTCAAGCCACTCACTTTCATTTTCTATAGAAAAGCCTTTCTGCCGCCTTTCACAAAACTTGTATTTTCATGCCTAATAAGTGAGCGTGTGACATGCAGTGGGCTCAGTCTCTGCATAGCCCGGCAGGCAGCGGCTCTGCTTTCCAGAACCTTCTGGGAGTGGCAGACACCACTGGGAGCCCACGCGCAGGTAGCCTGGCCTTTGAAGCTCTCCAGGTTCCGGCCACAGGGGCTTTCCTGCCTTCCTTGTCTGGTGGACGTAAGGCCCCTCGCCCCATCTGCTTCCTGCTCTCCTGGAACTGGCCCCACCTTTAAGACTCACGCTTCCAAGATGTCTTTCTGTTCCCCTGGTGGTGCCTCCTCTAGACCCCTGTGGGGGTGGAGGGGCTGCCTTCTTTGTGGCTTTCTCACGATTTCCTCGCAGTACACACAGCAGGACCCCGGGGTTTCTGTGTGGCATCCTACACACACACACAGAGCAGGACCCCAGGGTTTGTGTGTGGCATCCTACACATACACACACATATGCATGCGTGCGCGTGCACACACACACACACAGCAGGATCCCAGGGTTTGTGGCATCCTACACACATACACACACACACACACACACAGCAAGACCCCCGGGTTTGTGGCATCCTACACACACACACACACACACACACACACACACACACACAGAAGGACCCGGGGTTTGTGTGTCATCCTGCACACACACACACATACACACGGACCCTGGGATTCGTGTGTGGCATCCTACACATGTACACACAGAAGGACCCCGGGTTTGTGTGTGGCATCCTACACACACACACACACACACACACACACACAAACAGGACCCCAGGGTTTGTGTGTGACATCCTACATACACACACACAACAGGACCCCCGGGTTTGTGTGTGGCATCCTACACACACACACACACACACAGAAGGACCCCGGGGTTTGTGTGGCATCCTACACACACACACACACACACACACGGACCCTGGGGTTTGTGTGTGGCATCCTACACACGTACACACAGAAGGACCCTGGGTTTGTGTGTGGCATCCTACACACACAGACACACACACAGCAGGACCCCAGGGTTTGTGTGTGGCATCCTACACACACACACACACGCACGCGTGCGTGCGCACACACACACAGCAGGATCCCAGGGTTTGTGGCATCCTACACACATACACAGCAAGACCCCCGGGTTTGTGGCATCCTACACACACACACACACACACACACACACACACGGACCCTGGGATTTGTGTGTGGCATCCTACACATGTACACACAGAAGGACCCCGGGTTTGTGTGTGGCATCCTACACACACACACACACACACAAAACAGGACCCCAGGGTTTGTGTGTGACATCCTACATACACACACACACGCACACAACAGGACCCCCGGGTTTGTGTGTGGCATCCTACACACACACACACACACACACACACACACACACACGGACCCTGGGGTTTGTGTGTGGCATCCTACACACACACACACACACACACACACACACACACACAGAGAAGGACCCCCGGCTTTGTATATGGCATCCTACACACACACACAGCAGGACCCCAGGGTTTGTGTGTGGCATCCTACACACACACACACACACACACAAAACAGGACCCCTGGGTTTGTGTGTGACATCCTACATACACACACACACACAACAGGACCCCCGGGTTTGTGTGTGGCATCCTACACACACAGAGAAGGACCCCGGGGTTTGTGTGGCATCCTACACACACACACACACACACACACACACACACACACACAAGGACCCCTGGGTTTGTGTGTGACATCCTACACACACACACACACACACACACACACACACACACAGCAGGACCCCCGGGTTTGTGTGTGGCATCCTACACACACACACACACACACACACACACACACACACACACACAGAAGGACCCCCGGGTTTGTGTGTGGCATCCTTCACACACACACACCCCTTGCTTATGTCCTCCACCCGTCCCTGAAAACATGAGGTCTGTGAAGACGTCTTTGAGTCTGTTTGGCATCCCCAAATGCAGTGGCGAACCAAAGAGAGAGGGAGCATTCGCTTGAGTCTTCACGCGTCAGTGTTTTTCACTTCTGTGACTGGGGGACAGCGTGTTTCACCTTTTCTTAGTTTCCAGGGATTATGGCTTCCTTCCACCTCTCCCCTCCCTCTGCAGTTGGACAGGCCATGGCTCCCTGGTTCTCTGCTGTGGGCAGGTGCGGGAGTCCGACCAGCTCCTCTGTGAGTCCATCTATCTGTATATGTGTTTATTCATTCCTCTCTAGTGAGGCAGGCACCTGATGAGCGGCTCCTCCGCGCCTGCCCAGGTCCAGCGATGGGGATGCCATGATGAACAAAACAGACTCAAACGCATCTTCACAGAGCTCATGTTTTGGGGGACGAGTGGAGGATATAAACAATAAGCACAATTTAGTAAAACATACAGTACCACAGCTAGCAAACGTGGCATGGAAAACAATGAGAGCGGGGGTGTTGTGAATGTGTGTGTGGGTCCAGGGGCACCTCGGGAGCCTGGCTGGGAAGGTGGCATCTGCTGCAGAGCCAGGAGGGGAAAGGGTGGATGCTGCTTCCAGGCCCAAGGAAGAGAAAGACAGAGACCTTGAGGAAGCACAGAGCTTGAGGGAGAGGGCTGGCGTCAGCTCAGGGAAGCAGGGAGGCCAGGCGGGGAGGCCAGGTGGTGTGGGGCCTCATGGAGGCTGGGGAGTCATGAGGACGGGGGAGCTCTGACTGCTCAGGCAGCGGGGAGAGGACAGCACCATAGTAATATGCCCTTGTGTTCATGTCTTGGCTGCCCCATTGCTGGGCACGTGTAAAATAGGAGAAATCTTAAAGCTTGCAGCTCTCCATGTGAAAATGATCTGTTTGTTTCTTCTTATTAATTATCAATATTAATATTGATCCTGTAGTGCTTTCACGTTCACATTGTTGAGTTCCAAATCTTGTCTAATAGTTATCTCAGCAATTGGGATACCGTTGGCTGAGGGTCATGGAGGTTTTCAGGCTAAAGTCACCGAGTGATTGGTGGGACTCACTGCTTGCAGTCCCTTGTATGTTTTGTGGGTTTTTTTCTCTCCCTCTCACCCTCCATTTTTCTGCACAGCATTAAGTCAGCCGCATTTTAGCTTGTGTGCTTCGGTCGTCGGAATAACTGGCATGTGTTCCCCTAATAGCAGGCTTGACATCTTTTTCTGATATTTTGTACCAACCGCACTAAGAGGTTTCTTGTTAGCTGTTAATTCATATTTTCTGAGACTGCTAATATGCGTGGTAGAGCCATTACTGTTGCATATTCAAGAGAAAAGCCAAATCTCAGCTTATACCCTGTTCTCCCAGGATAAATGCAGAGAATCGCTGTGAAGTCTAATCCATGCTGTGATGTTGCTGAAAAGGAAATAGGGTTATAGGCTTATTTGGAGCCTTTCACTGTTTCTGGTTGTACGAATTGGGTGTTACTGACTTATAATGTAAAATCGGAATTTCCAGGGCAGGGACAAGGTTCGTTTCTGGCCAAGGCATCTTGTGTCTGTGGGGCTGCTGAAGGAAAAAGAGCATCTTATTTTTATGTGATTTGCATTATGCGATCACAAAATGCATTGGATTCTACTCAGACTGTGGGAGAATATGCTTGCTCCTCTCCTAGGCTGTGGAGGAAGAACCTCAGCCACTGTGTGTGTGTGTGTGTGTGTGTGTATGCATGCATGCTTGTACACCGAGGGTGGGGAAGGGGCTGAGACCTAAGTCCTGGGGTCCTGTTCTCTGCACAGACTTCCGCACGCCGTGCTGTCTCCTCCTTGTTGCAGGCGTGGAGCAAATTATCACCCGGTGGTAACTCCAGTCTCCGCCACGGAGACCGCCTTCCCTCTGCCTCTGGTTGAGGCTGAACCATCCTCGCTCATCTCGTAGAGCCTCCCGTTCTCATCTCCGCATCAGTGTTTCCTACTTTCCTTGAGCGTTCCTTTTTGAGGAGACTGTGGAAGTGTGTTGTCCAAGATAGGATTTAGTATCCTGGAGCCAGACTTGGAATTCCAGTGTGGGGAAAGCTTACTTACTATTACTTTATTGTGGCATTTTAAAAGTTTTTTCAAGTAAGTGGAAAAAGGCTTTTCGAACCTGTTATTACTTTCTTATAGCATTTTAAAGCCATTTTTTTTCCTAGTGAGAGGCAGAAAGAAAAACTCGGTCATGTTTCACTCACTACTTTCTTAAAGGGAGAGTTTTATATTATACCTTCTTGTTCACAGCCAAGTGGCAGCTACATTGCTAATTGCAAGCTTTCAGGGTGAGAAAGGGAACCCATGCCTGCCTGCCTTTTCCTAATTTACAATAGTGATCTGCGTTGGTCTCAAGACCTTGTGCAGCCTCGCAGAGATTGCCCCGCACACATCCGATTGCATCGAATCAGGACTTTTTCTGCAACCCCTGCCAGGAAAACGTGTACTAGGAAGGCTACCTTCTGCAGCTAGACTTTTATGATGCACAGGATTGTCATGGCCTTAGAGATACCAGCAGGGCACGGAGTGACAACAGTGCTTTGCAGTCATGATGCATGCCAGGTAGTGGATCTCTTAGGGAGCTTTCTGATTGAACGCCATGCCCATTTTGAGGGATGGGGATGGGCCGTGGGTCTCATCCCTGCCTGGCGCTGCCTTGTGAGGGGTGCTGGTCTGTTGCCTCCAGTTCTTGCTCCTTTTCAGGAAGCCATGCTCCCTCCTTCCTTGTTGTGCGGTTATTTTTCGGGTTGTGTCTATTTTGGTGTTTTTTTCTCTTCCACCTCCTCTCCCATATTTCCCTTGTAGGGTGGGAGGGAGGAGACCCAGGTATGAGGTGGTGCAGGTGGCTGCTGTGTCCTCAGAGATACTGAGCTGTGGGGCAGAGGTAGCTGGAATCTAGATCAGCTCACCTCTCTTTTATCAACCATTTGTTCTGAGAAGAGAGGCTTCCAGGAGAGACGCTTCGGTAAGGACTTGCTGTGGGGCCTGGGGTCAGGGGTGTTAGTTCTGGGTGCCAGTGGGGGACAGGAGAGACAGAAGGGATAGGAATGAAAATGAAGAGCAACTAAGGGACATGAAGATTTCCCTTGCACTTGTTTTGGGAATAGGAAAGCAAGCCCTTTCAGTCTGGGGCAAGGAAGCGTGTAGTGCCTCCACCTGGTCATCCACCACAGTCCTCCTGGCCTCCGCTCAGGCCCACAGGTCTCTGGACTGCCCCATCCCTCCCAGGGAACTGCCCTGTGTCCTGCTTCGGAAGGTGGTGGGGAAGGGGTAGGCAGGATGGACAGATGGACAGTGGCAGGTGGGGACACCACCATCTCGTTTTGTTCCTCTCAATCCATTTGTTTTTCTTTTCTTTCTTTCTTTTTTCTTTTTCTTTTTTTTTGAGACAGTCTTACTCTGTTGCCCAGGCTGGAGTGCAGTGGTGCAGTCTCAGCTCACTGCAACCTCTGCTTCCTGAGTTCAAGCAATTCTCATGCCTCAGCATCCCAAGTAGCTGGGATTACAGGCACGCGCCACCAACGCCTGGCTAATTTTTGTATTTTTAGTCAAGATGGGGTTTTGCCATTGTTGGCCAGGCTGGTCTTGAGCTCCTGACCTCAGGTGATCCACCCGCCTCAGCCTCCCAAAGTGTTGGGATTATAGGCGTGAGCCATTGTACCCAGCCTCAATCCATTTCTTTATCCTAATTGAGGAGAGAATTTGAAAAGAAATTAATAGAATCAAAAAAGAGAAAAGGGCCTGGTTATCAGAAATGCAAAATAAATGATGTTTTTAAAGATGCTAGAAAGCTGTGCTCCCGCCCTGGGTGCTTTCTTTTTGGAGGGGAATGCTGGAGAAAATGTTTACAAAGTCTTCCTCTTGCAGTGCCTGGGAGAGAGTAATGGTGAGCACATCCTTGTTGAATTAAAATGGGATGAAGAGACCCTTATGAAGGGAGAAAGCAGGTGAAGATGGTGGGGATAGGAGCGGGACGTGTAGCCCCTTCACTTTCTGTGCCGGGCAGTGTAAAATGGGAGAAGGAAACATTTCAGGGCTGGTGCGTAAACTTCATGTTGGATAAATATATGACTTCTGGTATTCTGGGGGCGTGGAATCAAAAAGTTACAGGTTTGGAGGGATGTTTGCAGCCACTTCTTACCCTACGTGGCTCTCTATGTGGTCATTCAATGGCTTACACAAAGTCTGGGTAGACTTAGAATTTTTTTTTTAATACAAGTAATATTTGCTTATAGTTTTAAAAAAGGGAGTATAACCATCAAAAGTAACTCTAGCGAATGATTTTGGATATTCCAGAAATTTTCTACCCTTATATGAGCTTGTATCTCCTCATCTAAAACAGTTAAACGCAGTAGCTCTGTTTAATAATCACTGTTGGGCACGTGGACTTTCATCAGTACATGTAGATTTGCCTCACACAAACAAGAATAAATTTGAATGTACAGATTAAGGGATAATAAAAATGCCAGCCTGGCCGCCATCTGACTGAGGAGATGTTTTACAAAACCTTTGAAGCATCTTGTGGGCCTCTTCTCCATTTACTTTGCTTCTACCCCCCAACCCCCTTCCTAAATCTTCTGTTCATTATTTCCTTTTTCCATTCTTAATTTTATCACTTAACATACCTGTATCTGTATCTGAATCTCTACCTCATTATGTATATAATGTCCCTAAAGTATATATTGCTCAATTTTACCTGTTTCTGTAAACTTTATATAGATGTAATTTACCTGTAGGTGGTTCTGTGACTTGCTTTGTTGGCTAAACATGATTTTTGGTAATGAGTCATGATAATGCACGTGGCTATAGTTCATCCATTTTCACTGCTATATAATGTTCTATTTAATGAATTGCACGGTATGGCCTCCATTGGTTCTTCTTTCTAATGGCTGCATTATTTATTTTTTTCTGCCGTCACTGGATATTATCTTGACATATTAAATGGATAAGGACCTAAGTTGCGAATGACCAGATTGTTCCAGGATGGAAGTTGTTATCCTTTGTGGAAGCAGGGTTATTGCTCTCAAGGCTGGAACTGTTTGTGTGCTTTGTATTTTCACTTTCATTTACTGCAACTGGACTTCAGAGCGGGACCTAGGAAGCAAAGTGCAGTTCAGACAGTGGGTCCCTGGGGGGGCCAGTTGTCAGAGAGCCCGGAGTTAGGTGTTTGAAGCCTTGTGAGCAGAGACCCACCCTGAGCACAAGGGCCAGGGCCAGGGTCTTGGCCTTGGCCTTCAGGGAGCCCGCCCTTGTGTGGATGAGCGGGATTGAATCCTCAGATGAAAAGGAAGCAATCAATGAAGCTCGTTTCCTCCCGCAGCTTCAGACAGCGCCGTCTCTACCGGATCAAAAGAGCTCATCAACTCCCAGCCTCCATCACCGAACAAGCAAGTCTCATCTCTGTCTGATAATACCTATTCACTGTTACAAAGGAACAATCCCAAATCCGTACATCCTCCTGACCCATGTGATACTAATACATACCTTTGATGTGTCCATTCAGATTAAAAATTCTTAATAAAATGATACATATTTTACATGTACAATCATTTCAAAAAATAGACTGTTCTGAGAATCGTTTGCAAATATGATCTTAAAAAGTTGATTTTCTTGGAGACTTTAAAAAACTAGTTTGTTGTATTTGCTTTATCAATCTCTATGTATATAAATATATGTGTTTTTTGTACTGAGCCGTTTGAGACTCCTGCAGGCCCCGTGGTGCTTCAGCCCCCAACACTGCTCCCTGTGTCTCTTGGGACTGAGGCCCCTCCCGTAACAGGCGCTAAATCTCACTTTCACCTGTGTGAATTGCATCACCCAAGGGGAGGAGTCCAGTTGCATTGGGCTTTTGTCCTTGTTTTCCTGACCTGGGGATGGTCTCCTGGAAGCCCGACTTCCTGTTTGCTGAGGGCGGACTTTTCTTCAGGACCTGTTTGGCAAGTTGAGCCTGGAGCCACAGTCATTCCCTCCTTGGGTATTGTGAGACCCTGCTCCCCCCTCAACCCCCGCCCCCTGCCCCCCATTGGGTGTTGGCTGTTGAGTGTCCCGGGGCTTCTCCTTCCCGGCTGGGATGCAGGCAGTAGTCAGATCATCAGTCATCAGCAGCCAAAGTGACTCAGTGTCGCCCACAGGTTCTGAGTGGGAACTTGACGGAGCCAGGCAGCATCAGTAAGAAATACCTAGTCGGAACGTACGTGTTCTTCAGGGTAAAGTTAGTGGCTTCCCTGTATTCAGTTTCCACTTCTATGGGGCATGATCTCCAGGAGAGAGTTCAATCAGAGCCTGGAATTCTGGCTGATGGGCTGTGTCCCCGTGTACGAGGAGAACTGCTGGTTTCAGTCTTAACCAGGGGACGAAGGACATGGCAGAGCATCCAGAGGAGAAGCTGGGGCTCGGCCTGGTCTACCTGGCTGCGAAGAACTGTGCTGGATTGAGGTGTGCAGCAAGGGCTGTGGCTGGCCAGGGGCGTTTCCTGGGCCTCTCCTCAGCCCGGAGCTGTGGCACTGGTGCCTGATTACAGTGCCCGGGATAGCAGTGAGGCAGGTGGGGGGTTGACCTCGCTCTCCAAGGATCTGTCTCCTGGAGCCGTTCCGTGCAGGCCTGGGAGACTGGGCCGAAACCACCTCAGGCCTGTGCATCTGGAGGAACAGCACGAGAGCTCCTTGGAGTGGTGGTGTCAGGGCGGTAGCCATCCGAGCTCACACTGGTCCTAGGGGCTGTATCCAGGCAACACGTGCCCTCTAGAAGCATAGACTTGTCAGGGAATCACGGGATGGTTCCAGGGTGATACCTGGCCAAGGGCTTGCTGCAAATAGGAAGAGTTCTCTCTCTGCTGCCTGTGCCCAGGCCACTGCTGTGGCCTAGTTCAGGTTGGCTCTGGCCGTGCCCTGTTCCTCGTGTGCTGGCTGTTAGTAACCCCCTGCCCCCACTTTAAACAAACACGTTTGAATGCAGAGTGATTCGGGGTGACATTTTCATGAGGCTAACCTTGAATATGCTCAGATGCTTAAAAGGCATTTCATTTGTGAATGGCGGCATGTCTTTATGAGAAGTGACAGATTGCTCAGATATGACTTTCCCTGGCTTTCAGGAGGGGTCTCCTCCTGTCCAGTGGGCCAGGGAGGGTCAGGTGGTGTGGCAAGAAGGGAGCCAGCGGACTTCCTTTTGTTAAATTTGTGCAAGCACCGCACCGCCTGGGTTTGTGCCTCCTGGCGTTGCTTACGAGGTTCTGAGTCCCGCAGGCACTGGCTTTCTTCCTCTCTAGGAGTTTCCTACCATGTAAGTTTTAGAAGGAAAGGATACTCTTTGGGGCCTCAGCGGTCCCCTTGGACTGAACATCTGAGTCTTCCCCTGGTCACTGTGGCTGGAAGGAGGCTTCCATCGCTGGAAATCCATTTCTCAAAGCGAGGAGCCAGCCGGGCTGACCACAGAGCCCCTTCCTCTGTTACGCACGAAGTCGTCCAGGTGTTATCCCATCAGTGGTCCACCGAGGTGGGACAGTGCATCTTGGGCCAGGCGGAGGTGGGGAGGCCTGCTGGGTACCCCTGCTGGATTGTAGATGGCCCCCAAAACCAATGCTGCCTCTCACAGGCAGCCCTTCGCCTGAGGCCCTCCCACACTGTAACTGTCAAACTCGAATTTCCAGTTGAGGGAAAATCTGTCTTCCTGCTGGAATGTTGACTTGAGGGGACCTTTTCTCTCAGATTTCAGACTTGCTTTGTTTCTGCTGGGTCACGTTGCTGTCTTCTCAATACTCGAGTATTCTTGGTGTGGTGGGGAAGGTTTTAAGTTAAATTTTGAATAGTTTTAAAATTCAGGTTTGAGTTCAGCAGTATTCTCATGGGACAAGGGGTCATATGACATACCAATAAGTCTTTTACACTCTATATAGTGGAATTAGACAATTTTCTGAACCTTCCGTCCCAGCCTTCCGTCCCTTACCATGGTTCTTGCTGCTTTGTTGTTTAGATCATGGTCTGTTAGCGGAAATATGACTCCACGCGGCCCATGATATGGGCACTGTACAAGTTGTTCTAAATAACGGCACATAGGTTCAAAGGACTTCTTAATAATAGTGCCAGTGAGTAAAATCATTTTGGCCATCACCTCCTTCTCGTGTGGAAAATAGTGTTCAGTGTTCAAGAATGTGATCGGTGAAACACGGCTTAATTCAGCTGTACAGCCCGAGTGTGAGTATTTAGCCCTGGAAAGGAAGGAACGATTATTGCAGGGTTACAAGGTTCAGGAGAACAGTGCCTCCCTCCTAGTCACAGTTCTGCAGGGCTGGCGTGTGAGCCCTTACTTAGAGGTTTACTTATAGGAAGTTTGAGACTGAGCCAGAACCTTTCTGGGTCTCTTGCACCTGCAGGGGAAGTAGTAGCAGCTGCGGTTTTCTGCTTCTAGCACATTGTTAGTGTTACTCCGACTCCGTTGCTGTTTCCCAGAGTCATTTGCTCTTTTTGAAGACGCTGGGCCGTGGGCGTCACTGCCCTTAGTGGAGTTCCTTCCTGGCAGCTCTCCCTGCAGATTCTGCCTCTGGAAATCAACACGTATTGCTCCCGTGCTCCCCCGGATTACTTGGCTGGAGTCCTCTTTCCGTCCTCTCACCTGCAATGACATGCTTCTTCCAGCCTGGGGGATGTTGCTTTATGCTGGACAGAGCTGGATTCTGTCTTGGCTCTGCTGGTGCTGAAAGTGCCGAGGCCCAGGACCACTGTCCACACACCTCCGATATCTGGCGAAGCACCAGGCATCGTTGGCTTTGCTGAGTACTCGAAGAAGCACCAGGCATCGTTGGCGTTGCTGAGTACTTGAATGACTGACTCTTGACCATGAAGGCAGGCAGGCAGGGTCCCCTCTGTCTGGATGGCTCCCCACCCTTCGCCCGTAGGCACCTTGGCCAGACCCTCCTCATTCTTTAAGATTCTTCAGCCCTCGCCTGCTGTGAGGAGTGAGTTAGGTTCCGTCTGTGCCCAGCTGTGCTGTGTGCTTTCAAATGAACTGCAACAGTCTGTCTGTGAAGGGGAGGGCAGAAATTCAGGGATGGAGGACAGCTCTCCTCAAAGCAGGCCACAGCAATCCGGGCTGTTCTGCTAGAATTCAGTTGATTTCTTATTTTATGTGACTGTTGTTCATCCGAGCCCAAGATGGAGCTACAGGAACCCCATGTCTGAGTGTCCAGCAGGCCCTCAGTTGCCACCTGATGGGGACATCCTGCTTTTTCAGGTCCTTGATTATATCCCACAAAGAGAAATAGATGGCTTGAAAGCCTTTTTTCAGAGGCAGAAGGGACAAGAAAAGTGGAAGTGTAGTCTGGAAGTAGCCAGATTTTAAGTTAACCAGGTTGCACTTCTGGTGGTTCCTGGCATGCTCACAAGAGAAGGAATTATGGCCCCAGAGCCGTGCCTGGGATCCGCACGTCTGTCGCAGATCTCTGCTGGGAAGCCAGGCTGGGGCCCTTCCAAGGTGAATGGTGGTTTCCATCCAGGGTTCAGGTTTCTTCGCAGCTAGTGGTGATGGTGAGGGTGTGAGTGTGGAGACATGGCTGGGGTGGTGATGGGGGTGTGGGGGCATCCTTGGGAGTGATGACGATGATGACTTGTCTTCTCACCAGCAGGTTTGGAGTCCAGAACCACGTGAATGACCTCAGGGTGGGTCAGAACAAGGAGCTGTCAGTCTGAGGCCTCTCATTGTGCTCTTTCTTGGTTAGCAAATTGCTTTACCTCGGTGGTCATCAGTTTCTTCTTTGACAAAATGAAAAGATTTTTATCTAGATGCTGCTGTGCATCTTGAAGCAGGTTAAAAGAAGGTTAAGGAAAACCAAGCAGTTTGTGGAAGCCGACTGTGCAGGCGGCTCACTGGCAGTACTCGGCTCTCCACCCGTGGGGACCTGCTGTGGCAGCCGTAAAGCTGTGCAGAGGTGAACCGCTTCAGCAGAAAGAGGCTTCCCCACGGAGATCTAGGAGTCTTTGACTGTTTAACAGGGAAAAAATCCCCATGCTTTTAGGATCGTAGGGTAAGACCCCACGGTGGAGAGATGCTTTCTACGCTCCAACACAGACCAGGGCGGGGACAGACAGTGGCTTTGGGACACCATTAACTCCAAGGAGATGAGCTAGCCACTTGAGGCCCGTGTCCAGAGTTACACACTTTCTTTTTCTGATTCTTGAAGGCTTTAAGAAATCTCTTTAGCAAGTCTTTACCTGTTTTTAATTTTTTTTTTCTCCCAACACCTCAATAAAACTCCGGGCAGTAATATGCTGCTTACATTGACTTATTTTTGTTTTTTTGAGACGGAGTCTCGCTTTGTCACCCAGACTGGAGTGCGGTGGTGCGATCTCGGCTCACTGCAACCTCTGCCTCCCGGGTTCAAGCGATTCTCCTGCCTCAGCCTCCAGAGTAGCTGGGATTGCAGGCATGCACCACCACGCCTGGCTAATTTTCGTATTTTTAGTAAAGACGGAGTTTCACCATATTGGCCAGGTTGGTCTCAAACTCCTGACCTCTGGTGATCTGCCTGCCTTGGCCTACCAAAATACTGGGATTACAGGCACCGACCACCACACCCGACTAATTTTTGTATTTTTAGTAGAGACGAGGTTTTGCCGTGTTGGCCAGGCTGGTCTCAAACTCCTGACCTCAAATGGTCTGCCCTCCTCAGCCTCCTGAAGTTCTGGGATTACAGGCATGAGCCACTGTGCCCCGCCATGAGTCCTTTCTACTGTGGGGTTGGCCGTATTTCCCCTTGCTCCTGTGAGAAGCTGAATTCGCAAATGCCAAGGTGAACTTGGTAGTAGAGGCAACAGTCAGATGCTCGGTGTCTGTGGGTTGAACAGAAAAGAGCCCGGTGAAATTCCACGCCTGTCTGTGTTTAGCACGTGGTTCCTGAATTATTTCATGAGAATGCAGGTATAGTGGTGACAGGTACAATATTTGTTAGCCAAGCTGTAGTCAAAGGGTTGGCGTCAGGCTGCTGTTTCTGCCCCAGTGTCATGAGAAATTGCTGTGTCCACCTTAGAGCAAGAAAACAAACGGCGTGATTGCTCTGCTGTTCCTGTTCTAGGGCAGAGAGCTGAGTCAAGCACTCAGCAGCCTGCATCTCATCTCCCTTGGAACGGCAGTGGTAGAGCTGCCCTGCACACTGCACTGCTCTCCTGTTCCTGTAGTGTCGCTCATGTAAAATGCGGTACAGGCTGGTGCTGCTGAATGGGCTCACTTTCTCCCATTTCCTTTTCCTTCACTTTCAGATTCGTTTCACCTCTCTCCAACTTACCTTCAGAGACGCAGCGACGGGCCAGGTGCGGTGGCTCACACCTGTAATCCCAGCACTTTGGGAGATGGGCAGATCACCTGAGGTCAGGAGTTCGAGACCAGCCTGGCCAACATGGTGAAACCCCATCTCTACTAAAAATACAAAATTAGCCAGGCATGGTGGCATACACTTGTAATCCTAGCTCCTCAGGAGGCTGAGGCAGGAGAATCACTTGAACCCAGGAGGTAGAGGTTGCAGTGAGCAAAGATTGCACCATTGCACTCCAGCCTGGGCAAAAATCATGAAACTCCATCTTCAAAAAAAAAAAAAAAAAAGAAAAGCCACAATGTATGAAGACCTGCAGCCCCTTATCTGGAATTCGAAAACCCCAAAGCACAGATTTTTGCAGCCCACTCATTTGGCAGCAGAACCTGAGTTATCTACGCATGTGAGGGTGCACCCTTCATTAGAAGAGTACCCGTGCGTTTGACCAGGGGTGCTCTGGGACATGGGTCGGCCAACTCAGGCCACTGCCCCATTTTTTAACATAAAGGGTTATTGGAACACAGCCATAGCCTTTCGCTTATATTGCCTTTGGCTGTGTTTGCACCTGGTCCTTACAGAAAATGCATCTGGACCTCTGCCCTAGAGAGGACCTGCCCTGCTTGCAAGGTGGTGCAAGTCTGCGTGGAAAGCACTGCAGGGCAGCTTGTGCAGAAACTGGGACCTGCTCTCCTTGTAGAGACACAACCCCAGGGTACTTGGAGCTCATGCTGATGACTGTAAATCATTCAAGGCTTCCTCTTCTTAGATTTTATACCTCTTAGTTCTTTGAGGATGGTGTGCCATGTTCAGCGGGATTTTCCAGACCTTTTATTTCTAAGGAATGCAAACTAGAAGAGGCTGGTTCCTGTAGATGACAAAGGTGGGAGGAACGTGGAGGACAGGGATGACTGGGAAGAGCTGGCGAGTGCAGCCTGCTGGGATGCCAGCTCTTACCTGGGAAGGGCAGCATGCAGGGTTGCAGACTGCTTAAGCCCCCTCCTGTCAGAGAACCCCAGAGAGAGCACCCTCAGCTACTTGGAGAGATGCTGTTGAGGTTGGGAGGCGATGTAGGGTGTTCACCAGCCAGCATGAGACCCTTGCTTCCAGCCTGTGCCTTTAGCCCAGCCTTGCTGTTCTAGGTGGTGTTGGCAGCCTTTTATGTACGGAGTTGCATTGCTCGTCCGTCTTCCGCCTGCCTGTGGGCAGCTTTTGTTCCTTTGGATTACTTTTGTTTCTTTAAAACTGCTTTGCACCATCTTTTTTTTTTTTTTTTTTTTTTAACGGAGTCTCGCTCTGTCGCCCAGGCTGGAGTACAGTGGCGCGGTCTTGGCAAGCTCCGCCTCCTGGGTTCACGCTATTCTCCTGCCTCAGCCTCCCGAGTAGCTGGGACTACAGGCGCCGCCACCACGCCCAGCTAGTTTTTTTGTGTGTTTTTAGTAGAGACGGGGTTTCACCATGTTAGCCAGGATGGTCTCAATCTCCTGACCTTGTGATCCACCCGCCTCAGCCTCCCAAAGTGCTGGAATTATAGGCGTGAGCCACTGTGCCTGGCCTGCACCATCTAATTTTTTAAAAATGAGCCTAATACTGTTCATATTTTAGCACCTGGCAAATGTGTTGATAATTTCTGGGCATTCACATGAATTTAAGGGTGCCCCTAGCAGCTCGCGGTCTATATAGGAGAACTGTTGACACCTCTCAGGATTCTTACTCTGGCAAACAGGTGTAGACAACACCCTGCTTGCATCTCACAGTGGCCTAACATCCCTGGGAGCATGGAGATTGGTGGAGTGAGTGGGAGGACTCGCCCTGCACAGGTGGAGGGTGATGAGAGGCTGGGGATGTTCGCGGGTGACCACAGGTGTGAGGCGGCCCTCGGTGGAGGAACTACCTGGGCCTTGCTCCTTGGCTCTGGTAGTCTCACATAACTCTTTCGTGGTCTGCAGCTGTATAACATGATGAATGTCCTTGTGTTGTACATTTTCAGGAAGGACGGGTAGGGTTGCTGCTTCAGAGATCGAGTGGCATGTCCATGTCTGGACTAGACCCTGAGTGGGGCAGAACCAGCATCCTGTGTGCAGCCTGCACACTCCCAGCCCCCGTGGCTGTCTTAGCAGATGGATTATCACCGAGCACACAGGCAGCCCGAGACACCTGCTCATCACAGTGTTCTCCGCAGCCCCGACTGGCGAGGAGGGCAAGTCCCCACGTTCATGCCTTGTGCTAGGGTCCCCTCTGGCACTCTTTCTCTGGGGCTCTGTGTTTCTTTGCCTTTGAGCTCTTTATAAAATCACTTTCAGTGACTTCTCATAGCTGTTCGTCACTGGGAGTCAGCTGAGCGTGCACACGGGCTCTCAGGTCCTGGTCCCAGCTCTGCCTCCCTCACCTCAAATGCCATTCACAGCAGTGTCAGTGCCTGCCCGGAGTGTGCTAGAATGCCAGTTCTTGGGCCCCACCGCACACCTGCTGACTCCAGACTTGGAGTGGATGAGGGTCCACAGGCTTCAGTCTGAGAGCCGCAGACAGGTGTGCTTGCCGCAGAGGTGCCGAGGGCCCAGCAGGACCGTAGCACAGGATCAGCAGCGCCCACACCCGAGGCGTGGGGATCTCCGTGCACGATGCCGAACGTGGTGACGATCACAGAGCCTTCCTGTGGCTGGAGTGAGCTCGTCCATGCTGATGAGATAGTGTTTATTTATTTTTATCTTATTTTTTTTTTTTGAGATGGGGTCTCACTCTGTTGCCCAGGCTGCAGTGCAGTGGCGCTGTCTCAGCTCACTGCCACCTCCACCTCCTGGGTTCAAGCAATTCTCCTGCCTCAGCCTCCCGAATAGCTGGGACTACAGGCGTGCACCACCACAACCAGCTCATGTTTGTATTTTAGTAGAAATGGAGTTTCATCATGTTGGCCAGGCTGGTCTTGAACTCCTGGTCTCAAGTGATCCACCCACCCTGGCCTCTCAAAGTGCTGGGATTACAGGCGTGAGCCACCGCGCTTGGCCGTAGATCGTGTTTCTTAAGAGTGAGTTTGCTTCTGAGGAAGAGAAGTGGGGGTTGGGGACATCCCACCTCCCTGGCCACCCTCAGTGGTGTGAGTTGGTTGCTTGATGTCATCTGAGGTTAGGCCACCTGGGAACGGTCCTCATGTCTCACTTGTACGCCTTCTTGGATCAGGATTTCCAGGCCTCTGCATCTCTTGAGTTGATTCTTAGAGGGTGAGGAGAGAAGGGCTAGACGAATTCTTTCTGTTGAGACAAGGTCTCACTCTGTCACTCAGGCTGAAGTGCAGTGACCCGATCATAGCTCACTGCAGCCTCAACCTCCCAGGCTCAGGTGGTCTTCCCAGCTCAGCCTCCCAAGTAGCTGGGTCTATAGGTCCCACCACACCTGGCTAATTATTATTATTTTTTTTTTGTAGAGACAGGTGTCACCCATTGATACTCAGGTTGGTCTCTAACTCCTGGGCTCAAGGGATACACCCACCTCAGCCTCCCAGAGTGCTGGGATTATAGGCATGAACTACCATCGCCAGCCTGAGCTGCATACATTCCCAGCTCCCTTTGTGAGACTAGTTAAAACGTTTTTCCTTCCAAGGCACATGGCAGATGGGCGCTGTTTCTCTCCTGCAGGATGTTTGCTGAGCATTTGTGAGTGGAGCATCTTTAGGGAAAGCAGGATAAACCCTAAAAGGCTTTCTCTGAATGTTACCTTTGCTCTTCACCTTGACTGGTAGGTCCCGAAGGTGTAGAAAGGGGGTCCTCTGGAGAACACAAACTGAGCATTGCTGGGCCTCAGGAGCTTCCTGTGAAGCTGGAGGCGGCCACTGCTGTCCTTCAGCTGTGAGGAGCCAGGAGGGTGATCCCAGCTTTCTCCTGGTTAATTTTACCCTCTTAAAAAGAGAGGAAGTTTGCAAGATTTCTTGAAATAACTCTGGTTGGAGTTGTAGAACCAACGTTTTTTCTCTGGTGCCTGCCACCCGCTGGAAGGGGACTGCAAGAAGTGTGTGTGCTTGGCTGTTCAGTGCCCCGTAACTCTGGCCGCAGTACTCTGGACAGGGCTTCTGAGAACCACCTGCAGTTCTGCTTATTGATGGTGTTGAGAAATAGTTTCTGCAGGAAGTAGAGAAACATTGGCGCCAAGAAATTCTGTCGGGGACATTTAGTAACTGCAAATAGCTTAGGAAGCCAGGTTTGGAGTGCTGCCTTGGTGTCCTTATAATGCAAGTGGGATTTCATTATGTGTTTAAGGCTTGGCATTGTTGGAGCTCAGGAAGACCAACTAAGGCAAGCAGAGCCATTGGCTGCTTGAGTGCCGTGCAGAGCACTGGGGAATGGACTTCCTGGGAAGTGTGCGATTTTTTCTGCTACTCCTTCATTCACACCTGGCTTCGGTTGCCCTCATGAGCTCACCCACAATGTGTGTAGGGGGATGCTGCTGCCATTGGCCAGGCACTGGGGATGCGGAAGATGGGCAGGTGCACACACACCTGGCAGAGGTTTGGAGCTGGATTGTGGGTGAGGGATGCAGAGAGGCTTAACCTGGAGAATGGAGGAAAAGGAGACCAGGAGAGTTCAGAGAGTTGAAGAGTGAGAAGAGAGCAGTGGCCGAAGTTGAGAGAGTTGCGTTTCAGAAAGCCAGCTGCAGAATGCAGTGCCCGACAGAGAGTGTGATGGGCCCCATCCCTCTCTGCTAAGCCGGGTTCTGACTCCGCAGAGCATCGGAGGCCTTGTTGTGGGCTCTAGGAGTGCAGAGAGGCAGCGCCTGTCTTGGCGCTAACTTCTCACACACATGCATCCACACACATGTATCTGACTGTGTGTGTGACACAGTGAAGGGTATGGGGACAGCCACATCTGGGTTTCAGTTTTCAGTCAGCTCCCTAGCTGGGTGGTTCCTCTGAGCCTCTGCTTTATTTCATCTGCAGTTGGCATTAATACTGTAACCGAATACAGAATCAGCTACTCACCACTCGAAAGCTGGACTTGAGAGCCAAGGGTTGGTGGGAGAAAAAGCAGGGGTATTTGAAAACCAAGAAGATGGTGAACTAACATTCTCAAGTACTGTCTTAAGTCAGTACAGATTTTAGGCTTTTTATATTAAGGGCTGGGGAAGAGGAGGGGTTTGAGATCAAGACGTGACCAATGACTGCGGACATCTGGGAGGCAGTGGGGGTCAGAGGAAGTTGTGAGTTTTTTTGTCTTGATCAGGTCATGATGCTCCTGTGAAGTTTTAATAAAACATAGTTGTTTACATACTTCTCCTTTAATCCCACAGTTAGTTTTAAAAACTACATGATCGTATTGGTAGGATTAGTTAAGAACTGATTCGAGGTCACTGGCACATGGTGAGTAGTTAGTAAATAATTGCTCCAGCTGGAATCACCATTGTCGATATTAAGAAGACAAGTGCACGCATCTCTCTGGCCTGCTGGCTCACATTTGGGGGTGTGGCATTTGTGCGTGAAGTGGAGCCTGGTCCCTGGTGACCCAGGTACAGTTTATGTCTGGAGCCACCGTTTGGAACGTTGCCTCCAGGGTCCGGGATTTGGAGAGAGCCAAATGCCAGAGTCTCAAGCAGGTGACGGTGGGGTGCAGGAGAGGAGTGTTCAGGGCACCTGTGAGCACATGTGACATTCGTAAGTGGCACTCCTCATGCTGAGCAGTTGAAGTCGTATTTCCACCTGACAGTGGGTTGGTTCACTTGATGCGTGAAAGGAACTTCCATGCAAGGATCCCAAAGCACGGTTGCCTCCACCTCCCACCCCACCCCGTGGTGGGGCCTGTGCCGAGACCAGCCCTCTGAGGTCGGCCCTCCTGGACCCCTTACTGGGTGGACAAAGGCTTTTGTCGGTGACTTACCTCTGGCAGAAATTCGGGGACGCTTATTTGTAACCAATACCACCCAGTCGCTGCGGGAGGCTGCAGAAGGGCTCTGGGGAAAGTGATCTTCAGAAATAGAAAGGTTGGGTTAAGGTAGGGCTTTTGGGAGAAGCAGAAGGAGCCTGTAAGACAGCACATTAATTTGGCAGGTAATTAGGAACTCTGATCTTGAGCATCTCATTTTAATTAGCGTGGTCCAGCCTGCCTTGCGGTGCTCACGCTGAAGCAGAGTGGCCTGCTTAGATGCTCCGCACCATTTATTTGGGTTTCTTATTTGGGAAGTTTGCATGTGACCGGGCCAAGTGACATTTGTTTTGAGGTCCCTCCTAGGGCCCAGGGGTGAGCTCTTGACAACCCCAGGTAGAGGTGGGGCACCTGCGCCCGGGCATTGATTTCCTGGGAAGGAAAGAAGACGCCAGGCCAGGCTGCTGTGTTACAGCCCGTTAATCAGAAGCCCTCTCTGCACCTGGGCCTGCTGTTCCCCGTGCCTTTCAGGAAACCACCAGCAAAGCTCCAGCTTTAGGGAGGATGGTCCATTTACACGCCTGTGGTTGGAGGTTCCAAGTGCCTTGAAAAATGCCTTGATGTCCGTTGGAGCTGTTTCTTTCTTCTCTTTCCTTTCCCTTTTAAAATCATGGAACTGTTTCTTTTCTTTTTTTTTTTTTTTTTGAGACAGAGTTTTGCTCTTGTTGCCCAGTCTGGAGTGCCGTGGCGCAGTCTTGGCTCACTGCCTCCTGGGTTCAAGCAGTTTTCCTGCCTCAGCCTCCTGAGTAGCTGGGATTACAGGCGCCTGCCACTGTGCCTGGCTAATTTTTGTGTTTTTAGTGGAGACGGG
The DNA here is from genome assembly GCF_008728515.1 of Papio anubis. Classification (NCBI taxonomy): domain Eukaryota; kingdom Metazoa; phylum Chordata; class Mammalia; order Primates; family Cercopithecidae; genus Papio; species Papio anubis. The sequence continues at coordinate 119,440,449 of NC_044985.1, forward strand.
GTTTTACCATGTTGGCCAGGTTGGTCTCGAACTCCTGACCTTAGGTGATTCGGCTGCCTCGGCCTCCCAAATTGCCAGGATTACAGGTGTGAGCCACAGCACTTGGCCGGAACTGTTTCTTGGGTTTTTCAAACAATGCCTCTTCTCCAGCCAGTTCAATTTTAGAGGGTCCTTGAGAGGTCGTGGAGCAGTTGGCTTCTCAGCATTGTGGGGTGGGGCTGGGGTGAGGACAGTGCGGCCGCCAGCGTCAGCCTGGATGCTCCTAGGCAGAACCACAGGGGTTGCTGATTCTTGTTGCCGGATGGATGTTTCTGAAGTCTCTCTTAAAGGAGCCAGAGGCTTTCCTGCCCTGCAGTGCCATCCTTCTTGCCGTCCCCACCCACTTCTGTGATGCACAGAACCTGCCACCCTGCCCTGTCTCTGTGTTCATTGGTCTCCATTTCTAGTGTCTGAGTAAAGGCAGTCCCCAGTCCGGTCTGCAAAGCCTGACCACGTGCACAGGAAGATGCTCATAGACGCCTGGTCCCTGCCAGTGACACACGTGAACCTCGAGCAGGTGGGTGGGTGGAGCTCAGGGAACAGGCATGTGGGGCACACTCTCCAGGCACATCCAGGGCTGGACTGGGGCCGGCATGGGGGTCACTGGCCGCAAGCGAAGGCAGCTTATGTCATTCCCTCCGCCGCCGCCAGCTGTGCTGCAGCAGGAAGAGGTAGTCATGTTTGGAGGCCGGGCTGTGCGTGAGCTCTTCAGGCCTTGGGGCCTTTTCATCAGATTCCTTTTGACAGAATATAAGGAAGTTGGCCCAAACCATGTTTTTGAACTTCTGCTTTGGCCTTGTCAGTCTCCCTCTGTGATTCAGACCGTAGTGAAGCCCTGGTTGCTCAGGAGAGGAGACTTTGGAGGTCATCACTCATTTCTGAGTTACAGAAGTTCAATAGCGACTTGATTTGGGGGCATGCCATGTGTGTGGGACTTGAGTTTGCAGGTTTGTGCAGGGCATTGATTGGTCGGTTGGTTCATTGGCTGAGGAATATTTGGGGCACCTGCTCTGGGCCAGGTACACAATGAGGCAAAGCAATACTTAGACCTCAAAAGCAAAGCAATGTAGACCTGGCCGCTGTGACCTTGTGTTTCTACCTGTGGGCTGCCTGGGAGCTGTGAGGGAGAAACAGCATCCTGCAGGAGAGCGATGCCTCCAGCTTGACTTCCAGAAGCCTCCAGAAGGATGGACGGGGAGACTGAGACCTGAAGAAGGGTTGTGCATGTGGGAGGGAGCCAGCCTGGTGGGGCCTGGCCTGCACACCTGCAGCAGCTCCTCAGAGCTGCCTCCTCATGCCTCGACTGATCACAGAGCACCCTTTCTGTCCAGGCCACTGATCAGCCCCCAGGTCCAGGTCCAAGAACAAGCCTGTGACCCCCTGGGTCCCCTTTGTCCTTGGCCTACACCTGCCGTCTGCATTCTGGGGCTCACCCTTTGCTTCAGTGGCTACAGAAGAGAGAGGAGAGACACCGACCCCAAGGCCCAGGCCAGTCTCGTCCAGGCTGCCCACACCTAAGTCTTCAGGATGGGACAAGGCAGTCTTGGGGACTCAGGTGACACAAACCAGAGAAGGATTTCAGTAGAAGGCCATGAGTGCTTAACCTTTTATCTGTTTTCTGCTCTAACCAGGCACCTGGTGGGAGGGAAGGCATCCGGAGCCTTCTGCTGAGTTCAGTGGAGGCTGGTCTTCCTTTCCAATACTCTGGTTCCCTCTCTCCCCTGTGTGCATGTAAATAATATGCTACTACATGTAAATTAACACAAACGAATGTAAGATAGTTCTATGTGTCTACTGCCTTAGAAAGTACAGTAAGATGAATATTAAACTTCTCAGACCGTAAGGTCATGAATCAAAAAGGCGTGGCCTATTGTATATTTGAGAAGTGGCGCTTATTTACCCTGGAGTGAATGTGTTACTAGAAGTGTCTTTTGGCTCAATTCCTGACCTGAGCTTGTGTGGTCTTTTGCTCTTCACTGTCAATGTAGAAGTCAGGTTTGGACTGAGGGCTGGCTTATTTTAGATCCAGGTTTGATCATTTTCTGAGGATACAGCATTTAGTGCGTACCTCTGTTGTGCAACACAGGGCTTTCTGGAGGTTGGGGGGCGGATCCTGAAGGCAGGCTTGGCCTTCCCAGCTGGCGCGGGACTGGGGACTTACGGGACTGGGTCCTGGGATGAGCTCTGGAGCCCGTGGGGCTGGTTGTCTTGCTGACTGGATCTGCCTCCTGCTTGCTTCCATAGCAGAGCCTGTGGGACGTGAACCACCATTCATGATCCTGGGAGGTGAAGCCCTGGGAACATCTGCCACTTGGAATGAGAGGGGAAGGCTGGAACCGAGCTGGGCTGGTCGTGGGGATGCCCAGAGCCCGGTTCTTTCATGGGATCCCGGTCCGTTCCCCTCGGAAGCTGTTGCTCACCACGTGTTGATTTTATTTAAGCTGGAAAGGCTTGTTCATGTATCGCCGTTGGGAAGGGAAATCACTCCGAAGACGGTGGTGCTGGGGACGGACTCTGGAGTCATCTTGATTTGGTAAAAGGCGTGAAGTCTGAGTTCATTCCAGAGATTCTGGCTTTTGAGAACTTATATAAAGAGAACTTATAAAAAACGGAAAATGAGAAATGATGTCAGTGAACATTTATTGGCCTTTTTCTCTGTGCCAATAACTCTCAGTGCTTAACCTGAAGAAACCCACTTAATCCTTCCAGCATCCTGTCCTAGAACTTTCCCTGCTGTCTGGATAAGGAAACTGAGGCACAGAGGGTCGAGGAACTTTCTGTGGTCCACCCAGATATCCTGACCCCAGAGCAGGCACTTCAGGTCCCGCCCTGTGGCTGTGTGCACCTTCATGGTACGTACTGGGGTCGTGACTTATGAAAACGACGGACTTGGCTACATTTCGATGAGGGGAAGTTAGACACTTTAGATTCACAGTTAACTGCTGATGGTTAAATGACGTTTGAGGAACCTATTGGTGCTTCCTTGAGCCCTGCCCCATGTGAGTGAGGTCCTGGACAGGTTAGCTCCCCTCTAGAGGCTGCCTGTTTGTAAAATGATAGATTTAGACGAGCAAAGTGGTCTTTAGAGACGGATACACCTGGGGCAGAGTCCATCTGTTAGTGGGAAGAGTACCAGGCATGGGCTGTGGAGAAGGGGGATGGCGAGTAGGAGGCTGGCGGCCTTCCCTGTGTGGAAGGGGCCTTGCTCTGTGCCTGGCCCTGCAGGGTATGCAATACAGACGCACGTTTATGGGGATTATTCGGTTCTGCATGGGCTGTGTGTAGATGGGGGTGTGATGCTCAGTGGAGATGGACCAGGCTCTCCTCCTCGAGTACTGTCACCTCTTCCTTTTCTTTTCTGTCACCTCCTTCTCATCACCTCTGTTGTCTGTCCCTGACAGGCTTCTGTGCTTTGGAGACCTCTGTGTGTCTTTCTTGGTTCCGGTTTCCCTGTCTCCCAGCATCTCTGGGAGATATGTGTATGATTGATTCCAAGAATCAAGTGTGACCAGGAAAGCCATATGTTTTGAAATCTGACCTCTCAAGCCCTTGAAAATACTCAGAGCTTTTCCAGAATGTTCTCACGTCTCCATCCACTTCCTTTCCCTTTCTGCTTTAACCCCTCTACCCTCTAGTTGTACCCTTCAGGAGAAATAAAAAGACCCCAGAGAGGCCAGCCCACTTTCCCCCACACTGAGTTCCAGGAAGCTCAGTCTGGTTTTCCCATAGGAACAATGTTATGGGATGGGGACCGCATTCCTCACAAAGGACTCTGCCTTGAATTGTGCGATTAGAAAGATGCAACCGCTTTCAGCCGCAGCAACTTACAATAATGCCGTTATACCCTCAGCCATAAAAACACTGTGCAAATTGATTTCCTGAGGAGCCCCAAGGTACTGTGGGTAGAAGGAGAACATCTACAAATGTGAGTGCTGTGAAATCACTACCATAGCCTCAAACATGTCTGTTCTTAATAAGGAAAAAAAAAGTTCATTACACATCATTGAAGTGTTTTTTTTGTTTTTTTTTTTTTTTTTTTAAGATAGGGTCTTGCTCTGTGTCCTAGGCTGGAGTACAGTGGTGTGATCTCCGCTCACTGCAGCCTTTGCCTCCCAGGCTCAAGAAATTCTCCCACCTCAGCCTCCTAGGTAACTGGGACTGCAGGCATGCGCCACTACACCCGACTAATATTTTGTATTTTTGTATGTGTGTAGATGGGGTCTTGCCATGTTGCCCAGGCTGGTCTTGAACTTCTCGGCTTAGAAATTCTCCCACCTCAGCCTCCTAGGTAGCTGGGACTATAGGCATGCGCCACTATACCTGACTGATATTTTGTATTTTTGTGTGTGTGTAGATGGGGTCTTGCCATTTTGCCCAGGCTGGTCTTGAACTCCTGGGCTTAAACGATCCTCCCGCCTCAGCTTCCCAAAGGGCTGGGATTATAGGCCTGAGCTGCCACCACGGCTGGCTTGAAGATTTTTTAGAAACTTGCCAGCTTAGACTTTATAAAAATACAATGAAGGGGTGATTTGGGTATCCCAAGACTGTTTGGAAGGTTGTTCTGAGAAGCAGGTGCTGATGTTCTGTACTCGATGGGCTTCTCTGCGGCAAGCCGGAGGCCTCTGTGATGAGCACGCCTGCAGATGCTGGTGGGTGCTTGCCGTATGCCAGTGGGTTGATTGACGTTAGTGTCAGTATCTCTCATTGTGAACTTTCTTCTCTAAGGTTGAAAGTCAGTTTTTCATTATGAAAGTAATGTGTACTCAGTGTAGGAAAAATTAGCACAGGAGATACAAAGCTGAAGGATATCCCTCATGATCCCTCATCCAGATCCCCAGACATGACCACTGTTACGTGGTTATGTTATGGCCTCCCAGAAATTTTCTATACCCCTGAAATTTAGCATTTTGGTGGGTATGATGTGGTATCTCACTGTGGTTTTGATTTGCATTTCCCTAGTGGCTGAAGGTGTTGACCTTTTTTTTTTTTTTTTTTTAAATATGTTTATCAGCCATTTGTATATCTTAGGAGTAATACCTATTCAAATCTTTTGACTGTTTTTAAATTGGGTCTTTTTATTGTTGAGTGTTTGGAGTTATTTATGGATTCTGGATAGTAGACACTTACTAGATGTATGATTTGCAAATATATTCTTTTTTTTCTGTGGTTTGTCCATTAATGTTATTGATATTGTTCTTTGAGGTACTAAAGCTTTTAATTTTAATGAAATCTAATTTACCTGTTTTTTTTCTTTGGTTATTTGGACTTTGGTGTCATATGTAAGAAATCATTGCCTAATCCAAGGTCATGAGAATATACTCCTTATGTTTTCTTCTGACAGTTTTCTGATGGTTTATTTTACATTTAGGTCTTTGATTTTGACTTACTTTTTGTATATGCTATAAGATGGGGTAATTGTCAATTTTTTAAAAGGAAAATGAAATTCTATTACTATTGTACAGGTTGTTTTCCCATCCACAGCGTATTTGGCTGTCTTTGTATCAGCATGCTTAGATCGATTGATTGATTGATTGATTGCTTTCTTTCTTTCTCTCTTTCTGCTTCCCCTCCCCTCTCCCCTCCCCTCATCCTTCCCCTCTCCCCTCTCCCCTCCCCATCCCTCCCTCCTTGCCTCCCCCTTCCCCTCCCCATCCCTTCCCCTACTGTGGTAGGTAGAAAAATGGCCCGGAGATGCCTGTCCCCTAATCCCCAGAACTTGTGATGATGTTACCTCACATGGCCAAAGGGACTTTACTGATATGATTAAGAACTTTGAGATGGATGATCTTGTGGGCTCAATGAAATGATGAGAGTACTTAGAAGTAGAAGAGGGAAGTGAAAGAGGAGAGTTAGGGGGCTGTGGAAGGAGGGCGAGAGAGTTGCAGCGCTGTTGGCTTTGATGATGGAGGGAGGGAGGCTACCAGCCAAAGACTGTGGATGGCATCTAAAAGTTTTGGAAAAGGTGAGGAAACTTGGAGCCTCCTGAAGGGCACACAGCCCTGCTGACACCTGAGTAAGCCTGGTGAGACCCACGTTGGACTTGTGACCCTCAGAACTGTCAGACAGTGAAATCACGTCATTCGTAGCCAGTCAGCTGAGTGGTCACCGTGGCAGTGGGAGATGAGTGCACCTCCCCTTTCCAGCCTTGTAAACCTCAGATGTTGCCTTCTCCACTAGGCCAAGCGATGCTCCAGGGAACCTCAGGTCACAGCCAGATGCTCCGCCCTCTGTCAGTTTCTCATGTCTCCTTAAAAAGTGGTAAAAAATGTTGTCCAGAATATCAGTGCAGGCAATAAAGGTGCGAGTGTTTCTTTGGAGTGGGTGCCGCTGCCTGGTTGTTTGGGCCACGCACAGAAGGCTTGCGGCAGGAGACGGTAGCTCCTGCAGGGGAGAGCGTGGGATGAGGTCTCCCAGGACTGGTGCTGGGTGCACCCCTGCCTAGGGTCTCGATTTAGCCTTCTCTGTTGTGTCGGCTTCCGTAGTCTCACTGCCTCCTCACCTGTGCTGTTTATGTGAGCACAGAGTTTCGGTGTCACTGTGGGATGGGGAGGTTTCAGTGAGTTGTCCATGGACCTAGTCGCTGTTTCCAATGTTATTTCCTTAGGGAAGGGTATCCCCGCTTTTAAACTGCCCACAAACAAATGACCTTTTGGAAACCTTGTAGGTCAGGGGCTGCGGGGAAGGGCAGGAGGGCTTGCTAAGCTCTTCCACTGACTTAGGGGGTGAGGTTGGGAGGGCTTTCCCGACATGGTAGAATTTTTCTTTATTCCTACTCGTTGGTTCAGGTGTGTGATTATTAATAGTTACACCCTTTATCTCCGGCTTCCTCTGGCTGCAGACCTGGAGGGATGCTGGGAGAAGGGGAGGGCTGGAGGGTTGCGGATGGGTGTACCTGGCTTCCTTCTAAGATTTAGGGCTAACCCTGGACAGTCCCAGCCCCAGGCAAGTATTCTTGAGGCTTATTGCTGTCTGCCTAGCTGGGGAGGATGTTGAGAGGATTACATAGCTAATTCAGTATTTGGAAAAAGTATCTGTAAACTTAAATAGAGGCCCATTACATACCTTCTGTGGATTAGAACTGTAATTGACTTAGTGTTTAAGGCAGAAACTAAGGCCTTTGATTTAAAAACTGTTGACAGATCAGAGCCTAAGCTGCTTCTGTTTGTAGAGGAAAGCCGTGACTTCCAGTCAAGTTGAAACATAGGTTTCTTTATACCCTTCCCAGTTGGACCTCTGTCATGTTTTACAAAATTCAAGGCTTTTAACTTAACTTAGATTTATGGCTCTTCCATGGACTATCTTGAGGTTTTTCTCCAAAGCAAACCAGCTCATACCTTGACATTGTCAAAATAGCAAAAACACACATCTTAACAAATGATCATGAAATATTTGAGCTGAGAGATTGGGGTATGTGTAGTGTTATACTTTTGCATGTAAAAGATTATGTCAAGCAATCTTCTAAAGGAAATCAGTCAGTTTTTAGTTAACTTTTAAGGCTGTTCACCATGATTTAAAGCAATTCTTTGATTCCTGTGTTACATTAAGTGTGATTGAAACTGTGCCTTTATTTTCTCATGCCTTGATAAGCAGTGTAGTCAAATCATAACATATTATGACTGCAATCAAGTGATTATAGCATGTGATTATACTTTTTGCCTCTGTGGTGTGAGGAGTGGAAAGCGTGTCTTTTTTTGCACCACTTGGCACTAACCTTGGAGAGAGATGGTTCCCTGAAGCCCGCTCCCTCTTGTGCGTTTTGGGGCAGAGCGCCCTGTTCCTGAATAGCACTGATGGCACGTGTTTCTGAGCACGGTGTGTAAGAGACTGCTTTCCCTTCCTGCCGTCAACTCGCCAAGGTGTCTCCCCAGTCCCAGCAGTCCAGCTTCTCTCCACTGCCCCACGCTTTCTGGTGGCCTGGCAGACTCAGGACTATCTTTGAGTCCTTCGCAAAACCCTCCTCCACATGCCTTCTTTTGTGAAAACCCTTAGTCCTGTTTAAGAGCAGGGCCTCTGAAGCCAGACGGCTCCGGTTCAGTCCTGGCTCCGGTCCTTTGCAGCTGGGCGACCTTGGGCAAGTCACCATGCCTCTATGTTTTTCATCTTTAAAATGGGGATACTGGCTGGTGTTGTGGCTCATGCCTGTAATCCCATAACTTTGGGAGGCTGAGGTGGGAGGATTGATTGTGCCCAGGAGGTTAAGACCAGCCTGGACAACATAGGGAGAACCCCGTCTCTGTAAAAAAAAAAAAATACAAAAAAATTAGCCCAGCATGAGGGTGTGCGTCTGTAGTCCCAGCTATTGCGGAGGCTGAGGCGGGAGAATCTTTTGAGCCCAGGAAGCCAAGATTGCAGTGAGCTGGGAGCATGCCACTGCACACCAGCCTGGGGCAACAGAACAAGGCCCTATCTCAAAAAATCATAAAAATAAAAAAAGTACAGTCACTTTGGCCTGGGGCTCCTGTGGGGAGTCTTCCAACAGGACCTGCCTCATGCTGAATGCAGCACGTCTGTTGTCCTTGGGAGGCGTGCAGTTCCAGCATCTCTCATGCCTGAGCTGCCTGGCCTTGGCCGTGCCCCCCAGCCCTGGCCCACTGGGCGTCCCCAGCACTTCATTTCTTTCCATCCTGCCCCCCTTTGCTGTGTGTGGTTCTTTTATCACTGCTCTTGTGTCTGCCTCTGTGCCCTCCTCTCCTGGCCGTGGCTTGAGCTCACACTGTCATGTCTCTTGCCCAGGTGACCCCCCGAGAAGCTTCCCGAGCTCCGCTAATCAACCCCCCTTTCCTCCGCCCACGCAGAAACTAAGCTGCCTCGGCTCCTTCTGTGGAGGAAAGTAATGTGTTAATTGGATCCAGGGTCCTCAGCACACACTGGGCTATTTTTACAGTTGGACAGGAAGTTGTCGTTTTATAACGTTCTCCTGTGTAAATTATAGCCAGGGGCCGGGGGACTTGGATTGTTCAGAAAGTGATTGTCCTGTTCTTGGATAGGGTGATTTTGGCTCTCTGGGTAAGTTCTAGGAATTTGCTGTATTCTCTTGATTCTAATGAACTTTGCTGTGGCTTGGGAAGGGACCTCTGCATGGAGAGAGAGAAGGAAGCGAGCGTTTCTTGAGGGTCTGGTATATGCTAGGCTCTGTGCTGGCTGCTGAATTGGACTGTTTGATTTAATCCTTGTCACACCTCTGTGAAGTGGGTCTGTTACCCTTTTTTACAGATGGGGCCACTGAGGTTCCGGCAGGTTAAGAAGCTTGCTCCAGGTCACATGGCTATCACTGGGAAGCCGGGTGGTGGGTATGGACAGGTCTGTGATTCTCAAACCCATCCTCAGATGCTCCCGGAGCCTGTTTGTGGGAGAGTGCGTGTGTCGCGGCAAGTACGTGGCTCTGCGTTTGGAGGAAATGTCTCCGGACCAGTCAATAGGTCTTCCTCTTTCCAATTACCTTTTCTCATGAACGTTTTTCCTTTAGCCCACACAACCTTTTAAAATCTATTTATGATCGTGACCCTGGCCTTTATCCATCTAATCCTAAAGTGATCTGGCTACTACTGACCAGGAGTGACAGCCGGGATGCTTTCCTTGGACTGAGAAACCTGGCTTACGTGACAGCCTTGAGCCTTGCTTTGGAGCAGTCACACTCTCCAGGGATACTGTTACTATTACTGAGCGTTCGTTGCTGCAGAAGTTGATTCCTTCTGCCATACAGTAGGCCAGGGAGGCCTGCAGGTACCTTCGGTGGGGGAAGGATTTTAGTTGCTCAGGCCAAATTCCCGAGACTAGCTCCCTGCAAATTCCATGGAGCTGTCTATACTTCTGAGTATATCTTCAAGTGCTACTCCTAAATTTAAGGTTCTTCCACTTTTCATCCAGTTCACATGTAGTTAAGGGCTTGCCTGCCTTGAGCCTGCCAGGGGGCCAGGTATGAGCCTGGACCACCACCCATGGCCAGATGTGAGCCTGGACCACCACCCAGGGCTACTTGTGAGCCTGGACCACCACCCATGGCCAGGTGTGAGCCTGGACCACCACCCAGGGCTACTTGTGAGCCTGGACCACCACCCATGGCCAGGTGTGAGCCTGGACCACCACCCATGGCCAGATGTGAGCCTGGACCAGCACCCACAGCCAAGGTGTGAGCCTGGATCATCCTCACAGGGCCAGGTGTGATCCTGGACCAGCACCCACGGCCAAGGTGTGAGCCTGAACCACCACCCACGGCCAGGTGTGAGCCAGGATCATCCTCCTAGGGCCAGGTGTGAGCCTAGACCACCACCCAGGTCCAGGTGTGAGCCAGGAGCATCCTCGCAGGGGCAGGTGTGAGCCAGGATCATCCATCCAGGTCCAGGTGTGAGCCAGGATCGTCCTTGTAGGGCCAGGTGTGAGCCAGGATCATCCTCGCAGGGCCAGGTGTGAGCCAGGAGCATCCTCGCAGGGCCAGGTGTGAGCCAGGATCATCCATCCAGGGCCAGGTGTGAGCCAGGAGCATCCTCACAGGGGCAGGTGTGAGCCAGGAGCATCCTCTCAGGGCCAGGTGTGAGCCAGGAGCATCCTCGCAGGGCCAGGTGTGAGCCAGGAGCATCCTCGCAGGGCCAGGTGTGAGCCTGGCATTGGCCCCATGCCACATGGTGCTCTTTGTCCCTTGTCAGCATTTTAAACCAAGGTGAAGAGGTCCCACTTAGCTATGTGGTATCTGTTTTATAGGAATGAAGCAGGTATTTTAACAGGTTCATCTTAGGATTCTCATCTCCAGTGTTGCCTGTGCAGTTAACCACTTGTGCCCACCCAGCATAATTAACAGTGTGACCTACGAAAGGTGGGGCGGGGCTCACAGGAACTGACCAGGGATTCCTGTGTGTGAATGTTATTGTGAAGACCCTTTACCTCATTAGTTATTTGTAATGAAAATACTCTTAAAAGGCCTGCTATAAAACGTCAATACCAAAAGCTTCTCATGTCATTGACATTAAAAGACTTTTTGGAATTTTTTTTTTTTTTTTTTTTTTTTGAGACAGGGTCGGCTCTGTCACCCAGGCTGGAGTGCAGTGGCATGATTTCTGCTCACTGCAACTTCGGCCTCCCAGGCTCAAACCATTCTCCCACCTCAGCCTCCTGAGTCGCTGGGACTACAGGTACATGCCACCATGCCTGGCTAATTTTTTATTTTGATAGAGACCGGGTTTTACCATGTTGCCCAGGCTGGTGGGCAGTTTGTCCACCTCAACCTCCTAAGATATTAAGAAACTATTAAAGAATGTTTTGCCACTGAACTATTGTTTTAGAACTGAACTATTGTTTTACAACATTTCATTATGAAAACTTTCATACAGAAAAGTGGAAATAGTTTTGTAGTGAGTACTTGTACACTGTGTAGATTCTATCAGCAATATTTTCCTCTGCTTGTGTCATCTTTCATTTGTCCATTCCTCGATTGTATTATTATTATTATTATTATTATTATTATTATTATTATTTTGAGAGAGAGTTTCGCTCTTTCGCCCAGGCTGGAGTGCAATGACGTCATCTAGGCTCACTGCAACGTCCGCCTCTGGGATTCAAGTGATTCTCCTCCCTCAGCCTCCCAAGTAGCTGGGATTACAGGCATGTGCCACCATGCCTGGCTAATTTTGTATTTTTAGTGCAGACGGGGCTTCTCCATGTTGGTCAGTCTGGTTTCAGACTGCCTTGGCCTCCCAAAGTGTTGGGATTACAGACGTGAGCCACCACGCACGGCCTTGTATTATTTTTCAGTGCACTGCAAAGTCAACGGCAGACTGAAGGACTGCTGCATCCATAGCTGCTATTATTAACTCGAGATCAATATTGATTTACTGATTTGTTTTTTAATTTCCAGATAAGCATTCATAAACAGTGAAAAGCACAAATCATGAGTGTGCCGTGAGTTTTGGCCAGCACTTTATTTTATGAAACAGAAGACTAGGTGACCAGTGCTGTGAGTGGGCAGGTCTGTCTCCTGCCTCTCGTATTTATGTTGTATGCTGAGCACCTTCCTCATCCTGCAGGACCAGCCGGGACCGGGGAGAGGCTGTTCGAGGAACACAGTATGTGTATTCAGGCAGGAAGTTGTTAGGGTTAACATGAGTGGACCCTAGATTTCCCTGCCCGAAGGGGGTCCTATGTCAGTTTCCCATGACTGCCGTAACAGCCACAAACTAGGTGTCTTAAAACAACAGAACGTCATTTTCTCACAGTTCTGGAGGCCTGAAGCCCAAGATCAAGGTGTGCCCAGAGCTGTGCTGCCTCCAGAAGCTAGGGCAGGATTCCTCCTAGCCTCTTCTGGCGTCTGGTGGCCCCTGGCAATCCTGGACATCCCTTGCAGCTGCGTCACTCCAGTCTCTGCTTCTGTTAACATGTGCCCTCTTCCCGGCGTGTGTCTTCTGGGTGAGTGTGAACTTTGGGAGGACACTGTTCACCCCAGTACAGGCCTGAGCCTGGTTGTGGGGGCCGTGTGGACCTCTCCCACGGGTCTCTCCCCCTAAAGGGAGCACACTGCCAGTGTGCCCACCCCCAGGCCAGCAGGCAGCCCTTGGAGGGTGTACACAGAGCTTGGATGTGTGGGCTGGATGTCTTTGCCTCTCTTCTTTCCTGTCCCGGTTTCAGTTGGAAGGATGTTCAGACATGAGAACGGGAAAAGACAGAGCGGCGTTTGTTCATGGGAGAGGACTGTCCTGCCCTCAGCTGGCCCATGGCCTTCCCTTCCAGAGCCCCAGTGGGCCCTGCCCTCAGCTGGGAGATGGGTCCTGGGTGTCATTTAGCTCGAGCACCTACCTGGTCATACTTCTGTCCAAGCCCCAGTCACTGTCCCTGGGAGAGGTCCCACAGCTCCCCACCCACACCTGTGCCCTTGCTTCTCCCGCTGTGTCTCTTCTTGTGCTGTACATCTGTATGGGAGCTGTCTTTTCATGGGTCTCAGGTCTGTGCCAGTATGCAGCTGGGGAGCTGTGAACCCCAGGTTTTCAACCTGCTTCCTCCCAGCCCATCGCGTACTGTGGGACTGGTGGACTATTTAGAGGCCCAGGGAGTGGTGGGAGAAGGAGCTGCAGGGCAGGAGCATCTGATGGTGGTGGCCAGGAGGAAGGTGGCCTTGGGGTGGGAAGAGTGGGAATTGTCCACTGTGGGGGGTGGCTGAGGAAGCCGAGGGGTCTGGGCCTGTAGGGGAAGTGGGGGAGGAGAGAGGAAAGGACAAAGATGAAGGTGGAAAGGGGGAGGTGACAGTGGCCTATCAATACGCGGAGGGCCTTGAGAACAGGAGGGCTGTGCGTAGAGGATGGTCTGGGGCAGAACTGAGGCATTTCCAGAAGGTGGCTTTGGAGCCAGCATCCTTGCTGGTATTTAAGAAATGCCAAGTATATGCCCTCTGGGAGGTTGTGCGTTGGGCTGGGTGTCACTGCCAGTTCCCTACAGTCTCTGGGGCTGTGACTCAGTGGGGATTTCCACACTGACCTTGTGATGTCTCTAGTGGCCTCAGGGCCCCTGGACAGCATCCTGAGCTGCAGCCTGCATGAAAGGAGGCCCCTGAAGGTGTCAGGTTGTCAGATCGAGGCCCACATGGACGTCATTCCTTACTGGGCTTGGTGATGCTCTGCCAGCTAACTTGAGGGCAAAGGGGTGCTAGCAGGTTGATGAGCAGCTCTGTGGAATCTGAGCTGCTGCTGTTCGTGGGCTGCCTGCCGTGGGCTAGGCGCTGTGTGGAGCATGGACGCCCGTTCTCTTACTCTGTTGACGCAACAACCCATTGAACCAGAGTTTGTCTCCATTTTACGGAGAAAGAAACTGAAGCTTCTTGATGAAGTGAAGCCATGTCCTAAAGCCACCAGCACTTAGCATGTGGCGGGCACCTGGCAAGCATGCATGGGATGAGCATGGACTTATAGCAGAACCGAGACCCAGACGGCAGGAAAGAGAAGCTGTGTGTGTGTTGGGGGAGGATGTGGATCGCTGCTGGCTCAGTGCCGGTTGTAAGAGGAAGCAACTGCAGATGTTTCTTACTGCTGCTACAATAGATTACGACATATTTAGTGGTGAAAAACAGCACACGTCATTCTCTTTGAGGTCAGAAGTCCTTAAATGCATCCACAAAGCTGTGTTCTTTCTAGAGAGTGCAGGGAGAATCCATTTCATTCCCTTTTCTAGCATCCAGAAGCCACCTGCAGTCCTTGGCTTATGGGTCCATCCTTCATCCTGAAAGGCGGCAGTGGATGGAGCATCTTCCCACCTCTCTGTCCCTCTGTACCATCATCATGTTGACCCCTGACTTTACTGCTTCCTCTTACAAGGATGCCTGTGATTACATTGAACCCCCCTGGATAGTCCAAGACACCCTCACCTCAATGCCACTAATTTAATCACACTAGCAAAGTTCCTTTTGCCATATAAGGATATAGCAGCGTATTCATAGGTTCTGGGTGTTGGGACATGGACATTTTGGGGGACCCATGATTCAGTTTCCCTCACATTGTTAGAAAGGATCTTGGAGTAAGTACATGACCCCGAGTGGATGCCTCTCCTGGCCAGGTGTCCCCTTGTGTATGTTATCCTTAAATCTTCCAGCAACCTTCCAAAGTAGGTTTCGGGATTCAGTTTTACAGATAGGGAAACTAAGGCACAGAGAGACTTTTGGTGGCTCTATAGGCAGTACAGGGCAAAATGGAAAACGAACCTGGCCTCTTATGCCTCTGAGCCCTGAATTCTGCCCTCTGCCCATGTGAGCATGGTTTGTGAGCAAACCTTCCTGGGGACAGGTTCGGGGGATTCGAAGGGACGGACATCCCTGGAGGGACTGTGCCCCTGTGTGAGGGTTTGCAGTCTTACACCTTTGCCAAACGCTTTCTGGGTTTTGCCCCTCACAGGAGATCCAGGTCTTTGTATGGAGCCTGTAGGTTCTAAGACGGAGCCTTGGGTAGTTTTTATTTCTTAGGCTCTCTGGAGTTCTCCCAAATCCCCATTGCTAATCAGTAGCTGAAAGTGGATGCTATTGTTTTTCTGATTGGTGATCTCTTTACTTGCTTAGTGAAAACAGCAAAAATTTAGAATGTTTATAGAGTTGAACATGAAAACCAGAATTGTATATCTAAGGAAAACATGGTGTGACTGGCCCGGGATCCAAAATATTTGCACCGCCTGTCGTCTTTGTTAACTCTGTCAGTTCTCTTTTTCTTTCCTTCTCTCTGTTTCTTTCAGTTTGGGTTTTTCTTTTTGAAGAGGGAATCAAAGGGAAATTATTTTCATTTTCTTCACAATGAGTTCCCAGGCTTCCCCCCAGCCTTTGCTTTACTTGCTGTGCCCAGTTCCGTGAGAAGAAGTTGTTACATTTCTTCTTCCTAAAGCAATGATCGGTGCTACTGCCCTGGTGGAGAAGGCTTGAGCAGCCCCCAACCAGCAGCTGTTGCCGCCTACAAGCCTCCGCCTCCACTAGGAAGCCATTTATTTATGGGGCCTAGGTAGGGGCAGGAGGTTCATTTCAAGAAAACAACAGGTTGCTTAATGCTGGTCTCCCTGTTGCTGACCAAAAGGAATGTTAAAGCCAGATCATTATCTTATAGTTATAATGTGTGAGAGAGTCCTGCTTAAAAAGAGGATGAAGACTTATTACACAAATATGCTTGGGTCCCTTTTAATGTGGGAAGCACATTCCTTGTAAAGGCAGCCTCCCATTCCTGTCTGTCTTTGCAGAGACTTTGAGAAGAAGCAATGCACTCATCGAGCGTTCTTTTGATCACTTGCTAGGTGTGTTTGGTGGTGGTTTTAGTGCTGCTCTTTGGCCTCGGCATTAGACTAGTTTTTTAAAATGAAGTTTCTTTGGGCGTCCCAAGATTCTTTTAAATCCAAAGACCATTTAGGTTCCAGCTTCCTTGAGCCTCGGTTTCTTCCTCTGTGAAGTGGAGATAATGGCAAACATCTGAAAACATTTTATCAGGATTCAGTGTGACAGTGCATGTAGGTGATTAGGCCGGTGCCTGACAAGTACTGCTGCTCGAGGAATCTTAGGTATCTGCATTCATCTGTTCTCACACTGCTATAAAGGAATACCTGAGACTGAGTGATTTATAAAGAAAACAGGTTTAACTGGCTCACAGTTCTGCAGGCTGTACAGGAAGCATGGCAGCATTTGCTCAGCTTCTAGGTGGCCTCAGGGAACTTACAATCATCTCAGAAGGCGAAGAGGGAGCCCACGTATCACATGGTTGGAGTAGGAGTAAGAGGGGGTTGTAGGGGGATGTACCACACACTTTTAAACAACCAGATCTCGTGAGAACTCCCTATCACAAGAACAGCACCAAGGGGATGGTGCTAAGCCGTTCATGGAGGATCCACCTCCATGATCCAGTCATCTCCCACCAGGCCGCACCTCCAACATTGGGGATTACAATTCAACATGAAGTTTGGGATTAGGACAGGATTCACACCATATCAGTGTCTTATGCATAGTAAAGCATTTTATGAATGATTGTCTCTATATGCTGTAGCTGTGTATCCTCCAGTATAGGCCTCATGTGGCTAAATTTAAATGAAAGATTCAGTTCCTTGGGTGCACTAGCCACATTTTCCAGGCCTGATAGCCATGTGCTGCTGATGGCTGCCTTATTGGACCACACAGATAATGAAAGGTTTCTGTCACGACTGAGAGTTCTGTTGGCCAGTGCTTGTTCAGCTAAGGTTAAAATATTAACCACCTACACTTCCTTTGTATCTAAACCCATTTCCTTGGTTCTTTCCCAATACTTAATGCCTGGGTAGTTCTTTGTGTTACAGGGAAGTTGTGAATTTTCATTTTAAAGGCAACTCACCTGGGAGATGACTTGCTGAAAGGGAAGAGGCAGACACTGTAGTATATAGTCAGTGTTCAATGAAGGGAAAGGGGCTTCACTTCCCCAACAAAGTGGCCCTCTGAAAGGGTTTTACTTTGTTGCCCAGGCTGGTCTTAAACTCCTAGGCTCAAATGGTCCTCCAATCTTGGCCTCCCAAAGTGCTGGGACTACAGGCATTTGCTGCCACATCCAGCTGCTGCTCCATCTTTAAAGTCTTGCCCACACTTGTGTGTGTGTGTGTGTTTGTGTGTGTGTGTGTGTATTCTTTTTTTTTTTTTTTTAAAGCAACTCGTCTTTATTGAAACTTCTCAAAACATCCAACCTGATTTTCAAAGCTCACAGCTCTGCTCCTGGCTTTGGCGGGGCTTAGCCTCTAATTTGGGTCTGAACGTTATTGAGCTTTGCTTGGCAAATGCAACGAAGAAAGTGTTACCAGGTGGCATTACTGAGAGCCCTTCAGGGTGGGGGCGATTGCGTGCCATTCCCTGTGTGTGTCAGCTGGCTCTTCCTGACAGCCTCTTGCCACCCCAGCATGGCTGTGTGACTTAGAACTTTCTGGATGCACATAATTTCGGGAGTGGCATTTGAGTGCATTTGGCTTCCCCTGCAGGGCACCAGGCACGGAGTGACTGAGCCCCATGAGTGGCACCTCCCTGTTGCTGTGCACTGGTGGGGGCACATGGGAGTGATATCCGTCCAGCCAGGTTCCACCACTGGGCATCACCACCATTCCCCGGCGGGTGCTCCTCTGTCCTCTAGAAGTCCTGCCTCCTGCATCCTTTGCACCACACCCCACAGGTCCCGTCACCCCTGCCCTTGCTGTTTTCATCTCTGAAGTCCCTCTGATAGGGGCTTCCTGCCCACTTCTCTGCACCTGGGCTTCTGCCCCAGCTAAAATCTCACCTCTCCAGAAAATAGTGGCCAACTTCCCCATCACCTTGGCTAAAAGTCACCCCTCAATTTGGAACGCCATAGCAGCTGCCCTTAGAGTCTTCCTGCTCTGGCAGGCTGTTGTGTGTATCACACTGACTTCAGCCCCATGAAGGAGGACCTACTGTGTGCCCAGTGTGTGCCCAGCCCCGAGCAAGGCTACACACGTGAACAGGACCAGCTCGGCTGCGGGAGCTTCTGGCGTTGGGGGCAGGCAAGCAGACGTTCTGCCTGAGACTCCTTTTAGAACGTGATTGAGAAGCAGCACGAGAGCTGCTGTCAGACTCCCCCCACTGCTGCATTTTTTTTTCTTTTTTCTTTTTTCTTTTTTTAAGATAGTATCTCGCTGTGTTACCCAGGCTGCAGTTCAGTGGCACAAACAGCTCACCACACCCTGGATCTCCTTGGGCTCAAGCGATCCTAGAGTGGCTGGGCGACAGGCGTGTACCACCATACCTGGTTACTTTTTTACTTCTTTATAGAGACAGCGTCTTACTTTGTTGCCCAGGCTGGTCTCAAATTCCTGGGCTGAAGTGATCCTTTAACCTTAGCCCCCCACAGTGCTAGGATTACAGGTGTGTGCCCCTGCACCTGGCTGCTGCTCCATCTTTAAAACTGTCTTGCCTACACTTACTTACATTTTTTTTTTTTTTTAAAGCAACTTGTCTTCATTGAGACTTATCAAGACGTTCAACTTAATTTTCGGAGGAAAAAACCCTCTTATTTAAATTCTTATTTAGTCAGTGTGTATAATGTTTAATCAGATGATGTCATTATAGTTACTGTTATTAAAGCTCCCATTTCATCGATTTGTGTGATATTTAAGTGAGGTAATTATAGTTAGAAGGAAGCGTATGGAAGAAAGTGTGGCAACAACACTGCTGGCACTGGAGGACCGAATTCTGGTCTCTGCAAGCGGCGTGGGTGCACCCCGTCACCAGTGGGTGGGCTTGGCAGGTGTGCCTCGGCTCATCTGGAGAGTCAGGTCAGGGGTGGCTGCTCAGGCTAGCTGTTACCACATGGAACATGCATTCCTAAATCCAAATGTTTGCCTCGCCCCAGTGCTGAGCCTGGCCAGCTGAGAGGCTGGAGACCTGGTGCACGTTCATGGCTGGAGCTGGCTCCTGGCAGAGCCTCCCAGCGGGGTGGCATTCTGTTCAGCTTTCCCCTGCTGTCTGCACAACCTTTTCATTGACCCATCCCTTCCTGTGTTGGCCAGGAGCCTGCTGGCTTCACCAGACCCTGGCTGTTAGCTTGTCAGGAAGGCAGGGCCTGGGTGCCTTGGGGCCTGTCCTGTCTGAGGTCCACAGCCTGCAGGGACATCACCTAAAAGTTGTCATCAGCTTCGTTAGCAGCACGCAGACCAAGCTGGGCATTCAGCTGTGAATGCATTCTGGAACCTGAAGCATCAGGGCCTGGACGGACCTTTTCAGGTTGTTTTACCATTTGGATACTAAAAACGCCTCTGAGATCCACCCCCACTCCTGCCATCAGGCATTAAAATCTTCCGAACAGAAGAGCTGCAAATGTTCCCTTACCTTACGGGAAAGGCCTCAGTGGATTGATTTAATTGTATGTGTGAAGCATTTTTTCTTCTTTGCTAAATGCATAAACTGTATAACAAAATGTAATTAGTGGAGGTGCATTATCTGATAAAGTAAATCTCAGCCACTGGTAAGAGCCGTTTTTGGCAGTGTAATTTCTCTTTTAATAGCTGTGATCAGATTATACCTTTAAATCTCTTTAAACACTTCCCACCACTGAAGTCTTTGGTTTCCTTGATTTGGTAGTTTTTACCAGGTTGTTCAAAAAGTCAAGCAGTATTCTTTTAGGTCCTTTTTGGTTCTGTGTAACAGTTAATGAATAGCTATGCACATTTGACCCTTTTGCTTTCTAAAGAGAATGTATTAAGAGGAATAATGGAGCAAGTACACCAGGAGGGAATGAACGAGAAAAAAAAAAAAGAAAAAAAAAAAATCACACAAGACCAAATAACTAATTTTGAATATTTTCTGAGACCTTTGGTTTAGAATCTAAACTTAGTTGAGTCTGGGCACAGTGGATCACGCGTGTAATTCTAGCATTTAGGGAGGCCGAGGCGAGTGGATCACCGGAGCTCAGGAGTTCGAGACCAGCCTAGGCAACATGGCAAAGCCCCGACTCTTCCAAAAATACAAAAATCAGCCAGACGTGGAGGCACACACCTATGGTCCCAGCTACATGGGAGACTGAGGTGGGATGATCGCTGGAGCTTGGGAAGTTGAGGCTGCAGTGAACCACTATTGTACCACTGCATGCCAGCCTGAGTGACAGAGTGAGATCCTGCCTCAAAAAACAAAAACAACAAACCAGAAAAAGATGACTTTGAGAATAAAGAGATGGTGGTTGGATTTGTGGGTATTTTTCCAGCTGCTCAATAGTTGTACAAAATGTAGCTTGGCTTAATGAGTGTTTCCTAAATTCCTAAATTACATGTGATGTTTGTTGATTATTTGTATATGTTTTAATTTTTTTTATTTTTTGAGGCGAAGTCTCGCTCTGTCGCCCAGGCTGGAGTGCAGTGGCGCGATCTCGGCTCACTGCAAGCTCCGCCACCCGGGTTCCCGCCATTCTCCTTCCTCAGCCTCCCGAGTAGCTGGGACTACAGGCGCCCGCCACCACGACCGGCATTTTTTTTGTATTTTTAGTAGAGACGGGGTTTCACTGTGTTAGCCAGGATGGTCTCGATCTCCTGACCTTGTGATCCGCCCGCCTCGGCCTCCCAAAGTGCTGGGATTACAGGTGTCAGCCACCGCGCCCGGCCTTTGTATATGTTTTAATGTGTATTAAAAAGACACCAAAGGTATGAGTTCATAAATATTAATACTTAGGATAAACCTAAGGTTTGAAAGAATTTAAAGTTGAAAAGAGGTGAAGTAGTTGATAGTTTGGGTGGTCTTTGAATGTGGCAGAAACCACAAAGGTGGTGCATGAAGTTTGGGAAAAGCTGAGCCAAGGAAACTTGAAGGCTTTCTCCTTTAAGGACCAATGTGATTCTAGACTCTTGAACAATATCTTCAGATACCCATTTAGCCTGTTGCTCTGCCTCCCCCGTGACCTGTGCTTGTGGGTGGCCAGGCGTTGGACACTGGTGTCCAGAGATGCGCCCTCGGCTCTATTCCTGGAACCTGGAAGAAAGGGCTGCCGTAGGGAAAGGTGTGAATGCACAAGTTTGCATGCCTAAAATTATAGCACTTTTTTATTGCAAAGGTTCTTTTCAGCTTTTTTTCTTTTCAAGTAAATGGAGATATGTCTTTCTTCTGTTTCTGGCGTCCTTTTTCTTTCTGTAAAATAACCACCTCTTAAGTATGTCTCCATTGAATTGTCTCTTGTCAACATCAGAAAAGACATTACCTTCTTTTCTGTTTTCAAAAGATAATGTGGAAAAAAAAATTTTAAAAAGCGGCATTTTTATAAGACATGTTGTCCCCTCACATAACTTCTTGGGTCCCTTTCTCTTGTCCTAGGGACCTGAGCCTCTCTGGGTGTCACTGTGCAGGCACAGCCTGCGATAAGCCGCTGTGTGGCAGAGACCAACTGTGGGTGATTTGCTGCTCCCCAGAGCCTGGCTGCAACAGGAGGAGCCACCAGGCTGGGAGGGCACCAGGTAGGAGGCCGGGCCCATACCTGGCACAACCCTGGGCCTCAGGTCCCCAGTGGCAAAGGTAGGATGGGGGCTTTGGTCGCCTCTGTGCTGTGAGTCTTTGTCCAGTTCGTCAGTCACCATATTCATTTTACTCTCCAGTCTTTTCTATAAAAGTGTTGGGGGCTGGGAGGTGTTAACCTGGTTCACTCGGAGCTGATGCATTGATGATTTTTGTGTGTGTTGTACTCAGCACGTGTTTCTTAGTGCGCTGTGTCCTCACTTGCTGTTTCCCCTGAAGTTTGGCGAGTATGGTATGTTCTGGTCACGAGGCAGGTGGTGCTTGGGGAATATCTACTGTCAGTATGCTGGAAGCATTGCCTGATTTTTATGAGTTGACTTATTGCATCTGGTTTTAGGAACTTTGTTGCAGGTATTGGTTGACTGCAGTGTTCCCAAGTGGTCGTGCTGTGCCCTAAAGGCTGCTAGAACCTCAGAGGCCGTGGAGGGCAGGTTCGAGTCCCGCAGGCAACAAGGTGGAACTCTGGAGAGGAGAGGGTTGCCTTGGCCTGGGCCCCCTCTGAGGGAGGACTGTCGCCCCTGCTGCTGGGAGCATCATTAGCTGCAGCCCCTCACGGAGAGATGCCCAGCTTAAGGGCACATCCTATCAGACCGTCTTCCCGTGACTGTTCTTCCAGGGTGTGAAGGGCAGAAGGGTGGGGCCATCTGGACCCATCATGGGACAATTCTGATGGCCTCTCCATTGCTCCCTGTTGGGTTGGCGAGGTGGCCTCAGGCTTGCCTGGCAGTTCCGCCTCTCTGTGGCCAGTTCTGCTTCCTCCCCTCCTTCCATAGGTATCTGTCTTCCCTCCATAGCCCAAATGCCAAACTCCACTTCCGCATCTCCACCCCGGAAAGCATTTCTGTTGTCCTGAAATATCAGACTTTCTTGAACCCCCTTGTACTTCTGTCCAGTGGAAGTAGAATGCCAGCCACATAGGTCATTTAAAATTTTCTACTAGCTACATTAGAAAAAATAAAAAGAAACAGATGAAATTCATTTTAATAAACTCTGTTTAATCCAACAGATCCAAAATATTATCCTTTCATTGCAATTATCTGGAATTTGTGGACGAGGTGTGCTATAATCCTGTTCGGTACTGATGCTTTGGGTGGTGCTGTGTAACCTTCATTCATCACACATTTCAATTTGGCCATGTTTTAGTGCTCAGTAGCACCTGTGGCTGGAACTACTGTATTGGACACCACGGCCTTAGGGTTTCGATTTAAACCCCTTTCTCTTGACTTTCTGCCCAGAGCCTTTGCCAGATGAGACGCTGCCTCTCACTGAATTCCTGCTCGGAGCAGAGTCCTGTGTTTGTTTGGAAATGATCTGAAGCTCCTGTGTCCCTGGTCGCTTGCTGGAGTCGGTGGTAGCTGAGAGTCCCTTGCTGCCCGGAGCATGGCTGTGTGGCTGCCTGACTGCATGGCTCTTCCGAAGCCTGGTTAGTTTTGTTTGGGCAGTTAACTCTGAGCATTCGGAACATTCCCCGAGTGGAACGTGTGTGTCGTCATCCCCTCGAAGGCTTGGCTGATTGAACCAGTAAACAAAAAGTGCATTCAGCACAGGCTTGTCTGCTGGCCTCCCCTGGGAGAGAGAGTAGGTTTGCTATTCCTGAAATGTAATCCCTCCTTCAGCGCTGCACAAAAGCCCCATGTCTGCTCGCTGGGACCTGATAGTTCGCCTTTGTACAGATGAAAAAAACCAAACACTGAGCCTGGTCTGAGCGGGGCTATTGGTTGAGGCTCCTGCTGCAGAGAAGGGAGCAGTGTCTGCATGGGGGGGCCTGGATCGCACCTGACACCATCCAGGTACCTGCTTGTGCTGGCCCCGCTGTCAGGACTGCCCCTCGTGAGGAGCTGGGTACCACTGTTATCCTGCCTGCTGCTCTGAGGGTCCGAGCATGATTGGGAGCAGAGGGAAGAGTTCTGCGGGGGGGGGGGGCCTCAGTTCTGGGACCACCACTGATCAGTAGAGCTATAAAGGACTTGGCCACCAGCATTGGAGCTGAGCCCCCCAGGTCATGAAACTGCCACTGTCAGAGTCAGCCTGAGCTCCACGGGTCCCACCTGCACTGTGCCCCACACCTTTGTGGACAAGGATCTGACCTCTCCTTCCCGACCTACGACCCAAGAACCACAATGCCTATTCACCTTACCTGCCCCCAGGTGTCCTGGGAGAAGTCAGTGACGTGACTAAGACCTTCAGAAATTATAGTAAGCATGTGACGGTGTGAAGGTACTTAGTGCCACTGAGCTGCACACTTAAAAGTGGTCAGAACGGTGCATTTTATGTGTATTTTGCTGTAGTTTAAAAAATTACAGGCTGGGTGCAGTGGCTTATGCCACCCCAGCACTTTGGGAGACTGAGGCAGGCAGATCACTTGAGGTCAGGAGTTCGAGACCAGCCTGGCCAACATGGTGAAACCTCGTCTCTACCAAAAATACAAAAATTAGCTGGGCGTGGTGGTGGGTGCCTGTAATCCCAGCTACTTGGGAGGCTGAGGAGAATCACTTGAACCTGGGAGGTGGAGGTTGCAGTGAGCCGAGATTGTGCCACTGCACTCCAGCCTGGGCAATAGAGTAGGACTCAGTCTCAAAAAAAAAAAAAAATTTTTTTTTTGTTTCACAATAAGCTATTTAAACATTTGTGTGTAGCCCAATAGTTTTTCACTTTTGAGGGTCAAAATTTTACCTTTGTCTACCTGTCCCTCTAGCTGTCAGTCATACAGACGGATGTAGATATGTAATTTGAATTACTTTTCTTTCTTTCTCTTGTTAGTCTAAGTCTTAGAAGAATTAAAGATTTTCTTATTACTGGCTACAGTTAAAAGGTACCCAGTTTAATCATCATGGAAAGAAAACCAGGAAACCAAATTATCATCCTGAAACAGCCTTCCCCAGCGTGTGTCACCGTGGAGCGCTCATTTCTGTGGCTTGTTTACTGTCGTCAAACTTTCGTATAAGGGCGCACTGTGTCAGCCCCTGCCCACTGAGGGCTTCAGAAATGAAAGGCACTTCTATTTACACCCAGCTGGCTTCTGCAGAGCTGGGCTCCGGTTTTCTCCGCATGGGAAGCACCTTGGAAACCCCTGAAGGTCTCACTCTGATGCCACACAGTAGCATCCTGGGGCGGCCAGGCCACTTTCTGAGGCAGCTCATCAGTACTTGACAGTTTACCAGGCGACACTTTTGCTTTAGTCCTTCCTGGTGTGACGTGACCTTTCACTGTCCTTCCCATGCCCCGAGGTCTCCACCCTTTTTGTTAAAAAACAAAACAAACCTTACTTGGGCGTGATCAATACAGCTGTGGGTTGCAATCCCGGGGCTTGTGACTTGGCTCTTCTTGGTGTCATTAAAAATTATTATTGAGGCAAAATGTACATAACATAAAGTTAACCGTTTAAAAGTGAACACTTACCTGGCATTTAGTGCATGCGCCATGTGATGTAACCACCCACCCCTGTCTAGTTCCAAAACAGTTTCATCACCCCCGAGGGGAAACCCCATACTCTTTAGCCATCATTGCCCGTTTCCCCCTCTCCCCAGCCCCTGATGACCGCCCATCTTCTGTTCCTGTGGATTTCCCATTCTGGACATTTCATATAAACAGAACCATACAACATGTGACCTTTTGTGACTGGGCTCTTTCCCTTAGTGTAATGTTTTTGAGATTCATCGAAGGTTGTGGCACGCATCGGTGCTTCATTCCTTTCTACAGCGGAATGATATTTCACTGTATGGAGGGACCACATTTTGTTCGTTCATTCATCTGTTGATGGGTGTTTGGGCTGTGCCCATCTTTTGGCTACAGGGAACCGTGCAGCTATGAACGTGCATGTACAGGGATTTGCTTGAGTTACCATTTTCACTTCTTTGGAGTACATCCTTAGGAGCTGAGTGGTTGGGTGGAAAGGTAATTGTATTTGACTTTGTGAAGAACCGCCATACAGTTCTCCCCATTAGTGGTGAGAATGAAGACATGCCAGCCGCTTACATGTTGTTGGGCTGATTTCTTCATTTTCTTGCATCTCCTTCACAGTGGCAGCGGTGGCTTTTCCCTTGGTGCTTGTTGGAGACAGCGGTTGAGGAGGGCACGCTTTCCACTCCGCCATTCTAGTGTCTTCTAGAGGTAGAGTTGAGTGTATCTGAGAGTGCTTCCCTCTTAGAACAAATGACATTAACATATGAAAACACAGCTGCTTGTGCCTAACTGGGCATTTTCATGTACAGGAGTTCTCGAAGCTGAGTTTATTGAGAATGGTTTTGTTACCTGATGATAACTATCTTTTTGTGTTTAGTTCTTCTTGACTTCTTTGGCCTCTGATATTTTGACAGTGGCACTTAGATGACAGTCAGCAATTGCAATAGTGAATGAAATCACACAGCCTAAGTTCAAGGTGGAAAGAGAAAAATCTAGAGAGGATGTTATCTGACCTGGTGTGAGAGGTGATCATCCTGTCTCTGAGCAGTGGGTTCTTGCTCTCGACCTTAGGGCATAATGTGGCCCTGCTCCTCGTGTGGTGAATAACTCGTGACTGCTGTGTTTACCACATGGCTTGACAGTTTACAAAGCACTTTTGTATATATTATTGCATCCTCTGATCCTTATGATAATCCGTGAGGTGTGGAGTGGAGGCTTAAGAAACAGAGACTGCTTTGGGAGGCCTAGGTGGGCAGATCACCTGAGGTCAGAAGTTTGAGACCAGCCTGGCCAACATGGTGAAACCCCATCTCAAGAAAAAAAAAAAAAAAAGCCAGGCGTGGTGATGGGTGCCTGGAATCCCAGCTACTTGGGAGGCTGAGGCAGGAGAAGCGCTTGAACCTGGGAGGCAGAGGTTGCAGTGAGCTCAGACCCTACCATTGCTCTCCAGCCTGGGTGACAATAGTGAAAGTCTGTCTCAAAAAAAAAAAAAAGAGATGGAGACTTGGAGGTTGCACACTCTTCAGTGGAGGTGCAGGACTTCTGGCTCGGTCTTTGTCCCCAGCTTTATAAGAATTCGATCATGAATATGATTGTTTATGTTGTTCTGTTTTTTTTAATGGATTGAGTATGAAACTGGTGGAAATATATTCCAGGAGGCCATTTAAAAAGAAAATAGGTGGGTACAGTGGCTCATGCCTGTAATCCCAGCACTTTGGGAGGCCGAGGCGGGCAGATTGCCTGAACTCAGGAGTTCAAGACCAGCCTGGGCAACACAGTGAAATTCTGTCTCTACTAAACTACAAAAAATTAGCCGGGCATAGTGGTGTGTGCCTGTAATCCCAGCTACTCAAGAGGCTGAGGCCGGAGAATTGCTTGAACCCGGGAAGTGGAGGTTGCAGTGAGCTGAGATCGTGCTACTGTACTGCAGCCTGGGCGACAGAGTGAGACTCCATCTTCAAAAAAAAAGAAAGAAAGAAAATAACAAGGTTACCATGGATATCCTGCAGTCACATGATCGTTCTCAAACATCACAGTGATTGGTGTCAAAATTTGAAACCTGGAAGAAGAAAACTGGACTATGATTGTTGAATTAGCACCCGGGGAGGTTTTATTGTTCTGTGTTGACCCCAGGAAATTCTTAACGCCTGAGTGTTGATGTCCTTCAGCAACCCAACATGTTAACGCCATCTTTAGGAGACATGAAATGTTCCTTCCACCCAGGGAAGATATGATTGCAGCAGGCAGGAGTTGTAGTGATGCTGTGGGGCTGTCTGCCCTGTACGAGGAGCAGAGACCCCTGGATCCTCGTGGGGCCCCTGGTCCCCAGATGTGAGTCCTGGAGCGCATGATTGTGGTTTTCACTCATTCTTGCCCCAGCTTGAGCCTGACCTTTGGCAGGTGCAGGAGTGTGCTGAGCCTTTCTACCCAGCTGCGTGGTGCTGCCTGCAGAGGTGGTGTGGCTTTGTGTGCTGGCATTCAGGTTGTCATTAAAGCCCAAGACCAGGATTGCTTGGCCTTTGCAGTGTGCTGGACAGGAGCCACACAGTATAGAAGTGACTGGCCCTAAATGCTGATGAGTCCTCATTGAGAAGCATGGCTGTCCCCTTAGGCATCATGGAGCTCATTGCATTGAGTCAGATGGTGGGGTTGGTTGGTCATGCGTGTGATTATGTGGTGAGGTTTGGTGCCTTGAGATTAAAGGGATGCCACATTTTGGGCTTCTCAGATATAAAAGAAGGATTCTTTGGAGGAGGACCTATAAATACTTCTTAGAAGTGTTTTACAACAAAAGCACGGAACGTACTTCAGAAGGAAGGATTTAGCTGCCGCAGCGATGGCCAAAGGAGCCCGGGAGAAGTCAGAGCGGTGGCTCGTGGTCCTTACTGGACTCTCATTGCTGTTAGCGGGAGTTGACACTTGTGTCTCCCGTCCTAGCCTCCCGGGATCACAGCCTTCTGCCGCATTTCCTAAAGTGCTTTCTAGCACTGACTGATTCCAGGAGGCAGCGCTGGCAAGGATTTTGGTGAGCCTTTGATGGAGCGTGTTCCGGAATCGGGAGGAAACTTGTAGGGCTGCTTTCCACTCATTTTACGTTGTTGGGGATTTGGCTCGGAACCTGCCAAGGACCCCTGTGTGTTAAAGTTGAAATACTTTTCCCTAGTAAATTGGCCACTTTCAGACCAGCTGCATTTTCTAGAATAATCCTCATTTGTCCTTGACTCATAAAGGGAAAGGCCAGAAGCCAGGGGCTCTGGGGCAACTCCAAGGGGGCCAGGATCAGGTGTGGGTCCCCTGCCTGGGTTAGTCTCACTGCCACAGAACCCTGGCCATGGTGATCTTACCAGAGAAACTCATTTGAAGCTATGCGGCTGCTTCAGGCCGGTGGTTATTGGCCTGATAGGAAGAGAGCATACTCAGCCTCATACTCAGCCTCTCGTGTAGCTGGGGCCACAAGCGTGCACCTCCATTCCTGGCTAATTTTTTTTTTTTTTTTGGTAAAGATGGGGTCTCAGAGGCTTGGTGTGGTGGCTCATGCCTGTAATCCCAGCAGTTTGGGAGGCTGAGGCAGGTGGATGATTTGAGGCCAGGAGTTCGAGACCAGTCTGGCGAACACGGTGAAACCCCGTCTCTACTAAAAATACAGAAACTAGCTGGGTGTGGTGGTGTGCCTGTAATCCCCGCTACTCAGGAGGCTGAGGCAGAATCGCTTGAACCCAGGAGGCGAAGGTTGCAGTGAGCCAAGATTGTACCACTGCACTCCAGCCTGGGTGACAAAATGAGATCATGTCTTAAAAAAAACAACAAAAAAAGATGAGGTCTCACTTTGCTGCCCAGGCTGGTCTTTGAACTCCTGGACTTAAATGATCCTCCTGCCTCAGCCCCCCAGAGTGCTGGGATTATGGGCATGAGCCACCACACCTGGCCAGGGCCTGTTTTTAATTGTCGAATTGCCCACATTGCATTATCAGGATTGAAAACACAGTAGTGGCAGAGCCTCCTGGAGCGTGCAGATGTAGCTCATGATACCCGTGGAGTTTCTGCAGAGCATGACATCAGGCCGTCTTCCAGCCTTGCCTCACTAAGAACATGAAGCATGACCCTCAATAAGCCACTTTTTTTTTTTTTTTTTTTTGCATGGAAATCTGTGAAGGAAGAAGGCCTTGGGAAAGCCTGCGTCCAGGCCTGTCATTGAACGTAATAATTACATTAACGAGTGAGTGATTTAAGTTCTACACTCTTTGTTCTTATAGGAACAGGGTTGAGGAAAGACTGTTGTGGGTTGAAATGTGTCCCCCAAAATAGTGATGTTCAAGTCCTAACCTTGGTAGCTGTGTGTGTGGCCGTACTTGGAGACAGGGTCTTTGCCTGTAGTTAGTTAAGATGAGGTCATACTAGATTGGAGTGGGTCCTGATCCAGTGACCAGTGCTCATCTGAGAAGAGGGAGGTTGCGACAGCAACAGGCAGGAAGGGCCATGTCACGATGGACCAGGCAGAGGCTGGAGCGAGCCGTGCTAGGAAGAGGCAAGGAGGGATCCCCTCCCCCAGCCTTCATGAGGAGCACGGTCCTGCAGACACCTGGATTTTTGGAACTTCTGGCTTCCAGAACTGCGAGGGAATACATTTCTGCTGTTTGAGCCACCTGGTCCGTGGTACTCGATTACGGCAGTGCTAACCCTCCCCACAGTTACCCATGACCTCAGGACCTATTTGCTGCTCACTCCTCCCTCTCCCATTGCCACGTGGTCTCTGCTTTTATTGCTTTTCTCGGTGGAAACTTGGAGGCTGTTGGCTCTTGTGTGGTTACCCAGTGTATTGTGGCTAAGCCATTACCTCTTTTTTTTTTTTAAAGAAAACCCGAAACCAAAAAACTCCTTTTAGGCGTCCCCCCCGAGCCTCTGAGGTCCGGTGCTTCTGCTGCTGCCCCTGGCTTCTTGCAGCCTTCTTTCTGACTCTGATAGAGACTCGTGAATTTCTTGTAGCTCTGACATTTTTCTTTAGCTCTGGTCTTTCCCTCTTTTGGCTGTGGATTCGTTTCTTATTGCTGTTGTAACAAATTACCACACACTAAATGGCTTAAAACAGCATAGATTTATTACAGTTCTGAAGCTCAGAAGCTCCAAATGGGCCTTACAGGCCTGAAATCAAAGGCTGTGCTCCTTTTGGAGGCTCTGGGGTAGACTCGATTTTCTTGCTTTTTCCTGCTTTGGTGACTACTGCCTTCCTGGCCTTAGCTCTGTATCGCTCTGGCCTCTGCCGCGGTGGCTGCGTGGCCTGCTCTGACCCTGACCTCCTGGAAGGACCCTGTGATTACATTAGACCCACCTGTGTAATCCAGACTCATCGCAAAACCCCCATCTCAGAGTCTTTCACCTAATCACACGCACACAGTGGCTTTGCCACGTGGAGCCACATACTCTCACGTTCCAGGAATGAGTCTGTGGGCATCTCTGGGGGCCACTGTGCAGCCTGAATGCGTTCTGAGGCTTAGTATTTTGTCTCTTTGAGTTCACGTTCATTTTGATCATTACTTCATCATCTGCAGGGAACAGGTGATTCAATCTAGGGTTGGGAAGAGGTACTTAAAAAGGCTCCACAGAAATTTGAGTCCATTTTTACTTAAATGTACTTTTACCTTTAGAAAAACTTGCAGGTAAAAACCAACAGATGCATTCAAACCGATCACATGCCGACTTTTACCGTCCGCCACTGTCTTACCTTCTGCTGCAGGGTTGGCTTATTATTTTGTGCGGACCCGAAATAAAGGCAGTCTCACCCTTTCTGTTTAATTGGAGGGCCTGGAGAGCACAGGTGAGTTGTTAAAAACCCAGTGAATCCTGCATGCATTGGCAAACCAACCTACTTGGAGAAATCAGTTAAATTCTCAGGTTTCAGGATTGCAGCCGTCACTGAGAAGTGTGTTTAGACAGGTTCTGGCAGCAGGTTTGGTGTTGGGCTCGAGTGGGAAGGTGATTTAGGAGCTTCATGAGCGAGTCAAATGCAGGTTGGGGAAGTGGCTGAAAAAAACCCCTCCTGGAAAAAACAGTAAATGTAAGGATTTAGGTCAGCCGTTGGCTGAGTGTAAGTCAACACTACCATGTGTGTGCGTGTGCACGTGCTTACACGTGAACAGAGTGGGCCCTCGGCCCGCCATACGGGCATGTTATCCAGAAGAGAGCAGAGAGAAGCCTGCTGCACTCTGCACCGACCAGACCACCCACTTGGCCCTCTGCAAACTCATCCCATAAAGGATGCAGGTGGGCCCCCTGCCGCAACCCCCTGGGTGTGTGTGGAGCTGGGAAAGAGACGGGATGTTGAACCTGAAGAGGCTGTGACCTCCCCAAATATTTGGACTCCCCTGTGGAAGGCAAGGTGGAGGCAGATGTTATGTGATGTCTGGGCCTTGAATTCATAGCAGTCAGGGCTGCCGCGAGCGAGTGTCTTGTGTGCTCCTTGTGTCCATGCAGAGGCTGACGCCAGAGGATGCTGCGCACAGGCCCGTGTGACCTGAAGGCCCTTGCAGACTGAGGTCTCTTGGTGATAATCTACACACTGTCCTGGGCCTTGGTGTTGCAGCGTTTCCAACTTGTTGTCAGAGTAAGGCTGTGCAGGGCTCTCCGTGTACAGTATGGTTTCTATACGTGAACAACACAGACCACTAAGAGATGTGACAAAGCTCTTCCATCAGAGGAAGCATAGCTTGGGGGACAAATCCTCCCATTCCTGATGGGACAGGAGGGGTGGTTGGCTGGGAAAGACCTGAGTGAAGGAGTTTTCTCGAGGACGGGTTTTGTTGGAGTGTAAGTCACATACCATGCACGGCCTGTCAGCATACAGCTTGGATGAACTCACGTGTGTAACTAGCAACCAGATCCGGAGGCAGGAAATTACCAGGGTGGCAGTTTTGAGTCCCATGAAAACAAACACATTTACTCTGTCTAGCTCCATCTCTAGTTAATTCCAGCGCAGTTTAAATGCTCACAGAATCCTTATTTGAATGGATGAGTCAGTGGTTTGAATTGAATAGTTTTTGAGCCATTTGTAGGGAGACGGTATTACCCAAACAGAAACATGGTGGTGATAATAGACTCACCTTGATTTCACTTGTTAACTGAGCAGACACTTCTTGTCTCCTCATTCTGTGCAGAGCATTCTGGGTGGAAAAGTCATTCCGTGCAGAGCATTCTGGGTGGAAAAGTCATTCTGTGTGGAGCATTCTGGGTGGAAAAATTTCTGAATTTTGTTAAATTCACAGAGTAACACAAATGGTGATCTTTCTGTTCCTTTAAAATCCGTCTTTGATTTGGAGATTACTAGGGTAAATTATAGATCAAGAATGTCATACATGTCATTATTCACTGGAATGTGCAGTCAGCTCTGCAGACAGTGTGTTGCCTGCTTTACACAGCACGTTGGGGATTGTGACTACTGACAAGACCTTTAAAGAATCTTCTGGCTGGGAAAAGTCCCGAGTGGCCTGCTTTCCTGGCTTGTTTGAGAATTTTGCCTGGCCCCTAGGTTTCTCAGCAGTCTATATTTCCCACTGTTTGCTGTGTTCGTGAGTTGTTTTCCTATTGAAATACAACTGTGTTTTCTTGACCTTGAATAGCTCTGCCAGATTTCCCAGGTGCTCCTTGCTCTGGGAGACCCTGAAATGCCCTTTCTGGTTCCTCTTGGGTACAGTGCCCAGGGCCTCTGGAAGGTTTCCGGAGCCCCAATGCTGGTAGAAAAGGAGATTTTGAGAAATACCAGTTAATGGCTTATTGTTTTTTTTTTGTTTGTTTGTTCTTTTGTTTTTTTGAGACAGAGTTTCGTTCTTGTTGCCTAGGCTGGAGTGCAATGGCGCAGTCTTGGCTCACTGCAACCCCTGCCTCCCGGGTTCAAGTGATTCTCCTGCCTTGCCTCCCAAGTAGTTGGGATTACAGGCGCCTGTCACCATACCTGGCTAACTTTTTTGTACTTTTAGTAGAGATAGAGTTTCACCATTTTGGCCAGGCTGGTCTCGAACTCCTGACCTCAGGTGATCCGCCCACCTTGGCATCCCAAAGTGTTGGGATTACAGGCATGAGCCACTGCGCCAGTGCTGGTCCCAGTTAATGACTTATTTCTGAATTTCCCATCCAACCAAACTTTTCAAGTGTAACTCCTGGTTCTTCATGGGCAGGAAGACCATGTCCGCTCTAGGTGGCATGTCCTCTTTGGGAAGGCTGTCTTTGCGTTTTAAAATTATTCTGGATGACAGAGTGAAACCCTGTCTCAAAAAATATACATATTTTGAGATATATATGTACACACACATACACACACGCACACACACAGAGAGAGAGAGAGAGAGAGAGATTGGAGATAATTGGAGGAAGCAGTGGTCATTTTAGCGTTTTTTAGCCAGGAGGGCACCGTCAGGACTCACTCAGAGTTGGGGTAGCCAGAATTCAGAGCATCTGGAGAGAGAGAGAGAGGCCCACCTCTTAGGAAAGGGGTTGGGAATGAGTAGGAAGTGTCTTTTCCTTTTTTTTTTTTTTTTTTTTTTTTGAGATAGTATCTCGCTCTGTTGCCCAGGCTGGAGTGCAGTGGCACAATCTCAGCTCACTGCAGCCACTGCCTCCCGGGTTCTAGCGATTCTCCTGCCTCAACCTCCCGAGTAGCTGGGATTACAGGTGAGTGCCACCACATCTGGCTAATTTTTGTGTTTTTAGTAGAGAGGGGGTTTCACTATGTTGAGCAGGCTCATCTCGATCCCCTGACTTTAAGTGATCTGCCTGTCTCAGCCTCCCAAAGTGCTGGGATTACAGGCATGATCCACCATGCCCGGCCCTTTCTTTTCTGTCACTGTTGCTGTCTCCCTGAATTTTTACTCCGTGGTAACGTTTAAAAGCTCTAGCTTCAAAACTAGTTTTTAGTCTTTCTTAAAATACAGATGTAAGCATCCATAAGCTCTCTGCCCAAAGATAAATATTCTTAACCTTTAGGTGCCCATCCTTTTATGCCGGATGCCGAGTTGACCAGGGAGTGTCTGCGCAGATTCCCAGTGTCTGCACCTCCTAGGGATATGGAAGGAGGCCTGAGCTCCGCGAGGTTGGGTGTTGAAGCTGGTGATGAACAGGTGTGGGCAGGAAGGGATGGGAGGCTGGAGACTGTGACCGTGCCCAGAGACGGGGCTTCTGGGGGTCACCGGCAACGCCCTGCATTGCACTCTCCACCACAACCTGCTTTTCGAGTTTAAAGATAACAGAGCCTGCCAGGAGAGGCCACTCATTTTTGTTTTTGTTTCTGCTTTTTTTTTTTGATATATTTTTTAATTTTTTGAGACAGAGTCTCGCTCTGTTGCCCAGGCTGGAGTGCAGTGGGGCGATCTCGGTTCACTGCAACCTCTGCCTTCTGGGTTCAAGCGATTCTTGTGCCTCAACCTCCCGAGTAGCTGGGATTACAGGCGCCTACCACCACACCCAGCTAATCTTTGCATTTTTAGTAGAGATGGGGTTGTGCCAGGTTGGCCAGGCTGGTCTTGAACTCCTGGACTCAGGTGACATGCCCACCTCAGCCTCCCAAAGTGTTGGGATTACAGGCGTGAGCCCCTGCTCCCGGCCCTGTTTTTTAAATTCTGTAAACAGCAAAGGAATGAATTGACTGAATGGAGGGGGAGTGGAGTGGGAAGCAATGTGCCACCCAGGTCTGGGGTCTGAAACGCAGTGGCCCTGGCCAGAATGCGCAGCAAAGGCGCGTGGATTTGGGTTTAGAGACCTAATCCCTCCTTCTCTTGGTGTGATGTTGACTCCGCAGAGGCAGATGTGCCCCAGGCTGCCGTCAGCTGTTTGACCTCGAGTCTGGGATGAGCGCACGGCCTCTTCAGCCTGATGTCACTGATGTGGTTTGGATGATTTTCTCCTACAAATCTCACCTTGAAATGTGATCTCCAGTGTTGGAAGTGAGGCCTGGGGCAGGTGCTTGGGTCATGGGGGTGAATCCTTCATGAATGTCTTAGCACCACCCCCTTGGCAGTGAGTGAATTCTTGCTCTGATAGTTCATGAGAGATCTGTTTTGTTTTGTTTTTAATTTTCCTTTACAAAACAATATACAGTATTAGATGCCAAGAGACTTGGTTGTTTAAAAGAGCCTGGTATCACCCCCCCTTCTCTCTCTCGCTCCTCTCTTGCTGTGTGACATCCCTGCTCCCCCTTCCCCTTCCCACATGATTGGAAGCTCTGGGAGGCCCTCAGCAAGAGCAGATGCTGCTACCAGCTTCCTGTACAGCCTTCAGGAGCATGAGCCAAAATAAACCTCTTTCTTTATAAATTACCCAGCCTCAGGCATTCCTTTATAACAACGCAAGAACAGACTCACACAGTCATATATTGAAGTGGCACTGGTTCACAGGGGCCCAGGCTTGGCTGGACAACCCCCTGTGGCCAGGAAGGCCTGGGGAGGGAGGGTGGCTGGAGGCCAGGAGCTGTGCTCGGTATCCCTGCTCTACAGCTGAGGAGGCTCCTCCTCCACTGCCCTGGCCACCTGGATGCTGCATTTAATTCTGGGCACCATACTCCAGAAGGAGGAGCAGATGAGCCATGTTCTGGGGGCAATGAGCAAGATGGTGAAGGGGCTTTGAACCACAAGAAGACCTCGCCTTTCCAGGGTTTTGGAGGGCTGGGCTCCAGGACAGGCTCCTTTAGGGCTGACTGCGGGCTTGCTGCTGGTGGCATGAGCTCTCGGAGATTCTCCCTAAGGAATCAGCCAATCAGGCCTTCCTTTCTCGTGGGTTTGAGCAGATTCCAAGCTGGCTTCACGGAAGGCGTGTTGAACGCAAGTAACCATGTCCGAGTCAAGGCAGGGAGGTGAGACCTCAGTACTGCTTGATGTTGCACACGGAATATGGGCGCATCTTAGGGTTCAGTCCCAAAGCCTGTGTCTGGCCGAGGTTGCCTGGGGACGTGATGGCTAAAGCTGTGCCCTTGCAGGGTGAGGGTGCTGGGTGGCTGCTCATCTGGAGAAGAGAGCACCCCTTGGGAAATGGAAGATGGGGTGGGGATCAGCTTCTGCACAGTTTCCAGGAACACTGGCGTCTCAGGGAGACACCTGGCATCTCAAAGTAAGGATAGGCTGTCTGACAGCTTCAGTTACGGATGATCAGGTGGGCAGGGAGGGTGGCCTGGAGGGCCGCTGAGCGTCTGAAATGAGCCTTAGGTGACCCTGACCTGCTGAAGGCCCCTGTTCACCTGACCAGGTGAGAGATGGCTTGGAAGTAAGGGAGAGGGGTGCAGGTTGCGGGCCTATAATCCTTACTGATATCATCCGCCCTCAACCTGAGATGTAAATCAGAATCACCTGTGGCTCCCAAGCTGGCATTCAGACGGGCAGCTTTTCCTGAGCTCTCCAGAAGATTCTGTCGTGCAGCTGATGGGTGACTATTGGATTGGGTAAATAGGCTCTTACCTGGAGGGATGGTGTTACCCCAGACACCCAAGACTGAGCTTAGGAAACAAAAGTGGAACAGAACAACCTTCTGATTTCAAAAGCAAAGGCTTAAAATTTATTTCAGAATGAGTTATGGTGATATTAGTAAGTTTTTTTAGGTGGGGAGGACAGAATCTAATTTTAATTGTTTTAGATTACAGTACTTTTTCCTGCTTGGTTTACATGTTAAATGTTTCTGATGAACTGTTAAAATCTTCAAGGTTTTTGCTTCATTTAAGCAAATGATGCCTGCCAACTCTACAACATAAATATGTTTTCTGGGTATATACATACTTAAATATATCTACTGTGTGTTTTGGCTTTGAGGTTTTCAAAAATGTGTATTCAAATTGTGTAGCACTACAGCTAATTAAGTAAAAAGGACCAGGCTTAGTGGCTCATTCCCATAATCCCAGCACTTTGGGAAGCCAAGATGGGAGGATTGCATGAGGCCTGGAGTTCAAGACCAGCCGGGGCAACATAGTGAGACCAACATCTCTTAAAAAAAAAAAAAAAAAAAAATTAGCTGGGCATGATAGTGAGCATCTGTAGTCCCAGCTACTTGGGAGGCTGGGGTAGGAGGATCACTTGAGCCCAGGAGTTCAAGGCTACAGTGAGCCATGATTGCACCACTGAACTCCAGCCTGGGGGACAGAGCAAGACCCTGTCTCAAAAGGAAAAAGAAGAGAAGGAAAAAAAAATGAATCAAATTCTAAGGTGAATTTAAGAGTATATGTAAGTTTAATGAAAATGTTTATTTAATAATCACAGGGGTACATGTAGTAAGGATAGTTTTCAAGTGGTATTAAGAAAGTGGAGATTGAGATGTTAAATAGAATCTGATAGGCATTTGCTTTTCAAATAGACTTTTAGTACTTGAGCTTCTTACTCTAGAGACAGAAGAAACAGTTTTTACATGGCCTTTAAAATGCTGCCCCCTTCTGGTGACGAGGAAGATTCTAGTATCTGTAGCAAATAGGCATTCTGGTTTTTTTTTTTTTTTTTTTCATATTTAAATATTAGTTTTATTATTGAACCTGAAAAACAAAATGAGGATCAGAGGTAGCATCTCCTCCCCTGTACGGTCCTTTCTTCCTTGAGAGGAGGAATAACTTTCTGTCTCTTGCTGTTCTTTGTAAATGATAGTTTTTTTGTCCTTCCTTCCTCTGATGGGTAGAGCATCTCTGTCAGCCAGGCACTGTGTTCAGCATTTCATTACATTTATCAATTTTAAAGAATTGACAATATGATGCGGAGTTTTCCAGATTGCTGGGGTTTTTTGTTTGTTTTGAGAAGGAGTCTTGCTCTGTTACCCAGGCTGGTGTGCAGTGGCGTGATCTTGGCTCACTGCAACCTCTATCTCCTGGGTTCAAGCAATTCTCCTGCCTTGGCCTCCCAAGTAGCAGGGATTACAGATGCATGCCACCACACCCAGCTAATTTTTTTTTTTTTTTGTATTTTTAGTAGAGAAGGGGTTTCACCATGTTGGCCAGGCTGGTCTCGAACTCCTGGCCTCAAGAGATCTACCTGCCTCGGCCTCCCAGAGTGCTGGGATTACAGGCGGGAGCCACTGCGCCCGGCCCAGATTACTGTTTTTTTTTTTTTTTTTTTTTAATGATAACAAATAAGAGTATCAACATATTTTTTAAGGAAAATTTTATCTGCTGCTATCTAGAGGAGGTAGCTAGAGCCAGAGCACCAGGTTGGCACTGGCAAGGAGGAGAAGGGCGCCTCCCGGCATATGGATGGAGTGGCCCCGGTGAGGCAGGTGTGGAGCCAGAGGGGCCTATTGCAGACCTGAAGAACTCCAGTGTTTTTTCCAGAAAGGGGGCTTCAGAGAATAAGGGGCAGCCTTGACTCAGAGGGCTTGGGAGAGGAGTAAGTGCAGCCCAGCCTCTGGGGGAAGGGGAGGGAAACTGAGGGTTTGTAGGGGATCTGGCCAGCATGATTTTGATGCCTGGAAACAGCTCCTGGACTTCTCACCAGCATTGGCAGCTGACTCTTAGAAAGACAGGCTTCCTGGGGAGCACACCCCCGAGGGGCCGGAAACCATGAAATTGACCCCAAGCTGGTAGGTCCAGTGGACACTGAAATACATTCTTGGGAAGTAAGTGCAGCTGAAGTCCGGAACTCACCTTACTCTCACTCCTGGGCCTGCTGCTGCCTTAATGTGCCTGCTCCTGTGTTTTTGTTCTGAAAAACATGTATAGCACTTTCAGTTATGCTGTTACTTATAGCTAAGTAAAGCAGTGCTAGCTCGGTTTGTCGGTGCCACTTAGTACAAACTAAAGCCTGGATTTTTGGGGGACTCATTTCCAGCAGCCGCCAGCAGGTGGAGGGAGTGAGATGCGTAAACAAATTGTTCCTCACGCTTGGTGTTTGTGCAGATGCATCGCTAAAGCTTGCTCACTAATAAATCCCCTGCTGATATGGCACAAATATTTGTAGCTGACGATTGATGTGAAATTAACAAAAACTAGCAGTTGATAGCGATATGAGGTGGCAAAGGCTATTTGAGAAAGTTTCACTTGTCTTTGAAAATTAAAAAAAATTATACATTTACTTGCCTTGCTAAGAACTGTTTAAGAATAAATCAGCATAAACTAGGGCAGCTTCTTAAACTATGATGGAGAAGGACAAGGTCAAAGTGTTTCCTCTCAGAATGAAGCAGTAATGTATTACTTTGCGTACTGTATACAGGGACCGGCAGATGTTTCCGTTGTTAGAAGCTATGGTCTTGGAAGTGGTTGTGAAAATCGCAGCCCTGTGAAATTGTGTGCCCTGAGAGCCTGCTGTGCTCCTAACAGAGTGATGCCATCTTTCCATGGAAATCACCCATAAGTACAGCCTTCACTCTAACTTCATGTCAAGTGTCAGCGGCACAGCTGTCCATGAACACTGTAAACATTCCCAACTCCATCTAAGGCGATTAAGATTAAACGGAGTCAGAATCTGGCCATGGATGTGTACCACTCTTATTTAACAGATGCTCAAACTAGACAGGTGGGACTATCCAGATGCCCGTGGGGCCCTACGGAGGTATGAGGAAACAGAGTCTCAGACTGCAGCCCCAAGGACCTTGAGGACGGGAATCTACCTGGGAGGGGCATCCAGAGACTTACTTCAGCTGCTCAGACTCCCGTGTGCCTGGAGTCATCTTGGGACCTTGTTACCTGCAGATTTGGATTCAGCAAGGCAGGGTGGGCCTGAGAGTCTGTGTTTCTGGTGAGCGACAGGTAGCACCCTGGCTGCTGGTCCCTGGTCTGGGGAGAGGCAGGCTGAGTTGGAGGGACACCTCCCAGGTTCCTGACTGCAGGTGCTCTGTCATTGTATGGCTGTATTTGATGCGATTACTTAAGGAGACATTGTTAAATTTGTTTTTAGAACGATAGACTTTTAGATAGAAAAGAAACCTTGGTGGTCAATCAGCTTTCACTCTTCCTCTCTTATGCCCCAGTCCTAAAGATGAGAAAACCACTGATGTTTCCTAAGGCTGGGGCTGTGGGCTAAATTGTGTCCCACCTCGCATTTGTATGTTGAAGCCCCACCCTGCAGTGGGATGGTATTAGGAGATGGGGTGTGTGGGAGGTGTTAGGTCACGGGGGTGGACCCCTCGTGGTGGCATGAATGCCCCTCAGGAGTGCTTGCTCTGTACCCTATGAGGACATCATGAGGAGATACGGCTTCTGCAGGAAGAGGCCTCACCAGGAACCAAATTGACCAGTACCTTGAGCTTGGACTTGCAGCTGCTAGAACGGTGAGAGGTAAATGTGTGTTGTGGAAGTGCCTCTGTCTTTGTGACAGCAACCCCGGCTGACTCATCACAGCCAGATTAAGGGAATGGAGATTAAAAGCACACCAACATGGCACATGTATACATATGTAACAAACCTGCACGTTGTGCACATGTACCCTAGAACTTAAAGTATAATAATAAAAAAAAATTTTAAGCCAATTTTGCGTTTTAGGAATAAACCTCACTTGGTCAAAAAAACAAAAAACAAAAAAAGACTCAAGGTTCCAGACTCCAGCTCCAGAGTTCTATTTGGAAAGATGTCCCTTCAGCCACCAAAGGCAGGGGTGCCCTGTGGTTCAGTGTTGTCACCCTTGTTGCCAGCCTCCAGGGCAGAGCTGGGGTCACCGGAGGTGTTCAGGACACGTGGAGAAGATTGGGAGTGAGTGTTGTGTGCTCAGGGCCACCTTCTCTCTGCAAGCACAGCTCCCAGAGATGAGGACGGGGTTTGCTTTGTCCTCTGTCACAGCCCTTCGTGCAGGGCCTTGGCCCCTCCAGGGCCACATACCTTGGCCACCCAGCAAGCACCCCTTGCTTGGCCAGTCTTTCCGTCACTTCCTTTCCTTTTTCTCTGTCTCCTGAGCTTCAGACTAGTTGACCCTGAGGAGTGTCTCCAGCTGTAAATAACTGTCCAGACTGCTTGTAAAGGAGAACATTGTAACCACCTCACTGCACAATTGATACTGTTAGTATTTTTGGGTTACCCAAAAATGTGCAGCACGCCCTGGAATAACATGGATTTGTTCTAATGCTGATGATGAAAAAAATGGATTCCTGCTGGGGCCCCGTCTGTGTGGAGCGTGCATGTTCTCCCGTGTTTCCTTTGGGTCCTCCGGTTTCTGTCCACGTCCCAAAGCTGTGCACATTAGGTAAATGGCATGTCTACAGCGTCCCAGTCTGAGTG
Organism: Papio anubis; assembly: GCF_008728515.1. Classification (NCBI taxonomy): domain Eukaryota; kingdom Metazoa; phylum Chordata; class Mammalia; order Primates; family Cercopithecidae; genus Papio; species Papio anubis. The sequence continues at coordinate 119,481,494 of NC_044985.1, forward strand.
AGTGTGGGCATGTGTGAGTGGCCCCGCGATGGAACAGCGCCCTGGCCAGCGCCCAGGTTCTTGCCGGCCCCCACTGAGCTGCTGGGGCAGGCTCCAGCCACCCACCACCCTGAACTAGAGTAATTGGGTAAATAATTGTTTTACTTATTTTTACTAATCTTTCTTACATGTATGTAAGCTCACATTTATTGCAGTGTTTAATATTAGAAGTGCTTTGGTGTTTATTTAGACGTTTGGCGATGTTTCTGTGACCAGAAATAAGACATAGGAGCTTAACTCTTGTTTATATCAAATAAGCCTATGGGAAACTTGGTTGCATTGTACGTCGTCTCATTTAAAGTTGCTGTTTCCAGGAACCTATTGGTGATGTGAAGTGAGGACTTACTGGGTGACATGAAACAAATTTTAACTTTCTTTTACTCATCATCCTGGGATTACTCAAGTATAAACTCAGGATTGCCAAATTAAATGCAAAGATGTGAAAAGGAGCTGCTTTACGTTGAATGTACAGATGATGCATTTTTGCTGTGACGGAGTCGTCCCTCTGGTGCTGACTGTACCACTCAGCATGGTGGGGTGGCCCAGGGCTGTGTGTTTGGTGCACAGTGGAACGTCTTAGTCCCACTACCTCAGTCGGACTCATGGCAAAGTCCTTATTTTTTAAGATAATTTATTTTAGATTTTATTCAAAATGAAAACCCATTTAAAAACATACATCACCCCTGAAGATTGTTGAAACCAGGTCTGTTGACCACCTTTTTGGGAAACCTTCCTCAATACACCCCTGCTGTATTAGTCAGGGTTCTCTAGAGGGATGGAACTAATAGGATGTGTGTGTGCGTGTGTGTGTGTGTGATATATATGATATATATATCCAATATATGATATATAATATATCCTATATATGGGTATATATACATATATCCTATATATCATATATCACACATATATATGTTTATTGAGTAGTATATATACACATATATGTGTTTATTGAGTAGTATATACACACACATATATATGTGTTTATTGAGTGGTATATTATATATACACATATGTGTTTATTGAGTAGTATATTATATATACACACACACATGTATATGTGTTTATTGAGTAGTATATTATATACACACACACACACATATATATATGTGTTTATTGAGTAGTATTAACTCACACGATCACAAGGTCCCACAATAGGTGCTTCCAGGGGGTGTTGATCTGTCCTCACTTTCTGTGTATTGTCCATGAAGGACAAGGCACCACGTTTAAAAAGCATGGTTCTAGGAAACCTTGATTTGGCAACGAGACTTTGCATTTGAACAGAAAGAACCATAGGAATGGGGAGCCCTTGATTAAGGATGTGAGCAAAGGGCTCCTTGTAAATTAAATTCAGAGCCCAGGCAGGTGATGGGGCTTGGTGGGTGGGGAGGGTGGGAGGTCACCACATGCATATATGACTCTGCTGATCTGAAGGGAGGGTATCAGTGCAAGTTGAGGAGTTGGGGCTTTCTCCTGGGAGAAGTCAGGAGCCATTTCCTCACATCCGGGAGCTGAGAGCTCTGAAATTGTGTGGTGCTTCTTCGGGCAGGTGAGTGTGGTGGTCCAGGTCACACGGGAGAGTCCTCATTGTCCTTAGAGAGCTGCTCTCCCCTGGTGAACCCAAGATCCCCTGGCAGAGAGAGGTGATTGGTTACTTCTCACTGGTGGTCAGAGAGAGGAGCTGGGGCTTCATTCCCCTCGCACTTGCTGTGTGTACTCGAGCAATGGCTTTATTTAAAAAGCACATGAGAAACGAGTTCTTTATTCACTGATCTAAATATTTAGGGCTGTGGATGGGCTCAGCTGCTTTAAATATTTGGTTGGGTGGATGAGTGGGAGCCTGTCTTCCTCTTGTTGACATTTCCCTGTGTGGTGGTGTACACAGATGGACTCACTGCTGTCCTCGGAGCAGGTAGGAATGCGTTTATTTACTCGCATGCCTTCAGATGCTTGCAGTAAGTCCGTTTGAGATGCTGCTTCTGTTTTCCTCATGGAAAACTTACTTGACGCCAGAAAGGACATTTCTAGCTGCTTGTAGAAAGCACCCCGGGTTGCGCAGCCAGCCCCTTCCACAAATACTGCGAGAACCCACACAGCTGTTCATTTCAGTGGCCAAGGGCATGTGGGCAGGGGTACGTTTACACTGTGTGTTGGGTGGCAGTGTGCTTTCTTCCTGCCCCAGTTTTGCCCAGGAGGAGTCTGGTGTTGGAGAAGGTGTGGCAGGCGTCGAGGAGGCTGGGGAAGTGGGTGCTGCAGGGTGAGCTCTGGATGACCCAGGAGGAGGTGTGAATTAGCCACATGCAGAGGGCAGTTATGTGTGATGTGGGAAATGACTGCAAAGCTCTCTTACTCTTTATTCCATGGCCACAAAAATAAGTTTATAAAAAGCCCCCACAAAATCAGTATTTGTCCAGAATGGTCACTCTGCTTTGGAGAATTGCACAGAACTGTGGATCCCCTGCCATGGCCCACGTGCCTCCAGAACCTCCCGGGAATAGATCGTAGAGCCTGTTCTCATCCTTCAGATGGAATCCTGTGGGCCACTTGCCCAGTGTCACTTCCGCCAGTGCCCTTTCTGGGCCCCACTTGATTCCACCTGATCGCTGGCTCTCTAGGCAGATTCAACTACCGAGGGCTTTTCCCCTCCAGGTTCAGAGAGAGCACCTGCCCCAGGGCTGGGAAGATGAGCAGGGATCCTGGGATGCGATGGTGCGGTCAGTCGCCCCTGGTGGAGGCAGTGCCGGTACGCACGACGTGGAGCCCTGAAGGATGAGGAAAATAATTTCTGAGAAACTGACTCAGGGAGGTGCCTGTGTTCAGGACGGAGGTTCCACTGTGATTTGAAAACAGGCAGTTCTTCCAGACAACTTTAAAGACGTGTAGGTACACACTGCAGCCACAGGAAACTTCCGGGTGCCAACTTTGGGGAATGGAAACAGCCTCTGGGAGCCCCTCTCTCCATCCCAGCCTTTCCTCCTCTCTCGTAGATGTTATTTACTCAGTAATTATAGGTTCACGTCCCTTATCCAAAATCCGAAAAGCCGACACTGGAAATATTCTGTAGCTCATCTGGCAGCAGGGCCAGAACTGATGATCTAATTCGGATGATTTATGGCCTCTGTTTACCCCACAGACGATCAATGTGCCTGCTTCCAGGGGGCTGCTCCTAAGGGAGGCGTTGGCGCTACCTTTTCAGCCTTCATGGACTGTGCTGGAAACAGTAGCAACTCAAGCTCAGGGAGCCCTCACCTGAAGCCCTCCTCTTACCCATCCACTGCCCTGTAAACCCCCATACCCCTGTAGATACCCCCTCATTAAGACCCCCACCATCCCCACCGTATTAGGATTCTCTAGAAGGATGGAACCAGTAGGACAGATACATAATAAAGGGGAGTTTATTAAGGAGTATTAACTCAGATGATCACAAGGTCCCACAATAGGCTGTCGGCAAGCTGAGGAGCAAGGAAGCCAGTCCTAGTACCAAAGCTGAAGAACTTGGGAGTCCGATGTTCCAGCACGAGAGAAAGATGTAGGCTGGGAGGCTAAGCCAGTCTCGCCTATTCGTGTTTTTCTGCCTGCTTTATATTTGCTGGCAGCTGATTAGATGGTGCCCACCCAGGTTAAGGGTGGGTCTGCCTTTCCCAGCCCGACCCAAATGTTAATCTCCTTTGGCAACACCCTCCCAGACACACCCAGGATCAATACTTTGCATCTTTCAATCCAGGCGGGTTGACACTCAGTGTTAACCATCACACCCACCACTGTTTCACCTGCAGCCTCCCCATCTCAGCTGGTGCTCACTTTGTTTTTACGGCTTGTTGTTCTGGCCCCAGACCTCAGAGTCCTGGTAACGCCTCTCCTCTTCTCACTGCCTTCTGTATCCAGCCCAGCTGAGAAATGCCACTGCCCCAGTACCTGCAGGGTCCGGCCCGCTGCCCACCTCCGCTGGATGCCGCTGTCTTAGTCAGCTTGGGCTGTCACGACAGAGACCGCAGAGTGAGTGGCTGAACAGAAGTGTATTTGCTCATAGTTGCAGAAGTTGAAAGTCCAAGGTCAAGGTGGCGTTTCTGGAGGGGCCCCTCTTTCTGGCTTGCAGATGGTTCCTCCTTACTGTGTCCTCTCTGTGCTTGGGGGAGGGGAGAGAGGCGAGGAGGGAAGGAGAAGGAGATGGAGACAGGTTTGCTGTCTCTTCCTCTTGTTATAAGAACACCAGTTGTATCAGTCTGTTCTCACGCTTCTGATAAACACATACCTGTGACTGGGTAATTTATAAAGGAAAGAGGTTTAACGGACTCACAGTTCTACATGGCTGGGGAGGCCTCACAGTCATAGCGGAAGGTAAATAAGGAGCAAAGTCACATCGTACATGGCAGCAGGCAAGAGAGCTTGTGCAGGGGAACTCCTGTTTATAAAACCGTCAGATTCTGTGAGATTTATTTACTACCACAGAATAGTATAGGGGAAACCACCCCATGATTCAGTAACCTCCCACTGGGCCCCTCCCATGACACATGGGAATTGTGGGAGCTACAATTCAAGATGAGATTTGGGTGGGGACACAGCCAAAACATATCACCAGTCCGTGGAGCCAGGTGTGGGGGCTCACACTTGTGATCCCAGTGCTGAGGCGGGAGGATCACTGGAGGCCAGGAGTTTAAGACCAGCCTGGGCAACCTCTTTTAAAGTTAATTACCTCCCAACAGGCCCTGTTTCTGGTACAGTCACCCTGGAGGTTCAACACAATCCAGCCACCATGTCACCCAGGTCACTGCAGTAACCTCTTAGCTGGCCTCTGTGCCCCAACCCAAAAGGTCCATCTCAAAGGAGACTCCAGGGTGACCCCTAAAACCCAAGTCCAGTCACGTTACTCCTGGGCCTCACACCTGCAGCAGCTCTCCGAAATACTCAGGATAGACACTGATGTCCTTACTATGGTCTACAGGGCCCCAGAGCAGGCACTGGCAAACTGCTGCCACCTGCTTCTGTATGGCTTTCTAGCTCAGCACAGTTGCTGTGGTTTTCAGTAGTTGGGGAAAGAAATCAAAAGAATAAATTGTGGTACATGACAATGATATGAAATTTGTATTTCAGTGAGCACAAATAAAGCCGTGTTGGGTCATAGCCATGCCTGTTTGCTCAAATGTTATCTGTGGCTGCTTTCACGTGACATCGGCAGAATTCAGTAGTTGTGACGAGACCTACATAATTCGCTCGATTTTGTCTCTTGGCCCACAAAACCTAAATGATCTACTGTCTGGCCCGTGGCAGTGGAACTTTGTTAACCCCTGTGTGGCCTTCTTTCCCTGCTACCTCTTTGCCCACCAGGCTCACCCTCCTTCCCTCCACTCCAGCCACACTCAGTCCCTGCCGTTCCTCTAGCACACTAGCCCCAGGGCCTTTGCGCCAGCCATGCCCTCTGCCTGAGTGCCCTTCCTCTTCCTGCATTTTGGCCTTCCTTCAAGCCTTTGCTCAGACCTCAGCTTCTCAGTGTGGCCGTCCCATTCAGCCTAACGGTGCGTGTTTCCTCCACCTCCACAGTTCCTCTTGTCTTGTTTCCATTTTCCGTAGCAGTTATCTGCATCGGCGTAGCAGTTATCTGCATCGGACACATTTCTTTTTCTTTTTTTGAGATGGAATCTCGCCCAGTCACCCAGGCTGGAGTGCAGTGGCGTGATCTCGGCTCACTGCAATTGCCACCTCCTGGCTTCAAGTGATTCTTGTGCCTCAGCCTCCTAAGCAGCTGGGATTACAAGCACTTGCCACCACACCTGGCTAATTTTTGTATTTTTAGTAGAGAAGGGGTTTCACCATGTTGGTCAGGCAGGTCTTGAACTCCTGACCTCAGATGGTCCGCCCGCCTCAGCCTCCCAAAGTGCTGGGATTACAGGCGTGAGCCACCGTGTCTGGCCCATAGGACACATTTCTTACTGATACGGTTTGGCTGTGTCCCGCTCCAAATCTCATTTTGAACTGTGGCTTCCATAATTCCCACGTGTTGTAGGAGGGACCCAGTGGGGGATAATTGAATCATGGGGGCAGTTTCTCCATACTGTTCTCATGGTAGTGAATAAGTCTCATGAGATCTGATGGTTTTACAAGGGGAAACCCCTTTTGCTTGGCTCTCATTTCTCTCTTGCCGGCCATGTAAGATGCGCCTTTCACTTTCCGCCATGATTGTGAGGCCTCCCCAGCCACTTGGAACTGTGAGTCCATTAAACCTCTTTTTCTTTATAAATTACCCAGCCTAGGGTGTGTTTTTATCAGTAGCATGAAAAACGAACTAAGGCACTTACTGTATTTGTTTCCTTGTCCGTGCACCACTGCGGAACTGTGAGCTCCCAGAGCGCACGGATGTGTGCCGAACACCGAGATCAGAATGGGTGCTTCGTAGTGCTCAATACATTATTTATGGAATGACTTAATGTAGAATGAATAGCCACGAAGTTCAGGTGCTAGGAGCAGTATGAAAGTCATAGAGCAAATGCTTTAAGAAACTGTAGCATACACCAGGAAATGCAATTCTTTAGTTAGATACCTTCTCTTTTGGGTATAAAAGTTATGTTCACTGCCGTAAATCGGCAACTTTCAGTGATTTGTTTTTCAAACAAGTGGCTTTTTATCTTTACCTCTTGACGGTGAGTGTCTCTCCATGTGTGAAGTATTTTCTCCCCTCATATCTGTGAAGTCCTGCTTGTAAGTGTTTTGGCTATGAAATATTTCATGGGGAATTTGAGCACTGGAATTCTTGGTCGTGAGTTAGGTGGGTCTTACCACATTTGTCAGAAAGGAATGCATCCATCGAGTTAGTTGACCGTCTGCAAGTTGCCGTCTTGGCACAGGCTCCCACCCATCAGAATGACACACTGGTGACTCTGGTTTCTTCGAGCATCCCTGAGATGAAGAATGAAAAAACTGTTGTGGAGCAGCTGGATCTTGCTAGAAGCTCTCCAGCCATGCAATTAATTTGCTCATTTTTTTTTTCTTTTAAGATAAATATATCAGAATTGAGGCATATTTCTGAACCTGGCTTCAGGAATGGAATTAAAAACAAATTAGTTCAGATGTATCATTCCTCCCACTGGCATATATGAAAAGAGTAGTGTGGCTCTTGCCTGTAATACCGGCACTTTGGGAAGCCAAGGTGGAAGGATTGCTTTACTCCAGGAATCTGAGACCAGCCTGGGCAACATAGTGAGACCCCATCTATAAAAAATTTTTTTTTTTTTTTTTTTTTTTTGGAGACGGAGTCTCGCTGTGTCGCCCAGGCTGGAGTGCAGTGGCGCGATCTCGGCTCACTGCAAGCTCCGCCTCCTGGGTTCACGCCATTCTCCCGCCTCAGCCTCCGAGTAGCTGGGACCACAGGCGCCGCCACCTCGCCCGGCTATTTTTTTGTATTTTTAGTAGAGACGGGGTTTCACCATGTTAGCCAGGATGGTCTCGATCTCCTGACCTCGTGATCCACCCGCCTCGGCCTCCCAAAGTGCTGGGATTACAGGCTTGAGCCACCGCGCCCGGCCAAAAAATTTTTTTTTTTAATTAGCTGAACATGGTGGTGTGCACCTATAGTGCCAGCTACTCAGGAGGCTGAGGCAGGAGGATCCTTTGAGCCTGGGAGGTTGAGGCTGCAATGAACCATGATTATGCCAGTGCACTTCAGCATGGGCAACAGAGCGAGACCCTGCCTCAAAAAGCAAATGCTTGTTACTGTCCTCTTTATGCCAGTTCCTTTAGGTTGTACTTTCATGCTTCTTTTTTATTTTTATTGTCATTTTTTTTTTTTTGAGATGAGTCTCGCTCTGTCCCCCAGGCTGGAGGGCAGTGGCGCCATCTCGGCTTACTGCAACTTCCGTCTCCTGGGTTCAAGTGATTCTCATGCCTCAGCCTCCCAAGTAGCCGGCCACAGGCGGGCGCCACCACGCCCAGCTAATTTTTGTATTTTTAGTAGAGACAGGTTTCACCATGTTGGCCAGGCTGGTCTCCAACTCCTGACCTCAATCAAGCGATCTGCCTGCCTCGGCCTCCCAAGGTGCTGGGATTACAGGCGTGGGCCACTGCGCCCAGCCTCATGTTTCTTTTGACAGATAACATTTAATAGTAATAAATAAGTGGTAATAAGTAATAAATAATAATTGAATGCTTTCCGCGTTCCAGGAGCTGTGCTATTTTGCGTTTCACACCCCTCATCTTCATTTATATTATTATTCTTATTATCCCCATTTTGCAGATGAGGAAAGCCAGGCCCAGGGAGTTTGTAACCACCCCAAGGCTGTACAACTGACATCCAGAGAGCAGAATTTTGCCACATGTGAAGATTCTAGCTAATCCTAAAATCTGTTCTTCACCAGACGATGCCCGCCCTTCCAGCTTGTCGTGCAGCACGGCATTATCTGGTACCCACCATTTGTATCCCGGCATCATTTATCTTCTCCCTACCTTGTTGCCAAGGCAAGTGTGGGTCCCTAACGGATGGAAACACCAATTATTCAAGACACCCTAAGGGAGACCAGAAGGAAAGCGACATTTAAGAAATGCAGGCACACATACAAAAATTTAAGCATTTTAGACTCATTCTCCATCAGAAACAGGGAGGTCTTTGAAGAGGCTGCTTTTGTAAAAATTGCCAGCTGTACCCGGTCAGCACATTTTTGTTGTCTAACATTTGTTCTCAACCAGCAATTAGTCAATGACTCTAGAATTTCAGCGCAGATCCGATGAGTATAGAGGACGCGGTGTACGCCCTGTGTTGCCATGGCGACGCGGCACGCATACACTCCTCCCTATGCTGCAGCGTGGTGGTGAAAAGCACTCGGTTGCTTAATGCTGTCTGCAGACACTAAGATGTGTTTGCCTGGTGGAATTACAGCGCTTTTCTTTCTACTGTTTAAGAATTTTCTACACTTTATCCAATTAGTATGTGTTTTATAAGGAAAACAACAAAACAAGCAAACATGTCTGTAGGTCTGCAGAGAAGAGTTCTTGTAAACAGTGTTGAATAATCATGGTTCCCAAGATCGGCCATTTCCCCGGCCTTTCACAGGTGAGAAGTGAGGCGTCTGCTCTGGCCAGTGGCTTGCGTTCCATTGATCACCCTAGGCATTGCTTCACAAGTGTTTGCGGCTGCCCTTTTTTAACTCCTTGGTGAATGTGATATAGGAGGCTGAAGAAAGGACTTCTGTTCTCCACAACAGCAGACGGCTGAGGGCCGATCGCGTGTCTGTTTTTAAGGAAAGCAAAACCCGCTTGCCAGGGATGAGTATCCTTCACCCTGGAGCCAGCCTCTGGTAGATTTGGGGGTTTGGGGTGGCAGGAATGAGTTACTTGATTCAGAGACCAAGAAGTACTTCTGTGAAAGCATCATCTGGGCGTATGTTTGGAATGTCTAGTATCACATCCATAATGAACCTTTTTTGAAAAAAGCGATTGGGCATCAGAATGAATCTTGCATGTCACTGATATTACGAAAGCCAATCCTTGGTCATAGAAGCATTCATTGGTGCCAGAACTTGAAAGAAAGGAGGAGCACGGCTTACCTTAAATTATAATTGTTTACCGTTGTTTACAAACCTGTTGGTGCAGTGGCTCACGCCTTTAATCCCAGCGCTTTGTGAGGCCAAGGCGTGTGGATCACCTGAGGGTCAGGAAATCCAGACCAGTGTGACCAACATGGCGAAACCCCATCTCTACTAAAATACAAAACAATTAGCCTGGCGTGGTGGCGCACGCCTGCAGTCCCAGCTACTCGGGAGGCTGAGGCAGGGGAATTGCTTGAGGCAGAGGGTGCAGTGAGCCGAGATCACCACTGCGCTCCAGCCTGATGACAGAGCAGAGCAAGACTCCCTCTCAAAAAAAAAAAAAAAAAAAAAAAAAATGCTTACCTTAAATTAAAATTGTTTACAAACAATTTTACAAAATTGTAAATTTTGTAAAATTACAAAAAAGCTGTTTACAATCCTGTTTCACACACATTATCTCATCTGGCCCATGAGACTGTCAGGTGAGAAAAATGGGTATTAAATTATTGTTTACATCCCACTGACAAAAAACAGGCTCAGCTGAGTGAGGGACGTTTCCTGGATTCGTTAAGTGGCAGAGGTGGGACCACAGTGAGTTCCTTTGTTTCCAAATCCAGAGCCCCCCTCCCTGCCCTGACCCAGGGCTGCCCCTAGACCATGCAGGGGAATCCTAAGTGGGAAATGGGACATTTTGTTGAAGCTCAATGCATGATTTAGCCCACTAGTACTTGGGTTCTAATATTCCATTGTGTGCTAATAACAATGTACTTGGATCAAACTTTACCTTATATTCATGCAATCTCGCAGTTATGTGGAAATCTAGCTATTATACAGAATAATATTAACCTACCTTTAGGACTCCCCACAGCAACAAGCAAACTCACAGAGCCCAGGGCAGGAAGAGAGCTGTTCTGACTTCAGGTAGCCTTGCCAGGAGCCCATTGGCCTGGGTATCCACTGTTAGCGGATGGAGATTGATTTGGGGTACCTTTCTCGGCCTTTACCTTGTCTGTCACCTGAAGGGGGCTAGACCCCAAGCCTTGTAAGGCCCCCTTCAGCTGGCGCACACAAGAGGACAGCTTTGGGCCTCCACCAAGGACTCTGGATCCCACTTTAAGTGCGGGCTTGGGTGTGGGAAGCTGCAGGCCAGCCTCAAGGGCAGCCTTCTGGAGGTGGAAGGGCAGCGGGGTGGGGGACTGCTGTGCTGGTGGAAGGCTCGGATTCCCAGACCCCAAGTCACTGTCGGGGAACATTCTTTGAGGTTTAGTAGTATTTTAGGATTTTTTAAAGGATAGATAATATCTAGATGTTGTGTTCTACCAAAACAAATATTGTTCTTTTGAAAATATGTTAGACCAAAAAAATGCATCTAGATCTTCAAGTTTTGACTTGGAAGTGCCTCGAGTGAGTGAGTGCCTGCTGTGTCTCAGACACGAGGCGGCTGCTGAAGAGCTTACCCCAACTTCATAGCGTCCTGTCTCAGAGCGTAGGCAGGTTGGCATCGTCTGCATGTTGACTGGGTCGTTTTTAGCTTTGCTCACTTTTCATTTTGGGCTTCACAGAGTGATGCCTCTGGAGCATCCCCTTGTGGAGCCTCAGCATCTCTTCTCTCCTTGGCCCACGTCTAGCAGCCCTTCTTCATCTTGCAGGGAAAGTGTGTTGGCAAACATGCTGGAGACTGTCAGAGTCAGAGCAGGCTGGATCCATGGCCGTATTCTGTAAAATTCCATTGTATCTTCCCCCCCACCCCCATGTAATCTGGCTCTGGGAGGAAACCCGCTGATTGGAGACCAGCTGAGAGGGCTTGGCTAGGATTCCGTGGGGTGGGGCCTTCAGGAGGTGGAGCTGCCTCAGGCCATGGAGACCTGGAGATGCTCAGGGAGGGAGTGGTCAGGCCCCGGGTTCCACGGCAGCGGCCTCCCTGGCCCAGCGTTGGACTGGGACCCTCTGCCTCTCCCAGTGAGACCAACCCTACTCTCTGAATGGATGGGAGGACGTTGGGGAGCTGATGATGTCCAGAGAGGTTGCAAGACTGGGGAATGCATCCAGGGTCCCAGGCCCAGGAAACAACAGAGCCAAGACAGGAACGAGGTCTCTGGATTCCAGAGGCCCTGCTGCTACTTGGCCTCCAACCAAAAAATTGTTCTTGTCCTTACTTTCTTAGTAGGGGAGAGAGGAGCGATTTTCCATGGAATATATCTGATGGCGGGCCTTGAGGTCAGTCTGTCGGAGGCCTGGGAGATCAGGGGACAAGGGTGAAATTCAAACAGATTGTCCGAAGGTTTGAGCTGGCATGACCCAACTTTGGCCATAAAACCTTTCAGCTTGTTCTTGACTTCCCCCCAATCCCTAATACCCCCAACCATGCAAACAATAGTACTGGGAATAATAGTAGTAGAAATAGTAATAATAATTACAGAAGAGCACATTTAAGAGACCATGGAGGGAGGAAGGAGGCAGCGGTCAAGTTCTGCATTTTTGCACAGAGCTTTGTCACTGGGAAGGGTGCTTATCACAGGGGACTGGTGAATTTGTTTTGTTCTTGCCTTATTTTTGGCAGTTTTCTTTCTTGATGGTCAGGAGAGTTTGTGACCAGGTCCTAGTGAGGCAGCTTTCTGAGCACTTTTTCTTGATCACTGATGATGACCGTAAACAAGCCGTGGGAACATAAGGAAAAGCGGACGTGGCCACTGGTGATGCTTGGAAGAGAACACAATGAAATTGAGTCCCTAGCATGAGAAGTCCCTATTGAAATGGCCAGAGGACATGGAGACATGGGGCACGGAGAGCTTCAGAATGAGCAGGAAGCCTCCACAACCGGTGGAGAAACTAGCAAGGTCTGCTGGGCACAATCATTCGAGATTCCAAGACGTAAGAACTAGGGGCTGGGCTGTGGAAGAAGCATGAGAGGCTGTGGGGAAGGCAGGCTGGGTGTGCTGTGGTCATAGGCAGCCTACACGTCTTGAGTTTTCGGTAGAGAAGGCCTGCTCCTCGCTCTGACCCCAGACCTACATGCGTGCTGAGGATGGCAGAGGGGCTTCTGCCTGTCTCAGTGCCCTGGGGTCCCGGGCTGGGGAACCATCCTTATTGTAAACGTCCCTGGTTCTGTACCGGAGGGACAGGAGCCCTGGAGGTCTTCTGTTGGCCTTTGCATGCTCTGGCTCAGAAGTTATGTGGCCACTTTTGCTCCCATCTCACAGGCCAGAAAGTGTAGCAGGAGGCTGTGGGCATATGTGGCTCTTGGCAGGATTGAAGGCGCAACTCTTGGCTTTGTGTTTCAGAGGTGGGTAAATGGAGTCTTGCTCGCCGGGTGCATGAGGTGAAGTCACTGGGCTGGGTGCAGGGAGTGAGTGGCCGGCCACCTTGGAATACCTGACGTCTCCTTCCTCAGGGACAGTTTGGCACTGGGCGACAGCTCCATTTAGCTAGGGTGGGATAATTGTAAAGTTGTCAACAGCAGTGCTTTTCCTGCATTTGTCCCGACTCTGTGCAGGGCCAGCACTTTGAGCTCCGAGTTACAGATACGGTGACAGGCTTGTCTCCACCTTTGGGGTAAGCTCCAGCCCGGCTTCTGGCTTCTGCTCTGTGTTGACTGCTACCTGATAGAGCCACAGTCATCCTGTGTGTCTACTTGAGTCTGCACCGAACACGGCTCTGGCTTCTTAGTTGGCCAGGTGGGATCTGCTGTGCCCTGATACCTGGTCATCTTGGAGTCCAACGTGCATTTGTCCGCTTGGGCCGCCGTAACAAAATACCAGTTGCTGGGTGCCTTAAACCACAGAAATTCGTTTTCTCACAATTCTAGAGGCTGAAGTCCAAGATCAGGGTGCTGGCACGGTTGGGCGCTGGAGACACTCTTGTCCCGGCTTCTAGACGTCCGCTGTCTTGCTATCCTCACGTGGTGCAGAGCATGCCAGCTCTCTGCTGTCTCTTTTTATAAGGGTGCTAATCCCATCATGAGGGCCCCATCCTTATGACCTTGTCCAACCCTGATTACCTTCCAAAGACCCCACCTCAGATACCATCGTATTGGGGGCTACAGCTTTAATATACGAATTTCAGGAGAGCTCAATACAGCCCATAGCACAGTGCTTCCGCACACATCCACAATGCAGACCTGCCGTCCTCAAACGCCCTGCACTCCTATGAGCTCCCTGACCTGGAGCTGAGACCCCGGGCTGGGGAGGAGGTGCGCTAAGACTGGGCCACCGGTGTGCTCTGGTTCAGAAAACTCTTGCAGGCCCTGCTTCCTGCCTTGAAAGCACCCCCTGCCCACAACCTTCTCATTCTTTTCCTGTAGCCCAGTTTTGTTTCAGCTGTCCCCTGCCTGTGATGCTTTTCAGCCCCTCTGAAGAGCCACCCAGTGGGATGGTTGACTGACGTTAGCTTGGCTTTCTTCCCAAGGCACCGTCTTCTGCACTGAAACTGTGCACCATGACCTCCGGCAGCCTGCTGACCGCCTGCCTGTGTCCCCGTAGCCCAGTCAGCTCCCTGAGTGCGCCAGTGTGTTGACCTTACACTGCCCTGAGGGGAGGACTCTGCCCCACTGGGTCCTCCGTCTCTCACTTCATTTTGCCAGTTGAAATGTTCCCCCACCCGGTGTAGGGACTACCACTTCCATGCCGTCTTGCCAGAGCATCTTCTCAGGCAGCTGCAAAGGTGGTCTTGGTTTGACTCCCTTTTGGCCCACATAACACTCTCCTTGGAGATGAAGAGTCTCCCTTTCAGATTGCAAGCCCCTTGAGGTCAGGATGCTGCAATGAATATAATAGAAAATGATGTTAATATTTCAAGGTCGTGGTCATCCTCAGTGCAGCCTTCCTATTTTCATAATGAATAGTTATCATTAAGGAGCTGATTTTTGGAGGAGTGGTTTGTCTGCATGTGCACACACCTGTGGTAACATGGGGTGGGTGGTTCTGATTCCTGCTTTGAGGTGGTGGTTTAGGATGCCCATGTACTTCCCTGTGGTGCCCAGGTGTGCAGATTACAGACGTGGTGTCATTGGAGAATCCCCCTCCATATGTGTCCTCTGAGCAGGGAGCCCAGGGAGGCTTGGATCTTTTGATTGATAAGCAGGATAGTAAACCAATTGTGAGGAACGTTACATAGAGAAAAAAAACAACCTTGAGTTTCTGCTAGAATCTAGATTTCGTATAACTGTCTTCATTTAAAGAGCATTTGTCAATGATATTAATGATTTTCATTTATACCTTTGTAGGAGTTTTCATATAAATAGATGTACATAGGAGACAAAGGAATTCTTCCCTCCCTGTTCCAGTTGTGGAACATATGGTCACTGTTCTGTGACTGGGAGCATTGCTGTTTGGCGTGCTTGTGGGCACGGTTTAAGGGTTAAGACCACATCCTAAGCTGCGGTCACAAACCCGGCCCAGCGGCCTCCCTGCTAGGCAGTCCTCCATCAATATTGATGTTAATAATTATGTAAAATCATTCTGGTCTGCAGCCTACAGTCTCACTGGAGAACAATCAGACATGCTTTATTTTCTACTTGTAATCGTAATCTGAGTGCAATTTCAGGTCTTTGTTTTCCAGATGGCTCATTGTTTCACACGTTTTCTTCTCTCAGTGAAGCCCAGGTAATCTGCTGCTTGGGTGGGTTTGCTGCGCTGAAAGAGAGAGTGTACAGATTTTACGCCAGCACCTTTCATCTCAGGGGTGCTTGTGAATTGATTGCACCTCTCCTGTGGTGTGGAGGCGGTGCCTGGTTAAAGTGGGGCTCAGATGCCCCTTGGTTGCATTTAATGTGTGTGCATAATCAGAGGGCAAGGACAGCAGTAAATAATTTATGTCAGCTGGAGCCCTTGGCCCTGGTAATGAGATCTCAGGGGCAACGCCTAGAGTGCTGGACCCTTCCAGATGATCTATGAGTTGGTCTTTGCCTTTGTACTTATTCAAACTGACAAATACGTACTTAATAGCTAATTGTGTTCAGGTGCTAAGGGAAAAGAACGTGACTGTGTGGGGGTCTTCCTGACTCCTTAGAACCTGCAAATGCATACAACTCATATAAGAACAGTTGTGATTCACATGGACCAAACCTGGGAATTCCTGACCAGTGCATCCAGCGTCGCTTGAGGTGCAGTGGTCCTTCTGCATGGGGTGGCCAGCCAGCCAGGTGTGCCGAGTCCCACCCGGGCTTGCATGCTGAACGCCCGCCCGGCACCTGCTTCCAGGTTGGCCTGCCAGCTGATGTTGTGATCTTGGACGGGGGAATGACCCCATGTCTCTGGATTCTGGCTTCTGCTTCCACGTGAAACTCAGCCCAGGTTATGTTTGTGGCCTTTTATCTCTCCATTGTGAGGCATCTCTGATGATGCCTAAGGATGACCTTCTGATTTGGAGTTAACCTCTCTTTCCCAGGTGAGGTTAGCAAATAGATATAGATTGTAACGGGAGAGTTTTTTTTTTTTTTTTTCTTTGTGGAAATGGAGCTCACGCTGTCGCCCAGGCTGGAGTGCAGAGGTGCGATCTCAGCTTACTGTAACCTCTGCCTCCCGAGTAGCTGGGATTATAGGCATGCACCACCATGCCCAGCTAATTTTTGTATTTTTAGTAGAAACTGGGTTTCGCCATGAAGGCCAGCCTGGTTTTGAACTCCTGGCCTCAAGTGATCCGCCTGCCTCGGCTTCCAAAAAGTGCTGGGATTACAGGTCTGTGCCACTGCACCCAGCCACATTTAATGTTCTTTACCTGAGATTTTTGAGGCAAGCAGACCTGGGGATGTAAGCACCTTTTAATTTGGCAGCTTATTTGATAAGAAAATGGGTTATATCTTAAAATCCAAAGCTGTTTACACTTAATGCATATTTTGAGAGCTGTTACCCAAACCTTTTTGCTTCCTTCAATGAGAAGACATATATCTTTTTGAGTAGAAACTGTGGATTCAGAAACCAACAGAACTCTTCATTCTCCTTAAGGAGGTAGAGGCCAGGGAGAGTGTTTTTAGGTAAATAGTAAAGCCTTCTTTCCTCTCTCCCTTTATCTACCCATTCTCCCTAAAAAAAAAAACTACAAGAAATTGTAAGGAAGAGAATAAAAGAGGAAATAAATCACAGGTAACTAGAAGCACTTTATTGCTGCTATTCCAGGTGATCTGCTGATACATTGAAAGAAGGATTAATATAAACTGGTAATTACTTTAAAATATTCCTTTGTGAATGTGCCTAATTGGCGCGGCCTTCCCTATAGAACGAGGCTCCTCCTGCAGTTCGAGGAGAGGCTGTAATTAACAGTGAATTAGCATATAGCGGCTCTGTGCGGCCCGCAGGGTGGCCTTGTCCATCTGCTGTGTAGGGGACTTAGGTGACACCTGGCTAGCGGTAGCCTGCAAAAATGCTTTGTTAATGGGAATGTTGTGGATGAATCAGAATTCAGGATCTTTGGTATGTTTTTTTGTTTTGTTTTCCTTGTGTGGGTTTTGGCCAAATACTCATAAAAGCTCTGAGTTTTCTTGTTTCGTATCTATTCATTTATTGATTCACCAAATATTAATTGTACATCTGTGAATGTGCTGTACACCCTACTGGTGCTGGTGAGCAGAAGCAGCCAAGGTCTTTGGCCTCGGGGGTCCTTGGAGTCTAGAAGGGTGGTGACATTGGCCAGAGTCACCCCATAATCATACAGTTAGCAGTGTGGTCAGTGTCACTTAAAGCTGGGAGGTGGCTGGTGCTGGAGCGTGTATAACAAAAGTGGGATCCAGAAAGGGCTCCTGGCGAGTGGGAGTTTTCTAGGGAGCTGCTGCTCTTGCTTCAGGTCTCAGATGGTGTAGGAGGGTGTATCATCCCAGAGGAGCAGCAGCAAAGGGCCTGTGACTGGCTGGATGTATTTGGGGAGGGAAGAAGGCAGTTGTAGCTCAAGGGAGAGAGAAGGCAAGGAGAAACATGGCAAGCGGGGGTGGAGGGTGACTTTGCCCTTTAGCCCGTGAGCAGTGGAAGGTCATTGAAGGCTGTCTGGTGTAAAATCTGTTATCAGTTTCGCTTCCATCCGGAGCACCCAGGCCTGCAGGAGTGTGGGCTGGCTCTCTACCCCCATTGCAGATTGGCTTACGGTTTGGGGTGTGCCAGGCTCAGGGGCAGGCCCCTTTTTCCACACACTTAGGGAAGATGTTAGACTGGCTAACTCAATATTCTCCATGAATTCTTTTGTGTGAAATAGAACACAATGTTGGGTACCAAGAGGGTGCTGTGTTTTCCCATTTTCTTGGCCTCTTAGGGAATCAGTTTGATTCTGTGGCTATTAAATTAATCGTTTAGCAGAGATGTTTAGCTCTCTACTCAGCCCAATGCCATATGTGATATTTTACAACGAATTTGGTTTACTGGGGCTGACTTGAAAATAGTCGAAGTCCAAGTAAGCGTCTGCCTGTGTGTGGTGCGCTCAAATAAAGGAGGCAGTTCGAGTTGAGTGGTTTTACTGGCGGTGCGGTTTTTAAAATTTCTAATAAAATGCAAATGATTACAACCTCTTCCACGAAGAGCGCAAGTATGCGTGACTCCTCTGCGCAGGGAACGAGCAGCCTCTGCTCCTTCATTTGATTGCTATGACAACCTACAGAGGCGGGCGTTGTCACTTCCACTGCCAGCCAGCTTGCACGGTCCAGGGACGTCCCCAGCCTGGGTTGGGTCGTCCAGGATCACGTGGTTGGGAGTCAGAACCAGACTTCAAAGGGCATGTGACTACAGCATCCATCCTGCCTGCTCTGCCTCGCACCGCCTTTTAATGGGCCCCACTGAGGAGCTTGCCAGTATTGTTACAATTGGAGTGATCTAATACGACCAAAAGTTGGAATGATCCCATTCTTTACTCACAGCCTGAGCTGTTTTTTTTTCAAAGCATTATCTCACTACTGTTTGTAGGCAGAGAATTTATTAAATTTTGCCTAAATTTATCCGTAAGCATGGATCAAATGCACATTTGGCATGAATCTCATCTCTGAGCCATTGGAACCTATTTTTTAATGCCAAGAGAAAGTATTTTAAGGAAGTGGGGTCAGCGTTCCTCTGCTCCCCTGACTTCACAGGATAGCTATGCATTTCGCCTCTCGGGGAGCTGGGTTGTTGTGAAACTAGGTCAAATTATTGTTTTTCTCTTTGTGCTCATAGCCATTCCAAAGTCAGAATCCTTTCCTCAAAAAATGAGTATTTTTTAGTGTTCATATATTCTTGGGATGGACTTCGAGGGCAGAAAATAAATGAAAGGGAATTACTTTGACAGCATCTGAACAACGGAACCCCTTCTGAACAGCACAAACATTTGTAGCAAAATTAAAAGACCAACAAAAATATTTATTACATGTAGAGCATTGTCTTCTATATGTAAAGAGTTCTTACAAAACAATAAGAAAAACAGAAATTTCCTAACGAAAGGACATGGGCACAAAATTCATAAAAGAAGAAACAAAGGAGCAATCAAGATGTAAATATATTTGGCTTTGTTGATTAAAGAAGCACAATTAAAATGACAGGTGACTTCTGGGCCAGGTGCCGTGGTTTAAGCCTGTAATCCCAGCACTTTGGGAGGCCGAGGCAGACGGATCACGAGGTCAAGAGATCAAGACCATCCTGACCAACATGGTGAAACCCTGTCTCTACTAAAAATACAGAAATTAGCTGAGCGTGGTGACGCACGCCTGTAGTCCCAGCTACTCGGGAGGCTGAAGCAGGAGAATCACTTGAACCCAGGAGGCAGAGGTTGCAGTGAGCTGAGATTGCGCCACTGCACTCCAGCCTGGCTACAGAGTGAGACTGCATCTCAAATAAAAAAAGAAGGAAAAAAAAAAAAAAAAAAGTACAGGTGACCTCTTTCTTTTCATCTGGTTAAGTTCAGTGTTAAAAACAAGGCCCAGTGCTGGCGAAGGTGATGGAAAATAGTTCCCCTTTTACGTTTAAGTGGGAAAAATGTAAATTGAGATAACTCTCTGGAGAGAAATTTGTCAAACTGTAATAAAAACCCTGACAATGTATTTGGCCTCTGACCTAGCAACTTCATTTCTACCTATCTTCTCTTAACCCTAGATTAATTAAACTCGTTAAATAAAACACATCTGTGGGTATACAAAACTTTATAGGTTTCTGGCTTCTTGCCCCTCCTGCAGTTTCATTCTGTCTGGTTGTGTTCAACTGGAAAACACTTGGTGCCTAGCACAGAGTAGACCCTTAATAAATGTTTCTGTCCTGAACAGATTTAAAAACAAATAGTGAAAACAAAATTCTGAATGCATGATTTAAAAAATCATTTTGTAGCTTAACTAACACTTAGGAAACGTACTTTTTTTGTTGCTTCACTAAAGTGAGGAGGGGTGTATCTTGTAATTTTTAAATGCCATTATTAACTTCCCTAGGGATGCTTGTAAAATGAACAAATGTGAATCTTTAATTTTTTTTTTTTTAAGCTCCGAATGAGTTGAAAAGTCAAAGTCACATCAGCTCTCTAGGGATTGGGCTGGGCTCACATTTTATGAATTTGCAGTAAAGAAGGGAAACATTTGCTTTCGTTTCTGGCATGCTGAAGTGGCCTTACCAGGGGATTGTGACTTTAATTGTAAGAATTAATTGTAATGTAGGGGGAAAAAATGTTGTTAAAACAGAAAACAAACACGTGTGAATAGACGAGGAACAGCAGTTAAAATAATAACTTTCAACAACTAGGTTAAAATGTCCAGAGAATTAGATTTTGTTAATGGTCAAAGCACAGCCAAGATGCTTTTTCTACAAACAATTTTTGAAAACATTTTTTATTTTTAAGAGGAAATTAGAATAGTGGTTGAAATCATTAAGCCCCAAATCAGCAGTGTGCTTGCTGTTAATTTTGTTGTTGTAAAGAACATTTGTTTTTGGCCAGGTGCGGTGGCTCACACCTGTAATCTGAGCACTTTGGGAGGCTGAGGTGGGTGGATCACCTGAGGTCAGGGGTTCGAGGCCAGCCTGGCCAACATGGTGAAACTCTGTCTCTACTAAAAATACAAAAATTAGCCAGGTACGATGGTGGGCACCTGTAATCCCAGCTACTCGGAAGGCCAAGGCAGGAGAATCGCTTGAACCTGGGAGGCGGAGGTTGCAGTGAGCCGAGATCCCACCACTGCATTCCAGCCTGGGCGACAGAGTGAGACTCCATCTCAAACAAACAAAATAACGTTTGTTTTTGAGTTATAATCTCTATTTCTGTGGCCTGGCTAATAGTTTGGATAGAAACATGTCTTACATACATGAGTATTTTGGTTTTTGTTTTTAAAAACACTCCGAATTCAGATTTCTTTTATTAAGTAAGTGGACGCAGTACATAGTTTTGAGATATGCATGCGTGCACTTTTGAATTTAAATACACACTGAGATGGCAGTTGGGGGACCTGAGTCTCCTTTGTGGTGGTGTGGGTTTGTAGGGGATGGCGAGTTAACCGAACTGAGTTAAGTAGCTCACATTTCATGGAGCATCAACCAAGAGTAGGCAACTTGTGTAATTTTGAGAAGCTCAGACTTGGAAGGTCTGCATCTGTATGTGATCGCGCACGTTTTGGAGGGTGGGATGTGTTCAGTCTTGGGCGCGTGCAGTTTCTGCTCCCTTTTACTATTACTGCAGTGGTGATGTGTAACCCGTGATATTCATGAGTTACTGTGATTTTTTTGTTTGTTTGTTTTGACCCAGAGCTCCAAATACATGGGATGCTAGTAATTTCTGTGTTATCATTGCTAAACCACAAGAGCTGGAAAATGCCAGTAGGTTTTTGTAGGTGATTTTTGGGGAGCGGTTGATTTTCCTTGGCCTTCATCCTACACTACAGAGTGGATGTGACTAGGTTCAGTTGTCGTGGGGCACCTGGTCTGTTCCTGCAATTTGAAGCCCCTGTCTGTCCAGTTTAATTGGCCTCCTGCAGGTCTGGTCTTTTCTTAGTTTTTTTTCTAACCTTCACTTTCTGGTAGACCCATTTCACATGAGTGCAAAAAGTTTTCAGTCTCAATTCAAGCATAAAGCTTCAAGTTAAGGATTTATAGATGAGGCCGGGCGCGGTGGCTCAAGCCTGTAATCCCAGCACTTTGGGAGGCTGAGATGGGCGGATCATGAGGTCAGGAGGTCAAGACCATCCTGGCTAACACGGTGAAACCCCGTCTCTACTAAAAAATACAAAAAACTAGCCGGGCAAGGTGGCGGGCCTGTAGTCCCAGCTACACAGGGGGCTGAGGCAGGAGAATGGCATAAACCCGGGAGGCGGAGCTTGCAGTGAGCTGAGATCTGGCCACTGCACTCCAGCCTGGGCGACAGAACAAGACTCCGTCTCAAAAAAAAAAAAAAAAAAAAAGGATTTATAGATGAAAAGGCTTTAATTATTTTATCTTTTTATTAAGATCCATTATTAAGCTTACATTTAAATAATGTACCATAAAAGCTTAAAATTACAAGACTTTAAATTTTAATAGTGGCTGCTAATAATTATTATTACTGAGCCCTTGTTATGTGGTATGTATAATCTTATGTAATCCTCAAAACAAAAGCAGAAATTAAAACCTGGGTGGGTAGATGTGGTAGAGGTAATAATGGCCCCCAAAGATGTCCTGAGTCCTAATCCTTGAAACCTGTGAATGTGTGACCTTATGTTGGCAAAAGAAATTAAGGACCTTGCATTGGGAGATTATTCTGGGTTATCTGGATGGGTCTGTGATAATCACAGGGGTCTCTGTAAAAGGAGACAGTAAGAATGATCTTTTGGGTCAGAGTCACAGAAGGAGATGTGAAGATGAAAGCAGAGGCTGGAGTGATGGAGCTATAAGCCAAGGAATGGGGGAGCTCTCTAGGAGCTGGAAAAGGCAAGGAAATGGACTGTATCTCAGAACCTCCAGGATCACAGCCCTAAGTCACCTTGATTTTAGCCCATATGGATTTTAGACCTTGGATGTAAGGTAAGAAATGGTGTTGTGTCAAGCAAGCCACCAAGTTTGCGGTTTGTTAAAGTAGTAATGGGGAACTCACGCAGTAAGGACAGGGCTATCCTCGCTTTACCATGAAGGAAACCAACACTCAGAGAAGTTGAATGATTTGCCCGAGTTCACATCATGAAGTGGGGGAGCTGGGATCAAACCTGGGGCTGTTGGACCCTAGGATCTTGAGCGCAGTCTCCGGCTGGAGGAGAGAAAAGGCTCCATGTGGACGCAGCCCTTTCCCCCATGCCCACCCCTTTAATTTCATGAGCATCCTGGGCTGGCTGCACTGGAAGGGGACAAGACTGCCAAGAGGCAGCCAGCTGCTGGAGGTCAGCAACACCAGTTGCTGCAAACTATCCCAGTAACTCAGGTGGGCGTCCACCTCCTCTTAGAGGACAGGTATGCGGGTGATTCTGCATTGCAGCAAGGGCCCCGTTCTACTATTTTCTGCAAGGTTTGTCCAGAGTATGCGGCCAGACTATATGCTGGGCTTGGTTTTCCTGAGCCTGGGCTGCTGCTGGCCCCCCGATCCCGGGCCAGTTGTTCTTGGTGGCATGGCTGTCCCAAGGAGACCCGTGTTACTGTCTCTGTAGCTGCCTGTGCCCCCAGGTGTGGTGCTGCCTTCCTGGGCCTCTGCAGCACCTGCCCTCAGCCCCCAGGGACCTTCTTTGTCACAGCTGAAGTCCTCGCATGCTGGAGACTTGCCATTCTTCTCCTGCAGGGCACGGATGCTGGCAATGGAACCACCTTCCAGAAATCAGCAAATGCTGGGCTGTGCCTTCAAAGTATATCCAGGATGCAGTGGCTTCCTGGGCCACCTCAGCCATTGGCACCCTGGTCGCGGGCAGCAGCGTTGCTTGGTGGATTACTGCTCTCCTCTTCAAGCCGATGCTGCTACTCTCCTGGACAGTCCACTTGCCCAGCAGCCAGGCGCATCCCTCAGAACCCGGGTCAGGGTGTGATGTGTGATGCCCTGTGCCAAAACCTCTTTTGACCCTCGCCTTCTACCGCTCTCCCCT
This sequence comes from Papio anubis, assembly GCF_008728515.1. NCBI lineage: Eukaryota > Metazoa > Chordata > Mammalia > Primates > Cercopithecidae > Papio > Papio anubis. Next base: position 119,504,999 of record NC_044985.1, read on the forward strand.
TGCATGGCTCTGCTGATCCTTCAGTGAAAGGCATGCTCCTCCCCCTTACATGTCTGCACTGCTTCCTCTTTCTGGAAAACCTTCCCGGGGCCCTTGCGGCTCGGCGCTCACTTCCTTCAGCCTCACCTCCAGTATCATTGAGGATCCTCTGTGGCACCTGGCCCTGCTCCCAGCCACAGCCCCTCCTGCTCACCTGCTTCCTATTTCCCCGTAAACCCCAGCTCCCTGACATGCCTGGTGTCTCTCTCTCCCCACTGGATGGAATATAAGGGCTTGTGTTTGCTGTGTCCCCAGCACCTAGACAGGACCCAGCTCATGCTAGGCCCCTTATCGATGTTCGTTAGGCATGCAGGTGAACAAGTGAATGAATGATGCTGATTTTGCTCTGGTTTCCTTCTAGTTGTGGGAAGTAATTCCCGAACTGCAGCCCTACAGCTTTTATTGGTGACAAGTTCTTGACTCCCCATCACCTCTGATGGAGAGGACTGGCGTCCATTGTGAGTTCAGGAGCCAGTGGGCTGCATCTGCATCTCGGCTCAGCTGCTGAAGTGGCTGGGTGGCCTTGGAGATCTACTTAATTTTTTTCCTGTTTTTTGAGACCCAGTTTCACTGTTGTCGCCCAGGCTGGAGTGCAATGGCACGATCTCGGCTCACTGCAACCTCTGCCTGCTAGGTTCGAGCAATTCTCCTACCTCAGCCGCCCGAGGAGCTGAGACTGCAGGCACCCGCCACCATGCCTGGCTAATTTTTGTATATTTGGTAGAGACGGGGATTCACCGTGTTGGCCAGGGTGGTCTTGAATTCCTGACCTCCTGTCATCTGCCCACCTCGGCCTCCCAAATTGCTAAGATTAGAGGTGTGAGCCACCGTGCCCGGCCGATCTATTTAATTTCATTGTGCCTTGGTTTTTTCATGTGTTCCAGTAAAATGGGTATGTTAACAGTCCCTACCTCCCAGAGTGGGTGGGAGGGTTATGCGAAGTCAGCTTTGGAACAGCATCAGGTACTTAGACAGGGCCGAATGAGCCAGAGCCTCTGCTGCTGTCGTTGGCGTTGTCACCATTCTTACCTCCTGTACCTACAAGGCCGTAACGAGAATGTGTCAAGGGCTCCCACCTAAACCATCAAGGGCCATGTCATGTCTCTGATCTGGCTTCTCTGGCCACCAGCTGGGCTGACCCCAGTGGCCCCTGCCCATCATGCATTTGGAGCTCCTCTGACTCCTGAGGTCAGTGACCCTTCTGGTGTCTCCTACACAAGGGACGGTCATTCCCTGAGCCCATTGTTCACGCGTTAGAAGTTGGAGTGCCTGCTCTCTGCCCTGGGTTTATGATGTCCGAAGGATTTGAAAATGGAAGAGGCACAGCTGTCACTTGGGAGGTATTCCCAGTCTAACAGGAGAGGGCACATGGCAGTAACCCCCTGGGAGCAGCCGCTGATATTCCGGCTCTCTGCAGTTGGGTACGAGTGGAGGCGGGGTGCGATCTGAAGGGAGTGCCACGCAGACCCCTACCCACTCAGAACAGCGGCCGCTGTGTGGATGTTTCTGACGGCCTCTTACAGACTCTGTCCTTTTTGTTGTCGCTGATGGAGCAGAATTTTAAATGCATGCCTCTAGCTAGTGGTCAGCTTGCTACTGTCCAACCTAAGATCATATTCAACACTTTAGGATGCCTTCGTCTTGTCTTGTTGTGTTTTGAATAGGTTACATGCAGACATCCAAAATAAACTTTTTTTTTTCTTTTCTGTACAAGATTAGATTTAGTTAAAGTAGCTTAGGTCAAAAGCTGCTGTTCTTCATGCTCTTCCCAGTTTTGGGAAAGGAACCCGTCGTCTTTGCTTCCTGGGAATGGTCACAGTCACCCCAGCCCTCCCGCTGGCTTTGTGGTGTGCTTATAGTGGGATGGACTGTCAGCAGGTCCTGGGATGAGTCTCTGGACAGCATTAGTGGTCTGTAGCATTCTCATCCTTCAGAGCTCCCTCAGCTTCTTGACGGCCACACTGCTCATGCCTGTCTGCCCATGTCACTGGGGTGATGAATAGGTCTAGACCTGGTGCCTGGACTCAGTCTGCAGAGACAGGTGTCTGGGATCTGAAGACAGCAGTTGAGGACAGTGTTGGCTGTCGCTATGTTTCCTTTAACTGAACCCCCGTGTCTCAGTTGCTCCTCTTCTTGCACTCAGTACGTGAACTTTAACACTATAGCCAGCGTCAGTTTTGAGAACCCGACGTGCGAAATTGGAGCCCTGGCTGGATCAGAAGCACATGGTTCGGTGGACACTCTCAGAGGTGCTGTGGATCACTTGGACCACAGTAGCTAATGTTTGTAGCACACTCACACATGCCTGACTCTCTTAGCACTAAGCCTTTTACCCAGGCTCTGTTATACTGTGAGACTTCAGGGCAGGCACACATATCACTTCCTGCACACACACTGGACAGTCATTGTAGAAAGTAAATTATGATGTTAATCGTCTCTTCTCGGAGTCAGCATTGCTTCACGGTCCTATTGGCATGAGAGTCACGTCCCCACTATTCCCACCTGCACACTGGAGGGAAGCAGGAGGGGAAAAAAGTCAACAGCAATGACTGTCACTGAATCTAAGTTTATTCTGGGTTGAGAAAAGTGGATGAGGTTAGAAGCTAACTTGGACATTGTTTTGGGGGGAACAGATGTCTGTCTTGCAGCTCATTTTCCTGTGGATGGCCTGATGTTCTCCAGGCTGCTACAGCTATGATATTTTTACATCAATGGGCCTTTCCTTTCGTTTTGAACTTTCAATACAGCTGCAGAAACAATGCCTCTGAACGGATGGACTGTTTTGGAGATTTATGCATGTTCTGCAGGCTGACCTCTGCTTGTTGATTGTGTTATAGCATGTTGGGCATATCAAATGAATCTGGGCGTTAGCCTACGAATCAAGATTTGCTTTGTCTCGTTGTGTCAATATCAGCAAACCGTATTTTGGGGATGGAAAACTAGTTAATTTGGAGATGGTGGGTTATTAGACTTCACTTGTTCGGCACGTGGTGGCTTTGAGATTTGCTGCTTTAAGGTTTCGGGATGACACGAGCCAGGAGGTCGAGTATGTTTGTTTCAGCCCCTCTGGCTCAGCGCTTCTCCGTTCCTGTTCCTGTACTGCTGGGCCTTCACTGCATGGTGCTCCCACGCCGGCTGCTGAAGCTGTGGACCTTTGAGCCAGGCTGCAGATGCATGGTAGGTCAGGGTGCTGTGCTGCAGGTCTGTGATGCAGTTGCAACGTATTTCTTGACTTTTGGATCTTCACTCCTCCCCTCATTTTGGACGTTTTCTCAGAATGAACGATGCATCTCTGCTTTCAGCCTCCCTAAGCCATTAATTTACATGTCAGATTTTTTTGAGTATTGTAGTGTTTTTCAGTATTTATAGAATGCTTAGTATTTGTAGTGCAACAAAAGGTCAGAATTAATAAGGTGTAGTGCCCAAGAGGAATATTTTGTTTCCATTTTCAAGATGATTCCAATTTGAGCTGTCTCCTGGAGAAGTTGGATCCATCTGTGTTTCTAAGTGTGCTCGTAAGCAGTCTTGGGGGATCTGTCACTGCCTACGACTCATAGGAAAACACCAAAATAAGGCCAACCTGCTCCCAGGCTGAATCCAGGAAAGCCAGTGGCCAAATATCAGCTCTGCAGCCACCATTACAAGTGAGACTTTGTGAAAGGAAACTTCTCACCGTTAAACGTACCTTGTATCTTAATTGTTGAATGTACAGGATGGTTCAAATACTAAAAACTGGAGGGAAGACCATGATGGATGTCATTTCTCCCTGATTGGACATTTTACCATATTTGCTTTCTCTATATGTTGTGCATGTTGACGTTTATGGAAGAAGCCCCTGCCGATACAGTGAAGTCCCCTTGCCCCCTCCTCTGCTCTGTTGAAGATGGTCTGTCTTTCCCATCGGATCTCTTTCCTCCGCTGACAGTCGATGGTGCTCTGTGTGTGTGCGGGGAAGCACCTACGGTGGTCACCTGCTGAAGATGTCCTTCGGCGGTCGGAATGGAAAAACAGTTGTTCTGCTGCGTGTTGCTCTGGTTCTTTCATTTTACCTGCTCTAGAATATTCCATTTAGAACTTAAAATATTTTGTTATTTAAATATAGCCTTTTCTGTTCTGTGTGCCATAAAGTATATGTGCATGTGCGCTGGCGTTGTAATGTTTGTGCTTGTGCGGAGGGTGGAGGAGATTCTGATTTTGCCAGGGGACTCAGCTATAGCCCCTCAGGTCATAGCAGGTGATATGGTTTGATGTTTGTCCCCTTCAGATCTCTTGTTGAAATGTGATTCCCAGTGTTGGAAGTGGGGCCTGGTGGGGGGGTGATTGGATCATGGGGGCAGGTCCCTCATGAATGGTTTAGCACCCTCCCCTTGGTGATGAGCGAGTTCTTGCTCAGTTCATGCAAGATTCAGTTCAAGGGAGTGCGCCTCTTCCCCACTCCCGACCCCTCTACTCCTGCTCTTGCCATGTGATACTCTGCTCCTCCTTCACCTTCTACCATGATTGGAAGCTTCCTGAGGCCTCACCAAAACCAGATGCTGATGTCATGCTTTCTACACACTCTGCAGAACCGTGAGCCAATTGAACTTATGAATTACCCAGCCTCGGGTATTCCTTTAGAGTAATGCAAGAGTGGACTAACACAGCAGGTGTGATCACTGGATGCGGAGGGCTCTCAGAATCATTCCAGGTGCCTGCTCTAGGCTCTTGGTGTTGCTCTTTCCTTCGTGATCTTGAACTCTCAGACTCCAGCAGTCCCCTCTGTGCGTGCCGGAACTGCTTCAGGGCACCCTGCAGGACACTCAGGCCTCCAACTCTGGGGTGATGCTTTTAGCAGCAGTGAGTAGAAGGTGACCTGGAGGAGGTGTGAAGACCTGCACGTGTGGACAGTTTGGAAGCCTAGCTGAGGCAGCTGGAAGAAATTCATGGGAGTCCTGCATCACTGAGGTCAGGGGAGGTTCTGTATATCTGGGAGAAAGGTGCCTTTCCTTTGGAGGGATGGTGGGTTTCAATGGTTTGAAAGAGAAAACCATGCTTTGCATGTGTCTTGTTACCAACTCAACAAAATTGCTGATTTTGCAAGTACAAGTCACCAAATTTTAGTTGTTTATAAACTTCAGCTTAAAAGGAGGGGTTAATAGGGAACAACATAAATGAGGGCAGGTATGTGTTTCAGAGATCTTTGTGCAACTTTTCTAAATACGGAGTTGACTGTGACATATTCGGCTGGAGGGAAGATAGTCATCTGAAATATATTATGGTTTGTTTGTAGCTTCAGCTAGTACTTTTCATTGTAATCATGGCTCAGTGAGGTTTCTAAGAGAAGATTAAAATAATTTAGGAAGTTGCCCCACACTGTTGGGAGGTGTACATGTTGCTGCTGCATCTGGAAAGCATTGTGACAACATGTGACCAAACATTGAAAATGTTCTCACATTTAGTCTTGAAATTCCACACATAGAAAGGTGTTTCGGGGAAGTGGAATATTAGCAGAGCTATTTGTAAAAATAACACACAGGCATTTGCTGCTGCAGCCTATGCGCGAAAACTTGGGAGGTGTGATATCTGTGTCTGCCTCCATACTGTGCAGAAATCACTGAACATAGGCCTGTGGGGTGGCTCCTGCCTGTCATCCCAGAACTTTGAGAGGCTGAGGCAGGTGGATCACTTCAGGTCAGGAGTCGAGACCAGCCTGGCCAACATGACGAAACCCCATCTCTACTAAAAATACAAAAAAAAAAATTAGCCGGGCGTGGCAGCGCATACCTGTAATCCCAGCTACTTGGGAGGCTGAGGCAGGAGAATCGCTTGGACCTGAGAGGCAGAGGTTGCAGTGAGCCGAGATCACGCCACTGTACTCCAGCCTGGGTGACAGAGTGAGACTGTCTCAAGAAAAAAACGAACTGAATATGGCTGTCACTCCTTTGTAAGCTTCCTTGGTGCATTAATGGGGAGATGCATGTAAGGCCTGTGTGCAGTGCGTGGCACATGGGAAATGTGTGACAGTTAATGGTGGCATTTTTTAAAAGTACATATGTCTATAGCAGTCTGGAAAGGCATACGGCAGAATGTTTGTGGCAGTGACAGTGGATTTTGTAAGTGATTTTTTTTCCCTTTACATTTTTTTCTTAAATATGTATATCTCCTTTCCTCAATGAACACATTAATTATGTGAATAGTTATTTAAGAAGAAGTAACCTGAGTAATACTAAAAATGTATTTTCCGAGGGGCGAAAGTATAGTTGAAGTAAAATGTTTTAGTGCATTTTCCAGAATGGGCCAGATGGTGACTATTTTAGGCTTTGTGGATGGTACCATCTCTGGCAGCTGCTCAACTCTGTTGTAGGGAGAGGAGCAGATACAACTTGGCATGGGTGCGTTTCAATAAAACTTTATTTACAAAAACACATGGTGGGCTGGATTTGGCCCATGGCCCATGGCCTGATCTCTGTTCTAATATGTCCCATTAAGGACTTCATTTTTGAAATCCACTGGTACTGGGTCATTCCAGCACATAGGTGTGTTGGGTTTATTTTCACTATTCACATAACGTCAGTTTGAAACCGAACTGTCTTAAGTTGAAAAGTAAGAAATCGCATGGATATTGTTTTGTCATTTAATTTTATGCTGTGGAATCCTTTTCATAAAATGATTCAGTCTGAATTGTAAGGGGGAGTGGCATTGTCCCCTGATTTTCCTATGCGGGCCCCAGGCTGTTTTGAGATGTTTTTGTTGTTGTTGTTGTTGTTGTTAAGACTGGGTCTCTGTTGCCCAGGCTAGAATGCAGTGGCGCGACCTGGGTTCACTGCAGCCTCCACTTCCTGGGTTTAAGCAATTCTCCTGCCTCAGTCTCCTGAGTAGCTGGGATCACAGGCATGCACCACCATGCCTGGCTAATTTTTTTCAGTAGATACGGGGTTTCACCATGTTGGCCCTGCTGGTCTTGAACTCCTGACCTCAAGTGATCAGTCCACCTCGGCCTCCCAAAGTGCTGGGGTTACGGGCGTGAGCCACGGCACCCAGCTGTTTTGAGTTCTTTATGTTGGGCATGCGGATCCCCCAGCCTTAGCGTCTGACCGTCTTGGTACCAAGTCCAGTGCCCTTGGGGCTTATTTTGTGGTGTGAGGTGAAGCAGCAGCATGTGTTGATTTTGGGGTCTGTGTCCCCCAGATTGCCTAGGATAATAACAGTAACATGCTTTGTCCCTGGCTCAGCCCTTAGTCTCCCATTGCAATACTCCCATTTGAGATTATTCACAGTTGGGGCTCATGTCTATTGCTGAGAAAGGGAAATGGTTTTTCTTGGTGATTTTTCTCAGTGGTTTGAATGTTATTTTTGAGTTTTGGCCAAACAGAGATGGGACAAGATCAGAACTAGAAAAATATGTCCTGGAATCTTCTCGATGGGAGGGAGGAAGAGGTTCCCTCAGGAGCATGAACTTAGGAAAGAAAATGGTGCGTTTGGTGGAAAAGAAGGGGGGCATAGGCTGAGCTGGCACCGTGCCCTTGACTGACACAGGGAGAGGGTCCGAGTCCCTCATGCACTTACTGGGCAGGTCTCCCCCCGAAGCAAGGTGGACCTGCATCTGGTGGGAGGAGAAGGGGGAGCACTAGACCCCTCCGTGAGACCATTGACTGCACTGGGGTAGCTCAGTGGTGAGCGGATGGGGAGAAGGCAGGGCCAGCCCCCAGCACACATCGGGCACTGTCCTGGGCACCTGTGCATTGCCGCCCATAGTCCTTTCAGAGACTTGGCAGCTCAGCGAGAGCCCCTCACCTGCCAGTGGTGGAGCCGCTGCTGGGGCAGAGGATTCTGAGCCTGACCACTGCCCTGTGCTTGTTCCCGTCCCCATGGAGGAGCACTGGGCATGTCCAGGGGCACCAAGCAGGGAGCCAGGGACCCGGGCAGGGCCAGAAAAGGGGTGTTCTTTGCATGGATTTCTGGGAATGTGCTTGGCAGAAGGGAAGCCTGGAAGTGAGCTCCAGGCAGAAGAACAAGCAGGTAGAAGGACCCGGTTCTGGAAGAGCCCAGAGTATCTTTGGGAGAAGATGGAGACAAGATTGGGGGGGCCTTGAATGCTCTGGAAAGAAGAGGGAGCCATTGCCCATCTCTTTTTTTTTTTCCATAGGTTATTGGGGTACAAGTGGTGTTTGGTTACATGAGTAAGTTCTTTAGTGATGACTTTTGAGATTCTGGTGCACCCATCACCCAAGCAGTGTACACTGCACCCTGTTTGTAGTCTTCTATCCCTTGTCCCCACTTCCATCCTTCCCCGCAAGTCCCCAAAGTCCATTGTATCATTTTTTGTTTTGTTTTGTTTTTTTGAGACAGAGTCTCACTCTGCTACCCAGGCTAGAGTGCAGTGCCGTGATCTTGGCTCACTGCAACCCCTGCCTCCTGGGTTCAAGCGATTCTTCTGCCTCAGCCTCCCAAGTAGCTGGAATTACAGGCGCGAACCACCGCTCCCGGCTAATTTTTGTATTTTTAGTAGAGATGGGGTTTCACCATCTTGGCCAGGCTGGTCTCGAACTCCTGACCTCATGATCCGCCCGCCTCGGCCTCCCAGAAGTGCTGGGATTACAGGTGTAAGCCATTGTAGTATTCTTATGCCTTTGTGTCCTCATAGCTTAGCTGCCACCTATCAGTGAGAACAACAATGTTTGGTTTTCCATTCCTGAGTTATTCACTTAGAATAATAGTCTCCAAGCTCTTCCAGGTCACTGCAAATGCCCTTAATTCATTCCTTCTTATGGCTGAGTAGTATTCCATCGTGTATATATATATATCACGGTTTCTTTATCCACCTGTTGATTGATGCCACTGCCCATCTCTTGAGATGCAACAGGATCAGACTTGTTGGGGAACAAGGAGGAAAGTGGGTGGTGGGAGGCTCTGGCCCTAGTCAGACACCATAGACCAAGAAAAGGAGAACAGGACAGAGACATGAAAATCAGCAGGTGAGTATCAAGTGTCCAGCACGGGGACCGAGTGTTCAGCATGGGGACTTCATGAGGATTTTTAAGAGTAAGAAATCATTGAGGGTCTGGGAGCAGTGGCTCATGCCTGTAATCCCAGCACTTTGGGAGGCCAAGGCAGGAGGATTGCTCGAGCCCAAGAGTTTAAGACTAGCCCTGGCAACATAGTAAGACCCTATCTCTACAATAAAAAAAAAGAAAAACAAACAAACAAACAAAAAAAAACCTTGGCGTGGTGGCATGCACTTGTAGTCCCAGCCCCTCTGGAGGATCCCTTGAGCCAGGAGATCAAGGCTGCAGTGAGTCGTGATCATACCACTGCACTCCAGCCTGGGTGACTGAGTGAGACCCTGTTTCTTAAAAAAAAAAATCACCATTGATAATGTGACATGAATAGACTTCATGAAAGACATGGAATTACCATTACTCCAGAGATTTTTATGATTTTTACTTTATTAATTAAAGTATCATCTTCAAAGATATTAACCACTTCATCACTGTATACAAAATGTCTGATTACATTTAATTTTTTTTCCAGCAGGGTGGAAATGCATGAAGATGAAACTTTAAAAATATAAGAATGTAGAAAGATTTTGTGCCAAATTAAACATATACTGAAACAAAAAATTAATTTTTGAAAACCCAGGGAGTTATCACACAATTGTTAATATTTTAGTGGAATTCTTCCTAAACATCTTTCTGTACTTTTTTTTTTTCTTCTTTGAGACGAAGTCTCGCTCTGTTTCCCAGGCTGGAGTGCAGTGGTGTGATCTCAGCTCACTGCAACGTCTACTTTCCGGATTCATCCAATTCTGCCTCAGCCTCCCGAGTAGCTGGGATTACAGGAACCTGCCACCAAGCCTAGCTAATTTTTGTATTTTTAGTAGAGACAGGGTTTCACCATGTTGGTGAGACTGGTCTCGAACTCCTGACCTCAGGTGATCCACCTGCCTCGGCCTCCCAAAGTGCTGGGATTACAGGCGTGAGCCACCATGCCTAGCCCCTGCACATTGTTTTTTTAAAGATGTTTGAGATAGGGCTTGTGGCCTTAACATATTAGCATTTTTTCATGTCATGTTGTAATGTTGCACATCCATGTTATTGGTAAGCTGTATTTGAGAAAGAATTAGGGGGTTGGTTTGGGGAGCAGCGGCTGATGTGTGCCTCAGTTCTCGTTAATTGGTCCTGCTCCTTGTCTGCCCTGGTGTGCCCCTTGGCTCGCCACTGGCTTAGGTGCAGGTACATTCGTCCTTCATCGAAACAAGACCACCCTCCGTTGCTGCCACCATGGCAACGCTCAGCCCCGCTGCCTCCGTTTGTCATTTCTCCTCCTAATGATTTGAACTGAGGTCTATGTGCTGGCCCAGCCCGTTGCGGGTCTGCATAATGTATGAACACGAGTGACAGCCAGCCGCAGCCCGATCAAAACAAAGAGCCGCTGCACGAGAGGGGCAGATTGCGGAAGCATATTGTGAACACATTCTCTGGTAACTGTGAATCGTGTCGTAAAACGCGTCTTTGGCCTGTCAAAAATATTTTGACAGGGCCCACAGGCTAGCTCCTTCATATGCAAATGCGCTGGTAATTCCTGGATACCAGGGTTATACACTCAGGGAAAATCCACAGGACAAGGGCTGATGTTAGCAGGGTTCATTACTTCTGCAAATAAACACGTTGAAAAGGCTCCTTCCAGTGGGTAAATGGCAAACTCGATAACTGGAATGCTGTCAGATCCCAGGGTAACAAAAGGGTGGTGTCCCCTAAAGGCTTGGAAGGATTGAGTTAGAGAGTTCATTGGAAATGTCCAGCATGGCACAAGGAAGGACGATGGATTCGCCAACCATGACCGGCCAGGCTGTGCGAGCTAGCCAAGGAGAGGCCAGGTAGCGGGAGAGCCAAGGAGGACAGCCTCTAGGTGGGCCATCACTGCTGGTAGAGAGGGTTCCTGGGTCCTAGGACCGGACTGCATGGTCCTGGTTATACCTGCTGGTCAAAGGTCAATCTGCCAAGGCCCCTCCTTGTGAAAATGGACACTCAGGGCACCCTTCCTAGAGGACCTATTTTCCTCTTCGGTTTCTTCTGCTTTTTGCTTCTTCCCTGGGCTTGCTTTCCATATGATTCTGGGCAAGTTGGTTAACCTCTCTATGCTTACATGACCTTTGATGGCACGGGGGACAGTAGTATCTGCTTCACATGGTTGGAGTGAAAAATCCGTGAGGTCACGCACGGAGCCTTAGAGCTGCCTGTGGCAGGTGGCGGTGCTAATTAAGTTCCGGCTGTTGTGATGGTCTCCTCGGCTGGGTGGCCCTTCCTGCTGTCAGGTGTGGCCACTCATGGGATGCAACTGGAGGTGTTTTGTGGCAGCTTCTGGAAGATCTCCCTTTGACCCTTCCTTTCTGCTTTTTCCATCTGTTACCTGCATACATATATGATAGCTGGCCACCATCTGAGACCGGGACAGCGAGGGTCATGTTGGCATTGGAAGGGGTCTGGGTTTATGGGGTCACCAGCCTCCAGGGACAGCCCACCTGGAGATTTTGTTAAGGGATAAGAGAAATATCCTTCTGTCTTGTATAAGCCACTGTTATTTGGGATTTTCAGACATATGTGGCCAAGTGATTCTAATTAACACACAAGGTGAGAATGTGTTATCTGCAAGATCCAGAGCTTAGCCACCCTGGCAGTTCAGTGACTTAAGGGGAGTTAATGAACTGGTTTTCTGACTTCATCTCCCACCACCCGAGCAGTATTCCCATGAACCGCCCAGCCAGCCATCCCAAGGAGCTGAAGAAGTCAGTTTCTGAGCTTGAGAGCCTCTGGCTATCCTCGGGGTGCCTCAGAGTTGTGAGGGCAGCTGTGGGGAGCTGGGACCTCTCAGCCTCCCCTCCGCCTTTGTGTTCTTCCATGAGCCCCTGTTTTGCCACATCTGTTACACTTGCAGTAGTCAGCAACTGCCTAGTGAGCTTTGCATGCCTGATGGGCTTTGGTGAGCTGGCAAGTCTGAAGCACACCTGGGGTCATCCGTGACCATCTGCTGATGGCCAAGTCTGATAGGTTTTATTTTTACTTTCTTTGCTGAAATCGGACTGGGGTCTTGGCAGCAGTTGGGAAACTTTGATTGCTTCAGTTACTTCAATTTTTCTAGCTCCACCTGGCCTCCCTCTGGGGACCGAGGCTCTGTCGCCTCACCTGCTGTTTAGGTGGCCGTGTTTCCCATGCTAAACAGTGCCTGCTGATTTAATCAAGCGACTTGATAGCCGGCCATTGCACGTTCATCAGCCCGGTCTTCCTCTTGTGGTGCCTGGTGGTGTGCTGATGTGTGGTTTATAAAACATGCTCTGCCGCTTTGATTTCCCTGCTTGGATTGACATAATTGTTTTAGAAGAAGGTTCAGGTGCTTTGCTGGCAGAAAAAGGGAGATGACCTCTTGCAAAGTGGGGTTGGCCCTAGTCTTGCAGGAAGGGGTCTTGGCTTCCTTCCAAACCAGAAGCCCGTGGTGCAGCCTCTGAACCCCTGGCTCTTGGTGGGCTTTTGAGTTCTTTTTTTTGCTTGAACCTCTAGTGGCAGAAAGGGGGTGATCCCTTTCTACTCCATCATAAGGGTCATGGCCCACATCCCTGTAACAAAAGACAGGTTAACAAGAGAAAAGCATTACACATTTCTTTGATCCTGATTTTATGTCACATGGGAGCCTGCAGAATGAAGACCCGAAAATTCAGGGGAGGTCATCTGTGTGCCTTGGTTCCATGACTTGGGGGCAGCCAAGTAGAAGTGGAATTGGACAAAAAGGGCATGAGCGGGCCAGGCACAGTGGCTCATGCCTGTAATCCCAGCACTTTGGGAGGCCAAGCTGGGTGGATCACTTGAGGTCAGGAGTTTGAGACCAGTTTGGCGACACGGTGAAACCCCATCTCTACTAAAAATACAAAAATTAGCCAGGCATGGTGGCGGGCTCCTGTAATCCCAGCTACTTGGGAGGCCGAGGCAGGAGAATCGCTTGAACCTGGGAGGAGGAGGTTGCAGTGAGTCAAGAGCGTGCCATTGCACTCCAGCCTGGGTGACAAGAGCAAAACCCCATCTTAAAAAAAAAGAAAAAAAAAAGGCCGAGCGCGGTGGCTCACATCTGTAATCCCAGCACTTTGGGAGGCCAAGGTGGGCGGATCACAAGGTCAGGAGATGGAGACCATCCCATAATATGGTGAAACCCCGCCTCTACCAAAATACAAAAATTAGCCATGGGTGGGCGGGATGCCTGTAGTCCTTGGGAAGCTGAGGCAGGAGAATGGCATGAACCTGGTAGGCGGAGCTTGCAGTGAGCCGAGATCGCGCCACTGTACTCCAGCCTGGATGACAGAGCGAGACTCCGTCTCAGAAAAAAAAAGGACCTGAGTGAATTGTCATAGACGGAGTGGGGAGGCCCAGCAAGGCCTGTCTGTTCGGATTCCTCTTGGCCTCTGTGTAACACTTCCTCCTCCCGGGTATGGGATGGGACCCTCTGGAATGAGGGTGTTAATTACCTTATGACAGCTTTACCTAAAAAGATAGGGGAAGGTTAGAGTGATATTTTTAGGCTTATGGCGAGCTTTGGGGAAAAGGGGTTTTGGTTTCTATGACCTGCCTTAGGGAAGAAGAATTCTAGTTTGTGTGGCTCAGGGGAGAATGAGGGATAAGGACAGGAGAACAGGAGAAGCTTAGAGAGAAACTTGGCTGCTTCTGGGGGAGGCCTTTACTTTGGAGTATCATTTTTCCGAGCCCCAGCAAGCCCCTCCCTGCAATGTTGCAGCCCCCAGCAAGCCCCTCCCTGCAATGTTGCAGCCCCCAGCAAGCCCCTCCCCGCAATGTTGCAGCCCCCAGCAAGCCCCTCCCCACAATGTTGCAGCCCCCAGCAAGCCCCTGCCCGCAACGTTGCAGCCTGGTGCCCTGATTTTCTAAAGATCTTGGGTGGACGGTCCCACAGGCCTGGGGAAAGCCATAGCTGAGGCTTTTCGGCAAGTTTGTGGGGCTTCTCACTCGATTTTCCCACCATTAATCTTGTCTGTCTCCTGAATTTCTTCAAGTCCTGATGATCAGTTATGGCATGTATTCCAGAATATGTGTTTGAGTTTGTGTTGGTGCATTGCTAGAGGAAAGCACCTAGTTCACTGTGTATCTCTGTGTATTTGTATATTTCATCTACACTTCCTTTGGAGTCTTAAACACAGCAGCAGCACTGTCATTGTAATAATTGTGCACCCTGCCTATGGTACTGTTTAAGCAACAAAGAGCTGAGACTCCGGAAGGTTGCCAAGGGCATCCCTGAGATGGGACTTGGTCCTGCCACAAGCAGCTGTGGGAGCTGGAGCTTAGAAGCTGTCCATCAAAAAAACAAGTTTTTGTGTCAAAATGGAGTCTCTCAGGCTGTGAAGCAAGCCCATCTCTAATCAATTCAGCCACCTGTACTGCAGACTAATTGTGACCAAGACACGGCGATTCATCAGAGAAAGCTGAGCCTTTTGGGGAATTTGGGTACAGCCTAAGTTCTTCCTCCGCATTCCATTTTAGAAAGGCTTGTGTTCCGCATTTTTGTGGCTTTTTCCTCATCAGATTTCTCTATGTTCTTGCTTTAGTTCGAAACTGAGAACACTAATTTTTTTTTTATTTTGATCAAAATAAAGCCATCTTTTCAAAATGTCCAAATGTTTAATTTTCAGAGAGAATGGAGTTTACGTACCACGAAGGAGGGTCTGTTTTGTTCCAGAACATGCTTTGGCTGGGTATCGGTGTTAGGATGTGTGTGTTGCATGCACGAGTGGATGGAGCAGACGGTGCCTGGTCCACCCCCACCTCCTCACCCTCATCCTCCCCCCGCTGTAGACAGTGGCCAACTGTGTGTCCTCAGATCTGCATGGAATTTTCTGTGGCCCTTTCTCAATTCTGGGACCAGTTTTCCCTCTGAAGTGTGAATGTTTCCTCTCCAGTTGGGAATCTCCTGCCCCAGGACGTGGTGGTCTAGGGACTCTGGGTATATAGAAAGAGCAGCTGGACTTAGAGACAGGGGTCCTGAGTGTCGATGCCAGCCTTACCCTGACCCTGTGTGTGGCAGCGGTAGGTCGGTCAGACCTTTCCAAGTCTCCGGGTCCTCATCTGAAAATGGGAATGAGGATACCTACCCGAGGTAACGTAGCAGAGAATGAAACACGCCCGTGAGTGAGCTGCGCTTGGTCTCCTTGTACAAGCAGGTCATTTCTCCCTTTCTCCTTTTCTTTGCCCGTAGGATTGACTTTCATCTTGCCTGGTAATAAGCCCTCCTAGGAAAACAGGTTACTCTGAAAATTTGTCATTTAGATGTGGTGAATTCGTTCTTTTATTCATCATCCAAAAAGTTCCGTTGTCTGAGATGATGTAACATGATTTGGAAACCATGGGATAAGTCTCGGAGGAACAAGAAGACAGAAGAAAGAACGCACTTTGGTTTTCTTTTGGAAACCTAGAGCAACCTACTAGATCAATGAGTTTTCTAGGGTAGGCATCAGAGTTAGCCATGGCGCCTTCTCCAAAGCTGCCTCACTCCTGCACTGATGCTGTGCTGTGGAGAGCCATGTTGCCCAGAAGTCTGATGCGTGAGGCGAGAAGGTTAAAATGTGTTGGTTTTAGAGGTTTATCGATAGGTCGTTCTGGGTAGAACAAATGTCCTTTCAGTGCTTTGAAAGTCTCATCTTAGACTGGGCACAGTGACTCACGCCTGTAATCCCAGCACTTTGGGAGGCCAAGGCAGGTGGATCATGAGGTCAGGAGTTCAAGACCAGCCTGGCCAACATGGTGAAATCCTGTCTCTACTAAAAATACAAAAATTGGCATGGGGGCGCAAGCGTGTAATCCTAGCTACTTGGGAGGCTGAGGCAGGAGAATTGCTTGAACCCGGAAGGCGGAGGTTGCAGTGAACTGAGATAGTGCTACCGCAGTCCAGCCTGGGCAATAAGAGCAAGACTCTGCCTCAGAAAATAAATAAATAATAAAAGTCTTATGCTGGTCCTGAATTTCATCCAGCTCAGTTTTGGTTTCTTCTCCTTTGTTCGGCGAGTGCAGGACCTTTATCCTTGAGGCACCTTTCCGGGACTTTATCTGGCTGTGTGCGGACAGACAGGGAAGTGTCCCCTACCCTGAATTTTTGGGGTGACCACTAAAAAATGAACACACCCACTCAGGGAGCATTTGTGGGATCACTGAAATCAATTCACACCCAGGAGAAAGCCCTTCGCTGTGGATTTGGTCATGCCTGTGGAAAGGGAAGTTGGCTGTCTGGTCTCGAGCTCTCTGAGTCAGTGTCAGGGATGGCAGAGGACTCATCCAGAAACCAAGATGAAGTGAAGCCTCCCCTTCCAGAGGCTCCCCCCTCCCCGCCAGCATCCACTCCCCTAGGCATCCCTCACCTGTGGGACCCTCCACATCAGCGTCCCATGACATTGGACTGGACTCACCATTCTGGGACTCCGCTGGCTCAGGGGTGAGTCGGCCTGACCAGGTTGTCGTGTCATCACTTGTTGGGCATTGAAGTCCTACTGCCTGGTGCCTATGAATGTGGTCGTCTCTCAGAATGGAAATAAGGTCGTCGCAGATGTAAGTATTTAAGATGAGGTCATGCCAGAGTGGGGTGGGCCCCTCATCTAATATGATGGGTGTCCTTCTGAGAAGGGAAATTTGGACGCAGATGCACAGAGGGAGAACATCATGTGAAGATTGTGGTAATGCTTCTGCAAGCCAAAAAGAATGCCAAGGATAATCAGACAGCCACCAGAAGCCAGGACAGAGGCCTGCAGCAGACCCTCCCTCACCGCCCCTAAAGGGACCCTCCCTGCTGATGCCTCGATCTTGGACTGCTGGCATCCACAGCTGTGAGACGATGTGTGTCTGGTTTTGAAGCCACTCAGATTGTGGCACTTTGTTACAGCAGCCGCAGGAAACTAAAATGTTACCTGACTCACTGTGGGATTCAGCGTCTTGTACGAGGCAGTTGCCACCGGTCTCAGTTCCTTTGTCTGTAAAATGAGGCTAAGACTTGCTTTATCGAGTGGTAGTGACAGTTTGCCTGGTACCTCCTAGGAGCTCAAAATGTGACTTTTTTAAAAAGACAGAGTCTTGCTTTGTCACCCAGGCCAGGCTGGAGTACAGTGGCACCGTCATAGCTCACTGCAGCCTCGACTTCCTGGGTTCAAGTGATCCTCCCACCGCAGCCCCGCCAGTGAGTGGGACCACAGGTATATGCCACCATGCCTGGCTAATTGTAATTTTTTTTTTTTTTTGTAGAGACAGGGTCTTACTATGTTGCCAGGCTGGTCTTGAACTCTTGGACTCAAGCTATCCTCCTGCCTCAGCCTCCTGAGTAGCTGGGATTACAGGTGTACAGTCACTGTGCTCGGCCCTAATTATTATTTTTAGGACAAAAGTGAAGGTGGAAAGTTCGGGCCAGAGGGCTGTATGTTTCAGACCTTTACAAATACGAAGAGGAAGTATTGTGTATGGAAGAAAGTGAGTGTTGCATTATTCAGGGTTCTCAGAGAACCAGAGCCAGTAGGATGTATGGGTATAGAAGAGGAGGTTTGTTAGGGGAATTGGTTCGTGAGATTATGGAGGTCCAGAAACCTCATGATCTGCCGTCTTCTAACTGGAGAACTGGGAAGGCTGGTGGCATCTTTCAGCCCGAGAACCAGGAGCGCTGATGTCCGAGCGCAGGAAGAGACAGACGTTCCAGCTCCAACAGAGAGAGTGAATTTGCTCTTCCTCCACCTTTTTGCCCTCTTTGGGTCCTCAGTGGATTGGATGATGCCCCCGGCATGGGTGAGGGAGCTCGTCTATACTCGTTCTACCGATTGAATTGTTATCTCTTCCAGAAACACCCTCATAGACACCCACAAATAATGCCTTATCGGCTGTCGGGGCATTCCTTAGCCCAATGAAATGCCCAGTCCAATTGACACATAACATTAACCATCACAGGTGTGGGTAGACAGTCAGGAGAGCAAGACTCTAGTTGGTTCTGTCACATAGCAGAGCTGTGTGGCCTGGGTATACTCCTCCCATCCGCCTGGGCTGCTGTATCCTGGGCTGTAAGGTAGGAGGTTTGATCAGATGACCCCAAGATGTGCTGTGAGAGGTGAGTGTGGCCCCTCACAGCTGGGCTCTTGGAACTGGAGCCTGGAGACTCCAGGCCTTCATCTTGGGAGGTGCACTACACAGGCTGGGTGCTCCAAAATCGTGGGGAAAACCGGAGTGTGCTCCAAGAAGAAGTCGTGAATAGAAACTAGTTAAAATAAACATCACAACGGTGATGGAAAATGTTATTTCACTTTATTAAGTTAAAACAAGTTATAAAATAGTAGGTCACATATAAGCTCAGTTTTGTATTGAAAAACCCTCAAACCTGGATATATGCCCAGAAAAAAAGACAGGAAAGAAAGATACCACAGTATGAATGGTGGCTCCCAATTAGTAGGAGAATTAGGAGCCATCATTGCCTTTGCTCTCCAGAGAAGAGTAACGTGGTGTCCTGGAGTCACACTGCTGCTCTGGCTTCCCAGTGGAGAACAGGCTGAGGCCGGAGGAGGAGGGAGCAGGCAGGAAGCTGGTTGCAACCCAGGCGAGGGCTAGTGTGGGCCTCAGGGGTCTTCAGCTTCGGCAGTATTGACATTTCGTGCCAGATAATTCTTTGTTCTGTGCATGTCAGGATGTTTAGGAGCATCTCTGGCCTCTACCTACTAGATGCCAGTAGCATCTCTTCCAGCTGCGGTGACCAACAGTGTCTTCAGACAATCCAGATCAAATGTCCACTAGGGGACAGAGTCGCCTGCCGAGACCCACTTGTTAAGACAGTGTCAGTAGGGGTGGAGAGGAGGGGACAAAAGAGTCTTAGAGCCATTTGAGAGGGAGCTTCTAGAGGACTTGATGGATGGAATTTGGTCAAGGCAGGAATGAGGGTGGATGTGGGGCTTGGGGAATTGAACGGATGATAGTGGCCCACAGGTCGAGGGAGGGGATGGGCTCAGCTTTGGCCATGCTGTGTTTGTCTGTGGTTCCCAGGGAGCAGCTGAGTAGGCTGTTGGGTGAGTGGTTCTCAAGCTCAGAGCTCAGCTGGGGGTGTCCGTTTGAAGGTTATCGGAAGACAGAAAGCACGCCCTGGGGGTGGGTGGGTGAGCTCACCCAGGACCATGGCGTGGCCTGAGAAGTCGGCCTGCGATAGAACCCGGGGAATCCCAGCGTTTCCAGGGTGGGCAGAAGAAGAGGAGGCTGGGAAGGGAATTTGTTTCTCTGGCCAGAGCTGTTGCTCAGCGACTGTTGGCCGGTGAGGATGAGGCTCATGAACAGATGTGGAAACATCATGGGATGATCTCATGGTGGGTGGGACTTGTCCCCATCATCCACTCAGCACTCTCTGGCCTTTATTGGTCAAGTTGCCTGCTGTGTTTCTGGTGCCCGAATGTTCTGGGGAAGAATCGCAGGGACTGTCCTTCACTCTTAGAAAAGTGGCAGCGCTTGCCTTGCTGCATCTCATGTTCTCAAAATCAGTGCGTTCCATCTCACATTCTAGACCATCCAGTTTTGCTTCTCAGCTCTGAAAAACACTTTAGGAGCAGGATAAACTGTTCTCGGACTTCCTTTTTGGATTATTTGCAACGTCTTGAGGGGTCCAGGGATTGATAGAGTTGGCAGGGATGGACAGTTTCCCCTTCGGGATATCAGCACCTTTGTAGTTGTAATTTGCCCATGATGGGGTTAGAGACCCACAGTTGCTCAAAAGCACTTTTTGTTTTTCTTGATAATGGGGTTCTCCGCTAGATTTGGGTTATCTCTTAGGAAGTGGTTAGCAGCCTTTAGGGCAACCTAATTGCATTTCTTTGTTTACAAGCACTTAACTTCGTCCTTCTCAGGTGCACACCAGCACTGTCTGTCACTAATACTGGCAGTTCTTGTGTGAGGTGGACAGTTGCAGTTAGTCAGAAACTCACTTTGCTCTTTTCCACTAGATTCCCAGATAGAGAAGGACAGTTGTTTCAGGCAAGCTTAAGACCCTGTAACATTTCTTAGCCTTTTTGATTCGAACTCCCTATCTCCCTAGCTCTGGCTGGTTTTACCCTGCAGTTAAAAAAGAAAAATGATCTCTACTGGCCATATGGCCTCAGGCCAGGAGAAAAGGTGCTGTTCCTTCCAGCAGAAATTCGAAGGTCAGGGGAGGCTGGCCCAACCCAGGTCAGAAGGATAATCTCAGAAGAAGAAGGAAGCATGTATTACCCATCTCAGAACTTAGGAACAAGAAAATCCTAAAACTCCAAAGGACCATTTTTCCCCCGCTGACAGGCCCAGCTTAATTAGAGACCAGCTAGGAGTTGCGTTTCCTGGTTGTTTACTGGCTGTTCTCTTTGGTAAACAGCTTCAGTCTGTAATTAAGATGTCTAATTGGGAATGACTGCAGGAAAAACCATGAATGGGGCTGGCCTGGCTCTCTCTAACCCCTGTCTGCTCTGTTACCTACCACCGTTGTTATTCCCGTCTTCTTTTAAAAATGCCATGGGGGCAAATTCTAAAGAATAGTCTAGGCAGGCAAACTCTTTGAACTTCACTTTGCAAACCTGCCTGAGAGTGAGTATGGGAGGCAGATTCTTTTTCTTTCCACTTGAAGAAGTGTCAGAAATTTGGTGGATTGGAAGAGATTGGAGAGGAAAGTCCAGGAGTCCTGATTGCTTCCACTCATTTAGGCAGGCTGGCAAGCCGAGCTGGCCGCTCCACCTGTTTCCACCCTATTATGCCTGTCCTCACCACTGCTGGCCAGCCACTATGTTCTTTCCATTTAATTCCATATTCCATGTTCCATATCCCTACTCTATTCCATTCCTATTACTCCCTTTCATCTTCATTCATTCAAACCATCCATGTGTAAGTCCCTCAATTGTCTATCTTCCCTCCCCTCCCCTCCCCTCCCCTCCCCTCCCTCCCCTCCCCTCCCTCCTCCTCCTCCTCCTCCCCTCCTCCTCCTCCTCCTCCTCCTCCCCCCTCCCCTCCCCCTCCCCCCACTTTCATTTCCCTTTTCCTTCCTTTCCTTCCTTTTTCTTTCTTTTTGAGATGGAGTCTTTCAGCTCCTGCCACCAGGCTGGGTCAAGTGGGGTGATCTCGACTCACTGCAAATCCTCACCTCCCAGGTTCCACACCATTCACCTCAGCCTTCCAAGTAGCTGGGGCTACAGGTCTCACTCCCTGCCGGCTAATTTTTTTTTTTTTTTTTTGTGTTTTTTAGTAGAGATGGGGTTTCACCACGTGATGAGGTCTCGAACTCTGATCTGATGATCTGCCCCATCCGGCCTCAAAGAATGCTGGGATTCTGGTGAGCCACCACACCCAGCCTCTTTCTTTCTCTTTCTCTTTCTCTTTCTCTTTCTCTTTCTCTTTCTCTTTCTCTTTCTCTTTCTCTTTCTCTTTCCTCTTTCTCTTCTCTTTCCCTCCCTCCCTCCCCTCCCTCCCTCCCTCCCTCCCTTCCTTCCTTCTTTCCTTCCTTTCTCTCTCTCTCTCTCTCTCTTTCTCTCTCTCTTTCTTTCCCTCCCTCCCTCCCTCCCTCCCTTTTTTTTTAAGTGTCCTGGTTGTGTTAGGGGTAATCTGTGATTAGAAAAGAAATGCCTCTCCTCTTCCTGACCTGTTTTTTTGGGGGGAGGGAGCGGGGCGGATAGGATGCCTCCCTTTGCATTCCAAGGCAGCACTTCCAGCAGTACTGTGGTAAATGTCAAAAAGTTGGAGAGGCTGAGTGGGTTGCGTGGCCCGTCTGTGCCTGTGGGCTCCTCTCCCGCCCGCGTGGCTGTGCCTCTTACTCAGAACCCTGCTTCTCTTGTCTTTGTCCCAAGGCTTTACTTTTTCCCACCGCATACATTCAGTGACATTATCTGTTACATTTTAAAAAATACGTATTTTATTTATTTCACAAACAATGTTACTGGCATAATGTTACCACACTGTAGGATATAATGGTTGAAGAATGATTTCCCATCATCTAATTTCAACACATTACCTGGGTGGAGTATTCTGTGTCCTCTCCAGCCGTGCTTTTCCTTGTGCACAGATATGACCTGATTTCAGTGCTTTTTAAAAATTATCATTAGCATTTTCTGCATTGCTCTTTAGCCTTCACAGTTGTCATTTGAACAGTGGCACAAGATTCTCTGAAACTGCTCCTCTCTCTTCATTCCCATTTTGTGAGCATTTAAGACGTTTACTATTGATTGTCCGTTTCTTCAGGTATCTTGTTACATCATCTTGCTTCTTCACTCAGCATAAAGCCTCATGGTAGATTCTCAGGTCCCAGGCGTGCACAGGCCTGTGTTTTTACCTTACTTCCCCGGGGGCCCTCCAGAGGATGCCCATCCACAGAGTGGGGCACCTGCTCGACTTGGCCTTCTGACACTGGGGATTCCTCTCCTAAGTCTTGCTAGCTCGTGGCATGTGCACTGGTATCTCTTTCCTGAGTGTGCATTTATTTCCTCACTGACATTTGGGGGCATTCAGTGGGGGAGGATTTACAAAGAAACTTGAGGTGGGGGGCCCTCTGCACTCAACCTCCTGGGACCTGGGGCTGCACCCGCTGGCATTGATTGGAAGAGAGCTTGTGACCGAGGAAAACCTGGCTTAGGTATTTATCTGCGGGGACTGTCCCTAGTCGGTTTATCAGAGCCCAGGACAGCAGCAGCCCTCTGGATGGGGATTTGGGTCTTGGTTTTGTCAGCACTCCCAGTGGACAGTCATGCCTGGACTTGTCTTCTCCACCTTCCACTTGTCCTAACAGCTGTTGGGACCGTCATCCACCAGGGGCCAGCTGTCCAGAGGCAGACCCACCCTGGAAGGCAGGCCAGCCTCCAGCCTCCACACCAGCCTGGGGGTGAATCAGCGGGTGCTCTGACCACTACTTTCCCAAGGCCACTTTGCTTCAGAAGTTACAGCAGCCGTAGAGGACTCTGCTTATGCGAGATGTGCAGACATAATTCTTGCTTTTAGAAGGAGGAGGGAAAATAGAGAAGTAGTTATCTCATTGTCTTGGAATAAAATTATTTTGCTTTGCAAAACAAAGATCAGGCGAATCCCAGGTTGCTGAGTCTTGACAGATTTCTCATGGCCTAGACTGTGGTGTTTGGGGCCGCCTGTCTGTGATGTGCTGCCATGACAAGGCACGGTGGTGAGGGGCCTGGCGAGGTACCGAATGGCAGAGGTCACTGTAGAGGGGGACCTGGTGAGGTGCTGGACGGCGGAGGTGACTGTAGGGGGGGGGGGGGGACCTGGCGAGGTGCCGGACTGCGGAGGTGACTGTAGCGGGGGACCTGGCGAGGTGCTGAACGACGGAGGTGACTGTAGGATTAGCCCTAGCTTTGTGGCAGGTTTCCTTGGGAGGAGAAAATACACAGTTGGGACAGACTCCAGAGACCAGCTTCTTCCCCCTTCCTTCTATTGCAGAGGGGGAAACTGAGGCTCAGGCTGTGCATACATGAATTCTTTGAAAGTTTAAAGGATGGCCAGGTGCAGTGGCTGACACCTGTAATCCCAGCACTTTGGGAGGCTGAGGCGGGTGGATCACGAGGTCAGGAGTTCGAGACCAACATGGTGAAACTCCGTCTCTACTAAAAATACAAAAATTAGCTGGGCATGGTGGCGGGCGCCTGTAGTCGCAGCTCCTCGGGAGACTGAGGCAGGAGAATTGCTTGAACCTAGGAGGCGGAGGTTGCAGTGAGCCGAGATCGTGCCATTGCACTCCAGCCTGGGCAACAAGAGCGAGACTGGGTCTCAAAAAAAAAGAAAGAAAGAAAAGAAAATTTAAAGGATGTTAAAAATTTTCTCCACATCATCTTTTAATGTGTTCATCAAGGAGCAGTGATCATCATTGTGGCACTGGGGAAATGGAAAAAACTGGAAAACTTTCTTGGTTTGACAGAAAGGGATAGATCTGTTTAGTGTTGCCAAGTGAGCCCCCAAACATCTCCCCTGGGAAAGTCATTAGGCATTTACCATCTCCATCTGCAGGGGCCCAGTGAGACAACCGTATCTAGCACGGCCATCTGAGCAAAACCCCGTTTCTCTTCCCTTGAGTAGGAAGCCAGAAACCACTGCAGGGCACTGTTGAAACATAGCTTCGAAATAGATACTTTGTGGGGGAAAACAACCGACTTTCCCATTATGCTATCTCTTAATAGGGCCCCTGGTATCTGAGCCAGCACACACATTTGGTTCTTCCGTGTCCTGTGATCTTCCTCTGAGTGAAAACTGATTATCTACTCAAAGGAAGCAGATGACAGAGCCCCCGTGATGTGTGCTGCCCTTGTTCTGTGCCTCTGTAGTAAGGGAGGCCTGGAATGAGCAGAAAGATGGCTCCCCTGGCCACAAAGGGGGGTCACTCTATCGCAAAGCAGCCTTCACGTTCTGGAAGCAGGGAGCAGTTGGAGCCGGGGAAGGTCAGCCTTGCAGACTTGCAGATGTCATAGGATTATTTGAGCTGCTTCCGCTGCAGGTGGTTGGGAAGTACTGGATGGAATCCTTGGAGGCGAGATGAGAGGATGGGAGAAGAAAGTCTGGAAGAACAGTTAGATTTCTTCCTGATTAGATAATACCAAGTGAGAGTGGGAAGAACGGAGCGGAGCCTGTTGCCAGCGCGGTCTCCGTCCCGTTCACTGTCATGTGGCCTCTTCACGGACATATGTGTGTCTGCAGGGACTCCTGAGAACGCTTGTTGATGTTTAGCCCTTGGACATGCTGGTGCTTACGCATGCGTTTCCATGGAGTCTGTACCAAAACCACAGAGGATCGCCCCCGTTTATCTGAGAGTAGCTCATCATCATTCTCTGCTTGGGTGTAAATAGCTCACTGCGGAATCTTCATCCCCAGAACTGGAGACCAACCATTTTCTCTGCACTTGGAGGGAATCATTCAAACATCCCTGTTGGGTCAGCATGAGGAAAAGCCAGGTCAGGCGCTTGGCCACCAGGGGATCTTGGCAAGAGAGGCCGTGGGATTTGAGTAGAACTGATACGCAGCCCAGTGCGCCTTGGTGCCGGAGTTCTGACTGGTGGTGCTGCGTCCGTTGGTCCACCATGACCCATGCATTGAGAACCCCTGTTATGTGTTGATGCTACAGCAATATTACTGTGTTCAGCTTCGCTGTCTTTCAAGGATGACTTGCATAGATTGCATTTAAGTGTAGTTGAGCAACAGCAATCAAGGTGTAAGACTTTTTTTTTTTTTTTTTTTTTTTTTTTGAGACAGTTTTACTCTTGTCACCCAGGCTGTAGTGCAGTGGCACAATCTTGGCTCACTGCAACCTCCGCCTCCCAGGTTCAAGCGATTCTCCTGCCTCAGCCTGCTGAGCAGCTGGGATTACAGGTGCTTTCCACTACACCCAGCTAATTTTTTGTATTTTCAGTAGAGGTGAGGTTTCGCCATGTTGGCCAGGCTGGTCTTGAATTCCTGACCTCAAGCGATCCGCCCGCCTCGGCCACCCAAAGTGCTGGGATTATAGGCATGAGCACTGCACCCGGCCAAGATATGAGTTCTAATCTTAGGCCTACATCCTGCCATATGGCAAAGTAGAATTAAAGTTGAAAACTAATTAACTCTACATAAAACAAAAATGAAGAGGTGGGCTCGCATACCTATCTCAAAGTTGCTCTAGAAGATGGATTTAGCCCATTTAAAGGAAGCTAAGGGATAGAATTCACGAGAAATGAGGTCTCCGGCTTTGTATTTATTAGGGCACGATTGTTAAACAGCAACAGATAAATCCCAAATTCTCAATGACTAACCAAAGGGATGTTTATTGCCCTTTCACATTAAGTTGGAAAGAGATGCCTCTGCTTAGAGGCACTCCTTCCATGACTGAGCTCAGCCATCCAGGGCCACCGTGCAAGGAGAAGAGTTGAGAGGATGGGGTATTGTAGGGGTTTACGCCCCAGACCTGGCAGGGCCACAAAGGTTTGCACATCCCCCTTCTACGGGTCAGCACGCAGTCAGATGACCACCCCTTCCTGCAGAGGGAGGTGGGGAGACAAGGTCGGCCTGAGTGTCTGGGGGTAGGAGAAAACCAGCCAGAAACAACTAGCCAGTCTCTGCTTGTTACATCAGAATTTATAGGAAGGTAATTTTTAAACGGCTTAGAGAACTTTTCTAATTTTTCAGCGAGGGTCTTGTCTGAAAATTACAACTTGGGATAAGGACTTCAGAATCTAACAATTCTTTGCTCCATTGCTACAATTGCCCCAACCCAGAAGTGGTGAAACCAGGTCTATCAAGCTTCTTGGTTGACATCAAGAAGGTTGTTCCGGCCGGGCGCGGTGGTTCATGCTTGTAATCCCAGCACTTTAGGAGTCCCAGGTGGGCAGATCATGAGGTCAGGAGTTCGAGACCAGCCTGGCCAACACAGTGAAACATAGTTTCTACTGAAGATACTTGACTGAGCGTGGTGGTAGGTGCCTGTAATCTGAGCTCCTTGGGAAGCTGAGGCAGAAGAATCCCTTGAACCTGGGAGGCAGAGGTTGCAGTGAGATGGCACCACTGCACTCCAGCCTGGGCAACAGAGCTAGACTCCGTCTCAAAAAAAAAAAAAAAAAAAAAAGATTGTTCTGTTCGGTAAACAGAAAAGGAGACATCTTAAGATAATGCATCTTTATTTAACAGTTGTGAATAGAATCTCTCAAGGTCCAAAATGAATCTTTTGAAAGAACTAGAAATTCTTGCCTGTACCAACCTTACTAGCAAGACTTGAAATGCAGGTGATTGAAATGCAGCATTCTAAGATGTGCCTCAGGAATAATGTTACTGACCGAAACCAGACATCAGCTTGCAGCCTTGTGAAGCCTCCTCTCCACGTAGGAACGGTGGGCATTTTGGTTAGCTGGATTAGGCTTTGCTGAATTTTAACATGACATGCTTGCTTTTCCTGTGCTGATGTGTTGCTTCTCTCCCTTGCCCCCCGCCCCGCCCCGCCCCTAACTTTTCCACCTGCTCTCTGACTTCTCCATCTTTCCAACCCCTGAACAACAACTAGAGATAAGTTCAAGGTCACTGCTGGAACTGACCTGTGGGTGCTTGGGCCACCCTTAGGCACAGAGAGGCACAGGCTGAGGCCTTCTGTCCAACCTCCTGGCCAGTGTGGAGGGGCCGGGCTCCAAGCAGGCTCATCCTCATCACAGCAAGTCAAGAGTCTTCACAGTGAATGTTGCCAGTGAGACAAGGTCAGCTTTTTGTTTGCTTTTCAAAGGTTCCAGTCTGGTCACAACTGCATGCAACTGAGTTTTGTAATTATCATCTTAACAATTTGATCACAGTCTGCCCTGCCATTCATGTATTTGCTTAAGGGTACCCATGTAGCATGACTGTCTCAGATCAGATTGAAGCCTTAGTGAATAGAGGTTTTTAGTTGAGCAATCACATTTCTTTTCTGAGACAACGTCTTGCTCTGTCACCTGGGCCGGAGGGCAGTGGTGCAGTCATAGCTCACTGCAGCCTCAGACTCCCAGGCTCAAGCGATCCTCTTACCTCAGCCTCCCGAGCAGCTGGGACTACAAGTGTACCCCACCACACCCAGCTAATTTTTATACTTTTTGTAGAGATGGGATCTTGCTGTGTTGCCTGGGTTGGTCTTGAACTCCTGAACTCAAATGATCCTCCTCCCTTGCCCTCCCCAAATGCTGAGATTACAGGCATGAGCCGCCACACCCGCCACTCCGCCTCCCAGAGTGCTAGGAATACAGATGGGAGCCACGGCACCTGGCTGAGATTCAGCGTCTCTAGCACCTCCCAGGTGGTTGTGCTGATGCTGCTTGTCTGGGACTTCGCCTTGAGGAGCACTACTCTGTAGATTCTATCACTGTAATGATACTGTAACATACAGGGCATCAGGTGTCACTAATTTAAAGATCTAGGCTGATGAAAATGAAACCAATTGAAGTACTTCTCCACGCAAGCATGGGCTGGCTTCTCTCATTTTACTGTGGAGTGCCTTTTACACCAGAGTAGTGGCTTTCTAATGTCTGGCTCAGGTTAATTGATGAGATTCCAGGGCAACACCATTCAGTAAATGAAACCGGATCCTCTTAGACATCAGAAAAATGTATTTTTGATTAGATGGTGATCTTTGGATGGAAAATATTTAAAAAGGAATTGATTAAACCAGCTAGGCATGGTGGCTCACGCCTGTAACGCTAGCACTTTGGGAGGCCAAGGCGGGCGGATCGCCTGAGATCAGGAGTTTGAGACCAGCCTGCCTAACATGGAGAAACCCCATCTCTACTAGAAATACAAAAATTAGCTGGGCGTGGCGGCACGTGCCTGTAATCCCAGCTACTCAGGAGGCTGAGTCAGGAAAAATCACTTGAACCCGGGAGGCAGAGGTTGCAGCGAGCCGAGATGGTGCCACTGCGCTCCAGCCTGGGCCACAGAGTGAGTTCTGGGAATTGGGTTTGTTCATTCGTTTATTCAACTGTCCATCTGCCCTTATGTCCTTCCATCCTTCCAGCCACCTAGACATCCATGTCTTCCTCCTCTCCTTCCTCTGCCCACTCACCCATCCATCCATTATGTGTTACTTGAGCATGCTCTGTTTCAGTTCTAGGCACGGGGGATACAGCAAAGAAGAACAATAAAACTCTGCAGTCTCATGCTGTGGCAAGTGGTGCCTTCTGAGGTCCGGAGTGTTCCTGGAAATTAGCTTGCTCTTTACCCTGCTCTGCTGAAGAAAACCTTGGCAAATAGGGCACAGAAAACTCAATGTCAAAAACGTACCAATTTTCAGAGTAGGAAAAAGTGTGTTTTTCGCAGATTACAAACCTGTGAGCTTAGCTTTAAGTAAAACTCTAGAAAGACTTATTAAAGGAATGTCCTGTAAAAAGAGCTAGTATGTGCTCTGGAAGAACTGGGTCTGGCAGAGCAGCCTCTGAGATGTGTGGCACCGTTAGGAGACAGCCAAGATAGAGACCCTGGCTGGGCACGGTGGCTCACGCCTGTAATCCCAGCACTTTGGGAGGCTGAGGTGGGTGGATCACCTGAGGTCAGGAGTTCAGGACCAGCATGGACAACATGGTGAAACCCGGTCTCTCTTAAAAATATAAAAAATTATCTGGGCATGGTCGCATGCTTCTGTAGTCCCAGCTACTTGGGAGGCTGAGGTGGGAGAATCGGTTGAACCTGAGAGGCGGTGGTTGCAGTGAGCTGAGATTGTGCCAGCCAGTGCACTCCAGCCTGGGCGACAGAGTGAAACTCCGTCTCAAAAAAAACAGAGAGACACCCCTGCAGGCAGTGGTCACAGGCTGAGGAGTCTGGTGGACGAGGTGGGGAGCGACTCAATGGAGGATGATAAACAGGAAGGAGATCTAGTACCACTGAGAAAACGATCTGCCAGATATCTGCATCAGCAATGTTCCTAACATGTTTTGTTTTTGACATACTCCAATCCTCATTTTGACAAGTTTAAGGGAAACATATTTGCAGGGAATGTTGCAGACAAATGGTTATTCCTGATGTTTAAACAGCCCATACAAATAGATTGGAAAAACATGAAGATTCCCATAGGCAAATAGACAAAAACGAATTAATCTGAAACGCTGTTATTGAACGAATCAGCAAAGACTAAAAACAGTGACGACGACGACATAGACAGATTCAGCCCTCTAGACACATTGTGGCTGTTGGCAGATGAAGCCTGTGTGCTGGTGGGTGGGCTGGGAGTGAGCATCATTGAGCCCCCCAAATAATGATGGTGGAAATGGAAACCTTTGTAAACACTTGTTTGGAAATGTGGATGTATGAAATGTTGGCTTCCTTTGACTCAGGAATTGTGCTTC
This sequence comes from Papio anubis, assembly GCF_008728515.1. Classification (NCBI taxonomy): domain Eukaryota; kingdom Metazoa; phylum Chordata; class Mammalia; order Primates; family Cercopithecidae; genus Papio; species Papio anubis. The sequence continues at coordinate 119,534,838 of NC_044985.1, forward strand.
TAGGAATCTAAGCTAAAGAGATTTTCATAATACTTGACAGGTTGATTTATATTTATACTCGTATCTTGTTCCAGAAAGGATAAAGAGGTCCACGGGGAGGGACAGGCACATAAAGGCAGCATGGCACGCAGAAGACAGCTTGTCTTGATGAGAAGGAACAAGTTTTACAGCAAGTGTCTTTTGGTATGAAATTCTTAGGGTTTGGGGCACCCTTTTTGTTTTTTGAACTCTCTGCTTTTTTAATGGTTATAATTGAGAAATACAGGATATTGCAAACCCTAGACCATATTGAAGGGGGCAAACTTAATTTCATTTGAAAGACCCCTGGACTGGGCAGGAGACCTGCTGATCAGCTCTCCAGGTGGCAGAGGCAGCTTTTATAGTGACTTCCCTGACAGGCTGACTGGAAGCTTGGTTGAATGTCCTGTGTCCCTCTGGGAGCAGCCCACCTCTCTGTGGCCCTGTGACAGGGCCCTGGCTTCCATGCTTCTCAGGAGATGGCCATCTTAGTTATCTGGCCACTTTCCAGCCTTCTGCCCACGCAGCCCTGAGGGCCCCTCTCCCCCCGCCCTGCCCCAGGCCACTGTGTCCCTGGAGAACCCCTGTCCTCTGCATGCTTCCTGCCCCTTAGAGGCCCATCAGTCTCCAACAGCCACCCTAAGCAAGTCACCTGGTCACCTGTCTGTGGGGTGACAACACTGAGTCCATGTTAAGAAAGCAGCCTCTACCAGGCTGAGGGAGGAGAGTCCGTGTGATTCAGAAGACACCACGTCATCATTTCAGAGCCATCACTGAACATCAGGGAAGAGAACTCAAGGGTAGAGTCGAACAGAAACTAAATGACCCCAGGCCAGGCGCGGTGGCACACACCTGTCATCCCAGGACTTTGGGAGGCCCAGGCGGGTGGATCACTGGAGGTCAGGAGTTCAAGACCAGCCTGGCCAATATGATGAAACCCCGTCTCTACTAAAAAACCCCATCTCCGTTAAAAACACAAAAATTAGCTGGGTGTGGTGGTGGGCACCTGTAATCCCAGCAACTTGGAAGGCTGAGGCAGGAGAATCGCTTGAACCCGGGAGGCAGAGATTGCAGTGAACTGAGATTGCGCCACTGTGCTCCAGCCTGGGTGACAGAGTGAGGGTCCGTCTCAAAAACAAAACAAAACAAAAACAATCCATGTTAATTTTAGAAAGTACAGATACAGAACCAGAAGAAGAATCAGACGGTTACCTAGAGGAGGTTTTAATCAGCATCCTTTAGGTTCATTCGTTGCTTATTTCAATCTGGATTGGGACAGGACAACAGAGATCCATGAAGGGATTTTGTATGTAACTGTGTGCTTAGTGTGACGTGGGTGTTTGTGTTTTATCCCCTGGCCTCTTTGTGGCCTGTGACATCTTTGACAGGAACCCCAATGGATTCCTCTATGCTCAATGATGTCTTCACTGCCGTGGTATTTCCTGCACAGCTAGGGTTGCTTAACTGTGTAACTACAATAGCAAGATAAGGGAAACAGATTTTCCAATTGGATATTGTAATAAATGATGGCTTCAGAAGGGGCACAATATTCTACGCCACTGATTGAATGATGACAAGAAATATTTTAATAGGTGCATTGCTGTCGCAGTGTAGAGACCAAAAGTAAAGAATGGTTCACCAAGTCAGATCATCCTCAGATGTCCCTACGTGTCTGTTAGTGGAGATAAAGCCATCTCAAGACGGTGACACATTTAAAGTGACGCGAACTAGATTATTAGTAGTCAGTAGTCCCCCCGGCCACTTCTAAAGATGACATGCTTCTAATCATACCCACAGGATTTTTAAGATCCTTTTTTCTTTCTCTTATCAAATGATAGTGCTTGATGATAATTTCATCAGAAAGGTCTCCATCACTAGTCTCTGCTTTATTTTCACGTAGGCAAATGGTCTCAAGAAAATCGGAATAAAAATATTCAAAATATTCAATTAGAATCTCCCAGCTATATCTGGAGCAAGATTAAACAATTATAAGGAGTAGGCAGTGTGTTTTCAAGCCCTGTGTTGTCTTTGTCACCATGATTTGCATTCATATCGGAAGGCCAGCAAACTTGGAAAGAAAATGACTTTCTGATTGAATCATACCGTTTTAAACAAAGCTCTTTCACGAATAAATAATATTAATTACTATATCCAGAATGATCCTCTTTTTTTTTTTTTTGAGTTGTATGTTAACAGAAACATTTGTGCATTTGGTACAAGGTCAGCATAGATTTATCAGGAGACATAAGCTTTGAAAATTTATTCATGCTGGAATTGAACATGGAATTCATTAAGTGTACAGAAGCTGGAAGGTAGACGGGTCGTTGTCTCCATTTTTGTTCTTTAAAGCACTTTATTCCATTGGGAGATCACCATTTCGTAGCCTGGTGTATGCATTCCTTGTGGTGTGTTTTAATACATCGAGTAGGTGATAAATACAATAGATGGAAGGCTGGAAAGTGATGTGGCCTGAATTTCTTTCTAGGTAATTTCAGTGTTGGTAATGCCCAGGGATCTCTTTAAGTGTTGCAGAATCACACCTGGACAACCCAGGTGTCCAGTCCTTTATTGCCTCATGGGCTCTCTAGTCTTACTTTTGATCCCTTTTCTGGTATTTCACCGGTATAATACTCCCTGCCCCTAGATGGGAATATCTGACCTGTGTTGAGTACCTGTATCTAATGAGTTAGTAGCTGTGAAAACGTTTCTCTAGCAAGGCTGCCTGTGAGTGGGATCCCAGGCTAAGCAGTTCACTGCGTTCCAGCAAAGCAGGTGCCCCGTGTGTCACTCTGCAAGTCCACATGGAACAAGATTCCTTAAAGAAGGGATCAGTAGTGCCATGCGTGTATTTTTAACACATTTCCAAAAGCATGATTTCTTCAGGATTAGGTTTATTCAGTAGAAATTTCCAAGGTCTTTTTTTTTTTGTTTTTTTGAGATGGAGTCTCGCTCTGCCGCCCAGGCTGGAGTGCAGTGGCCGGATCTTGGCTCACTGCAAGCTCCACCTCCCGGGTTCACGCCATTCTCCTGCCTCAGCCTCCCGAGTAGCTGGGACTACAGGCGCCCGCCGCCTCGCCCGGCTAGTTTTTTTTTTGTATTTTTTAGTAGAGACGGGGCTTCACCATTTTAGCCAGGATGGTCTCGATCTCCTGACCTCGTGATCCGCCCGTCTCGGCCTCCCAAAGTGCTGGGATTACAGGCTTGAGCCACCGCGCCCGGCCTTTTTTTTTTTCTTTTTTTTTTAAAGTGGGGCACCGTCCTGGATGCTGTGGAAGAATCTTTGTTGGAATACGACCCTGGGTTTTGCATGGAAAAGGGAGGGGGCAGTGCAGGATGTGGCAAGGGCAGTTGTTGGAGCTCCAATACTTCTAGTAAGTAACTAGCAGGGCTGTACGCACTCTACCAGGAAAGCCAGAGAAATGCAGAGTCCAGGGAAAGCAGTCCATCGCACGTTTCTTCCTTCCCTGCAAGGGCACTGGAGTTCTCCTTCACCAGGAAGACTGCAGCCCCCATTCTGATTGGCCTCAGGGGGCCGCTCCTGCTGATGATAGCTAATGAGGACGAGCAGTAGAGAATATTGCTTTCATTTATCTTGGTGCTTTGTACTGTGATGGAGACAGATATTCGGCTTTCAAGAAGACAACTTTTTTTGCAGGGCAGGCATTGTATGCTTGTTTTAAGGCTACATGCGAGAACAAACAACAGTTTCAAGCCTAAGACTTGGGTTTACATGAAGCTAATTGTTAGATATGGGTTCTAAATTTCTTTTCGAAGAATCAATATGTCAGTATGTTCAATTCTTTGCCTTTTACTTTTAAGCTTAACTTTCTTATAAAGCAACCTTTTTTTATTACCTGCTCCACCCTGACTCATTTCAATCACCTACTCCACCCTGATTCATTCTGATTACCTGCTTCCTGCTCTGCCCTGACCATTCTCCACCCTGCATAACCATTTTTGCCGCCAAACCACTCACCCCGTCACTCTCTTTAAATTAACCAGTCGGAATTAATTTAGCCTGTACGGTCTAACCCAATAGGGGAATGACACCGCAGCAGGGGTCATGTGCATCAGGGATAAGAACCCCCTTCCCTCCCTTGTCCAAGTGCGCGCTCACCATTGCTCCATCTTTAAGGGCGCACCCTTCTATGGAAGTGACTTGCCTTGCTGAGAATTAAAAAGAAAATTTTATATTTGAGTGCTATTTCTTTTGCGGCACCAAAACTTTATTTATGACATAATGCTGCAGTCCTTTAACATAACAGAAAGGAAAAGGAAAGGCATCCTGTTCAGTTCTGCACTAGGGGTCCCCGCTGAAATTGCTGACCACAGTCACATGGATTATGATTTAATATTTGAGCAAGACATGATTTTAAATGAATCCAATTAATATTCCATTGAAAAGTGGAAACCAGAGTCCAGATAAGCTGACCGAGCTCTCACACATGTACTGTTAACTTTCCTACTTTCCAGCGTTTCTGCTTTCCCCAAGAGTATCACAGTGAAATTGAGCCGTGAGGGACTCTCTGCTTCTTCCAGTTGGAAGCCTCTGGACTTCATCCTCAGACACGGGAGATCTTGTCTCTCTCAGTCCTGAGTTTCTCTCCCATTTATAACTGCTACTTCAGTTGTAGGGCACTGGGTAGCCCTGGAGTTGAGTTGTGCAATGCGTGACCTTGTTTATGTCGCTGTTTGAGTTTTTATTGAGAAAAAGGCCTTCTGTGAATCCAGATGTGACTATTACACACTGAATGTTCCCATTACTTTAAGAATGAGTTATGGTGGTGGTATTATTATTATTATTATTATTATTTGAGATGGAGTTTCCCTGTTGTCTCCCTGGCTGGAATATAATGGCATGACCTCAGCTCACTGCAACCTCTGCCTGCCCCTGCCTGCGGGTTCAGGTGATTCTCCTGCCTCAGCCTCTGGAGTAGCTGGGATTACAGGTGCCCACCACCATGCCCAGCTAATTTTTTATATTTTTAGTAGAGATGGGGTTTCACCATGTTGGCCAGGCTGGTGTTGAACTCCTGACCTCCGGTAATCCATTGGCCTCGGCCTCCCAAAGTGCTGTGAGCCACCATGCCCAGCCCAGTGGTGTGATTATTACATAACCATGGTGGTGATTCCTGTGGGCTAAACTGTGCCTCCCAGAATGTGTGTGTTTTAAGTCCTAACCCCAGTGCCTCGTAATGCGATTCAGGTTCTTGAAAGAGGTGACTGAGTCAAAATGAGGTTAGTAGAGTGGGCCCTAATCCAGTAAGACTGTGTCCTTATAAGAAGAGGAGATTAAGACACACACACAGAGGAAAGACCATGTGAGGACACAGGGAGAAGACGGCATGTCCAAGCCGAGAGACCTCGAAAGAGACCAGCCCTGTCCACACTGTGCTGATTTCGGCCTTCTAGGCTCCAGAACTGGAATAAATAGGTGTCTGTTGTTTGAACCACACAGCCCGTGGTACTTTGTTAGGTCAACGCTGGTAAACTCGTACAGTGATGGCTTCAAATGTTATGAACATTAAAATCTTTCTATTGCTAGTGAAGGGCGTTAAAACCTTGGTGGCCTATTAAATATTTATGGAATTTTTTTCCTTTACACTTTTGCAAAGCATTTTTTCTTGTTTGTGCATACCTTCTTCTATTAGCAAAATGTCTTCTATTACCAGCTTTAGAAATAATGGTGTTGATATTTTCCTTGGAAGGGTCTGGGTTGACAGACCTGCGAAAGGTCTGGATGTGTTCAGAGAAATAAGCGATTTTTTCGAAGGCCCAGGCCTTGGTACTGCTCTAATTATATCCGGAATGCTTTGGATGGGAAGAATTTATGGCTTTATAAGTGAGTATTTCCGCATTAGCAAAGAGACATCTACAATTGAAAGACTTTCCTGCAGCCTCCCGGGGTCGAGGTCAAGAGTCTGGGAGGAGGTGTGCAGTGGAGTGTTGGGTGAGAGGGTGCTGGGGTCACGCGCCCAGCAGGGGTGGAGGGCTGGACAGGCTCAAAAGACAGACCTGGGCAGTGGACAAGGCTGGGCTTCCCTGGAGCTGTTGGCGGGGCAGAGCCAGCTCAAGGAACACCTGCCCAGCCTTTCCAGGAACTCTGGAAGGAAACTGGGGACTTCGTGCTGAGGGTGGGATTTGGGAGATAATCCTAATCACTGGGCTGTTCCTTTGTCCTTTGACATTCAAATGAAATGGGAGCCTGTTTTACCCCAATCAGCCTTGAGTTTTCAGCGCCCTCCCCCTTGGAATACCAGTGAGGGACCTTCTGTTTTTGTCGTTGGTGTTTTACCCCTTTTGACTACCATTTCTGGGTACTTTCTCCGAAAGCTCTTTTAGCACATTGCTTTTCTCTCTGCCCTCCCTCCCTCCTCTTTCCTCCTTCCTGCTCTCACTCTGAAGCAGCCCAGCAAAATGTACAGCTCTCGCTTTCCTTTGAGAGGCCCTCCATTGTTCCCGCCCTGCCAACTTCCACGCCGGCCTCCTTTTGCAAATCCACCTGCTGTTCTGGGCTTGCCCTGGGGAAGGCCCTGGAGCTGGATTCCCACACCCCGCCGAGAAGAGTTTGTGTGTTTCTGTGAATCTGATGAGTGGGTCGTGGACTTCATTCCAGCCCCACCCTTTACAGTGAGATCCAGGGACCCTTTTAACCTGTGGCTGACTTTTTATGTCTTTCTGTGTCTGTAAAATCGGGATAGTAATAGTACCTACCTCTCCGGGGCACTTTGGGGGTAGAATGGATGAACTGAATTAATGTCTGAAGTGCCACCACGTCCTCCTTAAGCATTGGTCTTGGTGCATTGGGAAGGGGTGTCAGCTGAGCAGGCTGAACCTGTCACCTTTTTCAAAATTTCCAACAACTGTGGCTTCTGGGGAAATCCTTTGACAGTCAGGGTGCTATCTGAACACGTGTCTTTGTGGGTCACTTCCCAGACGTCGATGCCCTGCTCGGGGTCCCTTTACAGCTCCCCTGAAGGTGCTATTTGAAGCACAGCAACCATTCCTTTGAGAACCTGTGCAGGTCCAGGTGCCGAGAGCTATCAGATCCCTGCATCAACTCTGGGGATGGGTTCAATTATTATCCTCTCTATAAACAGTTCTCAGTTATTCCAAGTATTCCGTTTCTTAATGGATCTTCCAAGCCCTGGATCAATAGTGTATATTTCTTTGTTTCTCAGCTAGGGCCCTGGCCTCTGCAGATAAGCCCTTGGATGCGAAGTCTGGGGAACCAGCCAGCCACCTCTGGTCCTGGGAGGGTCAGGGACTTGTGAATCTACATCTGGCTCCTTGTGCAGTGGGCCTGGCATGGGCCCAGGCTGGTGGGGTGGGCAGGGAAGGAACAGGCCCACAGGCACCCCCGCATGGGTCCCTCAAGGCTGCAGACCCCTCTGTCTGACCAGCATCCCATTCTCTGAAATGAAGCAGCTGCCACCAGTCTGACTTTTTGCAGGCAGTCACACTCTGGGATGCTCCCCACCCCCTCGGCACACACAGTGAGTGTTTTCATGTTTTCCACCGAGGGAGGGAGGGACAGGCTTTCTCAGGGGGGCGGCCACCCAAGATCAGCTGCGCCGAGGATTTTTGTGGCCAGGGGAAGAAGTGAATCACCCTCTTCTCTGTGTCTTTCCCTAACCACTGGAGACTTCATAGATAAACTTGTGGGGTCATGGTGGGGGAGGCACTGTGTGGAAGGGTAAATGGGCTTCCTGGGGGTTTAGCACAAGTTGACCAACCTTGTTGTTGGTAACATGACTGAGGCATTACCTGGATTGATTAAGTCAATCACCAAGCCGCATTTATTAAGCAGAACATTGGTAAGGGCTTGAGGGTGAGAGACAGAAGTTGTCCTTGACTGAAGGAGGGGGTTCTATAAATGGAAGTGTCAGGGCAGGGTGACAGATGCCCAGGTGCGCACAGGTGTGCCCAGGTGTGAGGGGAGAAGACGGGGTCAGAGCCAGCAGGGGAAAGAGCTTGGGGACTCCTCAGTCCAGGCCCCAGTGATGTGTAGAGTTGAGCTGCATCCTGCTGGTGCCAGCAGGAGACAGTGGCGAGACTGGGTATGGTGTGGTTGGGAACTAGAAAGGACACTGGTGTGTTTAGATGGGGAATCCTGGGATGCAGCAGAAACAGCCCCTGTTGGTTTTCAGCGTTGGAGCAGATGCTTCCCATACGTCATCACATCTTACTGTCACAGCTACCGTATTGTTATTGTCTCGTTTTTGCAGAAATGAAAACCTGATGCAGAGCCTCAAGGTCACTTTCCCGAGGTCACATGTGGTTTGCATCCTTGTGGCCTTGGACCCCAGCCTCTTAGCCACTCAGTGCAACTGGGGAGACTGGAGAGTGTCAGGGGCCTTGAATACCGGTTAAGGAAATGGATACTTTATTCTGCAGGTGACAGGGACTCACTGAGGGCTCCAAACAGAATCGTACCCTCAGACTCTGACTGCAGGAGTAAGGATGGTTTCCTGAGAGTAGGCTGTGTCTGGGGGTGGGTCAGCAAGGACGCGTGTGCTGTGGGAATCCCGGGATGGAGGAAGAGGCTGTGACCAGTAGAGGGAGAGTGGACTCTTCGGGTGGTTCAGACAGATACGCAAGTGGGGAGAGATTGGCAGGCGGAGGACAGGCTTTTGTTGAGGGCTGGAGGGAGGGCTGGAGGGAGGGCTGGAGGAGGGTCTGGAGGGGGGGCTGGAGGGGGGGCTGGAGGGAAGGAGGGCGGAGAGGCAGGCCGTTTGTGTTTTCTGTTAAGTGGGACGTAATCGAGTGTTCTCCTCTGCCGAGTGAAGGAAAGGCAGTGATTGTGATTGAGGGTGCAGGGTCCATTTGCCAACTCTGAGCCAGAGAGTTGGGTGTGGGCGGGAGGCAGGACATTGAGGGAGCTCTGAAGTCATGGCCAGAGGCCATCCTACTGAGGGGATGGGGCAGTGATAGTTTCAAGGAATCCTAGGAATGGGAAAAGGGCTGGCCAGGGCTGTGGGGGTGGTGGGGCTGTGGGATGCTGGAAGCAGCCCCAACACGTGTGCATCTGCAGCTGGGCTTGGTGAGGTGGACTTGGGGCTTCTGATGCTCGTGCTCCCCTGAATCTCCGGGAGACGTGGGGCATCTCGGGGTGGGGTCAGGTTTCCGGGTGAAGCCTCTGCTGCTGATCTGTGGACCGTGCTTGGAGAACACTGGTCCAGTGCTCTGGAGTTTGTACAGATCCGCCTTTGGGGCATGCCCAGGTGGGGTCTTACAGGAGCCAGGTACAGGTGGGGCTGTGTCTGGAGTGGACAGTGATACAGTGATATCCCTTGGCCTCTGCTGGACAGAGAAGGAGGTGCCAGGAGGCAGCTCTGAGTTGGGATGGAAAGGATACATGACAGTCAGCTCCCCTACAGCTGGAGGGGAAGTTCCAGAAAGAAAGGATGGCCAACCTGGGAGTTGTGGGCAGAGAAAGGGCTTTTGGAGGCCAAGACTGTAGGGCAGCATTATCCTGGGTGAGTTGGGGTGTGGCCATGGGAGGAGGCCCCAGGAACTCAGGGAAGGAAAAGACCATGGCGCTGAGGAGGCGACATGGCCTGGCCCTCCACCTCCAGGCTGACCACCCTACTCAGCTCCTTTAGGGTGGAGTGACTGTGAGGCAGTGACCAGGAAAAACGGGACCCAGGGTGGTGGCACATGAATCCCAGCTTGGTGTATCCACTCAAGTGTCATGCCAGGTAGTCACATCTTAACTTGTGGCATGGCTTTAGAGAGTGTCTGTGCAGGCTGCCTCTGATCCCTCAGTCAGTGCGCAGAGCTGAGCTGATGAGGAGTTAACCTCCTTTTCCAGATTCGGAAAGTCTTGGTACGTAATCAACCAGGTCCCACCTTCAGCCACACTCCTCGGGACAGAGTGCGTCTTTGGAGGGGAGGACTCACAGCGGTTTTGAAGTAATGTAGATCGTGTGGCCATCACAATTTAGTTTATCATTCCCCCACTCAGTCTCTGCCTTCATGGAAGTTGGTGATTTTTTTTTTTTTTTTTTTTTTTTTTTTTTTTTTTTTTTTGACTCTGTTGCGCAGGCTGGATTGCAGTGGTGGCATCTCGGCTCATTGCAATCTCGGCCTCCTGGGTTCAAGCTGAGGCTCCTGCCTCAGCCTCCCAAGTAGCTGGGATTACAGGTGCACACCAGCATGCCTGGCCGAAGTTGGTGATTTTGGACAGAGGAAAGATAGCACAGTGTCATAACTCAGCAAAGGTGCTCAGCAGCTGCAGGAGTTGGGGTTCTCGGGGCTCACACCCAGCCTCTGTGTCCCTCATCCCTCTGCCCCGCTGTAAGAACCCTTCACCCTGCTCAGTGCTCCTGGCCACTGCTGACTGGTACATGGCAAGCAGAGGTTTTATTCCATCTTACTGTGTCAGCCGTGATCCCAGGGACCCAGTTCTTTCTTAAGAGCTCCCATGCACATTCTAACTAGGAGGGCGGGTAGCTGCAGCTCCCAGCAGCCCGGATGTGTTTTCCTCCAAGCCTGGGGAACACCAAGCTAGGGACACGCTGGCTAATAGAGGAAGGGGAGCTAGGTGTGGTGGCTCACGCCTGTAATCCCAGCACTTTGGGAGGCCAAGGCGGGTGGATCATTTGAGGTCACCCTGACCAACAAGGTGAAACCCCGCCTCTACTAAAAATACAAAAAATTAGCTGGGCGTGGTGGCGGGTGCCTGTGATCCCATCTACTTGGGAGGGTGAGGCAGGAGAATCGCTTGAACCTGGGAGGCGGAGGTTACAGCGAGCCGAGATTGCACCATTGCACTCCAGTCTGGACAAAAAGAGCGAAACTCTGTCTTAAAAAAAAAAAAAAAAAAAAGGAAGGGGAGCAATCATGTCCCTCCCTCTGCTGGGACGGGAGCAGCAGCCAGGGGTTGGGCTTTGAACTGGCATCGTAGGCATTTTGCTTTCCACATTTAGAGGAAAAAGATACATCAAATATTCAAGTCCCCTCGGCACAGATGAAAGATTTTTCAGATATCTCTGCAGCCAAATCCCAGATGGGATGCAGAAGGGAGAACTGTGTAAAATGACGCTCTTCCAGAAGCTGGGCTTTGTAATGGGGCTGGCAGAAATTCCCAGGACATCGTTTGTGGCCTCGATGTGATTTTCATGTAAGTCATGGATTTTCTAAATCTTTGAGGTCAGTGGATCTAAAGAAAAGCTTGGTAAACATCCAGATGTTGTCAAACATATTTAGGTCATTGTTCTCTGACAGTTCGTGGTATTCGTTCCTACTCCAGGAGGCTCTTAGGAGAATCCAAATCTGACTCTTCCCTGTGCTTTGAGAAGGAATGTCTGCATGAAGACCACCGTACAGATGGCGATATTAGAAGAGTTCCCTCCCGTGAATCCTGTAGAGGAAAATGTTACCAAAGAGGCCTGTTCCCCTGTGTACCTAATACTAGGAAGATCAGATAATTTGTAGAGATGTCTTGGTTTTTCTGCACACAAGCTCCAGAGCTGCCTGGAGGCTGTCTGATAGACAGCTGCAGTGTTGTGTGTTACCCTTGACCTCATCCCTCCTGTCCCTGAGCTCGAAGGCTGGATGGTCGATGGGAGTTCCTTTGGTGACTCTCTAACTGTGGCCAGAACTGGGAGCTGCTGTGTTTGTAAAGTGGCTGCTCAGTGTTGTTTGTGTTGGCTCTATAAAACAATGCTTAAATAGATTGAATTTTAATATATAGCTTTTTCTTTTATTTTTTATTTTTTTGGAGACGGAGTTTCACTCTTGTTGCTCAGGCTAGAGTGCAGTGGCATGATCTCAGCTCACTGCAACCTCTGCCTCCTGGGTTCAAGCGATTTGCCTGCCTCAGCCTCCCAGGTAGCTGGGATTACAGGTACACACCACCACGCCCAGCTAATTTTTGTTTTGTATTTTTACAGATATAAAAAAGGTTTTACCATGTCGGCCAGGCTGGTCTCAAACTCCCGACCTCAGGTGATCCACCCACCTCGGCCTCCCAAAGTGCTGGTATTACAAACATGAGCCACCATGCCCGGCCTGATTTAATATCTTAAGTCACCTTTGCCTGACACTTGGCAAGAAAAACTACCAAGAAATATCTAATATTTTCCTTTTGTTTGGTAATAAGAATCTACTCACAACGGACACTTACTGGCTTGCTTTAAAACCAAGCTTGCTTCTCACTGGCCTGTTTAAGTGGAAATGAAGTCTCAGTGTGGGGTCCGATGCTTCCTGTTGGCTGCATGGAGGAAAGGAAACTGGGCCTGAATCTCCCGTGTTCCTCATGCGTGGGTAGAACTAAAGCCTCTTCTTCTGTAACGTGGCAGTTCCCATTCTCAGAGCATAAGGTATGTGTGAGTGATGCCACCTCAACCCTTAGCCAGGTGCAGGCATAACAAGGGAGACCCACCTGTGCAATATAGTGAGACCCCCATCTTTACAATAAATGAAAAAAAACATTAGCCAAGCATGATGGCTCACGCCTGTAAATCCCTTTAGGAGGGATTTAGGAGGCCACGGTGGGAGAATCACCTGAGGCGAGGCATTCGAGAGCAGCCTGGGCAACATGGCAAGACCCTCCTCTCTACAGAAAAATTTAAAAATTAGCCAGGGGTGGTGACATATGCCTGTGGTCCCAGCTATTCAGGAGGCAGGAGGATCACTTGAGCCCAGGAGTTCAAGGCTGTAGTGAGCTATGATCTTGCCACTGCCCTCTAGCCTGTCTGTGTGGTGGTGTGTTCATACACAATAGAAATGGCCAGTGTTCTGTTGGCAGGAATTGCTGTCGTTGGTCCTTAAGAAAAAACACAGGAAGGATGCTGCAGGTGCTCACAGGACCTTCTGGGGTCTTTTTTCCTGTTGGATCAATGTTCCTGCCTTAGAGACAGACCATACCAGTCCTTCCTTGACTAGCAGATAAGGGTCAAGTCCTCATCTCTTTTACAGTTCCATGTTTAACCTTCAGCTTTTAAAATGAGAAAAATGGGATTCCCCAGTGAGTTCAGCTGGAATGTGCCAGGCAAAGAGATGCATGCAGAATTTTCAGTTCCTAGAAGCTGAGCATCATGGCAAATCTTAGCTTAGAAACCATTCTACCATGACATTCTCAGATGAGAATTTGAGTCTCATGCTAAAAATATAAAAGTATTAATAAGACAGAACTGTCTTTCTAATTGCTTCTCCTTACATGTATCTGTCAGTCAACTGGCTACCAGAAAATAGCCTTTGATGTGCCCATGGAGGGGCTCTTGGTTGGCTCCCGGGGTGGGCATGCTCGGGCCAGGGCAGAACCAGTGGTTGGCCAGTTTCTACAGTCAGCAGACGCGGTTCTGCTAAGATACTGCAAACGTGATTACTGGCTGTCAGGTTCTGTTATTTGGAAAGCCAGCCTGTGTAGCAGATGGCTCTACTGACTGGCTACCAGAAGTTTCCTTTAAATAAGGCTTATCGACTCTAGCAACACTTGGAAATACTATTCTCAAGGAGAACGTTTGATTTATAGGTCGCTAGAAATGACCCGGGACAGAGGAGTCGTGGGAGGGTGGCCAAAGCATCTCATAAAGTTGGAACTAAGGGAGCAAAGCCAGCTGCTGAGGGTGATGAATGGGGGTTAGCTAGGGCTGGCACCTTTCCTGAACTCTCCTCTGCAGTCTTCCTCTCTCGGGCGGCATTAGTCCCTGCAGCACGGAGGCATTGCCCGGCTGCTGTTTGGTTTTGAGGTAGCAGTGAAATCAACTACATGCTTAAAAAAAAAATGGTGATATGCTCCATGGCATGGAAAAATTCAAGAAATGACAGTCTAGTGGAGTCAGTTTAAAAAACCACAGGAAAATAAAGCATAATGCCATCTGAACATATATAGTATTATGATTTTTTTTTTCCTCTTCAAAAAAGACTGGTCTGGCTTTGTAGAAGGGGATTTAGATTTTGGAGTGACATGTCGGGAGCATGTGTCTTCTTTGCATCGGGAGAGCCCATCTCTCTAGGGCAGTGGGGAAAGGCAATTCTCTCTGACCAGGTTTTTCAGCACCCACAGTCGTACTTGACATGGCAGCATTATGATCGGTATGGAAAGTAAATGCTTCCTTCTGAGGTGGAAATGCTGAAGGATCACAAACACACTGGCTATGGCTGAAAGAGGTTCCCTGGAAGAGTCAGTGTCATCTAAGGTGGACGGAATGGATTCTTCTACTCTGCAGCCTGCATCTCATATGGCAAAGTGCAAAACCTGGGATGGATTCTAGACAAAGGTACAGTAATTGGGAGAGACAAACAGTCCAGTATTTGAGCCCTGAAGGAGTACTACTTTATTTTTTACTTTGGGCTCTATGAATGCTTCAGATAACAAGTGAGATAGATTTGCATATCTTAATTCTGGACAAGCTACTTTCATATTAAAGTTCATCTCAGTATCTGAACAGAGCCATGGTCTCAAATCGTGGGAATTGATCTCCCCTTCCCGCACCTGGCTAAGTTAGGAGCCCAGGGTTCTGGTCCCACCCTTGACAGTAGCAAAGATCTCTGTCTATCCACGTTGCTCTGTTTTCAACTTACAGACCTGGGTGACCTTTAAGTCTGTACAGCTGCAGTGATAACATTTTAGACTTTTGCCAAATTTTAGTGGTGTTCATCATTAAAGAGACGGTATGGCACTGTAGCTGTCTCTGGGATTATCGCGAAGCTTTTATCTCCCTCACTGTCCTTTTGTGGTAAAATCACGTAGTCTTAGCATTTTTTGGGTGTTGTGTCAATTCTTTGAAGACAGAACCCCTTTTGTCACAGTATTGTCACTGTGTAGCATTGCAGTAGGTACTCAATATATATTCGATGAATAAATGAACCAATAGAAAAATGAGTAAGTCTGAAAGTTTGCTAAAAATGCTACCTGGAAATGTCAAGATAACATTTACATTTGATTTGCTTGGAGTTTAGTAATATTCACATGTTTACTTTTGTCTTTGTTATCAACAAAGCAGAATGCTGATGCTTACTAAGACAAAAAAAAAAAAATGAGCACAGGCAGTGTGACCCCCAAACCCCAGATTTCACCCTTACTGAGGAGCTGTGTAGCCCTGGGGAAGTGCCCTTTGTCTCCAAGCCTCTGCATCTCCCTAACCAGATGGGCGTTAGGCTGTCATTCTGAACCATTCTGACAGATGAATCCCGCCTGGCTCCCACTCTAGAAGTTGGGGGTTCTTGGTTCTTATCAAAGAGGGCTGCTTTATTGAAACTCAAAAGGTAAAATGATTCTGTCTTGGGAACCCCTCCTTACAATGAGGATGTAATCAGAGGTACCGCATCCAGAGCCTTTAAAGTTTGAGTAGCTGGTAGGCTGAGGTGTGACCCTATGATGGTGAAAATCATGTTGAGGTCGAGGCCACAGAGGGTGGTCAGGTGTATTTTAAAGTATCCTTTCAAGAAAAATAAAGTGAATCACCTAGCACTCTCATATATTTCATTAAATCTGAATATTAAATTTCAAACTGTCATAAAATCCAGATTTCCTAGGCTATAACTTCTATAACTTCCTTCAAAAGAGAGCTTGCCCAATTCATTTTTATGCCACTTCCAGTGCCGTGAACACAATAGGTACCCCCACAATAAGATTAAAGTAGGGAAAGTTGGCACCTGACAATCCCTGCCTGCAAATAGCATATCCCAAAGTAATGCTTCCCCCTGGCCTGGCCACCAGCACCTTGCCCAGAAACAGCCTGTAGCAAGCTGTGGCATTTCTAGGTCTGGAGAAGGTCGTGTAAGCAAGTGGTGTGATTAGGGGACATTGTATTTTTCCTTCTGAAACTTTTTCATCAAGGAAACTCTGAAACAATACATCTGTGTTTAAGACAGCGTGAGGAACTGATAAGTTGATCACCTATGTCTAAACATTGTGTGGCCTGGGATAATATCCAAGACCAGTATCTGTCAGCCCACCAGGTAGGAAGTGGGGGATTTGATGGAAGAGACGTTCAGTTTTCAGTATTAATGGTGAATATTTCGCATGTACACAGAATGCCTGGCACATAGGATTTTAATCAATTTAATCTTCACAAGAATGCTCAAAGTTTAGGAGCTTTTATCGGCGCTCCTATTTTACAGGTGGAAAAGCAGGTGGTTTGTCAGTGGATAAGCCTGGCTTGCGGGCAGGCACGTCTGTCTTCTTGCTCTTAACCACAGTATTTTCCTGTCTGTCGTCATGGGGAGTAAGTGCTTACCTGTGAGGAATCTTTCCCCACACATTGGTAAAATAACCCTACGAGATTATTTTAGAAGCTTTGCACAGAGTATGTATGATATGGTATGGCAGTGTATGGTACCATAGAAGTTTATCTGGGGTGAGATTATTGCTAATTGAAAATGAAAACAAGACAGAATTATGTTAGGAGGCAGATTGTGGCCCTTCATTGGCAGGGCATTGGTGTAAACAGCACCCTCCCCTCACAGTCGCATCTCTTTGTTCTTGTCTTCCTGGAAGCCCACTTGTTCCTAGGTGAGGTTGGGGGTAACAGGTACCAAAGATACTTGGTTTTTTAAACGAGTCACATGAGTTTCATCTTCGAGGCTGCATGGTTAGGAAAGATGCCTCATATAAACGCGCAGCAGGTGAGATATGCCCCTAGTTTTGTTTTTGCAGGCCAAGCCCCAAAGTGTGCGTGGTTTTAGGGTGCAGGCTGGTGCTAGGCTAGGCCCCCCGAGGCTCCGGTCCGCGCTGCGCCGATCCATCCCGGCGCTTGGGCCTGCACGCCGCCGCGCTCGCCGCCGCCGCCGCCGCCGCCACCGCGCTCCCGGGACTCCGCCAGCCCGGCTGGGCGCGCGGCCCGCGGTCCCTGCACGTCGGCCCCCGCCGCCCGCCCCGCCCCGGCGCGCGTTTCCATTTTAAACCGCCGCCCGCCGCCCGCCACCCGCCACCCTTCGGTCGCAGCCGGCGCAGCTGTCCGCGCGTCCCGGAGCCCAGGGAGTGGCGGAGGCTGCGGAACCGCCGAGCTGTGCTGCCGGGGCGGGAGGATGCGCACGGGCCCCGCGTCGTAGACAATGAAGCCGCGGGCGCCGCCGCCCGCCCTGGGCCCTGCGCACCGCGGCCGCACCTGCCGGCGAGAGCGCTCTCGCGCCTGACCGGCCGCCTCGCCTGACCCTGCCGGCCCATGGCTCGGCGCCCCGGGCCCGGACCCCGGCACTCGGGCGGCGCGGCGTACGGGCCGGCGGGTGCCAGGGGCGCCTTCCCCGCAGCCTGAGTGCGGCCCTTGCGGCGAGCGGGGGGCGTGGGCCACACTCCCGGACCGCCTGCCCTCCTCGCCTGACCCGGCGCCCTCCCAGCCCGCGGGCTCGCTGGATGCGGCGGGGCCCCAGTGCGCGGGCGACATGTACTTGTTGGACGGCAGCGGCGAGCCCGCGTCGCCACCCGCGGACGCGATGCCGCGCGGGACGCCTCCCAGAAAGACCGTCTACCGCATCTCCGTGACCATGGTCAGGAAAGAGCAGCTGGCCGCGCCGGGCTCTGGCGGCCCGGACCCGCGCCCCGCTCGGCGGCCCCGGCCCGCGCGCTCCCCGGACGCGCCCGGGCGGCTTGAGGAGGAAGCCGAGGAGGCGGAGGGTGTGGAGGAACCGGAGGGTCGCCGGCCGCGCGCATGGGATTTCCGCACCTTCCGCACCCGCAGCACCGGGCAGCTGGAGCTGGGGCGGCTCCGGCCGTGCGCACGCGGCCTGGAGCCCGCGGACCTGGCCAGCAGCGCGCGGGCGGAGGAGGAAGGACGAGGCTCGCCCGCGCCCGGCAGCCCCGACGTGGAGGGGGCCCGGGCCGCGCCCCTGCGGCGGAGCTTGAGCTTCAGGCACTGGAGCGGGCCTGAGGCGCCGCAGGGCCGGACACTGGGCGGCGGGAGGCGCCACAGCAGCTCAGGGAGCCTGGCCTGGGCGCCGGATGACGAGGCCGCCGCCGGGGCCACCCTGGAGCCCGCGGCCGCCACGCAGCCCTCCTCGGAGAAGCGCAACACCCTGGACGTGGGCGAGGTGCTCAGCAAGAACGACACGCTATCGGACCTGGAGCGTTGGGAGCGCAGTAAGAGCAAGAACCGCACGCTAGACAACAGCGACCTGCAGCGGCTGGAGCGCGCGCGGGCGGCGGCCGGGGCCGGCGCGGCCTCGGAACACCGGCTGCTGCGCTTCTTCAGCGGCATCTTCGCGCGCAGGGATGGGGGCCCGGGCGGCGGGCCCTCCCCACGGAGCGGAGCCTCGCGGCCGCGCGGCTACTTCAGCCTGCGGCGGCCGCCGGTCGAGGCGCACTCGTCCAGCGGCGAGAGCATCGACGGCTCCCCGCGCAGAGGTGGGCAGCGTGCCCGGGGGTCCCGGGACGGGAAGGGGCGTGGTGGGGACTTGCTGGCTCCACAGTGGCCATGGAACCCGCCCTCCCGGGTCGGTAGCCGGCACGTGGCCTGGAGAGAAGTGAACTCGGGTACTGCGGTTTTCCCCAGCAGGGCGCAGCGGTCCTGGGGTTTCTGGCTGCCCCTGCGCCTGGCTGTGCGTGCCAGTTTCCCTCGGGGTCCACCACCTTCATCAAGGAGAGCTTGACCCGGGACAGGTCGCTTTGCCAGGCGGCGCCGACCTCCCTCGCGTTCTGGCTGGGCCTTCTGCGGGAGCGGGCCCTGAACTGGCTGCCCGCGACACCTGTGAGGCCGCCCCAGGGAGCCGAGGCTCGCAGGTCGCCGCCGCACAGGTGCCGCTGCCTGGGTGGGAAAAGCCGGCATTCATCCTGGCGCCCCTCCCTGCCTGCAGTCGTCTCCCTGTTGGTGCTACCATCTGTGAATGCTGTGGTGTGGCCTCAGATGACTCCGTGGCCCTCGGTAGTGAGCTGGCTGTGAGGACACTTCACTACAGTGGTGGGGCGCAGGGCGGGACGGAGGCCTCTCTCCGCAGCTTTCCTGCCAGGTGGCATCTTAATGTGGAGAGCGAGTCTGGGACCGGATCTGTTTCCTGGTAATGTAGGCTAGCAAAGGGGCAGGAAAACTGCAGCCCTGCAGCCTGTTCTGAAACCTCAGGTGTCTGTTCCCTTGTGTCCTCTGACAGGGACTTTGCAGGGAGGGATCTCCAGCCAGATATGGTATTCCACTGCAGGAATCAGTTAACCTTTTGGTAGGTAGCATTTGGGGGTCAGAGCCTCCAGAAACTTCCCTTCGTGTATTCTCTTAAAATATTAGAAAGTGATGCGTGTTATTTTGTTAAAAGAATTGGTTTGCACGAAGTTGCTCCTGTCATCATTGGCGTTCAGAGGAAGTTAAGACCTGAAGGTCCCAGTTCTCTAATAAGCAGGCTTGCATCTTTGTTCTGTGGACTTTGAAGAAAACAGTAATTAGCTGCATTGGTTCCAGACGAGTTTGTATCAGAGAGAGAAAGAGAAAGGCACAGACATGATTTATAGAGGATGCGTTTCGTTGTGGTCCCTCTTGATACAAGTTAAAAGCATTTGGGGTTTGGGTAGTTCCTCTCTGGTCAAATGGATTGATAGTAGATTTGGAGTAGTAAGGGGGTGACGTGTGTTGGAATGTTTATAGTAATGCTCAGTTTGTTCTTTGTGGTCAGTCCTTCTCTGGGTGGAATTACTTTGGTCTGAGACATAATATTACTAGCATTGTGAGTTGTATAGAAAAATGGAAATTTAATGAACTACATTACAGCACATATGGTCAGAACTCTAGGGCCTCACTTTTTTCTGAAGTTCTAAGTAATCACGTACTCAAAAAAGCTACATGTTTCACCTGGATAAATTCTTTGCCTTTGGCTAAAATGTCTGAAATATCAATATTCTTAGGATTTTGGTGATACCAGTGTCTATTACAGGTAAAAGTTGTAGTCCCCACAGGTATCACAACCTCTCATTTTATTACACTTCTCCAGTCTTTACATGTTTGCTTCCTGTGACATAAATTATTCAGAATTTAGGTGCTGTATAAGATTTTGAATTTAGATGAGAGTCTCTAAGGTAAGAGTCAGATGCAGTAGAGCCCAAGCTCGGTTTCCCTGTAAATGTCCATAGGATGCAAGTCCCCAAACCACTGGAGACAGGTGAGTTTGTAGAACTCGGAAATTTTGGATCTGAGGAAGGTAAAATGGTGTGTGTTGTAGAACACTGCCTGTGAGGTCGGGTGGCGCCCTGTAATAACACACTAGTATTTTGCAGCAAAGCCTGAGATATCCACACTCAGTGAAATAAATAGTGATTAAAAATAGCCTCATGCCAGTTAGGTTAGAGTCTGGTTTTGCCACCAAAATAATTTGCCAACCATTTATGAAAAGAAGTTCCTTCCATTCTCAGACCTTTTTGGATTTTAGATTGACAGCTAAACTGTTGTAGATCTGCAACATGATAAGCATCATGAGAAGCACCACTGGCTTTCTCTGCATCTTGGCCATAATGTTTAAAGTTTAGAGTCCTTGAAAATATAAAGGAAATTAAAAATGACATCAGCTTGTGCAGGTTTTCCTTCTGTTAGAATCTTTCCATCTTCTTTAAAACAGCTAAGTAAATTTTTGAATTGGCTACAGGAAACTAAAGACTAAGTAATTATTGCATTAAATAGTCTATTTGGCTTCTCAGCGTTAAATGCTTAGGCAAGGTATTTCCATTAGCACAGGGAAGCAAGATGGCTGGAGTCTTATTTTAAAGCACACACGGGCTCCTACATATGTGTGCCTTTGGTTTGCCTGTATTCTGAACTCAAGGCGTTAAGGATGAAAGGATTGGAACACCTACCTTTTGTAGGATGATTCTCTTGTACTCTCTGATCCTTGTTGGAACTTGTCTATTTAGGCTCTTCCCAGTTCTTCCCCCTAACGCAGAACAGTTGCCTCCCTGAGTTCAGGGCTGCTCCCTCTATGTAAGGCTTGCAGCTGATAGCAGCTAGCCAGCAGACATTCCAGAAAGACCCTGTGTCACATCAAGGGCAGTTTCGTGTTACCTGATACACATGTATTGAGGCAGAGTCCGTTGACTCAAGTATAATTTAATGCAAGGAAAGATCAAATAATAAATGATTAATGACACTGTAGGGTGTCCCCTTGCAGCGCATGCTCTGCATCCCAGTGGATGCTCTCCGGGCCGGCCCTGGAACCAGCTGCGCTGGGAGTGAAGTCCACACTGACTATGCCCATCCAGAGCATTCAGTGTCTTTAGGGTGTTCTCTAGCTGTCTGGGAGGATTGATTACAGTAATAAAGTGATTCATTGATACTCTTACTGAGGTTAGCTTTTAAAATTAGTAATTTACAACTAATTTTTGACAGCACATTTTATGACTGGCTTTGTTCTTTAATTTCTGATTCCCTTGATTTATATCACTCAATTACTGTAGGGTGATAGACCTTTTTTTTTTTTTTTTTTTTTTAATTGACGGAGTCTCACTCTGTTGCCAGGCTGGAGTGCAGTGACCCAATCTCGGCTCACTGCAACCTCCCCCTCCCAGGTTCAAGCGATTCTCCTGCCTCAGCCTCCCGAGTAGCTGGGACTACAGGCGCCCGCCACCATGCCCAGATAGTTTTTGTATTTTTGGTTGAGAGGTGGTTTCACCATGTTGGCCAGGATGGTCTCCATCTCTTGACCTCTTGATCCACCCCCTCGGTCTCCCAAAGTGCTGGGATTACAGGCATGAGCCACCGCACCCTGTTTTTGTTTTTGTTTTTGTTTTTGTTTTTTTAATCATTTTAAACAACCTTCAGTGGAGAATGTGAGGACACAGCAATTAAATGAAACAATTTGATAAATTTTGATTTTTAAATTGGATTTGTTCCTGAAAAGGACACTTGTAAGGAAGCTATGTAATTCAGTGTTTCTCATTTGAAACATTTTGAACTGATCACAGTTTTTTGTTATTAGAATTGATTAGCTACAGTCTTTTGTTGTTACAATTGAATATTCCTAGAGTTTGCTTGCTTTTTGTAAGTGACTCCAGATAGCAATTTGGGAAACTCCTCATTATTTTTGTTTAGGGCTAAAATTATTCTCCTGGAGACAGAGCAGTTGTACTTGGGGTACATGGAAGAGCTGTGCTGAAGGTCAGCCAGGGAACCTTCTAAGCCAGCCGGGGTCTGTGTCCTGTGTTTATTTCCTTAGAATGGAGCCCAAGTTTCAGCATAGGTCACCTGTTAACATCTTTCTCTTTGATGACTTGGGGTGGAATATCCCGCCACCAGGGGAATGTTCAAAAAGTACATCTGCTCCAGAGGTCCTCCAGTGTTAACACGCACATTGCAGCAAATTATTGGGTTATACGGTTAACAAATACCTTTTGTTTGGAGCTGTAAGACCCAATTATAAAGCACCAGTAGTTTTGTTTTTTTAAGTAATCTTATTGTCTCTAATGCGTTAACAAACATATATTGCGTTTCTATGGTGTGTTCTGCGTTCACTAGGCAGTGGGAGCTGGGGCTAACTAGAGCACAGTTCCTGTCTTCACAGGTCAGTAGCACACTGGAGGAGATGGAAACGATTGAATGAATTACAGCCTCACGGGGTACTTGAGGGAAGATATGACTGTTTCTCTGCACAGCATATCTCCATTAGAGCACTAGTCGCACTGTATAATAATAACCTCGCATACATGCCTGCCACTTCTAATTAGTGAGTTCTTCCTGGGCATGAAGCATGATCATTCCTCTGTGTACTGCAGAGTTATAGACACCGTGCTTGACACGTAGATTTTAGTAAATGTTTGTGGGAGGAACTAATGAGAGAACTAGAAGAGGGAGTGAATTGAATGTCCTTGAGTTAATGGGAAGGAATTAATGAAGGCCTCACAGAGGGGTAAACGAGCTGGATCTTGTAGGATCTGTAGGAGTTTACCAGGTAGAGACGACTCCACCAGCAAGGTGTTTGGGATTTCTGTAGTTAATTGCTAAGAATTTATTCGTGTTCCCCAGATCTTTATGACTAATGCTAACACTAAACATAAAACAGGATGTTACTCTTTCTACAGTGAGCTTTGGTGTTTTTGTTTTTGAAAACTATTTTTGGTATATGGTTTTTGTTTCTGATAGGAATTCTCCTTTAGGCTATTGTCAATTTATTTTCCTGTAATGATTCGAAACAATTATATTAACTTAAAATGATGTCACAGTGAGTGAAATAACGAAAAAAAAGTTTTAGTTATTGAGGGTAGTCTCGTGATGAGCTGAAGTGCGCACAGCTGCACTCATGTTGCCAGGTGATTAAGAACAGAATTGGTATTAAGGTCAATGGATTAGCAGAAAGGGGGGAGATTATTGTCTCTTCGTTATTTAGAAAGAAGTACCATCTGCCCATGATCGTTTTGGTTTAGGTTTTGTTCAGCCCAAATTAGAATCCGCTGTGGTGTTGATTTTTCCTTATGGATGACAATCCTAGAACTGTGTTTCCCATTGTTGATACATGCACTCACCTTTGCTAGTTCTCTCTTCTCCTATTAAGACATGAATGTAGCTGCTCCTTTAATTTCATTTAGCTAGTTTTAATTCAACAATGGGTCTTGGCCCTTTGTTTTCTTATAATCTTTTATTGTGTTCATTTTCCTGGTTGATTTTTAATTGTGACATCACTAACAGCTCTAAAGACTCAGAAAGCTTACCAGGCAGCACGCTTCCCTGGGTCAGAAGATGGGAGTCCTCTCCTCTCTCATCCAGTACCAGGGTGTACCAGTGAGAGGCTTGTGAAGGGATTGTTTCGGTGGCTCCTTGTCTAACAAATGAAGATAATTTTTATGAGGTGCATTTTGGTCGGTGGGAGTGGAGGGGAAAATAATAGTTGCTTTCCTATACTGTCCTTTGTTGGGAATGGTGAAAATATTTTGAATCTGTTTCTGGTGTGATCGTTAGGTCCAAGATTTCACGCGACGTCGTGTGCGGGGTGTTTTGGTCAGCATGCAGGAACGCTCCTTTTTTCTCTGTACGGCCTTTGGGGGCATCGTTTGAGTGGATGTTCATTTGTTTGAGACGACTGTCAGAGGGAATCTTGTGTTCCTTTGCTCTCTGTGCCTGTCATTGCAAGGGCTTCTTTGAGCTGGTCTGCTGACCGTCAGGCACTTGAGACTGACTCGGTGAACAATGCCGCCAGCCTTTCTGACACGGGCCCCGCCCTCTCTGACTCCTACACAGGATCAGAATCACTCAGATATCACTTCTGTTGGTGGAGGTGAGGGAAGAATATTTATCCAGTTTCTGCCTTTCTGCCCCCATTAGCTCTTTACAGAAAAAAAAAAAAAAAAAAAAAAAAAAGCAAAACCAGTTGTTCTGTGAAATATGCAAAGCAGGGTTTTGGCCTTGAGGATGTGTGTTTGTGACTTGCTTTCCTGTGCCGTAAGTGCTGCTGCCTCAGGAGCGGACACAGTCGCTTATGGCGCCGATGGGCCTGCGCGGCGCTGGTCTTGCTCCTCTGGTGCCAGTGCAGCTCGTTGGCAGCTCCAAGATACTTGGATATCTCACTCTTCTGGCTATTTCCGTTGCCAAACTAGAATCCCAACCTTCTGAGAGTCTGTTCTCTTTTGGATTTGTTCATAGATGTCTACTCTGCTCTCCTGATCTGGTTCATGAACACTCTGGAAGCCAAGTTCATGGAGGACACTGTGGATGTGTCATTTGGAAGAGGAGACTGGAGCATGGAGGCTTTGTTCCTAGTGTTAGAGAAACAGACATGGAAAGGACACCGTGTCTGGTGCTGCTTAAGGAAACTTAAAGGCAAAAGGATTTGGGCTCCGAATTAGGAAGTCATTTCTCACAAGCAGAGCTGTTCCGATGCGGAAGAAGCTGGCTTCTCCTATCTCTGGAGGCACCCAGACTCGGGCTGGTGAGGGACTGTTAGGATGGGGGCTGTGTGTGTGGTCGCGGGTAGAATTGGTGGTCTTCAAGTCCCATCCTAGTTTTCAAGGT
The DNA here is from genome assembly GCF_008728515.1 of Papio anubis. Lineage (NCBI taxonomy): Eukaryota > Metazoa > Chordata > Mammalia > Primates > Cercopithecidae > Papio > Papio anubis. Next base: position 119,559,713 of record NC_044985.1, read on the forward strand.
CTAGAGTCCTTTCAGAATCTAGGATTTGATTTTTCACCTGGTCTTCTCTCAGCGGTTACTTTTCTCCCAGATTTAAAGGAAGATAATTGTCTGAAGTTTCTTTGGACTGTCCTCCTGCCTGCCTGCCTCCCGCCCCCACCTTGAAATCCTGGTATGTTCTGCCGGCTCACCTGAGACGTAGTAAGAGTTCTGCCTGTCAGCTGCAAAGTGCTGGGTGGAAGGTCCCTGCTTCCCACTCTCCTTTTCCCGCCTGCCAGCCCCACAGTAGTGCTGCCTGGGCTTGTGTTTGGCCATGAAGCCCCTCTCAATACCGATGCCATTTGTCTTCTGGGCATCCAGATGGCGAGTGGTGGCTGGGCATGATCTTAATCGGATTCTCCCCGTGCACAGTCTTGACTCAAAAACTGATTTCAGGTGTGTGGATAATACAATGATGGTGACAAGAAAGAATGAACGCTTTTCTATTGGTTGTTGGAACACATTTAAATTGCCACATGGAGAAAGCAGTGTCTTGATTCAGTGGAGTGGATTTAGTCTTCACAACAATACTTCGGTTAGTAAGGTGGTTCTGCCTAGTTATCTACGTCTCTGAGCCCTGCCTACCTTATGCCAGTAAACAAATGTGTCACTGTACAGCCCAGCACCATATCTTTGTTTTATTTGATTTAGCTGTAATACGAGTTTTGCAAAAGACCTAAAAATAGAAACATTGCATATGTGGCTATGTTTGTATTTATAGTTACTATGAGATACACATTTGCTCAGGTGGATTTTTTATATCCCGAAGCTACAAGTATAAGCCAACCTTGTATTTTGCTTTCACTGTTTTCCCCTGTGTTTTCTCATGATCTTCAATTTAACTACTTCCTTGAAAATTATTGACCATTGTTACCTTAAAATTATAAACGGGAAGAATAAAGCTCTTTTTTTCCTTTGGCTTAATCCCCTTCCCACTCCTCTTATTCGTAGAACTGGAGGAGTAACGATTACTTGGCAGCATATGGATTCGTCTCATTCCTGGTACAAGCCAAATATGTGTTTATGTTGGAGAGCCAGTCTGAGTGCTGCGTCCCAGCGTCACCTTTCATAATCCCTGCTGTGCCTTCTTCCGGAGAGCTGGCACCAGAGAGCATTGCCTGGAAAGCAGAGTAATCTGTGTTCTTGAGATTTTAGAGAATAAGGATGGATATTCGTTGTTGGGCGTGACTTTCCATCTTCAGAGTAAGAAAGCATTGACACAATATATCGATGAGGTTTGTTCACTGGAGTGTAATAAAGGTCATTCGGTGAATTCGGTATTTTCAGATATTTAGGTTTCTAATATGATGCGAATGGTGTTACGTGGATCTGTGTTGTACTGACGCTGACATTTTGACTGTCGTTTGTAAGTAACGTACGACTACTTTGGATCAAAAGCACCATGGCTTAACCATTGAAGATAATGTTACAGACTTAGATAATGGTTGTGCCAGCAGGTAACTAGTGAGAGGAACTTTAGCTTTATATGCAAGAGATCAGAGCACAGGGAGCTGGCCCCATGGCTGGCTTTCCTTGTGGCTACTCACGCCCTACGACTGAAGAGCAGTGATTAAATACATATTCATAGAAGATGGATAAAATCTACTTTGTCCGTGGAAATGAGCTAAAATATTAAGAATTCAAGGATGTTTGGCCAGGATTTGGGCTTTGATTTGGCTGTGGGAGAAGTGTTGGGCCTGAGCCCTGGTGGGGGTGGGATGGGGCAGAGGTTTGAGTGTGAATGCTGGTGTCCAGAGGGGTCAGGGGCCCTGCAGCCCCCTCTGGAAGCTGTGACTTGGGAAGCACGCTCGTGACCATTTGGACCCATCTCAGGTGACTTGATGTGTGATCCCCCCGTCTCTGTTCTGTGGCTCTCTGTGGGCCTGGGGAAGGGGTCCCAGGCATCCCCTTGATGCCATGGGGGGAGGCACCGAGAGCAGAAGGCTGGCTTCTCCTGGTGTCTTGTTCTTGGCAGGGAGCAAATGACATCCATTTTGGCTGGTGCTGACATGGTGAGTGTACCTGCGTAGGTGTGTGCAGCTGGGGCTGTACCTGCCAGGAGCATCCTGGCGTGGGTCTCCTGCCTGAGCCTCTCCTTGTTGGGAATGCTGTCCTTAGGCACATCCTCATCTTCAGGCCTCACCAGAAGAATTGCCTGGCCTGGTGGGAAGAGAGTGGCTGCGGGCTCCCACAGGTTCAGCTCAGAGTCCCACTCCACACTTCCTGGGCCAGCTTCCCCCTCTGAACACCTGAGCCGACACTGGGACTGTGAACCCAGATACGATGACTGTGCTCACAGCTGCAGCTTAGGATGCAGCCAGCTGTGTTTTTCCTACTTCCTCTCAGCTGGGCAGTTTGCTGGCCTCTGAAAATTTCAGCCCTTTTGACACTCTGATCCTTCTTACGTGCCTCCCAAGGAGGAAGCATGCACTAGAGCGGAGGAGCAGGTGACTGCAAACCTGGTGCCGTGCTAGAGCGGGAGAGGGGTGACTGTCCTGTCACCTTTCCTCCAGCTAGTGAACCATCTTGTCTGCTCCCTTCTCCCAACACAGCCCACATGTGGACAGCCAGACACATGCAGAGCCATCGTTTTTTCAAAGACCTGTGAAAGTGTAAAGGCTTTGTTCACTCATTCTTGAGACTAACAGTTCAAGTTCACAAGACAAGAATAAATGTGGAATACAGTATGCACCTAAAAATATAATACAGTTTTAATTTTCATCTGTACCGTTAGCATTGACCAGCACTTACTGAATGATGTGCTCTTAGACTGTGTTAATTGACTTTTAAAAGTAGATTGTTAATAGAGCAGTAGGTTGGAAATTACAGTATTGGCGAAATTTATTGTTTTCCACGTGTGTATACCTTAAGTACTATAAAGGGTCTAATTTAGTTTGCTTGTAGTTTTTTTTTTTTGAGATGGAGTCTTGCTCTGTCGCACAGGCTGGAGTGCAGTGGTGTGATCTTGGCTCACTGCAGCCTCCGCCTCCCGGGTTCAAGCAATTCTCTGCCTCAGCCTCCCAAATAGCTGGGACTACAGGCATCCGCCACCACGCCTGGCTACATTTTTTTTTAATATTTTTAGTAGAAACGGGGTTTCACCATGTTGGCCAGGCTGGTCTCGAACTCCTGACCTCGTGATCCACCCGCCTCAGCCTCCCAAAGTGCTGAGATTACAGGCATGAGCCACCGTGCCTGGCCTCAGTTTGCATATTTTATACTGTGTTATAAAACAGTATCAGCACTTTTGTTTGTTTTAACGTAGAAATAACAATATATACATTGTGGACTCCTCCTTTCAAGATGGGCATATTTCATTTTCACTCTGAACTAGCTTGGTGGCTAAGAATGAGGTGTCTGGAGCCAGGAACCTGTTTGGTGGGGGTTTTGTTTTGTTTTGTTTGAGATGGAGTCTCACTCTGTTGTCCAGGCTGGAGTGCAGTGGTGCAATCTCGGCTCACTGCAACCTCTGCCTCCCAGGTTCAAGCGATTCTCCTGCCTCAGCCTCTCAAGTAGCTGGGATTACAGGTGTGTGCCACTATGCCTGGTTAATTTTTAAAAAATTTTTAGTAGAGATGGGGTTTCGCCATGTTGGCCGGACTGGTCTGGAACTCGTGACCTCAAATGATCCGCCCACGTTGGCCTCCCAAAGTGCTGGGATTACAGGCCTGAGCCACCATGCCTGGCCCAGAACACTGAATTTGCCGGTTACTAGATGTGTGACCTTTAGCAAGTTATTTAACCTGTCTGTGCCTTAGTTTTCTCACCCGAAAAGTGAGGACTGGCAATGGCATTTAACCTTCTGGGCATTGGTGAGTGAACTCGATGTGTGGGAGTGTGCGCATGTGCGTGTGTGTGTGTGTTTTCAGGCAGCACGAGCGTGGAGTTCGTGTTCCGGCTTGTTGCCAGCTGCTGTAGTTTACAGTCCTTTTTGTTGATGGACTCATCCCACCCCCTCCAACACAGGGAATGTTCTGGAAGGAAGTGCGGCTACCCTGCCATGGTTCTGTGTCTATGGGAAATCTTATTCTCCTGGAAAACCCAAAGTAAATTATTTTCTTTAAGACAGAACTGGGGACTGGCGCGTTGGCTCAACTCCTGTAATCCCAGCACTTTGGGAGGCCAAGGTAGGCAGATCACTTGGGGTCAGGAGTTCGAGATCAGCCTGGCCAACATGGTGAAACCCCGTCTCTAGTAAAAATATTTAAAAAATTAGCCAGGCATGGTGGCAGATGCCTGTAATCCCAGCTACTCGGGGGGCTGAGGTGGGAGAACCGCCTGAACTCGGGAGGCAGAGATTGCAGTGAGCTGAGATCGCACCACTGCACTCCAGCCTGGGCAACAGAGTGAGACTCATTTCAAAAAACAACAACAAAAAAGACAGAATTGATAAAAATACTGACCCCTTGGAAAGAATTAACTATTTTAGATACCATTGTTTTATTAAAAATGTACTTGCCTCCCTCATATTTGATATAATGCCATCTACGTTTGTATAATTTATAAATATTGTACAATACTTAATACGTATTATATTTAATATTTATAAATTATACAATAAAATTTATAGATTATAAAATAAGTTATTTTAATATTTAAATGTGTTACATGTAAGTTTGTAAAATTTAGGAATAACTTGTTAGAAAGACAAAGAAGCTCTGGATTGAAAGATGTCTGCTGAGGTCAGGAGTCCAGCTCACTCCCCTTCAAGGAGATTGCCTTTTTTTTTCTTTCTTTTTTTTTTTTTTTTTTTTTTTTTTTTTTAATTATACTTTAAGTTCTAGGGTACGTGTGCACAACATGCAAGTTTGTTATGTAGGTATACATGTGCCATGTTGGCTTGCTACTACACCCATCAACTCGTCATTTACATTAGGTATTTCTCCTAATGCTATTCCCAACACCCCCAGGCCCCACCCCCCGACAGGCCCCGGTGTGTGATGTTACCCGCCCGGTGTCCATGTGTTCTCATTGTTCAACTCTGACCTGTGAGTGAGAGCATGTGATGTTTGGTTTTCTGTCCTTGTGAAAGTTTTGCTGAGAATAATGGTTTCCAGTGTCATCCATGTCCCTGCAAAGGACATGAACTCATCCTTTTCTTTCTTTTTTTTTCTTTTCTTTTCTTTTTTTTTTTTTTTTTTGAGATAGAGTCTCACTCTGTCACCCAGGCTGGAGTGCAGTGGCGCAATCTTGGCTCACTGCAACCTCTGCCTCCTGGATTCCAATGATTCTCCTGCCTCAGCCTCCTGGGTAGCTGGGACTACAGACAGGCACCACCATGCCCAGCTAATTTTGTATTTTTAGTAGAGATGGAGTTTCACCATGTTGGCCAGGCTGGTCTCGAACTCCTGACCTCATGTGATCTGCCCGCCTCGGCCTCCCGAAGTGCTGGGATTACAGGCATGAGCCACCACACCCAGCCAAATGCATCCTTTTTTATCGCTGCATAGTATTCCATGGTGTATATGTGCCACATTTTCTTAATCCAGTCTATCACTAATGGACATTTGGGTTGGTTCCAAGTCTTTGCTGTTGTGAATAGTGCCACAGTAAACATACATGTACATGTGTCTTTATAATAGCATGATTTATAATCCTTTGGGTATATGCCCAGTAATGGGATTGCTGGGTCAAATGGTATTTGTAGTTCTAGATCCTTGAGGAATCGCCACACTGGGAGACAGCCTTTCTTAAGGCAATCATGAGACACAGCCCATCGTGGCCTGGTGAAGGAGCAAGACCTAGGATTCACTTTCAGTTTGCATATATGTGTATATATACATATATAGATACACACCTATATATGTGTATATACACATATACACACATACGTGTGCATATACGCATATACATATATACATGTGCACGTGTATGTATGCATATATGTACACATGCACACATATACATGTACATATACATACGTACGTATATGTGTGTATGCATGTATACATATATGTATGTATACGTGTATGTGTGTGTGTGTGTGTGTGTGTGTGTGTGTGTGTATATATATATTTTTTTGAGACAGGGTCTCGCTGTGAAGCCCAGGCTGGAGCGCAGTAGCATGATCATGGCTCACAACAGCCATGGGCTTAAGCAATCTTCCCACCTCAGCCACCCAAGTAGCTGAGACTACACACACATGCCATCATGCCCAGGTAATTAAAATAATTTTTTTTTTTTTTTTTTTGGTAGACATGAGGTCTTACTGTGCTGCCCAGGCTGGTCTCAGAGCCTTGAGCTTAAGTGAACCTCCTGCCTCTGCCTCCCAAATGTTGGGATTACAGACCTGAGCCACTGGGCTTGGCCTAGGAAGGCTTTTTGAATAATCATCTTGCTCATTCTCTTTCTGCTCACTCTCCACTCAGTCCTGATGAACCCTGCTGGAATGTATTACATGTCTGCTCACTTGACATGCAGATTGCAGATCAGGTGGGCGGGAACTGATAACAGTCTCACTTGGCCTCAGTTTCCTCGTGTGTCCAGTGAAGGGATGCACCCTAGCTCTAAAAGTAAACATTATTCTCAACAGAAGAATCTGGGCATTTGCTATCAAACAGATTCCCATTCTTCAGGCAGTTAATTTTCCACACCACAGGAGATGTTTGCGACATTTCGCATTTCTTTGAAGTCTAAGGTAGATATTGATCCCTTGGAAGGAGATTAAGTTCTCCAGTTCCATCAGGTGTAATGATTTCAGTTTTCATGTTCCTAGGTGGCGAGTGCTAACCCAAACCTTTCATGTGTCGGAATGTCATCCCTCTGCAGACCTTTGAGTCCAGATTTCATTTGTAGTTGACCTTTGGGGGTGACAGTCTGATATGTGTAAATTGTAATAGCCCTTCATCGTAGATACCAGTTTAAAGTTCATTTTAGGTGAGTTTCCAAACAGATACATTGGATGTGTATCAGTTTAATTTGGTAAACATGCAGATAAAAATGTATTCCATGAGGACCAGCGTTTGAAAGATGGTTTACATGACCTGATGAGTTTTCATTTTGTCCATTTCCAAAATACACAGGGATGTAGGAACGCCTGAACACCACCTTCATTCAGATCAGACTTATTTGCCTTTGCAGGATGTGGCCAGAGATTTATTTAAGACATTAGCTGTGATGAGGAAGGTCAGATAATTTAAGTGAGGGCAAAGTACACATTACTGAGGAATCGGTGCTCTCTGGTAGAAGGATGTGTGTTCCTGGATTTTTCTTTTTCCTTTTTTTTTTTTTTTTTTTTTTTTTTTTGGATTTTCTTAATCTCTGCCCTCTGACAATTTATTTATTTATTTTTTGAGGTGGAGTCTCACTCTGTCACCCAGGCTGGAGTGCAGTGGTGCGATCTCAGCTCACTGCAACCTCCACCTCCTGGGTTCAAGCTATTCTCCAGCCTCAGCCTCCAGAGTAGCTGGGATTACAGGCACACACCACCATGCCCAGCTAATTTTTGTATTTTCAGTAGAGACGGGGTTTCACCATGTTGGCCAGTCTGGTCTCAAACTCCTGACCTTGATCAAGTGATCAGCCTGCCTCGGTGTCCCAGAGTACTGGGATTACAGGCGTTGAACCACCATGCCCAGCCTTGCCCTCAGATCTTGAACCTCCTGTCTGCTCTTGCTGGGCTGTAGATGGATAGAGGTGTCAGTATTTTCGGTGTGTGACCACTCCTTTTGCTTGTTGGTGTTGGGGCTCCGTGATGTCTGTTTGGGGAGCAGGTGTGTGCAGGAAGGAATCTGCACTCTCCACTTTTGCTTTCCCGACATTGTTTTTTTCATTCTCTCTGGAAGGTCATGAGGGTCCCCTGCACTCACTCACCTCTCACATTTCCAGCCCCCTCGCTTCAGACAGACTTCCGAAACTTTCTGCCTCTCTCGGGGTGCTTAGTATGCCCTGCAGACGTAAGCTGCTTTCAGAAAAAGCCAGATCTCGCCACATGAAACTGCAGGGCATGCTAGAATCTGTTGAATCCTACATCTCCAGTTTTAGGTGGGTGGGAAGTGGGAATTGGAATTTTTTCCTTTTGTTGAGATTTTCGTCATGACCACGTGTGTACCCGTTTAGACTAGACAAGGGAGTCACCGCTGCTGAAAGAAGAGTCATTGTTTATTCATTTTGTATTGGAGGAAATGAGCATTGGCATGTCTTGGTGACATCTCGGAGGAGCAGGGGAATCAATGGCAGGGCTAGGCCTGGGTCCCCTCATCCTGTCCCCTAATTCACCTGCTAGTGCTATTTGAGGGCCAGAACCACCTGTGCCTGTGTTTAGACGGGGTTTGTTGCTGTGCCACAGTAACGCAGTTGCAGCAGCAGCGGCCACACCCGTGTGACATTCGCCAAGCTGGGTACTGTTGGAAGCACTTGGCATGCATTTGTGCAGCGATTCCAGCAACAACCCTGTGCGGTCGATTATTGTCCCGTAGATCTGTAAGATTGATTGGTTATCTGTAGGAGACATCTACATATACATAGTTATAGAGCAGTGAAGAAATAAGCCCAAGGCTATCCCATGAGTTAGGAGCTTCAGGGCTTCTGTGCTTTGCTGGCCCTTGTGCTGCCTTCAGTAGATGGCCCTGGCCCTGCCTGTGCCTTGGACACTCTTCATTCGCCAGCACTAAGATGGTTCAGGGCACTTGGGAGCTAGAGCAAGAGCAATGGAGAGAGTGAGGTTGCTGTGTCCACAGGTCACTGCACAGCTCACCATGCTGGCCTGGCGTGTGCCTGCTGCTATTCATCGGCCCGTAGGGTCTCCTGCACAATACCGGGTTAGTGAGCAGAAAGTAGCGCGTTAAACCATAGAACATAACAATTTTGACTACAGAGAGGCAGGCAGAATAGCTTGTCCAGGAAAATAATAGTGCATTTGTAAGCCAGAGAAAGATGGTACTGTGTGGTGGGGAATTCTGAAAGTCTTAAGTCTGTTTCTCAACTCCGCTCGTTTTCCTGGTTTCAGGCAAATAATTTCTGATGGACCCCAAATTGGCAGGTCACCGTAGGGACCACCCCTAACCTCAAATCTGTGTAATGAAGTATCTGAAACATTCCCACTCGGTTGAGAGTTCTACTTTTTGGGACAGTCATAGAGCTGTGCTGTTGGTAAACTGTCCTGCATGTATGTATGTGCACACTTGTGTGATGTGCCAGCTCGTGCCTGCAGAGACTCGGCCAGCAGGGCTGAGGCTGCTGCCAGGAAAGTGTCTAGGGTGGTGTCCTACACCTCCTTTCCAGGAGTTTCTGTGTGCATGGAGCACTTCAGGACCTATAGTGTCATTTATGGTATTTTTTTTTAATACTGCTTTTGTTTATTTCCCTGGTCTAATTTTGTTGGATGGTAAATGGATCGCATTGTTGCATGCATTTGATGAAAGTGATATCACAGCAAATGCAACGGTGACTGGGAGTTCTAAGCCCCTGGGTGTCTCTCCTTGTGGGTTTTCATGCAGTATTGACAGTCTCTTCTCCCCAGGCGCTAGTTCCCCAGGTTCCCCTCTACCCCTACCTGAGGTACTGAGGGATCTCGCTTCCTACCTCATGCTTGGAACCAATCCAGTGGCTTCACTTTTATCACTCAGAGAACTTCATTCAGTACACAGTCTTAAACAACCCTGGAATGTTGAGCTAAAAGGTACTCCGACCCTCCCTCCGCACCCCACCCTTTAAAGGTGAAAGCAGCAGGTGGGGCGGATTCCTGGGGCTGGGGAGGCCGTGCCCCTGGGGGCGGGGCAGGTACAGGAGGGAGCCTGGGTCTTCAGGTTAAATTTTGTTTCAGAGGCAGGGCTTACATTGGAGCACTTGATATTGTGCATTTGAAACATTGAGACACAGCTTCTAGTTTAAAGGTGATAACCAAGGAGGAAAGCGTGGTTTCTTCCTAGCTTCCGGTAGAGGAGGCTGGCCAGCTCAGACACCTAAGCAGCCACATCAGACCCAGAGTCCGAGGCAGGATGGATATTGCTAAAGCTGAGAGCTCCAGCACGGTGTCTGCTTGAGGAGCTCTGACGGGCCGGGCAGCCAGTGCTCCTGGCCCTGAATGTATTTGAAGGAGCTCTTTGGGAAGAGGTATGGACTTCCGGCTACTAGACTTCCGGCTACTGTCTGCTTGGGGCAGGCGCACTGACTTTTTGTTGCTTTTACAGTATCTTCGGGCAAAGTCATTGTGTTTCTTCTTGATGTATTTATTTTTTCTCCAGTCTAGTCATAGTATTGGTTTCGAGAAGTCAAAATCAATGGTTTTATTTTCGGAGTTCTAAATCCAGCCATATAAATACTTCGGATCTGGCCTGAGGGTTTGGCAGGGATTCGTGGCTGCTATTTTAGATACGCCAGGAGCCTTCTTGGAAGTTGCTCACCACCCAGTTTTCTCCAATTAGGCTGTGAGCCTATATCTTCGAACACTCAGATTAGTGTGCCTAGAGTGCCGGGGTGGGGGTTGTAGGCAAGATTCTACCCCCTCCTCCAGACTCTGCTCCCTAGGCTGAGGCAGGGCCGGTGAGGAGTCTGCCCCAGGCAATTCTGAGGCCTTGGTCCCTTCTGAGAGACCCCAGCCCTGGGAGGTTCTGGGCTGCTGGGTGCTGGTGCCTTTTTCCCCACCATCAATCAAGCACATGCACGTAGGTCTCTGCACCCGGCCCCAGGACTGTCATATCCAGGGAAAGGCCCCTCTCTGGCAGTGGGCGCCACCCTGTTGGTGGCAAGTTAGAAAGACACACCTTTGTAACGGCCAATGGTTGCCAGTGCTTACTTTTGGAGGCAGGAATTGTTAAACGTGTCCATCGCAAGAAGCAAAAGTAGATTTAACACATCTTTACAATCTGCTGAAGACTCTAAAGATACTCATTTAAGATGTGCCAACATTTATTTGGGGCACTGAGGATTCTGTGACTGACTGTCAGTCCCTCTCCCTCCACACAGCAACACTGGTTCTAAAACGTTTGGACAGCCATGGTCATTTGTGGATGTGACCACTGCCAGGCCCTATGTTGACAAGTGCTGGACAGTGGACACTGGCGGAAGACTCAGGACAAGTCATGTTGCTTTGGGCTCGTGCACATCTGCAGAAGGCTCCAAGCTGGGGAACCGAGGGGCCTCTTGCTCTGGGGACCGTGCCTCCCTTCCCTTCCTTCCCTGTCCTGAGTGTGGCCTCTGTCATGTTGACCCCTGTGCTCCTGCCCACCCCCTGTTCACCCACTAGGAGAAAGTACTGGATAGGGATGAGCTTGGGGACAATGGCCAGTGACATCCAGGAGAGGGAACTTAGAGGCAAGGCAGGAATGCAGAATCGGAGTTCCCAGTAGAAACAAACATGCAGCATATTGTGAAATGTTACAGCGAAGTCAGCAGCATCACGATAGCACATTCTCTAGTTGCTGGTTATCTAGTTACTAGTGGTAAGACACAGCCAGTTAACAAAGACCATAAAGTTTTCTCAAGAGGATGTAAACGAAGTAAACCAAATCAATTCAGACCCCAAGTGCGCATATTGAGTTTGACTTTGAATATCCATCTAGGAAGCTTTTGTACATGTGTTATGTATCCATAAGCCAAAGTTGGGGGCTCCCTGGCAGATGCCCCTGCCTGGCCAGGTCTCATCAGTCTAGGTGGTGACACCCATGTAGATATGCCCGCTGCCTCGCACCTGCTCCTCTGGCCTCATCCCCGTAGCAGAACATGGCCCCTGCCTTCCATCTTCCCCAGGGTGCCGGTGGGTACCTTGCCTTCTCCAGCACTGGGCTGTCCACGTTCTCCTTTATGCCTGCACTGCCAGGCACACATCAAGCCTAATCTGGCTTAGAGAGCAGGAGGGGCACCAGCTGGAAAATGTGACTCATGTTGCCTTCCAACTCCCAAAAGCCACCAGGTGACTTCCACTGCCGTTAGAATGAAACCCAAACTCTGCCCTCCAGCACCAGCATCAAACCACACTTGGCCCTGCTGCCCCTGTGCCCTCCCCCTTGCCTTCCTGGGCCGTCCTTTTCTGACTCGGCCTCAGTGCCTGCCAGCGGTGCCTTCACTGCTGGGGACGGCCATGCGGAGGCCAGCTCCCGTCGCTGACCCTCAGCCCCTAGTCCCAGCACCTCAGAGAAGCCGCTGACTGACATGCACCCCACCAGCCTCCCCTGTGTATCCTTTCCCGCCACCTCGTGTGTCCTCCATGGCGTTCATTATAGCCCGCAGTCACAGGTCTTGCGGTGGACTTGCTGGTCGCCTGCTCTGCTGCTTCTCGAAGGCAGAGTCAGGGCATGCTTGGCGTGCGTATCTCCCTCGGTGTGGTACTGCCTGGCTCCGGAGATAGCGAGGGAGGGAGGGAGGGAGGCAGTGAGCAGGACCCGCTGCTGTGGGCGGTGGCGTCAGTGGAGTTGGCAGGTACCGTCCATGGGAGAGGGAGTGTGGCCTGCAGACCAGTGGCTGAGGCCCAGTGTGGACTATAGAGTGTCAGATTCCACTCACTGGCCTAGGGGCCTTCCTGGTGTGGGCTGCGACAGTCACCGCTGGGGAAGGCCAGGCAGAGGGCGGCTCCTCGGGAAGGAGCCTCTGGAAGGAGAGCACGTGCTGCAGCGCCTCTCGAGCTCCTACCTAAGGGTTCGCTCAGCTGGCAGGCCTGGAGGAGGGGGCTTTGGGGCTGCAGTTCAGTCTCCACAAAGGGTTCAGGGGCCCTGAAGGTGGTAGCACTGTGGGCTTAGGAGCTGGGGTAGCGCTCAAAGCTGTCCCTCATTAGGCAAGGGGGCTGGGCCTTTATGCCTGTTACCAGTCTGTGATTGGACGTGTTCTGCCCTCCGGGCATCATATCCTTGAGCCACACCACTGACTTCTCAGCCCAAGTGCAGTCTCTGGCGTGGGGACTCGGACTGGAGTGACCAGTCACCTGCGCTCGCGGCAGCCAGGTACTGAAGGCTTTACCCCTGAACAGAGGGGCGGGCTGGTGCCCACCACAGTCACGCAAAGGCATTGCGGAAAGCCCTCATTAAAAGAGCATGAAGCCAGGCGTGGTGGCTCACGGCTGTAGTCCTAGCTACTCAGGAAGCTGCGGCGGGAGGATCGCTTGAGCTCGGAGTTCGAGTGCAGCCTGGGCAACATAGTGAGACCTCATCCCCCAAAAACCCCTCAAAACATTAGACGTAGTAGTGCTTGCTATTCCCATAGGAGGGTGTAGAAATTAGATAAGAGTTAACTGAGAATGGATTTGAATTGGTTTCTATTCCCATTGAAAAAATCAGAAATAAACTTGATTTCCTCTGGCATAAGTGTGGGTCCTGTGAGTTGGTCCCCAGCATTTACTTGGGAGTTAATGACGTTCCCATTGGAAAAACATGGCAGTTTCAGTGTCTCCTAATGTTGCAAAGCATACCAGGAACATTTTGTAAAAAGTAACAGAGACTACCATGTGATTCTGGAAGCTGCATAGTTAACTATCCGTTTATCTTGAAGTCTAGTGATGTAAAGCATAAGAAATAAGATCGGAAGCTGGCCGGACGTGGTGGCTCACACCTGTAATCCCAGCACTTTGGGAGCCTGAGGTGGGTGGATCACCTGAGGCCAGGAGTTCAAGACCAGCCTGGCCAACATGGTGAAACCCCATCTCTACTAAAAATACAAAAAATTAGCTGTGCCTGGTGGCGGGCCCCTGTAATCCCAGCTACTGAGAGGCTGAGGCAGGAGAATTGCTCTAACGGGAGGTGGAGGTTGCAGTGAGCCGAGACTGCGCCACTGCACTCCAGCCTGGGTGACAAAGTGAGACTCCGCCTCAGGGAGAAAAAAGAAAAAGATCAAGAAGCTGCTACCTTCCCAAGGACACTTGCTCCTCCTCGTCTTGCTCAGGCATCTCCTGGACACTTTTCGGGGCAAGTCCTGCTGTCACTGCACAGCTCACCTTGTATATGTAGGGTGTTCTTCTCCTCTCCTGAGGAGTTATGGATGATTAGGAAGCAAACGCATCTCAGACTTGGGTATCAAATGAAGAGACGCGTAAGCATCAGGATGCCTGGGGGGCTCCGGCTTCTTTGCAGTTTCACCTGCATGTGGGCGGGTGGGAGGTGCTGAGCAGGGCTCCATAGTTGGGGAATGTAAGTATTTTAAAAATCTTGTGTCTGCTATTTTACTATCAAATAGACTGTATACCCTCGAAACCAGGTAAGAATCTTTGACATTCATAGTGTGAAGAATGAGAAGCTGGGAAATAACAAGGACCTTTGCCTCATGTTTCTTCCTTAACGATGCTTGCCGGTGTTTTAAGCATCGAGGCTGATCTTTGCAGGCTTCAGGGTTTCAGCTTGATCACCACGTGGATACGGATGAATCAGCTCACGCCCTAATAGCCCTTAGAGGTGTAGAAAGGAATTACTCCTCTCCGTGAGAGCACCTTTATTACCCTATCTTACAGAAATACTAGATGCTCATCGTACAGACTTACAACAGGATTGAAACTGGTGAAGAGAAAAAGGCAATCCCCTAGCCCCCGTCCCTCAGAGATAGCTGCTGTTGTAAGATCAATTGGATATTCTTGAAGACAGCTTCCTCCACAGGTGTTTATATGCTGTCTCAATCAGTCAGTGACACGGTGAACATGGGCTGTGGGTCAGTGAGGGGAGCCCACTGGCTAGGCACTGAGGCCGAGTCAGAAAAGGATGGCCCAGGAAGGCAAGGGGGGAGGGCATGGGGGCAGCAGGGCGAAGTGTGGTTTGATGCTGGTGGGGTGCATGTCAGTCAGCGGCTTCTCTGAGGTGCTGGGCCTAGGGGCTGAGGGTCCGTGAGGGGAGCTCAGGGGCTCAGGTTACAGACAATCTGTAGCCCAGTTTTTGTGCTCAGTATATTACACTTGATCTGTCATGGAACTTTTTTTCGAGAACAGACAGCTTTTGTTCCAGACACACTATTTGGTGGGGCCAAGGTCTGCCTCTGAGCATACATATTGGCAGAGCAGTGTCTCTTCCACATCTGAGCTGGTCAGGCGGAGGGCCGGGCACAGTGGGGGCACTTTGCTGGGTGAAAGAGGTAAGAGGTAAGTCAGCAGGGGCACAAAGAAACCGTGCGTATTTACAGGAACATTTGAGCTCCAAGCCCAGGGAGCTGAGAGGGGTCACTGCCTTCACAAGGAGGTGAAGGCTTCTTTTCTGGACACCAGACAGCATGGTCATGGGAGATGCTGAATAACCAACACCTCTGTGACGTAGTCTTCAAGTTTGATTCCCTTCAGTGCACCCGTGGAAGGTCTGTGCTGAGAACAGAGCAGGGCCAAGGAGATTCCTGCATGGGGTTGTCAACAGAGTGACACCAGGATGGGTATTGCCCAGAGGGAACCTGCATAATTGTTTTGTTTACCTTTTTTTTTTTTTTTTTTTTTGAGACGGAGTTTCACTCTGTTGCCCAGGCTGGAGTGCAGAGGCATGATCTCAGCTCACTGCAACCTGTGCCTCCCGATTCTCCTGCCTCAGCCTCCAAAGTAGCTGGGATTACAGGTATGCACCCTCATGCCCAGCTAATTTTTGTACTTTTAGTAGAGACAGGGTTTCTTCATGTTGGTTAGGCTGTTCTTGAACTCCTGACCTCGGGTGATCCACCTGCCTTGGCCTCCCAAAGTGCTGGGATTACAGGTGTGAGCCACAACCCCCGGCCTGTTTACCAATTTTTTAACCATGATTTATGACCCTTGCCCTGAGCATCAGTGATGGGGAAACTAAGAGTCGTGTGAGGTCCCAGGGTGCACGGTGGACATTTCAGTGTCAAGGGCGGGCCGGGTGCCCCAGCTTCCACACTTTCCAGCCTGGATCGTGGCATCTTGGATGTGAGGCACAGACCAAGCCCACAGGAAGGGGAGAGGGTCTGTGTGGGTCAGCTGGCTCCACAGACCTTCTCCCAGGAGGCTGGTTAGGTTTGCCGGGCATTACAACCTGATGGGCAGGATTTGTTTTAATCATGTAACACAACCACAGAATCAGTAGTGGCACCATGAAATCGCTGCCCGTTCCCCATGCATGTGCTGCAGACTTATTTGTGGGGGAGAAGTTATCCCTGCCGCCTCTCAGAATGAGCCTCGTCCCCACCTTATACGAGACCATCCCGGCCAACACGGTGAAACCCCATCTCTACTAAAACTACAGAAATCAGCTGGGTGTGGTGGCCGCATGCCTGTCATCCTAGCTGCTCAGGAGGCTGAGGCTGGAGAATCGCTTGAACCAGGGAGTCAGAGGTTGTAGTGAACCTAGATGGCATCACTGCACTCCAGCCTGGCGACAGAGCCTGGAGACTCTATCTCAAAAAAAAAAAAAAAAAAGAAAAAAAAAAGAAATACCCTAACTTTTGTTTGGTTCGATTTGGTTTTATCAACGTTAAGTCAGGGGTGATTTTAGCTGAACCTTCCCCTTTGGTCAGTGCCAGCCCGTTAACCTGAGAGAAGCTGGGACAGCCCCAGGCACCAGCCAGCTTTAGATCTGCATGGAAAGGGTATTCTTACTAAGAGTAGATTCTGGGAGGTGAGAGCTGGAAGAACCAGATGCCGCCCTCCCATTTCACAGATGAAGAGATTAAGGCCCCAAGAGGCTAAGTGACTCGCAGAAAAGCTGCCCAGGTGTTCCATGCAGAGCGTGGATTTGAACGAGCATTGCCGCATCGGGATGGGGAGGTGCTGGTTTGCTTGTGAGCTGTGTTGGATGTACATGTAGTTCGTCTTCATGTGAGGTTGTTAGAAGTAGTTTAGCCACATCAGTCACTGCTCCCACTTCCCCCTGCAATCCCTGATGAAGCAGTGCTTCTCTGTGAGTGACATGGCAGTAGACTGTCTGTGCCTGTCACCCCTCTGCCTGGGAGGGGTGACCCTTGGCTTCACAGACTGTGCTCCCTTCACCTTGCCTCAAGGACCCTCCCCCAACCAATTTCTTAGTCTGCTGTTATGGCCAAAATTCAGCACCAGTAAGGAGCGAGTTAATTCTGATTGCTCTTTCTGTAGTAATCTTCTGGATTTGTTTGTGTCTATTATTGAGCCATCCCTTATTATAAACATTAATTTCACCATGAATTAAACAATATGACTGACTGAGTTAATAATTCTTTCTGAAATGAAAACTGTCAGGCCCAATTATATCCAGCCCAGGACTGACAGAAACTCCACATATGAATTGTAAATATCTTCTCTCCTACGTTCTTTATTTTAACCCGGGAAAATGTTCTCATGTCCATCAACTTTGCCTGAACTTCAGCAAATACGGTGGCTCTTGCATGCTACCAGCATCTAAGCTGCAGAGTCGAAATTATCTTTTAACACAGTGGTCTCCATCGTTTTTTTTGGCACCAGTGACTGGTTTTGTGGAAGACAGTTTTTCCAGGGACCCAGGGGTCGGGGGAGGCGGGATGGTTTGGGATGAAACTGTTCCACCTCAGATCATCAGGCATTAGATTCTCATAAAGAGCACGCATCCTAGATCCCACACAGGTGCGGTTCACAGTGGAGCTCGCACTCCTATGAGACTCTAATGCTGCTACTGATATGACAGGAGGCAGGGCGCGGGAGGTAATGGGAGCGATGGGGAGTGGCTGTAAATACAGATGAAGCTTCGCTTTGCTCACTCACATGCCGCTCACCTCCAGCTGTGTGGCCCTGTTCCCAACAGGCCATGGATGAGTACCAGTCCATGTCCCCGCGGTTGGGGACCCGTTTTAATAAATAATATATATGTCCACCCAAACTGCAGTAAGACAAATAGCTGTCTACTATTACATCTCAGGAAAAAAAAAAAAGGCTGTGAATTTAACCTACGAATTTTGTTTTCTCTTGCAGTTTCTGACTCGTACCTTTTCATAAAATACCCCTATTTCAACATTTTTACTCTCAAGGACTCGGCGGTTTCGTTTTAGGTGTTAACATGTTTTAAAACATTCTCGAGATCTGTTCAAAATTCTACGTCTTATATGAAATGTAGGATTCTGGCTTTGGTCTAAGGTGACAATGTTCTACCGCTTCTTAGGGCTGCCAGGAACCCCTGGCAGGAGGCCGTGTCTCCCTAGTGTGACAGCTGGCGTTCTGGTGGTGGCGCTCAGTGTGTTCCTGCAGTCATTTTCTCAGGTTCTTGTTATTGTAGCAGCTTGATGGTTGCATAATTGTTCATCACACCTATCACAATTTTTAAATTTTTATTGCTCTTCCCACTTTACATAGAAGCTCAGTTACTCAGAGGCTCAACAATAAATTGAACATGTAGTCAGCGTGTGAAAACCTCGGGGTGGGTTTTTAGCAAGCTCCTGAAGGCAGGTGTCTGGAGATTAGAGAGGAGAGGAGCACAGGGGAGCCCCGTCCCTGTGGCTGGTCGGTGGTGCAGGCAGGAGATGGGGGCCTGGACCAGCACTGGCATCAGACACGCCACCCCCCATTCCCCCACCCCAGGCTCGCACAGGAGGGACTGGAAGGTGGGAAGGAAAGAACTGATTGGGCAGGATGTCCCCACTGGGCCCCATGCCCTCTCCCTTCCCCTCCAGGTTTTCCCCTCTTTTGGTGGGGGGAGTCAGGTGTTACAGCCGAGGCATGGGAACTACAGTGGATGAGCTGGATCAGGGGACGGGGCCCCAGGGCCTGGGGAGACCTCCTGTAGATGCAGGCAGTGTCTTTGGTTGGGTTATCTTGGTCCAGAGAACCTGATGTATTTGTAGGAAGGCTAAGAAGGTTTTGGATGGTGGTGATCAGGGGCTTGGTCCCTTTAGCAGGGGAAACTGGGGCTGACTTTTCCTAACATTGGAGCTCACTATATACTGGAAGTTGAATTGTACTTTTTTTCCCCTGGAGTTCTGTGACTCCTCAGGGGTTAAATGGGATCCTGGATACTCCCTCCCTCTTTGTAAAACCCCCGCAGCATTTTGTGGCTGAAGTTTACTTCTTAGAGTCATGAAATGCCCTCCAAAAAGTAAAGGACCACATCCAAATTGCATTGCATGCCCAAAGTGGTTAACGTCACTCGGAGATGCAAACTCGAAAGCAGTTTTGGTTTTGAGAGCCGCAGTGCTTTACCCACAGGATGGGCAGGCCATTCCTTCTCCACTGACCGCGTCAGCAGTCCGGGCTCCAGGAGAACCAGCATTCTCAGTGGGGGTGTCTGCACTCTCTGCCATCGCAGTGGGGGTGTCTGCACTCTCTGCCATCGCAGTGGGGGTGTCTGCACTCTCTGCCATCGCAGTGGGGGTGTCTGCACTCTCTGCCATCACCGTGGGGGTATCTGCACTCTCTACCAAGTCCAGGTTCGGGAATTAAAGATGGAAGTGAGACTGTGAAACAAGGAACTTGTGAGGTGTGGGGCTTTGCCAGAAGTGCCAAGGAGGCCGCAAAATGTATTTTGGAGGCAACCTGAGGCTGATTCTTCTGGGGACCTCGGTGTTGGGGGAATGGCCTGTTTCTGGAGCTTGGGGTGAACGTCTTCCCTGCATCTGTGAACAAGCTTGTACTCAGCCTGTAGGTTAACAAGCTGGGGCCAGAAGGCCATACTGCACTGGACCCAAAACCTGCCCTAGGAAGATGCTTGCAACAAAACCTGTTATCACTTTGGTTTATAACAGTGAGGTGGAAATTAGGTGGAATTGGGGCACGGGTTTCAGGATTGTCAAGTTATTATTTATGCATTAAATATTCTGAAGCAGCCTCAGCTAATGAAACACAGTTCTTCTAAAGGAAATGTGGAAAATAATCCCAGCAGCGTGGGAGAACTGTGCTCTGCCCCTCAAGGCTGTAGGTGGGGCCTCTGTTTTCACATTTTAAAAAGGAAAGGGCAATTTTCTTCCTTGCCGTTTTCACTTTCAAATCCTCACGCCCTCTGCTTTGCTGCTCTCAGACATGAATCCTTTAAGCAGTGCTTTAGACACCCACAACAAGGGCGTTCTTGGGGAACACGGTGATTCTGGAGCAGGAGTATTATGAGGCACTCAGGAATGCTTTTGAAGAAACTGTAATGGAAATGAGGTGGGGCGTGGTGGCTCACACTTGTAATCCCAGCACTTTGGGAAGCCAAGGTGGGCGGATCATTTGAAGTCAGGAGTTCCAGACTAGCCTGGGGAACATGGCGAAACCCCGTCTCTATTGAAAATACAAAAATTAACCAGGCTTGGTATCGCGTGCCTGTGGTCCTAGCTACTCGAGAGACTGAGATAGGAGAATCCCTTGAACCCTGGAGGCAGAGGTTGCAGTGAACCAAGATTGTGCCACTGCACTCCAGCCTGGGTGACAGAGTGAGAATCAATCTCGGGTGTGTGTGTTCGTATAGTATACATTATATATATTATATATGTATAATATACTCTACATAGTATATATTTATAATGTACACATATGTATATATTATGTGTATATTATGTATTATATACTCTATATAGTATATATTTATAATATATATGCCTATATGTATTATGTACACTCTATAATATATAATATAGTTATATGCATATATTATGTATATATTATATACTCGTGTATTTTGTGTATACATATATATACATATATGTATATATGTATGCATATATATGAGAGAAAGAGAGAGAGGAAAAACAGTCACCATCATCTGAAGAAGTTAAAAACCTGCAAATCCTCTAGAGCCCACTTGGGCTGGCAGACTTTTGCTTTGGGATTTCCTTAGAGGAGAAGAGAGAGGACCCAGTCAAATGCTGACATTGTTGTGACAGATTCTGAGTCACCTCAGGGCTCGGGGGAAAGAGCCTTGGAATTGCAGGCAATGGTGTGGATGTGCCTGCAGGCGTGGGCATGGTGGCATGTTGGTGGCCAGGTGTTCGTCACCCTGCACTGAGAGGGCCCGGTGAATGGGAGGGCAGGGGATGCTGTCGGGACGTGTCAGGGTGGGAACCTGTCTTGTTTGTGGATCTTTGAGGCTGCTGAAAAGGATCTTTGAGACTGAACTTCCAGGGAAGTCGGAAACCAATCTGGTATCCCCAGGGTTTATGTTTTATTTCAGTTATTATAGGGATTCAAGGATTTCCAAATAAGAAATTAAATCATACCATTGAAACTGTACTGGTGAACTTCTGCTAAGTCCTGCATTTGAAAGTCATCAGCGGATTATGTCTGATCCAGTTTGCAGCGGGCTCTTTTCCGGCTGCATTGAAATGGATTTCTTTATTAAGGACTCCACTTCCTTCCTCGGCACAGAACTGACCGGCCGCGGCAGCCACAGCCTCCTCCAGCGCTCCTCTCCTCTGTGTGGATGTGCCATCTTTCTTCCATTGTTGTTTTATTTTATATCTGGGGACTTTACGGCTGCTTTAAACTAAAAATAAACGCACCTCCCCTTTTTTCTGTGCTAAAAATAGTAGTTAAAATCCTTGTGACATTTAAGGTTTTCAAAGAAACATCCCAATCTCTGAGATAATATGTTGTTTTTAAAATCTCACCTGCAATTTCTGGTTCCTTTTTTTACCCTTGTGTATAATTTCACGTGTTTTGTCTGGAATGCATATTTGTGGTTCCTGGAGCCAAACAGGGCTGGGGGCTGGGCTGGGGGTGAGCATGACACAGGAGACCATCAAGTCATTCTGATATTTGGCTGCCCGCTGTGCTTCTAGTTGATAAGTTGGAGGAGAAAATTAGAGTCCGTAACTCTGCTGGGGAATGAGCCTACCTCCCAGGCGATGGCTGTCTTAATGAAGATGAGGTCCTGGCTCCCTTGTCGAATGAAGATTGTCGGGGAGCCTTTAGCAGAAGGCTCTGAATTCCCCGGGAAGGACGCAGTGGAGGCGCCGCTGGACAGGAGCTGCCTTCCCTGGTCCTTGCAGCCGGGCTCCTGCAGCCTGGGAAGGTGGGGCTTCCTTATCTCAGGTCCAGTCTCCGCTGAAAGTTCTCTTCCTTGACCGTAGTCCTTGGACCCTGTTCCTTTGATGCTGTTGTTTGCTGAGGTAGAATGCTAAGAAAGGCCAACTGGAGGCATTTCCAGGATTACTTCCTACTCTAGAATTTCTGGTATTTGTTAGTAGTCATATCACATGGACGACTTTTTTCATGCATGTTTGTGTGCTGTAGGTTGAACCTCCCTATGAAATTGCTGTTATTCAACCATATTTGACCATATTTGTGCCTCCAGTGCAGCAGCGAGTACAGGTAGCATATGTGCCTGTCTCCAAGCTGGAGCATCTCCTCCTGGCTGCAGTCAAATTGATCTAGCAATTTTATGTGGTTTGATGCAATATAAGTTGACCTTGGATGAAAACTAACTCTAGTAATGCCTTTTAGTTTGTTTTACTCTGTGTAGAGTTAATGGTCACTGTGAGCCAGTTTTCTTTTCTTTTCTTTTTTTTTTTTAACAGAGTCTGGCTCTGTCACTCAGGCTGGAATGCAGTGGCGCAATCTCAGCTCACTGCCACCTCCACCTCCCAGGTTCAAGCAATTCTCCTGCCTCAGCCTCCCACGTAGCTGGGATTACAGGTGCACACCACCTCACTTGGCTAGTTTTTATATTTTTAGTAGAGACGAGGTTTCACCATGTTGGCCAGGCTGGTCTCAAATGCCTGACCTCAAGTGATCCGCCCGCCTTAGCCTCACAAAGTGCTGGGATGACAGACGTGAGCCACCATGCCCGGCCTGAGCCACAGTTTTCGATCTCCGTGGTGTGGTTGCTTCATCAGGACTCGGCAGGCCATATGGTGCTCCAGGCTCACCTGTGCCTCCAGCACAGCAGCAAGTTCAGGTAGCCTGTGTGCCTGTCTCTGAGCAGGAGCATCCTCCCCCGCTGTGGCACCTGGACGATGGGGCCTCAAGCCCTGCTCTTTAATCCTACCTCCAAAGGTAATAGGGGGCTTCCTCTGTGGGTAGTTGGGCCTTTTCCCAGGCATCCTGCCACCTCTTTGGTAGCATCGTGAACCTGCGGTGTGGACATCCCTCGCCATCACATCACATCATCGCCACATCATCATCACATCACGCTTTATCTTTCATCATCACATCATCATCATCATCATCACATCATCATCATCATCATCATCATCATCATCATCATCTTTTATGACATCGTCCATCTTTTACATCGCCATGCATGGTCACATCATTAATCGCATCATCATCATCATCATCATCACATCATCATCATCATCATCATCACATCATCACATCATTGCATCATCTTTGATCCTCATCGTGCATCGTTGTCACATCACATCATCATCATCATCATCGTCATCATCATCGTCGTCATCATCGTCATCATCGTTATCCCCCTCCTCCCTCCTTCCTCCCCTCCTCCCTACTCCCCTCCTTCCCTCCTCCCCTCCTTCACCCCTTCTCTCTGACCCTTCCCCCTCCTCTTCCTCCCCCCCTCCTGCATCTCCCTGCCTTTTCCCCTCTTCTCTCCCCTTCCCCTCATCCCCCAGGTGATGCAGCAGCCAGCTTTCCTGCTCTATCCCCCAGGCTGGAGTGCACAATCTCAGCTCACCACAACTCTGCCTCGGTCCAGCATTCAGCAAGTAGCTGGGATTGGGCACCTGCCACCATGCCCAGCCAATTTTTGTATTTTCGTAGAAATAGGAGTTTTGCCATGTTGGCCAGGCTACTGTCAAACTCCTGACCTCAGGTGATCCACCTGCAGGCTATTCTCGAACTGACCTCAGGTGATCTGCCTGCAGGCTAGTCTTGAACTCCTGATCTCAGGTGATCCACCCCCATTTAGCCTTCTGAAGTACTGGGATTACAGGCGTGAGCCACTGCACCTGGCCAGAAATGCTTCTGTTTTATGGCAAGGAAATGGAGAGACCAGAAAGTTAACTGAGGTAATTGTCAGACCCATGACTCCTGGCTCCCTGACCCCTCACCGATTTCCCTCTGCCTCCTGTTGGTCTCCCATGGACACTGGGATGGGCAGGGCTAGGTGGGAAAAGCAGGACTCATTGTCCTGCTTTGTGGGGTGGGTAGGAGCCTTTAGCCTCAGTAACTACAGCACTTTCTGCCCATGACAGCCTGTGCTGTTTTCATATTTCTCAGAAATTCCCGCTCTTGGTGTTTTACACTTGTAACATCTGCTTAGCAAATTTTGAAAAATTGAAGATGGAGAGTAATAAAGTGTGGACAAAGCTCTGCAGGGAGCTTGTTAGAAATGCTGATTTGAGGCCGGGCGTGGTGGCTCTTGCCTATATTTCCAGCTCTTTGGGAGGCCGAGGCAGGCGATCACCAGGTCAGGAGGTCGAGACCATCCTGGCCAACATGGTGAAACCCCATCTTTACTAAAAATACAAAAATTACCCGGGTGTGGTGGTGGGCACCTGTAGTCCCAGCTACTTGAGAGGCTGAGGCAGGAGAATCGCTTGAACTTGGGAGGCGGAGGTTGCAGTGAGCCAAGATCGCGCCACCGCACTCCAGCCTGGCGACAGAGTGAGACTCTGTCTCAAAAAAGAAAAAAGAAATGCCGATTTGAAGGCTCTAATTTCCAGAGTCCTAGCTGATGCTCACCTGTTGCCGGCTTTGCTAAGCATCCCAGGTGAGTCTAGGGCAAGCAGACTCTTGAGCAACACAGCAGGTAATGAGGGAGGGTTTTAGAATCTGGCATTGCCCAGGGGGCCAAGGGGGACTTTGCCAAGTGTCCCACTGTGTCCAGGGGCAGCAGCAGGGAGAACCTGCCCTGAAGGGCTGTAGTGATCAATGAGCCCAGCACCTGGCTAGCTCTTGGGAAGGATCATTACTGTCACCAACCTCAACTGTAAAACACTCACAAGACGTGGTTTTGTTTTGTTTTGTTTTGTTTTTTTGAGACAGTCTCACTCTGTCACCCAGGCTGGAGAGCAATGGTGGGATCTCGGATCGCTGCAACTTCTGCCTCCCGGGTTCAAGCGATTCTCCTGCCTGAGCCTCCTGAGCAGCTGGGATTACAATCATGTGCCACCACGCCTGGCTACTTTTTGTATTTTTAGTAGAAACAAGGTTTCGCCATGTTGGCCAGGCTGGTCTTGAACTCCTGGTTGAGACACTTCTGAGAACGAGCTGCATCCTCTGTGACACTGGATTCTGGCTGATCCAGGAACACAGGTGTGCATGTATCCGGATGTGCATCCACACACTCATGCGCACATGCCCAGCTGTGTTTCCCTGAAGCATGTTTATCCTTCCGGTGTTCCTGCACTTCAGAAGGAGGCAGAACAGCTGGCCTGGGCCCTGCCCCGCCCTTCCTCGACCCCACCTACTGAGTGATGAACAATTGCACGCCAGCACCGTGTCCAGCTCACAGATAGGTCCCCATAGTGGAGTAGGAGGAAGGACTATTTTGGTATGTATGGCTTTCGCGAATCTTTGTTAATTTTCATTTAGCTTTGTAGGAGGCAGCATTCCATTTTGACTGGGCAGTAATGGAGGTGATGAAAGTTTTTAAAATAAATATTTTTTAATGGAAGATGAGGAGTTTTGGCTAATTGAGTCTAGCATGTATTTTATTACTCTTGTTGCCACAAACACAAATATGTTCCATTCAAGTGAGGATGTATTTGCAAGTAAAAAGATGCCTCACATTGTTCCAATGTTTATATAATCATGCATCTTTGTTTAATGGAGCACTGCTTAATTTATAATGAATATTTTATATTTATTGTTAGAAAGTTAATCTTATGATGGTATGTGTTGAAAAATCAGCAGTGCATTGATGAATAGAGCTCATTTTAATTCACAGTTTACCCTCTTTGCTTTACTATTAAAGTTCATTTTTAAAACTTCACAATTTAATTTCTTATGTGCCAAACGGAATAAAACTTAAAAGATGCCAGAAGGTAACAATGAAAGGAAAATCGTCTCATCACCCTTGACTTCAGCCATCCAGTTCCTAACCCTAAATCAGCACCTGTTAAGTTTGAAATTTTACCAGAAACAGTCTCAGCTTTGACAAGCATATGCATGTTTTGCACCCCTCACCCCCCATACACTTTTTAGGAATGCGTTTGTGAGGGTCCTATCCATCCATCTCTGTATCACACCTGGCTGTGATAATAGCCTGGGGACCTTGGGGGATCTCCACTGCAGTATGTTGAGCTTCAATTACTGGTTTTACTTTTTCATTATGTGGATATATCCACAGTTACTTAACCAGGGTGTGGTTTGTTACAGTGCAGCAACAGGGTGACGTTCTGAGAAGCTGGACACTGTTGGTGCATGCATTTTGGAGTCATCATCATTGACCTTTCAGTTTTCCCTGGACCATTGGGGTCACCCTGCAGATCCTCTGAGGCCACATTGCCGTTTTTCTGCGAGAGTAGTTGGTAACAGAAAGAAGTGTTTTGCAACTTAATTGGTAATGCTGTTCCCTCATGGTATTAAGACACAATTAGTTACCACTGAGCGCCTGCTGAGTGTCAGGCCCATGCTAGTGCGTTCCTCACGTCATCTATCCACGGGTAGAGTTTGTCTGCAGCATGTTGGGGTGGTGTTTGGGTGCGCAATTATGCAAAATCACAATGTGCACCCCCGATATTTAGCTGCCAATGCGTCAGTGGGAGGAGAGTAGAGGGACAGTGACTTGGAGTCTTTGTGGGCGGTGCAGGGAGAAGTCCGCCTCCCAGGCATCTTCTTCCTCAGGGCGCTTGTGCTTTCCTCCTGAGCTCCTGCAGATGGGCCTCTGCCGGCCTGCTCTGCCGGCTGGATAGGCATTTTTGTGCCCCGAAAGTCTCTGCCCTCTAGAGATCACTCAGATCTCCTGATCTACCCAGCCGTCCTTTTCTGGAGCAGGGAGTGTTCCTCTGACTGGATGTCTCACTCGACATCGGGAGACCCTTGGTGCTGTCGTTGTAGGGCCTGTGGCATCTGGTTGGTTTGCTGCACCGTTGCCCCCCCAGCTCCCCGCCCAGCACACACTGGGTAGATGTGCCCCCCCAATCTGTGACCTGGTGGGACGTGCTCCCCCGCGTGTGACCTGGTGGGACGTGCTCCACAGCAAGTGACCTGGTGGGACGTGCTCCCCCACGTGTGACGTGCTCCTCATCGTGTGACCTGGTGGGACATGCTCCCCGACGTGTGACGTGCTCCTCATCGTGTGACCTGGTGGGACATGCTCCCCCAGCGTGTGACCTGGTGGGACATGCTCCCCCAGCGTGTGACCTGGTGGGACGTGCTCCCCCGCGTGTGACCTGGTGGGATGTGCTCCCCAGCATGTGACCTGGTGAGATGTGCTCCCTCCCCAGTGTGTGACCTGATGGGTTGTGCTCCCCCAGCGTGTGACATGGTGGGTTGTGCTCCCCCATCGTGTGACCTGGTGGATTGTGCTCCCCAGGGTGTGCCTGGCCTCCTTCAGATGCTGGTCTTGCCTTCCTGTGTCACATCCGTGGTCTGGTCAGGCCCTTGGCTTCCAGCCCTGCATCCACGCGGTCCTCATATCACACAGTTCTTTGAAGGTGATGGCTTTTCTTAACTTTTAGGCATCTTACGAATCACGTCACTTCTTAGACATAATGTCGAGTGAGTTTCAACATTGGAGGATAGTATATCGGAAGTGAATCCCATGTGGAAAGAGCTGTTTTTCTGTCAGTGGGATGCACTTCCTTCCTCTAGTCCAGCCCACTCGGCTTGTGTTGACTGAGCTGCCACATGGTCATCAGGACAGATCATGGCTACTATCGTGGGGTCTCATTTATGTTAAGACTGGCTTGTGGCC
This sequence comes from Papio anubis, assembly GCF_008728515.1. NCBI lineage: Eukaryota > Metazoa > Chordata > Mammalia > Primates > Cercopithecidae > Papio > Papio anubis. Next base: position 119,587,312 of record NC_044985.1, read on the forward strand.
GGTGTGGAAAACTGGGTCGCAGGTTAAGCCATGGTCATTTGGGTCATCTGTATCAGGTGGGTCCCTGTGCACAGCCCATCAGGGGATGCGGCAGGAGAGTGCCCCTGCACAGGGCTGGGCTCTATAGACCACCCCATGGAGCTTAGGAGCCCTGCATCTTTCTGACATAGTCTAAACCATCCTGGCTGGGTCTTCAGTGTTTAATATCTTTGTGAGGATCAAAATTCTAGTACCAGATCTTTCTTCTGAGCTATAATCTGTTATTTATAAACACGAAAGTGTTTACTTACATTGTGAGTGTTAAGATCTTCACATTCAGTCATCGTACTTTTTTCTGTGTGTGTGGGATTTCAGAAAAGTGACTGTTGTAGTAGACAACCAAAAGACCAAAAGTGGACCTACTGGCTCTAACAGAATCACTTCCCAGAAAGCTAGGCGTGTCCTTAAACATCTCCACACTTGTGAACAGGCACAGTCAGGAGGGTCTGAAGATACATGCTCCTCCGTAGGAAGGGCTATGGCTTGAGCAGGGGAAAAATGGAAAGTTAGATTTTTCAGTAACTTTCGAAGTCATTGTTACCGACCGCAGACTTGGAGCTGGAACACCCCACTGGCATCTAGCTGAGTGTCATGAACTGGGACAAACTGATCTTTCTGGAGTGGGAGTGACACAGGGAGGCTGGTCTGCACCATCTCCGGTGACCTTCGGATGGGAAAATGGTCCATTGAAGGTACTTTGACTTGGCCTTTACGTGAGTTGTGGTGTCTGACTTTGTGTCCTCCTCTTTTTCAGATGCCTTTGTGAACAGCCAGGAATGGACGCTGAGTCGATCTGTCCCGGAGCTCAAAGTGGTGAGTGGTTCCTTCTGGCCCTGGCAGTTGTCCTTCCTCACCTGTGGGAAGGGAGGGGCTCTGTGCACACCCAAGCCTGCATTCCCAGGCAGCTGGTCATTGCCTGGGGCCCAGACAGGGAGTGTGACTCTGGGTGTGTTCCTGGGAAGGGCCAGGTGTAGCTGGTAGCTTGGGACTAGAGTCCAAGTCCCTGAGTGCCCCTGGGACAGCTACGACAGCCATGACTGCCACCCAGCCAGGGTGGCGTTTCGTGTGCCGGGCAGAGGCCGTCATCCTCCTCTCTCTTATATCTCGTGGGTGGGTTGATTTGTCCTTTGCAGGATGTCATGGAAAGCTTCTGTAATGGGTCGCCAAGCTTTGGCATCCATCATTTTTGAAATGTAACTATTTACCCTATGACCAAGTATTGGCATAAAATGAAAATTTTTTTTTTTTTTTTTTTTTTTTTTGAGACGGAGTCTCACTCTGTCGCCCAGGCTGGAGTGCAGTGGCCGGATCTCTGCTCACTGCAAGCTCTGCCTCCTGGGTTTACGCCATTCTCCTGCCTCAGCCTCCCGAGTAGCTGGGACTACAGGCATCCGCCACCTCGCCCGGCTAGTTTTTTGTATTTTTTAGTAGGGACAGGGTTTCACCGTGTTAGCCAGGATGGTCTTGATCTCCTGACCTCGTGATCTGCCCGTCTCGGCCTCCCAAAGTGCTGGGATTACAGACTTGAGCCACCACGCCCGCCCATAAAATTAAAATTTTTATCATTTATTATGAACTTTACTCTTTTGGTGAAATTATCTAGAGCTTCGAATTAGCGTATGTAAAAAGTGGTCCATTGCAGCCACCCTTTCCAGCCACTCCCCTCTAGTCACCACCCACCATAGGACTGAAGGAAGGGGCAAGTCGAACTTTGAAACAACCACGTTCTTTGTTGTGAAATATGTGGTATCTGTGTGTATGTTTATGTATGTAGGTATATATGGGTACATATGTCTAATTTCCGTGTGTGTGTTTATATTTATGTATGTATGTATATATGTGTGCATATATGTCTAATTTCTGTATGTGTGTGTATGTATTTTCTAATTTGACCATGAAAGGAAAGCAGATCTCACTGTTCTACAGGCTCCGGCATGGGCCTGCTTGGTGTCTCTGTCCTCTGCATTTCTATTGACAGCACCAGATCCCCTGCGGCCCGTGGACTCCTCCCCACTGACCCCCAACCTCATTGCGTGCTTGGAGGACAGGACAGGGGCCAGGAGACAGGATCCTTTCCGTCTTTCCTGTCTGAGATGAGGAGATAGAGCAACGAAGAACTTCTAGGTCTTTGAAGACACTTTTGTCACCAGGAAAAGTATTCGTTTTTAAACTTAGGAGATGAAGTACAATGAGTGGGAGGTGTCCTGAGATGGAAGGCCCCGTGGTCACTGTGCCCTCTCTCTCATTGGTGTCTGACACACGCATCCCCACTGCGACCACGGGGTGTCGTCGGCTGGGCCTATCTCCTTCCCAGTGTCTGCCCCCCGCCCCGTTCCTCCCTGAAGGTCTCTGGGCTGTCCCTGCAGCACTCGCCCATGGGAGACAAAGCATCTCTCAGTCCCAGTGCTGTCTCAGAAGCCTGGGGTTCCGCAAGACTGGCCTGCAAAGAGCCTCCTCTTTCTGCCTTTTGTGTGCTTTGTCACCGCGGCACTGGCAGGGTGTCTTAAGCCCATTGAAGCCGTCCAGGAAATATGCGTTGAATGAATGGCACAGGCTTGGCAATGTTGTTACCAGGAGATTTCCAGAACAATCCCCCAGTTTCAGTTACTCCCTGTTAAGACAGCCCCTGCCACTCGGGTGCTGTGATGGGCACGGAACAGCAGGCATGGTGCTTTACTGGTGGTGATGGTGTCGATACAGCGCTGGCTCGGCTCTGTGCGGGTTGTGTTCTGAGTGCTTGACAACATTACTTAATTCCTGACAACTGCCCCATGGGGAGGGGTAGGTATGGTTATCCCCATTTCACAGATGAGGAAATCGAGGCTCAGAGACATGAAGAACTTGCCCAAGGAGCCACAGTAAGTGGTGGAGCTGAGGTTTGAACCTGGAGTTAGGGCTTCCACCACCGCACTGCCTGATGGAACTTTCTCGACGGTACAAACCTCCTGTGTCTGCACTGCCCAATGCGGTTGTGGCTGGCACCATGTGGCTGTTGAGTGATTGAAATGTGGCCGGTCAGTGCCATCAAGGAGCTGCATTTTAAGTTTGATTCTAGTTCATTTAAATTGAAATAGCCACACAGGGCCAGTGGCCACCCCAGTGCCAACATTACAGACTAACTGATCGTCAAGTATCGAACCTCCTGACTTGGCAGTTCAAGGTGTTACAGGTTTAGAGAGGGCCCACGTGATCATACCAACCCGTAATCGAGGATACTTACCACCAAAAACTTGTACTCTACCAGTATTTTGAAGGCATGTGATTTTCTGGAATATCTGCCTAGAGCTGGAGGAGAGACAGTTGCATTTAAGGCAGCAGGGGCTCCTCATTCTGAAACGGATTGTCTTAAGGCTTGCTTCAATTTGCTGACACCGGGGACTTCATTGCTGTTGGTTCTACAGTTCTCAGAACGCTCCTCTCCCTGGCCTCCGTGTGGATGGACTAGATCCTGGCAGGCCCACCAGCTCTGCTCTAGCCCAAGTGCCTTCCTGTGTGGCATCAGCGGGCGCTGGTCCTCATCAGCAGCCCCAGCAGATCCCTTGTGTGCTAAGGAGTGCTCAGGGTCTGAAGAAAGCGCTGCTTTGTTTCCTAAGCAGCCTCCAAGTGCCTATAGGGCTGCAATTGTTTCCTTCCTAGTGCAGCCCCCCCAGGACAGGTGGCCCTTTAGGTCAGCGTCTCAGGAACCCAGCCCCTGCTTCGCAAACGCAGCAGTGACATGATGTCATGGCAAGCCTCCAATAGGCCCTTTATGTAACATTTTGCAATGAATCTTTTGAAATCTGTCAGAGAAAAAAATTCAATGTTCGCTTTCTTCTCAAGAGTGGTAGTACCATGCCTTATGTTTTCTTTTCTTTCTTTCTTTTTTTTTTTTTTTTTTTTGTGACAGGGTCTCACTCTGTCACCCAGGCTGGAGTGCAGTGGGGCCATCTCGGCTCACTGCAACCTGCTTTCTGGGTTCAAGTGATTCTCGTACCTCAGCCTCCTGAGTAGCTGGGATGACAGGCGCCCACCACCACATCTGGCTAATTTGCGTATTTTTAGTAGAGACGAGATTTTACCACATTGGCCAGGCTGTTCTCGAACTCCTGACCTCAAGTCATCCGCCTGCCTTGGCCTCCCAAAGTGCTGGGATGACAGGCATGAGCCACGGCACCCGGCCTTATGTTTTCTGAAGTTGCACTGTGGTCAGATTGTCCATGACCAATTGCTTTTGGTGCTGCAGAGTAGCCAACCACTGCTGGCTGCAGATGTGTGCCCAACAGTAAAGACTTGATGCTTCTGTCGGAGGGGAAGGTAGATAGGCCCTGGACGTCTTGCCTGTGTCGGGGACCTCAGTCCCCAGCTCCTCACATCCTATTTGTGTGTTTTCATTGAACACCAACTGGGATTTTTCTAAAAGCCTTGATTCCCTTCTTAGCAAATCTTAAGGTTAGCAGGTCAGTGGTGAAGTGTGGGGCGCTGGAGAAAAACAGTTTAGAAAGACACTGCATTCCCTTTGGCCTTGTAATATGAAGGGCCGAGTATGGACTCCGACACACTTCATGGCCCTGCACAGACGATGCGGGGTTGACAGTGGCGACCTCTTCCTGCCTTGAGCGTGTAGTTCTGTGGTTTTTAAGACACCTCATTCCTCCTCACGTAATTCTTTGGCTCGCTCTGGATTGATTTCCTCCATCTTGGTTTACTTCCAGCAGCCGCTCCGACACCTTCACGGGTGACGTGGTGCACTTGAAAGGGCATTCTGACCCCTTATTTTATTTTCCTTTCACCATCAACCGTTCATTTCACCAGCGTTTCAAAGTAAAATAATGCCATCATGTGTGACTGTGAGGTGGTCTGTGAGATGGCTGTTCCAGCCAAACCAAGCCCCTTCCACTGCACTCCAAGATTGACTGCCTTTGTTCCCCTAAGGTGTGAGCTTAGTCTTTGCCCGTCTTGTTAGGCAGAAGGCAGGAACGTTGCTATGCAGAGAAGGCGCAGACCAACGGATGTTTGGTTTTTGAGCATTTTCTTCCTCGGGAAAGAGAAACTGATCTTAATTAAAAATTTAATTCTGTGGCATACTGTTTTGGATTTTCCCAGCATGAAGCTGACAAACAGCGGGTGCCCTTGAGCAAAAGAATAATTAGTAGGTAGAAATTCTCAGATTATAGAGGCCCCAGGGTAAAAAAAGATGTATGTCGAATTAGGAGGGGAAACAGCTTTTTTTAGAATCTGTCCACACAGCCTGACTTGAGCCTGGCTCTGAGCCTTAGTAATAAGCATCTCATTCATACTCACCAGCAGTGGAGTCATTCATTTACTCGGCCAGTGCTGTTGAGCATCTACCCTGGGCTCTGTGTTACTCAGGAATTCAGAGAACAAGACAAGTAAGACAGCGTGCCTGCCTTTGAGGAATTGTCAGTATTGGAGGGAGCCAGATCAACATACTGTTGTTTCCAAAATAATGTGTTCCCTTGTAAGATGTCCTTGGGGCAGTGGCCTAAGGGAGCTTTCAGGAGAGGCATCCAATTGTGACTGTGGCATTAGGAAGGTATCTTCGTCTCTTCCGGCTCCTGTAACAAAATATCATACACGGAGCAGCTGATAAACAACAGAAATGTATAGCTCACAGTTGTGGAGGCCGGGAAGTCCCAGATCAAGGTGCCTGCAGATTTGATGCCTGAGGACCTGCTTGCTGGTTTGTAGGTGGCATCTTGCTGTGTCCTCACGTGGAGGAAGAGGCAAGAGATCTTTCCCAGGCCTCTTCTATAAGGGCGCTAATCTGCTGCCACAACTGCCTCACCTCGTAATACAATCACCTCGGGGGTTACGTTTCTTTTTTAAAAAAATTATGTATTATTTTGTTTTTATTTTTTGTCAGCTCTGTCACCCAGGCTGGAGTGCAGTGGTGCAAACTCAGCTCACTGCAGCCTCTGCCTCCCAAGTTCAAGTGATTCTCCTGCCTCAGCCTCGAGTAGCTGGGATTACAGGCATGTACCACCACGCCTGGCTAATTTTTGTGTTTTTTAGTAGAGGTGGGGTTTCACCATGTTGGCCAGTCTGGTCTTGAACTCCTGACCTCAGGTGATCCACCTGCCTCAGCCTCCCAAAGGGCTGGGATTACAGGCGTGAACCACCATGCCCAGCCGGGGGTTAGGTTTCAACATACGAGTTTGGCCAGGAGTGTGTGGGTAGGAGGGGGAAGCCTAAACATTCCTGCCATAGCTGCAGGCTTCTCAGAGGAAGTGACATCTGAGCTGATAGAAAGAGTAGGTTTCAGGGAATGATTGATGTGGAAAGCTTTAGTTGCCTGGAGACAGCAAGGCCTGTTAGGATGGGGCTTGGTAGCTGATTGACTAGAAGGCCGAGCAGAGAGCAGGAAGGTGAGAGATAGGAGAGTTGTAACTGGGGTGTAAAAGAGGAAAGGACTGGGTATAGGTTTTAGAAAGGCCACTCTGGCTGATGAGTAGAGAGTGGGAGTGGCCATGACTGGGTGAAGGAGAACATTTGGATCCATAAGCCATCACTCAGACAGCAGACGACGGTGGCCTGTAAATCACTGAGAACCTTTTTTCTACACTCTCATGCAAAATTTGTTCTTCTATGTTTGTTTGTTTGTTTTCTTTCTTTCTTTCTTTTTTTTTTTTTTTTTTTTTTTGAGGAGTCTCGCTCTGTCACCCAGGCTGGAGTGGAGTGCAGAGGCGTGATCTCGGCTCACTGCAACCTCTGCCTCCCGGGTTCAAGCGGTTCTCCTGCCTCAGCCACCCAAGTAGCTGGGACTACTATAGGTGTGTCACCACGCCCGGCTAATTTTTTTGTATTTTTAGTAGAGATGGGATTTCACCGTGTTAGCCAGGATGGCCTCGATCTCCTGATTTCGTGATCTGCCCGCCTCGGCCTCACAAAGTGCTGGGATGACAGGCATGAGCCACCACACCCGGCCCTGTTTGTTCTTATAGCTATTGGCTTCATCATCTACTTAATCAATGGTCCTTCCTCCCTCCTGTTTCTCCTCCTCTCCTCTCCCCTTTCTTTCCATCTCTCCTTCCTCCCTCCCTCCCATCCTTCTTCCTTGCCATCCATCTATCCATCGACCCATCTTGTGTTTACCAGGCCTCTCCTGGGGCCAGGAACTATGACAAGTGTACAGAGTCAGAGTTGGTGTCCTGGCCGGTATCCAGAGACAGAGATCTTGGCCCTCAGGGTCCTAAGTGTAGTGGGAGGTGGAGCCCAGGGCCTCACCAGCCACTGTCAAGGCCCTCTGGGGGTGGGAGGAAAGCAGGGAAGCCTTCCCAAGAGAAAGTGAAGCCCTCATCAGGTGAGAGGGGAGGGGTGCTCAGGTGACAGGAGTAGTGAAGTGTTCTTGTGGCAAGTTCACGGACCTGCTGGGTCCGTTAGCTGCCAGCAAAGTTGTGTGTGAGGATTTGGAGGGAGACAGTTTGTTCCTAAAATGTTTGGAGTTTGGCCTCCAGGCAGCAGGAGTCTCCCAGGGCTTGTGAAATGAAGGAATGCCACTTTCTCATGGTCAGTTTGTTTCCAGGAACCTCTCTGGTGTTCTCAGGATGAAAAGCAGGTGCTTGCAGTTAGGGAGAGGCCCTAGAGGCTGCCTCCTTGATCTGTGCACACCGGAGAGTCCACACCGAGGTGGCAGCAGCGTGCCCAGGAGGGAGTCGGGGCTGGCCTCCAGCTTTCTGGTTTGAGAGGCTGGGTGTGATGTGGCCTCAGAAGCTGATGAGTAGTCTGGGGGAGAGAGGCGAGGTGTGGACTCGTCGAGGCGTGAGCACCACGTAGGTGGTGTATGGATATATAAGAAGTCCTGGTGGGAGCTGAATAGGGGCGCCTGGAGCTGGGGTGGACAGCGGCCAGGGGATGAGATTTTGGGAATAGGCCGCTTTTTTCCCACATCAACCTTCTATCAACGAGCTATGATTCCAGAATCTGCAGGGCGTCTTCTTTTAAATGGAATCACAGCTCATTGAGAGAAAGTTGGATATGGACAGGCACATGTTGGGACATTAGAGTGGAGGATCAGCTGGAGATGTGAGGATGCAGCCCTGGCGAGCCCCAGTGTGTGCCAGCAGATGGAGGAAGAGCCCACAGGGCTGGGAGGGAGGTAGAGGCGGAAGCCAGTGTGAGAGTTGGAAGAGTGTCTTAGCAGCAGCTGCTGGTGATGGGGTCAGGTCAGAGCAAGACAGGCTAGTGGCTTTGAAATGAAAGTCACGGGTGACCTAGTGGGCAGTTTCCTGGTAGCAACAGGGCCAGAGCTTCAGATAATTTGAGTGGAGGCAGGAGGGAGGTCAACAAGTGGAACCGAGAGCAAGTGGGGCCAAGAGCAAGTGGGGCCGAGTCCCAGCTCTGGGAATGGCAGGTGGCCTTAATGAGCACCTGTGCCCAAGGATGGGTCCCTTGTGATGTTTTGGGCTTTTAAAGGAATCAGTTCGATCATGCTTAAATTTGATCGCTAGCAATGTTCTAGTGGGGGAGGAAAAGATTAAAATGCAGGAGATTTTTGATGAGCAGCTTCCCACAGAAGGCGGCGTCGGGGGTATACAGCTCCCAGGCACAGGGAAAGGGAGGCTTCCTGTGGGATCCGCCCACTTGGAGGCTTGGAGGCCAGGTGTGTCCACTGTGTCAACAGGGAGCCTTCCTCTGAAGAAGCCCCTGGAGCGTCAGCCTCGCCGCCAGGTTACTGCTGGGACAGTGGCCCTCATGTCACCCTTACTCCTGAGGGTCGCCTTCTAATCCAGCACAAACGAGCACCTTTGCCGTCTCTCCCAGCAGCCCCGGCACCTTCCCCTTTTTCTCAGAGATGCCGTGGTGGGTCCTGTGTCTGGGAGGCAGGTGTGTCCCCTCCTTACCTGTATGGCCGGCCCCTGCCTCACTGCTCCACCCCCAGGTCTCCCCACACTGCTCTTTTCTGCTCCTGTTGTCCTGCCCCCAAGTCTACCCTAGACTCATTCCCTAGAGATGCTGCCATGCATGGGTCCTCGCCACTCTGCCCACGTCACTCAGCTCTGCCCTTGGATGCCACCTCACCTGCTGCTTTTCCCTGTCTCTGGAGGGTGCACAGTAGATGCCGGCGAGCTAACTCAAGGAACACAGCCCTGATGTAAGCAATGTGCTTGTTTTCTGGAAGAATACCAAACCAGTGTTTATACCAGCATTGCTGATGCCGTTGCAGCTGTTGAGGCTGATGAGAACGTGAGATGTTAATTAAGAGTGTTGGACTCCCTTTTACTCCAATAGAAGTAGTGAACGAGCTTGTTTTTGGCCATCCAGCCAGTGCTTGGTTATGTTTGTGTTTAGGCCTCCTGTCTATTTTAGCCTCTTTGTATTTGCAAAATGCCAAATAGAGTGATTTGCTTATGCTTAACGGTTGTCCGTTTCTGTTTCAGGGAATTGTGGGTAACTTGGCCAGCGGCAAGTCTGCCCTGGTGCACCGGTACCTGACGGGCACTTATGTCCAGGAGGAGTCTCCGGAAGGTATGCTGTTTGGCAGGCAGTTGCAAGCTTAAGAATGTAGTTTTTAAAAAATTTTCCTTAGCATATTGTAAATCATGACTTTGATGTATCACAGGTCAAGAAAGCAATAAAACATACCAAGCAGTAAAAACCCTTAAGTATGTGGTTTCTTCTGTAGTATTTCTAGCAAACCCATTATATTCACTTTGATATTTGGAATAGTACAGTAGAACCATGAAATACCATTGAATTTATTTCTTATCTAATTGTTCTGTCCTTTCAAATGTCGTTTTTAATCCAGTGTCCTTTTTATCCACTGTTACTCCTTTAAATATTGACTGGACATTTCTGTGATCTGGATATTGAATTTATACATAATTTGTATGTAATGTTACTTAGTTATAGATAAGAGCCTTTCTGGATAAGACGTTCAGATTACCACCACCATATGTTTGAGTATGTTTCCCCCCTTATATTTATAAACATTTAATAATCATTTTGCATGAGAGTAAGATTTTTTTTTTTTTTGCCATTAGGCATTTACTTCTTCAGTTAACATGTCCATATTTTATTTTTTGCCTTAAATAAAGTTATGATAATGATAGGAAAGCATTTAGCTCCCATGTCCCCTAATGAAGGGGTGTAGTTGACAAGCAGTTTTCTAAATGAAATTTTCTCTCCATGTAACCTTGTTAAATCCAACTCTGAGACACTGAATTTCTGGTTCCTTCTTTTTCTTACTGGCTGTTCCATTCTTTGCAGATATGGATGCAGGTAACTATTCATTTTCTTCATGGCAGCGCTTGTCTTGTTTTGGAGAGAGAGGAAAGGCACCACTTTGTACTGTAGCGTTCCCTTCCCCTCTTGTTCTGTGTACCATCCTATTTTGTTTCATTTTATCTTTTTTTTCAGTTGAACATTCCACCCTGTTTTGTCCCTTAGTTGTCTTTTTAGCAGTAGTCCCAAGTAGCTTCACCTGTTTCCTGTAACACCTGTCCTAGCATTTAACTCTTGTCCTGAATACTGTGGAACCGTTCGGAAAAGTATAGAAGTGGCTTGAGGCTCTGCCACTGTTTTGCAGAATTGTGCAGTCATGTAATGAACACCTCACGCTTCAGGAAAAGACCTTCCGTACGGAAATGATGATTTAGGAAGATGAGAGATGGAAATGAAGGCTCGTATGTGGGGGTCAGTAAGAGAAAGCTTGCCTCTCCACTGAGAAATGCATACAGATGCTAGAAAATGGCATGATTTGGAGAAATGAGCAAAGGCCACATTTTGCCAAGGCTCTGTCCCTGGGTTTTGATGGCTTTTATTTGCTCCTTTGTGTTGGAGTCTGAATTTTAGCCACAGCCAGCTGATGACAGCTAGAGAATCTTTTAGAGATGTTTCCTTGGGTTTTCCACTTATTTCTCAGGGCTCGCTATTGTAGAGGTTATACAGAGGTTAACTCACCTGCCAGTGAAATGACCACCTTTTCCAAGTAAATCTACCTTCAGGACCCTGCAACTCTGTGGATTTCAACCTGGGATCACAGGAAGTTAGACGTGGGTGGGGCTCTGGTTTTGTTGCTGTTGCTCTGGCTGTCCCTGGCTCTGGGGTTCAGGTGTCTGGTGGGGCAGCGCTGGAGGCCCTGGGTCTCTGGAGTAAGAACAAGGACCACGCCTCCCTCATGGTAGCCTTTCTGCTGTATGGCTATTTGGGCATTTTTATGGCTTTTTGCTTTTTTCCCTCTGGGCATTCACAGTGTGTTCCCTTGTGTTTGGTTCCAGCTGTGATGTCTTTGCAGTGCGTAATCGACCCTCACGTTTTGACTATCACCAAGGCATTTCTCTTGAACGTTTATACATCAAAAGGAAGGATTTTGGGGGGACCTAAACTGATCACTAACAGCCCTGCTTCTTTGATTTTTCAAGTAGTACATTTTACTCCATTGAAATTTCGTAGTATTGTCTATGGTTTTTAAAAATACATTATTGTTAAGAGTAGGAGCGTGGGTGAGTACCTCCCTTTCTTCATCTGCAGAGTGGAACTAGCTCATCCCCTCCATGGGGCCCCATGCCCAAGGCTTCCTGGGTCAGGGGAAAGATCATGATCCCTGACCTTTTCTCATGCCCTGCAGCAGCCCTCCCTGGGGATGTGGCCTCTCATCTTTTCACTCATGGTCCCAGGGATTGTTCTGTGGGAGTGTGAGGAGCTGACAGCAGCAGACACCCAGGTGCACCCCAGTGGGTGTGCGTCTAGGGCCCCCGGGTGCTGAAAGAATTATGAATATGTGGCTCCTCGTGCCTGGAAGACTCTTGATCCTGCTGAATTCATACTTCTCATGGCTGAGCCACCTTTCCCGTGTAGAACCAAGCAGGTGGTTCCACACTGTCTTTGCCCCTCTTAACGAGACCAGGGAACGGACTTTTACTTCCTGTTCATTTGACTGTGTGCCTCATGACAGTGGCAGCAGGGAGCCATAGCTTGTTGTGTTGTAACCTGTAATGAAGGGAGCCATACTTGCTGTTTGGGAAAGAAAGTGAATGAGAAGCCGTGATTTCTTTCATACCATGGTCCTGCCATCCTGAAATTCCTTCTCATGCTCAGGGAGCCTGTACCTGGAAAGTGATTTCAATTTTTGTCCAGTGAGTGTTGATCAATTACCGGTGCTTTGCTTAATTGAGAAGCTTTAGGTATAGAGTGTTGTGGGTTTGGGATATAATTTACTGTGCTGTCGCCTGGAGGTGTGGAGAATATCAAAGGGATGTGTTGTCCTAGGGGAGTGCTGGAGGTTGACAAAGCCGACGATGGCCCAGCCTCACCTGTGGTTAGTTACCCACACAAAGGTGAGGGCACAGCCGATGGTGGGAGTGGCCGGCGCCCGGTTGAGGGATTGGATTTTGAGTGAGCTCTGTGACCTTCTCATTTCTTGGTGTACTGCTCCCTTCTCATCAGCCCCCCTTTCCTTGTATGACTGCTAGAGCGATCAACTGGGCAGCTGCTTTGAATGAAAGGCATTTTGCTGTGTATCTGCCTGTCCAGATAGTTCCTTGGATTCTCCCTGTGCTTCTTAAATGTCTGTACCCTGTTCTTCTGATTTATTAGTGCGTGAATATCCTTTATATCCTAATCCTGACCCGTGGCTGGGATATGTAGCTTGCTGGGAGCGGTGAGGTGGTGAAGGCCTTCCTGTCTTCAGGGGAGAGCTCTCTCGTGGTAGAAAGATTTCTGGTGCACAGCTGTCTCCAGATCCGAGCCTGCTTTTCATCAAATACATCAGATGGATTTTAGCTCCATCCCAGAGGGTAATATCTGCTGTCTTTTAATTGTATGATGCATTTTGGTTGAACTTTATTCTTGTAGTGAAGAGAGCCAACTCACAAGATTTGGATCATATTATTTATTTATTTATTTTGAGACGGAGTCTCTCGCTCTGTCACCCAGACTGGAGGACAGTGGCGCGATCTCCGCTCACTGCAACCTCTGCCTCCAGGGTTCAAGTGATCCTCCTGCCGAGGCCTCCTGAGTAGCTGCTATTACAGGTGCGCGCCACCATGCCTGGATACTTTTTGTATTTTTAGTAGAGGTGGGGTTTCACCATATTGGCCAGGCTGGTCTTGAACTCCTGACCTCAAGTGATCCACCCGCCTGGGCCTCCCAGAGTGCTGGGATTATAGGCATGAGCCACCACATCCAGCCAACATTTAGATAATTTTAAAGATGCAGTTCAAATGAGGGAAGGATGTAAATACTCTGTTTTTCAGTTAGTGAATTAGTGGCGCAGAAGTGGTAATGCAGTAGGGAGCTTGGGATTCCATGAAAGCAGTCAGAGAGTAAAAGTCTTGGATTGACAGATTCCTTAACTCTGTGTGTGTGTGTGTGTGTACAGCTAGGTGTGTAGTACATGTATGTGTACTTCAGTCCTAGCACTGTAGTAACAAACCACCACACACAGTGTGGCTTAAAACAGAAATGTATTCTCATAGTTCTCAGAAGTCTGAAATCAAGGTGTTGATGGGGTCGTAAACCTCTTGCATTGACAGATTCCTTAATTGTGTGTGTGTGTGTGTGTGTGTGTGTGTGTATGTATAGCTAGGTGTGTAGTACATGTATGTGTACTTCAGTCCTAGCATTGTAGTAACAAACTACCACAACACAGTGTGGCTTAAAACAGAAATGTATTCCCTCATAGTTCTAGAAGTCTGAAATCAAGGTGTTGATGCGGCTGTAAACCTCTCTTTGTATTGACAGATTCCTTTAATTGTGTGTGTGTGTGTGTATAACATAGATGTGTAATGGCTATTAAAAGCGTGTCCTTCAGTCCTAGCACTGTAGTAACAAACTACCACACACAGTGTGGCGTAAAACAGAAATGTATTCTCATAGTTCTTAGAAGTCTGAAATCAAGGTGTTGACGGGGTTGGTTCCTTTTGCAGCTTCGAGGTTGAATGTTGAATCTGTTCCGTGTCTGTGCAGTTCTGATTTAATTAGTGCGTGAATATCCTTTATGTCCTAATCCTGACCTGTAGCTAGGATATGTAGATTGCTGGGAGGGGTGAGGTGGTGAGGGCCTTCCTGTCTTCAGGGGAGAGCTGTCTCTTGGTAGAAACATTTCTGGTGCAGAGCCGTCTCCAGATCTGAGCCTACTTTTCAGCAGATACATCAGATGCATTTTAGCTCCATCCCAGTGGGTAACATCTGTCTTTTAATTGTGTGATGCATTTTGGTTGATATTTTATTGTTACAGTGAAGAGAGCCAACTCACAAGATTTAGATGATTTTAAAGATGCGGTTCAAATGAGGGAAGGATGTAAATACTGTTTTTCAATTAGTGAATTAACAATGCGAAAGTGGGTAACTCCGCAGAGAGCTTGTGATTTCATGAAAGCAGTCAGAGAGTAAACCTCTCGTATAGACACTTTCCTTAATTGGGTGTGCGTGCTCACGCGTGTGTGTGTGTGCGCACACCCAGGTGTGTAATGAATGTATGTGTACCTCAGTCCTAGGGCTGTGCTAACAAAGTACCACAAACTGTGGCTTAAAACAGAAATGTATTCTCACAGTTCTCGCAAGTCAGAAATGAAGGTGTTGACGGCATTGGTCCCTCTGCAGGCTTTGAGGTTGAATCTGTTGTATGTCTGTGCACAGTTGTTGTGATTTAATTAGTGCGTGAATATCCTTTATCCTAATCATGACCTGTGGCTGGGATATTTAGATGGCTGGGAGAGTTTCTGGTGGTGGTCAGCAATCCCTGGCGTTTCTTGGCTCATAGACTCCTAACTCCAGTCTCTGTCCCTGTGGTCACAGCGTTTTCCCAGCTACCGGTGACCATGTCCAAACTTTTTTTCTTATAAGGACAACAGCCATTTGATTAGGGCCCACCCTCCTCCAGCATGACATCATCTTTACTTGATCCCATCTACAAAGACCCTGTATCCAGGTGAGGTCCCACCACAGGTCCCAGGGGTTAGGGCTTGAACGTATCTTTTGGGGGACACATTCAATCCGCAACAGTGTGTGCGTTATATACCTGTGATGTTTTCCAGGGGTGTCCAGTCTTTTGGCTTCCCTGGGCTACATTGGAAGAAGAATTGTCTTGGGCCACACATAAAATACACTAACCATAGCCAATCAGCTTTAAAAAAAAAAAATTATACACACACTAAAAACTCATGTGTTAAGAAAGTTTACGAATTTGTGTTGGGCCTCATTCAAAGCCGTCCTGGGTGGCAGGTTAGAGAAGCTTGGTTTAGACGGGCACTGCACTTAGAACTGCTGGAGTTGGCCCCATCACTTGGTGGTGGTCACGGTTCTGCCGGCGACGCTTTTGCAAGCTCCACTGGTGTTCTAGAACCTCACAAGGACTCATTGGCTGGCAGTGACCTTCACACCTCTGAGGACAATTTCACAGCTGCCATTCACTTCCAGAATCAGATGAAAATTTCTCATTTGCCAGTTGAGCCCTATTAATGGCTGCTGATTAGAATCGTGTGACATTTTGGGGGTGTGATGTGACTTTTGTCATCGTGTGTTTATGTGCTTCATATTCAGCATGTGCCTGCCTCCCCCAACACAGGCCCCACATGATGCCACTGAGCTTTTAACTCTTCTTTCAAAAAAGAAAAAGTCAAAGGAAACAAAGCTAGGACATCCAGTATTATGTGGACGTTTGATAGGAAATGTGGACCTGCCCTGAGACCCTTCAGCCCCTGCAGGTGGGGAGAGCGCGGCCCCCGCAGGTGGGGAGAGCGTGGCGACCTCCTGAGATCTTTCCAGGTTGCAGAACTGAGTCATTGCTCTGAGACCCATTCGCTAGGACGTCTTTCTCTGTGTCACCCATGGCATCCCAGGTGCCCTGGGCCGTGGGCCCTCCTGAGCTGTACAGGGTAGCCCATGTGCTAGAAGGACCTAAGGACCAGAAAAGCTGAAAGCCGGCACCACGTTGAGATCGTGGCACACCTGAGTAGGGCAGAAAGGTGGCCCCACAAGTTTCCCAAGATGAGAATAAACTGTGTATGGATTGAGTGGGCGCTTTTATGGTTGGCTGGTCGAGACCGACTTGAGAATGTTCATAGACCAACTCCAAGCTGCGAAATGGCACTGAAAGTACTGAGAGGAAGGTGTGCCATCTGAGAGCCGCCTTTCATCCCAGATCTGGAAGAAACCAACATCCAGGTGTGAAAGTGGCAAAAGGAGGGCCGAGGCCGGCCTGCCAATGGGGCCCAGTGGCTGCCTGCGAGGGTCAGTGTTGTCGTAGCCTGCTGCCACCACACAGAGGGATTCGCAGGGAAGGGCCTTAGCCAGGCATGATGTGGGAACATCGGCCCTGTCATTCCCGAGTCTTCATGAGCTTAATTCAGCAGGGGCTCCTTCCTTCAGTGATGGAATCTGGAGTTTCTGATTGATTCTTAACCAACGCAAAATTTTAGGCAGCAAGCTAGCTCCAAGGCTGAGACAGTCCTGAATGTGCCTAGGCCAACAGCCAGCAAGCTCCTGGCTGGGAGCCTGGTAATGGGGATGGCTGGTAAAAGCTGTGCCCGCCCTGCCTCCCTCCCAGAAGGGTGACCCTCCAGCCCCATCAGCCCCATCTCCAGGCTCTCCCATCTTCCCAGCTCGGGCCACGCATAGGTAGCAGCTATCCCCATGCTCTGTCCCAAAGACAGAACACATTGGTCACTAGGAGGTTAGCCTCCCCTGTTCATTTTGCCGATAGAATATGATAGTCGAGGTAGCTGGAAGAGTAAGGTGAAGGAACTCAAGGCAGCTCTTTCACTCGAGAGCCTGCCAGCGTAGGGCAGGGGAAGCCGGTGCCCTCCCAGGTGGAAAAGGTACCTGTGAGGGGGCTTCCCTATGTAAAGAAGAGTCCAAAACAGATAAGGGAGACTGAAGAAACCTCAACACCCCATGCTCATGAGGAAAAGCTTTAAGAGAAAATAGCAGGTGCTAAGAGCAATTATAACTGCCAGGTAAGGACCAGTGAGAAACAGTGGGTGAGATTAAGCTTGACGGTTCCATAACTCAGGAAAGTCGAGTTTTTGAGCATAAGTCCTAGGAAATTCTCAAACATACTTTTGCTTTGTGCCTGGGAAGTAGGAAAGTACACCAGACCCATTTCATTTCTCACATCTCTCCAGAGAACCCTTTCGCTTGTCTGTTCGGTTTATTTGGTTCACATCAGAGTTTGCTCAAGTCTTGGAGGTTCCGTAGGAAGAAATGAGCTGCTTCACCTCCTGGAGAAAGGACGTCTCGTTTCCAGCATCTCGGGGGTCAGGCTGTGCTGTACTGAGGCTGAAGGGTTCTGGGATTTTCCACTGCGTGTTTGGTTTCTGTTGCTTGTTCCTAGCTGCTGATGCGGCATGCTGGAGGAGAGTTCTACTGGCCACTGGCTTCTGGCGCCCAGGGCCAGCTGGCTGTACGGCCACCTTCGAGTCTTTCTCCCGGGGTCAGCCTTACTACCCTCCTCCAGGACTGCCTAGAATTTTTTCCTGTCATCAGGATAGTAAATGTGTTCTCAGGAGCACGTGTATCTTAAATATGTTTTAACGAATGTTTACTTAGTTTCCTAGAAACAAAACATGTGGTAAACACCCAGTCTTATTTTCTGGGACACATGAAGTGTGTTTAAGCTGTCAGCTCCAAAAACCCTTTCCAAGTCAAATAAGTTTAAAAAAAAAAAATAGTTGTCAGCTACCACTGCATCCCAGATGTTAGGGCTTATTTCTAAAGCTGTTCTTGGGTGCTGTTTAATGTTCCAGTGGAAAAAAAAACCTGTAATACTCCAGTAACACATGACTAGTCGTGACATCTAGCCATTTAGATTTTTCAACCTGAATTTGACCGTTAGTTGCAACCAAGTGATTATAAACACGTGATAATTTTTTAATGAGGATTATCTGTAAACTTTGAGATTATGAGCCTGCTGCTGTGTTGGTTTCATAGATAAAGCAGAAGTCAGTTCAGCCATCTTCACTGATGATTTTCAGAATTACCCTGATCGCTCACCATGGAAATACCGTTCCCCTTTGTTCTTGTCTTCCTCTGTGTGTGACAGTCCCTAACTTGACCCCTGGCATGGAAGCTATCTGTGAGGATCAGGTGATATTGTCTAAAAATAGGTAAAGGATGCTAACATTACTAGATGTTCAAAAAAATAATAAAAGGAAGCATGTTCTGTTTCATTTTGAGCAAGAAAAAAAAGCTGTAAAATCAGACTAAGGAGATTGTCATGTTTTTGGCATTGACGAAATTGGCAGGGCAAAGTGTGTTTTTGAGTTGGCTGCATGGACTCAGAATGTATTGTCCCATATTGTTACAATTAATTTGACAAGAAATCCAGGGCTTACTGAAAGCCATACTGGGCCTGCGGTGGAGCCTGCGTTCCAGAGAAAAGACCTTTCTGAATGAGTAACCGTGATTCAGGGCTGGGACTTACACCCGATCTGGGAGCGCCCTGAAGAGGACAAGCCCGCTGGCTTCTGTCGGGAGTCACTGTCTCCTCAGGGCAGGACCCAGACGCTCATACGTGTCCCTTAACTCACAGAGAGCCCAGAAACAGCACAGCACATGCTGTTGACGTAACTGTTGCTTTCCTAAGAAACCTCACGGCATCAGAGGTTTTAACAAAACCGTTCTTTAAGAGGAAAAAGGAGACTAGAGCCTAGAAAGTTTCACATATGTAATTACTAATCATTTTTCATTTTTCCTAGAGAAATTTTACCCCAAAGGTGTTCTGAGGCTGTGTGCGCATTTACCTGTTAATTGCGGATTAACAGAGCCATTGGATCTATCCCAACGGAACCACCATCACACGCTTTCACCTGTGTTCACTGCTCCCGTCTGCCCATGTCTTTGGCCTTGATCACGCCATCTCTCTGGAAGCCCAGCTCCAGGTCCAGGAGACTAGATGGCAGCAGACCAGTCTGCCCCTGGCCAGGAACCTCTTGCTCTGGTCTGGAAGCCCCAGGGCCATGCCCATTGTGTTAGTTTATGCTCTTGGTTGCATGAGATGGTTGACCAACTTCGAAGAGCTAAAACAGAAAGGCAGGGGGCCAGTGGTGAATTATTAACTTCTTAACTTGCATCCCTGGAGCAGCCAAGGGGATGGATTTAGTTTTAGAAAGACCCTAATCTCCTGATGCACTGGAGTTCTTGAGGAACCCTCTCCCCCATTTCTTGCCTGTGTTGGTCTTCATGCCCAGCCAGGTCTCCCCACTTGGTAGCAAGCCCTTCATGGTGGTTTCATGGTCCTTAGTGCTCAGATATGGTGAGGAGGGAAAGGTGAGTATTTTTGTCAATAGCTCCAGCAAAAGACTATAAGTCAGTTCCACGTGGCCTCGTTTGAGCCACGTGCTTTTCCCTAAAACAATCAGTATCACAGGGGTTGGAGGGGATGTTTTGATTGTTCTGTGCCTTGGGGTAGGGAGATGAGGTCGGCCTAATTGAGCTGAGTGGCTTGAGCAGGAGGAGTATGATAGACTAGGGCTGGGCAGAACGTGGACCCCAGAAAAGGCAGGGAGGCACGTCTACACCTTGTGTCTTCAGGGTTTGTCCTTTTTAAGCATTTTGACCAGTATGGGGGTTGGAGGGAGGGGGGTGTTGTGCAGTGCAGTTCTCTCTCCTAATTCACAGATCAGGTTACACCCAGCTTGCACGGTTTGAACTTGGGTGCTAAAGGAGAAGCACCTGGGGTATGTTTGAATTCACCCCAAAGCTACCTCTGGTAAATGTCTCCCTGTGACTTTTACAATCTCACTTGGGCTGTGGACCTCTGACATTTTCAGGCAAGTTTTTCCTTCTTAATCTCCAATGCCGAAAGCTTAGTCTTTGGAATGTTATACATTGTTTGGATCTTAAAAATGTCAGCTCACAAAATGTTTTTATATCCTTCCTCCAACATCATCAGCCACATTAACTCACCACCACTCCTCCTCTCCCCTTCTCCCCCAACCTATTTTATCGGTGTCAGAAAAGGGGAGAGAGCAGTTTCTCAGAAGGTACCCATATTGATCATAATACAGCCTTTCTTAGGCATGGGCAGTCCAGCAATCAGGGTTGAATGGTTTCCTGTGGAAGGTAGCATACTGAAAAAGGTGAAGTGCAGAGAAAAGACAGGGTGAGGGTGCAGCATGTCTAGTTTGAGGGCCTGGCTGTAGGTCAGGATGGAGAGATTGATACTTGAGAGGAGGCCGGGAATGAAATTGAATGTGCGGAGCACACGTTCCACTCAGCAGTGGTTAGAGCTGGGATTGCCTCTCGCAGCTCCCCGAAGAAAACGTTGCATCCTGTAAGATCGTGCCTGCCCAGTGGGGACCTGGACACTAAGTGCTACTTCTCTGCCTGTGGCAAACTCCAAGGGCCAGGACAGTGGAGACAAGGAAAGTAGAAGTTGAAGGAAGGTCCCAATAGCAAATTAGGTCGAGTGCCAGAAAGAATTACATCAGGAGAATTTGAGATGTAATGAAAGTGCCCTCCAGCTCCCCACTCCGCTTCATGGGCTACCAGCCATGAGATCTGAAAAGGACTGGGCTAGACTCTCTCTCTCTCTGTGTGTGTGTGTGTGTGTGTGTATATGTGTGTGTGCGCACGCGTGCTCTTAAATCAATGTAAATTAGGCTATGTACGGCTGCCAATAATCTGCAAAAGATGACAGTTTCATATGGTTCCAATGGCTTAACATAATAAGTTCATTAATGATTGACCCAGACTTGAAATGGAAACCTGATTCAACTCACAGTGTAGTCCTTTATCCATGCTTGGTGGCTTCTGGAAGGCACAGAGTTCAGGAGGAATCTAAGACAGGGTCTGGGTGCAGGAGGAGTGCTAGTGTGACAGCTTCTGGTACCTGCCCTGGGTCCACAAGCTGGTGGTCTCTTCTTGTTGCGTGAGGGCAGCCCATGTGGCCAGCGTTTATTTTCGGAGCCCCGTTTCTTAATGTTGTATATTTTTAAAAATAATTAACACCACCACAAGCAAGAAGGAAAAAAATCAGCACTTGCTCTTTGAAGGCCGAATACGGTGAAATGAAAGCATGCCTGGTGGACCAAGAGTGGGGCGGGGAGGAGGGGAAGCCAGCCTGCAGCGTCTCCCTCTAGACACAAGGGAGGTTTGGAGCCTGGACAAGAGCAGGGGGTGTGGAGGAATGGTCAAAACCCAGGCGTGATGTGGCTGCACCATCTGGCAGGAAACCAGGCCAGCTGCTGTGTGGGTCTTCCAGGGACAGAGAGAGGAGAAGTGGGGTTGGCCGGGCAGAGGCACGATAGAGTCAGGGCGGCTGGGCTCCAGGGCTCCAGCCAGGTTGTTAGTAGAAGCACTGGCTTTGGAGAGGGACTTAAGAGGACAGATAGGGGAATCCCCAGGCCACCTCTGGACCTTGACACTGGCTAATGGGATGAGCTGCTGAAACCCATCACCATGAAGCCCCCTGTGCTGACTAGGGCACTTTCTCCTTCAGGAGCTGCATCTGCTTATTAGGCCTAAGAAAAACTGGTTCCCAGGTGTGTTTGGACTGTCTAGAACCATGTGGCCTGGCACCTACTTTAACATGGGCAGCATCTCGGCTGGGAGCCCCAGGGAGCCTGGCAGTGCCTCAGTGGCAGATGTAGCTCATTCCAAGATGTTCCAGAGGCAGGAGGTTCCTGGAAGAACCTCTGGGCCTTGGGTGGTCAGCGCAGCCTGAGAGCCAGTGACCCCATCCCCCACGAGGATGCTGTAGGGGTGGTCTAGGGGCGGTCTCACCTCTGCCACCTGTGGATGAGAGGCTGGACCCGGTCTTGGTGCTTTCCAGCTCAGGGCGTTGGTCCACTTGGGTATTCTTGGGGACCAAAATCCTAGTTAGGATGGGGACAGGCCTGGAGACAACTTGGTGGCCTCCTTCCATTAAAGCCATTACAGTGTCACCTCAGGATTGTAAGAATTACAAATGCGTTTTCCGGAGTCCCCAGAGTAAAAGGAGTCTAGCAGTTAGAAGAGCAAAGTGCATCTGTCAACAAAAGAAATACCAAAGATGAGACTGCAGCAGCGACCTGTCACCTCGTCTGTGTTGCTACTGCCTGAGAACAGAGGTTTTTAGTTTTTTTTAAAGGGCCGTAAACATAAAAACAAGGATACAACATGCAAGGCCTAAAATACTTACTTTCTGGCCTTTTACACGAGCAGTTCGCCAGCCCCTACCCTACGGTATGGAAAACCGATGTAGAATAGTCAAATCGCATAGGATTTCTTGGTTTCTCCATGCAGGCTCATCGAATAGCAACCACCCTTTCTTAGTTTCTTGAAACAAGCACCTTATTTACATTCAGAGATTATATGTGGACTAACAGCTCATCAGCCCATACTTTCACATACTCACTTCCTGAATTGCATGTTGAAAAAGAGAGTTCATGTAAAGCCAATTATTTTTTAATCTAAAGTTATGTTCACATAGGAACCACTAGTGTAGAGCAATAGGCTCTGAGGGATGAGGAGCCCGTGTGGGCAGCCGAGTAACTGCTGAGGGGCCCCTGCATGGCACTCTGCTGTCCCACTTGCTTCCTGCCCTCTCTGGATTCTAACGTAACACTTGTGCCATTGTGCATCCATCTCAGGTCACGGTGCCATTACTTGGTGAGAACGCCTTATTTAAATACCCCAGGTGAGGAGTTAGGCACTTTCTCCAGTTCTGCAATGCTCCTTTGTTTCCTTTTTTTTTTAAACGAGACAAGGTCTCACTCTGTCACCTGGGCTGGAGTGCAGTGGTGCCATCATAGCTCACTGTACCTTGAACTCCTGGGCTCAAGCAATCTTCTTGACTTGGCCTCCCAAAGTTCTGGTATTACAGGTGTGAGCCACCATGCCTATTTACCTTTTTTATGCTTAAAATAAACATACAAAATATTAAAAATCATTTTCCTCACAAGAACCAAATGTGTATGACTAAATATGTTAAGTTGACCATGCAGGCTATTTCAGAGACAGCGGGAGATGCTGAAATATTCAAGCACCATTGTGTTGGTGGGTGTTGGAAGATTTTCAATCAACAGTTTACTTATTTGGTTGTAAATTAGGTTTTACTGGGTGGGGCCCATCATTATGTGACTATTTTTTTTCTTCAGAGTGGTGATTGAAAAGCAGCCCCCAACCGTTTTCTCTGAGAGGTGCAGGCTGAGCCTGCCTGCAGCTCACCCCCAACCCCCAGCCCCCAGCCCGGCTCTCCTTGTCTAACATGAGTCAGTTTGCTTCTCCTGCTGCTCTGGACAATAAACTCCATCAGGGCGGAGACCTTGTCTTGTTCACCCTATTCCTGGCATCAAGGCTGTCTCTGGCATGTTACGGGGCTGCATGTTTGTTTGGTGGTGGTTGAGATGACCAAGATGTTCTTGACCTGTGTGGGGTGGTAGTGGAGAAACAGGCACAGGTGCTTGTGGTGTAGTTGCAGAAAAGGAGCTCACACCAATAGGAACCAGATTGTATCACTGGCTGAGTATACAGCAGATGCGTTCCCCTTTGTTCTTTTATCACTTGCTTACCTGCAAGCTCTGGTCTGACTTTAGGAACATGCCACACACTTGGATCAACATGGACTCCTTTACTGGAGATTTGTAGAATCTTTCCCCTGGAGCCATTTGAGAAGCACTTGTCCAAGACATGCGATTTTACAGGCTATTTTGATGTCAGGGAAGAGATGTATCCTGAATCTTCCAGAAAGCATGAAATTACGACTGCATATTAGGAAGAGGCCTGGCTTTCCTATGGGAATTGAACGGAAGACAGATGCATCTCTCCTGTTCTAGTTGTTGCAGTTTTACTGCTTCTGTTCATTGAATTGGTGTTGCCAAACTCTCCCTCCATGTGTGAGTTTCCATTTGGAAATGATATGGTCATGGTCGTAATGTAG
The DNA here is from genome assembly GCF_008728515.1 of Papio anubis. Taxonomy (NCBI): domain Eukaryota; kingdom Metazoa; phylum Chordata; class Mammalia; order Primates; family Cercopithecidae; genus Papio; species Papio anubis. The sequence continues at coordinate 119,611,151 of NC_044985.1, forward strand.
CAGTCATTCGTTAATTTTTATGAGCCACTTGTGACATTTCAGGAGGCTGACAGACAGCCGACGTGGATTAGCTCATTTACACCTAGGGAAACAGAGGCACCAGAGGCCACAAGAGATATTCAGGGTCACACAGCCTAGAGGTATGGGCCTGAGGTGTGTTCTTGGAAGGTGGCTCAGAGCCCATTCCCCTGCATTGCTGCCCAGAGGGCCGCCACTCATTTCGCGGTCAGCAGATGTGCTGACGGGGTTCAGAAGGACTTCTCCTCACCCAGTGGACTGGAGCTGAGCCCACACGTTGGGCCGGGTGAGACCCCAGAGCAGCTGCTGAGCTATTGAGAGAAGTGTGAGTTCTGTGAAGCTCTTCGGGAGTCTGGGGTCTTGCTTCCAACAGTGGATTTGCAGAAAGTTCCAATGTGCAGAAAGTTCTGAGACAGGCACACGCAGGACCCCATGGCTGGTGACAGACCTGGGCTGGCAGCCCAGGGAGGTGAGTGGTCGTTTGCAGGCCGACTTCTCTTTCCCGAAGGCATTCTCCGTGTTTTCACGCCGTTATCTCAAAGTGAAGTCCTTATAACTTCACAGGAAAAAACATGCCTTGGGCTTTGTGAAGTGCTTGCCCTTTTCAGGTTTGATGATGCTGCAGGGCATATGTTATTCTTTGTGGTACAGTCATGTGTCCCTTAATGACGAGGATTTATTCTGAGACATGTGGTGTTAGGCGCTTTCACTGTTGTGCACTCATCATACATGTGCTTACACCTACATGGTGTAGCCTGCTACACACCCAGGCTACGTGGGAGGACCTGTTGCTGCTGGGCCACAACCTGGACATGTGACTGTACTGAATATTGTAGGCAGTTGTAACTCAGTGGCAAGTATTTGTGTATAATCTAAACGTAGACAAGATACAGTAAAAATAGGTTACTGTGATCTCATGGGACGACTGTCATTTGTTGCTCCGTGGTTGACGAAAGTGTTGTTAGGGTGCAGGTGACTGTATCTGAAATTCTGCAGCTGTTAGAGAACACTTTGTTGAGATAATACTATTTTGCAGTAGTTTTAGATCTTTTTTTCTCTTGTCTCTTATTTTTATTCTAACGTCTGCTTTTCTAAGGATATAGTGTTTTCTAGAGGGAAAAAGACTAATACAATCTAATGAAGTTGCTTCTGCTGACAGCTGGATGTCGTCGGATACTGATGATGGAAATTGGTTCGTGTGAACCAGCCTACACCACCTTGCCAGACTTTTTGTTTCCATTTTAGTTTGTGTATTTGTTTGTTTGTTTGTGAGACACAGTCTCACTGCGTTGCCCAGGCTGGAGTGCAGTGGTGCAATCTCGGCTCACTGCAACCTCCACCTCCCAGATTCTCCTGCCTCAGCCTCCTGAGTAGCTGGGATTACAGGCACTGACTACCATGCCCAGATAATTTTTGTGTTTTTAGTAGAGACAGGGTTTTGCCATGTTGGCCAGGCTGGTCTCGAACTCCTGACCTCAGGTGATCCAGCCGCCTCAGCCTCCCAAAGTGCTGGTTTTACAGGTGTCAGCCCCCACGCCTGGCCTGTTTTTATTTTAGTTTTTAAAATACGTTATTTGGAAGAGAGAGCTCTTACTAGGTTTTATGTGTTAAGCTGCTAAGTTTTGTTTTTCTCAAAGCTCTTGGAAGTCAAGATATAAGGAAATTAAATTGTAACTATTGGGCAAGAAACTGTTTTCGCAAACACTAGTTTTTCAGCTTCTTTTCGAGCAGCAATATCATGTTTTTTCAAAAATATCGTAAGTATAACTTTTACTAGTTCAAGTTTATACATTTGTACATTTGTTGAAGACAGCAATGAAGTTATTTTCATGAACACATATTAGGTCTCCAGGTTTCCGTTTTATATCTGGTTTTTCATCCAGTTAAGTTTGTTTTTGTTTACTTTGTGTCAGTAATTCCTGAGCTACTCAGGTAAGTCCTCTCCTGTTTTTTTTTTTGTTTGTTTTTTTGTTTTTGTTTTTGTTTTTTTTTTTTGGCGGGGAGATGCCCAGACTGGAGTGCAGTGGTGTGATCTCAGCTCATCGCAACCTCCACCTCCTGTGTTCAGGCCATCCTCCTGCTTGTGTGCATTCAGAGATGTGCTGAAGGGGTTCAGAAGGACTTCTCCCCACCCTTTCTTTAACGTATAACCTACTTGTAATTTCAAGCGCTCTTCAATTAAATAGATCCAAAGTCTTTAAGTAATAGGAGTAGTGGGTCTTCAAGAATTCCAAGGTGGGTCAGTAAAAGCAACTGTTCTCATTCCTTGGAAGTTGTCAGATAGAAGCCTTCTAAGTCATGGTAAACATTAAACCCACCATAACATACTTTGAAGAGTCAGCTAGTTAACAGTCCTTACTGCTTACCTGACATGTCACTCATGAGAAGGTCAGATGCCTCCCACAGCTGTGTGCTTGTCTGCATAATTTTCAGGTGCAAACAAATGCAGGCCAAGGTTGTTGAAAGGCCAGTGTGAAGCTGCAGCCTTCCAGTCTAAGCCACAGCAGGTGGACTCTGCTTTGCACAGGAGTTTACCCAACACGAGTTTACCCACGTATTCCGTGTTCTTGGTCTCACTTTTATTCGGTAGCACACTTGAGTGCAGGTTTGTTGTTACTGTGATACAGTTTAAAAAACAGGTATATATATGTATTTTAAAATATCTAAAGCAGCCTTTTTTAAGAAATTATTTTTTATTTTGGAGACAGGGTCTCACTCTGTTGCCCAGGCTGGAGTGCAGTGGGGCAGTCATGGCTCACTGCAGCTTCAAACTTTCAGGCTCAAGCGATCCTCCTGCCTCAGCCTCCTTAGTAGCTGGGACTACAGGCCTGTGCCACCATGCCTGGCTAAATTTTAAATTTTTTATAGAGACGGTCTCATTATGTTGCCAGGACGGGTTTTAAATTCCTGAGCTCAAGCGCTTCTCCCACCTTGGCCTCCTAAAGTCCTGGGATTATTACAGGTATCAGCCACCGCGCCCGGCCCTGTAGCCAGTTTTGAATTTGCTGATGCCTCCTTGGAAAAGTGCTCCTTGGAACTCACTTTGAAACCCTGCTGCTCTGAGGTCTTGCAGCCAATAAGAACCCCGCCCCCCACCTCGGCCAGCGTGTGCTGTTTTTCCCCAGACCTCGGTTTTCTCATCTTGAAAGCTGCGAATCTGTGTCACGTTTTCCTGGGGTATCGCGTGCACTTTTGATCTGCGGATTCAGATCTCTCTGCGTCTCAGAAACATTCCTTTGTCTTTTATCTTCGAATAGTCTTTGAGTTCTTTTGCAGGGGATGTGTTGTCAGAGATACCATTTATCCTTTTGTTTAGGTCCGTTTGTCAATGAACTTCTCTCTTAAATACTTTACCTCTGTCTTTTTAATCTCATTGACTGTGTCTGTTTCAAGCCGTTCCTCTGTGTCAGAAACTCAGCTTTCAGCCTTGTCTCTCCTGCTCCTTACTTTTTCTAATTTTATTCATCAGTTCCCCAAATGCTGTTTTGATCCTCAGATCTGGACGTTTCCATTTTATCTCATGTTGTTTCAAATTCTCATCCTGGAGTTTCTCGTCCCACGGAATGGCTGTTCTTTCTTAAGTCACATTGGAGTGGGAAGCGGTGTAAGGGACTTCCTTCTGCTTTTTGAGTTTTGTTTTCTTCTCCATTGTTGCTTTGTTTCTCTTCTGTTCCCTTCCCTCCTTCCTATTCCCAAGCCTCTCCCACCTTGCTGTTTTCCCTGCTGGGGAGCCTTTGCATAATGTCCCCAGCCCTGCTCTTCAGCCTTCTCGGCTTGGACCTCTCTTCCCACACATTGTCTTGCCCGAGACTGACGCTGACCACTGGGAAGGCTTCTCCCTCATTCTGAGTCAGGCTGTTTGGGAGCCTCTCACCGCCCTGCTTCCTGTGGTGGGAGAAGGTGAGGGAGAGGAGATGCTGTCATCCTGAGTGCCCCGGACGAGATGGGCCGGACCATTCTGCCCACATTCCCATTTGCCAGAGCTCAGCCACCTCCTCCAGCCAGCTGCAGGGGCGTTCGGGGGCATCTGTCGAGTGTCACTGCCCATGCCGCAGGACCTGAGACTGGATGCCGTTCTTCCAGAGATCCCAGGATTTGCCGAGCATCCATGCCCTGCCATCCCTCTGTAGTCGGAGGGAGCTGCCTCCCGTTGAAGGAGTCTGCCCTTCATTAGGGACCAGGGCTCTGCTCTTCCTGGGAATTTACCACGTCCTCTTCCAGGTTCCCTTCACCTGTCCTGGGGGGTGGGAGGAATATATCATTGTTCCCCTTGAGGTGCCCCCCTACGTGGGTCACTTCTCCCACTCACCAGGCAACGCGGGCATCTTCTTCGCCTCCAGAGAACCTTTGTCGGGCCATTCACTTCCAAGGCTTTGTCATTTCCATTCCTCAGTCAGGAGACCCAAAAGATGAGGCCACGGCTGCCCCTTCTGTTTCTTCCCTGCACACTTTGGGGTGGAGTGATGGGGTACTGATGGCTCAGGAGAGACGAGGAGCCTCCGCCCAGCTCAGATCTTCCTTTTCGTTCCTTAGAGCCTGCATGTTTTGAGGTGTGTTATGTTAAGCTGTGCCCTTTTTCCTGTTGGATGGTGAAGTTCCTTTCTTCAGGCTTTCATGTTTCCCCCTTGTTTTATTAGCAAAGGAGGAAGGAAAATTCAGTTATAGTGAAGTTCTTATCCGCCATCTTAACCTGGAGTTTGGCGTTTTTCTTTTTCTATGTTCCTTTACTACCTTGCTTAGATCTGGGTTATATAAAACCATGAGAGACCGTGGCCTGCCCAGGAAAATCGTGTGTTAAGTGCCCCCACTTCACTGCGGGTCAGAACCCCGGAGTGTCCCCCCCGGAAATAGTCAGCAGTCCCCACGTGTGGGGTCCTCACTCACTGCTGGTACCTTTGTATAGTAGTTACTTTTTATTTTACAATGTAAGTTTTAAAAAAACAAGTTGAGAGAGGAAGTGAAATCTGATTTGGCTAAATTTTGTAAACAAAGATGTTACCAATAAAACCTGTTTCCCAGTGTATAAATAAATATGTGGTCCAAAATTCCTTTTAAATGTCACAATACGAAACTTTTCCAAAACCCCAACATTGGTGACTGACTTCAGTATTTTTATCCAAGTTAAACGAGCCAAATTAATTTTTTACAAATTTCTGGCGCATTCATGATTGAAATTTTAAGTATTCTCCTAGGGAAAAACGAGGGGCGATTGTCCTTTTCAAGGTATCCATCTCATCCCACTTGTTAAAAATAATTAGGGAACAATGCAGTTTGCAGATTTTCTCCCGATGCCATGATGGCACTCAGCAACAAAGAATATTGTAGATGAATTTTGAAAATGTTTTCCTGGAAGAAATCCCAAACACATGGCCGGAAGGAACCCAGGACCTGCCAGCCATGCTCCGCCTGTCTTTCTCCCATCCAGTCTGACCCCATAGCGCTGGGCAGTTGACGAGGCATGACCAGCTTGCACCTGCTGAAACAACCGGAGGGCTCCACTGCATCTTGATCAGACACTGCATGAGGTCCCTCCCCTCTCTAATGGCAAAGGGAAACAGTGGGCTCTGCACATGCAGCTTTGAAGTCAGGAGTCATTTTCGGCCTTAGCTCAGGCATGAAAAAAAAAAAAAAACAATAATAAAAAATTTTAAAACACTTTAAAAAGATAAAAATCAACAGTGAAAAATGAAAGTTACAGATAGGTGTCTGTCTTTTTAGTTTCCTAAGCACAGTGATGATGATTGGAGCTAAAGGCAGAGACCACCGTTCCCCCAGTGTGAGTGGAGTAAGGATAAGATAGTCCCACCTCTCTGCATGTTTGATGTTGGCCCTGTGGGTGCTGCAAAACCCAGCAAACACGGAGGCTGCCGGCTTTGTTTCTGTAGGGCTTGTCTTAGCAGAAGTTCACATGGAAAGAGAGGGAGGGGTCAGAAGCAGTCAGAGCATCTGGATTTGAGTCTTGGTCCTGCCGCGTGCTGGCCGTGGAGCTCTTGCTCTGTGTCTGAACTCCTTTTCCTCCTGCGTGGATTTGGGCGTCGCCGGTGATGTTTGCATCATAAGACGGGGTGAGGGATAACGGAGATGATGTGGGAAAACAAGTGCTTTGTAGACGACGGCTTTGGAAGGCACACTGTCGTTGCCATAGCTGTCGCTTGGAGGACTGTTGATGATACGTTGATAGCTTTCAGTTCAGTTAGCCAAAATGACAGAAATGCCAAACATCTGTTGCAGTGTTGACTCCCAAAAGAGCCCTTTTTTTTTTTGGAACGGGAAAATTCAGTCTTCTCTTTTTTTCTGAAAGCAGAAAGGACAGCATAGATGATACCCTCTCCGACGTCCGTCTGTGTAGACCGCACTTGTGTTGAAGAGGCTCCGCTGTAGCTCCACCCCGCGTGAGTGCAGAAACTCGAAGGAACCTGCTTGTTTTATTTCCCCCCGCAGCCCACATTTAGCACTGGTTCTCACACTGTGAGACCAGGATTCAGAGTGGTAATCATGAAAGGCTAGGAGGACTTAGAAAAAGGTATTTAAAAAACAAGAGTGCAGCTGTATCCTTTTCTTCCTGGTGTGCTATTCATTCATGGCGAACACATCCACTTCAGCATCTTGGTGGAAATAACTCAGTTCCACCTTCCATACACTTTTCTCTGCAGTGTGGGATTTAGGGAGAAATTAAGACCTCGACTCTCACAAATACAAGCTCAAGGGCAAACCAAGGCTCCCAGTGCAGTTTCCACATGTTCTGGGAACCCTGAACACTTGCCTTGGGGTGAAACAGAAACCTAATACATTGCACTTGAAGTTGACTTCAGACAAGAAGACAGTACCGCTGTATCCCCAAGTAACTCAGACGAGATAAGAGCACTCCATTCTGCTTTAAACTCAGTACAGAAAGCCAAGCCCAGAAAGGATGCGGGTTCTGTTCTCACCTCCCTCTGCTCTAGGCTGAGGATTCCATGTGATGCTGTTTACCTCCAGTGACATCCTTGTGTCCTGGGGAAGCACAGATTTCAGTGAGACTGGGACTCTGTTTTCCCTTCTCACTGAGATGCGGTCACAGCTGCCCAGCAACCTGGTTCCACCTCAGGGTCAGGCAGCTGCGGCTGATCTGTCTGGTTCCTCAGCCTGGGGGTGCCCGCCATTGGGAGGTGCTACGGTTCCAGGGTGACGCTTGCCCCTGCCTGCAGAGCTCTCCTAGCACCCGTTCACAGGTGTGCCTGGGTCAGATGCGTGTCTGACAGGGATGTCAGGTTTGGGGAGACTGAAAACCCTTTTTGAGAATGAAGTTATCCTGATACGATTTAATGTTATGTCAACATAATTGGCAGCAGAGATGGTTGCACATCACTCATGGCAGATCTGTCACATGGGCCATGGGCCAAGCTGTGTGCATCGGGTGCTGGGAGGATCCAGGTGGGCGAAACAGACCTGCAGGAAAATACATGGAAATGGGGACAAAATAGGCATTTAAAAAGCGTCATTCAGCTTGAAACTGGATGTAGCATTTGGTGATATCCTCTAAAATTTTGGTGGAAAAAAGATCTCCCTTTGGGAGGCTGAGGCTGGTGGACCACTTGAGCCCAGGAGTTCAAGACCAGCCTGGGTAATGAGGCCCCATCTCATTTATCCAGGTATGCCGGCGCGTGTCCGTGGTCCCGGCTACTCGGGAGGCTGAGGTGGGAGGATCTCTTGAGCCTAGGCAGTCGAGGTTGCAGTGAGCCTGTCCGTGCCACCGCACTCCAGCGTAGGCAACAGAGTGAGACTGTCTCAAACACACACACACACACACACAACAACAACAACAACAATGAAAAATCTAATGACTGGGATGAGATCTGATGAAATGGTGGGGGTGAATTTAAAATGATGCGAGTGGTGGTGCCGGCAGAATACCAGCTTGTTGCCAACCATGCTGTCATCCTAAGGCTCTCCTTCTGTGGTTAAAGTGGTTCAGGTGCAGAAAATGAATTTTAAAGTGTTACCTACCTGCCAGCCCAGGCTTCTCAAGGCCCAGTGATCCTATTGAGCTGAGCCTGCTCCTATCAGTAGTGCCCTGCAGGACCTTTTTAAAGACATTCTTGAATTCTTATAATCTGGTTGCTTGAGCACCTGGCTGACTTTTATCTTTTTTTTCACCTTTGGGTTTGTGGCAAATACATAGCAGTATTTAATTTTTGCTTTCTAAGGGTAATACAAAAAAAAAACCATGCAAATCAATTACCAGTATCTAGTGTTTGAAACTGTAAAATGCTGAAAAGAACTGTTAATTGTACTGTGTATCTGGGGAGGGAAATGTAAACCAACTTTAGGATTCGAAGAGACCTTGCTGATGAGGGAAGGAATCACTGCTGCTTTTAGAGGCAATGAAAGTTGGGCCTGGAGTCCTTTGCTTGAGGTCACAAAGTCAGAGACTTTAGAAGAGCAGAAGGGAGAAGGCTCAGTGCCCTCCTAGGGAAGCTTTTGTAACTTGAATGTTGTGATTCAGCCACCTGGAAGCTTCTTCACTTGTGAACGTGACTCTGCAAAAACACGTTAGAGGAAGCAGAGGAGAGGATGGACGTGAAATCCGTCCTGCGTGTACTCACTGGAATGCAGCAGGGAGGGTCATCTGCCAAGGCGTCATGGTCATTCCACGAGAGCTGGGTGGTGACACTCCCCAAGTTCCCACTCCCAGGGAGGTAGGCAGCCGAGGGACACTGGCATTGCAGCGCCCCTGGGACAGGCCCCACTCCTCCCTTCTTGCTCTGGCGGTGACACAGTCTAGTGATTGAGGAACGGGACCTGGGGCCAGCGTGCTCGACAAGACGAAGCCTCAGCAAAGTTGAACCCTACGGTTCATCTAGCAGGGAGGGCTTCCACGTGCTCTTGTATCTGGGGCAGCCGTCAGAGAGCAGGGCTGGAGCCAGGGCCCTGTAGGGCAATCAGCGTCCGGAGGGCACAGAGGAGCACATGGGGGGCTCAGGCCACAGGGTCAGGACGATGTCGCGGTGAGGTCCCTCTGCTGTGCTATATGTTAGGGGAAGGAGGAGCCGAGGCCGGGAGCGGGCGCAGACAGGTGGGAAACTTGTGCAGAAACCTAGCAAAGAAGTGTAGATTTCAATGAATGTGAGGGGTAGGGAAGGAGAGCAGAGGGAGATGAAAATACTTGGGGGTGAGATAAGTGGGGTGGAGGTGATGAGGATACCTGTTCACTGAGCTCTCTGTCCCAAGCAGGATTCTAAGTGCTTTTCATGCGTTAACTCATTAAGGAAGGCTCTGTTTACCCCCATTTCACAGGTGAGGAAACTGAGGCACCGAGCAGTTGAGTTATTTGCCGCAGGTCACCCAGCCAGGGAGGGCTAGACAGGGATTTGAACCTGGTGGGCTGGTACCTGGGGCCATGCACAGATCAGGGTATGAAGGAGATTTTTCTCCAAATAAAGAGTAACAGATTTCCTTTTCAAATGTTCTTTTTCTTTTTCTTTTTTTATTTTTATTTTTATTATTATTTTTTTTTTGAGACATAGTCTTAGGCTAGAGCAGTGGCGTGATCTTGGCTCACTGCAACCTCCGTCTCCCAGGTTCAAGCAATTCTCCTGTCTCAGCCTCCCAAGTAGCTGGGATTACAGGCACCAGTCACCACACGTGGCTGATTTTTGTATTTTTAGTAGAGACAGGGTTTCACCATGTTGGTCAGGCTGGTCTCGAACTCCTGACCTCAGGTGATCCACCTGCCTTGGCCTCCCAAAGTGCTGGGATAACAAGTGTGAGCCACCACATTCAGCCTCAAATGTTATTTTTCTTAAAAGGGTCACATTCGATTCATGTCTCCAAGATATAGCAGGTTTCCAGCATCTCTTTTTTAAAAGGTTTTTTTAAAGAGAAATAATATTGCTATCACTGTTGCACATTTTTCTGTTGTAAGCAGGTTTATTCAGTGTTAAATATGACTTTTATAAAAGCAGGTTAAAAGAACCTTGCCAGAAATTTCGAGTAAGACCAGGCTGGGTACTGTTCAGGGTGCTTTGTGTCAACTCGTTACTCCTCACCTGCTAGGACATCATCCTCTTTGCATCTGGGGACACTGAGGTGGGGAGAGGTGAGGCGAGGCTACACAGCTGTGTGTGGCAGAGCCAGGGTTCAGGCAGAGCTAGACCAGTATCGGGGTCTGGGGGCGACCGTCTGCATCATCTTCACATACGTGGGGACGTCCACCTGTGTCATATGTTTCCCAGCTTGTTTCATGATGACAACAGCTCTGCTAGAAAAGCAGTTTCCTTTTTGCCTATGAGCACTCTCGATTCAGGGACCCTGAGTCTTTGGGCCCCTCGTGCAGCTGGGCCTCACCCTGTCTGGACCCAGCATCCTAACTGGCCTGGCTCTGTCCCCTGCTAATGGACCTCAGCCTGACTGTTTCCAGCAGGCCCTACCCTCTTGTTTCAGTGATGGGGGGACAGCAAAATGAGAGTTTACCTGCTTTAATATCAAAAGGTTTTCTTCATTGTTGTGTTATTGAGTGAACTGAACAGCAGATTTATTTGCTTTAGCAAATGCAGCTGCCTGTGATGGTGGCATAGGTGTTGAGTGTGACCACACGAGCGCGGCGGGAGTTTGCGGGAACGAGCCAGTACCCCAGTCAGCCTTCTGTGGCCTCAGAGGGTAGCTGCCCGTCTGGAGGGCCTCGGACACTTTCAGGCTGGGATGGGTACTCTTGATTTTTTGCTTCTCGGGCACTGATGTGGTTCAGACCCGGGATTCTAGGAGGGAAGGTTCCTATCGCAGGGGAGGGAATCAGACGTGTCTCTGGGTGGCAGAGGAGCTGGCAGGTAGCCTCTGGGCTACCAGTGGAGCACTGTCCAGTCCTCTGGATCCAGTGATTTGGGGTTTAGACAGGGTTTCTGGAAGACATCCCGCACAGAGGAGCAGAAGAGGAGAGCTAGGAACTGATGCGTGCCTTCCCCTCTCTAAAATGAGAGTTCCGAGTCCCTGTGAGGGTTCCCTAGCGTGGTCTCAGAGCCCAGGATCTGGAGGGGGCGTCTGTCGTTGGAGAAGGCAGAGGAGCCACGGTGGAGTCCTTCCCGCTGCCGAGGAGGAGCAGGGCTGGCCTAGAGGGCCGGCTGGGCACTGCAGCCACCTTGTACCATCCCCTCCTGAGAGCGTCAGGGGCCGGGACATCCAGGGTAGCACCGGGCCCCTCATGCCCGTCCCCCCCCCGTCGTGGTCTCCTCTGTTCCTGCAGGGTCCCGGTGGTCTCCCGCTAACCCGCGTGGTCTCTAACGCCTCCTGTCAGCTGCTGCTCTGCTGTCTCCACCTGTGTGGAGGTCCCATCCAGTAGTTTCTGTCTAACCCGTGTGTAGTAGTGAAGCGTCCCCCCCCTAATTGTGGCCTGTGACTCTGGAAACACCATTCTCATGATGTTCTATGTCTCCCTTTCAAGAACTGGGTTTCTCTTGAGGAGAATACAGGTTCTCGGCCCTGTCATTTACCAAGACGTTGCAGATCAGGCACCTGTTAAGCATGAAAAATTTGTTTTCAGTTTCGTGAACCCAACAAGAGAATGACAATTTTGATGTTCTCTGTTTCCCAGTGAGTGAGAATTCCTGAATTTACATAGAAAGCCCACATGAAAAGTCCACACTTCTCGGCCACGAGTGACTGGCATTGCAAAGGAGGCTGTGCCTTCTAACTGGAAACGCACACGGGTTCTTAAAGACGAACATTTAAATCTGAGTTCAGCTCTGTTAAAATGCAGCGTTGGCTGGCGATATCCTAAATACTTGGTTGCCTCCAGGGCGACAGCCTAGGGTGTATTTTTCCACAAGCGAAGCCCACGTCTGTCTGCCCTCCTCACTCTCTGCTGTTCTTGTGTAACGAGGTGTTTTGTGTGTGTGGCAGGTGGCAGGTTCAAGAAAGAGATTGTCGTTGACGGACAGAGCTATCTGCTGCTGATTAGAGACGAAGGGGGCCCCCCGGAGGCGCAGGTGAGTACACGCACACGCCCCAAGCCAGCTGTTTCCCTTTGTTTTCTAAGGTTTCATGCAACACGTGCTTCTGGAAACCAGTGACGTGCTTTCCAAAAAAGTGGAAGTCCCTTAAAAAATGTTTCCTGTCACTACATTTTTTCTCATCTCTAAGAAGCTAAGTCTTTTCTTCCGCCACCTCCCTGCCCAGACTAAATCCTACAGAGAAGTTGGGTTTATATGGTAGCTTTTCACTTTCTGTGTTTTTAAAAAGGCAGGAAACGCACCCCCTGCCCTGGTTGGGGAACCCAGTTGAAATGACATGTGGACATTTCTGTAGTTTGGTTTGTGTTTTGGCCTTTTCCTTTGACTGGTGTGATCTCTAGAGCAGTGAGATGTAGAGAGCTTGCTGGGCGGAATTTGGAGTCCCGTCTTCTCTCTGTCTCTGCTAACTGTAGGCGTTGGCGCCTCTGTGCCTCCCTGGCCTTGGCCCAAGCAAGGCGGTCTCCACCGAAAGCTGGTATGAAGCATATTATGATTTCTTTGGAAGTTCCTGGAAAGATGGGCATTCTGGAAATAACAAAGCATGAGTGTGGAAGATCTCTTTTTTTTTGTTTCTTTAACCTGCTTTGTTTTACTTGAAGCATAATTTACCGAGTAAACACTTGAAAGGAGCCAGGAGCTAGTAAATGCAAACTGAATGTCGAAGATTTTCTTGGCATTATCTCCTGGACCTGTCTTTTTGTGAACATGCAGCATAGGATTGTAAGATGATGAAAGTGAAAGATATTGAATACAGGACTTCTTAGGCCTCAGGTCTAGTACTCCACACATCGGAGGGCTGTGTGGTTATACAGAAGATGCCACAGATTTGCCATGTACCATTGACTCTAAAACACCAGTGACCGTAGGATGTACCAATATTCAAAGGGAGAATGCTGCCAATTAAACTGTGAAACAGCCACAATAATTAGGTGCATTCTGATTTCAAAGATGTTAAAGTGTGTAACATTTTGTTTCTTAGCATTAAGGATACCATATACTGATCATAATAAGGAAACACCTTGAAGACATGTTAAAAGTGAAAACTTAGTTGCAAAGCAGTTTGAGCCATGTTCAGTGACCATCTGGTAGTTTATAGTAAGGCGGGGCAAAGTTAGAGTTCTGACTGATAGAATCCTAGGTTTGTGATGCTGATCAAAGTCAGCTCGTTCTTAGTCCCACTGAGGGTATAGGACCGTGTTCAGTGACCATCTGGTAGTTTATAGGAAGGCGGGGCACAGTTAGAGTTCTGACTGACAGGATCCTCGGTTTGTGATGCTGATCAAAGTCAGCTCGTTCTTAGTCCCACGGAGGGTATAGGACTGTGTTCTGCTGCACAGGAACTCTTGGGCGCAAGGGCCCTCCTATGGCTGGTGATCGGAGAAAGAAGTAGGTAACATTTAGAATCACCTGAGTTTATTTTCCATTTTCCCCAGCACGTAAATGTTTTGAGTGACTGGAAACAAGCTTTTTTCTCCACAATTAAGGAGCAAGTCTTAGCAGTATATGAAGCACAAAATTGAATATGAAGCACGAAAGCTTATAGATACAGAAAAATCTACAGAAGAGGCTAGATGCAGTGGCTCACACCTGTAATCTGAGCACTTTGGGAAGCTTAGGCAAGCGGATCACCTGAGGTCGGGAATTCGAGACCAGCCCGGCCAACATGGTGAAACCCCATTTCTACTAAAAATACAAAAAGTAGCCAGGCGTGGTGGCGTGTACCTGTAATCCCAGCTACTTGGGAGGCTGAGGCAGCAGAATCGCTTAAACCCAGAAGGAGGCGGTTGCAGTGAACCGAGATCTCACCACTGCACTCCAGCCTGGGCGACAGAGCGAGACTTTGTCTCAAAAAACAAACAAAAAAAACCCCAAAGCATAGTTTCAGTTTTCTGCTGGTGAACATGTTAGAGTGGGGGGTTACGTTTTGGGTACCCCCCACACAAGGAGCATGGAAGTCAGAATGCACCCTTAGGAGGTGACGGCCACGGTGCATGTTTCCTCCGGGTGGACGCTCAGATGGGCTTCAGCTCCCGGTTTGGGAACTGAGGTCTGGTTCCGGTCAGCCAGCAGTCTTCATGGCGCAGAGGGAGTCTGCTCCTCCCACGTGTTTGGAAGAGACAGGAAGAGCCTTCCTCAAGGCAGAGAAGAGGAAAAGGAGATGCCTTTTATCAGTCTAGGTCCTGCTGCACTCTGTGGGAGCTGCCATCGCGGTCTTCCCAGGTCTCTCCCAGCCTTCTTTGTTTTCAAGTCCTCATTCTCATTTAATTTTGTATTTATCATTAGAACTTTGGGTTAAGTTTTCTCATGTAAACGTTTTACATATAACTGAATACACTTTTCACTTATATGCCTGAAGTCAGAGTTTAACCCATTAAACACTTTCCCCAAATGTATTAGAGATGATAACCTTGGCCATAGAAACCTATCTAGGAACTACAGCTGCTTTTAGAGAGAAGGGAAACAGGATGCATTTTGGTTTTGTTTTTCAAATTTCCACTTGGAAAGAGAAGGATCTTTGTTGCCTGATAGAGCTGATGTCAGATGTGCTGAGCCAGTTGCAGTGAGTGTGGGAAGCCTCTGCCCTGCAGGGAGGCTCTACTCACTCAGCTCCAGTTTTGCAAGATGGTTATTGGTACTAAATGAGGTATTAATATATGCCTGACAGTGTGGGTATTTGTCAGAAAGAGGATGTGATGTAGGTTAAACTGGCAAGACAAGAATAAAGTGAGTACAGCAAAGCAAGAACAAAATGGCAAGAGTCAGGCTTTCTTCCCTAAGTTTTGTTAATTTCCCTGAAAATAAGTAGTCATTTTCTTGCAGGGGTGCTGCAGGAGTTCAGCCAAGGCTGAGCCTGGGTTGAATCTTTACCCTTTGGCAGAGTAGGCCGGCCGCTGCGGTGGCGAGTTGGGGAGGACTGTGGGGTGGGGGGTTCTGAGCAGGCCTGAGGGGTCCAGCAAGGCTTCCTTAAGCGGTTGAGAGTACAGTGGAAAGCCTCGGGGTTTGAGAGGCTCTGGCAGGAGGTGGGGCTGGCCTTCTGTCTGCGGGGCCGCCTTGGCTGGTCACGGCAGCAGGTGGACAGGGCAGGAGCATGAGGACTGCGGGGAGACTGTGTGGTTTGTGTCCTCTGAAGACAGAGTGTCTTGGGTGGGAGCAGGATGAAGGGCCCATTCCCGAGGGGAACACCGCCCACGGTGTGCTCAGGAGGAGGACGTTGGTGCCGTGACAGTGTGTGACGGTGACGGTCAAGTCAGGCACCCAGCACGCGACCGAGGGGATTCCTGCAGCCCCTGCTGCCCGCCACCGTCCAGACGTCTGTTCTTAATTAAGCCTTCTCACTCAGCTCCTGCTCTCCTCCCCTTCTTCTCTCCCTAGTTTGCCATGTGGGTGGACGCTGTTATATTTGTCTTCAGCTTGGAGGATGAAATAAGTTTCCAGACCGTTTACCACTACTACAGTCGAATGGCCAGCTATCGGAACACGAGCGAGATTCCTCTGGTTCTCGTGGGAACCCAGGGTGAGTGATGCTCGTGTGCAGGTGGTTTTCAGAGGATTCTAACAGTTATGTATTTTCAGTATGAGGGAGTTTAAAAATGCTTTAAAAAAGGAAAAATTGCCTACTGAACGCTCACTTTTTTTGGGAAAAATCGTGAAACTGAAATTATCACATTTCCTGATTGGATTTTATGGTGAAACCACTCATTTAACAACCTGAAAACAACACACACACACATGTCCTATGTGCTTTAGGAAAAATAAATCTATTTTCCCTTGTTTTCTGGGGAAAAAAAATATATATATATATGTGTGTGTGTGTGTATGTGTATATGTTTTGTATATAAACATATATAGTCAAATACATATACTGTTTTCTGCTGTATTTTAATTCTTCTTTCTATAAAATGATTTATAAACAATCTATTAAAGCTTGTCTTTCAGTGCATCTTGAAAATAGTGCTGATTTTCAACATAAGAGCAGTTCCGTGTATTCACTCTATTAAAGCTTGTCTTTCAGTGCATCTTGAAAATAGTGCTGATTTTCAACATAAGAGCAGTTCCGTGTATTAAGTTCTATTTGTCACCGTCTTGTGATCTGTATCTCATATTTAATCTAGCAGGCCCCTCAGAGAGCGTAGAATCATACTGGGCACGTTTCTTGTTTTCCCTCAGGTCACTTCACGCTTGGTCTGTTAGTAGAATGGCTGTCACATGGACTGAGGCACAGCATCCTCGCTCTTGATCGCAGACCCATGGTTGTGCTGGGGTCTGCCACTAGGATCTGTGATGTCACATAGGATGTTTTTAAAAGCCAGGTGGAGGTTAGCTTTAAAACTGCTTTGTCAGAAATATGGGTAACTGACAAATAATCCTGTCAGGAAAAATTGTATATCCCTTCATTTTGTTGTGGTTATTCATAGACTGTTTTGCAAATTATTTTAAAAGTAGCCTATCTGACATGCCTGTCCATGCTCTGATGCGAGATGTTTCTCTTTAGGACGTCAGCTGTCCATACCGCACTGGGTGTGGTCTAAGTAGGAGGTTGCGCAGACAAATGATTGGCAGCTTGATCAGGAACCTACAAAAGCCCAGATAGATAGTGTGGCGTAAACTAAAAGCATTTTGCAGCCAGACATGGTGGCTCACACCTGTAATCCCAGCACTTTGGGAGGCCCAGGCAGGTGGATCACTTGAAGTCAGGAGTTGACCAGCGTGGCCAACATGGTGAAAACCCGTCTCTACTAAAAATAGAAAAATTAGCCAGGCATGGTGGCGCATGCCTGTAGTACCAGCTACTCAGGAGGCTGAGGCAGGACAATCACTTGAACCCAGGAAGCAGAGGTTGCAGTGAGCTGAGATCGTGCCACTGCACTCCAGCCTGGGTGACAGAGTAAGATTGTCTCAAAAAAATAAAATAAAATAAAAAGCCCGGCATGCTGGCAGGTACCTGTAATCCCAGCTACTTGGGAGGCTGAGGCAGGGGAATCTTTTGAATCTGGGGAGGTGGAGGTTGCAGTGAGCCAAGATTGTGCCACTGCACTCCAGCCTGGTAGACAGAGGGAGACTCGATCTCAAGAAAAAAAAAAGAGAAAAAACTAAAAGCATCTTCTCAGTGTGATAGATGGGAGGTGTTAGAGTTGGGCTTCCTGGAGAGCACCTCTCCACCGCGTTTTTTTTTTTTTTTTAAAGCACACGTGGAGTGGCCACCGGTCACTCTCCCTCCTGAAACCTTCAGAGCCAGAGCTCTGTTTATCCTAACTCAGATGGGAGGAGGGATTCTTAGGCCTAACACGCCCTCTAGTGTTCACCAGGAGACAAGGCCGCGCCACCAAAAAGTCCTTGGTTTTTGTGAGAATGCAGAATTGCACTCTGAGGTGGCATCTTGAAAATTCCTCATCGTGTTTTCAAGTGGATGCTCATCCACAGCAGATTCTGCTTAAAGCTGCCTTGAAGTCGAATAGAGAAATTCCAAATAAGCTCCCCTTCCCGCAGGCCCGACCGTGGCCTTTCTGAGCAGACTCCTTTGGGGCTATGCAGACACTGCTCGTGGGCTGCTGGAGCTCAGGAGGTTTGATTTTAGGACTCAGAATGGGCTTTTGCTTGGACTCACTGTGAAAAGTGGCAGTGAAGTTCCCAGCCTGGAAAGATTCTCTGCGATCAGGGTCTGTTCTCTGAGTTCTGAGTACACAGCCATGTTCCGTCAGGGGGAAGGGAATGTCTGAGATCCCCGGAGTTGGGACCACACACACCTGCGTGTGACTGGCTGCTGCTGGGTGACCGTGACCCCCAGGGCTCTGGTGGGGTTCAACAGGAATTCCCAAAAGACACTCAGTGCATCCATGGGTAGGTGATAGGCGTCTAATGGTGGCTGCTTTTGTCCCTCATATTTCAGTGTGTGACTGGTGTTCCAAGGCCCTGCCTGGGATCCTGAACCCCACCCCCGACTATCCCTGACCCTGGAGACAGCATATCCCTCTGAGTCTCCTGCCTGAGCCGAGGGGCACATCGAGCCTCCTGCCGGGATGGCTACTTAGATTCTCGGGAAATCCTAATGAAGTTGAAGTCCTTGAGTAAAAGAAAGTACCCCCGTTTATTCCCATGAATTCCATGAACATCCGTTGATCGGATGTGGAAAGATGCCCAGGAAGACCACAGGGGAGTGTCTGCATGTGCGAGGGTGGCCTCCGGGGTGGGGAGGTAAAGCCGGCCCCACACCCTCCCTGGGCGAGCAGGTAAGCCGGCCCCACACCCTCCCTGGGCGAGCAGGTAAGCCGGCCCCATGCCCTCCTTGTGGGACTCTTTTTAGCTGGACCACCCCCAGATGAACCAGAACGAAAAGTTCCAATTAGGGCTGCATTCCTCACCTGTGGGATTCTCTTGGTCCTTACCTAGACTTCAAGGAGCACCCCAGCAGCCCGGTGGCAGGAAGCTGGCATGCACGTGGGCTCGGAGGGTCCCTGCTGCGACGCTTGCTTCCTGCCTGCAGACTTGCTCTCTGTGAAGCCTGTGCTCGGCTGCCTTGGCTTCCTGGGCCGCCAGAGACAAAAGAGGGACCACGTTGTCCAAGAGGGCACCTGGCGTTTCTCTTCCTGCTGGTTTGGGGTAGGCCGCCAGAGAGGTCAGAGCATATGGGATGGGAGAGAACCGAACAGGAGTTAGGTTCATTGCCAAAGAATGCCTGGGCTGGGGTGAGGCCTCCGCCCGCTGGCAGGAGGGGCAGCTCGGCCAGCAGGAGCTCTTTCTGGGCAGTAGCTAAGGACTGCACGAATGTTCGTAATTGGACAAGATGGGAATGAATGAGGTAATCATCTAATGTTTGTTAAACAGGTTCTGTTTTAAAGACTTGCAAATTAAATGGATTTGAGGGAGAAGCAGGATCTGTAAAAAGCTACGGAGTTAAAAGTGGAATGAAAATGAGACAGGTATAGAACCGAAATGCGAGTGCAGAAGCCGGTTTCCATGCAGTGGCAGAGATTCCCATGGTGCACCTTTGAAGCGGAAAGTTGACAGAAACCGAGTGAGCCACTGAGGACGGAGGGGCTGCGGGATCGCTGGGCCGCAGGTCAGGGTCTCGTGGAAGCCGGGTGGATGCCACGTAGCCTGTGTTTTCAAAATTATCCTAGAACATTGAAACATCATGGACTTCTAACTTCTTTCTACAATTAAAAAGAAATGTTTATACTTAAAGAAAAAAAAACTGTATTTTCTTAAATGTTGTGAAATGCAAGTGAGATTTACTAATCAGCAAGACAAGAAGGCAGGGCGAGGTGCCCTTTGACCGTATCCCTGGAACGGGGGTGCAGCCTGTGGAGGCTGTAGTGGCGATTGTCAGAGGAAGAACCCTTAACTACAGAGTTCAGTTGCCTTCTGGTAACGGAGAAACGTCAGCCCAAACCTATTTCATAGGGCTGAGAAAATAACATGAGAAAACAGAAAAGGAAAAACTGAATACATTCCTCAGGACATCACGTTTTAAATATACTTCAGAGAATGGAGTTGCCAAATGCCCTTCCTCCACAAAAAAAAAATGTCAAAGGTGGTCGCTCTGCAGTATAACTTCGCTACTATTTCTTTGGCTGGTAGAGAAATCCTGTTGGTGGATTTTTGTTTAAAGAGTTGTTTATTGTTTTCTTTGGCGTAAGAGCCTTCAAGCCCTATGAAAAAGATTCAGGTTAGGAAACTGTCTCTGAAGGCTGGGCACAGTGGCTCACGCCTGTAATCCCAGCACTTTGGGAGGCCCAGGCGGGTGGATCACTTGAGGCCAAGAGTTTGACACCAGCCTGGCCAACATGGTGAAACCCTGTGTCTACTAAAAATACAAAAAATTAGCTGGGCGTGGTGGTGGGTACCTGTAATCCCAGCTACTTGGGAGCCTGAGGCAGGAGAATCACTTGAAACCAGGAGGCAGAGGTTGCAGTGAGCCAGATCACGCCACTGTACTCCAGTCTGGGCGACAGAGTGAGACTCCATCTCATAAAAAAAAAGAAAGAAAGAAAGAAAAAGAAAACCGTCTGTGAAAAGTCCTGTCTCTGCCCTAAGCCTCGTGGCGGTTCACATTCCAGCCCCTCATTTCTGTGTTCCATGTGCCACTGTAACTCAATAGTAACAGAATGAATGCGGCGGGTCTGAGGGTGGGGAATCCTGGCAGCTGAACTGAAAAAAAAATGGCTCAGTTTCTTTTTTAGGAAACTGGTGCCAACATCCCTGCAGCTGCTCAAACGCCCCCATGTGCACACATGACTTAGATTGGGTGGATTCAGGTCACCTGTGACCCTGAGGAGGTCCATCAAAACCTCAGGGGACTCGCTGCTCCCCTCTCCGCACACCTCCCTCACCCCCTAGGCCTCACCCCTGCAGCATCTCCCTCACATGCACCAGCTGCCCTGCCGCCCTCTGCCTCAGGCACTCTGCCCCAGGCAGTGGCGGCTGCACCCACCTGCTGCAGGTGAGGGTTCCCTGATCCCTTTAGCAAGGGTTCTAAAACCCAGACTCACCCAAGCCTCCTGACCTCCTTCCCGGCATCACTCACAGTGTGGCCATCTTACATTCAGAACCATTCATCACATTCGTCTTTATTTTCTGCTTGCCTCTCTGGCCAGCTAGAATGTCTGTTTCATTCACTGGGGTGTCCCTGTGCATAGAACAGGAACAGACCCCAAATGGGGGCTCAGTGAGCATTTATTCAATGGGTCATTGCACAAGCGACCACACCTGGAAGAATAATGCCAGTGTAGGGAATATGCTTAGCCACCTGCGTGGTGCACAGAAGGGGACCTGCACATAGGGACTGTGTGTGTGGTTTTTCCTTCTTTCTGAAGTATGTGTCTTCTAGACCCACATTTAAGTCTTGTTGCTTCTTTCTAAACATTGTAAAATTTCAGTTTCAGAAGCTCTCCTGCAAAACACATTTCTACTAATGAATAACTTTCTCCGGTGTTTGAGTCTGTTATTTGGGAGGCAAACTATGCTCTACAAACTCCAGATTCATAGACTAATAACATTTCTGTTGAGTAAGGTACCGGTTTTCTGCGATGTGGGGAGTGTGGGAAGTAATCAGAGCTATCGTTGTTACTTTTTTGGTCTTCTGTTCCAGATGCCATAAGTTCTACTAACCCGAGGGTCATC
Organism: Papio anubis; assembly: GCF_008728515.1. Classification (NCBI taxonomy): domain Eukaryota; kingdom Metazoa; phylum Chordata; class Mammalia; order Primates; family Cercopithecidae; genus Papio; species Papio anubis. Next base: position 119,632,273 of record NC_044985.1, read on the forward strand.
GATGACGCCAGAGCGAGGAAGCTCTCCAACGACCTGAAACGGTGCACGTACTACGAGACGTGTGCTACCTACGGGCTGAACGTGGAGAGGGTCTTCCAGGACGGTAAATGCGCACGGCTGGGAATTTACTTTCAGTTCACGATACAGGAGGCAGTTCAAGAAACCAGTCCTGCCTGCACTTGTGCACATGGGTGGCGGAAATACGTCATTGATGGGTGATCATTGATGGGTGGGCGTTAGTATCGAGAGCACTCCATTCCAGAGGCGACTCTCAGGTATGTTTCGGATATAAAGTGCCGTGTTCAGAAGAGACAACAAGACGTGGCTTGAGAACAGCCTGGTGTTGGGTCTGCGTGTCACCTATGGGGCCTTTTTGTATACAGGATAGAACATTTCTTGAGCTGTTGTTCATCCACGGGCTCCGGAAAACTTGTTTGTGAGCCATTTCTTTATTGTCATTGCCCATACTTAATCCAATCCCGTCCTTTAAAGCAGTTTCAATATTTGATATCAGGCTTTGAGGAGAGAACTGAAAGGAGGAGAGAGAGTATCAAGTTTGGACTTTCCCACCAAAAACATAATAACATGGCACGGTGGGACTCACAGCCACGAGTGAGGACCAGCCTTTTGGAATTGTTTTCAGGTGATTTTATTCATTATTGATCATCTGCCTTCAGGAACGGCCACAAATCAGACAGACAATTCTAGAAGAGCTGAGATTCTGCAAGGGGGTCAGATACTGGCGGATGATGGTAGCTCCAGACGTCGGCTATGAGAGAGGAGCCTGTGGAGATGGGTGGGGTGGGCGGGAGAGGTGGCGTCACCCTGGTGAATAAAGACTGATATTTCTAAATCCAGTCTTTTCCACCTGGGGGCTTGGGAGAGGCCTGGTGTTCTGGCAGAGGGTCGCACTGCTGGCGGGAGTGGTGGAAATCACTTGTAGGGTCCTCTCCCCTTCTGGTTTAAATGCATGGGGGCCGAGCCACCTGTGTCCCTGCTCTGGTGCCGAGGGGGTTGTTGGGGGCAGAGCAGGGCAGCCACACTGGGGCTCTCCGGAGAGTGCCAGAGCCGCTCGGAGCTGGGAGGAGATGGAGGACTCGCCGCGCCCTGACCCCGAAGACCAACTATGAAAGCAGTGACTACGGGACTGTTTCGGGACCTCCTCCAAATGGGGCAACCTGTGTTGTTCTTTTAAATGTTTCAATTAGTCTTCAGATGCCGTTGTAGAGATTCTATACGTTCACTGTTCAACTCAGTTTCAAAGATGACATCAGTTCGGTCAGTTCTCAGACTTTACGTTTTCTTTCCTGTAGCAGTGAGGTTCCTTTTCTGAGCCTGCCGTCTCTTCCCGCGCATCTCTGCCTCTCAGATACTCAGCTGCACTTCAGCACGTTGCTCCTAGTTAGTCCTTCACGGCTTCAGCGTTTCTTCTCGCCTTTTCCAGTGCCAGTGCTGAAGAAGCACAGGGTTCCCCTGAGAGGCAGCACGAAGTCGCTGGGGGCCCACAGCCCCTTCTTCCCTCCACTCACGTTTATTCCGGGCACCTCGTGCCGCCTCTGTTGGGAGAACGTCCTGTGGGGAGCAAACCTCATGTCAAGCCGTGCCGGTGAACGTTAGTGACATGTTAGTAAGACGTGGAAGAACCGTGCAGGGAGGCCCTTGGAGCTCTTCCGAGAGGTGAACCCTCAGGGAGCAAGGTCACTGTCGGCCACCACGCTGCTGAGGCCCCGTGAATGTTGAAGTAAAGCGTTGTAGATGAAGCGTCCCCAGGCCCATGCATGAGGCCAGCTCCCTGTTTTCATAAATAGACTTTTCTTCTTTTTTTTAGACAGAGTCTCACTCTGCCACCCAGGCTGGAGTGCAGGGGTGTGATCGGCTCACTGCAACCTCCACTTCCCAGGTTCAGGCAATTCTTGTGCCTCAGCCTCCCCAGTAGCTGGGATTACAGGCACTCGCCACCACACCTGGCTAATGTTTCGTATTTTAGTAGAGACGGGATTTTCACCGTGTTGCCCAAGTTGGTCTCAAACTCCTGAGTTCAGGCAATCCGCCGACCTTGGCCTCCCAGAGTGCTAGGATTATAGGCATGAGCCACCGCGCCTGGCTGTAAATAGACTTTTGGTGACACAGAGCCACGCTTGGTGTCAATGGGCTGCAGCGGGTTTGGGCTGTTCTCCAGCTGTGGCAGCAGAGATGAGGGTCTTTGCGGCCCGCAGAGCCCAGAATATTTCCTCTCTGGCCCATGCAGAGAGCCTGCCAGTCCCCGATGCAGGATATCAGGGACTCAGTTGTCTGGATAAGTTGAGTCTGCACAGTGACTCCTTTGCTTTTGTATTTATCATGGTTAACATACATGAGTTTTCCATAAATTGATGAACATTCCTTATAAAAATAATGTTATCAGTTAACGAATGCTGGAGGATGTCAGGATGATGGTGCCTTCCTGCCAAACAGCCTATCTTCGTCCGTTCTGGCTGCTCTAACAAGACCCAGTGGCTTACACAACAGACTTTTGTTTTTCCCAGTTATGGAGGATGGGAGCCCAGGGCCAGGTGCTGGTGGGTGTGGTGCCTGCTGAGGGCCATCCTCCTGGTGGGCTGTGTGCTCATAGTGGAGAAGAGAGGACATGAGCCCTCGCCTGTCCCTTCCCATAAAGGCGCTTAACCCATCACAGGGCGCCACCCTTGTGATCAGTCACCTGGCAGAGGCCCCACTTTTCCCCTGAGGGTCGGGATTTCAGGGTAAGAATTTGGGTTGAGTTCCATACCATACCCAGCACGTTCAAGTCTGAGGACAGGCAGCCACCTCTGTGTTGGAAGTGTTTCGTTTTCTTCAAGTTGGGGGGTTGGCAAGGGGAGAATAAGGACCGATATTTCTGAATATTTTTACTTTAAAATATTTAGATAAAGCGTTTCCGTTGCTGTGACAGCTCATGTCACACCTCCCCAGGTAGTGCTGTGACGAGTGTCTGTGTTCATAGGCGCAGGAGATTTCCATTCCAGTTTCGTGTTTTAGAAATAATACATTCTCTGCCGGGCACGGTGACTCACACCTGTAATCCCAGCACTTTGGGAGGCCGAGGCAGGCAGATCACCTGAGATCAGGAGTTTGAGACCAGCCTGGCTAACAAGGTGAAACCCCGTTTCTACTAATAATACAAAAAAATTAGCTGGGTGTGGTAGCATGCATCTGTAATCCCACCTACTGAGGAAGCTGAGGCGGGCCTATCACATGAACCCCAGAGGTGGAGGTTGCAGTGAGCTGAGATTGCGCCATTGCACTCCAGCTTGGGCAACAAGAACAAAACTCCGTCTCAAAAAGAAAAAAAAACATAATACATTCTCATTAAGTATTCAGATTTTGGCCAAGTGTGGCGACTCACGCCTGTAATCCCAGCACTTTGGGAGGCCGAGGCAGGTGGATCACCTGAAGCCAGGAGTTTGAGACCAGCCTGGACAGCATGGCGAAACCCTATCTCTTCTAAAATTACAAAACATTAGCTGGGTGTGGTGGTGAGTGCCTGTAATCCCAGCTACTCAGGAGGCTGAAGCAGGAGAATTGCTTGAATCTGGGAAGCGGAGGTTGCAGTGAGCCGAGATCGCACCACTGCACTCCAGCCTGGGTGACAGAGCGAGACACTGTCTCAAAGAAAAAAAAGTATTCGAATTTTATGGAATCTGAAAAGCAAATACCTGTGATGCTGCAACTTCTGTGACTGTTGCGATTTTTTTGTCCTTCAAATATTTTCGTATGAAGATACATTTTAAAAATAAAATCAGGGTTACTCTGCATATTTTATGTAGTAGTTATATGGTATATGGTTTCTTATATATTTTTTTTCACTTAAATCACAAGCACTCTCATTGTTAGTGATAAAAGTAGTTGCTGAGGAGGAGCTTTATTCAGTACTTAGCAATCCCTAACAATAACAAAGTAAAAATCCTCAAGGAAAGTTAAACATTGTAAGGTTTATATAATGTTGAAGAAATCGAGGCTTAGAGAAATGACGTAGCTTGACCCAAAGGGGCACAGCCTGGACTGGATCCCCCATCTTGGGACCTGAGAGTCTCAACTTAACCACAACACTGGAACATTTTGTCATTAAAATGGAAGCAAGTCAGATCCTGGGGCGTCATAGAACACACCAGCTCTGCCCACAGGTCTGGGGAGGGCCTCGCAAGGGACACACCCAGCCAGCAGGGCCCCTGCCCGCTCTGCCCACAGGTCTGGGGAGGGCTTCGCAGGATATGCACCCAGCCAGCAGGGCCTCCCTGCCCGCTCTGCCCACAGGTTCAGAGGCCGCAGGATATGCACTCCAGCCGCAGCCCTGCCCGCTCTGCCCACAGGTCTGGGGAGGGCTTCGCAGGATATGCACCCAGCCAGCAGGGCCCCTGCCTGCTCTGCCCACAGGTCTGGGGAGGGCTTCTTATGCACCCAGCCAGCAGGGCCCCTGCCCACTCTGCCCACAGGTCTGGGGAGGGCCTGGCAGGGGACGCAACCAGCCAGCAGGGCGCCTGCCCGCTCGCAGACTCAGTTTATTCAGCTATCTCGATGACTCTCTGGCTTCTTTTTTGCCCTAGGGCTTACTTTGTTTATTTGCTTTTTATACCTATATATGGTAGAAAGAAAACATGAAGGAAAAGCGTGTAATTTCTACATAATGTTCGGCTTGTAAATAAAAGAAAAACCAATCCAGCTGCTTCCGTTGCCCTGCGGAGTCTGCGTTCCTGATTGGCTCTGTACCAAGGTTCATTTAAAAGGCCAGGGACCTTATTCTTTGCTTCTTCAGCATTTGACTTCTTAGTGTCTTGTAACAAAAGGACATTGTAAAAATTAATGAAGAAACATTGCATTCACTTTCCTGTTCACTTGTGTAATCCTGTTTACTTTTCTTTCATTCATGGAGTTGCCAGATGGCTACTAGCAAGTGGCTTTAGGTATTGGGAAGCAGGCTGGCAAGCTGGTTCATCCATCCAGTCACTCGTTCGTCTGAGCACCAGCTTCCCACCCACTGTGCGTCTGGTCAGGGGCTAGAGGCAGATTCGGAAGCGCGGGCAGGGTCTCTTCCTCTGTGAAGTTAAGGTCCGCTAGGGAGGATAAACATCAAACAGTCACCCAGAAACATGACCTTGTGTCTTGCCCGGGGGTGGAGAAGTGTGGCGGCCCAGGCCGTTTTCTGGGGGTCCTTCCCAGCAGCCTGGGAGCGTCTTCGCTCCTGCTCGCAGGCGGGATCGTGTAGCTTGCGGGGCAGGTGAGCTGGCTCCACAAGATGGTTTCTGCTTCACCTGGGCAGCTGAGCCGGACGTGGGCCATGGATACCCAACTGTTCGGATTCTCAGCAGAGCCCTGGGGGAGGGAGACACTGGGGGCTGGGGTGGGCTGGACGTGTGGACTTGGCAACTGGGGGCTGCAGGTCCGTCTGTGGGGGCTGCACAGGGCTCCCGTTCCTAGATCGCCCCACAGCCAGCGGCTCTGCACCTGTCAGATTCTGCGTGGCTCTGTTTGCCTCTTGCCACATCGGGGAAATTACCTATATACAAGTTTTTCTGTTCTTAAGGTTAAAATGGTGGTTTCAGTGTTTGGCATTAAATTTTTTGAAAGTCCCTGTTCATTTGTTCTCCTAGAGCCTGGAGACATGAACATGAAGGATTACGGAAAAATAAAGTTCATTCCTCATAGACATTGTTTCTCTGGTCCTGCGATTCCTTCCTTCCTCCCTCCCTCCCTTCCTCCCTCCCTCCCTTCCTCCCTCCCTCCCTTCCTTCCTTTTTCAGGCAGGGTCTCTGTCACTCAGGTCGGAGTGCAGTGGCACCATCTAGGCTCACTGCAACCTCTACCTCCTGGTTTCAAGCAGCTCTCCTGCCTCAGATTCCTGAGTAGCTGGGATTACAGGCATGTACCACCATGCCCAGCTAGTTGTTTGTATGTTTAGTAGAGACTGGTTTTTGCCATGTTGGCTAGGCTGGTCTTGATATCCTGGCCTCAAGTCAAGTGGTCCTCTGGCCTCAGCCTTCCAAAGTGCTGGGATTACAGGCATGACCCACTGCGCCCAGCTTGCGAGTCTTTTTTAAAGAGACGTTTCTCCCACGTCATATGAAGAACTCGCTTTCTGAGTGGCAGCAAGCAGCTCTTCCGGACAGACAGAGTGCGTGTCTGACATGGGACTGTAGTCAGGTCTCCGGAAGTTCAGGAAGGGTGTAGTGTTGGTGATGGGATTTCTCAGCTTACATGCTGAAAGGTCACCTAAAATAGTTATAACTTAGCGACAAAAGTAAATCCTCCTTTCAGAAGGCCAAGTCATGTATGTTCAAGGTGGTAGCAAGCCGTGTATAGGTAGTGACAGGGCCCTTTTGAGCATTACACGTGCACCTTGGGAGGAAGAGAGCAGAGATCAGGCTCTGCCTGTATATTCTTGGATGGTGCATTCAGCACTGTCGTTCCCTGCAGTTAGGTTTTGGAGAGCATCAGTTTTAGTCTGTCTTCAGATGCGTTTGAGTTTCTTGTCTTCGTGAGTGGCGTGTTAGGAGCTTTCTCTGCTGCGGGTGGCAGTGCCATAGAGGCACACAGGGGCCTGTGTTGTGGCATCTGTTCAGTGGGGGAGACAGGATCAGGGTGTTTTTGTTTGACATTTTAGAGCCAATGCACCCCAACTTTCATTGGGCATAGTTTATGACTTAAATTATGGTGTCCTTGTGGTAGCTATATGGCATGTGGGATTTTAAAGGCCCCTGATACCTACAGAAAGAGGGGTTTCCCCTTCATGTGCGACCAGGAGTACAGCCTGATAGTGGTACAATAATTGTTTTCATTTCTTCTTCTCCAAACAGCTTGGTGCCCTTTCTCCCTTCACTCCCCGTCTCCTAGAATGAGCTAGTAAAGATGTGTCTGAGTGGTCCACAGTGTGGTTTTATGCGTGGATTGTTTATTTGCATCCCAGCATGTTTTGTATACAGTAGGGGTCTCCAGTCAGGCCGCACAGGAGGTGAGCAGCTGGCAAGCGAGCATTACTCCCTGAGCTCCGCCTCCTGTCGCATCAGCGGCAGCATTAGATCCTGGGAGCACGAGCCCTGTTGTGAACTGCGCATGCCTGGGATCTAGGTTACACGCTCCTTATGAGAATCTAATGCCTGATGATCTGAGGTGGAACAGTTTCATCCCAAAACCATCCCCATCCCCCACCTGCCCCCCAACCCCTGATCCTTGGAAAAATTGTCTTCCATGAAACCTGTGCTTGGTGCCAAAAAGGTTGGGGACTGCTGGTATATAGAATTTAATATTCTTGCATGCATCTTCTGAACCTTCTAGTCAGTGGTTAAATCCCAATTCAAAGCATCACATTATATGTATGATCTGCGCTGTGCTAGGGCATGCTCCCCACCAAAACATCAGCCTCTTCTTAATACAAGTATTCATACGACCGTAGGAAAACCTACATGCAGAACTTTGACTCTGGTAATAGTTGTTAGACCAGGTCAAGATCATGTCAAAGAGGTAAGTTACAAATTATCATCTCTCTGCTTAACTGTCTCCAGGGCCAGTTTGGTGATCTCACATAGGAGACTTCTGTCCTAGAACAGACCTGCATTATTGTGGAGGGAGAGACAGTGGGGTCTAGGTGTATGGGAAAGCTGGGCAGTGGCGCTGGAAGGGCTCTGTGCGCCAGGTGCTAGCATGGCCACAGCCTGTGGCTTATTAGGGATTCCTCTGATTCCCCGCTGTGTACATCATCCTGGTGGATGGGTATTTATCTGGCAGAGTAGTTCCTGGTCTAGGCAGATCTATGTTAGTCCTTTGACCTCATTGCCCCGGGTTTTTTATGTTTGTGTTGCAATTAACATTCTGGAAAGCACTTTTACAGAAGCCATTCCATGTGTCTTTTGTCCCTTCCCAGTAACAGCTCACCTGGGCATGTCCAATCCATGCCGAGAGCCCGAGCTGGGAGAGGTTGCGTGATTTTACCAAGGTTGTGCGGCAAGTCAGGGAACCTCAGTGTGCTCTTGATGCTTTGCTTCCAGAGATTGAAATCCTAGTGTACAAAGAACCCACCTCATATTAAATGTCTGCAGCTGCCTGATCCTAATTACAGGAGTGTCCACAACCAGGGGAGCTGTATTAATGAGCCCGTTGGTGCCACCTAATTGCGTGCGCTAGAGCGTCGGTGAATGTACGCAGGCTTCTGGGCCTTTTCTCCTGAGTCCTCCATCATCTTGGACCATTTCGTTTTGCTTACACCGCAGTCTTTGTGCTGTTAAAGGATATATCAATTAGGCCTATTCCGTTCTTTCCTGAAACCAGCTTCATTTTCATTGTCGGGGTGGCCGGTTTTATGATTTGTTTTTGTTGCTATTTTTTTTTCCTCCTTTATTATGTTAGAGATTAGATTGGAACTTGTGTGTGTGTGTGTGTGTGCAGCCATGTGTGTGTGTGTTAGCGAGGAAATACTTCAAAAAATAAGATTCTTTACACTTGAAAGCAAGCCCTGTATATGTGTACATTAGGCACTTGATATATGTTGAAAAGGTGAATTAATGGGTCATTAATTGTCCATTTTTTAATCACTTGTAATGACTAATAATTATGTAACAATTTAACGGCTTATGATGTAGGATAGTGGATCTCATTAGGCCCAGTTACAGCTGGGACTACATTGCTGGAAATGCTTCCTTCCCAGAGGCACATGGTGCAGCTGGTGTCAGGCCGGGCCAGCATTTCCCGTTTCTACCTGTGGTCTTGGCTGTGCACCTGTACTCATCACTGCGCCCCTCTCCACACCCCCACCCCCACCCCCTCCACACATTGAAAGTCTAATTCCAAGACTTCCTGGGGCAGATGGGTGGTTGACATGTATTAGGACAATATGAAAGAGGTTCAGCTGCTTAAATTACACTTCATTAAGGGGGTTCATATTTTAACATTTTCTGAGAACAAAGATGACACGAAGAAAGTGACTTCCGTAAGGCTCTGGCAGCACTTATGCGGCACCAGTACAAATGGAGGTTGGATGATCAAGTCACGTAAGACGTGTTGTTTTTGTTTTGTTTTGTTTTGAGACGGTGTCTCACTCTGTCGCACAAGCTGGAGTGCAGTGACACAATCTTGGTTCACTGCAACCTCTGCCTTATGGGCTCAAGCCATCCTCCCATGGCAGCCTCCCGAGTAGCTGGGATGACAGGTGTGTGCCACCACACCCAGCTAGTTTTTGCATGTTTAGTGGAAATGGAGTTTTGCCATGTTGCCCAGGCTAGTCTCGAACTCCTGAACTCAAAGCGATCCGACTGCCTCAGGCTCCCAAAGTGCTGGGATTACAGGCGTGAGTCATGGCACCCGGCCATAGAAGGGGGTTTGATGCTAGTTTGGGAGCCGTTCTGGCATCATTAGCCCTAGGGTCATTGATGTCACTCGCCGGCAGCTTCTAATGTAGGGCCATTCGGTGCATGGCAGAATCTGCAGATTGTCTCCAGATGTCTCCAGAAGAGCCACATCTGGCCGGCCTAGTAGCTTATCTCCCAGCGAATGGGGGAGTGCCGACCTGCCATTGACTGTAAGGAGACTTGGTTCAGCCTGTTGGTGGGGGCGCACATGTAAGGAAGAAGCCTTTGTGGGTTTGTGTGGGTCTTTCTCTTATGCCATATCCCTGGTTTATATTTGGATGGGAAAATCTGTACATGTTTGATAGTGATCATTTTTATGAAACATGACATTGCCAACTCCTTTCTTCGTAACGCTTTTTCAAATTCAGTTGTTAACCAAAGAAGCTCTTTCTATAACGGGGTTAAATTATAAACTGAAATAGCAAATTAATACCAAAACTAAAATAAAGCTTTTTGTATAATAAACCATACATTCAGAGGTTTAAAAAATCCAACAAAATGAAAAATACTTTTGAGTTATTATTTTTAGAAAAAAATTAGTTTGGATTGAAAAATTCTTACCCTCATGAAGCTATAAAAGCACATGTTTTACTGATGAATGAAGCTTCTGGCACATCAGCTGAGACAAAAATCTTCCATACTGACTCAATAAATACAAATATAGAAGATGGGCTGGGCGCAGAGGCTCACAGCTGTAATCTCAGCACGTTGGGAGGCTGAGGCAGGCGGATTACCTGAGGTCAGCAGTTTGAGACCAGCCTGGCCAACATGCCGAAACCCCCGTCTCTAAAACTACAAAAATTAGCCGGGTATGGTGCCGCACGCCTGTAATCCCAGCTACTCAGGAGGCTGAGGCGGGAGAATTTCTTGAACCCAGGAGGCGGAGGTTGCAGTGAGCTGAGATCACGCCACTGCACTCCAGCCTGGGCGACAGAGTGAGCCTCCGTCTCAAAAAGACAAAACCAAAAACAAAATAAATACGAATGTGTAAGATAGAATTCATTACGAAACTACACCAACCATTTTCAGAACTAATTTGAGAATGTGCTTGAGGTGATGATCCTTAAATCATCCAAGTGTGTTTGAATATCATTTCAATGATGTCATCTTAGCAATAGGAAATCAGCTCGCTTCTTGTTTGCAGTTGCCCCTTCTTTTTATTATTATTTCTTAGTGGAGACAGGATCTCGCTCTGTCACACAGGCTGGAGTACAGTGATGCCCTCATAGCTCACTGCAGTTTCAGACTCTTGGGCTCAAGCAGTCCTCCTGCCTCAGCCTCCTGAGTAGCTAGCACTGCTGGTGCATGCCACTATGCCCAGCTCATTTTTCAAAATTTTTGTAGAGATGGGGGTCTCGATATATTGCCAAATCTAGTCTCCGGCTCCTGGTCTCAAGTGATCCTCCTGTCTCAGCCTTCCAAAGTGTGATGGGGTTATAGGCGTTAGCCACCGCTCCCAGCAGCCCTGCTTTTAAAGGATTCTCTCTCAGTCTATCCCTTGATTTGCTTAACACCAGCCATTTAATATGAAAATGTTTAGGTGGGGGAGGGAATATCTTAATTATCATTGTGCTCCGTACTCCACAGATTGCACCTGCTGGCCTTAACAATGTGGGGTCAAGTATGAAACATGATAAAGTGACACCAAAGGAACCAATAAGGAAAGGAATTTTGATTCAAAGATAACAGGAAGAAATTATCTTAAAATCTTAAGGTTGATATTACAAACAACGAGAGACAATAAATACATTGTTATTTAGTAGTGTTGTAAAATATTGTGTTAATAGAGCCTGTGATCTCTTCTGGCAATTTCTTACCCTAAGTCTGGGATTTTTCCTGCTGTGCTTCTCTTACTGGAAACGTTAAGTGTGCACAGATATGCTCATATGTGTGCAGAGAAATGCCTGAATTAACTCTCACACTGCCAACATTAGATCATTAAACACACTATTAGGAAAGTTCTCTGTTTTGATTTTCATGTTAAGACTCATCTCTTTTGCTCATAGAATTAATTTTATCAATGACGTAGAAAATGGTTATTTGAATACTTTTCTGCACTGCGGTATCATAGCTGTGTTTTGCCCCAGGACTTCTCTCTAATGACTTTAGCCAGCTTGAATTAGCGTGATGTATCATTAATGCATACAAATGGCTTTTATTTTTGTTCATAATCTGTTCATAATGCCACGGCATTCTGCTCTTTCTAATGTTTTTAAAATGATTAAGTAGTGATGTACTTTTTGACCTAGTTAACCCTCCACGGAATCGCTGATCAAAAGAATAAGAGAATAGTACTTAACTAGGCTAGTCAGAAGTTGTTACAATCCGTAGCTGATGTTTTCCAGTTATTTTGAAGTTTTTTATAATTTTTTTCCTTAGAGAGTATGGACATAGGCTGGACACACAGTAGCTCACACCTGTAATCCCAGCACTTTGGGAGGCCAAGGTGAGTGGATCACTTGAGGTCGGGAGTTTGAGACCAGCCTGGCCAACATGGTGAAACCCTGTCTCTACTAAAAACAAAAAATTAGCCGGGTGTGGTGGTGCGCGCCTGTAATCCCAGCTACTCGGGAGGCTGAGGCAGGAGAATTGCCTGAACCTGGGAGGTAGAGGTTGCAGTGAGCCAAGATTGTGCCATTGCACTCCAACCTGGGGGACGAGCAAAACTCCGTCTCAAAAAAAAAAAAAAATTTGCAGAGAATATGGACATAGCCATATGGTCCTTTTTCCTAAGTAGACTTCACTCATAGGGAAGCTACCCTCAAACCACTGGGTTAGCAGCACTGAATTTGTTCACTTCATGGCAGATGAGGAAAAGTAATCCTTTTTAAGTCGTGAAGTTCTTTAACCTCGGAAAGGGTGGCTTTGTCTCGTGGACTTTGATATTTTTTGCATGGTCCTTGTAGGATGAGCCTGGCCAGGCACTGGCTCCAAGAGGATGTGAAGAATTGGAGCAGATCAGGGGCATTCTTGAAGGTTGGGCTCTGGAATCCAGGGTGAGTTTGTATATTGAATGTGAAACCGCTGGAAGCATTGTGACGAGGAGAGTGATGCACTGACAGCCTTGTCAGTCTTCCCTGATGCAAGCAAAAGTCAGCTGTGAAGAGTGGATTTCAAACTTGTTTTTCTTAGAGAAAAATAGGCCAGATGCAATGGCTCACACCTGTAATCCCAGCACTTTGGTAGGCCGAGGCAGGTGGATCCCCCGAGGTCAGGAGTTCAGGTCCAGCCTGGCCAACATGGAGAAACCCTGTCTCTACTAAAAATAGAAAAAAAAAATTTAGCTGAGCATGGTAGCGGGCACCTGTAATCCCAGCTGCTCAGGAGGCTAAGGCAGGAGGATTGCTTGAACCCAGGAGGCAGAGGTTGTGGTGAGCTGAGATTGCAGCGCTGCACTCCAGCCTGGGAGACAGAGTTGAGACTCTATCTCAAAAAAAAAAGGAAAAATAGATTGTAAAACCTTCAGTGAGTACATTGGATTTTGTGAAATTTGCCAAAAAGAAGAAAGATCATTTTTAAAGGATATAAAATATGGAAATAAAACCAGTCACAACACTGCCACCCAGGGGCAATGATTGTTAAGGCTCGGTGGGTGGGGGTGTGTGTGTGTGTGTGTGTGTGTGTGCGCGTGTGTGCCTGCCGTGTTTGAAAAAGATGGACTGCACGCGTTGTGAGACTTTATAGCGAACTCTCACATACACGAGGAGCATCCCTAACCCGAAAATCCAAACTCTAATACTGGTAATGCTCCAAAATCTGAAACGTTTTGAGTGCAGACATGCCACACAAGTGCTCACAGAGAATTTCGGATTCTAGGTTTTCAGTTTAGGGATGCTCAGTCTGCAGATATTCTGCAAATACTCCAAAATCAAAAAAAAAAAAAAAAAAATTCGAAACACCGTGGTTTCCCAGCATTTCGGATAAGAGATCCCCAACCTGTGAATACTTTTCCTACCCTGTGGTTACTGATTTTGCGCGGCATTTCCGTGAGCAAACAGAACAGCGTTTGGATCCAGTCTCCAGTTAGACATTCAGTTGGGTTTTTATCCCTCTGTATTTCATTTTGATCAGTGCTTCCACGCATGGTTCTCTTTACTGAAAGCTGTGTCTTTGTCCTTCCTAATTTCCCCTAGGATACATCTCTGGAAGTGAGACTGTGCGTCCACGGCTTGCAGAGTGTTAGGGCTTTCAATCCTCAGTGTTGACTTGCCTTCTAGGAGGCCCATCCTAATTCAGGGTTCTCCAGCAGCTGCCCTTTTTCTATACCTGGCCACACTGGGTATATTCATTTTGAAAACCTCTATCAGTTTCTACACAGAAAAAAATCAAGTATTATTTCATGTAAGTCACCCCCAAATAAGAAAATAAGTCCACGTCCTGTCATCAGTTTTGTTAACTGATTTTGCACCTGTCCTAGCTAGGAGCGTCCGTGAGATGGGGGCATCTGGGAGCGTCCGTCGGATGGGGGCATTTGGGAGCGTCCGTGAGATGGGGGCGTCTGGGAGCGTCCGTCGGATGGGGGCATCTGGGAGCGTCCGTGAGATGGGGAGCATCTGGGAGCGTCCGTGGGATGGGGGCATCTGGGAGCATCCGTGGCAGCTGCTTTGCTTTCCGCATGGGTGGCAGTCTCATGCTGCCCCCACAGGCCCGGCCCCTCCAGTGGGAACATGTGCCTGCGCTTCTTAGTCAAACATAGAGTTAATCAGCAGCAGTCCAGCCTAAAAAGAGAAGCCGAACACTGTTTGGGGGCTCATCGACTTGCTGCTGCGTGGTCAGTCCTGGTGCCGTGAGTGCAGCCAAGTGGACTGTACCACGTGTTCTCTTCTCCCTGGCTGAGCACTCGCTTCCCCCCTAAATGTTCAGCAGCACTTTGGCTTGTACATGTCTACTTCTGCAGGAGAGGCTGTGACTCGTCCCCAGCCAACTGTATTCCAAGTACAGCCATAGTTCAGAGTGACTGTTTATGGTCTGTGAATTCTGGAGTTTCAGAAAACTCCCTCATTTAACTTTGTGTGTAAACTGTAAGAAAAAATACTGAACACCAACATAGTCATCTGGATACGAGGAAATACTCCCATGCCCGCACCGAGATTTCATTATTCAATGAAAAGTCCAAGGTAGCGCTTACATTTCTGGCCTGACCTCTAGATGTGTAGAATTTCAGAGCTGGAAGGACAGAGACCCCACCTAGCTCGACCCTTCCCCTCACAGGTGGACAGGACCGGTCTTGTCGGAGTGTTCAGCAGCAAGGCAGGTGCTAGAAATTAGGTCTATATATTTTGGCTGCACAGTTTTTTTTCTTGTTTTATGAATGTGATACTTAGAAGCCATTGGCTACATTTAAAAACTTGGTAGTGAGCTAAAATAAAATGCTCCTTTAAGTTACTATTTTTAATAAAATTTAAGCCATTTTAACACAGGGTGCTTGGATTAAATGCAGTATGATAATCAACACATCGATTATTTTTTATAAGCTAACTAATAAAAACTCATTCACACAGAGCGTTTTCTGCGTGCAGCAGAACATGTGGGTAACAGGACGTTGGATCTGTGACAAGGTCTGAGGTAGAAGGACCATATGGCCCATGAAGTACAGTGTATGCATTCAAGCGCTGTTGTAATTTAGTAAACCGCCACCAGGGGGCATTGAAAGCGCTTCTAAGGATTATTCTCGCGCATATTTTTTCCTTTTGCTGTCACCATGGAGAACACAGAAGTAATAAAACACACTGGTTTAAGAGACCATTTAGACCTGTAATAAGATACACTCCATAAAGCGTGTGAAGTTACTGGATCAGCAGCACATGAGTGCAGAAGTTAAAAAGTTTCATTCATTGGAATGAGGAGGAGAACAAAATTAAAAAGATGAAATTTTATATTCTGTGGTTAAAGAATTCTACATTCTGTGGTTATATATTCTGTGATTTTGCCCTGCATGTAACTTTACGGAAGAATCAAAGAAAAGTTGGCCAAAGATACAAAGGTTTTTTTGGGGTTTGTTTTGTTTTGTTTTGTTTTGAAAAGGAGTCTGGCTCTGTCGCTCAGGCTGGAGTGCAGTGGTGCAATCTGGACTCACTGCAACCTCTGCCTCTCAGGTTCAAGCAATTCTCCTGCCTCAGCCCCCCAAGTATCTTGGACTCCAGGCACCCACACCATCATGCCCGGCTCATTTCTGTATTTTTAGTAAAAACAGGGTTACACCATGTTGGCCAGGCTGGTTTTGAACTCCTGGCGTCAACCATTCCACTCGCCTCTGCCTCCCACAGTGCTAGAATTACAGGTGTGAGCCAACGTGCCTGGGCAGAGTCTTCTAGTTTCTTGAAGGTTTTTTTCTTTTCCCTTGTACTTTTTCTCACCCTTAGATAGAGGGCTGTTCCTTGCCAGTTTTCCTTTATTTTTTTTACTGTTTTCATCCTTTATTTTCTCTCACTACATAAGGTTCATTAGAATTTGAGAAATTGTAGCATCTCAGATCAGAACATTTTCGATTTCTGTATTTGTAAAATGGTACTAATTGTATTTTCAATACCTCAAATGAGAAATAATACATCCAATCACAAACTCAGTATTCTTCAAACATTTTCTCTATCAGAATATGTACAAATTGAGTGTCTAGAATTTATAAAGATTTTGGAGAATTTTACTACTTTCAGTATATAGAATAGTGAACATTTGGCAGAAAGTCATGAGAAAAGTAAGTGAAAGTGGGCATTTCATCAGAACGGAGTGCCGCATTGCCTTTAGGAGGGTAACTCTCTCAAAGTAGTCTTTTAGTACCAAAGGACAATGTTTTACCATCCTCTAAAAATTAGGGCATTCTATGGGAAGCCAGTGGGTAGAGCTGTGGCCCAGCGTTCAGGAGGTGCAGTCGAATCAATAAACTCGGGCGGCATCCAAGGATGTGCACGGTGCCGGGGCGCATTCACAGAACCTGCCTGCAGGTGGGCACGGCTTTGTAGAGAGGCACAGCCGCCGTGGGATGAAGCCGGCTCCCAGCACCGTGAGCGGTTGACAGGGTTGTCAGGGAGATAGGGGTCGCCATGTGGTCCAGGCCCCAGTTCGGCCACCGCTGCAGCTTCCTCTGTCTGATTCATCGAGTTCCGAGATGCATTGCTTTCAGAAAAAGAAGCACCTGCTGCCGAAATGCAGTTTGAAAAGCGCTCATCTCAGAAATAGGATTCCTGATGACCTTAGCAGATATTCCAATAATTATACCAACTGTATTAAAGATCCCAGTGACTCGAGTAATTCACAACAAATGAGTGAAAAGTATTCAACTGCATTAGAAACGGCCAGCCTAGGACCGTTTTCCCAGATATTTTGTTTCCCTGGGTATTTTCCCTCTTCTGGGTTCTTGGTGCCCGTCCCCAGTAGCTCCGTCACACAGTCCTGTTGCTGCTGCCTTGGGGTCCAGGCGTGTCTTTTGTCCCCCAGTGCCTGGCATGGTGCCCTCCAGGAGCACTCCTAGGATTGGTGGCAGGTCATGCAGTCACTGCTCACCTGCACACAGAGCTGGGTCTGTCTCTTCAACCCACGAGAGCCAGGACGTGCCTGGGCTGCTGAGCGGGGTGTGCCCAAGTCTTTCTGCTTGGAGTTTTCTTTTTCCTCTAATGGCAAGGTTTGTGTGATCTTCACCCTTCTGCAGAAAATTGTTGGCATTGCATCATTGGCTTATGCTACTAACTAATATTTTAAAGAATTGGAGTTTTGCGAGAGAGATGGTGACAAGCCTGTCTTGGGCCTTTGGTTTCTGTACTCCTTCCTAGGCAGGCCCTTTGCCCAAATGGTTGTTAAAGAAACGCAAACAGTTAGTTGTTCCATTCGTGTTGTTGCGTGAGATAAGTTGGGATGCTTTTGAAGAAATTTAATGACATTCAAAGGAAATCCTTCCAACACAGTATACAATTAATTGCTGTAAAACATCGTCAAAATGTCGGGGAGGCAGTGAAGAAAAACAAAAGCAGGGACTAAAGGGCATCTCCAGGTGCCGCCTCTCACCCGGTCGTGGATCATGGGGGAGGCACAGACGACATGCAGAGGCAGCCTGGCTTGTGTCGGCTGAGTTCTGCCCTGGCACAGGGGAGGACATGGCCCTCAGCTGCCAAGGAGCATCCAGTCCTTTTCATGGACTTTGGTTTTCCAGAGTTACACTTCACATCCGTTTCTACTAAGATACACAGTTATGTATGTTTCATATATTAGCAAGTGTATCTCATATCTTCTCAATATTTACATACATTTAAACGTGTTTTTGTGATTAAAATAACTTGTTTGTAAAAATACAGGAAACTATAAGAAAGCCAGTAAAAATCACCTGTAATCCCACCTGCTAGTAATAACTTATATATATATATACACACACACACACATTTTTTTTTCTAACCTTTCTTTTTGAGACAGAGCCTCACTCTGTCACCCAGGCTGTGCTGCAGTGGTGCAATCTTGGCTCATGGCAACTGCAGCCTCCCAGGCTCAAGTGGTTCTCAAGCCGGGACTCCGGAGGGCTCCTGCATCCCATGACGGGTATTCAGCCGATCATAAAATCTCCTCAAGCTGCACCACCACACCCGGCAAATTTTTGTTACGTGTATTTTCAGTAGAGACTGGGTTTCATCATGTTGCCCAGGCTGGTCTTGATCTCCTGACCTCAGGTAATCCACCTGCCTCGGCTTCCCAAAGTGCTGGGATTACAGGCATGAGCCACCGTGCCCAGCCAATAACTAATATTTAATTGTAAATGCCCCTTAGTTTTCAATACTTCTTAAGTAAAATTGGGACTCTTTTAAATAATTTGCTTTAATAAGGCCTGACACTATTTACCATGTTATTTAATTTCCTCTGGAACCCATGTCTTGATGACACCATAGCATTTTTTTCCCTGCTGGCATCTGCTGGCCGTGGATGGACATCCCCAGAGATAGCCATGTGCTGCTCAGTCCTTCGCTGGGTCCATTCTGTGCATGTTTTTTGAGTGCCTACTGGGTAGCAGGAGTGGCTGCCTCTTGTTCAAGAGCTTTTGTTGAACTCACAGCAGCTTAGACTCTGGGCATTTAGCCCAGGCACAGCCAGCTGTGACATTCCTGGGTCTGACCAGAGCACCCCGGTCATGGGGAGACAGGAGCTGGCGCATGGCAGCGCTCCCGGATGGGTGCCCCAACTCCCTCCTGTGTGGGGGGGATACCAGCCTGTCAGGACCCCCTCTCCTGCGTCCCTGGTCACCCGTGGACTGTGCAGTTAAAAACTGGCTTCCAGGTAGATTTCGCCATGAGAAGTCACCAGTAGCCAGAGGGTGACAGGAGCCCATCCCTTTGATAAGTAGATGTCTCATTGGAAATAATGGAACTGATATCATTAAATAAATACATTTGATGAAAATTGCCAGGGACTGGACAGGCTCACTGAATCCCCTTTTTGCTGGCAAATGATAAAGCTGAGCTGAATTTTATAAAGATCCACTCCTAAACCCGTGATGAGTATTCACCCAATCATAAAATCTCCTACAGTAGATTTAAATAGAAGCTTCAATTGAAGGACAAGGCTTAGAACACTCAGAATCATTTCAGACTTTTATTTAAACTACTTAGAAAAGCTGGTGGATTTTGAGAAAAAAAAAATTGCCTTTGGTGGATTATCACAGTCAGTGTTAGGATAATTAGGCTCGAAATGACAGATTCCAAAGCTTCAGGAATGTCCGATCCCTGTACCGAGATGGTGTGGTGAGCGGGAAGATGGGTTCCCAAAAGATATGTTCCAGTCCCTGGAATTGATGCATGTTATATTTTGTGTCCAGAATATAAAGGGTCTTTGCAGATGTGATGAAGAATCTTGAATACATTCTGGTCAGGTCCTGAAAGCAGTTACGTGTATTCTTATAATAGGGAGGGAGAAGGGTCCACGTGGAGCAAAGGAGTTGGAAGATGCTGCCTGGATGTTGGGACTGACATGGCCCAGGAGTGCGGCAGCCACAGGTGCTGGGAGGCCCACAGATCACTGCTCTCCTAGAGTCTCTGGGCCCAGCGTGGCCCCCAGCACCTTGCTGTCAGCCAAGTGATGGCAATTTCGAACTTTGACCTCCAGAACTTTGAGGAAATTAAGTTTCTGTTGGGCCACTGGGTTCGTGTGAACTTGTTAGAGTAGCTGCGGGAAGCTAAGGCAGATGGTCAGAGGCAGGCCGGCTCCACAGGGCTTCTGCTGGGGAGCACGTCTCCAGGCTGTGCCGTAGGTGCAGAAGGTTCAGGTGCGCCTGAGGAGCCTCGGGGCTGCTCTGGGGCTCCCACCACACGTGGGCACAGCTGGGAGCAGGGCACCGCCAGGAACCCACAGACCTGCCACACGACACAGCCAGGGTGACCTAAGGCATGTGTGGCGTGCAGAGATGACGGGTGTGGCTTTTCGACTGGAGACATGCTGGTCTCTGACTCGTGGAACAGGTGGCCGCGTGTTCACGTGACTGGAGAGCTCCATCTGCCCTGTCGGGTGTTCCCCGAAGACTCATCCCCGCCTGGAGAGGCTTAGCCTGGGAAGCTGAAGCGAGCAGGAGAGGCTGTGACTGCTGGCTCCTCTCCGGCCATTGTGGTGGGCCCCCATCTGCATCAGTTTCATCTTATGCAGCCAGGGGCTCCCTGCTTCCTTCTTCCCACCCACTCACTCCTTACCTCCCCATCTTCCCAGCACTCCTGTCTCTCCCCAGCGTTAGATACGAGTTCTGAATTTCTCTTCAAAGAATCAGTATGTCGTTTTTAGCCTTATGATACTGCATATTTTAATCATTCATCCTTTTTACCTGTTTCGAGACCTGTGACAAAAAATTCAGATGGAATTACATTTAACAATTCTGTTTAGAAAATAGAAGTAAATGCAACGTTCCAGAACTGAGATGTTTCTTTTTTCTTTCCTTTTCTTTTTTTTTTTTTTTTTTTTTGAGATGGAGTCTTTCGCTCTGTTGCCCAGGCTGGAGTGCAGTGGCGTGACCTTGGCTCACTGCAACCTTCACCTCCCAGGTTCAAGCGATTCTCCTGCCTCAGCTTCCCAGGTAGCTGAGATTATGTTAATTGACCAACCACCACGCCTGGCTAATTTTTGTATTTTTAGTAGAGATGGGGTTTCACCATGTTGGCCAGGCTGGTCTTGAATCCTGACCTCAGGTGATCCGCCTGCCTCAGCCTCCCAAAGTGCTGGGATTACATGTGTAAGCCACCACACCTAGCCCCTGATGTTTCTTCTAATCCTGCTAAAGACAAGCAGAGCGGATGCTCATCACAGACCATACTGAGAAACTCTGATTTCTCTTGACAAGCTTCCCTAAAGACAGCTGTTGACAAATAGCTACTCACCAGTAGGCACATTAATTCCAGCCCCATCAGATCTCCATCTTAGTTGTTCCTCAGTCAGCTATCCAAGAAGCCAGCACTTGTAGATTATGGCCTCTGGATGGATAAACGCTGGGCTGGACCACAGAGTCCTCTCATTCATGGTGATTCAGCATCTCACTCAGTTGACCCAGCTGTGAAATGGATCTGCCTTTTCTTAATTATCTCCTTCTGGGAATGCCCGTCATAGCTGAAATGTCTGTAGCTTGGGCCCAAGAAGGTGGGTGACACTAAACACAAGGCAGAGAGTTCATTGTCACAGGACTGAGCACAGCTGAGCGGCTGTGAGCAGCCTTTACACAGAACCAGCCGCAAGCAGACAGGCAGAGGCCGCCCTCGGAGCCTGGGATGCACACTGGTCGGTCTCTGACCTTCAGGAGGTTACCGAGTCCTTGTGGGCCCTGCAGTCTTTACGTGCCCAGTAAAGCTGTTGGAATGGCTCTGTTTGATTTTGTTGGGATCTAGCGTAAAAAGCACCAAGCTCTCTGTAACCACTTTTTCTCCCCTCTGTGTTTTGGAAGCAGATCAACTTACTGTTGTTACTGGTGGAGGGTATCCAGGTTCTTGGCCTTTTGAACAAAGAACTGAACAAAATGCACAAACAAGGCAAGGAAAGAATGAAGCAACAAAAGCAGAGATTTATTGAAAGCGAGAGTACACTCCACAGGGTGGGAGCAGCCGGAGCATAGGGGGCTCAAGAACCCAGTTACAGACTTTTCTGGGGTTTAAATATCCTCTAGAGGTTTCCCATTGGCCACTTGGCATACACCCCATGCAAATGAAGTAGTGGCCCCCAGTCAGTCTGATTTGTTGCGGAAGGCAACCAATCCAAGGTGGAAGTGAGGTTACAAAGTTTATGCTTCTATGCAAATGAAGATTTGACCTAGGGTCAGTCTGATTGGTTGTGGAAAGCAGCCAATCAAAGGCTGAAGCAAAGTTACAAAGGTACACTCCTATGCAAACGTCTGATTGGCTGCAGAAAGCAACCAGGTAGAGGCGCTTTCAATTTTCTGTCTGCCATGCAGAAGAAGGCAGGGAGGGGGCTGCAAAGGGAGCAGCCTCAGGTCCTTTTGTTACTTAGGTGTGGAAAGTTGGGGTTTTCCTTCTATTTAGTTCCAGGAAGTCAGCGTGAATCGGCCTTAGGTTCCCTGCCCCCATACTCTATTCTACTGCCTCACTATACATTCAGATCCTTTTAAATAATAGCGCTGGCTCATTCATTAGAAACAGTGGTTGGACCTGTGAATGGACTGGTGAGTCATGTCCTCTCCTATCAAAGTTTTCTGAGATGGGGCTGGTTTTCTTCGGAGAACCACAGTTTATTTTCTAATTAATTGAGTGTCCTTTGTTTTCCTTTATTGTCCTTGCACCAAAAGAAAAAAAATCTTTTTGAAAATATTGCCAACATTTATTGAAGAGATTTTTTTCTTCTTTTCTTGCTTGAAGAGATATTTTATGTTTGAAGACAACCAACTCTTCATCTCGCCTGCTGGTCCATTCAGCCAGTGTTTTTTTTCCCCCTCCTCTAAGATTTTTAGCAAAAGTAAACAGGACCAAGAGATAGCAATTATTACTACTATTATGACTACTATGAACAAAAGCTAAATTTCTTAATCTCAAATTGTTTTACTGTCTTGCAATTAAATATCCAGATCTAGGAGAAAACTATTTGTAGAAAATCTTGAAAATTCAACTGATAGATAAATGCCCTTATTCTTGACATTATAGACATTTCTCCCATGAAGTACGGCATCCCTCTAAGAATGCACATCCGGAAAATCCGTAAGACAGAAATGCTAGCCTCCCCCATCCACAGCCATCAGAGGAGTCCCTGGCGCACCGTCGCCAGCCCAGGGATGGGAAGATGGAGGCCCTGCTGCAGAGGGAGTTCCGCGACTCACCCCTGCTTCCAGTTTTTAAAAAGGGCTGAGTCTGTCGGGTTGGGTACCCCCCTTCCATCACGGCGGGCAGTCACTTTTCCCAAATCAGCGTGGACTTGGGCAAGACCAGTAGGCTAATGGGAATATAAGAATCCAAACCTTCAAATGTAGTAGCCTAAAAATTGCTGATAGGAAAGCGATCAAGGGCTGAGAACTGTCCCATTTAAAATGGAAATGAAGCCAGCGCTCTGAAGTAGAGCTGGGCCTAAATGCAGTAATTAAAATAGTCGTTAGGCCGCTTCCAATTACCTTAGCTGCAGCAGGCTGCCTGCATCTTTATGGTGGTACTTTGATTCCAATCAGAGATGTCAAATGAACTTACTTTGGTATCTTCAGTGAAGTCTCAGAGTAGAAAACAGATGCAGTCCTAAAGTAATTACTAACCTTTTTATCTTGTGAAAGAGAATTCAGATGAGTGAGATCTCTGCAGTGGGATGATCTGAGTGACTGACGCCTGCATTCACTCGCCCATTCATTCACCTCCTGTGCTTGTCACCAGGCTACAAAAACGAAGCCACCACCCCTCACTGGGGTCCCTGTTGACATGTCAGTGTCAGTTTGGGGAAGGCTGGAGCTTCCTTCTGAGAGCCAAATTTATTTCTTTTATGGAAGGGATTCCCCTGTAAATTCTGGGAAGGTTTGAGAGAAAGCTCCAGGAGTGGTGACAAAGAAAAAGGACTGGGTGGACAGAAGGGACGTTGGAGATTGTCCTGTCTGCCTGCAGCCAGCCGGGGAACAGAGAAGGTGAGTGGAGACAGCGCCCACAGGTCCTGCAGGTGTCCAGGAACCAACCATTTGGGATTCCTGTCCCAGACGGTTGCACGCTCTTCGGCGCAGGATTGTCGTGGGGCCGTGTCACCCTCATCGAAAGGAGGTTTGCATCAGTATAGCCTGTGTTTGGGGCCCTGATGACTGGAAGAATTCTTGTGAGATCACTTTGTGCCAGCCAAAAGTGAGTTTTATTAGTGGAAGCATAAAAAGCTGTTCTCTTAAATCGTGGATGTAATGACTTTCTTTCCAGGACAAGTTACCATAGAAAGCTTTTTTTAAAAATGTGATTTCCTACCTTCTGAGCCTATTCCTTAAAGACAAAAAAGAAAAATAAATGTACTTTCCTCTGTTATTGTCAGCCTAGATTTCTCTGTCTGCCAGGGGATAAAGGCTTAATAATTCATGGCCACTGAGAAGTGTCATAGTCCTTCCTCCCACCCTGCCCCGAGTTATGGGTTAACTCCGGTACATACCTGGTTACACTCTAATTTAGTAATGATGGTCCTTTGCTATTATAAATTTTCTCTGGGGACTTGAGGGGATGGAAGAGCCTTTACTTCGTCTTAAATTCTGTGTACATGTAATTAATCAAAACATTGATTAGTACTCCTGGAAGTATTTCAAAGGTAGAAGAACGTTGGAAACACATTTTAGGAATTTCTGAACATAAGTTTTCAAGGAGGTTGTGCAGAGTTGGCAATAAGAATTGAACATGAAGATGGCCTGTTGCTTCCTTTAAGTGTTTAGGTTTTTCTGTGCCTGGGATTGCCTTATGTGCAACTGCCAGCTTTGGTCCTTTGAAGGTTTTCCTAAGATATTTTCCTAGTTTAATAGGAAGTGTGGACATCGGACATTGCACGGCGTAGGAGACTGCGTTGTGTTTGGTTTTGAATATAGGTTAGATGCGTGACCCTTCCTCTTAAGAACTGATTTTGCTTTGATAAGCTCTACAAGGGCCAAAAGTGGACCTGTTTCAAAATTCTGGTCACAGTGTCTAGAATGTGGTGAATTCTCCATCAGTGTGGCTTAATGAATGAGAGTGACACGGGAGGAGGGTGGGGCTCCCAGGCCAAGCAGGGGTGGTCAGGACTGGTGTTGCCTCCAGTCCCTCAGCCTCTCTCCCCCTCCCCACCGCCCATTTGGAAGTCCAGGCCTCCTCCTCGGTCACTGAGACTGCTTTGTCAGCCTCCCCCTTCTGTATCCAAACAGATGACCCCGATCCGAATCTTTGCTGTGCTGGCCTCTGCACTTGCCTGTGACAGCTCAGATAGGATTCTTTCCTGCTCAAAAGCCTTCGATGACTCCCTAGCACCTACCATAGTGGTTTCCAAACTTGTGTTTGGCTGTGAACTCGTCGAGGGTCTCCTAAGTTGAAGGCCAGTGTGTAAGGCAGCAGGCAGTGCAGGGCGCCGGGATTCCTGCCCTCTGAATGTGGCACCACCTGCCCCAGTGGGCGTCCCTCGCTCACTGAGCAGCTCTTCCCAGAGAGCCTCCTGTGTTGCAGATGCCATGCCCCTTCCCCTTGCACACCTTGTACTCCAGGCACTGCAAGCTTGCACCCTTTCCTTAGCCTCGAATGCTTGCTCCACTGAGCCAAAACCTGCCCATACCTCAGGTGTCGGCACTAGCTCAGAGCCCCTTTTCCAAAACCTCCAGGCTCCCCTAGCCCTTTCTTGGCTGAAACCTATCTCTGCCTTTTCCGCCAACCTGGAAGCAGCCTCTGAGCAGGAAAAGCTGGGGCTGTGCTCACTCTTGCTTCCCTTTGCGGAGTACATGGCGAGTTCCTGGCACGTTTTATCATATGAGCGTCTGCTCTTGAGAGGCCGGACTGGATCCCGCAGAGGAACGAGGAAGTAAAGACAAAAGTGATTCCGGGCGCAGTGGCTCACGCCTGTAATCCCAGCACTTTGGGAGGCCGAGGCGGACGGATCACAAGGTCGGGAGATCAAGACCACCCTGGCTAACACGGTGAAACCCCGTCTCTACTAAAAGTACCAAAAAAAACTAGCCAGGCGTGGTGGTGGGCGCCTTTAGTCCCAGCTGTTCGGGAGGCTGAGGCAGGAGAATCCCTTGAACCTGGGAAGCAGAGGTTGCAGTGAGCCGAGATTGCCCCACTGCACTCCAGCCTGGGTGATAGAGCAAGACTCTGTCTCAAAAAAAAAAAAAAAAAGACAAAAGTGATTTCTTGAGTTGCTCCAAGCTGGAGACAGAACCAGCAGACCTGGGACAGAAGAAAAATTCTGGGTGTGAAGAGCCTGTGTGGGGCTGATACCCGCCCACCTCCCTCCTCGTTATCAGCAGGCAGCCTCACGGCTGCCTCTGGGAGCAGAAACCATTGTTTCAGCAGCGAACTACGTTGGCGGTGCTCGCCATGACCTGTTGCCGTAGAGGACGAGTCCCAGCTGTCTCACCTGCGCCCCTCCAATCGCCGCCTCAGAATCCGACGCTGGTCCTAAGTGCCTTCAGCTGTCACCTGAGCACATCCAAGCCTCCTGCCCAGCACCTTCCTTGAGCACTGCCATTGGCATAAGGACTAGGTAGGCAGATGTCCTGATAAAGGTGCATGCTCAGGTGTTTGGGATGTTAACAAATGATGGCTCTGATGTAATTGACTCAGTTGACAAATACAGAGATAGAACAAATATGGCAAAGGACTTGTATTTGTTGGATGTTGGTGGGTTTATGGGGTTTATCTATTGTATGTTACATTTTCTGTACCTTTGAAATGTTTGTAGTGGTCAGAAGGAGGGGGCTTCCTTGGCCCCTCCTGGCTCTGCCCTGGGCCCGCTGCCCTCACCCTCTGCCTTGGACCTGGATGATCTCATATCTGTGTGTTTCACCGGGGCGCTCACATTTCTGCCCACTGAGATCCTTTCTCTGAGCTTGAGACTTAAATATCAGCTGTGTCCTTGACATCACACCTGGGCCCCAGCTGAGTGGCCCCTGTGTCCCTGGCTCAGGTTAGACCTCTGGACCGCTCTGACTCTCCTTAGTCCCTGTGGCCACTTGAGCACCAGGTTATATTGGTTCATGTACCTTGTGCGACCCTTGCCATCAGTGCCCTGGCCCCAGCCACCATCGCCCCGCCTGGGTTTCCTTCTGCACTTTCCGCTTTGGGTATCCACCCATTTCCCCCCGTTCTTTGACCAGTGCAGCCAGCGGGGAATTTTATTTCACGTCTCATCAGACAGCAGCTCTTTAGTGTCTTTCTCAGACCCCCCTATGCTGTGGATCCTGAGAACCAGAAGGTTCCTCGAGATTCTTAGAGTCGCTGTCCTCATCCTTCCTGCTCTGTGCTCTTCCTCCTGCCCTGAACCCCTCACTCGCTCCTTATCTGTGAGCGTAGAGCTTCAGCTCCTAGCTTCCCAGGGAGTATTTCTTCTGCCTCTCCTCCCTAGTTCGGTTCTGGGGTCAGAATTCCCGGCTGCCATGTGGCTCCCCTGACCCGCGACGCAGTGCCAGGGTCCTCATCTGAGAAACTGGTGATGACAGAGGCCCTGCCAGTGCTTGCAGCAGGGCCCCGCACAAGGTGGGGCTCAGCATGGCCTGGAGATGACAGTGACCTCTGATGGCTATGTTCTTGGTCTAGACTATAAACCCCACGGGATCAAGAACCACATCTAGACCCTCATATTAGGGATGCCAGCCCGGGTACCCCATCTTTGTCACCTACACCTCTGTGGTCTCTCCAGCCCCGTGGCAGTCCTCACTGCGTGAGGCTGGCACCCTGTCCGTGCCTCACATGGATTAACTGACTTTCACCAACCCCAAGAAGTATATCGTGTGTGTACATTTTGCAGATAAGGAAACTGAGGCACAAATGAACCAGGTAACTTGCTAAAGATCGTGCAGGTCATAAATTGCCTAATTGAGCTGGGAACCCAGGCAGTCAGCGTCGGCGCTCCCCACCTCTGTCAGGCGACCTGTGAACATTTGCCAAAAACACAGACTCATCTGCAAGAAAGCCTCAGTAACCTGACAAGGAGCAGCTAGAGGACTCGAGGGAGAAAAATCCTTGTAGACACATCAGTGGATTCAGGTGGCGTGTGTGATTTTTAAAATACAGCTTCCCCAGGATACAATTCACATAGCCTCAAACTTAACGATTTAGCTCTGTTTTTGAGATAGTTTTGGGTTTGACTTTTTTTGAGGGGCCTGCGCCACTCTTGGGTTGTTCGTAATCTGAAAATAGTTGGGGATGAATGTTGGTTACGTTTCCTCCCATAGGACCTCAGTCTATTAGCCTTACCCCTCCGGGCTCTTCAAATGCCATATTTGGCTGTGTGAGAATTTGTCAGAGCTCAGCACTCAGAACCCGCTGGCTCTCCGGTTTCTGCCCCTTGGAAAAGTCTGGCAAGTGACAGCGGAGGCCACTAGATGGCAGTACCACCCTGGCTAGAGGTGCCCTTGGAGCTGGGGCTCAGACATCCCTGCCCCTGGTTTCCTTCAGGTGAGATCATCAGTAACCTATAGGCTTTGCAGACTGAAGGTGATAGCCAGTTAATGTGCTACATCCATTTTAATTTGAAAGATACAATTAATTAAATTAGGCATAAAGTGAATGTGATAGGAAACTGGAAGCTCAGGGCTGAGGCCCAGTCCGCTGTGGGAACTGTGCAGCCTAAAGCCTGGACCCCTGGCAGCTGCTTTGTAAGGTGCAGCACCAAAATCCTCATCACTGGCACTCGGAATATACGCTGCAAAGTTTGTACCTAACAGCAAATGGCATAAATAGTCTCTATCCCATTAAAGAATTGGACTGCACAGTCTCCTTAGAGAAAATTTAATGAAGCGGTTCATGTAAGACCCAGAGTAATGGTATCACCACGTTAGCCTAAAAGAGTGTTTGAGATAGGAGGTGACATTCCTGGGGGACTGCCCCTCCCACCTCCACCCCTATCTCCTGTTTTCGCCATCTCTTGATACAGTTGTGCCTAATTTTATTTCAAGAAGAAGATAGTTTGTTGCCTTTTTTTTTTTTTTTTACAGCTTTCAAAAGTAAGTTGAGGAATTTAAGTTTAAAAAAATTAATAGCTACAGGTAACTGCAAAAGATATCATTGGCAGATGCAGCAAAATATATATATATATGTTTTCCACAGAAAATTGGATTCTGCCCATAAAACTTAGTAATACTAATAAAGTCAGGTCATTACCAGTTTTAAGCCAAATAAGCAAACTCAAAGAGATCTGCTGTCAGTGTGATTCTTGGTGTTTTTTTTTATTTTTTTGGAGAAGTGTAAATCAGCTTTAGTGCAGCAAGCACACCACAGATTTGCTCAAATCATTCCTGCCCCTTCTGAAGGTGGGTAGAGTCGCTCGGCCAAGTAATTTACAGTGCTGTGGCAAGGTATGTTTATATTTAAGCTGTGCAACGGTGTAGCTAATGAGAAAGATAAGAAATTTATAGTCCTTGGTGATTGATAGGATTACTGCCTAGGCATTAATTGAAATCTGAGGGATCACAGCTGTGGGTTTAAGTTAGGGGGAAAAAATTACTTCAAGTAAAGGAAAACTTTTAGATTTGCTTCTTAACATTTTGAAGATAGTTCTCCCGCTGACAGTCTGGTTGGTGGTAGAAACAGTTGATCCTGGCCAAGGCTGGGGTAATTATACCGAGATAATTACGGTATCTGCTGTGTAGCCTCTTCAAGGTAGGTGGTTTATAAGTGTGGGAAAAAAAATTAAATACTGTGGGGTTTTTAAATGGCTTTAAAATTTTACATGTATAATAATAAAATTCTCTGCAGTTACTCTTTGCTAAATATTCTCTGGACTATTATTTAAGACACTTAAAAAAAAAGACACCCGAACTAATAATGGCAGAGGCAAGCCTGTGATATTAGTCATTGCCTTAAAATTTCCACTGATTATACTTAATCTGGGTATGTCTAAAGTAATCTTATAGACCTTTCCCTACCTGTCATTTTTTAAATGTACCATTCCTGTTGAAGCTCAGTCTTGTGAAAATGTCTAAATTTTCCCATTAAGTGCTTAAAAAGTAATAAAACTAAAGTCATTAGACTTCACTCATCAGAGCTATATCGGGAGAAATATTCTTTGGTGCAATAAATCTGACCAAGGGTTCGACATTCATATCCCTTGGATTCATTCCCTGGAAATGGACGTTTGAAGGTAAATTGCTTAAGTAGGGCAGTTTAAATTTTTAATACAATCTTATTGTAACTGTTAGCTCATGATTAAAGTGCAAAGGGGCCTTAGATGTTTTGTAAGATTTATAATAAATGCTCTATGATGCCTTTTCTATGCTGAATTATGGATGTTATGACAGTTAAATGCTTATAAAGGCCAGAAAGGCACAAATGAAGAGTTGGGTCTTTATTGGAGACTAAATCACACTTACCGAATGCAGACAGTTTTTCATTGGACACCTGTTCATTCCTAGATTCACAGTCTCGGAGGCACCTAGAAGCCTTCATAAGCCAAACAGTATCCAGTATCTCTTTTTTCTAATGCAGTTGGGCTCTGGAAGGGTAAGGCCTGAGCCAGTGGAAGCTGTTTTGAAAAACACCCAAATGGCAAATTATTGTGCCTATCACCAGTTGGCTTTTTTTGGGGGGGGTGGGTAAAGGGTGGGTTTTTTTTTTTTTTTTTTTTTGGATGTAAATAATCTTTTCATCAGATGCCTGTTTCTCTAATGGACGCCACTAGTGCATACGGAGTTTCTGCATTCCTTTTGTAGAATCAAGGAAGCTTAAAGCTACATCTTTTTGCATCGTGGAAGCTGTGATACCCTTTAACTTTCTAGACCCAGTGATACAATGTGGTTCCTTTCATTGTTCACAGTTTGGCCACAGTTGATTGGAATTGTTGTTTTAAGGCCTAGTGTAACTGGACAGCAGGACTAACTCTTCATTTCAGAAGGAAGGCCTCCAGCCCAGGAGATGGAGCTGGGCAGGTGCCCTCCTCACGAGAGGCTGCAGGCCAGACGCAGGGCACCGAGAGCATGGCGTTTGATTCAAAGCCATGGTTGGGTGGATTTTCAATCTGTTTGAAGGATAACTTTGGCTACTATACAGTATATACACTCCTGCCTGTTTTTTTGTTTTTGTTTTTGTATTTTTTCCATCAAAAGAGAAATCTGTTTTGAAAACAGAGGTAATAACTTTACCATCTTTTCTCATGTATGTTATTTTTTGGAGGAAGGAAATAGCTGATTTTCTATACTTTGACAGTGTCACCATTTGCCATCTTAAATTTTACAAGCTGTAATTTGCGTTTTTCTTAGGTATCTCATCCACAGATGTATTTGAGTGTCCACAGTGAAATGGTTGCATTACTTTCAGATTACTTCCTTTAATTCTTCAGATGGGTGCTAATGGTTTGGGTTATTAACTGGCACAAATTTGAGTTCTTTTTATCTATGCACATTGTTTTTTTCCCCCTTCAAAATGAATTTGCAAAAGCATCACTAGAAAAGCTTCTATGTAAACATTTATGCTGGTAA
This sequence comes from Papio anubis, assembly GCF_008728515.1. NCBI lineage: Eukaryota > Metazoa > Chordata > Mammalia > Primates > Cercopithecidae > Papio > Papio anubis. The sequence goes on from NC_044985.1 coordinate 119,663,191, forward strand.
TAGATAAAAAGGTGCTGTGTAGCAGTACCATTGGGAGAACTCTGAAGCCCAGAAGGAAAATCTACCTTCTTTGGAATAACTGAATAGGAGTCCCTGTCAGTTATTCCCACTTTCTCTTTATCACCCTTGCATGGTATTGAGGAAACTGTATTGCATGCTTAATTTTCACAGCGTTCAGTGTTAAGGTAAACCTACGGATTGTGTTTAAGTTGCGGTATACCTTTTCCAAGTAGTTGTGTAACTGGCAGCGACAGAATAGGCATCGTACGGGAGGCAGCATTTTCAGCTGTAAGTGCAATAAATAGTGGTTTATTTGTTTTAGTTTTTCACCTTTTAGACGACTTTGTGATCAGCAGGAGAGTGTGTGTGTGTGTGTTTGTGTGTGTGTGTAGGTTGCAGAGTGAGGATCTAGTCTATGATTGAGACTTGTTTTCAAAGTGTTCACCATGGCTTTTTTTTCTTAAATACCATTTTTCTCAGTGAGCTTTGCACCATGATGTCACCAAAGACAGTGTTTCTCAGGCTTTTCTTAGTGAAAGATAGTTTCCTCGGGTAGTTTATAGCAAGATTTGGGGGCAAAAAAGTTGAATTTATGGCCGGAAGAGTCGTCATAACCTTTTACCTATAGCTAACACTTACATACCTCAGGTCAAATAAATTTAGATATATGCTTAATGTTCTAAAAACTCTGTTCCTTGCTCATCCGTGGCCGGACCAGAGAAGTTATTTGATAATCAGGTATTCCTTTCTTTGTGGTAGAACATCACCATGTTCTCATAGAGTCCTGTTAGGAAGCAGAGGACTGACTGCTCTGTGTCACTGTGGAGAGAAAAAGACCTTGTCCCGTCCCTGTCATCACAGGATTCTAGTATCTTGTTGTGCCAGTGATGTGGTTTGAAAACTTGTTTTTATGGACGTGCCCGCAGAACATTATGCTCTGTGGAAAGAGGCAGGCACAGAAAAGAATGATTCCATTTATATGAAGTTCGACAACAGGCAAACTAATTGGTGATGAAAGAAATCGGAAGAGCGGTTGCCGGGAAGTGAGAAGGCAGGGTTGGCTGGGGTTGGGGGTGGCCCAGAGGAGCTCCTTAGAGGGATATCGTCATCGTGGCTTGGCTCACACGGCATCTGTCAACTTTCATGGACTGATACGACTAAGGTGTTCTGCATTTCACAGTATGTACATTTAATCTCAAGAAAAGAACCTGATAGTTAACCACGTGCATGTTGAAATGTGTGGGAGTGAAGTGAACTGATGCCTGCACCATAGTTGAATTGCATCAGAAAATGAAATGGACAGACAGACAGATGGACGGACGGATGGACGGACAGACGGATGGATGGATAGATAGATATATAATAAAGCAAGTATATAGCAACATGTTACAATTATAAAATGTAGCTGGAGTGGAAGGAGGTGTTCGCTTTCAATGTTTTTTGTACGCTTAAAAAATGTGTTAATAAAATATTGGGGGAAATCAAAATAATTGCTACTGCATTAAAAATGTCACTGTAGATCTCTTACATGAAGATGGATCCAGACAAACCTAATGTAATGTGAGTGCTTTCTCACAAGTAGAAGTGTACAGTATTATGATGAGCCACAATTTTTAAAAAAGTGAATCCTGCCAGAATTAAAAGGCATACATTATTCTTTGAAGAATTTCACTAATGCGTAGAAACTGCAGTAACAGAAAAGAATACTTTGACTTCCTCACAATTCCTAAATCACAGCAGATTACAGATTCAAAATCAATCAGTATTCTCTGCTGAACTCTAATTAACACTTAAACATTATTAGTCACAAATGTGAAATCTTGATCGGCGATGACCTCAGGTATTCTAAATGTAAATAAAATTAGATTTAGATCCCTTTTAATTACCTGAGGTGCTGTGAGTAATTACAATGGCAATTGATAAACTTAATTTCTTATTAAAGGGGAAAAAAAAAACCATGAAAAGTTTCTCTCTGCTGTATACTTAACTCTTCAGTAGCCGTGGCCTATGCAAAAAAAAAAAAAAAAAATTATCTAGATTTATATGTCAATCATGTCGAATTGTAGATCATTTTAAAAGTGTTTATGTGGAGCCTCACATTCATCATGCATCTCCTAACTTCGTGGGTAATGTTCCTATAACATCACAAAGGGCAAAACTTCCCCAAAGGATCTTCATGTATCAGAAAAGGTAGGTTTCTGGGAGGTAGTGCTGGTTAAGTAATAATAATGGATGGGTGCTGGGGAGAGTATTACAATGACTTAATGCACAAAGCCCTGTTGAAGACCAAGTGGAAATCTGTTTTGTCATCTCATCCTTCTTCCTAATTGCATCACAATACATTGTATAATTCAGCCTGTGTGTCACTGTCACTTCTTCCCGTGCACAGGGCCACCACTGCTGGTTCATTATTAACAGAGCAGGGAGGAGAGGAATAATTCTCTCAGGTTCCAACCAAGACATCTTCTCTCCCCCACTTTAAGAAGAAAATGTCTTTTTTATGGAGATTGTTGTAAGGATAATTATTTCTGGAAATAGGAAAACAGCTTCAGTGGTGGTAGATACGTCCATTTTTCTTAAAAGTTAGAAGCTATCCGAAGGAGAGTGTGCCTGTGACAAATGGAAAGATTAGAGAAGTTTCTAAACTCCTTTTTCTGTTGATATTCGTATCTAAAAATAGGAAGCAAATTAGACATGATAAGTTGTTAAGCCTCTATTAATCAAACTGTTAATTTTTTAAAAAGAAAACCAATTATTGTACTTAACCGAATCTGTCTCAAGGTTCCTGATTTCAAAATCGACTTTTGGCCTTTACATCTTACATTTTCCCTTCTTTAGGACTCTTGAGTCTCCTGTTCCTCATTTATCTTGATCTTGTCATCTTTTTTTCTTTAAAATTTTGTGTAGTTTAGCTGGAATAATTTAGTGTCATCTATTTTTCTTTAGCTGGAATAATTTAGCATAACCTATTTTCTTTTAAATTTTGTGTAGTTTCTTTAGCTGGGATAATTTAGCACAATCTATTTTAAATTTTGTGTAGTTTCTTTAGCTGGGATAATTTAGCGTAATCAGTCTGGCACGCTATCATGTTTTTGTTGGTGTGTTTTTCTCTGTGTATGTTTTAAAATCCTTTGCCAGTCACTTTTTCTGTATTCTGTCTTCATAGTGTGTCGTATTCCTTTGATGCCACCACATTTATCTGCACTTAGGTCTTTCTTTCATTCCGCTGACAAATTGTGTTAGTTTACTTTGTAACCCCTAATTTGGGCCTTTTAAAAAAATGTGGATGGAAAAGGGAAGTCCTGTGGCCTCGCTGGCGTGGAAGAGTGTGGAGGAGCCTCGCCGAGCAGATTAAAGAATTACCGGTGAGCCTTCACCTTCAGGGGGTGGCAGAAGCATGGCTGCTCCAGGATCATCAACTTTCTCTGAGAGACAGCTTGATGAGTTGAGAAGAAGTGACAGGTTCATCTTTCCCCTCTTTGTTTAAGCCATTTATCTTTGAGATCCTTGCCTGCCATCTAAATTGTATTGCCAATTTACTGGGATATTCACTTGCCTCGTCTTGGAAGACGCTGATTTGCATCCAGCTTGAGAATGAGTGAGCGAGAAAGTTAATCATCTCCTGGCCTCTGGAACAGATTTGTACTGTGTTTAATTGTAGCGTTTGAAATGTTACATGTTTTCTAATGAGAGTCTATATTCAACCCTGTGTTAACCTGTATCACAAGGAGAATAGAACAGTGTCCTACTCTAGAAAGCTCTGCTCTTCGGAAGATCTTTATGCTTTTTACATATCTTTCTCCATTTCAGATTAACCTAAGCTGTGTGAGCTGCTTTTGAATTCTGCCTGCTTGTTGTTGATGATGATTTATTTAATTAAGCGGAATAATTAATAAAGAATTGTAGTTGGGCGTGGAGGGAAATGGTGTGCTCAGCTCTCTAAGAGATTCTGAAATTTTTATGGAGATTGTTGTAGAGATAATTATTTTTGGAAATAGGAAAACAGCTTCAGTTGTGTTCAAGTCCATTTTTCTGGAAAGTTAAAAGCTGTCCGAAGGAGCATGTGGCTGTGACAAGATCTCGTCTATTTTCTTGTGCCCTGTGATGAGAAGAGCACAGCTCTCTTACTCTGAGCAGGTGAGGTCCCGAAGAAGAAGCTCATTAATAAGGTCCTGAAGAATAAGTTCATTTGTTTATAGGGATCAGGAGACCCCTAGAGTTCCAGTGAGAAAGCGTGAGCTCTGTCCATTGATCCTCCCGGGCCTGCCACTCTTCCCCGCTTGTACTGGCTCCCGTATTCTCTGAGGGAGGTGTCAGCCCCCCATCAGGGTCTTGATACCAGCTCCTGCCACTTTGACACATACTTAGGCAGTGCTCGGAGCCGAGCTGGCCCGGGCCATGGCCCCACAGGCTTGTGATCAGTGGGTTCCAGTTCTCACTTCTTGCCTTTGAGTTCTCAGACTTCTCCCCTCTCCTCCCCCCTTGGCTGCTGCTTGCAAACCATGTGGGTTTCCTATGTCATGAAAGCTTTTCTTCGTCGTGCGCTAGTGACCGCCTGTTCCACAGGCGGAATACTTTCTCATGTTTCATTCACCCATCTGAGTGTTTCCTGCTTTAAGTGTCTCTTCCGTGTCTATGCAACATTCATGATTTCTCAGTATTTCCCTCTTGCAGATGATTCCTTCTTTGTCTGCATCATAAACACACACCTCTCTAGACAGCGCTTTCTGTATCCCACACGCTGTCACTTATCTACACATTGGGAGAGAAAGGTGCTGACAAGGCGTGCAGGAGGTGGATGGGATGTTCTGGTTGGTTGGTTGACATTTTCTAGATGGTGCAGCTGGCAGATTTGTCTGGATCCTACAGTCTCTCACATCTAGCAAGTTGCCTGGCACATACTAGTTGCTCAATGAAAACAGTAAATGAGATGAGTGAGGGATGCTATAAAGCATAGTGAAGACACCTTCCTTGACACATTAAAGGGAAAAGCAGCCAACTCCATGTTGTAAAGAATGGGAAGCAACTTGCTTGGTTTCTTTGAGGACTTGCTTAACTCTGCATTGACCAAGAGCAAGCCGAAGAGCATTCTGGGACCAGGAAGATGACCAAGTACACTGTAGGATCAAGAGTATTCTAGGCCATGAGCATTCCAGGACCAAGAGCCATGACCATGATAAGCATTCCAGGACCAAGAGCCATGACCATGATGAGCATTCCGGGACCAAGAGTTTGACGAAGTATTATACATTCTGGGACCTTCCTAGGCCACTGGCATCAGCACTGCAGCCTCTGGGTCACGCGTGCCTCATGGGTGTCATCCTGACTTAACCTGTGCTTGATGGGTGGGACTTACTTGAGTAGGGCAGGAGGTTTTGAAAGGCCATGATCATACACAGTACTTAGCTCAAGTGCACTGAGAAGCAGAGCTCCATCCTGGGACTCTGGTACAGCCAGCCAGAGACACAGGGTTACAGACACAGCTTAAGTCCTTCAGGTTGGAGTATGACTTGGATGTACAAACTCCTAATCCCTAAGGATAGGAAAAGACCTAGAAGATCTGAGGATTTTAATTCAGGAAGGTCCACCAAAAGGATAAACAGCTAGTAAGCCGGGATGGTATGGTGCGGATTTTGGATGAAGGTGGCTGAGTTTGAAAACTGGAGAAGGCATGGATGAGACCAATGCTGAGGGAAGGCGATGTCGGGCGGGGAGAGGAGTGGGAGAGTAGGTGAGACGGGGTGAGGAGAGGAGTGGGAGGTAAAGTGGGGGCGAGGAGAGGAGTGGGAAGTAAAGTGAGGCGAGGAGAGGAGTGGGAGGGTCCATCGGTGTCCTCAGTGCACATCCCAGTGCCTGGAACTGACTGGTGGGCGTCCTCTTGGCACATGGGGCAGACTGAAGCCTGACACATGACCCCCGAGGGTTCTCCAGACAGGATCATATCGAGCCCCTTCTCCTTTCCCAAATGGTAGGGGAGACGTGCTGATGGAAGCAGAATGGAACCCTCAGAAGCGCGCGTTCAGACTGGCAGTAGACAAAAATCAGCTGCAGGGCCACAGCACGTTTAGGGTGCTTTTCAGCATCTCTCAGGGGAGTGAATGTTGGCATGTTGGTGCTTCTGAATACAGGATCCCTGGTCCTTCCGAGGCCTGGAGCCTGGCAGATGGTCAGCTCCCCAGCCCCTGCGGCCCTCTAGCCCAGGGTGACTATGGGAATCAAACATGCCTGATTTTTGGCAGCTTGATTTTGGGATGAAATTTTAAGGAACAATTGTGCTGTGAAGGAATGCATGGAAGAGGAAGGGATGTGTGTTTCCTGCAGCATGATTTGATGTCCCCTTTACCACAAACAACTACTTTATACCAGAGTTGGATACACATGTTAACAAATGTCAAATATACTCTATTTGTTTCAGCAAATAGTGGTTTTGTTCTTGTTTTTGTTTTTAATTGTGTTCTTTCCCCTTTTCTCTGAAAGGAAAAGGGAACTCCAGCTGCCCTAGACATGGTAGAAATTCCCCCTCATTCTAAAATTCTGAAATTAATGTCAGCAGCCTTGACTTTGGTCCGTCCTGAAGGTAACTGTTTATTACAGTCGGCATTTAAATCCCCCGATTAATAGGAGCAATTAAACAATAGCTTCATTTCCAGCAAATTAACAACCCTAATAGGTAATTGCGACATAAATGAAGATAAATTTGTTTTAATACAACGAGATAAAAAGAATACAGACAAGAACTGAATTTCAGATTAAGAATGCGGACTTCAGTACTTCAGGAAAAACTTGAAAGCTTCACTAGAAGAAATTAAAGCAAGCTTGCATTTTTAACCATAGCCTGTTTTAGATTAGAGGGTTGTTTGCGCAAAAAAATGTATATATATATAGAGAGAGAGAGAGAGAGTCATATTTTGTGCTTCGATACTCAGAAGGTAAGGCATCAAAGGATTACTTTGATATACGTAAGGTAAGTCATCGAAGGATTACCACCCACCACACCCTTTCTCCTGCTGCCTTGTTTGGGGCACGGCAAGTCCTAATGACTTGCTTGAGCAGTTGAATCTTGGCCACAGCCTCTCATTAGGCTTTCAGTGACAAGGAACCGAAAAGCAAATGCATAGAAGAGCATTTCCTATTTTTACACCCCTACGTTAAATTTATGACCTGTTTATTGCAGGATGTCTTACTTTCCTTGTTAGTATTTGTTCTGATTGGGAAAGTATTCTGCAAAAAAAATAATAATTTGCAAAAATTAGAATTTGTCCTGTTGAAATGTGGAAGTGGCTGGACCAGACTTGTTGATAAATGCAGTATCTGTGTGAAGGATGGGTGGGAATGAGTAGATTTGGGGTGAATAGCGAAGTGCTGATTTTAAAGGTAGTGGCAAAAAAATGATGAAAGCCTCTTCTTCTAGAACAGGGATAATGAATTTCTCCTTGTGGGGTCGCCGTGCTTATGGGAAGATGGAACGCAGGTTAAAGAAACTATTGGAGTTTAGCTAAAACTGTATCAGTGAGCTTGTATCCGCTTATCAGAACTCATTTGGGTAGCTTAGAATCATCAGATGATATGTAATTAGCCTAGAATTCTATGTGCTGCCAAAATATTAATCCAGTAAAAGGGTAGAGGGACACAGTTTTAGATATGGGAGTCTCAAAACAAAATTCAAATTGTGTGTTTCTCGGAAACCGCTGGAACCAGTCTGCTGAGTTCAGCCCCTGAGGCTCTTTCCCAGCCTCTCCCCTCCCCACACCCCTGCACACTCCAGGTAGGAATGACCTGTATTTTCTAACCACCCCAGGTATCTTTCCAAAGCGTAAATCTCTTCACTGTTCAATTTGAATAACCCCCGTTGCCCTAAGGACAGCTTCACACTTGCCACTCTTCTCTGCATATCGAGTCCTTAGAAATGCATTTCTGGTTGCCCGTTTCAGCATCTTCTCCCACTACCTTCTTACAACCTTCCCACTCCGGCCCCACTGTTGATCCATCCATCCATTCCTTCATCCAGTTGGTGTGTGCCCTTTGAGTGTCGGGCAGGCCCTGGCCCTGGGAAGTTAAATACAGCATGGCCTCAAGCATTTCCGGAAGAGGTCCCAGCTCCGTGGAGTTGACCCATTGTCTTGGAACATGGGCTGACTGTATTCTTCAGTAGACGGCACAGTTGGGCAGGATCTCCACAGGTGTGTAAGTGCCAGGCCATGCCGTGGGTCCCATGGTTCACTGATTGCCATTAAGGAACATACTGTAGCCGGAAGACCCAAGAGACCCTCATGGATGTGTGTGGTTCCTCACATGGCTATGATTTGACTTAGCTTTTCTTTATTGCTCAAAACACAGATCATATGAAAACACGTTTAGAAGATGGGCTTGAATTATCAACCATATAGAGTACACCTTCTTTAACATTTAACTTTGAGATTTTCATGGTGAGAAAAATTCTGCATATTTCTTTTCACTCCAAAGTCACACATTCGGAACTACATAGATAATTTGGTAATTAGTTTCTTGTTAATTAATAAGATAGTTTAATGATCACTCTACTGTAATTTAAAACTGAGTTGAGACGTTAGGGGATCTTTTATTTGTTACTGGAAGATTTACAGCCGATAGGAAGGTCTCCAGGTAAGCCCCCTGTGTTTCGAATGGAAGATCCTTTCTTTTTCTTTTTTTTTTTTTTTTTTTTTTTTTTTTTGAGATGGATTAGGGACAAACTGTCCCTGATATGCCCTGCCCAAACTCCTGACCCACAGAATCATGATAAACAATAAGATGGCACGTTGATGTGATTTTTTTTTTTTTTTTTTTTTTGAGACGGATTCTTGCTCTTTGGCCAGGCTGGAGTACAGTGGCGTGATCTTGGCTCATGGCTCACTACAACCTCTGCCTCCTGGGTTCAAGCAATTCTTCTGCCTCGGCCTCCAGGGTAGCTGGCACTACAGGCACACACTACCATGCCTGGCTAATTTTTGTATTTTTAGTAGAGACAGGGTTTCACCATGTTGACCAGGCTGGTCTCGAACTCCTGACCTCAGGTGATCCGCCCATCTCTGCCTCCTAAAGTGCTGGGATTACAGGCGTGAGCCACCGTGCCCGACCTGGAAGAGCCTTTCAATGAAAGGTGGAGTAAATAAAGACATGACAAGACATGCAGTGCCCTCAGCTGTATAAATTTTGCTTTTAAAATATTTTTGTGGAGTAAAGTTAGTGTTTCATCTCGTGTGAATTAAATTTCATCAGTGTGTCTATGGTGAACCTTTAAAATACGGTTTTATTGGAGACATGGTTCATACTTTATAATCCCTACCTAACAGTGCTTACTCGGAATTGCTCCACTTCTCCCGAGTTACTGGCCTCACTGTGCTCCAGCTTTCCAGGTAGCAGAGGAATCCTCTTCCCAAACGTGGGCTCGATTTACACCGAGTTGTTGGTTGTCATCTAATGGTGGCTCTTCAGTGTCACTGGAATCTCTACGCTTTCTCTGTGTCTTCCTTAGTTCTCTGCCCCCACTTTTCCCACCCTTCGCATGTCATCCGGTCCCCCACAGAGCTTCTGCATGGGGCTCGTCTGAGCTTTCTGCTTATTCCAGAAGAGACTATGATCCTTATCCAGTAGTGCTAATACAAGGAAATACCAGGAGTGGACAAGCCACCTTCCCCAAACGTGAAAGAGCCCAGTTTTGCTAAGGAGCTGTTGAAGAAGTAGAAATAGAACAGTGCCGTGGTAAGATCTGCCTTTGAGGTCACCCCGCGGCGTGTTCAGGTCCTTTAGGGGGCAGTCAGGGAGACTCATTTGGAAGCTGCTTTGGTCACCAGCTATGGAGGGATCAGTCTTAGATCAAGGCAGTGGAAGTGAAGACGAATTTCTGGGAAACTCGGTGGTTGAACCAGTAATCTTTTAGGCGTGTTCTGTCCATGCTGAAGAGTGGGTGTGCCATCGACTGAGCTAGAAAACAGATGAGAGACAGGTCGGAGAGAGGCGAGGAGGCCCAGGCTGGGCGGTGTGGACTTGAAGGCGCTGCAAGCAGATCCAAGGGGGGATCCTGAGTTGGTCATTGGCTGGACAACTCTAGAAGGCAGGATGCGAGGCAGAGCTCTTCATGGCAATGGCGATGCTGGGAGCACCTGGCACTGAAGTGGTGACTGAGACATTCGCGAGGCGATTGCCCAGCCAGAGGGCATGGGAACAAAGAGGACACCAGGAGGGCGCCAGGGAAGCACCCATACTTCAGGAGCCAGCAAGGGAGGATGAGAAAGAGAAGTTCCAGTCGGAGGAGGAAAACCAGGGACGTCAGGGTTTATGGAAGCCCGAGGAAGATGCAGAAGGGGAAAGGAGGGAATGACCCGGAATGCCACGTGCTGCTCAGAGGTCCAGGAACGTGCGACCTAGCCTCCGGGCCGTTCCCAGTGACCATGGCAATGGCAGGCCCAGCCCAGGGATTGCAGAGAGCAGGAGAGGCAGAGTCTAGCAGCATCCCCAGGCTTTCCAGAAGGCCTGGCTGGGAATGGGGTGTGGCACACGGTGTCATCGGTGTGCCTTGGTGAGCACCTCCTGTGTGCCGGTCACCACGTTCAGTCCTTTTCAGCATTTGGCTGGGAATGGGGTGTGGCACACGGTGTCATCGGGGCAGTCTTGGTGAGCACCTCCTGTGTGCCGGTGGCCACACTCAGTCCTGTTCAGCATTTTGTTTAGTCACCCAAATTAAAGTTAGAAATTGATGAGAAACTGAGAGTGCAGGGCAAAAGAACACATGATTCGTACTGTGGAGGCAGGACGGTCTGTTGGGGTGCTGGCAGGGAAGTTGGGTGTTTGATTGCCAGGTGGTGGTGTCATGAACAGTCACGGAGCTGTCGGATTGCTCTGGTGAACTCGCTGCCTGGTTTTTCTCACCTGCAAAATGAAAGAGCTGAGAGGATGAAATGAGTTAACAGATGGGAAGTGTAGGCCACCCAGCCCTGCTCAGCCTTTGAGCAGCAAAGAGGAGGAGGAGGAGGGGCTGTTCTCTGGTTACAGAGGGCATGAGGCTGGCCCGGAGGCTCATAGGGTGACCAAGGGCGATTCCTTGCCTCATTTTGTGTGATTTAGAAACAAGGTGGAAGTAGAAATTGGGCATTATGTCAGGATTTAATGAAGCCTTGTTTGGGAGCTATTGTCTTATTTTTAACCACTAATTAAAGGGTGTTGTTTCCCTCTATAGAATAAAACATTTACAATTTGTAGATAAAGTAAATGTATGCCTCACTTTTTTCGTTAAGTTCTTAAACTTTTTTTTAATTGAAGAATGGAAACATACATGAAAGTGTATTTGGGCTTAAAAAGTTGTCACAAAATTATCCTCAGGTCAAGAAGGACCCATTTCCAGCCCCCAGAACCCCCTGCATCCTGTCCCAGGCACCTGCCTGCTCTGCTCCCTAAAGATGGGCACACTTCTACCTTCTGACCCCGTGGTGAAACCGGCTTGGTTTTCACCTTTATACAGGGTACACACACACGCACACGTGCACAGTCGAAGGGCTAGCTAAAGGTATCTTCTATCTGTAAATCCAAATAAAATTTTAAAATTGTAGAGGAAGTGACTTTTAAAAGAACGCTAAGCATTACTCTTGGGAGTCTCAGGAGGGTAATTTAATTGGTAGTGTCAGTAGTAAGAGCAAATGTTTTCTGTACCCGTTGACACTGTTTTAGATTTAGGAATAGCTCGTGTGACAGAGTCATGGTGAAGTGTGCCGTCCAATTTGAGAAAAGATCAAATCTCAATGACAAAGCTTCCAGACTTTTTTAAACATTAAATTTAATTTTTCTGAGACTGTCTTTGTTGCCCAGGCTGGAGTGCAGTGGCGCAATCTTGGCTCACTGAAACCTCTGCCTCCCGAGTTCAAGTGATTCTCTTGCCTCAGCCTCCTAAGTAGCTGGGATTACAGGCATCTGCCACCACACCCAGCTAATTTTTGTATTTTTAGTAGAGATGGGGTTTCACCATGTTGGCCAGGCTGGACTTGAACTCCTGACCTCAGGTGATCTGCCTGCCTTGGCCTCCCAAAGTGCTGGGATTACAGGTGTGAGCCCCCGCGCCCAGCAACTTCCAGATTTTTTTTATGTAAGTCCACATGATTGTGTTTCTGATCTATACACCCACATACATTTACATTAAACATATTTATGTCTATGCACCCACACACATTTACATTGAACATATTTATGTCTATGCAACAAACACGTTTACATTGAACATATTTATGTCAGTGCATCCACACACATTTACATTGAACATATGTATGTCTATGCACCAAACACGTTTACATTGAACGTATTTATGTCTGTGCGCCCACACACATTTACATTGAACATATTTGTGTCTATGCGCCAAACACGTTTACATTGAACATATTTGTGTCTATGTGCCCACACACATTTACATTGAACATATTTATGTCTATGTACCCACACACATTTACACTGAGCATATTTATGTCTATGCATCAAACACATTTACATTGAACGTATTTATGTCTATGCACCCACACACATTTACATTGAACATATTTATGTCTATGCATCAAACATATTTACATTGAACATATTTATGTCTATGCACCCACACACGTTTACATGGAACATATTTATGTCTTTGCACCCTCACATGTTTACATTGAACATATATGTCTATGCACCCACACACGTTTACACTGAATATATTTGTGTCTATGCATCCATACACGTTTACATTGAACATTTATGTCTCTGCACCCACACACGTTTACATTGAACATATGTATTTATATAAAACAGCAAATTTATTTCTTGAATAATCAAATATAGACAAAAACTCAATGGTTATAAAAAGCTTCCCAGACAGCATAGTCTGGGGTAATATTCACATGTTAAACCTATTAACATTTAAATGTTCTAAATATTATGAGTAATTAGCGATTACAGCCACAGAAGAGGAGCTCCCTCCAGTGACATTCCATCCATTTTCTTTGAGTTGTTTTTTTGGGGGTGGGAATGGAGGGGGGTTCCTCCACTCACATAGACCCAGCAAGCTTTTCCCTCTAGGAGCTTTTGTGAACTCACCCAGCCTGCTGCTGGGTTATGTGGAGAAGGACTGCAGATGTCTTGGATGGCAGTCGTCACACTAGTTTTTTGCTTGCCCAAACAATTCATTTAGGGATGTCTTCAAGTGAGGTGCCTAGAGATTCCACCCCATCCCTGGGACATCGAGCAAATAGCAACAGCCATTGGCAAATTTGTGGCTGTTTGCCAGCGTTGACTCTGTAGTCAGTTTGCATTTTCAAGATGGGGGAGACATGGGCAGATGGTACAGAGGAGTCCTTTCCCTTCCGAGTCCTCATGCTCTCCCTCCTCCTCCTCAAGTCAGATACTTTTTGTTCTTCATTAAAGTTTTCCCTTATTCTTACGGGTCACCCTATAGTCTTAAAGCATTCAAGCAGTCTGTATATTTTAGAACAACGTATTTATAAATCATTTTCTTTCCTTCGTTTGTGTTTGGAAGCAGGAAGGACATAACAGTTACAGGTAGAGGGAAAATAGGACAAATACGAAAAAAACTATTAATAGAGTTTTAAAAATACTACCAGTTATTGGATGTTGTGACGTCGTTTTATTTTTTAATTAATGTGCTAGAACAATAATTAAATAGAAGAATTTCAGCAGTTAACAATGCTGAATACTCATACTTTGTACATCCTGTCTGTAGTTTGATGAGAGGCTTTGTTGTAAAAATATTCTCTTTACTCATGAACTGACTCTTCCTAGACTCCAAGTAGGAAGAGTAGAATATTCATTTGCATTTGAAGTTTCATACAATAGAGATTTCAATAACATATTTGACTTGTCTTAGGAAGTTTCTCACATCTTCCCTAGTTTCTACAAATGAAAATGTCTGCAAAGCTCTCAAAGCCTGCATCCTAGACCTATCTAATTCTGACGTCTGCACATTTCTTACGAGTGTAAAGTCAGTGTGGCCGTCCAGCTGAATAGTAACTCTGAGGCTGGGAGTAAAATCAGGTATCAGTGTAGTTGATAATCAAAGCCCCTCATTGCTATTTTTCAAAAACAAAGTAGCAGTACTTTAGCACTCACCCAGGCAATTACGATTTTTGGCTAATTTACTTTTGGTTTTTCCAATTTCAGGGTACCTAGACAACACATTTTGCATCTGTTGAAGTCTTAGATTTTATTTTTGAGTTCACGTAATGACTTTTAAAATATTCTAGTAAATGTCTTCAAAGACCCCAGATCAATATGCCAATGGTTCTGAAATGACAGAGTGCCACGATATTCCTCTGTAATTTAAACATGATTAGCTGATGAAGGTTATGATCAATACACTACCAGAAGATAAATTAATTGATATCATCCTTTCAGGATGATAAGAGGCCTATTGGAGGTGGGATGTAACTAATGAAGCTGCTTCTTCATCTCTGCTAGCCATTTTTTACATATTGCATTTTCACTTAATCATATTTATACCATCATTCATTTACATGAAACCTATAGGCTGTGGACAAACCAGTTTCTTATTAAAATTGTATTCATTTGGAAAAGAAATTATCTGCAAACACGATATGGGCCCCGTCTATGTTATAACCTATTGCTGGGGAGATCACATGTTCTTTTCCGTGGACATCTTCGAAAATAGCAACTATCTAGGCAAAGACAAGGATTGAATATCGTTGAACTTA